>NC_079293.1:3691250-4949375 GCF_023638135.1 Falco biarmicus | reverse complement strand
CTACTTCTGGTCTTCAGGGTGCTGATAGCCTGTTCTTGCCACACCACCAGCCTCCCACCCCGTGGGCAGGCAGCAGCACTCTGACCCTGCGCTGGCTACACCCTGTCTCCAGGCTCAGGACAGTGCCTGGAGGCGTACAAGTACACAGAGTTGGACTCAATGATCCTTATGGGTCCCTTCCAACTCAAGTTGTTCTATGACTTTATGATTCTGAGTATTTCAGTTTCTAATTCAGCCCTCCCGCAACAGGGGCACAAGTGAATCCCAGCTGCCGCTGCTGCTTCTACCACTTTCCCCAGGCCTGTGTTTTCCATCTGCTCCAGGGAAGTCCTGCTGCGGGGGAAGTCACTAGCCAGCTCTGTTGCATGGTCTGTGCTTTCCCTGGAGCCAGAGGAATGGGGCTCCATAGGGCAATGCTGCCCGGCGTTATGCCATGGGCAAGCACAACGAACGCATCAGCAGGGCAGGCGTCCATGTAGTTTGGTGTCATCCTGGCTCTGAGGGAGGCTCTCTGTGACCCTCTTGTGACAGGGGCTAATTATGTCACATTAATGATCCCTTTGAAAGTTGAGATTATGTGTATAAGCACAAAGGGCTGAATTTACAGTAGTATCTAAGTGCTAACAAGTACTGCTAAAGGCAGTCCCTACATCTTCTGAAAAGCCGTGGCCCAAACCCTTATGCTCCTTTTAGTGATGTCTCAAGGCAATGGATGTTGTTCCTAAACACAGACATGGATAACTGCCCCGTTGCCATCTCTGTTATGCCTATATGTATCCTCTCCACTGAGGAGTATGATTTTAACAATAGATGAAGTCTTCAGGTGTGTTGCCTGGAATAAGCAGAAGCAAGCTTGGGCTCGAAGGCTGCAAACCCACAAACTTTGCTAAGGCCAAAGCATCCACTTCAGAAGAAGATTTATGTCCATATCCTAGTGGTGCTCCCATGGTGACCGACATATGACTGCATCTGTCTGAAAGGTGCTGCAAAAGTGGAAGCGGAATCCCTCACACTGCACTGTAAACTCATTTAACAAGTTGAAGAGTGCGGCTCAGCTGACTCTGCTACCTCCACCCTCTCTCCTCTGGCAGAACTCGATAAACTGAAATTTTGCCAGGGCTGCTAATACTGATTTTCACCTCTCTTGCTGAAGTCGCTGAAGGATACCGACACTTGGCTTTGTGTGTGCCCCGTCTCTGTTAACAGAAATAAAAGCAGAGCAGGATGTTTGCTCTCTGATTTGCACCACATGCAGCCAGTGCTTGCGCAAGCAGGGAGGGCGATTCGCTTGTCACCACAGGGCAGATGGAGAGTTTATACCACGACCAGTCCCCTGCACGGGGGACACACCTGTGGCACAGCTGATTTCCATGCCACAAGGCAATGTGGGGGAAGCGCATGGCACGGGATTTCAGCTTGATGGTCAAGGCTGCAGTTGCAGCAATTGTCCCTTAGGTCTGCTGACTACAAGATTGTTTTTACCTAGTGGGACTCTGGCAGGAACTGCTCGGCGATCGATCCAGAAGGACACCCAGGACAACATGACCATGAGGGTGGCGGGGAAGTAGGTTTGGAGCAAGAAGAAGAAGATGTGTCGGCGTAAAGTGAAGTTTATGTAGAGGCGATTGTACCATCCTGTATGACAGAGAGAAGGAAAAAGAGAAGTCACAACAACATCAAACTACTTTCAGATAAGGCAATGTTGCATCAGGGGAATAGCACTTCATTTTCTTTTAGAAAAACACAGTTAATGACCACTGATCATTGCAATGTACAGAAAAGACTCGTTACTGAACCAGCTATCAAAGTGTCTCTCAGGACCATATCTTCCAGAGTTTATAACATAACCTGTGCACTCAGGGAATTTAATTCATGTTAAGGCTTGTGATCTTGAAGAGGGATTGTCTTTCTGACTCCATAACCATCAGGATGGAAGTCTGTGGCAGGGACAGCAGCCTCAGCATAGAAGAGATGCAGGTCTGATGGGCCACAGGGAAACCTCCCAGTGGACAATCCGCCATGGTCAAGGTCAAGGGAAACAGTTTGCACTTCTTCCCCCAGCCCGCTCTCTGACAAGCACTCCAGCACCCACCTGTGCTGCTGTAAAAGGCGAGTTTTGTGGTGGTGTGAAACTCCTGGATCAGGAACTGGGACAGCGATATCCTCTCATCTGTTTTTAGGGAATCATTCCCATTCTTCCAGTAGAGCATGAGGTCATCTTCAGTGTAGGCATCTAGGGGAGCAGAGCAAACCTCAGTGCAGTGCACCGAGCCAGTTGCTATCACACCCACAGCCCAGGGTGTGCCCACACACCTTCCAGGCTACCTGTGAGGTCCTGGCTGAAAAGGCTAAATGCCACCACCTAGCTGAGAGCCACGCCGCTGAGGGGTATGGTTGTGGCAAGGAGTGGGCTAGTTCATTGTCACAGCCCTCAGGCCTGATGCCTGGTGCACTTTGTAAACCCTTCTGTTTCTCTAATCATAATTTTGCACACACAATATGTGTGTCAGGTAACCCACCACACCAGAACTTGAAAAATTGTCCCCTGTGAACATCCTAAAATCCAAAGCAAAGGAAAGGAGATGTGAGAAAAGAGAATGCTTGGGGTAATGGGAGGAACAATCTATCAATAGTCTGAGGCATGCAGGAGGAAAAACGCTTGCCTGTGATCACACATGAACATTACAGCTCTTGGTTTTCTAATACGTACAAATACAGTAAATGTTAATCCTTTCAGATGGGTTTAGTAGCAGCTCTTCCCAGACGGGGAGAAAAAATCACACTTCAATGTACTAAAACAGAATTAAGATTATAATTTCTTACTGCAAACTTAAAAAGGAGAAGAAAGAACCTCCTAAAAAGCTAAAAGTTTAAAATGTTGCTGTACGGAATCTAGCCATTCATATGTGTGTCAGACTTTGGACAAAGGAGCTACATGTGGGTGTAAGCTGGGTTTACCTCAAATAGCTGTAAGAAACATAAGAGGAAGGTGATTAATGTCACTGTCTCATCATGGTTTCTACACCATGGATGAGCAGATGGGGCACATGAAGGGCACAGGGCTATTTATTTATGTGTTTGAGGGCACCTGGGCAAGCGGGTGCTGCTGGAGACTGCTGACCTGCAGGCAAGTGGCCTTGGTCCTCTGGGGACGGGGTGGCAGCATGACAGGCTAGCTGGCTCTCAGGGATGCTGGCCAGACAGTGCTCACAGTTGGTCTTTAAGAACACTACGTTGTTGCAAATGCCATCTAAGGCTAGTGAAAAAATACGGGCAGGGAGTTTTTCTTAATGTTGAAGCCTGCTGACTTTGGGTAGAGCTCCCATGAATGTAGCAGCAGTTCAATTATTGGCATAATTATTGATACAATTAAATACATTTTGGGTGACCATGGGGTGCAGCCCTTAGCTCCCCTATACCTCTGTTTTACTTACAGCTTTCGATCTCCAGGGAACATGTCTGTGTGTCCAGGGGAAAGCGACTAAAATCCATGTTGCACATTGCTGTTACTGTAACTCTAGGAATAATAAAAACCACTCCATTAAAAAATTGTCTTCTTATGCAACTGAAAAATAGTAAAGCTGTGAGTTTGGGTTTTTATTAAGTAACTACCTGGCCAGTAAGAGTCCACTGAAAATAAATACCTTCCATTCAGCTAAAGACATTAGCCTTTAGTTAAAAGCCATTTCATCTCAGCAAACTAGTGTTAGAAACAATGACTAGAAAGTTAGGCCATTACAAATTGCTACTAGATCACAAAAGTGCTGGAGAAGAAAATGGGAAAGGGCAGAGAGGGCACTTTTTTCTATTCGGCTACCAGCAAGTATCTCTCTGCAGAGATCTGTGCTTTCAACAATTGCCTTGTGCAGTAAAATAATTTCCATCAAAATTTTATCAAAGCTCTCGTAGTGCCATGAGGGTAATAGGTAGTTTTCTCTGCACACAGTGAATTTCCAGGTGCTCAGTGAGAACCCAGTGATGACACATGGGTACCAGCCACCAGAGTACACATGCAGCGCCTCGAGTTAGGGCTGGAGCTGGTATGCAGAGACCACTGAAATGCTCTGCCCCATCGATCAAAAGCTCTAGTCTTCCTACAGTCTGATCGTCTCATTTTTGAGAGCACAATTTATGTTTGCACTGGAAGCATCCATAGATCTTGACTCAACTGGCTTGAGCTTTAGGGAAGTAAATGAAAATAGAAATAGAAATCATAATGGGGGAAGAATTAATGAATTATAGCAAGGCTAATGGTAGGCAGACATCTGTCACATAATGATAAAAGCACAATGCAGTCCCTTATGTTAGTAGTCCTTCTGCATTTGTGCGTTCCTGCTGATGTTGCTTTCCTATCTGGATTTAATCTTGGAGTGAAAGTTCTTGGCTCAGATTTGTTGTTTAGGTGCCACTGAGGTGTACAGTCGTTTCCAAGACAAGAGAACACAAAGTCTGACAAAGAACCTTAGAAAGACAGATACCAAGATAAAATACAATTTACAGGCAAAGACATTTAGCAAAGGCGGGCAGGCAGCAACGACCCATTTGCTGTTAAGGGGAGACGGGCATTCATACTTCCCCAGCACTCCTAAAGCGCTCCAACCTGCAGCTGCCACCGAATAAAATAATGAAACTCTGTCAATTTGCTATTCAAGACATTCACCACCATTTTGTACAGGACAGTTGTCTAAGCACAAGACCGTGCATGGGAGGATCTGAGTAGTTTGATAGCCTCCTGTTCCCATCTTCTTTAGACAACTGTAAATGCTTGCAACACAGATGATTGGTGTCATGCAGCTAAATGAAAAGGTATATAGACACGCATGCTATAGGTGAACATTATGTCATTTTATTGTCCTTTCTTTATTGTACTATGGACCTGAGCAACTTTGGAAAGGCCTAAGTAACACCTGAACTTTGTCTAATATGTTGAGTGAAGAAAAGGCTTTAATAATGAGAAGGTAGACACTGTTCAGGGTGTGAATTCCCATCAACAGTAAAGATAAAAATATCAGAGAACAAGAAAATTCTTGTCAAACTGATAACCCACAGGGAATCAAGAATTTCTTTGTTTGCCTTCCTTTCATAAAATCATAAAACACCCTGGCACGCTGAGGACTTGATCTTCTCACCTCGTGGCGGGCCCATCTCTACCTGTGCCACTCCTAAGGCTGCTGTCTAACATGCCCTTAAAGACCTCCACAGGTCTTTAGCTATAGCTGCCCTAGATTTCTGTTTATTGCCAGACATTCTCCTCTTCCTCAGATCGTGCCTCGCCTCTTCAGCTGTGCCCTGCGGGGCTGGCAGCCTGCTGGTCCCCGGTGAGCTGCCCCAGGGGACTGCCACATCTGGCCACAGCTTCCCAACAGCAGGAGCAGGGCTAACCAGGCACACAAGGCGAAGGGACGCTGGTGGAACCAGCAACGCTGGCAGAGAAATTGGCTTCCTGCGCCAGGCACTTACTGAATTTGCGCAGGGGCTCAGATGCCTGTGGATGGTCAGCACGTTTCTCTTTGTTATTTTATTTTTTAGTATGCAGTCATGCCAAAACACAATGCAGGAATCAAACCGCTTTCCCTCTCACTGCACTAATAGCTCACGCTGACTGAATGCAGCTTTACCTGAGGCTATAAAGGACCTTCCCGTCTGGCTGGACCCGCAGCATGACATTGTCTGTCGTGGTGTCATGGATGAAGGAGCGCTTGGAGTGGACGAAGAACATATCAGGGACCCAGATCTTCTTCACCAGCCTGCCGTCAAATGTCATGCTTTGGTTGTTGGTGCTGGGGAAGGACAGCCTCTCGTCTTTCCAGTAGTGCCTCAGATAAAGTGTCATGGTGAAGTCCTGCAACGAACACACTTGTGTCACCACTTACCCCTTATCGGCATAGCAGTGATTTCTCCTCTCTGGGACAAACCGCGAGCTGTGAAGCACCATTCTGAAGGCACAGCCGCTCCCTGAGCTGCAGGGGGAACGACTGGCTGCAGCTTGTTTATTCCTCAGAGCAGACCCACTTACTGGGTTCAGAAATCAGAGGCCATCCAGGGGGCGAATCCATCTCTGGAATGCAAATGTTGCATTGTGCTGTCTTCGGGCCATTCCAGTGACCAAAAGGCAGACATGCCGAGGCAGCGGCAGGCACAGGGTGCTGCTGACCACTTAACCCGCCATGTGTTTCTGGATGCTGCCCATCAGGAACCATCCATGAAGAAACACTTGCTGTCTGCGCTGCCCTCCACGCTGCTCCGGCAGCTGCCTTCCCCCAAGCAGCTGGAAGAGCATGCTGCAGAGGAACCTTTTGCTCCAGCACGGCCACTGAAATCTTTTTGATTTGATATTTGACCAAAATGGGGGGCTTTGTACTCTTTCTCACCACAATCCTACTCTTAGATCCAAGCCATGCTCCTTCCCTTTGAGCTGTGTTGTATTTGGAGTCAGACCCCAGAGGTCCGTACATTCGGGTTTGCCTTTGCCTTGATTTCCAAAGAAGCCCTCACACATATGAAGATAAGCTCACGCACAAATGTTTATAAGCATGGCATCTTTGAGTGCAGCATAATATATCGCTCATGAACTGAGGGACATCTCTAAGACTGACCAGCTGCCGTGGTATCTGGGGCAGTGGAACTCAGATGGGTTTGGGGTGGTTTCTTTTGAAATTATTCTACCCTTGAATTTTTTTTCCACAACACTTTCCCAGCATTTTGAAATATGGGGGCTTCTGCATTCTTTTTTCAGAAGTGATTTGTTAGTTGCAGCCCATGCTATTATTACACTAGAGGCCAATATAATCCTTGGAAATGCTTTCTATTGCATCCAACTGAAGCTCCCAAAGCCACTGACCATGTATGTAATTTGTTCTTTTCCATTTGATCTGTTCTATAGTGTTCTTTAACATCTTTTCTCTGTATTCAAATTTAGAGAAGATTGTTCTGGGAAACCTTTTACATTGACTCCTGTGTGTTAATGTGTCCTTTAAACAGTAATAAACTCACAGATGTTTGCTCTTCAGTGAGAAGTCAATGCCTCACTTTTTTGCATAAAGTTATATTTATGGTTGCTGTGGAAAAATAAAATATTGTTAGCTTTCATTAGGAAATATCTATTAATACTGCTTTTAGACTATTAAACCGGGAGGCACAATATTTTACAATGCATCATCTAAAAATTCATCAAGCAACAACTATATAATATCTCCCTCTTCTTTTGGTCCATTTCTCAGAGACACTATTAGCTCTCCCATTGTGCCTGCAAATGAATTTCCAATCCTGGGTAACAATCTGGTTTTTTCCTTCTTCCCATCTTTCCTCCAGGTAAAACAGCTGTCCCACACATCCTGCAAAAGCTCTGTTAATTTCAGGGTCATTGGCCCATAATAGGTATTTATAAAAATTTTAACTAATTAGACAACAAGATTCTGATTTGTGACATCCTAAATTTATAATGGCCTCTATTATTTTACCACTTTCTTGCAAATAGAAAGTAGGAGAAAAGAGGAAAAGTTTGATATATCTAACCCCTCAAGCTTAAATTTATTAGACAGTGAATATCTCTGTCACTGATCTCTCTTCATTTAAAAAGCAAGCAACAATCTTGCAAAGCGCCATGGCTGTTTTTCTATAACCCTGCAAGAATTAAAAATAATTAATTCCAACAATACAAAGTCGTCTCCATCAGTATTTTGCAAACAGGCAAAAATTGACCCTGAATGCTTTTTTAACCCAAGGCAACACAATGCTTTTCCCATGAAACTGGGTGTTGCAGCACCGTGTTAAATGAGGAGCAGGGGCAGTATTCAAAACCCAGGGGAAGTCATTCAAAATCATAATGCTTGCTTAAAAAATGAGTGGAATGGTTGTATTTTAATGCCAAAATCCTCAATGTTGAGTTCTTTCCCTTTGTTTTCAAGTTCCAAAGTTTTTCAGGGGCTTTCCAGCCACCTTCACAAGCTTTCTCATCAGCGAGAATGGCTGGGGCCATCCCAGGAGAAGCGAAAGCTTGGAGTTCCCATGGCTGGTGGTCAGGGTGCCAAGAGCACCAGGGACAGGGTGACAACTGGAGGGCTCCCCGGGGCTGGGGAGAATGTGCCCTCTGATGTACCTCAGCATTGCGACCCTGCTGTACCCTGCGAGCGGTCGGTTGGCTGCATCACCTGCTCAAAAGCTGAAATAGCTGCAGTGAGAAGAGCCCGGGCTGGCACAGCCGTGTTCCTGACTTAGACATAGGAGGAGGCTGGGCACAGACTCTTTAACCCTATGGCTGTTAATTAGGATCACCGAGAAGTTGGGGCTTTCTGTGAAAGCTTCCGAGATGTTTGATACTTTTGTTGAACGAGCAAAACATTTTGAAAAGTATTTTGTATTGGGGTATGATTCTTTTTTTCTCTTCCAAAGCAAAAGCTGAGCTGCTCAAAGAGCCTGGGGATGCTCCAACAAGGTGGGTCTGACAAGCTCTGGATTTTGAAAGGGTGGATAAAATTGGTGTATATCTTGCAACGTACATTCAGGGCCATCTCTCGTTTCCCTTCTGTGCTCCTGCTCACCTACACAGGCTGTTGTTTACGTATCATCTATGCATGTATAATCTTCCCATGGAAAATCTCCTGCAGAAATCATCACACCTTACTTTCAGCAGTGTTTTGTGATGAAAAAAAGCCCCTATAGCAAAAATCAAGATAAAAACCTACACCACTTTGAGAGCATTTGAAAACTGACCATTTTCTCATTACCAATTATATGGTAGGAAAAGAGGGACAGAGACTCACTCATGAATTTAGCCTGTGCAGAGAACCAGCATTAGTCCTGCGTGCCTCTGAAATCCTCCTTCAGCATCACTGCGAGGTCACAGGAAGAACCAACAGAGCCTTATGCTGGTCCTCAGCACACAGCAGGGGTGGTACAACTGCTAATGCAGCAAAGGCAAGTTCTGGAGGAACTTCTCCCCTCCAAGTTCATTCTGGCTGTCCTGTCAAGAGCAGTAGTTCCCAGTCTGAATCAGTGTTGCTCTCAGGATGGCTACATAGCTTCTGGTTGGGAGCTAGCTGGCCCCTGACCACCTCAGAACATGGCCAAAGAGACTCTGTCGTCGAAGTGCCTTAAAACTAACACATCAGCTGGTCTCCTCAGAGCTTTTAAATGCGTTATCACTTCTTTAGAAAATGTAAAAACCCAAATCCTTTGGGACAGTCTTGGCAGTGTTGTAGCATTTTGCCCTAGAGAAAAGAAAATATCAGATTTCTTCCTTCTGCTTCAAGGGAAGACAGTAGCATGAGGTCAGTAGAAGAAATTGTTGGCAGATTCAGATCAAATCCGAATCTACCTCCTTGGCTGTGGGGTGTCTGTTCCTGGAGGTATTCAAACCCTACGGACACAAACCCAGGCAGCCTGCTCCAGCCAGCCCTGCTTTCCGCAGGGGTTTGGGCTAGATGGTCTCCAGAGGTGCCACCTAACTTTAGCCCTTCTGTGACTCTTACCATGTCCACCTCAGAAATGCTGTCCAAACTTTCAACTTGGACATCCACCCCGACAGGAATTGCAGGGCCTGGGGGGAAAAAATTAAAAGTTGACAAAGTATGAACTTGGTGAGACAAAGCAATCCTCTGGCTTTTGTATCTTAGAGATAAAAACAGATGCTCAGTCTGAAACAGAAACAACAGTAAACAGAAAGTAGAAATTATTGGAATTAATAACAAACCCCTCCTAATAGTGAACAAAATCAGCAATGAGACTGACCTATTAGTGATCTTCTCTTTTTATTATGTCACCCTACATGGATCCCTCCAAAATTTAAAAGCAATTTAAATTGCTTTTAGCTCTAGCGCTCGGGTCCAGGGCTAGTGAGACGGATGCCCAGCAGAGCATCCATTCACATGGAGAGCAGAGGCAGCTCAGCTATGGGAATGTGGGAGAGTTACTCCAAATTTTTCCCTCACTTCTGCACCTCTCTCAGGCTAATAACGTCCCTAAGAGCTACTCCGTGTATTTGACTTTCACATGGCTCAGTGCTCGGCTGTGGAAAAGGCAGGGTGATGGGAAGGGATGTGTTGCAGGACACAGACATGTGCCACTGAGCCTGCGGCTCCTGAGAGAAGGGTCCGACTGTGACCCCACATAATAAGGATTTTGATCTTTTTTCCCTCCTCCAGGATCTGACTAGCCCCTCTTATACCTCTGGCAATTACAGCACAGAAGATCCGTCAAGATAAATGATGCTCACATTAGCAGACTGCTATGAAACTGAAACCTTTTTAAATTAATTGAACATGCTGGTATTTGGTATATTGAGCATTTAGCAATAAAATCTTCTTTCATCAGAGTATATAATGGTATCCTGGATTTGAATGACCATCTGTCAGCCACAAAGGGTAGATAAATTACAACATTCTCTAATCCGATGGGCTGAAAGAAAATGTGTTCTCCTTCATCCATTTCCCTGAAAGCTTAAGTTGCTCTAGCACACAGCCACAAAACTGTGAGCAAGCATTAGCACGCAACAGTCAAAATATTTTGTGTTATACATTAAATGGCCAGGTCAGTAAGTGTGTTACATGATGTGATTACGCACGCACATCACCATAGTAAGATGAAATCTTAGAATTTCCCCATCATCCGAGAATAAACATAAGGTGTATTTGCAGATTTTTATTAGAAGTGTTGCTGAATACCAGGAATATTCCATTGCCAGTATTCTCATTTCCATGCCTTTGACTACACTATTCACTCATCAGAGGAAGGCTATTTCACTGCACCCTTAACCCCCCAAGCATGTAATGAATTCACAACACAAAATGACAAAAATTAGAGACAGAAAAGGCTCTGCTTGTCAGTGTTCACAATGCCTGTTCACCTGAGTACGTTACAGTATAAAGGAGTGACAGTATATAACAGGAGCAGTGACAACTGGGCACATTTCATACCTCCAAAACCTGGTCTCATGCTGAAGTCATGGTCATCTATTCGCAGCAGCTGCTCTGACTTCGTCAGGGGAGATTTGGTGATGTCAGGGCTTCGTTTTAGGATTGGGCTACCAGGAGGAGAGAAGCACAGCTATGAGCCCTGAGCAGTGCCGGTGACAAGTACGCGCCCGCTTCGCTCCATTACCCCTTAGACCATTTGCCCCTTAGACCGTAACGATGTGACTGCCTGCAGTGGTTGGCAGCATGTCATTAAACAATGATTCCTGCACTCAACATACAGCTTAGGCACCTGTGATAGTTCTGGCACTGAGAAAACACTTCTTTGGCGACTTTTCATCCCTGTAAAATTACCTCTGTTTATAGCAGTTTGGAGATAATAATTCAAAAGTGTGAGCTGGAGGAATTGTGTGTGTGGGTACGTGGAGAAATGGAAACAGGGGGAGGCATTTCTGACATTGAGTTACCATGGGGCATGAGGCCACGAATTAGGGAAACAATATATCAAATAAGCCACTGGCTGTCGCCCAGGAACAAAATGGAGACAGGCTGGGAACCAGGCCAGGAGGCAGGCCGTCTCCTAACTTGGGATAAAATGATTAGCTTCTGCCCCAGATTTCTAACAAGGATGAAAAGGAGCGTTAAAGACCTGGGAGGTCTCTGAGCATTAAAGAGCCTGGAAAGGTCATTTCAGAAGCCGTTGGAGTTGCACCAAATCCTGGGCAGAGGATGCTTTGCTCCCTCTCCACATCCAAGGTGCCAAATGCTGCTCAGCACCCCAGTGCTTTGACAGCGATGGTGGTGACAGCAGCTCCTTGGTTGCTCCTTTGTGTAAGTGAAGCCTTGCCACCCTCAGAGCCAGCTGCATGCCAGCCGCTCGGGCGGCAGAAAGGCTCAAAAACAGGAGGAAAGGTTTTGCTGGTTCTTAGTTTGAGAAAAGATGGCATGCTCGGAGAGGCACTTGTTCCGAATATCCAAAGCACAAGACAGAAACAGATTAAAGGCAAACAGGACAACAAAGAAACTTGGTGGGAAATATATTCCTGAGATATAGCTCATCGTAAATACGACTGCTTAGCCGTGCTGTACTTCTCACAGACTGGTGGGCAGTTGTAGCAACAGAAGCCAATACAACAATCTTAAGAGGCCAGCAGTGCTGTCAGTGACTCCTCTCTCAAATGCAGAGCTTTATCTGGACTATGGAGCATCTTAGAAAGATGATCGGTCTCAGTTTAATAATTTATAGGAGAGGCAAGTTGTTTACCTCCATCAGTGAGTTCTAGTCATGAATTATCCCTCAGGCATTTTAGAAGGTGGTTCCTGCTTCTGCTTTAAGTTTAATTCAGCCTCCGAAAGACTTGTGGCATTGTGACCGTGCGCTGGGGAAGATTTATACCTGGCTGAGATGGGGGAACGATATTAGCAGGTTGCTGGCAAAGCCTTCAGCATTTGTGAGCAGGCTTGGCCATGCTCAAAAAGATGCTTTCTCCCTGGAGTGGCAGGGGGAAGAATGAGCAGCGTGATGGAGAGCCTGTGGAGTGGGGCTCAGCTCTGCAGTGGGGATGTTCGGAGGGAAGGCGCCCGCTCACGCAGCACCGAGCGGCACAAACCACGCAGCAGCGCAACGCGAAGCCCAAGGGGCTGTGGCGAACGGCCATGGCATCACACCTCACCTCCATGATGGCTTCCTCTGGGGCCCACTGCATACTGCTAGCGGCATGACTCCTTCCTAAACACGACTGGCATGCTCAGGTGGTGTCCCCTTCCCGTGCCACAGCCACAGCCCGGCCACGGGTGTGCGGCCAGTGGAGCTGGGCCAGCAGCAGCCGCCGGAGGGTTTCACCTACCTGCCTTGCTTGTGCGCCTCGCCGTGGGCCTCCCGTCGCTGCCGCTGGGGCCGGCTGCATGGAAAGGACAGGAAAAGGGAGAGCTGAGACGGGCAGTTACGGGTGGGTGGGTGAGGACATCGGCTGGGAGGCACTGATCCCCGCGGCGATACCTTCTGCCACGCGTGAAGCGGCCCTTACCCTTTTTTTCTTACCTTTTCACCAAAGGGCGGTGTCAGGCTGGGCATGGTGGAGGGTGCGGACGGGGGGTGCCAGGGGCTCGCAGCCAGACAGGGGAAAAGGGGAGCGGTGACCCTTGTGAGGCGGGACGCCGCTGGTTTGGAGTGCCTGGCAAGGGACGCGGGCGGGCGGCTC
Source organism: Falco biarmicus (assembly GCF_023638135.1). Lineage (NCBI taxonomy): Eukaryota > Metazoa > Chordata > Aves > Falconiformes > Falconidae > Falco > Falco biarmicus. The sequence continues at coordinate 4,936,264 of NC_079293.1, read as the reverse complement.
GCCCCCCTCCTCCTGCCACCATGGCCGGCGCCTCGGGGGCTCTGGAGGGGTCTGCACGGCAGGGGCTGGGTGGGCTCCCCTGCCAGCGAGGAGCGCGGCCATCGCAGCTACGCACCGCAGGCAGCCGGCTGTTTTCATAGGAAGAAAATCTTTTCGAAGTATTCCAGTGGGGGAAAAAAGTAAAAAACTATGGAAATATTTGGGTTTAGTTTCATACTGTCTCCCAGCTGGCTGTCAAGAAAGCTCCTCTCATGATCAACCAATGTTTTATTTTATCATTAAAGGAAAAAACATTGCTTTTAGCAACATAAGTGCTAGCTTAAGCAAAAATAACATTTTAAACATTTGACACTTCTAACTCATTTTTAATTAAAAGTTACAAAAATTAGCTTCCCTCTGTAATAAACACTGATTCTAATCAACTCTACTAATGAGGCTTTTAGCCCATTAGCATACATTTCAAATCCCTCTGTAGAGATTTACAGTGGCAAAACTCCTTTTGCAATGACAAGTGTCACCACCTGAGCACCATTGCCCCTTCAGTGAGCAGTGGTCGAACCCCAGGCCTTGCAGGGTGGTTTCTCCCTGGACTGGGAGCTCGCTGAAAGCTGATGGCATTGGAGGGACATTCATCTTTTTGCTGCCACCGAGAAGCGGACCACCTCTGCAGCACCCAGACGAGGGGTGGGCACACTAGGCTGTATCGCTGACTCACCCTGAAGCGAAGCCTTGGCTGAGCGGGATTGGGGTTTTTTCCAGCATCTGCTAAGTCTGGGATTAAGCCCACAGGCAGACCAGTGTTTGGGGGAGCCTTGGGCCATGCAGCAGCATCGCTATTACAAGGAGCAGCTTCTTTGGCATTGCTTGGACGTGGGTGTCGTGTGTCAAAATGCACTTGCAAATGCAAAATGCGCTTTGTAGAGGCTTCTGCCTTGTCAATATGCCCTCGGGCTGCCGCTGACAGGTTGCTCTGCTGCCTGTTTCTCATCTGCTGGCTGTCAGGAGGTAATTTCACATGTGTTGGGGGTAAGCAGATTCTGATGACAAGCTGACAGACTTCCGTGACTTTAAAGTGCCCTGGTAAACTCTTTGGCTGTACAGGAGCTGGTATTCAAACATGGATGAAGCAGATCATGTTCTTGCAATTTCTAATTTTCATTTCTCTTTGTAGAGCTTATCTAATACTTCATGTTGACCCTGGCCCTATCATGTCTGTTGAGGGAACCTTCAAGGCATGGCCATCAAGGATTCATGGCCAAATTCTCCCTATCCTCTGCACCCAGCAACACAGCATAGCTCATTTTATTTCTTCCAGGTGGTTCCCTGCTGCCTCCAAATTAAACTTCATTTCCTTGTCACATACTGGCATAAAATGTCCCCCATGCTCCAGCCACCGCAGGGGGCTGTGTTCATTTGTCCTTTGGTTCAACTCCTTCACTTCTTTTTGCCAGTCCCATTCCCATTATCACAGCTCTGAGATTACCGAGCCTCCTCCGCTTTCCTGCCTCCTCCTGTGGCAGCCAAACAGTTTTACCTGTTGCAAATCATTCCCCAGCTACTGCGATTTGAAGCCCCATTTCTTTCTACTCAATAAATAGCTTTTCTGGTCTGGTTCCCGAGGAATGCTCTGCTGGGTAAGTGATCGATGGCAGCTCCATCACAGGACCCCATTAGCCTGCCCGTTCTGGCTGCGCATCAATGGCAAGCTAATACGGATTCCCCTCGCACGTCTGCTGTCCCTGAGCATTTGTGGCAGACAGCCGCACTCGGAGATTCCGTCCAGACATTGCTCACAGATCGCTCAGCACAACTGTTTGTCACCGCAGCCAACACAGTGTGACAGTATTGCTCCTGTCTTGGCTGGGGTGACAGGCTGTCTTTAGAACTAACCAATAACTCCTGAGGTAAAATACACTGAATAATGAACAAGCTTCCCCCCCTCCTCCCCCCATGTCCATATTTATCTCCTAACAATTACAGTGCCAAAAGGCATTTCATGGCTCATGAAGCTCAGTGAGATGCTTTATGAAAAAGCAACAACTGAAGCAGAGTAACATTTATTCACAGCGCTCCCTGTGCATTGCTGGAGTAGCTCTCAGGCTCCTGATGGCAGCTGGGGTGATGCAACCTCTCCAAAGTCACCATTATTTCCCCACATTCTCCCACAGCTTCAAGGGATCATGAGATGCCTCTGCCCCAAAATCTCAGGCTTGCTGGGTCCAGGGGGAATGAGGCAACTGAAGCTTAGGGTAGCTGGGGGAAAAAATATTCACCCAAACCAGATTTTCATCACTATGACTACAGACACAAAGCAAAAAGTAGTTACTCCTTTTTTAAAAGCCTGGGGTTTACTATGGCTCTTACAGTCCCTCTGACACAGGAAAAAGGGTTGCAAGGCTAAGGAAAACCATGTCTGATTTCAGAAGTGACAGTCCAACCATGATATCTCCAGGTCCCAGCAGGCATTTCCAAATGCACAGCTTCACAGGGTGTGTGCCAGAGGAATGCCAGGCTTACACTTGCACAGTGTACCAGAACATCCAGTTCTTCATCTTTGAAAGAAGAGCTTTTGGAAACAACTACAAGAAATGCGAGAGAAGTCACTACCCAGCTTAGTATTTTAGTTTGTAATTACTTATGCAGCATACATTTCCCCACCTATAAATCACACCTTTTTTTCTCTACAGGAGGCAATACTTCTGTAGTAGAGTGACCTATTTTACATTTTTATTAGGAAAATCTCATTAGGATCTGAGAGCATTTCTTCCTTGAGGTGTTAAATCAAGACACAGTTTCGGTTCTTCAGGAAAAAGCAAGATTTGATATATTTTCCTCAAGAGAAAAGTGAAAGTAAGCTGCTGAAGTAATGGAGCCAGATTCACACAGTCTTTCCTGGGTCCAAAGGGTGACATCCTCAAGGAACAGTGCTGGTGGATTTAGCAGACTAGGCTAACACTAACATTACTATTATCAGATTTCATGAAGTTCTGGAACAGTCTGTTCTCTCCATCCCTTATGGTATCAGGTCGGCAAAGAGGATGGCAGATCAGAGAAGAGATGTCAGAACAGATCCTGTCTCAGGAAACACTGTTGAGATGCTGCTGTGGCATAATCTCTGTCCCTTGGGTTACTTGCATCATCATGAACATTTTGGCCAGGGGCCGTGGCTGCAAGTGATCCCAGACCTCCTGCCCTGAGCAGAGGTGCCTGCCGCCCCGGGAAGCCGCCAGCCAGCACCTGGGGCAGAGACACCCGGGGTGCCCGTTTACTCTCTGCTTATCTCATGCCTGGGTGATGCCTCCACCCCTTCTCCAGTGCAGGCAGAGACTGTGGACTCTCCCCGCTTACCCTCTGAAATCACCACATGCTTAATTTTGTCAGATACGAGCTCTGCAGCTCACGCTGCGCTGCTGGGCAGCCGATCCACAGCCTCTCCTACCACTGACGCAAGCCAAGGGAGGTGTGGAGCTTGTCCGGCCAGTTTTCAGCAGGACTTTTAAATGAAAAGTAATGTAAGTGACGAAAACTCCCTCATCGCTGCCAGCCACGCCATGGCACTTGGCTCCGGGCTCCCTGTTCATGGGTGGACAGTGGTGGGCAGCCTCCCGTCCCGCAGCCACTGTGCTGCACAGCCTGCGTGCAGTCAGGGCAATGGCAGCAGCCACGCTCTCCTCCGTCTGCCCATAAAACATTATGGCTGGACAAATCCCTGACAAAACACTGCCCGGGAGAGAAGGACCAGGAGAGAACAGCAGAGGCAGCTTAACTCCACGCGGGGGACAAGGCCCTGGCAGGGGGACACACAGGAATGGCAAAGGTATATTGGTACTACTAAAGAGTTGTGGGAAGTATAAAGGCCTTATTAAAGACCTGCGCCTAAATATTTGACTAGTTTTTGTTTCTCCCTCTGTTTTATGACCAGTTAGTGACTTGGGTTCACACCACATCAGCATCGCGTTAAAGGCAGAAACTCGGTGGAGGGTGCTGGGTCAGGGAATGAGGGAGAGGTGGGAAGGGGCTGGGGACTGCATGCCAAACATACGGAAGGTTTCTGCAGAGAAGAAGTGGGGCAGAGGCAAAAGGAGCTTGGATCTGCAACAGGGCCTATGCATGGGGTGAGACTGAGGAGAAAGGCTGGATAGGCAGAGATAGGGAGGGAGGGTAACATGGGGTAAGGCCAGAGGGCAACATGTCAGAAGGAGCAGAGAGGAGACACTAGGCTCAAACAGTGCCTCATCATTGTGTGGGATGAATTCTGGGGCACGGACACTTGGGACAGTTCTGCATGAGTTGGGGTGTCCCCTCACCGCAGAGCGGTGCAGGACAGAGATGCTGCCCAGTCCTGGGGATGCATGAGACTTGCTGGGCTGAAGAACCCCCCACGCTGTGTCCCAAAGGAAGGAAAGGTTTGGGGGCAGGGCGTGACAGAAAGTCCCCCCATAATGTGCCTTTGACTTGCACATAAATTGGGAAGATCTCCTCAGCAAGCAGGCGGTGCGGCAGGTCTGGGTGAAGACTGAGAGGCAGTCCAGAGCCCAGAGAAGTGCTTTGTGAGTGGATGAAAAGTGAGGCAGCTAAACGGGGGGAAACCCACCCAGCACCTGAGGAAGGAGAGAGCAAACTTGCAACAGGAGGAAGCTGCTCTTATCCGGTGACACGCGCTGTAGGAGACACTATGCTAATTCCCAGGGATAATGTAGGATAGAAACCCACTAATTTGTACTCAAACTGGCAGAGTTACAAAGTTATGAGCTGTAAACAAGCCACTAAAAACTGAGGAAAATTAATCATTAAATGTATTTTGTCTTGGCATTTGGCAAGACCTTGTTTGCTTGTAATTGTGAGTGGTAGGTTTAAAGAAAGGTGACCCATTGCTATTATGGGTGGTTAAATCTGTGAAAAGAAATGGGGAAAGAGTGCTATTTTTTATGTTTACATCACAAAGTCTGAGATACAGTGGGATTCAGAGTTCTTCTACATCTTATTTTTGAGCAATACAGAAAATTCAATGAGAACCCCATTTTAATCCAGTATTACATGCATATAGATCAGTCTCAGAATGCAAAATAGACAGAGGCAGGAGACACATATATATACACCCTTTAACTTTTGCACTTCCTTTGTTCTTTGCCTGGACATAAACACTGGCAAAAGACAAAAAATGAAACAAATGTACACACATTGATTATTCACAGAAATGTCATGCCACCTGGGGTCTTGGCACTGTGCCTGATCTGGCAAAAATGATAGTACCCTTATGTGGCAGACATTGCATCCAGCAGATGTGTGTTTGTTGGGTTTTGTGTTAAACGCGTTGAAAGGAGGGTCAGAGTGAGCAGGAGGAACATGGCTGAGGTCACTTGTGCCAGCTGAGGAGGCGGGCACGGCGCCAGGGCTCAGCTAAGTGAAAAAGAGAAATGGATGAAGGGAAGGGGAGCAACTAATGGGCCAACACAGAACGTGCTGAAAGGTTTAATGTCTGCTGCACTCTTCAAAGAAAAGTTGACTTGTAAGCAGATGTCAGCGCAGTGCAGATCAGGGAAGAGCATGTTAAGGAATATTTAAATAAATCAGAGGTATTTAAGTCAACAGAGGCTGACGGCACTCCCTCAGGAGCACCGGGAATACCAGCTGTCACAGTTTCTGAGCTGTAAGCAGGTACCTCTGAGGACCCCTCACACATGGGTGATGCCTCTGGGAGAGGGTGAGGGTGAACAGGAAACCTGGTTTTAAGCAGGGGACAAAAGAGGGATGCTGGAGTTTTGACATTTGGAAAGAAACTGGGACAAAGTCGTGATCCATTTGTCTGCGCTCCACCCCCACCAACCCAAGATAATGAGATTATAAAGTTCATTCAATGTGAATCTTTGCAATAACTGACGTCAAACCAGTCTAACGTCCTTTCTGACGGTGTAACCGGCTGCCTTAGCGTAAGCAGGAGTAAAAGTAGATTTGAATGAGGTTCTAAATATTTCATTACTAAACTAGGGACATACGACTGAGATGAAAATGTGACTTGGAGCATGGCTGAAAAACCATGATTAGAGTAACTGCCACTAGTTTGCTGTCAAGAGACATTAAATGACATCTCAGAGATTTCATCCTGGAAACTACTAGTCAATTTTTTCAACAATTATGCAAATGACAGAACTATAAAACTAATGCATGACAGCATGCTTGAAAGAGAGACATTTTGGGGTCTAGGATCAGAATTCAAAGCAGCCTCAGCACATTGGAGAAAAGGTCTGATGTCAATAAGATGAATTTCAGTAAAAGAGAACGTAAAGAACTGCATGGAGTACAGAGAAATAATTGCACAAATGCAGAATGGGGAATAACTAGCTAATTATGGATACTACACTTGTCTTAGTTTGTTACTTACAGCAATGAAAGTACTTTGCCTTTATAAGGGAAATCAAAACCATCAATAAATAAGGAATTCACACTACAAAAATACAGAATTGTTAGAACTCTGCTGTGGGGCAATGTTAAGCAATACTCATACTGACACAGGACCAGAAACAGATTTAAAGTAAATGACCTGAATGGTAACAAGTCATCAGGTTTCTACCCGGAAGAAAGCTGAGCAAGAAACTGTTGAAGCAGTATTTAAATTGTCCCTGGTGTCACAGGAGTAACACTTGGTATCACACTTCTTTGGAGAAAGAGCTCCAAGTGGACTCTGAGAAGCTACAGACTGCTCCACCTGACAAATTAGCTACAAAGACAGTAAAAAACACCAATAGTAGACACCAGATAAATGAAGCATATGCTGAAGAAGAGTGAGAGGCATTTTGACTTTTCTTGAGGGATGTTACGCACTGTAAATATAATAGGCTTTTCTAAAAAGTTAATGACCTTCTAGATGACGGTGACCAAGATGGCACAGTGTACCTCAATTTCTACAAGGTGTTGACAGGTCCTTTCCAGAGACTTGTAAGGAAATCAGCCAGTCAGAAAGAAGTTCCCCACATGTGAATTGTTACAAAACAAGAAACAGAGGAAAAATGGAGAGTTTTCACTGTGAAGAAAGGTTTTCAGCATAGCCCCATGGAAATCTGTGATGGTATCACTGTTATTCAATAGCTTTATAAATAACTTCGGAGAAAAGCATAATTACTGGCAACAATATTTACTGAGGATATGTAAGCATTCGAGGTAGTCAAAATCAGAATTATGCAGCATGAAGAATTACAGCAGAATCTCATGATGCCAAGTGACTTCAGAAAAATACAGTGTTAGTGAATTCAGAAAAATGTGCATTGTTTTGTACTTTGTATTTTAAAATTTTTCCACTGTACTTTCAGAAACAATGTTAAGATCGTGGTTGCCCTCAAATCAACTGTTACTGCTTAGGAAGCAGGCCTCAGTACCGTTGTGGCTATTTCTTGGTAAACACCAGCTTAATGCTCCCCAGTGCTCAAAAAGACAACCAGGAGGTTTGGCGTTATTGGGAATGGAACAGCAAACCAAACAGAAAGCATTGCAGCGTTATTAGTAACACCAAGGCACGTCCACATCTGACATATCCAATGCCCATAGCTGGGAAAAACAGCAGAGCAAGAGGAGAGAGAGAGCTCAGAGGTGGGGAGGGCTTCCAGGCAGCCTGAGCAGGGCACTCTCGGTGGGAAAAGGGACAACAGCCAAGCGATACAGTGCAATGATACAAAATCAGGAGTGACGTGATGAAGGTGAACAGGAATTTGTTGCTCAACAGTTTCCACAACACATAACCAGAAGAAATTTGAAAGGAAGCACACAAATACAGCGTGTCATCATGCTGTGAAATTCACTTTCATTGAAGCTGTGACAGCTAAAAACACAAGTGAGTTTGGGAGGTGACTGGGCAGTTTTGAGAAGAAAGACCAGCAGGAGCATTTGAGATGTGAAGCTGTGCGAAGTGTAGCCCCAAAATAAGTTCCAGAAAGGATGAAAGGAGGCTGATGATGATGACAAAAGTAGAAAATATAATTTTCAAAGCATTGTTATTTGCAACGATAAGCAGAGAAAGGACACTTTTGGCTGGGTTGTGAGAAAAAACAAGATTTCCAAGAAAAGTTGTCATGCAGGATTGAAGTTACTTGAAAGAACAACAGGGATGGAAAGGCAAATGAGAGAAATAGCAAAGCAATAATGAAAAATAAGTTAATGTATAATAGTGTTACAGATCTGCTGATAAGTTAGAATTAATTAACTTTATTTGATTTTATAAAATAATTTTAATAGAAATATAGAGGAATAAGAAATATATTTTAATGAAACTAGTAGTTGCACAACAAAAGCTGCTATGAAATCCTCTGTACAGCCCTGTACCAAGGCCAGAAGAATAGGTCAGAATCACCTAGTAGGAATGATTATAACCTAGATAACAGACTTAAGATTCAAAATAATTGGATGCAGTATTTACAGGTAGACTAGGAGAATGCATTGAAATGTCAGAATGTAAAATTAATGGGAACTGGGGAGAGGATTTCTTTGTAGTTGACTAGTCTTCTGTATGCAGAAAGTGTATTGAAATGTCAGAATATAGAATTAATGGGAACTGGGGAGAGTCGACTGGAACAGCTTGTAGTTACCTGCCAAGAAACCGTGAACTTTAGTAAAAGGTAATTCTGGCAGGGGGAGATCGCGACCACCGACTCATATACCACCTACCCAAATCGTACCCTAGACCCATTTCTAGACTTTTCCAACCTTTACTGCGCTGAATCGGATTTGGGAGGAAGGTATGTTAATGATTTTTGGGAAATATTATGATTTTTCATGAATAATTAATGAATATGCATGACTAAGTTCTATATATGGTGTATGAGTTTGAAACTTGGTGTGCGTTGATCGTGAGAGGACTCACTCACGCACCCGGCCGTTAATAAAGAAGTGTCTGCTTATCTGCATCACATTGGTGTCGGTAAGTTCTTCATTCCGAGGTTTCGGCAACAATAGGATAAAGAAGATGAGCACTGTTGGACGGAAGAAAAGGATTTCTGGAAAGGGGAAAAAGAGCTAAAACAGGCAGCAGCAACAGCTGCTGGAGGGGAGAAGGAAGTTACAGAATAATACAAAGTGGAAAGCAACAGCAGAAAACTTGGCAGAGCTTGTGTGACAGGGACAGGAGATGTGCCTAGGGATACCTAAATGAGGCAAGTGAAGAGAAGGGCAGAGAAAGCCAGGGCCAAAAAACAGAGAAGGAGGAACCATGAAGCGGGGAAAGGAGTGAAGGAGATGGAGGCAAACGGAGGAAAGGGAATGGCAATATACCAGCAGGGGAGATGGAGAGACTCCAGTTGCATCGGCCTGAAGCCCATACTGGGCCTCTTGTTGCTCTCGTGCTTGTCACATTGCTGGTGCAAATGGTGTCAAGCCACAACACAACCTGCTGATCCTAAAAAACAGTGCCTTGGGAGCTGTGGGTGCTCAGTGCACCACTGGATCTGGCTCGCTACTGATAATGTGCTCCTATAGGCAATGCTTTCAACAGGCTTTTTACAGGCTTATTGTGCACTCTGAAGATCTGATCTAAAGACAGCTTGCATTAGTAAGCTTTGTTCACGCAAATAAATGCTTTCAGGATCAATCCTGAAGATAAGACACAAAAGCAAAACTCTAGGACAAGAGAATGGCTTAAGGATTGCTGGAAAGTAAAGGAAGAATGCCTGCTAGGGATGAATTTATAAGGCCAGAGAAAGCATTAGGAGGGCAAGAAGGTAGGAGCTGCCCTACGTGTAAGAGGCAGCCTCAGTGCGGGTACCAGGATAGCCACATGAGATTTGCAGTGTGCAGACCTCTTGCACACAGCGTGGCTGAGGTATGGAGGAGCTGACAATATCCAAGTCCTACCCAAATTCAACAAAAGCAAGGGAAGTGAGTTTAGTGTTGTAAATGTTGCAAAATAGCGTTGTGAAATAGGGCTATGAAGCTGGTGAAGGGTCCAGAGAATAAGTCTGATGAGGAGCAGCTGAGGGAACTGGGGCTGTTTAGCCTGGAGGGAAGGAGGCTGAGGGGAGACCTTATCGCTCTTTACACCTACCTGAAGGGAGATTGTAGGCAGGTGGGGGTCAGTCTCTTCTGCCAAATAACAAGAAACAGGACAAGAGCTTTAGAGATTGGATATTAGGAAAAACTTCTTCACTGAAAAGCTGTTGAAGCACTGGAGCAGGCTGCCTGAGAGGCTGGTGGAATCACCATCCCTGGAGGCGTTTAAGGATGTATAGATGTGGTGCTTAGGGACATGGTTTAGTGGTGGACTGGGCAGTGCCAGGTTAGCGGTTGGACTCAATGATCTTAAAGGTCTTTTCCAACTAAATGATTCAATGATTCCATGTTTAGTATGATGCTGAGCCTTTGAGAAAGGACTGGGAAGGAACCATGGCCATAATGATGCAGAGAGGCTCCCATCACTTAGAAATGAGTGACGCTAATTGCAGTAACATCAGAAAATGTCATATAAGAGAAAGATCTTTGGCCATGAGAGAGACCCTGTGATAACAAGCCTCTTATTGTAGAGGATGTCATTCAACTGCTGTAAAAGATAGCTCTTACTGACAGAAACATGGACAGGAGCTCTAGACAAGCAGAAAATGAGCTGCTATTTGGGGAACAGAATAAGGCTAAATGACCATAACACAGCCGGGAAATGGTAGGGACATGACTAAAAACATGAAGCGAGTCTCTTAGCTAAGATTAAACCAACATGATTCATAGATCATTTTTGTGAAATCTCTACACAATTTCATACGGTGAAATCTTTTCTGCTGAAAGTTGTTTGTCTGAAAGGTAGTTATAATGCTGTCCAGAGATATTTCAGTGTTAAAAGAGATTTTTTCCCCCAGCAGTTAGCTTTGGCAGAACAACCTGGGCTCAGCTCCAGGCCAGTTCTTTTCCTATCGCTCATCCTCTCTAGCAGATTCTGCAAGTCTAATTAGCAACACAGGCTTTGGCCCTTTTGTTGGCATAACGATGTTGTGACCTTTAGCGATGCTTCTCATATCCTTCTAGTAGCCCTCATGCAGCCTGGTGGCTTTCCAAGAGCCTGAGCAGTTGGGAAAGCAGCAGACAGCCCTCTTGCTGGTGCTTCAGATCTCAGCTCCTTCCTGTAGGACTTCTGGCACTGTGGATTTAACAGGAGTAAAAAGCTTTGCAAACCCTGCGGGATTTGCACATGGCTGACTGCAAACAGGTCTGCAAGGTGAGAAAGGTTTTATTTTTATATTGCTGCTCTTTGAAGTGAAATTCCTTTGAGGTGATTTGTCCTGGAGATTAACAAAAATAAGTATTTGAGTCTTTGACTGGCACACAGACATTTTTACAGTGAATTACAATATTGGAGTGCTCTGTAGGAAGTCCTGCAATAAAGCTTTCTACTTTGCTGCTTTCACTGTGACTGTATGCATGCTTTGACCTACACTTATTTGCCATTTTCTTGTCACACTTCGCATTGTGTCCCAAAGCCTCATCAGCTTTATTTAAGGGATTATTTGGGACGTTTTGCAAAATTCCTGTTGCACAAACCCAGTCCCCAAAAGACTGTTGTGCATGCATGAACTCTCATGTGGAAAACCATACCTGTCTGCTCACCCTTTTTCAGGGGCGTTGTGTCTCATGCTAGAATGGCTGCCTTGGGGGACCTGCTGTGCCAAAAATTGTGACAGAGAAAGTGTCTGACCCTGTGGCCCCCATTCACCCCATCCACCACATCAGCAAGAAAGCAAAGGCTGTGGGCTCAGCTGGATTTATTCGGATGAAAGGACAAGCCCTGGGGCTGAAAACCGCGGAGCAAATGGTGAGTTTTAATTTAAAAGCAGAGTTCAGAGCAAGTGAGTCTCCTTGGAAGAAACTAACACTTGCAGCACAGCACCCCATCCAAAGAAACAAGCCAAAAAGCCTATGTATTTCCTGTCAGCTGCACCATAAGAATCAGAAGCAGAGCTGGAAAGGTCTGTCAGGGACGGCAGGACACTGGCAACACACCCAAGGTGGCAGCTCTCCGCAGCAGGTGCCTGTGCTGCCTGCCAACACCGGTGGCTGGCACAGAGCCCTGACAGTAGGGCAAGCGGATGGTCTTGTGCCCCGAAAGGGCCTCTGGGGGCTAGGGAGGCCATAGGTGCAAAGCAAGCCAGCCTGAATATCCTGTGGTGGTGCGGAGCCAGCCTTTCCCACTTCAAATAGATTTCCCCCCTCAGTCTCCACCGAGGCTCCCTTCAGAATGTAAAGGCTGCAGTGAAGGGATGAATTTCCAACCTGGTCCTTACCACAAGCTGTATGGAGCAAGAGATAACAGTGCCTAGGGAGGAGTAACAAAGTCATTTGCTATAACTTCTTCTGCATAATGGATATTCAGGGCTGAGTGTTGAAGGGAGGGTAAACAGAGTCAATAACAAAATGTTCAGGAGCAATCTTCACTGCAAGCTTTTTCTGAAGTTCTATAGCACCCTGCCTTGCTCTGCGTCCTTCCAGGATCTAATTCTATGAAAGCAGGCATTGACTTTAATTGAAATGCAAGGGGACCGTGCCTACTTCAAAACTGTCTTACATGATCAGCATCTTAATGTATAGGGACCTACACATGAGAGCAAAAAGGCTGTACCTCTAAGATGACATGCCCTGCCATACGCAGATGCCCGATCCTGTTGGGCAAACATGACCTTCCACTTCAGGGCTGCAGTGGAGAGCATGACCATGATCCCAGGAGGTCAATGGGAATAACTCTGTACGCAGCACCTACAGGAGGACTGTACAAATATTGCACCCAGTCCTGATGTCAATCCTGAGAAAGCAGTGAAGGGACAGAGGAAAACAAGCAAATGACTAAATCAAGGCTTGGGAAAGATGCTACACTGGGAAATATAAAGAGATTAATCTTCTAAATATATCTAAGCAGACATGAAAAGGGGGCTTGATCCACCTGCAAAGACATGGATGGAGAAGAGACAGGCTAGCACAGAACAGGACCAAATGCATGGAAGCCAAACTAGTCACAATCCTATTCTGAGTTTATTTGACACTGAAGGTAATTATCATAAATTAGAGGTTCAGTGTACAATTCATACAGAAGGCTTTGTTGTTTGTGCTTAGCAGGAAATCAGATGGATGACCATAATCATCCTTTTTGTCTTTACAAATTATAAGGCCATTAAAACCATTGGTCTCTCACAGCCCAGCCCATCGCAGGGGAAAGCGAGCACTGTGCTGGGCACCACACTGCTGATGGACAACCTTACAGACACATGCCAGCTCTGCTCCTCTCTCCCCATCAGCCCTCCTTAGCATCAGTACTGCTCTACTGCAGCAGAAATAGGCCAGAAATGACCTCCCAGACCAGCATGGTCCTGTTGGGAGGGTGGTGAGCAGAACTTCTCAGAGCTGCCACACCTTGGGGCTTCCCGACAGGCTTGTCCTGGCACAATCACACTGTATATACAAAACACGGCTGAAGAGGTTGTTCCTACACGAACTCAATAGGTATTTCTTTTCCATTTTCACGTATTTTTAACTCTCTGCTGCTGTGATATGTTACATTGTCACTTAATTGCACTGACACTGTTAAGCGTTTGGTGCAGTGGGAGTTTTCGTTAAAGATGTTAAACAAGAGCACAGCTGTGTGTACACGCTCCTCTCTGCTGGATGCTTTTCAGCCTAAATGGTGGTACCTTGCTTCTCATCCCTTTATTTTGCTACAGCCAGCATATCAGCCCTGCTGCCACTGTCACTAAGCCTCAGCAAAAACAGAGGTTTCGTGGCTGTCTTTTATCCATACTGTCTCTGGTAACACATCCCCCGGGGGCTGATCATGAACAGAGCCACCCCATTCACCTTCCCAGTTACACCTCCACAAAGGTGGTGTCACTACTAAAGCCATTTCCTATGTATAAAATGGCTCATGGACCCCCAAGTGCCAACGGGGACAGAGTCGCAGTCACTCTGTAATGTAGCCCTGACTTGCTACAAGGGGCTAGAGGAAGACAAAAAGGCACTGCACTTTCCACCCCTTCCACCTCTCAGTCACCTTTCCTGAAGGCTAACAGCAGTGGTTTGAATTCCTCAGGACTGTGACATTCCTGCATTCCTATCCCCATACACTTCAAGGTATTGATGGTGATACGGAGTCATTACAGAACAGAAAGAGTACAGCATCGGTACAGCAAAGCAGATACAACATAGGTTCAGTCTGTCTCAAGAACAAGTACACAACATTTGAATAGAAAACTAAATGTGTCAGCTATATTCTCCAAAAGAAACCCAAAGGATTTTACCTCTAGGTGTACCTTATTATATGCCTAAGTATAAAAATCCTCATACAAAGTTCCAAACTTTGTTTCCCAAATAGAATATAAGTAATCAGAACTGAGCTTTAGCAAAAAAACCTTCCTCAACTCAAAACCTCCTAAAATGGCTGTCTACAAGATAGTGGGAGCGAAATGTCATAGTCTTTTTGTGAGAGAGAGAGAGAAAGAGAGAAGAATAGACAATATTTTAAATAATTTTGAATATCTTAAATCAATACACTAAATGCTCTGTTTCCTCTGCTAGCTGACCATATTCTTGAAGTTTGCAAAGATACTTGATTTTTTCCCTCTCAAAAGCTCTATAAAACAAATGGCATGGGAATAATAAAATAACTTCTAAATATTTTCATTTGAGATCTCAAGTCAATCTAATCTCCAGTGAATTCAACAATTTCCTCTCAAGTTTCATGTAGGTACTCTACCACATTTTAATCCACAATAAATATAAGCAAATGCTTCTTTTTTTGCACCCTTTCTGAAACTCTGAAATACCTCACAAACCCATTTTTTGGGAGGGAGCAACAATTTTTACTGTAGAAAATGCATTAAAACTTATTCATTGGCAAAAAAAGCAACAGAAAATATTTTTGACTGAGAGATCATGATCTGCAAATGCAAACTCTAATTATCTTTTAGTCATTATATCTTCACCTGAAACATTACATTTATCCAGACTGTAGCTATTTAAATATAAAAAAAAAAGAGACTCACCTGCCTTTTTTGTATACCTCATGTATTTCTTTTCCTTGTCGGTGGGCTCTGCATTCAGTGGATAAAACCCATCCCCACAACAGGAGGAAGATGCTAAAATGCATTTTATGGACAGTCAACATGTTACCTGAAGGTTCTGTATCCAGAAATAGTCCATACAAGAAGAAGAAAACAAAAATGTAGATCCTGTTCCTCTTTTTAAGTCATTATCAGTCTGATTGTTATTGCAAGGATGTTTACTCATACAAAAAATCATCCTGCAGTATTTAATCTGGACAGTGGGGAAAGCAATTTCCACTAAACCTATAAATCCTTCTACGTCAGATGGCAGGGATTTTCTAGCAGTGTTGAATTCACGTATTCTCAGAGAACAATTACTTTTTGTCTAAACAGGCTATTTTATTAATTGGTTGAAACTGAACCCTTTTCAAGTACCTGTGGGATTTGGCATATATGTGTATTTCTGCCTGGATAACCAAAAAAAGTGCAGTTGGTCAGGCAGGTGTCATTAATCATTCTTTAATCACCAAACTTATCTGTGTAGCAGTGATGTTTGTTAGAAGCATTGCAATAGACTGAGAACTGTTAATAAACGTGTATCAGTTTCCAGCAAAAACTCATTTCCATGTAGCTCTAGAAACAGTATTTTGTTCCCGTGTGGTTTTTTATAGTACTTTAACATACAGTGGTACTGTGGCTGGAGTGGTGGGCGCTTTCAGGACTTGTGACACGTACCTCACTTCTCTGCTGAGCAGGGTCTCTGGAAAGTATCCCGCTGTACGGGGGAAGGGTGTCATGGGGGAGATGGTTCTCCTCTCTGCTCAGGGCTGTTTGGAGGGACTCTGCTGAAGCAGAGCAGCAAGCGCTAGAGCTGCAGGAGAGCTTGGGGGGCTGGTGTGCTGGCTCTCATGGGGCTGACAAAATCCTCATTGGTGCTGAAGAAAATAAAACAGCATGGGTAGAAACACCTGGTCAAGCCAGCCACATTGCCCATCTCTTTGGAGCTCAGCCCCTCCCTGCATAACCCACAGCTCTGTGTTTACCCTCCCTCTCCCCTGTGCGTCCCCACCCAAGGCCTTACAGCTCTGGTCCCACCTGTGCCTTATGGAGCCCCCTGTGCCCTGCAGACACCACTAGCCTTGTCCCACCCCTTTGCTGACAAGGCTCTTCTTCCTCTACCTGCTGCCCATGGATTTCTATTTTTGAGCACTTTGTCAAGTCACCCATCTCTTTCCATGAAAGCCCTTTCTAAAAGCCCTGGGGAGCAGATCTCTGCCTGGTCTAAGCTGCCATGGCTCTGTTGACTTCAGTGAGCATTTACACTGCCTCAGGAGCCACAGGAACAACACATTGCAAGCCGCTGAAATTTAATTCAATCAATCAAGATTGAATTTAATGATTTGCTGGGCTAAAACTTTTCCTGCACAAAGTCACACAGGCTTCAAGAGATGGACAATCAATCACCAGCAGTTTATTGCAATGGTTAATCAATGTTGCAGTTCAAAGAAGTTGTACCCTTCTTTGAAAATTACCTGCATTCAGTTTGCACTGATTCACGCATCCTTCTCAAGAAGAATAAAAAGTACCTTAATAACTGTTCTTTTCATCTGTAGTGACATTAGAAATACTCTTCTCAGTCTTTGCAATAATCTATATAAAGTTTTATGATGTCTTTCATCAAAGGAACTTTTTCTTCTCTTTGAAATACATTTTTGTTACTTCACATTTAAAAAAAAAGGCTAGTTCCTTGCTTACTCATCAGAGGAACAGTGGGGATTGACAAGCGATGGACAACTACGAATTCACTTAGCTGCCCTGGGAAAGCTGTAGGTCCCTTGGTACATGTGAGGAGGGGAGGGAAACATTCGTCTTCTCATTAATAGAGGCAATTTTCTAAAAGAAGATATAAAGAAGCCCCAAAAATGTGTTCAATTCTCCTTTTTTTAGATTGTTGTTCCTAACAACAGTCTAGTTCTAGTTAGAACTAGAAACAATAGTTCAAGTATATAGAAAAATCCTGGAACAAATCATCAGACAACTTCTAAACTCCTGGAAGAAAATGACTGGCTGAGGGATAGACAGGAGCTCATGAGGAACAAACACGTTGAACAAACTTCACCTCTTTCCCTAACGGGCCAACAGGCTTCATAGCTTGGGGAGAAGCAGTAGGTTTAGATAAGCTTTCAACACCATCTCACGCAACATTCTCATAGGCAAGACAGCATGCTCTTGAAATGTTTGTAGGACCGATGCAGAACATTGCTGGCTTTAACTCAAGTTTGTCTTGCTGTATCTCAAGAGAAGTTATCCGTGGCTCACTAACATGCAAGAAAGTAGCAAGTTCTGCAAATGATCTGCAAGGAAGCTGTGAATCATCTGGGTGCATAACCCGAGGTGAAGGCTTGAAAGGGTGGAAATGGCACAGTATATGTCTTCAGGTATGCAAAAGTCGCTTCAAAGAGGAAAAAATACTCTGTTCCAAATGGCTGTGACATACAGAACAAAAAGTAATGGGCTCAGAGATTAGTAAGGGGAAAATAACGTTAGATATTACATTAGCTACTAGGAATATTTTCAAACAATGAGGACAGAGAAGCATTGCAGTAGATTACACATGAAGAGTTTTTAATTACTAACATTAGAAAAAATTAAGACAGGTATAGCTGATCTTGTCTTAGGACCAAAGGTTAGACTATATTACTTCTCAGGGTCACTTCCAGCACTATTTCTTTCTGATTTTCCTAGAGGAAAAATGGTGGAAAGTTGGCATAAGAGAACTAGAACAAATGTGAAAAATTCAAACATCCAGAAAAAAGATAAAAGATGGCTATGTGTCTTGTATATGAAAAATACAAGAAAACAGATAAATTGAACAAAATGTATTTTAAAATGTTGTCCTCAAACTTTGCTTAATCTTGAGCTTGATGGAAAATTAATTTTGCCTGCTTTGTCCATGAGAACAGTATTTTCAACAAGTTCACCTGTTTTTACAGCCTGTAGACTAGCTGTGAGCTAACTGCAGTCTCCTCAGATGACTTTATTATTTAAGCTTATCAGATGATATATTGGGGGAAAGGTCCTAGGGATTTGTGTCAAAATATTTTAAATTTTAATTATTTAGTTTTATTTGATTTGATAATCTCTCAGCATTTTTTTCCTGTTCACCCATCAAATAAGTGTTCACAAATATAAACATACCCTCTGCTTTCCAGATTCCCGTAACAGTAATAACATAAATACTAACCTTCCACGCACAGCTGACAACATTCACCAGATCTCAGAGCAAATCTTAAAATGTCCGTTGAAAGCTGCAATACCATTGACTTTCCTAACTTTCCCTTGACTTTCCTAACTTTAACACCGGTTCTACAGGTAGGAGTAGCCATCCAAATGTGAAATGATTGTGCCAAATCCCTTGTAGATAGTCAGTAGCTGATCCAGGAACAGATCAAGAAGTGAAGATGGACTGTCGATGTGAAGTCAGCTGAGCAACGCTGAGTTTCGCTGTAGGAAAGGCTAACTATTTCCGATTTATGGCTGAAGCCATCTTTCCTGGAATGCTTTTGTGCTTGAAGCCAGATACCAGACTTATTTGGGTCAGAGTAGGAGCTGAATGCAAATGATAATCCATGAGACAAGAAACGATCTCAGGCAGCTGAAACAAATTATATTGAACAGGAAAGGCTGAGTTCTGCTCAAGCAGAAACGAATAAGACTTGAATCCTTCACGTTGGAGGGCAGTCCCCAGCAGCTGCCCTCGCACACAGTGGCTTGGCCTGTCCCCAGGGATGCCACCCCCAGCTCCTGCTTAGCCCAGGGGCCCCACTCAACAGCCACCAGCTGGCGTTGCTTTCCCTGCTCCAGGGCTTTATCACTCTGGTCACTTCATTCCTCAGAAGAGTTCAGTGGCACCTTGGACTTTTACTTAGTTACTGAAGCCATCTAAATGCAGCTTTCCCAGACTGCTTGGGACTCTGATCCTGTATTTCCTGGAGTTTCATTAACAAAGGATGATAAGAAATGTCAAAAAGTAAACACTGCATTCCATTTGACCCAACCATATTATTATAATTCATTAAATAAACAAATTTTGAGCCAACAGACATGCTTTTTCCATTTGACCACAGAAAAAGCCAGCTATTTGCCCAATTCTATTTATAACCCATGTATCTCCAAAATGAGAACACAGGAGAAAATACTGAGACCATTTTTTGCCTTGCTGAACTTGTCAGGAGCAGAAATCCAGGACAAGCAGGAGCCGCCAGCCTCCACAGGAACCCAGGAGTACTTTCAGTGCCCAAGAGGGCAAGGCACGATGCAGCATCTGCCATGGTAACTCCAGCTGAACCACAAACCAGGCCTTTTCTTGTTTAATTAATTACCCAAACCTTCAAATAGTGCAGTAATACACAATATACACCATGTAAAGACCCCTGGAGCTACAAGCAGAGTGCAGCAGCCACATGTGAAAGAACCCCCAGCACTTACATTTTCTAACCACTTCCTAATGGGTGTCTGCCTTTATCTAAAAGCCTTTGATGCAAGTGTGGATGAACGTGTCACCGTTATCTGTACCGTGATTTACACTTGCAGAAGCTGGAGGAGCACCAGGTACCCGTGTAACTGATAGGATGCTGTTTGACTTCTGGAAAGCTCTTTCCCTGGGCAGCTGTGTTTCGTCTCAGAAACAGCACTCTGTGCCTCTAGGGCACACTGGTCAGAGTATAGCTTTTCACTTCTTTCATCGAAGTCATGGGTTCTTGCAGAGGAGTGAAGGCAGTGGGGTGATCAGCATTGATAATGTGCAGCTGTGGCCTGGCCTCAGCGGCAGTGGGTTGATTGACATGGATGATGTGCAGCTGTAGCTCATTCCTGCTAAGTGATTAAATAGCCCTGAGGGTTGTGGGAGAGGAGTTGGATGGAGGAGGAGTGTGGTCTGGCCTCTGGAGGAAGGAGAGACAGTAGAATCTGACCCATGGTAGAGCCTTGTTGCAGCCTACTAGTTTGTTTGGGCTGCAACAATTGGTGCCGTCAGACTTGAGAAGTCAGGCTTAATATGAAGTTAGTGGGGTTTCTGAACCCATTGCTTATGTCCCTTTTTAACAAGTATACTTCTATTCTTGGGGCACTTCACAGGAGATCCATGCTCCCTCTGTGTTGTGTCAGCTGAATCATTTGTGTGTGTTTGGATATAGGACCATCTCCGAGGAGGATATTAGTACAGATGACAAATAGGATTTGAATGACCTGGGGATAAGTGGCATATTGACTGAGATTCACCACGGTGGTGTCAGCAGAGCTGCTGTCTATTCATAGCGCTTTTTGCATTCCTTAAAATCAGGTGGCTCCGGGAAGTTGAGAGGATGAGAGAAGTGTGAATACATGTATTTACACTGAGATGATTAAAACTAAAGAAGCCCACACAGAAGGGGAAAGAAGATAATATTTTCTCTGCAGGCACAAGAGGCAAATACACACTTTTCTGATCTGTAACTCAATGTGCTGTTTGTGGAGAGCAGAGACCAGGAACTGCTTGGCAAGAGCGGGGTGTGGAAGTGTCCAAACAAGAAGATTTTACTTTTCAGTGTTAATCAGTGTATGAGCTGGCATAAATGTGCACCAGGACGGGAATCACACCACTTTTATACTGACCAAGGATTTCATCGCAAATAGCTCTTGCGCTTCGTTATCACATTTGGTTTTCTGCCCCTCCTCCTCTCTGGTCTCTCTTGCACCCCTTGCTTAAAATATCATATCAGAACAGATTTACTTGCTCTACATGGCAAACCCTGGGGCTTCTCCAGGTAGTGGCAAGGACATTGGTGGACCTCAAGAAATCATAAATACAAATTAATTATTAGATTTCCATGCAACATGAATGACAGAGAGGAGACAAATGCCAACGAACCCATGACCCCAAGCCTTCTTATCACAGAATAGAAATCAGATAGAGGCAAGGCACTGTACATGTGCCTCTAAGCCGCTATAAATCCCTAAATGGATTGTGTACTGTATGAAAGGCAAAGGAAATAGGCCAAGCCTGTACTGGGCAGAAACCTGAAAGGCTACAGCAAACAATGTGCTTGAGTGAATTGGAGTGCTTCAGGACTAATGCGTTCAGCGGCTGTTTCTCTTTGCCAAAATAAACAATGCTACAGCACCCCAACAAGGCACATCTTCAATACCACTCTGGTTTCATTAGAGCTCTTTCCTCAGGGAAGTCTTTGTCCACTGAATGCTTCTTTTCTCCCCACATGATGTGTCTTTGTGCCCGTGGAGACATATTTGAGTTCACAAGTGTCTTTACGTGGCTTTACGCTCTGTCTGAGAGATTATGTGCCTTGCGTGCTGATCTGTGTCCTTTTGTTTCAGCCCCTTCTGCAATTTCACGGAGATGCATTAGCTGGATTAGGTGGCTTTGTGTGTACTTGGCCGTGGGGCACCTGACCTTTTTGCATGGAGGTTCTGCTACTGAAACTGGGAAAAGATACTTTAAAAAGTAAAAGATAAATAGAAGTTTAAAAGACACTTTTGGAAGGATACTTTACTGTTAGCAGTTTAAGCAGGCTAAAATTATTGAAACGTGTAGTAGTGCCTAGTGCAGTCCATTGGAAAGTGTTTTTGTCTGCTATAAGCAGATATACTAGAGGAGGCAGACACGGCGTGCTACGCATGGGAAGGATTCCCCCGACCCTCTCCCGTATGTCCTAATCCCCAGAGCACACAATACACTCACTTACCAGGAGGGACTGCTCCCTTAAAGGGTGTGAATTTAGCTCTGTTGGAAGATCCAGAACTAAAAGCTATGAAAGCATTCAGACTGGATTGAAATGATGCTCTACTTATCCTAGATAGGGACTAATTTCACTCTACTAGATTCTGGTCCTCAGCCATCCTATCCAGCCCACGTCATATTCCCCCTTTTTGCAGTAAGTACATTTCTTACACATAGAATCCCAGCTACAAAGGGGTTCCCAGTTTCCTCTACAGTTCTCACAGCCCATCTGCATCACCCCCATGGGGAATTTCATCAGCGATACGCTAAGGGCCCCTGCCTGTCGAGCAAGAAATAATTCAAAATGCTTTTCAAAAGACAGCAACAAAATGGAAGGACCAAGAGTGATGAGTCAGAAAATCTTGTAAACATCTTGTAAAATCTTGTAAAAATCTTGAGAGTTCAAGGGGACCATCTTGAGGCAAAAGCTAACGCAGATATGGATAACAGCTACGGAACTGTCAATAGCAATTCAGAGAAGACAGAAGTGCTTAATAAGAGAGTTGTTCTGCCAATATTCAGAGGGGATTAAAGGAACAACTGGAGTAATTACAGCCCTCAGCCTGACACTGATCCCAGGCAAAATATTGGAATGGCTGATATGACACTCAATAAATAAAGAGTTAGAGGGTAATTTGATTAATGTCAATTAGCATGGCTTTAAAGAAAAATAGATCTTTCCAAGCTAATCCTTTTTTGATTAATTTAAAATGTGTTTACTGGAGGAAATGAAGCTATGCAATGTGCTTCTGTAAGGCATTTAATGTTACATCACATGGCATGTTGATTAAGAAACTGCAACAATACGGTTTTGAGATAAAATAAGGAAAATACTTTAAAACAAGATTAAAATCCCATATTGAATATGACTGTAAATGGCAAATTGTCATTAGGCAATGCAATTATCTCCCCAAAGAGACTGGTTCTTTATCCTGTTCTGTTCTTGTCAATAAGCAAGAATAAAACACAGACTGCTTCCTGAATAAGCCCGAAGTATATCTGAAAAACTGAAGGATCACCGAGAAGGAGTAAGTGGAGTATCATAGGGAAAGGCCCAGAAACCACTAGTGTCATTTGATTACAGCTTACTGCAAAACGATCCATCTAACAGTCAAGAATGTGGGTCATAAGTTTTGGATAAGGAGGAGAAATTCTGGACATCAACGGAGAATTTTCTTGGAAAATGAGCTGAACTATCTGTAGCTGTTCTGTAGTTGCTATATGAAAAAATGGCCAGAATTTGCTAGCTTGTGTGTTTAAAAAAGGGAATATTGTAAGGGTGTGAAGGTTATGTCACCTTTTTATGTGATGATGCATTTAATCTTGAAAGGGAGAGTTCTGCTCTACGCAGCAAACTAAAGATTTATGAGATCTGTTAAAAGATCCACTGTCTGGAAGACCACAGAAGACAAATCTGAAATAGAGATAAATTCATTATTTATTTTTTTTAATAGTAAAAACTATGTTTATCTCTCTATCAGTGTATTTTTTAAGTGACAATAGTATGATTTTCTAAAGGATATGGGCTGGTTCCCTAGACAGAGGTAAATCTGGGGAAGTCCGATAGCCAGTACTGTAAGGAAGAGCTGATTAGATGATCAAATAATCAACCAGCCAGGCTCAGAACCATCAATTATTGGCACTAGCTAACAGGGAAAATTCCAAACAGTGCTTTTGAAAGACAAATTTGTTTGGATCTGACAGCCTTTGCTGAATTTTGCAGTGATAATTAACCTCAGAGGGCAGTATGTTGTAACAGATTTACAGAATTGCTGGTCACGAAGAGGTTCTTAAGTAATAGATTATAACAATTTGTATTTTTTTTAAATAAAGGCAAATAAATATCACAATATTCTCCATTGGTAGGTGTACTCTGAGGTACATAGTGGTTTGCAGCAAGCTGCTTCTTGGAATCACCCACTTCCATGGGTGGCCATCTGGTGCACCCACCAGCCAGCCACAAATGATCTGTCTGGCCATCACTCACAGGACTCACACATTGCAAATATCACTGCAGCATCACTTCTAACTTCTTCAATCAAACACTAGGCATCTGTATAGCTTATCTTGGATTTATTCATGGATGCACACATAAACAGGACAAGGGAGAGAAGCGTTTTTAAGCTACATAGTCTACTGGCAGCCTCTGTACTGTGCCCAAAGCACTTTGCACCTCCCACTGTGTAAGGAGCGGGGGGATTTGCCTGTTCAAATTCCTTACCTGCAGCATGGACAGCTATATCCAAGCCAGCCATCAGGAGCTGCTGGAGAAGTGTTTCTGGGAAACGGTGCATTTTATCAGGAGGTAGCTGCCTAAGGCAGCTGCATTGCCTTCCAGCAGAGGCTGTTAAGGACAGCAGCCTGGTGCAGCCGGCTGGTGTACAGAGCCGTGGGATCCTCCTCATGGGCTTGTGGCAGTATTTGACTAAGTGTGCAGGGTCAATGATGTGATTAATGTCAGCAAGACCCACCTTTCTACTCTTATTTTGTTCTGACAGAGTCTTGTATGTTGAATGCCTGGAGACAACCTATCCCAGTGGCTTCCTACGTGTTTCCCCTCATTGGAGCCACTGCAACCTTTTACTTTTGGCACAAAGAAATCCAGAAGCTTTTCTTTTCCTTTGTGGATATACTACACAATCTCCAGCTCTATCAATTCTGATATATTTTAAGGTCTTGCACTAACATTGGAACATGGCTGCAGGTCAGGACAGCTCTAACAACAATATTCCTTGACTTTCTGTGCTGAAGTGATGCTAGTCTAATATTTAGATTTACTGAAGCTCTGTGAATTACACACAGTCATTTGGAAAATTACCAGTTGTCTCCTTTTCCTCTGCTCATGATCTTCATTGCTAAAACACTGATGCCTCAAAGCAGCAATAAAAAACAAACTTAAAAGGTATTATGAACTGCACAGAAGCACACTAGGAAGAGAAGAGCAAACAAGAGCCACCAATCTGTAACACGCAACTCTGATTTCAGTGCCCAACTTTTAAAATTTGCTAGATGGGTTATTGCAGATAAACTTGCCTGACACAGTTTCACCACCACAACTGGTACTGTTTACTGCCTCTGGATCTCAAACTGCCTGCAGTCCTTCCAGGTCTCCAGATCTGTCATGAAACAGAAATGCCACAGTAGACATTCTCCACTCTATCTCCCTTCAGCCTGTTGCCAATAAGCATAACCCTACTGGTGTTCAATTGATCTGTCATCCAGATTTACATAGGTGAACTGGAGTTAATTTAGACCATTTTCTCAACCAACAAATTCCCTGACAAAAATTTTTGCACTGGATAAAGATTGGATTTGGATTCCTTTATTTTATTCTAACTGAAACAATTGCCTGCTTTATTTGAGGTATATGAAGGCAGAGACCCCAGGTGAGATCCCCCATTGCACACACAAGCACTGGTTCCATACAGTCACTTATCCACCCAAGTCCCACCCCAGAATGTGCCTAGGCGCAGCAAAGCACCTTTGCAGCCAGTCACGCTCCACCGAGCTGTTTGCCTCCTCCGTGCTCACCTGAGGAGGTCCCTGCTTCCCAGACCCTTAAGCTGTGGGAGGCTCTGGGCAGCCCCTCATTGCAGCCAGGTGAGCACAGAACTGACTTGCAGGTGAGCTCAGGGAGCCAGATTTAGTGCTCCTTGCTTCCTCGCTGCATTTCAAGGCACAATCACTCTGCAGCCCGGCACCCGGGCAATGAGCAAAGCTTTTTCTTTTATCCCAACATCTAGGGCTCGGGAGAAAGCAAGAAAAGCCTGCACAGATTTCGGAAAGAGCCCTTACATTTATTGTCTCCCAGGATCTCAATTTAGCAGAATATCCATTTGCTCAGTTTGTCTCACTGGTGTTGTTAATGTCTTTATACAAACAGTGGGCTGAATCCACAGTGAAGCGCATTGTGTATCTCCACCAGCTTAGCTTCTGCCCCTTGTCTGCAGGTACCATATGGTGTAATATGGGAAGATACAAGACTGTAATTAGGAGAACATTAGTCTGCTTGGAATATTTAACTGAAATAAAATACTAATAAGAGGTCTTGTTTTGCAGCAAGAGACTGCAAGCGTACAGGAATCAACAGAGGATTATGTAGCATAGAAGTGACTGCCATTGGCAAATGAGCAAGCTTAGTATGTCTGTAGAGCTTCTTGAGTATTAGAGCATCCTGCTCATCCCTCTGCAGAATGAGAGAGTTGCTCAAGTGTCAGCACAGACCATTCTTGGAAGTGGCTCATGTCACAGAGGGAAACAAAATTAAAAAAAAAAACCAACACCCAAAGAAACCAATGAGCTGTTCTGCCAGTCTGACCCAAGAGAAAACTTCCTTCGGTATTACAAAACTGGTGATCAGGCTAATCCTGGGCACACATGAAAAACACATCAGACAGACACCTAAAAGCTTTTCCAGGACAAGTCTGAAAAAGTGACCTTGATGACCGGTATCCTGTCTCCGTTTGTCACCAATCTCTGTTGCACTACAAAACCAAAGCCCCTCCTGCCCTTTCTGTCACCCAAGTAAAATCTATGAAGAAAATCAAGTATGGCAGTGTCCCAGCCTACGAAGGTGACTGGCTCAATACTGAAATATGTCTTAAATCCTTGTGATCCAACTTACAACCATCAGCTTCCCTTACCACCAGCCTTCCTTGCAGAACCCTTGTAAAGAAACCAAGCAAATGGATGCCCAAAGCCCACAAACTCATCTCCATAAACTCAAAAAGCCCCATCTTGTAACACATTCGCTTCTCTGACCTCACTCCTTGGTGAGTAACACAGATCCTCCACATTACTGATGGAAATCTCGTTTCCAGTTTTGCATTATTCAGTTTTATTCACTTGAACCTGTATCAGTTTACCCTTTGACATCAATAATTCTCTTTGACTGGCATTTATACTTCCTGAAGTGCCCACAGACTGCAATCATATGCCTCCATAGCTGTGATTTTGCAAGGTTCACCAAGACAAGCTCTTTAATTTTCTCCTTGTCAGACAGCCCATCTATTTCCCTAACCATCCTAGCAGTCCGTCCCTACACACCTGCACTTCACGTGCATATTTCTTCAACATAGGTAACCAGAACTGTACAAAATATTAAAAATTAGGTCTTACCAAACACTTTACACCTGGAGATAGTATTTTCTGCCTTTACCAAAGAAGTTACCTGCTAAAGTGTCACTAGCAATCTCTTTAGTATCTGATTTTCCTGGTGCCCTATCAGTAAGGAAGAACAATTCACATCCCTATTAAAGGTAGGGATCCTCTGCTTGACCAGCACAGTCAGATCTCTATCCTCAGCCACTTACAACTGATGAGCCCATCGGTACTTAGGAACTGTGTATCTGACAGTCCAAACTTTGTGCAGGTTCTCCAGGTACACAAGTTTCATCAGCAACAGCAGATCTTTTACCTGATGTCGCACACTATTAGCAGAAGAGCATGGCTGTATAACGGAACTCATCTGGGATCTTAGTAGACCTCAAAATGGGGCAAATGGCAAGAGGGGTTTGATGAAATACTGTGTGGCAAAGCCCCAGGGCTGGATGTCAGGGTCTGTTTCCGCTTACAGTGGGGTGTCTCTAGGCAAGGGTGATGTGCACAGCGCTATCCATCCCTTGTGGGTGCTCCAGCAGGGTGATCCTTCTGGTGCTGGGCAGCTTGCTCACAGTCAGGAGGTGCCCCTTTGCCCAGCTTAGCCTTTTATGCTCTTAGTGTTACCTCCATGGAGGCTGCTGAGATGTCTCAGGGATTCTGCTGAGCTACCAAGTCATGACCTTTAGTCCTGTCATTTCCCAAGCTGCGTGTCCACAAGCGGCTGTTTAACTGTCAAGCCTTAGTGGCATCACAGGTTTGTGTTTGGAACAGAGCTTTTGTTAATTTTGGTCTTTATATCATTTAAAATTTTGTATTAGTGTCATTTTGATGTTCCTTTTGCAGCACAAATTAATATTGATCTCCTGAGATTTTACTGAAGAATTTGATAGGCTTTGATTTCACATCCTTTGATTCACACAAGCAACGGGGCTTGGATGTGAGACCATCAGTCTTGGTACCTGATTCCTTGCTATGCCAAGAAATTGTTTGGGAGCCAGACTTCTTACTAACACAATCACTGTCTAGAGCTGAGGTATTTATCCTGTGCCATGGTTTTAATTTCTCCCTTTGGTTTGCAAGAATATTTGAATCTTTATACAAGTATGAACTGATCCTTAGGAAAAAGTCTTTTTTGAATGTTTGAATTCTTTTCTGATGAGCATACAGTGAGGAACAGGCTTGTTTTCCTGCATGATCTACTAAAAAAGTCTTGATGGTACTTTCTGCCTGGGACACCCAACTTAGACCAGGCTTCTCAGGGGCCCGCAGAGTTGAATTTTGGATACCTCCAAGGGTGAAGTTCTCACAGCCTCTCTGAGCAGCTTTCTTCTTGTACCCTGCTGCAGCTTGTGACTATTGCCACTTGCCTTTTGCTGAGCATCACTGAGAACAGGTCTATGACTCTCAGAAAACCTTAAAGCCTCCTGAATGTGCTGTCAACATTGCTGGGTGAAGCAGTGCTTCCTGTGCTGACCTGGGAGTGGTGATTAAGCAGGGGACATCCAGCTCAGCAAGGTCAGAGGTGCCTTGACCTGCCATGAGCAGAAGCTGCACAGGAAAAATAGAATGCCAGATGTTGAAAAGAAAGGCGTACATCACTGGGGTTGTAATGTGGTAGGTGAGCTGCGTCACAGAAAAAGACAGTTCTTTTTTGTAACATCCTCACGTGGCTTCACTGTTGTTTCTTTTCCCTTTCAAACCAGGTCAATGCCAGCTATGTGAATCCATGCACATCCCACTAAAGCAGTCACGTGCAAAGGCCATTGAAAAGCGCCACTGAAGTGTATGAGCAAGCATGAGGTGCAGCACTGGGGGGACTGGGGCACAAAAGGTCCATCAGAAAGATCTCAGCAGCTCACTGAGGGGGAACAGATAGAAAAGGCAGTGTTTATCTTTCATGGCTCTAATTCCAGATAAAACAGAGAAAACTGGATGTACACCTCCTCGCAAGCACACCAACAGAGTGGTAGAGTTTAAAACAGATACACACACAAAAGGGGAAAGCCTCAACAAAAGTAGAAACATAATTAGTACAGGTTTTGCTATGACCATTTTGTGTTCTCACATCATTCCTTTTTTCACATTTGTCCTCTTCACCCTCTCACAGCTAGCACCTCACCTTCTCAGTTCAGCCTCTTGCTCTCATTTCATTGCACATTCAAGACAAGATATGCAGAAGTGAATGAGCCGCAGCAGCAGCAGGTCAAGGCAGCCCTGAGCAGCTGCCTGTCCCTCAGGATATGCATCTGCATCCTGGCTGCCCCACTTATGCCACCAGAGCTGTTTTCTTGTGTCCCACCTGGGACTGGCCTTGGGGACCTTTTGAGATGAGACAGGATGGGAGGTGAGCCTTACACCCAACACTGAAGTCTGTGGCTGTTCCTGTAACTGCAGCCAGGGGATTGCCTGCAATTTTTATTTCCACTGGGGTGCAGGGACATAGAGGATAAGGAAGAGAAAGGGTAAATTTTTGTTATTGTCCATTCTCTTTTTCTTGTGCTTTTCCATCTAGAATACCAGCTTGATACTTTTTCTTGGCCAAAGTCTCAAGCTATGCAACAGGCAGCTGCACTGGGAAGCAGTGCTAACCCAGGCTGGCTTTCTGCCTCTTGGAGTGCAGTGTGAGCAGTGGTGCAGGCAGTGGCAAGGGAAGGAGTGGGGGCAGCAGGGCATGCAGGTGGGCATTGGTTGGGACCGTGGTGTAAGCAGTCACACAGGCAGGCAGCAGCAGTGCAGACAGGCAGCAGCAGCGCAGGCAGCAGCAATGCAGGCAGCAGCAGTGCAGACAGGCAGCAGCAGTGCCAGGCAGGCAGGAAGCAGCGAAGACAGCAGCAGCACAAGCAGGCAGGCAGGAAGCAGCAGCGCAGGCAGCAGCAGTGCCAGGCATGCAGGCAGCAGCAGCGCAGGCAGCAGCAGCACAGGCAGCAGCAGTGCAGCCAGGCAGCAGCAGCGCAGGCAGCAGCAGTGCAGCCAGGCAGCAGCAGCACAGGCAGCAGCAGCACAGGCAGCAGCAGTGCAGGCAGGCAGCAGCAGCGCAGGCAGCAGCAGCGCAGGCAGCAGCAGCAGCAGGCAGCAGCAGCGCAGGCAGGCAGCAGGCAGCAGCAGCGCAGGCAGCAGCCACGCAGGCAGCAGCAGCACAGGCAGCAGCAGTGCAGGCAGGCAGCAGCAGCGCAGGCAGCAGCAGCGCAGGCAGCAGCAGGCAGCAGCAGGCAGCAGCAGCGCAGGCAGCAGCAGGCAGCAGCAGTGTAGGCAGCAGCAGGCAGCAGCAGCAGGCAGCAGCAGGCAGCAGCAGCGCAGGCAGCAGCAGCACAGGCAGCAGCAGTGCAGGCAGCAGCAGGCAGCAGCAGCGCAGGCAGCAGCAGGCAGCAGCAGTGCAGGCAGCAGCAGCGCAGGCAGCAGCAGGCAGCAGCAGTGTAGGCAGCAGCAGGCAGCAGCAGCAGGCAGCAGCAGGCAGCAGCAGTGCAGCCAGCAGCAGCGCAGGCAGCAGCAGGCAGCAGCAGCGCAGGCAGCAGCAGCGCAGGCAGCAGCAGGCAGCAGCAGTGTAGGCAGCAGCAGGCAGCAGCAGCAGGCAGCAGCAGGCAGCAGCAGCGCAGGCAGCAGCAGCACAGGCAGCAGCAGTGCAGGCAGCAGCAGGCAGCAGCAGCGCAGGCAGCAGCAGGCAGCAGCAGTGCAGGCAGCAGCAGCGCAGGCAGCAGCAGGCAGCAGCAGTGTAGGCAGCAGCAGGCAGCAGCAGCAGGCAGCAGCAGGCAGCAGCAGT
Source organism: Falco biarmicus (assembly GCF_023638135.1). Lineage (NCBI taxonomy): Eukaryota > Metazoa > Chordata > Aves > Falconiformes > Falconidae > Falco > Falco biarmicus. The sequence continues at coordinate 4,905,639 of NC_079293.1, read as the reverse complement.
GCAGCCAGCAGCAGCGCAGGCAGCAGCAGGCAGCTGCAGCGCAGGCAGCAGCAGCGCAGGCAGCAGCAGGCAGCAGCAGCGCAGGCAGGCTCCCACCTGCTGGGGACACGCAGCTCCACATCTACTTTTCCCGGCTGCCTGGCAAGAGGGTTCGCGGCGCCTGGCTGGGATGTCCACACTGTGCAGCCCCAGCAGCATCGCCCAGGGGCCAGGGTGGGTCAGGGAAGGGGGGGGGAAGGGGGGGGGGGGGGAGTGGGATGGGGGAGGGGATGTTGTGGAGCAACTTGAGGCTGCTTGTTTGTTGGTCACCCTGAGCAAGCCATGGAGGAGTGGAAAGGGAAGGAGGAATAAAAACAATACGAAAAACTCTTTCCAAGGGGAAAAATCATTTTTACATGAAAAAAACACATGACCAGGAGACTCTGTTTAGTATATGTGTTGCTTTTGAGGGTCTCACTCATGCAATTTGATATATCAGGGAGTTCACCCCAGCATGAAAAGGGACTGTAAGCAGAGGCGTATTTATACCTGGAAGGAAACAACACCTTTCTGGTACCCTCTGGGGAAGGAAGAGGACTGGGGAGGCCCCTCACGGCCAGTGAAACTGCCCAGGGTGGGGGACGCGTGAAAAAAATCCAGGCTGCTACAGTCCACAGCTGCCCTAATGCGTGTGTAACTGGAGACTTTGGGGAGCTGGCTGAGCAGCTTCTGCAAGTAGTAGAACTCACCCAAAGTTGCAAAATCCCAAAATAAAATACATCTATCTTTTCTTCCCCCTCCCTCTTCAAAAGGCATCACTCTCTAATTATGAAAAGCCGCCTAGCATTAGTGATTTTGTTTATGGCTTTGGTCTGAATGGCAGTTTCAAATGAACTCTCAGGCACTTGAAAATGGGCTCGGATTTCTTAGGCCAAATCCTTTCCCCTCCTTCTCTGGCAAAAGTGAATTTGTTCAGAGGCTTGATGCTAATTGCATTTGAATGGTTTATCATTAAAGGAAAATAATGTAATTATTTCAGAGAGAAATCCAGGGCAGAGCTAATAGAAGGGGAAGCAGTGGTTTGAGATGCTCTGGGCAAGGACCCAAAAAGCAGACTGTGAGCATGTGTAGTTGCAAGTTTATGGCTTTGCAGCACAGCCTGCTGATGTCAGCCCAGAAACGGTCCAGGAAAAGCAGAAATCTCCTCTGGAAATTCAGCCCATGGTATGTAAGAACATGATGGCTCAGTTTTGTGCTGCATATATAAAGCATAACATGCCTGGGAAAACAACATATGCTTGCCAAAAGAAAGAATATTCTGAGATCAGGCTGGTTTTGATTTTAACAGGAGAGAAAGTTGTTTTTTCATGAAGGAAAATGGAAACACAGCATAATTACACTCATCCATGGATTATAAACCTGCAATCACTGTAGGAAATGGCACTGCACATTTTTTCCAGACGTGGGCACTTGCAAGGTGTAAACGAGAGACTTGGGGTGTCTGATTGGGTTGCTGAGCATACCCACCGCTGTGAGGGAGTACCGCTTTATGGCCATACTCCGCTCCTCTGGGCATAGAGAGATGTGGACAAATTGCCCCATGTGCCCGTGAATTCCCAACACACGGACATTATCATCGGTGGCCAGTGCATGGTGTACTAGACTACCACCCAGAGCTGAGCTCTGCGAACACTGCTTCTCCAACACTGAAAAAAAAAACCAAAACAGAGCAGAAAAAGACCCCAGAATCATCTTCTCTCTATTAAAATATTTCTGCAAGCTTTTCAAAGTTTAATTTTGTTCACTTTCTTCATTCCTCTAGCTTATTCTAATAGTAAGACAGCAAGGAAATGAAATAAACCCATAAAAACTACAAAGCAAACATTTCTAAAGCAGTGCGTTTCCAGACAGGAAGTGTTGGTAAATGTTTTTTTAAGACTTGATCCTTTTAAAACCCCAAAGCCCCAAATCATATTGTGATTTCTGCAATACGTTGTCTGTTCTTTTTTGTCTTTCTCTAGTGCCAGAGCAAATAAAAAAATATGGTCGGTATTAATTTGTACATGCTTTTTGCACGTGGCTTCTGCAGCTCCTTGGAAGAGCTCATCTCTCCATTCGGCATTAAAGGCATTGTCCAGTGCGCCAGCGCCGAAACAGCCATTAACCATCTCCAGGCTGGCATCCCTTTAACCGTAACTTCTTTCACAGGCCAGACAAAGTATTAGAAAACATTCAGCATTTCTGAGAGATGATCAAGATGATCTCACGGGGCTGTGCCATCTCTGATGTCAATAATCAAATGTTTTCATTTCATTGCTCACTTTTTATTGGTGTCCGTAAGTTTTCTGTTGGTTATAAATGTGGCCTGTAATTTTCATTACAGCACATGCAGGGTTGCCCATGGGTAAAAAGAAGTTGGATTTCGCTTTGTGCTGGGAAGCATAAAGCTGCTCATGCACTTCACTGGTAAAAAACAGTGTGTCAAAAAGGCTCAGAGAAGAGGCAATGACCATCTTCTCTAGAGGCTCACATCAGTACCCAGCCCTCATCGCTTGCATGGCAGCCTACTAAGAAGCCTCGTTTGCACACCCTGGTACCATCAGCTGACAGCCCTTTGGTGGTCAGGGACTCCTGGAGATGTCTTCCCTGGGCAGCGTTAGCCTGGGCAGCAGCACCATGGTGGTTTTTTTCGCCTTTCTCTGCCACAGTGGCTAGTTTGAGCTGTGGAGCAGTTTTGGGGTGCGGCTGGCCAGGCTGTTGCATTGGCAGCATGATCCCTCAGCATTGGTGCTCCTGCCCTCCCATCCCTGGGACTGGGGTGATGGAAAGCCCTTAGGGGCAACATCATGCTCCCCGATAGGAGCACAGGGATTTGCCAGGTCCCCTTAACACAATTGGCAAAAACTCTAAGGAATCACTTAAACAGAAGGTTGCAGAATTCAGCCTCGCTCACACAGCCTGTGTGCCTCGCTCCGGTTGCACCGATTAGTTGCAAAGTCAATCACCTGATACATCTCTTTTGAAGTCTTTGCCTATGACAGTATCTCTGCCGCCAGCCTTTCTCCTTGTTTGAAGTTCTTTGCCTGCACAGAACTTACTTGTTCACACACTTCTTAGAGATTTAATCTGCTTTCTGCAGCTTGGTATCATTGCAGAAAAGCAAGGTGAAACGGAAAGGAGATGAAAGAAAACCCCAGCATCTGAGGCAACCCATTTTACCTGCTGGGGACCCACGCTGCTCAGGAGATGAGAGCCTCATTTGCCTTCTATTCACATGTCGCAGCTTGTGGGGCTTTTCCTGCTTTATGTACATGTATTTTGTGTAAGTCAATACACCATAAAAAATAAAATGCTCAAGCAAAATGAAACTATTCTTGCTTTAAGCCGTAATTGTAAAATTTCTTCCAAATTTCCTATGAGATCATCAGTAATCAGTAGGAAGATTCCTATCAGATCGTGAGTAAAATGAAATGTAGTAAAAAACCAGTCCTTACAAGTACAAATCACTTTCCTGTATGTGAACTGGTTTTATTATACCCATATCCTTAGGTCACAGGATAACTAGCGATTTTTCTTCTTCAGTGGTTGAATAATTATTGACATTATTTATGGATGTTGCCAGCGGATTTGGCTTTCTAGTGAGTTTTTGCTTTGATCTCATGGCTTTGGGAGAATATCTCAGACCTCTGTGGGGGTGAGGGCAGGTGCCTTTAAGCCCCCCCCTGCAAGGGTGACACTGGCACAGCCTGGAGAGGTGGTGTCACCTGCCCAAGAACCAGCTCCTAAAGCCTCATCTCAAGGAATGTCTTAAGGGAGGGAAAGTGACCGAGCCAGTGTGAAATGCATTGCTTTCTTGCAAGCAGAAATAAAGGTTCCAGGAGTCTCCTAATGGCTGCAAGGGTAAAAGCCTGTGTATGTGTGTGTGTCCACCATGACACTGGCTTCTGGGATCCTGGTGGCTGCATGGTGCCCTGCCAAGATCCCGGCTGCTTAAGCTGGGTTTGAACTCCTGCTTTTCACAGCCAGTTTCCTTGTGGCTGCTGAAAGGTGAGGGCTGCATACCCCAGCCCAACACAGCTGCACCTCTGCTCCTCGCACCTTTCTGGGGCGATTCTGTGTCACCCAGCATGCCCTGACACCCATCGGCCAGCCTCAAACACCCGTGGGGGTGGCCAGGGAGCTGGCATCATCCCACCAGATGTGAGAGCCCTGGCATGCCTGGGGCTGCATGAGGCCATCTCCTGCGTCCCTGGGGCACGCGGTCTGCACGGTGCCCCCCTCCCGCCTCACACTGCCTCCTTCGGCACAGCCGCATCACCAGGCTACGGTGCAACGTATTGTACTCTTTAGGAAACAAGCTCAGTGCTCCTGGAATTAGGATCCGAATGACGCTGGCTGAATCATAACCTTTAAAAAATAGCAGATTTTTGGGGTTTTTTTCCCTTGGTCTATTTTTCCAGCAGTAGAAGAAAGCCGGATTTAAAGGTCTGCCGTGGGTGGATGATTGCAACCCTTGATCCCTGGCCAGAAGAATTACATTACATAATGAGTTTTTTTCTTCATTAGGAATTAATCTGTGCTAACCAACTGTCAACTGCTGGTAACAACCGTTTATTAACATGCTGCCCTCCCCAGACTAGGGGCATTTAACTGACTTATTACATTAGATGTAATATGAAAATGCACTTATCCATAACCCAGGCGTGCACGGGGCCTGGCTTTCCGCCTGCCTGCCCACACATGTGCTGGCGCAGGGGAGCGAGAGCAGCCGTGTAGGGAAGGGCAGGGGCTCAGTCCTCCTGCCTCTCCACTGCCCTGCTGCAGGAGGTGGCCTCAGCCCATCAGAGCCTCGCTGTTGGAGAGTCGAGCCGGTAAAAGAGACCCATCCTGTGAAAGTCCTGCTTTGCATTGTACCGGGGACATTATCCACCACCATGGCAGGAACGAAAGGTTGCAGTGATGCAGAAGGCATGGAAAAGCACTTCTATGTATTTATGGAATGCGTGGGTATGTTTTATGGTTAAGTCAGGAGAAGGGCTTATTCTGCCCAGTAGAATTTATGTAAATGTTCAAAACTAGTCACTTCTGGGCTGCCAGGTAACCTCAGCAGGTGTTGTGGAAAGGATGGGGCTGTCGTTCACAAATAAGTTATCACCTGTTTGCAGCATAATGCGACATTTAATAAAATCGCTGAAACACATATATGCAAAAAAAAAAAATCATCAAATTCCAACCTCAAGCCATGCTGCTTCTTCTGCAGAAGGAAATGGTAGGAGCGAGCAGGGCTTGTACAGCTTGGTTGCAGAAAGGCTGCTGTGAGGCTTTTCTGTAAAGAAACGGGGGCTTCAAGGAGGGTCACAGACAGTGGAGATCACCAAAGGAGCGAAGAGCAGAGGAAACCTGATAGATACCTGCACAAACTTAGGTACATAACCCTTCCCTCGTATCCACTGCAGGTAGCACAGGGCGTGAGAGACCCAAGTTACCGCAAGGGACATTCAGCCAGGCTACAAGTAAACACTTTCTGATTTTAAGGCTGGTTAACCACTGGTATGAACTGCCCGGGGAAGCTATGGGACTGCAGGGTTTGAAGAGCAGGCTGCATGAGCATCTGTCAGAAATTAAGTGCTGTCAATGCTGCCTCTGGGCGCGGGAGCTGGCTGGCCTCCTCGCAGCCCCACCAGGCCCACTGTGCCTGACTGCTGTGGCAGCACCGGCGTGGCGGCCTGGTCCTAGGCAGGGGGACGTGCCCCAGGGGTACGGTTCCTTGGCTGGCAAGGTGTTGGTGCAGGAACCGGGCTGAGCCGCGCTGCACCAGAGCCCTGCCACACACCGAGCCCTTGTGCCACATGTGCCTGCTCTGCCCAAGCACCCAGGGACCAAGATCAGCAGCTTCACCCTCTCCAGCCTTTCCATTTCTCGAAAAACATTTCTCAGCCTCTTTCCCTCTTCTGTGGTTGCCATCAGCTTGTTTTGGTGTGATGTCTGATGTCTTCTCGCAACCTTATGAGGAGCAGAAACAAGGATTAGGGTAGACACCAGAAGATGGCTGGAGGGGTTGGCAGCAAGTGCCTGTTGGCAGCAAGTGCCTGTGGATTCTTTGTGTGCATGACCTGCTCTAATGACAGCAGAAGGCAGGGAGGCTGGGCTGAGATATGGGCAAGGTGCTCAAGGTGTTGAGGCACATCCAGGTTCACAGAGGCAGCTGGGAAATGGTACCAGGAGCAGCTCAACATCACAGGGCTGAGCAGAACTCGACAGCCAGTTGGGTGGATGAGCCTGAAGGCTCATGAGAAATGAACACCAAGGCATTCAGCCCCATACGGACTAAACCAGGGACCAGGGGCATGCCTTGGAGCTGCCATGAGGCTTTGGGGCAGGCTCCGTTCTGTAGAGGAATGAAGCTGGGTTAATTATCATTGATAACATACAACTGTGGGCTCCTTCAGGGGCGGTGGGTTGGCCGATGTAGACAAGGTGCAGCTGTGGCTGGTTCTGTTAAGAGGTTGGGCAGCCACAGAAGAGAGAGGAGGGAGAAGCAGAGAGAAGTGAGTGTGTATCCTGGATGAGGAGAGACAAGGAGAAGGCAGCAGAGGGACTGGCATGAAGAGTGTGCTGGTATGTGATGGTAAAGGGCCTTGTTGTAGCTGGTAGTTTGGAGAGTGCTGCGACACCGCACTGGGAACGGACATGCCTGGAACTACCTATGAGCATTTTAGGGCTTAGGTGGCAGCCCAGCAGTATGGGATGGAGAGGCTGAGGGATGAAACCCTGGTTCTAAAGTGCTTCCTGGGTGGCTACTCCAGTCCTGGGCACACTGGTGTGTCCTCCTGCGGGCTGCCTGCTGGTGCTGCACCTGCCAGCCAGCTGGGCCAGGTCTGTCACAGCTGCATGCCATGCATCTGCACCGTGTTGCTTGGTACCTGAAGTGAGGGTAAACCTTCTTTCCAAAGCTGCTTCCTTCTCTGTGAAGTCAAACAGCTTTGGGTGGGAGGGTTTTTTTGCACTTTTGGTGGTTTTTTTTTGGTTCCAGGCAGGTACCTCCTCCCAATTAAAGTGCTTCAAGTAATGGGTTTATTGGACTTATATGGTAAGGAAGTGATCTTACAGGCAGAGTTTGTACTTGCAAAACAGCCTGGATGGTTTCATCCCTTGGCAGAGCACCAGCACAAAGGTGGTTTGCACTGGAGCTGTTAGTCACTTATTTTCATGGCTTTTGTCACCAGCTGAGGCGTGGGAACAATATTGGCATGCTGTAATGCTTATATCAGTTGCTGGAGGACTAAGGAAGAGAAAGCACAAATGTTACAGCTGTGATTACGGAAAAGCTGGAGAAGCAAGGAGCAGCTAATGGCTTGGTAAAATACTGCCTTTGGCACAGTCACAAGAATACTTACTTTCATTTGTGGGGGTACTTTTTTCATTTACTTGCCTCTTTCGCCTTCCCTACTGTTTTCTCTTTTTTAAGGAAGCCATGTTCTGCTAAGCACTGCGTGGCTGGGCCTGCACAGGGGTGGGCAGGAGATGGGGAGAGCCCTTCTGTGGGCGACTGAGCTTGGGGAAGGGCAAGCTGATGGGCAGATCTGCTCCTGGGCAGCATCACTGCTGGGTACCATCACCACCAGGCAGCATCGCTGCCGGGCACCAGGCATTCCCGTGCATGTTAGTGAGGTAAAGAATGAGACCCACAGAGCTCCTACCCCAGCCCTACTCCATGTGAGCAGCAGTGAGAGCTCTGGGCAACTCAGTGAGTGACATTTCCATTTAGCAGCTCACTTGTTGCAGAGTTTTCCTGTCCTCTGCCATTTAGGACACAGTGTCCCAGAGCCTGGGACACATCTTTGATCCCATGTAATCAGCTGGGCCTCCTATTTCGATCCTTCCATTTGCTTTCTGTGCCATACGCCAGCGCCTCTCCAAACCAGCCCTTTGAAGCAAGAGCTCCTCTTCCTCCTCTTCTGGGCCACCACTGGGGTGAAAGGGAGGTCTGATGTGACAGGAATCTGACGGGAAAATCCTGCAAACAGGCACCACATCTGCAGACCAGGGCACCAGCCTCCCTCATGGACGTGACACACATGGAGAGCCTCCACCCCCCCCCAGCCCCAGAGAAGGAGAAAGATTTCCTTCATTCCTTCAGTGTGCCATCCTGGGGCCAGACCAGAGCCATTTGAGGCAGGTGGACACTGACCCCACAAAGAAAGGGTATCACAGAGACATAGAATGTTGGACCAAGCCCTGAGGAAACATCCTTTGTCACCTTTTCCCAAGTGGCAGTTTGCATCCTTGTCACCATCGTGGCTGGGGGTGATGGTTAGGGTGACAACCATCTGAGATGGTGAGTGTCTCCAGCTCTGGCCCAAGCAAGGAGTTTCCTTTTCCTCCCCGCACAACCTTACGAAGTACTCCTCAGCACAGCACCAAGCACCTAAAATATGTGTTGGATACCATCTGGAGCAGATGATATGGTCTTTCTCTTGCCCAGCTCCTCTAGGAGTGTCTTGTCTCCAGGCCTAACACTGAATAACTCTGCCTTTCCTGTTTTGTGGAGTGGCAGCTCTTCTGAAACTCTAGATGAAGAAAGAGCAGTATTTTTTCTTGGAGGCTGCTGCAATTAAAATCTGTGTGCAGCACTGAAGATGTCCCAACTGTACCTATAAAAATGTGGTCATTTCCACCTTTGTAAGAAAGGTTTAAAAATTCATGGTTAAAATGAATTTGGACCCTAATAAAAATCCATAAAAATGGAAAGAGCCAGGAGGCTAGAGAGTTTTACAGCTCTAATGTTCTGTCCCATTTCCCAAAATATATTTGTTCAAGTAATTCAAACTGTCATTACAATTAACTTCTCCTTTCATTTCCCTCTCTGAATTCCCTCTAAGCTAAACACACAATTTTCTTCTATAAATCTGCGTGACAAGTAGAGCAGTAAAATCTTCCCCCCACCCCCATCACTTATATGCATTTTGCACGGATGGAGTTGCCAGGAGCTTTTCCTAAGCTAACATCTATGGTTCCAAGTGTGCACATCCACACTCGGAGACCCCGAAAAGACTTGTGGGAGAAGTCCAGTTTGGGCAACTGGCCAAGATGAGTCTTACGCATTTTCTCCAAGCAGGAAATCTTAAAAATCAGGTGTGAAATTATCTCCTAAGGGCTTTGCTGCTTGCTCCAAGGAGCAGGCAATGCAGGGCTGTCCTGGTCACCGGGTCCCTTGCAGAGGGAGGTCTGCCTTTTGTGGCGTGCTGGTGATGTAGCTCCCATCTCTCCAGTGCTGGTGGGACGAGCTGGGAAGTGGGGGCACACCTGGGGGCTGTACATGCCACTTGGCGTTGGCATGGAGGGGCCGCTGCCGGGTGTTTCTCTGCCCAGGGCTGCTGCAGGCGTGCGGCTCCCCCGTGAAAACCTGGCTAAAGGCCAGCTAATGACACGCATGGCCAGAACCAAACCCAAACCTCTAGCCAGAACGGCCATATCACCTGCGCTGCACCACCCCTCGTGACTGCCCCATGGCTGGTGGGGATCCCACCACTTCTGGCAGAGGATTGCTTTTTCTTGCCCAAATCAAGGAGTGCCGCACAGGGATGTGTGATGCCCAGGCACCCCGTGCCTTGGGAAAGCGGAGTCCTCTGGTCCTCGCCTCCACAGCGGGCTCTGCACAGCCTGGCGGTCACCTCTGCGCTGCCACAAGAGCCCGACGCTGAGAGCAGCGCCTTGCCCCCTGCTTGTGCACAAATTCCCTCCCCACCCCTCCTTGCTTCATCTGAAATGGTAATTCCTCTGACCAGGAAAGTAATGACCCTGATACGTTATTTCAAATATCATTTTTGCAAAGGAATTAATCAGCTTAGTGTGAGACAGGATTACATTTTAATTTTAATAGCGCTAAAGTCTTGCTGTTTTTTAAATGCATTTTTCTGCTCTTTAGATTTCGGCAGGGCAGCATCTCAGCTAGATAGTACCTTGCTGTAATCTCTCCATTGTGGAAACCTGACAGACAATAGCCATTATTCAGTGGTGGGGAATCGGCCTCGCCTGTGCGCATCCCTTTAGTCCCATTGTCTGCATTAGGGATAATGGCTGAGACTGGGCAGCCAGGACCTCAGAGCAGCTTTATCTTCCATGGGTAAGTGTGGAGACAATCTTTTCAAAAGCACAAAGGAGGAATTAAATGACAAGTTTTCATTTATAGTCAAATGGAGATAGAGAGATATATACACCTGCCATTTGGGGTTTTGAAAATGCGCCCTTAAATGTAAAGTAATTATTAAAATTTCTTCAGTTGTGGGCTGCAGTTTTCACAAGAGGTCTCTGTAGCTTATAGCTGTAATTAACGGCTCGGTTTTCCCAAGGAGCTTTGCATACTTCCAAGTACTTGTGTGCCTTCCACTACATTTCTTCCACCTTTTGAGATGTTTTTTTATTTAAAATCAATTACAAATGAGGTATTTATTCAAATCCTTTACCCCTGAGCATTAGCTCACTGATAAGGGATCTCAAAACAGAATTAAAATCACATTTTAAAGTTCACGCCACCAAATGGACTCTTTTTCCAGTCTTTCCATCCATCATTTTATTACCAGGTTTGATTACAGCAATCAGCACAGTACTTACTGTACATCAAGTTTAACATCAGTCTTTCTTGCAAACTCCTCAACACTTCCTTTTTCAGAAGGAAAATGTGAAAGAACCTATAATTTTTGCCAATACCTCATTTCTTGGCCCTTGGCTTGCAATAAGAGCCTTTTTCAGTTCAACATAATAAGTTTTCTGGGAATAATAAATGGCGATTTACATACGATATATTACAATTTCACATATGTACACTATTTAACATAGGTACGTGACCCAGCATCTTCGTTTGTTATATGCTACCTGCATAGACATTATATGTATGTGTACATATATTTATATAGAGTTACTTTCTTTCAAAAACATGATTTGGGTTAGAAGTAAGTCAAAGTACAATGGAGCCAGATGCAGAATGAGCAAGGCTAACATTTTCTTTCTTTGCCATTGGAGCAGGTTACTCAGAGAAGGCATATTCATTAAGTGGCTTCATTTGCCCAGATCTCTTGTACGCTTCTGAAAATCCTGTCCTTTGGTAGGTTAATTGTCCAGATGCTCAGTGCTTCACAGAATTGGGTTGTATCCATCAAACAGTATTCAGAGCCTAGCTTCAGGCACTGTTTCTCAAAACAGTGAATCTTGAGACTAGAAGTCAGTGCTCATGGTGTCTCTTGTAATCCAGGGGAGATGAAAGGTAAAATACATTGTCAATACCACACTTTAGATATTTGTTCTAGCTTCTGGCCTAGCTGCTTTCCCCTTAATAAGCAGAAAAATACAATTCATACACCTCCTGAAGGAGATGTCTTTGTTTTATTCGCATCTATATTTTTCATCTAATTTTTTAATGAATAAGTGTAAGTGGTGCCTAAAATAAACATTTATTTGTTTTTTTCCTTTAATGGAAAAATACCCTTCTTGATGGTTTTATAGGCTGTACAATTATGTCTGGTAGAAATAGACATCAATCTATCAGTTATGTAGACATGCATATAAAATAACAGTAAGGTAGCCTCTCCAAAATATGTTTATTAGCTAACATTTGGACTACAGGCTGTGCTAGTACAGAGATGATAGGATCTAAAGTTCTGTCTTTGTTGCCACGTAACTTCTGAGGGAACAGGAGGTGTGATAAAAACAAATGGCAAAGTAAAGCACTAGGACGTCTCTTTTTTGTATGCCAGGAGGCATTATTCGCTGACAGTGCGTGCTCACTTTTTGGCTGTTGGGCTACATTTATCTCTGGTTTAATATCATTATAATGTGGGGGAGTTATCTGGCTTAATATCATTATAAGGCAGGGGAGATACCCGCTTTCTTCCAGCTGGACTGATTCAGGGGACACGTTTGAAGAACTCACTGGTAACTACGACAAAAACCTTTGGATTGAGTGACCTTCTCAGAAATCGTAACCGTGCCCCAAACACATGCTAGCTAAGCAAGTTAAGCCCTTCAGCACCTCTGAGGTAGGTAAATGTCATTGCTCCCCACTTTCCAGGTGGAGAGATGAGGCACTGACAGGTTAAATGGCACATGCCATGGGTAATGCAGAAAGACTGGCAAAACAGGGAGCACAGGAACCGAGTTTCTCACTCCCCACACTGGTGACTTCCTGGTGCAGTGCTGCTGCCTTCCCCCAGCAAAGGTCCCTTCGCTGTGCTGCCCTGCTGCCAGCAGTGGCATTGGTTCCAGTCTTACACTCAAAACTGAAGAATGCACACTCTTACGTCCAGGCTTCAACCTCTCAAAAGATGAGTGGGAAATTTCTTTAATATTTTTTGCATCTTTATTGTAGTGATCTCCATCTGTCAATGTGAGAAGTGTCCCGATTTCAGCTCCAAGAAGAGCTATGTGTGGTAAACGCACTGACCTGGTGCCTCAGGAAAGAAGTGGCAGGCTGGGATGCAGGGCAGTCCTTCCTTTCAGATACTCTCCTTCCATGGCTCCTCTTCTTGCCAGTAATTTCAGGGCTTTTTTCACTGTTCTTACTTCTATGAAAGAACAGAACTCCATTCATGTCAGTTATTAACGTGGCTGATGAAAGGAGAACACAGTTCATTTTAGTTTCTGTCATCATTTTTGTTTCCAGTAAATCAGTGCAACCATCAGGGTGACTCAGGAAGCAATTTCTGAGGCACAAGGGAAAACCTGGGTATTGTTGACAGCCTGGAGTTGACACTTCCCTGCCATCTTCTACATCCCTTGAGATTTAGGACATAAGAATTACTGCTACAGTAAGCAGAAAATTTCACACACCAAAAAATAGTTATGTTTTTATTAGTATTTTTGTTTGCTTTTTCTTTATTTTTGTGATTTATCTGAATCTTCATGGCCCGACCCCAGACAGATGTATAACAATCTTATCATTGAGTCAGCTTCTAACCTCAGTCTTGGGTCTTCGTGATTCAGGCTCTGCCCACCCTGCTGAGTTGCAGCTTGGTAAACAAATATTTTGATGAACACAACCTCTACCACAGCCAAAAAGTCACCGTGTTTTCTAAAAATAAGAAGCACACAAACCTGTACATCATTGTCTTGTTGCTATCATGTTTCTACATTTGGGTTTTGCTGCCAGTGCTGTTAGCAAAGGAAAAGGAGATATCACGGGATAAAAATTGAAATGCCAAGCACAGAAGCATGTTACAATGCTCTCCAGCAGTTTCAAAGAGCTTACATCGACCTTGGAGCCCACAGGATTATTCACTAATCTCTGACATGCCTGTGCTTCTGCAGAGAGATGTTCTGGCAGACACCTCTCCCTCTTGATCCAAAGCAGCTGAACAGAAGAACAACATGTTGACTGGGAGAGGCACATTGGGATATACAGCTTCTCTGTGGGCTTCAGTTTCCTCACAGGGCTGAAGAAAATACATGAAAGCCACCAGTGCTGCCTCCAACACTGTTTTCTGCTTCTGGAGAGAGAAAGTGATGATCCCCGTGACACTGCCCACTCACCATGTGCTGACCGTACATGCTACACGTCAGCTTCCCCTCTCGGCGGGCAGGTGCCACATATCACGTGCTGTGCTCGTTACAGGGAGAACACATGTCTACATCTCCCTGTTTTCATTACCCATATACCCTGGGAGCCATCTTCTGTGAGTCTGTGGACTTCTTTGCTCTGCTTCATCATCACTCCTTGCTTCTAATCTGGAAAAAAAATGACCACCGACTCAAACATACCATCAGCACGTAACCAGCCCTGTTGACCCTGGCCAGCCGACTGTCCTAAGGGTATGGATGAAGGTCCTATCCAGAGAAAGCAGAATTTGGACCCTAAAAGGAGGTCTTTTTCATAAACCAATGGAACAAAACATGAAGTTCATATGTCAAAGATAAATAAAATTATTTTCTCAAAAGCAGAGATTTTGAAAAGGAAAGGCCTCATTCAGTTCCCTTACAGGAGATGCACTGTCCAGACCTCCCCTTGCAAGCTGCAGTAGTCTAATCCCTGACAGCCCACATGAGCACTGTCTCCGGTTGTCCATTGCACGGCGGGCCACCAGCATGGCTAGCCCCAAGCGAACATACAGCACCTTTTGGGTGAACGGTGAGCACATATTTTCAAGTATGAGAAAAGACGCGTCTTAATGGAAGTGGGAACTGGGATGTGGGTTGGAAAGCAACCAGAACAGCAGGTACCTCCATGATGCCTGCGCATGAAGTTGCCCACTGGAGGATGTGCCCTGCCCTTTACCCTCCAAAGAAGCAATAAAATAATCAGTTTTCTGGCTTTGCATTCAGGTTAGGATAAAAAAGAACCAACAAAAGAAAGTTTTGTAAATGTCTTCTGCTTCAGTCACTGCTGAGCCAGCATGCTTAGCTAAAGACAGACCAATATATCAAATTAAAAAATATAAAGGTGCCTGGAAATATTAATCTTGAGTATTTATCAATTGCATGAGTGTTCTGGATAATGCGCAAGCCCACATGGCCCTTCAAGCCTCTCTTCCTTGATGAATTAGATTCATTGCTCATAGCTAAGTGCACAACCATCTTTTCTTGTTTTTCTTCCTCTGGGACCATCTGGTTTCTTGTATATCCTGCCAGGCTGTTGGCATCAGATTCACTGTAGTTTCCATCCAGCATCATAGTTTTCGAATGAGGTATTCCACACATACATGGAAACTAGGAACATAAACAAGAAATATAGCTGAACGCTGGAAGAACACATTAGCAACAGAAATGATGCCTTTCTATTAACAGACAGCTTGTAAACAGTGGAGCTTGAGATTTTAGTTGAGATACTGTAAGTTTCTCTTTTTTTTTTTTCTTTTTTTTCATGCTTGTGTTCCAAAAAGAAGAGGCGTGGTTACACTGCTTGGACGAGCAGCTTCAGAAAAGATTAGAAAAATGCTTCAGCGGACATAAAAACTAACCAAAAGGTTTTCTTAGCGATCACTGTTCAGCCTTGCTGTCTTGAGGCTCCTTATTTTGCAGTCTTTGTGTTTATAAATATTCAAGGACAAGATACAGTTTTATCTCTGGAAATGGCTTATCTAGTACACATTATAGACAAAGAGGGGCCAAGTTAGTTCTGGTTTCACAGATGCACATGTTTTCTTTGTAAATCTGATTTTAAACCAAGGAGAGGACCAGCTAAAAGCCTGATGTAAAATCTCAGCTCTGTTGAAGTTAATGTCAAATCTTGCATTGACTTCAGCAGCACCACCAGGAATCCCACAAGTCTAAAAAACCCAATGAATACAGGTAGAATTTTGAATAGCAAATACTGTCTTCTCTTGTTTAAAATCTGCAGGTTTTCTGTTCCAGAAATATGGATTATGTATTTGTATGCTATGAAAATGGACTCCAAAACCTCCTTTCTGCTAGGTGTTCCTGACTGATTCCCCACAGACTGCTTTCCTTATCCGAAAATACTTTGCTCCCAGCTCCCTCCTCCACCAGCTTTCTTGTGTGGGTTTTCCAAGGACTTGTTTGCAAGGATAAGTTCAGCTAAAATAATTAAGTGTATATACACAGAAATGTATATATCCTGAATAGATATATAAATATATGTGTATGTAAATAAATTTATATATACACCTGAATATGTAATATTCAGGATGCCACTGGAAAACTCTGCACTCAAGGCTTTTCTTCAAATTATTTAACCAACAGATCACATTGCTTACTGAAAACCTGAAAATCAACTTAAGACTTGTTTTCTGTGTTCTAGTTATAACAAAATGATAACAAAATCAGCAGATTGTGTGCAGAAAAACATGACAAGTTTGTAGCCCGTTTGCTCTACTTGTTAGACTTATCACTCCAGGAGTTTTCTGGAGCACTCCATGGGTACAAGTTTTAGAAACTAAGGTTTTAGTTTAGATACTCCATGCCTTGGTCCCAGGCACATTTCATTTCTTAATGTAGACATAACATAGGGCTCTTCTCTAGGCAGCCTAACATATTCATATTAGGATTTTCTTGGTCTTTCACAGGGGAGCAGCACTGACTAACAAGATCTACATTTACAGTGAGAAATGTCTCTTCTGCTTCTTCAAGAGCACTCATCTACATTTTGCCACAATCCCCTCAAATAATGCTGCTTGTTATCTCTGTTCCCATTACCGCCACTGAGGATTAATATTGTCACATGCTGAAGACTGCCTAGAATATTTTACCTTGTGCAGTAAAAAGGCATTTGCTGAATACAGAATTCAATGCACAAGACTCAATAAAGGGCAGATTTGTGGCATAAATAACAAGCTACGCCATCACTGGATGGGGAAAACATTCCTGACAACTTAGCTAAACAGCAACAAACCCTCTCAAGTTCATTTCATGCCTCCAACACAGTTAAAGACAAGGGGGGGGAGGGGGGGGCTTTCCAAAAAAACAAACAACACCCCACCCCCCAAAAAAACCAGACCAAGTTTATTCTAGGCAAGTCGAACCTAGCAAAGATGATTTTTGTTCTTTCCCGTGTACTGTCAAGAAGCCATCTTCTTCCGACATGGGAAGTGTGAGCAGGGCTGACTAAAAGGCCACCGAGCACTGCTCACCTGCAGGGTAAGGCACCCTTGACTCACTGTGCTTGCACAGAGCATCTCTACCTTGTGTGGCAGAGAATTTCTGAGTCCTGGGTGGGGACTAGGATGGGGGCACAGATAAATCCAAGATACTCGGGACCTGTTCAAGTTGTTTTCCAGAATCACACTGTTGTTGAAAAGGCCTTGGAGAGAGGTAAAAATTCATCACAGGAGTCTGTTGAATTAATTCCAATCACTTTTTAAAATGTATCTAACTAAATTTTTGATGACATGTCAACTTGGAAAGGTACTGGGCTGATAGGTGGTCTACTCTGTACTTCAAGGAAGTCATAGGAAGAAGCGCAAGGTGAAGACCAAGTAGGTGACCAGTGTTGCCTGTGTACTGAAGTGGGCAGTTCCTAATAGGGAGAAAGAAGCTGTAAAATACAGTGATGTTCTGGGTATATGGGGACTGAAAAAATTTGGTCCCAATCCTTAGTGTTAAGAAGGTAATGGTGTTTTGTTTAATTACAAAGAAGGGCTCACAGGTATGTAGGATAGATAATTCAGGCTGGAAAGGACCTCAGGTCTCCAGTCCTATCTCCTGCTCACATCAGGGCCAGGCTGCTCAGGGCTGTATCTGGTCAGGTCTCAAAAAACTCCAAGGATGCAGGATAAGACCTTTCATAGCACATTAAAAAGTTCAAGCATGAACTTGGTTGACTGTTTGTGTTTGATAAGGGCGAACAACTCCACTATTACATCCATTGAATCCAGTTTCCAGAGTAAAGCTGACTGTAGTGGGAGGAAATGAATTTGCTCTGAATAACACCTTTAGTGTAAAAATACAGCAATTGTGGCAGCTGCAATGAAGTATCAGATTTGATACTTTCCCTTCTCATCCCCACACAGTTCCATGTTGCAGCCTTCCTCAGTTCAGATCACACTCTTCTCTGGTGTTTCTGTGAAGACCCATGAGACCAACTCCTGTTTTTCTGGTGCTAGCAATTCAGCCCGAGGCGGAGTGGTCTAAACATATCTAATTATGCACACATAGATCAGTGTTTTTCCCATTTATAGACACAAAACAGTCAATATGAAGACCAGATCAGCTGTAAGAAACAAAGGAACACATGGATAAACAAAAGTTTTTCTCACCTTGTCCCGCAGTTTCCTCTCCTTCCGCTCTTGCACCGTAGTCAGGTAATTCACAGCCGCGTATTCCAGCACTGAGAGGAAGACAAACACAAAACTGACCCACAGGTAAATGTCCACTGCTTTGATATAGGAAACACGAGGCATGGAGGCGTTCACCCCAGTGATGATCGTGGACATGGTTAGCACGGTGGTTATCCCTGAAAAGGACCAAGAGAAATAAATGTTATTGACTGATACAGTCCATAAGGCTTTTGTCTCAAGAAAAACAGAAATTGTGCTCCACATGGTGCTCTAAAAGATGTTAGATATGAAATAAATTTGTTGTAAGTATCTCTCCTGCCTATGCAGAACTGTTCCACTGTCTGCACTTCTGTGTGCATGATGGGTTTAGTATTGAGGACCAACGGAGCAGCCATCATTTTTCTAGGAATAGCATGTAACTTGCTCCTTTACACCTAGGGTTTAAACACACTGCTTAGGGTCAGGTCTGCTAAAACCAGTGGTGACAAGGACTCCTGTCTCCCAGCTGTACCAATCTGTGTTACAGGCACTGCCAGAAAACAACCTAGTATTGACTTTTGGTTACAGCTAAAGAGGATTTTATCTGAATTGTTGATCCTAAAAGGAACGTGTTATAATGATAAAATGTTTTGCATGAAACCATGTGAAAAAAAAGCATTGTGTTTTTACCTGTAGGAATATTTGTCTGTAAGTTCAAGTGCGGGAATCAAAAAGTTTTGAATAACAACCATTGTATTTTATATATATAGATGTGTGCATGTGCATGTGTTTATAAGCATATATGTATGTATGTTTATATACATATATATGTATGTGATTATGTGTATATATATACACACACACATATGTGTATGTGTGTGTATATATATAGACAGAGATAGATAACATCCTGCAACATAGTATAGAGTTTTGATCATCATGTAGAAAAGAATATTTACAAGTTCCCAAAGCCACTTAAACAGAGAATACAAAGCCAAAACGCATTCGTGGCTACTTCAGCCATTTCAAAACAGTCACCACTGTAAACACAGCTACTGTTGTTCACTTTTCATTGGGATCGAATTCTTTTTTAAATAATATCCACTGAATACATTTCTTTCAGTAGAGCAGACTCTCAGCTGCCTCTTCTCATGTGTTTGTTGCAATGCCTATCCCTCTGAGTCAGAGCTGTGGGCTAAAATACTGGTTTCATGCTTTCAGTATTGGAAGCCTTACATATTAACATTCAGAGATTTTTCCCATTACGTTTTTGCCTTCCTCTAACCTCTGCATGGAGTGATAAACAAATCAGCTTTTTTTCTGCTCTGCTGAAAGAGAGCCCTGACATAGACAAAGCTCCTCCTGATGGGTTTTAGATGTCCGAAGAGGCAGATCAGTGTGCACAGGATTTTCGAAGCCATTCCTTCTTTGCTTTCCCACTCCTTCAAATGAGAGACGTCCCTAGCCCAGAAACATTGGACCCTCAGTGCGATGCCCCCTGGGAGAGGAGAAACCCAACCTCTGCCTCACCTTGGGGCTGGTGGCCTCTCATCCTCAGCGCTGCAAGTGTCAGAGGAAAGCCATGTTCCCTTCACTGCCCTGCTGTTGCCTGAGGCCTGATGTTACAGAGATGCCCTGAGTGTCCCCAGGGGCACATTACTGCACATGCTTGTAAGACTAGACCTCTTGCTGCCTTCCTTTCCCAACTTTGTCAGGATGTGCCACACTGATGCCCTCCAGGCAGCCTCGAGAAAACCACCAGCCACAGCACTGATGCTGGATGGTTGAGGAGACATGTACCTGGACTGGGACACCTACTGTTGCAGCTGGGACACGGCAGCATCCTGCTCGTTAAAATTAAACAGAAGCCTTTAATTCCCTGTAGGTGCCTAAACTGTGAAACTACCCTCACCAATGGCAACACGTGTCTCAGAACTGCAGGACTGGACAACAGGGAAAAATCTTGATTCATTGAATCATAGATACTGAAACCTCTCTTCTCTGTCCAATTTTATTTTAAAAACCACATCTCTTTCTGTCCTGAGCTAAGTATAGATCAGGAAGATTCCTTAGTGATAAGGGACTTAAGGCAAACTGCAATTTTTTACATTATATTAATCATCAGATTAAAAAAAAAAAATTGTTTGCCCAATATTTTTAACCATCAAAATGAACAGTTCCCTTTCCTGCCAAAACTTCGACATTCAAAGATTTTCACACATTCATGGCTTTTTGCAGTTGTTCTCACCCAAAGAGACTCTGGCAGGAACTGCTCGGCGATCGATCCAGAAGGACACCCAGGACAACATGACCATGAGGGTGGCGGGGAAGTAGGTTTGGAGCAAGAAGAAGAAGATGTGTCGGCGTAAAGTGAAGTTTATGTAGAGGCGATTGTACCAACCTTAGAGAAGGAAAGCCAGAATCAGTGAGAACAGCCTGGATGGTAGATCTTTCTTTTGATCTTTTATTTCTAAAGGGTAGTGAAAAGAGAAACTCATCTTTCAAAACATGTATTGTCCAAACCGTGGAGACTACATTCCGGTGACATATAATCCCAAGAGCTCTCTCACAAGTAGTTAATACAGCATTAGGTTTAGCAATAGCATTAAATCAGAAAAGGCCAATACCTGTGCTACTGTAGAAAGCCAGTCTCGATGTAGTGTGGAATTTTTGTATCAAAAACTGAGATAAAGAAATCTTTTCATCGGTTTTCAGAGATTCATTCCCATTTTTCCAATACAGCATCAGATCTTCATCAGTGTAAGCATCTTAGGGAAAGAAGAAACACAATGTGATGTGACTTTAGCTTAGAGGGGAAACAAAAGTTAATAGAACCAGTCAAAATTAACCAACACCAAAGCATCTTCATCATGAAGTAATGTCACAAACAAGTTTGTTAACACCAGTGAGTAAAAGAGATCTTGCCATGTGATATACCATGACAACAAGAAGAAGAACAACAAAAAATCCAGGTCCTCTTAATTCAGGGGCACACATCCTCTTTTTTACTCCACATTGATGAAATGACAGCTAGAATGCTACTTTTCTGAGCATCACATATCAAAAATAATAGACAAGGTATTGCTATCTGATAAGAATAACTCAGGAAATAGTCATGGGTAAAACACCTGAACATAGAGGAAGGAGGAAACACCTCAGATTTTCTTAGAATGATAAAAGCAAAGGTGACAGGTGTGATATGAAGCAAAAGTCTAGAAATATGTGATAGCTGTAATGAAAAACTTAAAAAATTAGTTAACGTACTAAGTAGTAGGAATAGGGAATGAAAAAAGGGTCATCAAGATGGTCAGGGGGCTAGAGCACATGGCATAAGGCCAGAGGCTGGGGGAGCTGGGTTTGCTCAGCTGGCGGAAGAGCATTCTGTGGTGGGGCCCAACTGCTGCCCTGCTCAGGGTCGTAGAGAAGACGGTGGCAGGCTTTTCTCAGACTCTTCTCTAAGATGCAGAGTGAAAGGACAAGAGGCAAGGGTTCAAGTTGCAATGAACGATTTTTTCAAAGCAGGTAAAAGGAAACTTTTCAGGATGAGGGCTGTCAAACGTTTGAACAGGTTGCACAGAAAAGTTGTAGAGCCTCCATTAGCTTGGAGATGTTCAAAACCCAACTGGACACAGCCCTGAGAAACACACTATAAAGCTCTCCCTGCTCTAAGCAGGGTCTTGGAGCAGCTGACCTCCAGACTAATATAAATTATCCTGTGATTCTGTGATTCTGTTGTTTGTAAAGGAAATTTTCAGTTAAATAGCTGGGAGAACCTCAAAACAACTAGATGTTAGCCTTGCCAAACCCCAGAGAAAGATTACAGGACAATTATGAAAATCTTACTGTTCACTCAACTATTTCTGCAGAACAACGTCCCTAAGAAGCTGAGCCCAGGTCACAGTGTTTGCCGGATCATGGTTATACCATACATAAACCACATTGATGATGAAGTTTAGAGAAAATCAATGATCACTACAATCAACTTTTTATCGTGACACTTGAAAGTACCACATTCCTGTCAGAAGCAATGAACAGCGCAAAACTTCCCCAGTTTTCTCATCAGCAAGCTGCTGAGAACCAGTGTATGTTGAACATTTCTGTTTGTGGTTTTTTTGAAAGTGCCATCTACTAAAATTCATACAGGGATGCTTTCCTTGCAATTTCCCTTGTCTTGCAGCATAAGGGCTAGATATACAGCATGCTAAGTCAGTAGAAAGACTTTCAGTAACTCTGATGAACTACTTTTTCAGGCTCTATAACAGGCTGCTCTGAAAGGTGTCCGGTCTATTTTGTGCAGCCAGCCATGGAGCGTGTGTTGCGAGAAACACAGATACAACGTACAGCTTTCCAGCTCCAGAGAACATGTCTGAGAGTCCAGGGGGAAGCGGCTGAAGTCCATGTTGCACATTGCTGTCACTGTGATCCTAGAAGTCAAAAATGAGAAAGGTTTTTTTCTATGAGGAGCAATGAAGAGGAGAACATTGTCACAGATAAATCATTCTGTAGCTTTAAAGCCAGCAAATATGCATAATATTAGCATAAAATCCCCAGGAAGATGCCTACCAGTTCCCCGAGTGAGATGCATTATACACAGAGACATACAGCTCCAAAGGAAGCTGTAATTTCAGTATCTATATCAAGGAATTAAAGCACCATCTTGGACATCACAGTAACACTAATGTCAGTATGGATATTGCCACTGTGGTTTATATCCAACTGTTTCCCTACAAGGCAACAACATAAAATAACTTCACCATTTACATTCAAAGGTTCCTTTATGTCCAGTTTGATTAAGGTTTCCTCATTTTCCGCATTGCTCAGTGCCCTCCATAGTCACTCCAAGAATGACTGAACCCTGAGGAACGCAGCCATCCTTATTGCAAGCCACAGAATTCCTCCAGTATATGTATTATTTAGGCAAAACCAGTTTCTTTCAGTCATCGATCAAATTCTTTTGATCTGGGGGGTGTTTGTTTCTGGGGCAGGGCGTGTAGAATGGGTGCAGCTGTTTTTCAACAAGTGCAGTTTGCCCGTGTTAAGTTTGTCTTAGCTAAAGAGCTGCAGCAATGACAGCTCCAGTTCTTAAATCAGTCCAGTTGTGCACAACATTACATAACAAGTTTTCCAGTGGGTCAGTGAACTTTCTCTTGTGGACAGATTTGCAGCAGAGCCCTGATTTAGTAGAGGCAAATCAGCTGTGAGTCGTTGTTTCAGAGGCCAACTTATGTCGCCCACGACCGTTTTCTAGACTCATTGCAGATGTTGATAAAGGACTTTTCTTCTGTTCAGGGGATTGTGATCCAAATCCTGTGCTGACCTGTGCACTCATCACCCCTGAAAAGCACACACTGTTCATTTTGACTATAAAACTAGAGAAAAATTTTGCCATATGAGCAAAACTTAAAGAAGTTTTTTGGGGATATACTCCAGAAGGTGTACTGTAGCAATGACCTCGCCTAGCTGTGTGTAGCATTTAAGCATTGTATAACCCAGTCTCACTACAATGTGCTATTTTCTCTCCTTGGGGTCACCCGAACTGTGGCACAGCCTGTGGTCATTATCAATTCATTAGTCAGGGACAGCACAGAAACTCAGCTCATCAATAAGATATTGCTCAATTTAAGCACATTGTTCAGGTGTCCTTGAAATCCCAGGGCCCAGATAAGAAATGAAACATCCCTCAGCCCAGCACCAACCCCATGCAGACATCTCAAGACGCCTAAGAGCATTTCTGACACCACTGGACACCCATGCTTGGTCAGCCGAATCACGTTCTGAGTGTCCTAAACACCACCAGGCCCTAATACCATGCAGGTTCTTGTCCTCCTTGGGTTTTACGTATCAAATTATCCATTTAACTCTTGTGTGGTCAGCTGCAGTTAACTCACATCCTCTTGTGAGTAACATTAGCAAGTCACATCACTTCCTCCACAGCTCACAGAAAATTTTGGAAGTAAATACTCTGCATGTGGGCAAATGAGCAGTTCTAAATAGAGCCAGTGTTTGCCATTAAAAATAGTCGTTCCTTGATTTTGGTTATTGAGCACTGCTAACAAATGGTGTGTTGCTGGCTTCAGCACATGAGAACTGCGGGGTGTGAGCAATGGAAACTGATATTCAGTTACACTGATCAACATCTGCCAAGAAGGTCCCTACGCTGCCTCCTGCCCCTCTCCCCTCAGTGCTGACCCAAGCTTACAACTAACTTCCTTCTTCATTTTTCTTTCTCCTTCTTGTCTCTCATGCTACATAGCACCTTCATCCCCATCCAGTTCTAATAAAATATACAGCGTCTTCAGGTGCTTAGTTAAGGTGTGGGTAATCAGACCTTTCATGCAATAAACGGATTCATTAAATGGGTTCAGAACAGGGAAAGTGTTCCCAAGTGTTTGGTTAAGGTGGGATTTTCATCATTAAGACCAGGCAAAACAAAGTGGCAATATAGTGCATACTCTCTTTCTTACACAGACACACACGTTATCTTAATTTAATAATTTGTCCAATTTTGTTGTTCTTTTTATAAATAAATTCAGTAGAACTATATTTGGACTATGAAACCAGTGAACTTTAGAGCCCCCTGGTTTGGTGGCATATTGTCCTACTGGGATAATATCACCCACTATGCTCATTCTTCAAAGAGAAAGCCTCCTGAATCAAACTGTATAGAAAACCTTTCATAGCTTTTGATAATTATTTTACCATAGCTGAAGTAAATAAGTTCCAGAAAGATCCCAGAACAGAATTCCTTGGCTACAGAACATTCAAAGGTCACTGTACACTGAGAGCACATTTTCTGTCCTGGGGAAATATCCTTTTGCCTGGGCTCTCAACCTTTTCTCCTCTGGCGGCATATTTTTCTCTGCATCTCTTTTTGCATTCTTCTGAAGGACATCTGCTGGGATGTTGAAGTGAGCAGCCATAAAGGTGGCCTGGTTAGAAGGGGGAAATCACTGAGTAAAATAAAATGTCTGCTGAAAAATATTGACAGAGCAAGGGCTGCCAGCCTAGGAACCAGACACATCCTTGAGAAGCACGGCCAGGCTCTGTGAAGTGCAGACAGGGTACCTAGAAATTGGAGGCATCCTGAGATACCACTGGTAAGTGCAAAAAAAGAGATTGTAAAGGCAATTTGTTGTCTGAAAAGGTGGAAAACCTGGAAAATAAAAATTGATCTGAAAGAACAGAAAACATCAACATCTACTGGCCGACACATATCAAAAATAGAGATCAACAGCACCTACTGGCTGCCCAAAGCGGTAGTGTGATGGCTCTGTGATATGAGGGCACAATTTTTATCCAAAATAAAACCTTTCTCTCCGAGACTGTGCCATACTGCACATACTTTTCCATTCCTAAACAGGCTGAATTCACTGCATGAACTTTCTGCCAGCTCTCGGACTCTCCCTGGGGCCACCTGGCTAGCTGCAGACTCTGTGACACAGAGCAGACCTGAAGTGAGAATCTATTGTCTCATCAGTCCTCCTCTGGGCCCAGTTTTGGGGTTGTTTTTGTTTGTCCTCCCACCCATGGGGCGATTTCATTCACTTGATGGTGGTATCACTTGATACCAGTATTATACATCATACAAGCAATCTACCACAAGTATACCTGTTATTATACTGTTGATGAGTTGCTCCACTAATGCTAAGTTTGTAGTAACCTGTAACAGTATATACCTAATTAGTTATTGCTGTTATTGGCTGTTGTTATATATATGTTTTATATATGTGATTATATATGTTTGATATTATATATGATTGATACTATATTATTGATCACCTATAGTAATTTTTAATAGCCTGAGATAGATAGATAGATAGATACTCACTTTGTTAATCATAGATACACTTGCTAGTGGTGATTTTGTGGTATTTTACTTGCTAGTGGTGATTTTGTGGTATTTTCAGTAATCTGTAATAAGGTAGAGAAGTTTAGAGGATTAAGCCTCCATGTCCTTGTGTATTACAGAAAACTGGAAACGCACGGTCACGGTCTGCATACACCCACAGGCTGGGTAACCCTTCAGGTCATGACAGACATGCCTCAGGATTCTTCCAGCTGACAAATCTGCTAGAAAACCAGGGACTATAGGATGTCTTTAATACTGCCATTTCAGCTTCAATAAACTTAAACCTTTACATCAACACACAAATGCCAACAACAACAAAAAAAAATAACCAAGTTTTTCTAGACAAACAGGAAGCAAAATAGGATAATTATAGAGGTCACCATCTGGTATGTCAGCAGCTTTCAGTTTAATCACACACTGACCCTGAGATGAACATTCCTGCTCGACTAAGCCCTCCTCTGAATGCAAAGAGTTGGGGCAAATGCTCCCCTTGGGAGGAGATTATCCTGTTACTGCCCACAGCATGGTTTCTTGCAGCTTCCTGTGAAGCATTTTCTACTGGACATGCTGGAAACAGGGCTCTGCATCAGCAGTGGGAGTAACAGGGTTGGCAGTAGCAGTCCTGGCATCACCAAAGACATGTCAGGAGCAAAACTGACAGCAAAGCCCCAGGGGATGCTCAGGAGCAGTGGGACTGCACTGTTACCTCATGCTGTAGAGGACGTGACCATCAGGGAACACTCGCAACATGATGTTGTCTGTGGTGGTATCGTGAATAAAGGACCTTTTGGAATGCACAAAGAAGACATCGGGGACCCAGATCTTCTTCACCAGCCTGCCATCAAAGGTCATGCTCTTGTTGGTGGTGCTGGGAAATGAGAGACGCTCATCCTTCCAGTAGTGCCTTAAGTACAGTGTCATAGTGAAATCCTTCACAAAAATGGAAGAGAACAAAAGAGAGGTCTGTCAGTGTTGCCCACTACATCTAGGAAACACTAGAAAGAAAACTCACTCCTACCAGGTACATGAAATCCCTCCCCTCTCAAGTCTTGCTTCTTTCCTGGACCAATGCTCTGTGTGAATAGATTTTCCTGACAAAATAATTTCAGCCAAGACAAATCATAAACAACCAATCCATGTATTACAGCACCTGGTAATGTTCAGTCCCAAAAGGATATACATATGCCCCAAGAGAAGCACCACCCCACAGAAACGGTTCTTCAATCCTGGCAAGATGATCTTGAAGAACTATGGTATCAGCAGCATGTTCAAGAGGAAAAACTTTCAAAATTAGCTTAATGGTTAGTCTAAACACTAAGCAATGTATCCCCAAAAGAACTAAATTGTTGCAGACAGCAACCAAATGAGGGAACTGTTTTTCCTACCATACCAGTGTTTAAATAAAGCTCTCTTTAAGCTCATTGAGGGGGCAGGAGCTTCAGTCACACAAAGGAAAACATCTGTTTGTTGATCCCAACCTGGCAGCTGCTGCTTTCAGTGCTGAACCTATTCTCTCGTGTTGAGAGATCAAATACACTTGTTTTCTTTATATTCCCAATTAAGTGAGCGGTTACGGGAGCCGCAGCTGCTAAGCCCGGGCAGGCAGCAACACAGGCCAAGACCTCCTCCTAACCACATGGCAACTGCTTTCTAAAGCCGCCGCCACCACCACATCTTGCTCTGCTGATGACAAACCACTGGTTAATCTGACTCTCTGTTTCTAAGGGCTGCCTGGCAGCAGCCACACATTACCATGAAGTTTTTCACGAGTTTGTCGAAGAAGTTGTTGGTGCCAGCCCTTGCCTTGCTGGCTGGACACCTCCCTCCCTGACCATGGCAGAGACCTGCCAGAGGGACAGTTCTGCTCACCCACCTGCAGGTACCCACCTTTGCAGACTGGTCCCAGCCTTCGTCCCTGCTCCCCCCAGGGATGCTGCCAGCTCCCGTTCCCTACTGGCCGCTGGCCACTTTCCCCTTATGGCTACAGTCCCAAAGAAACACTTCCAGCGCCTGCTGCTACCGGCATGGCTTAGGCTGCAACCTGGCTGGAGGAGCCAGCCTCAGGGCTGGCCATCAAGTTCATCAGCTTGACCAGTGCTGGGAAAAAGGAAACCAAGGAAGAGGCATAACTGGTGATTACTTAGGAGTCAGTGCCAGTTACACCAGAAGTCAAAAAAGGGGTAAAAAAGAGCCTGGCTGTTCAGGGTCACCAGTGCCCACCTCATGGCCTGGGGCAGCCCCCAGGCCATGACATGAGACAAAGGGACACGGGGCCTTGGGAGAGGAGGGCCAGGCAGCCTGAGGCTGCAGAATGCCTCTGGGCAGCTCCATCATCGGAGCACAGGGAAACGGGGGCTGATGTGGCATCAGCCAGGCACCCTCAGCACGACTTAGAGCCACCACAGAGGAAGGGGAGGCACTGCCTGCAGGGACAGCACAAGAAAGGCCACACCGCTTTCCAGGCCACCCTCTGCCCTGTCCCATCGGGCAGCAACCCTCTCTTCTCTCGCCTTCAGCCCCCTTCTCTCTCCAAAGAGGCTTCCAATGGCCAGCACACAGGGCACAAAGTGCTGCAAATATGAAACCAAAGTGGCAGCTGGTCACAGCTTCTAAGTATAAAATCTAACTTATGGATGTTTTCTGGTGGCGTGAGTCAAACAAGGCAGTTTGCAATCACTGACAGCTTGTTCCTTTCTGACCAGCACACACGCTAGTTACAAGGAGAGAAAAGTGGTTTATTTCAGCACTCAGGGGCAGGAAAATCCCTTGAGAAACAAGTGTTGCAACAAACAGAGAATGCTAGCACCTGCCAGAGACACAGCAAACGAGCACACACAAGTGCCTCACATTTGGCAGCACATTTCACGTCTATGCCACGCTCCAGGCATACTCAAGAGCATGCCCTGCCAGCGCACGCAGCAGCAGCCCATCCATGCTGACTGGACCAGTTTTAAAACCACGTGTGCTTTAAACAGCCCCTGGCTGCTGTCATTGACACAAGCTGTCTTGCAGGTACGGTGGGCTCCAGCTGGTGACGATGCAGTCTGGTGCTTCTTCGGAGCGCTGGGTACCCGCTCAAGCAATGATAAGTAAAGGCTACCCAGCCGAGGGTCCCTGATTTCTAGGGCCAGTAACCCTTCAGACTGGTTAGCAGCAAGCCCTGCCTGCAGCTCTGCCCTGCCCGCAACGGAGAGCCGAGGAAGGCACCCTGCTTCAGGCACAGCCAGCCCAGGCCCCCTGGCCTTGCAGACAGCTTACTGCCCCCTCCCCTCTCCGCAAACACCCATGCTGGGATAGACTGCTGGAAAAAACACAGCAGCGTAACTTAGACTGACCTGGGAGACCTTTTTTCCACCCCAAATACAAGACAGCAGCTGCTGTGGAAAGTATTTACCCTATGCTAGGAGAATAGGATTGTGGAGCTATCAACAGCAAAGGGAGGGAACTGACATTATCTTGATGTATCAGAGCCCCAAGCCTCCTTGCAACAGCCGTTTCCCGCACAAACAGCTCCTTCCCACACGCTACGCTGCCACTGCATGCATCCCCCCAAACCCTTTCTTTCAATATGCAGGCAGGCAAGCTCCCTGGTTTTAATGAAGGTGTAACTGCACCACAGTAAAAACCAATCAACCTAAAGCTCTGCCTTTAAGTCTTCATGTTTTGTCCAGACCAGAGAAGGTGCCCAAGAACAGGAATGAAAAGGCAGAAGGAGGAAGGAACTAAGAAGTTTCCTCTTCTCCTTTATGCTCCCCTTTCCACTTCTCTTTCCAGTGTTTTTACCCCATTCCCTATAGTAAAAAAACCTCAACAACAAACCCTCAAAATCCCCACAAAAACCAGGAAAATAGATGTAAACACTTCTTTTGCTGGGAACACTTTGAAACCTGTTGAGGGTTAACAACTGCATGCATTTCTTCCTCTTTTTTAATTAATAAAAAAATTGAGATACTGAATCACAATTGAACTTGGTGCAAATTTCCTGAACAGTGTCATCAGTGACTGAAAGACTATTCCCCCACACCAAATTCCACTTTGGCAGAGTCAGTTCAGGCTCCCCCTGGCAGTTCCCCCTCATTCACCTCAGTGAGGTTACTCCCAGTGACAAAGATGCAGGAGAAACTCCTCATTTAAGATGCAGGAGAAACTCTTCATTTAAGTTGCCAACTTAATTTTCTAATGCTCCTCCCAGAATCATGCATTTGAAACAAATGGATGCAATGGCTCCCTAAGGAAGAAAACTCTTGCAGCAAGCGTGGCTTATGTGAACTTTGCCATATACCTTCAAACCATCATACACAGATGTTCATAATTTTGGCTGTGATAGGTCCTTCGTAGTACTGATTATTCACTAAGGTCCCTTTTTCCTTCATGCTTCTAATCTTTATCTGAAGATACAGAGACAAGTCTTTGATCACCAGGTATTATCAAGTCTTTAGTTCTGAATGCGAGCCTCTGAGTTTGTCAAATGCTGCCACTGCTTTCATCTGACCAATAATTTGAAACCCACAAGTTTCAACTGGGAGGGACTTTTTATGATTAGAAATAACTGACACTTAAGAGAGGATTACATACCATGTCAACCTCAGAAATACTGTCCAAGCTTTCAACTTGCACATCCACCCCAACAGGAATTGCAGGGCCTGTGGGAAAATGAGATTTAGATATGTAAATACCTGTTCTTCTGCATTTAATTAGAGCTATAAGGTGGCATGAAAAATATTTCTGAACTTATGTTATACTTTTCTGTCCATGACCCTTCATGAGGGGGCTAGTAAAAGAGCCAGTGAATAACCACGTGAATCCCCTTTTGAAACACTGAATTATCTTCTCCTGGGCATGCACTGCAATGTTGACACTCTGCCCAGCAGAGTGGATGAAACATCTGCATATGTTTTTAAAAATTGAGCCATCCCATCATAAACTTTAGGCCTTTATGAACAAATTTAGCTCCAAGAACAAGGGACTGAGAAGAGGAAACTGCAAGCAGTGAGCAGCTCTTCCTTGGAGGTTTCTCATTTCTTATCAACATGACAAGCTACATGGCTTGCTCTCAAGAGCCCATCACCATTTTGATTCCTATGACTCATGATGATATTACTAGTTTTCCACAGCAGTTTTTAAATTATCAACCAGAGAAGTCACAAAGAGTAAATAAGCAGAAAAACTCCAATAATAAATGCACACTCCTCTATTACTAGAATCCCTGTATCAAAATTTCACTGTGGACTGCTGCTCGTTGGTGACCAGAAGCTCCTCAGGTTACTCAAGTTCCCCACAGTGTGTCCTCTCACCTTTTTCCCTTCTCCGGTGCACCGAGGGGGTAAGTGCCCACAGAGACGTGCACGACCCACTGAGGCAGGTCAGCAGGGACTGCTGAGGAGCGGGCCAGGTGGATCCACTGTTATCTCGAGCTCTCAGTGTGTGGCAGTGGGTCTCACAGGGCTTACGCCGATGTCACTATCTAGAGCACATCTCCAGCCTGGGCACGGTCAGTGGGCCAGGCCATGGCGAAGGAAGTAGCAGCTCTGCAGACGTGTCTGGGACTTGCCCTGCAGAAATGAATTTTCTGAGGGCCATAGTGGCTTCCATGAAGGTTTGCAAAGACTTTTAGCACCTAGATTTTGAACCTGATTAGCACCTGGATGGTATTCAAGAGGCACCACCATCCCTTTGTAGATCCAGACCCATATTTGCACAGCGCCGTGCACAGCAGGGCCTGCTGCATGCATGTATTTAGCTACAGTAGCATCTTCCTCAAGACTACATCCAAGCCCTGAATGCACTGTAATAAGCCTAACAAGGCAGCAGAAATGCTGTTGTGAGAAAGCAGAGCACTTTTGCAAGCTGTCATCCACCCTGCTTCTGTACCTGCAGCAGCACGCACAGGCTCCCACGCACCTTCAGGGCTTTTGAACACAGCCTTATGTTTGCTGCTGCTGGAGGAGAAAGAAGCACCAACTCAGCTTTGGTAGTGAAAGGGTAATTGCAAAGCCCACGAGACAAGCAAGTTACTGTGACTGGCCCTGATACAGACTTTACTAGGGCTTTGATAAGCCAGTCTCACCGAATTACAGCAAAGCATGCTGATGGCGATGCTGTTCCCCTTCCTCACGCACGGCTCCAGCCTGCTGCACCCACGCCATCCATCAGCAGCTGTACTGGGTACAGCCACCCTGAAGCAAGCCCTGTAGAGCAGGACCAGACTCCTCAGCACCACCAATTCCAATTTAAGTGACATGCCCTCAGCAATAAAGCTGAAACATGGCTAACTCAGCACTTTTAGATGACTACTAGATGCTTACAAACACCTGCATGTCATATTCAGACACATAGCTGTGCACTTCATGATTAAAAAAAATGCCAGCAAACATTTGCTTGCTCCTATTCATGTCCTTATGGTGTCTGTCCAAGCTGAAGGGTGCTTGCAAGAAAATTTTCTTGCAGAGAAATTCCAATCAATCAGCACTGTCACATCTCTTGGGAGCTCAGAGACTTTGGTAAGATTTTTCGCTCCAATGACATGAGCCCCTCTTGCTCCCTTTCAGTTGCTTATGTATCATAAGGAATCTCTGGAGGTCAAGGAAATTCTTACCCTATTAGTACTCAGTTTCCCTTCTCCCAGGTATTCCCCAAAACTGGGAAAACCCACAAAGCCCCAGTCTGCACCTGCTGATGAAATGCAGACATGTTGTCACAACCACATGGAGACTGGAGATGAGCGGCATTCCTCAGGGCTCAGTATCGGGACCGGCACTGCTTAATATTTGTCGGCGACATGGACACTAGGTCTGTGTGCACCCTCAGCAAGTTTACCAGCGACACCAAGCTGTGTGGTGCAGTCAGCATGCTGGGGGGAAGGAACCAGAGCAACCTTGACAGGCTTGAGAGGTGGCACTGTGCAAACCTCATAAAGTTCTACGAGGCCAGATGCAAGGTCCTGCACATGGGCCAGGGCAATCCCCAGCACAAATACAGGCTGGGTGGAGAATGGACTGAGAGCAGCTCTGAGGAGAAAGACTTGGGCATGTTGATTGACAAGAAGCTC
Organism: Falco biarmicus; assembly: GCF_023638135.1. Lineage (NCBI taxonomy): Eukaryota > Metazoa > Chordata > Aves > Falconiformes > Falconidae > Falco > Falco biarmicus. The sequence continues at coordinate 4,873,061 of NC_079293.1, read as the reverse complement.
AACATGGTCCAGCAATGTGTGTTTGCAGCCCAGAAAGTCAGCGGTATCTTGAGCTGCATAAGAAGAAGCATGACCAGCAGGTTGAAGGAGGTCATTCTCCCCCTCTACTTTGGTCTCATGAGACTCCCATCTGCATCCAGCTGTGGAGCTCCCAACGTAAGAAGGACATGGACCTGTTGGAGTGAGTCCAGAGGAGGGCCACGAAGATGATCAGAGGGCTGGAGCACCTCTCCCGTGAAGACAAGCTGAGAGAGTTGGGGTTGTTCAGCCTGGAGAAAAGAAGGCTCCAGGGAGACCTCGTAGCAGCCTTCCAGTACCTAAAGGGGGTCTCCGAGAAAGCTGGGGGGGGACTTTTTACAAGGGCATGTAGTGGTGGGACAAGGGGTAATGGCTTTAAACTGAAAGAGGGTGGCTTTAGATTGGATACTAGGAAGGAATTCTTCACTACAAGGGTGGTGAGGCACTGGCACAGGCTGCCCAGAGCAGCTGTGGCTGCCCCATCCCTGGGAGTGCTCAGGGCCGGGCTGGATGGGCTTTGGGCAACCTGGTCTGGTGGAAGGTGTCCCTGCGCGTGGCAAGGGAGTTGAAACTAGAGGATCTTTAATCTCCCTTCCAACCCAAGCCATTCTATGATTCTATGAACCACACCCAGCAGCAGGGCTGGAAGTGCTGGAGGACTTTAACTCTTGCACACAGCTTTACAACACAGCTGAGCTTGTTCAGCAAGCAAGAACAGTCCTCAGCCCCCTCCTCAAATTACACGGGAATGACTTTCACCAAATGGTGAAGTTGCACAAAGGAGTAGACTGAGTGCAGTGAGACCTTCTCTAAGACTGTTCGGCTCGCTGACCACAGAAAACAAACCCAGCCAAAACCAACAGCAGCAGCAGCAATTGGACTATTTTCTTCCAAATCAGTGACTTGAATCAGCCCGGGAAAAGACCTGCCAGGTGACCGAGTTGACCACCAGGGCCAGAGGTGAGAGCTGTGGAGGAGGATGGCAGGTCAGAGAGCCATCTGCCTTTGGTGGCATCGGCTCCCTCCTCATGAGTCAGTCCCTGCCTGCCAGGCCAGGAAATGTGCTCAGTCGCTACTGACCAGGCCACAGGATGCAACCATTCACCAGCTAGCAGATTTCTTCTCGGACCATTGTAACTCATCAAAGAGAGGCAAATCCATGGCAAAATCACAGATATCTTTTCCTCGTAACCCTTGCCATGCATCCTTTCTTTTGACTGCCTCCTTGTCCCGGGAGGAGACATTGCTTACCTCCGTGGCAGTTGTGTCCTTCCTAATACGCAATCCAGCATCCTGCAGACAGTGACTGCCACATGGCCCTTCTGTCAGCTCACAGATGTGTCATCTTCTGGTTTGACCAGAGGAAATGGTGGCTTCATTAAGTGGAAATATTGCAGCAATGGCTTTGCAGTATTCTGTTCCCTTTCATCCTCATTAATTGAGTAGTTGTGGAGTATGATAAGGTCTAACAAGCAAATTAGCTTATAGAGTGCTATTTTTAAGGAGGTGTTTTGTTACTTCTGGTTCTTTCAGTTGACCTATTAAGTGATGCTATACCTTACTACATACCCCCGCTTGTCTCACATACAGTATTTAAGGCAGTCCTTTTCAATCTGAAATCACTCTATGAGTTTATACCTTGTTTGGAGCCACACTTCCTTCTACTCTTTACAATTATTTAGGACATTGAGTAAACAAAGTTAAAAACAACGCCAAGAGAAAGAATTTCTACATGACATACCTCCCGCTCAGTAAAACGTGCTTGTTTTTTTAAAAACAAGGTAGTAAAAAGCACTGTATCTGTGGTGATAACGAGCACTTTGATGTGCAGTATAATCAATAGGGAAACAATGCCAGCCTGCTGATGGGCAGTGCCCTGCTGGTGGCCAATTAGACTTCCTTTGCTCAGGCACCTCCTGAAGTCATACATGGTGGCCAGGAAGAACTTGGGCAATGATTCAAATACTTTTCTGTTCCCTTAATGCCTTTAAATACTAATAGCTCTTCAGTGTGGTCATGTTTGTGACACTCAACTTGGACCTCTGCTACAGCGAGGCTCGATGCTCAGGGTAAGACACCCTGTGGTCCAACACAGCCTAGTCAGAGCAGGCACAGGGCTGCTTTCAGCACGGCCTCTGGCTCTTGCCAGAGAAAGCATTTGTAATTAATATTGTCTGAGGTCAGACACAGCTGTTGACGTCACAGCGGTGCCCACAGCGCTTCCAAGCAGCCGTGGCGTGGCAGGCATGGCGCTAACAGAGAAGACACGGTCTCTGCCAGGATGGCTTCGCAGCGCAGTCAGGCTGTGCCAGAAGAGGAAGGCAGCAGTTAGCCATGGCACTGCCCGCTGGGTCTCCCTGGTGCTGAGGATCTCTGTGCCCACCGCATGCTGGGCAGCCCCCGCAGCTTCCAAACTGCTAGAGACACTCTCTGGTGGGAATGCTTAATTTAGCTTTGATTCCGGAAATCAACACCCATCCAAAGTCTATGTACTGCTGCAATTTTCACGCTTGTCTGAACACTGAACACAGATTAAAAAAAAATAAATCAACAAACAACCGAAAACCAAACGCAAAAATACAAACCCACAAACAGAACACTGCCAAGTTGGTATTTGACCCTCTTTCCTATTCCTTCCCTATCTGCTCTTGAAGATAAAATACTATGTTCATATTCTTTTCTTTTTTTTCATGCTCCTGCACCAAACACTCAGTTCGGCTCCCAGATAACCAGCAGTGACCTCACTGCAAGGATAAACTTTAAGGTTCAGTCTGGAGCTGCCATGAAGCTTTATTACACCCAAAAATAAAGGGTGTTCAGTGTAGAGCTGGACAAGCTGGAAAGCCCTTGAGAGAAGCCTGAGGTTGAGTTAGGTGTCCTGTACATCAATGAAACTGCTTTTACTTTTTTTCTTTTCTGCAGTTAATCACGAATTTGAGGAGTGATAAAACAGTGAGTATAATAGAGAAAGGGAGAAATCGTTTGATCTCTGGACTCAAATGTGAAGTTCTTCATACAGACAGTATGAAGACGTAAAACTTACTTATCAGTGGAAATATTTACTCTGCCTTTCTTGGGCAAAATCCTACTACTGTCAGCAGGAACAATCAGTGCTTTTCTCTTCTCCCCCCTCCTCATTCAGCACCTGGGGCTGAGGCAATGAGAAAGCACACAAATGGGAACAAGGGCACATTGAGACACCAAGACCCTTTGGAGAAGGCTTGGACAAGAGGTGGGGCTAAGCAGGGAAGAGTGGGTGAAGGGCCTGGGAGCTAGTGGCAGCAATCAAACAATTGTCGAGCCCTGCTCTAGGCGATGAGCATAACTGATAATGATAAATGCATATTCACTTAGACCTTCACTCTTCAAAACTTCTACCAAGATGCAGTTTTGCAGAGGCACTTGATGCAAACAACACTGTAAATGCATGCAGTGTCTGAAGCAAAACAAAAGCCTTGTAAAGAAAAAAGCTCAGAAACTAACCCTGAGTTTCTTAATGTCATCTTGGCTACAGCACGTACCATTGAATTAAATGGCTGTTGGTCAGTCACCGGAAGGTGTCAAGAGATCTTTGGTCTCACTAATCCTTGGAGTGAATTAGGAACGGCTAGCTTTTTAATCTTGTCCCTCTGGAAACTAAACTGTTGAACCACTGGGGCTCCCCGTGCTTTGCCAAATTCCCCATCAATGCCACTAGGGATGAGCAAACAGAAAAAAACCTCTTTACTGAGAGGGAGCAGGGGGTGAGGAAGGTGTGACTGGGCAGGGAATAGAACAGCTGGGGTGGTATCTGACTGAACAGGTAGACAGAGGACAAGTAACTTAGATTATAGCATTAAATGTAAAAAGACCCCTCATCAACTAGCCTTTCCTTGTCATAAACAACATCTTATCAATATTCATTTTTTCTCCAGAGAGAGGAAGTACTGAGGGATCAGCTTGGAGAATTACAAGCAGGGAAAGACCTGAATACTGTAACACTGGAGGAATCTCAAAGCTCAGGCTCCTCTCTAGGATGTTCACTGCTGGACAGGAAGGTAAACAGATCCATGTGAATGCTGTGGGTTTGGCTAAGAAGAGGAAGCTGTGCTGCTTTGCTCAAAGACTGCAGCCCAGCAAGGCTTTTCAGCTCATACTTTAAAGGTCTCTGAAAAGCATCAGCCAAATTCATGGAATTATTCAAATTAAACATGAGCTCAAGTATTTATGGATCAAGGTCTAGAGAGAAATTGTATAACCTTCAACTGAAGCATTTCTTCCAGAAACAGCAAACATGTCAACATCCATTATCTCCATCACCCTCCACAGCAATATCTTGCAGAACACAAATCCTAATTCAGCAGGACTGATAAAACCAGAAAGCAAATCCTGGACTCTTAAAAAACTTCATAAAAGTCGCTGTCGTGGTTTAACCCCAGCCGGCAGCCGCTCGCTCACTCCCCCTCACCCAGAGGGATGGGGAGGAGAATCGGAAAGGAATGTAAAACTCAAGGGTTGAGGTAAGAACAATTTAATATGTAAAGCAAAAGCCGCGCACACAAGCAAAGCAGAACAAGGAATTCATTCGGCACTGCCCATGGGCAGGCAGGTGCTCAGCCGTCCCCAGGAGAGCCGGGCTCCGTCACACGTAACGGTTACTCGGGAAGACAAACACTGTAATGCTGAATGTCCCCCGCTTCCTCCTTCTTCCCCCAGTTCATATACTCAGCGTGATGTCATATGGCATGGAATATCCCTTTGGTTGGTTTGGGTCACCCGTCCTGGCTGTGTCCCCTCCCAATTTTCTGTGCCCCCCCAGCCCTCTGGCTGGCAGGGCCCAAGGAACTGAAAAGCCCTTGACTTAGTATAAACATCACCCAGCAACAACTAAAACCATCCGTGTCCTATCGACAGCGACATCGTTCTCACATCACAGGCAGAACACAGCACTGTACTAACTACTAAGAAGAAAATTAACTCTGTCCCAGCTGAAACCAGGACAGTCACAGACTTCCACCTACAGAAACGAAGCCACCCATAAACTATTCCCCTTGCATCCCAGGCACAGCATAGTGGCAGCTTCCAAGAAAACTCAAGACACTCGCACATTCATTAGAGCATTTGATGGTACAAAAGTTGGAAATGGAAAACAGGAGATTTCCCTTTTGAAGGAGATATTTACATTTGCATGTTGAGAGAGGACTTAAGTGACCTGAAGCACAACCCAAGGCTGACGGGAGCACTTCTGCATTCTCTTTTACTGGGCAATCCATTAACCCCACAGTTTCTGCATAGAATTTACATGTGACATGATGGATCATCTTTGGACCATCTCACTGTAAATGTACCGCCTTCCAAAACTGCATCAGCAACATCTTAATTCTGTAAATTCCTGCATGTCAGTGTCCTTGCCTTAAATCAAACTTGGGTATTAGAAAGATGCTCGGGAACCAGCCTGTCAAGGTGCTTGTGACTTTATATGGCTTTATTCCTTTGCCAAGTTCACAACCCAGTGTCTTGAGAATCAGTGGCAAGAGTTCTCCCTCACTTCTCTTTCCCCTGCAGTAAGCTGCCCTGTTTTGTGACCTGCTCTTCAGTGAAAACCATTACACATTCGACTTAGGTGCTGCATATAGGAAAGATGCTGTACAGTATACCTTTGGAGAAGACTCACTTAGCGCCTGCATTCAGTGGTTGTACAAGGGGAACAGACAGACCCAACAAGTCTCCATTTTGGGTGGGTTCTGACACCAAGAAGACTTTGTGGCTTGTTTCACCTTGCAACAACTCCAGTTTGAATTTCAAACTCTGCCTCAGGTTGGATGGGACACCTGGTCTGAGGCTAAGCCCTCCAGGGAAATCAGGAGGTTTCCTGAAGTCCCATTCAGGAATGACTTCAGAAATGGCCCAAAACTAATGCCTATTGCATCCCAGCGTGTCTCGGCACCCAAAATCACACACTGAGGGGAAGCATGCAAGCTGCAAAGAGTGACTTCATTCCCAGTCAGAAACAGATACTGGACACAAACATTTTTTTATTTTAACACTGGAGCAGGCTTTGGAAGATAGGGAAGAGCGTGCTACCATGAAAATGCCTGGAGTCAGTTTTCCACTTCAGCTCTGAGACTAAAGCTTTGCCACATCTCTTTAATTTTTCTCTTTGGCAGCGATTTCAAAGGCTCTTTGTTCTCTAAGGCAGTCTCTCTCATGTATCTTTGAAGGAGTTAGGCAGACATAGGCCCTGAGATGAAAAATAAAATAAAATCTGCATGGGAAACAAGCAGGCTTGAGACTTCTCTACTGCCAGATATTTTGTGCACACCCAGAGAGGCTTCCAAATGTCCATAAGAGATCCCATGCCTGCAAGCTGCAAGAGTCTTCAGTGTTTCTGCATGTATGTGTGTGTGTATATATATATGTTACCTTTTTAAATGAATGTATATATGTTTGGGACCTCTTAGGTGTAGGCAGCTTGCAGGCAGCCACCACCAGGATATGCTCATCAGCTGCTACGTGCCTGCAGAGCGCTTCATTCCTCTGCAGCTCACTGACAGCTGGTCATCCAGGGAGAAGCAAGTTTTATTCCAGCCCTTCGTACTAACCGTAAGTGAACTACTTATGCTTCATTCACCCCACCATTCATCCATCCTGACAAAAAAACTGCCCAGAAATGGCAGCGAGGACCAGCTGACATTAGGCTATTAGGCAGTGAAGAAATATAAAAAGTATAGCATGAGGCTCTTCCCCAGCAAAGAAGATACAGCTATTTTAAGTATCAGCTAAAGCTGCTTATTCACAGGCTCCCTGTAAAATACGAGATGTCATAGATGAAATGCTTAAAATGGATGTTTAAGGAAGGCAGCAAAACAAACATTTGCATAACCTTTAAGTACTAATATTTGTAAATAATACCCAAACATCTGCTAGCTAGAACGAGGTCACTGACATGGAGATAACTCCCTAAGGGTCAAAACTAATGCAGTCTGGTTTAGCTTGTGGAGGCTGCTTGGAACATCAGCAAAGCAAAAAACTTTGTCATTACCATCGTACCCACTAGCTGCCTCTAACGGGCTGAGAGCAGGCAAGACAAGCATGCTTATTGGGCTGCTAATAACACACCTTACACAACATTTGCTTGCTCGCTTGCTCTTTACAAAGATACTTTTTCTCAAAAAACCCTTCACCTTTTCTCTACTGTTTTTCTTCCATGTTACCTTGCAGAACCCCAGCCTGCTCTGCCCGGTGGCCACAGCTGCGTTGGGCTGGCAGCTGGCTGACTGTCCTCTGCACGCCAGCAAGAGTCACTGTGGCCACCACACAGCAGCTACAGACCCCGTTCCCTTTTTAGCTTAAAGTTCACTGGTGAAGTTGTAGACTGGTCCACTAAAAATGTTGAAGGGTAACAGCTGCCCATCATTTCGCCAAGCTTGGGAACCATCTTAGTTGCAGAACTGGGTTTCTTTGTAGTTTAATGTCACTCACAATTCCCTTATGATATTATTTATGTTTCCCAGAGTTGAGCTGTCTTTCCCACCTGCACCGTAACATCACACGCCCCATGCAACGCCGTGAGGCTGGACCCCCCGTTAGACTGTGGCCCTTGAGCTGCTCTCAGAAAGCAGGCAGCGTCTTAGGGCAGCGACCGGTTGCAGTCACACGTGTCCCACAGGCTCCTCTACTCCGCTTCTGCAGTACAAAAGCTTTTTCATCCTACTCAGGTCAGACCACATCACTCTGACTGGCATTGCCACAGCAAAGCTGGACGAACTCACAGTGCATAGCAAGTCACTGTGACTGCCTGATGAATAACGTTACAGAAGAAAATGTAAGGATCACCTCTTACCAGACTTTTGTTTTATTTCCTTTATTTTTTTTTTTCCATCGGGCTTACCACCTGTCACTAAAATACACTGTGTAATTCTACAGCCATGCAAGAACCTGTAGCACCCAAGCTATCTCCGTGCATGTGAGTCCAGCTTTCTAAGGCTGGAGCCTCAACAAAGCTGTTGCCATATTTTGTTCCTTATCACATAGAACTTCAGCACAACTTTGCCAATACCTCACCTTTGTCCCAGGTAGCTCTGCAAGATAAGGAAGTTTTGAGCAAAAATTAAAGAAACACCATGTTTTTCCTTTATAAATAAAGTCACCTTTTCACTGAAGGCTGTTAGAATATTTTTCAATTTTATAAATGTTACTCCAAGTTTTTAAGCTCTAGGAGTACCCTAATGCCCTGATGGGAGGTAACATGGGAAAACAAGACAAGGGAGATTAAAACACAGTTTTACATTAGCACTGGAAGAGTAGCCGTGTAACTATGTATGTTTGGTGTGAACTGTGCACAAAGACGACCCTCATGGGCTCTGTGACACTGATAAAAATAGCAAAAATTTGGTCTGCAGAAATACAGTGCAGTGGTGACACCGGACATTGAAACCTAAACCATTAGGACATGTGCTGGGCAAGCCACGTGGGATCACCGATATCCATGACGGAACAGCGTGCCAACAAAACAAAGCCAGACTGAGGCAGTGGACATCCAGCCAGCACCTCACAGGTTCAGCCTTTGCAGGCAGAACAGAAGAATGGAAAAAGGAAGGCTGAAAAGTCAGGTAAAGAAAACCAAGACCAAAAATAGACAAACAAACAGGAAACTGAGCCAACAAGGTGGCTGGCTGGACAATCCCGACAGTGACCATCTCCTCCTGGAGCCAAGAGGCTTTAGGTCAGTGCATGAAACAAATCTCATGGTTCCCCAGTCTTTCATTTTTCAGAGGTCAGGTTCCTTCCTAAATCCACCCTGCTGAAAGGCTCACCTTCCAAAAGAAGCAACCTGGCAGGAGAGGAAACACCAGCAATAAACCGTAATCTCCCTTTCCCACCAGAGAATGTGGCAGCAGTGTCACTGCCAAGCCAATACCCACCTGGAGCAGGTGAGGGACCTGAGGGCAGCTCACTCCGCGTCACTTTATAGCCAATTCAAAAAGGAGCAGGCATGGCCAGTGCCTCCAGAGCCAGCTCCCAGACCTCAGCCCTGAGCCTCAGCTGCATGCCTGGGCTCCTCAGAGGTGCTCACACCAGCTCCAGGCAGATTTGCCTATATTCCACCCAGAGGACAATTTAAGTCAAACTCTTCAACCTTAGAAAATAGCAGATCAAGTTTACCACTGATTATCAAGAGCTACCTGCAATGGGCAGGCTGGACTGCAACATGTTAGTAAATTACAGCGGGGGTGGGGTGAGGACGGGGAGGGGGACACCACTAGTGATGACACGTTTTGGAGTCTGGAGTTTGGAGATATATGAATAGTGAGCATGGGGAGAGCGCTGTGCTGTCTGATCAGCACATCTGCACTGCGGGGCGAGAAATGTCTTCCCAGCCACGCCAGGAACGGACGGGTCAGTAAAGCTCTGTTCTACAGACCAGGTGCAAAATGCAAAATACCTGTGTGACCCACTGGACAGGGAGATGTTGCACTTCACCCTAGAAGGCTGTGTTAGAAGGACGCAGTATTAGTCATTCATCAAAAACTACAGAAAAATCTTCTCTTAGCTCATCTGATCAGAAGAGGGATTTCCATACTGGTATTCCAGTACATTTTTTATTCAGGTACTCTCTTACCTCTGCAGTAATAAGTCTAGAAAGATCAGGTGAGCACATTCCTGTAACCGGGCATGACAGAAGGCAGAAGTGAAGGTGACGGAGGTGTCCCCTCCTGCTCTTTTGGTTGCTTTGAAACAGAACAAGGTCTTAAAAAAAAAGATTATGGTCAGGATGAATTTGGTACATTGCTCTGGGTGATGCTCTGTTTGTGTACTCTGAATAATTAGAAAAGTTTCCACTGACAATGTTAAAGGAATGTACTCTGAATAATTAGAAAAGATAAGGTGGGCACCTGAAGGAGATAAGGAGACCCTCAAGTCAGGAAATCGTTGAACAAAGAAAATTGAAAGGTCTATTCCACCTAGATCCCACCTATTGTGAATGGAATGATTGGGTGTCAAAATCAAATGAATATGTATGTTAAGATGTTGTGTAACCTCTCACAAAAACTGTATAAAATACCCAACTTTTCACTGAAAACTTCGGAGCTAGTTTGTCCAGTGTGAATTGGCTAGCTCCCCAATGTTACATGAAATAAATACCTTTGCTGCTTAAAGACAAAATTTGTCTCTGAGCAGTTACTCTGTGCCGTTTTGGCATCAGCTTTAGAGAGTTTGAGACATGATTTTATCTGGACAAAACTACTCCCATTTTCTCCTAGCGAGGATGGGCTGTGATCCACCTAACGAGTTCTTTACTTTGCAATTTGATCACATCAGCTGAAAAGCACATTGCAGCTTCACAACTACAAATGGACATTAAAACCCACATTATGAAACAACAACAACAAAAAAATGAGCATTGAAACCTGTTCATCTTTTCAGCAGAGGAAAACACTTACTGGGAGGGTCCATCCTGAGCTCTGGGGAACGCTAGCCAGAAGGAGAGCCAACTTCAGCAACGGGAAGGAGTGCAGGAGCTCTACAGAGCACAGAGGGCTACGAGGTGAGGATGAGTTCTCTCTGAATTGCCTCAAACATCTCGTAAGACCACCCAACTCCTTTCCCTTCACACTGGTTCATCTGCCCAGGCATCTGGCTTTTTTTTTTTTTTTTTTTCATTAGACGATTGATTAGATGATCAGATGATTTTTGATTAGATGATTATGAAATCAAGAGAACCATTTTATTCTCACCTCCAAAAGCCGGCCGCATGGTGAAGTCATGGTCATCGACTCTGAGAAGCTGCTCTGTCTTTCCTTTCCAGGTTTTGGTTACATCACGGTTCTTCATGTAGATGTGACTGCAAAAGACAGCAACAGTCGGTCTGCTGCCTCGGTGCCCCGCCGGCTCTGCGGCCGGCGGCCCAGCGTTGGCAGGAGCAGCAGCGCTGTGGGCACAGCCCCGGGAGGGACGCGGGGTGGCTGCTGGCACCCCGGCACGGGCCAGCGCGGCAGCCTCGGCGCTGCCGCTCCACAGCATTCACTCAGACCTGGCCTCTCCTGCGGGCAGCCTGCTCTCCGACCGGCTCCGAGACTGGCACCGTGCTCTCTCCACCTGGGCATCACGGCTCCCAGGGAGGCACCGGGCTGAGAACGCAGCGTCTCACCGAGGAGCTGGGATGCAGCAAATGCCGCAGCCCAGAGCAAGGAACAGCAGAAGCAGCTGACTGCCCCACATGTTACCTGGCCAGGATTTGGCCAGATACCAAGGTGGCATTATCATGAGGAAGCTCTTTTTGATGGTCACGCAATGTCATACACTATTCTTAGACTACCTATCCGCCTCCTGAACACCAGTTCAATACTGGAAGTTTGTGCGGACAGAGGGCTTCCTTTCTCTTCTGACTTCTAAACAATGACAAAACCACCCGTTTCCCTCCACAGCAGCAGCAGAAAAAGAGGGTTTTTACCTAAACAAGTCAGCAAGATCTGGAATCCTCGCTTTTCTGAATATTAAGGGAGGAAAAAAAATTATTTAAAAAAACAATTATTTGACAGATTGTGCAGTAACAGCAGAACAAGGATGACAACAAGCCCCTGAGAAAAGTGCAAGACAGTCACTAAAATCACATAAAGGGATAACTAAGCAGCAGACAGACAGCTACTGCGTGCATTTCTGGAAGAAAATCCAGATCAGCACCCCTGGCCGTTCCCCAGTGGTGCAGGGAGGAGGACTTAGACCATTACGACTCCTCAGCCCCTTTGCACTGGGCATAAGGTCTGCCAAGGTTATAAATATTGCTGCAATTAGCTGTTCGTCAGTAATTTACTAAAATAGTTAAAATAATAAATAGAAAGAACTTCATACAAAAGGGTTGCGATTCACTTGCCCGCGTGGGAGAAATACTACTGACAGTAAAGAATAAAAAAATCTTGGAGGAAAAATAAAGGGACTACTCTAATAGATACAAAAATGAAAGTGAATTAGACTTAAAATCTCGGTCAAAAACTCAGAGCTTACAGAACAATCACCACACTCATAAGCGTTGCTGTGGAAAGGGATAGGCAGCATAACTCGCAGATCAGAAGAAAACTTTCCCATCAGAGCCTTCATTTCAAAAAAGAAATGATAAAACCTAAGGGCTGTTGACAGCTGCTGCTAACATTGATGAACTATTTATTTTAATAAGGACGTGTGAAGGAAGCAACAGAATTTAAAAAATTGTATCAAATCGATGCTTTGAAGCAATATAAGCCCCTGTGCTCCAGGGTACATGCTCCATTGGAAAGTTTGGATCACCCTCACCTCACTTCGGGTCCTGTTTAAATCAGGGCATGGGATCATCTCTACCCCTTCTGGCTGTAAAAAAGGACCCAGCTGGAGCAAATGCACTCCGAACACGGCTGCATTAACGGTTACCCAAAAGCAGGGTGATAAACCCAAGCACAGCCATTAGCGGGAATGGTTGGAGGCAAAAATTTAGCTTTTAACTGCTTGCTGCAGGGGGACGTTGTGTTTCTTTGCAAAGGCTAGGGCTGCTGACAACACACGCCGTATTGCCTCTCTGCCCGAAAAGCTGGAAGTGGAGAAGAATGAACTTCCAGTGTCTGCTGGACTTTAACCGTCAGGGAAAGACCTAAATACCAGTGAATGTTCAACCAAATCTCTCTACTCAAAGAAGCGGGTGGGGAGTGGTGGTCGTGGGGTGTCAAATTAAAAATCAAATAAAGCTTTGGATTGCGTGTTCTATGCGGAAATAGCATGGAAAATCCTGATGGTATTACAGTAGCACCTTGTAAATCAACGGCACGGCCTCACTGAAATGCCAGGCTCTGATCAATTAATTTAAAAATTATCAAAGAGCAAATAGCACGCAGGAGAGTTGCTAAGAACAAGTTTGTGGCTAAAGAGGCTTCAGGGGTTTGTCTGGGGACACTGACACTCTGAGGAAGAAAACAGGTTTTCAGGAACTTCCAAGCCAGGGGTTGCATTTAATAACCAGCATTTAATCATTAATTCATGTTCAATCCTTCAGGCATGATGGACGATTCAGAATTTACAGACAGAGGTCTGTCATTTAATTTTTAATCAATTTAAAAATATTTTGTGGAGAGCTATTTGTAATGACAGGCAGTCTACACAGACTTTGAAATGTATAGTAACTATTTTTGTCAATTTAATCCAAAAGCAAGACCAAGTTTGTTTGAGAAAAACCATTCTTTGTAGCAGCACATGACATCAGCTATGCTGGCATCTTTTGATCCTCTCCAGCCAGCATCCCATGCCATCTCCACCACTGTTTGCCATAGGAAGCATCTCATTATCTGCAGCAAAGGTGAATAGAGCCGCCAGTGCCTTTGCAGAACTGAAGGACGCGTGGAACACTCCTGCCCATCGGGGGCCTTTACTGACAATCTGATCATCAGTATCTCATAAATCCTCCCTGATGTACTTATGGTCTTTAGCACTTCTGATTATAGATTTGTCAGGGTTTCTTTCAGCTTTATGCACTCTCTGTAATTCACCACTATTCATTTAAAGCCATCCACCTCCCTCTCTCTTTTTTGCCATGTTTTTCATATAAGATTTTATTGCTGTTTACACTTTGTTCAAGTGGGACGAGTTTGATAAAACTGTCCATTGTAAGGACTTGTTCCTGTTTGCAGAGGAGAGAAGAGGACAGGTATCTCATTAAGTTTCTGTAAAGGCTTCTCCATTATTGCCTAAATTCTTTTTATATATTTTCCTTTCTAGTCATTTTTTTTAGAATTGTTCTCAATTGCATAAAGTAGATCCTTTATATAAAGAAAATTAATTTTTGACAGCACAAGGCATGACATTTAGCAGCTCAGGAGGACACAAAAAAGCAGCAGGTATCTACGCAGACATGCGGACCTTTCCAGAGCAAGATAAAGAATTAGAAAATTGGAAACAGTCCTCGTGCTACAGGGTGTAAGGCAATGGCTGAGTGTGGAGCCTGAAGGGACACGTGATCTCCACCTCAAGCGTGGCCTAGCTGCTGGCAGCCAGCGCCTGGGAGGTTTCTGCACCTCTCACTGCAGAATTCAGCATTGACTTTGGCCACAGGATGGTATCTCATGGTCATGGGACGTTTGTTCCTATTATCCTGTTTCCTACTGGGATTCAGAAAAGTATTTCTACAGTTTCAGTGACAGTCTTACCATACTTCAGTATATTCTCTGGGGAAAAAAACCAAAACTATATAGAGAAAGGTAACTGAGGTTCGCTTCTCGGTCAACGGTAACTAGAGGGTTGATTATTGTTTGAGACTCCCAGAAGTTTTCTTAAATATCTGTAAGGAGTGTGCTGAAGCGTCGCTGAGTTTGTATAGCAGCCACAGCAAGCTGGAAGAGATGCACACTCTGTAAACCTAGCACCCAGAAAGGTACAAAACCTTCTGGTTTTTTCTAACCAACAGAGCATATGACTGCTGCAAAGATCTCCTAGAAGATAAATGAAAAAGGGAAAGTACAATAACAGTTTATGACTGCCATAACAACTTGCTCCTAGATGAGCATTCAAAATTTATTACATCCACTACGCTACGAGTGTATCCCACATAGATGTGTTATTTTTAACATTATTTGCATGGATCACATGGGATCAGATACGGTCAAGAACTTTCTGACAAGCTGGGAACCTCAAGGTTTTGGGTGGGGGTCTCCTTGCGTTGCCTCTCAGGGCCACCAACTCAAGGACCTGACAAGTCCTGGCTGGCCAAGAGGCTTTGGTAGCTCCACCACAGGCCAGGTTTGCTCTGGTTTACATAGATGGCCACACCAGTCCCTATTGTTCCAAGACTGCAGGGGAGAGAGGCTCTGCTGCCCTACCTCTGCATGTAACGTTCTCCGTACTGACTCACCTGGGGTTTTATGCCTGGAGCAGGAAGGAAAGTGCCTTTCCTTGCCACATTTCTAGAAAAAGCTACATCAGACTCTGGAAAATGATGGACACAAATTCAAAGGATGTGCACAATGACTGTTACTGCACATGTTAAGAACATCTCATGGCCACATGCCCAACACACCTTATCATCTATTGCTTAGGAACTTCCATTTTTGCTTGGATTTATAAAGTATGGTTTTTAACCAGGAAAAAAAGAAAATCTGCTCTACGGTTGTTCGTATTTTTAGTGTATTACTGATTAATCAGAATACCTTTGTTCTTCACAGCAATAATTTTTTTAATTTTTTTTCTTTTTTATCTTTTGTAATCAAGCATGTCGCAAATGCCACACTCCTTGGCTCTTCCTACATCCAGCCAACCCAAAGCCAACAACAGGAACATAAGCCAAGGGTAAAATTCACAAGGATGTTTTACGCAGCGACACTCCCTCGCGAGAATAAAAGGCTCAGCCTTTTATTTTCACTATTTCAGGGCAGAACTATCCAACTTGCCTGGCTGTCCCCACGCCCCGGTCACTTAAGACGTCGTCTTGGGCTCATGAAAACAACCAAAAAAAATTACAGGCTCTCCTCACTGTGAAATCAGTGCAATTTGCACCCACATCAGCAGAAGCAAAAGTAAACCAGCATGTTTAATTGCAGAGGTACAGCACTCGGCTTCCCAGTACAAACAGGTTGCTTGGGCAGCGCACACTGCAATGAGCCGAACGATGGAGATATGGGGGATAACGGGTCTAGCCAAGGGAGCCAGAAGCTGCTGCTCTGAAGAGGCAGGAGGAGGCACGGCTGTTGAAGAGACAGCACCAAATGCACACAGGCTGGTGAGGAGCAGCGTTGCAGCTCTAAAACCTCACAGCCCACACAGACACCTACAGAGCTGCAGCACAGAGAGGGCAACATCAGCAACAGCAGAGAAATCATAACTGCAAACGTGAACCCCAGCTGGAGCACACAGCCAAGGTAAGGCATGAGGTTCGCTTCTCCGGTCGTCTGTTGCCACTCTTGCGCATGCATGCCTCTCCCTGCGCTTGTTTCACGTTGCCATTCGGCCCTGCTGTGATGCTGCAGTGATGGTAGAAAGATCTCAGAAGACATCAAACCTTGCATAACTAGAGGCTGTGCAATGCCCTGGACTTGAACCCAGGTCAGCAATGCATCTGTGAAAAACGGTTATCAACATTTGAACCTCTGAGCCACTTACTAATATTGAATCTTCTGAGAAACCATCACAGAGCAGAGGGGATCAGCAGGGGCTGGGAGGTACCAGAGGGCAGAAGACATGTCTGCAGCACCTGGCTGAAGGTCGGGGAAAAAATGCAGCCCTGCAAGGCAGCAGAGGGAACACCCTGGCCAGCAGCAGCTGTTTCACCAAGGATCCCAGCGGACCACTCTTTGGAAAACCAGTCTGTGTGCTGAGCCTTGCGCTGCCATGACCTGATGGTTGTCTTCTGCTTCTGGGTCCCAACCTAAGGCTGGCATGTAGCATGCTCTGAAAATTACATCTCTAGTGAGATACTCCAAACCACTGACCAATTCCAAAAACCTTGGCCAGGAAGTCTTTAGCTAACAGAAGCTCAAAGCCACTTTCACTTCAAAAGCACAGTGTCTCTGCTGGTTGGAGCGTGAGGCTTCTGCTGGTGGGAGAGGAACAGGCAGCCTTGGAGCCAGACAGGTGGAGGCCACTGGAAACACGGCATTCACCGGCAGCGCAGCTGGGGTGGCAAATGTCCCCTGAGCCCCCTCTCCCAGGACAATTTATGCAGAGTAATACACATTACCAGAAGCATTATCAGCAATTTTTATAGAGCAATAAATATTAACCAAAGCACTACTTTTCAGAGTTTCTTTTTCTGTGTGGAAGTTCTGCCTGGCTGGATAGTCTAGGAGGACTGCTGGTTTGTTTGCAATTCCTGAGATGCAACCACTGCAGAGCTACTTACTGAAGAGTACTCCAAACTGTTTCAAAACCCCAGTATCGGACACGCCAACAGCACTTGCTTGGCACTTAAAGTAAGCCTGATGCTCCAAGGAAGCTTCAAGCACACACAGACACACTCCGTACTGTCAGTACTGCACACAGCAAGTCGGACACGCCTTGGCAGCAGTAGCCCAGACAGTGCACACAGTGCTCTGGAAAATCCCAGCTAGCAACACGGCAGCAGAGACCATGGTCCATCCGACACACACACCTGCACCTTTCCACATTTCCACCGTCCCCTTGAGCACCAGTCTTTTCTTCTTCTCTGGAAATGTATTCCCTGGTGTGCAGGTAAGGCTGGGGCCAACACTCCTGCCCAGCAGTCACCCAAGTGACTCCAACAAAAGGTTTTACTTTGCAGTTCATTTATCACTTTTTCCCAAACAGAATGAAACATCAAATTTTTTAACCAACAATTTGTTAATTATAAGCCCTTGGTGTCACTGAAATCAGGAATAAGAAACCTCCTTAACACCAGCGTAGCACTGAGAAGCAGGCATTCCTTCACTGCAGCGCTGGATGCACAGGGGATCGTTCCACCTAACGTGCATGCCGTGTGTTACATTTAGGCAAGGTTATATAGACCATACATATGTTTATGCATTACATTTCTCGGAAGAGTCATACATATTCATTCATTTCCCAAGAACAGGTGGTACTGTGTTAATTAAGCATCGTGCACACTCCTTACAGGTATTTTAAGAAAATTCCTGGGGGTCTCAAACAACAGTCGACCCTCTAGTTACAGTTGACCGAGAAGTGAACCTCAGTTACCTTTCCCTCTATGGACTTGTTTTGACCACAGTTCAACTCCTTTTGGCAAGTTTGGTTTCAAATCCGGCTTTGCAAGAAGATCTTTTGTTTAAGTTCCTTCTTGGAATTATTAATTAACCTTCCCTTAACAACATAATGTTGCACAACTGCTGTTTGATGGCAATTATCCATTACACTGAAACGAACAGTAAGTATGTGGTGACATTGGTTTCACGCACCGTTTGTCAGTTTGCACATCAGCAAGAACACCCTCCACTCCAAACAGGTGTCACTAATATCCTTCACTCAGTTTTGCAATATAAATGACGGAGACAGTATCCCTGGAAAATGTCCAGAACTACCACCAAAGTACAAAGCCGGGAGCTGTTACTCAAAGGCACCCCCCAATTTCCTACACACAGCCTGGGCTCTCCAGAGCGTAACGTGATGCTGCGCCAGGCAATGGTCGCAGCAATGACGCACAGTTACTCCTTAAAGTCCTACCCCAACTTGCAGAAAAAGAGTTGTTATCAGTGAGGTGGGGGAATGCGGGAATACAGGAAAATTAAACACGATACAGTTTCCAATTAAGCAAGCATTATCCATTCAGCATGCGTGATACCTAGAAAAAATAATGCATTACAGCTCAACGTTAACGTAAAACAAGGGGAGTAATTAAGGGTGCACAGGCAACGCTTAACCTGGCGTTTCTTAATTTGGGTTCCGACCTCCACAGCCCTAACCTGGCTTCACCATCTCCCTTTCCCACGAAGGCACAGGCTCACCAACTTCTCTGTGTCCCTGGCAACCAGCTGTCTCGGCACCTGCAGGACCCCAAGCCCTCAGAGCTCCACGGGTAAGAACCCGTATGCAACTTTCAAGGAATGAACCAAAGAACTGAAGATATTCTGCACTTGCACAACCCAAGCTAGCTTCTTGAAATCAATATAAGGATCTTTAGATCAGGCTGATGCATCACCTTAGAGGACACACCAAATATTGAACTTATCAAATGTAGATTCTAAAACACAGGAATAATTTTTTTGGCCGTTTACTGTAAAATTTACTGTATTTCTTATGGTAAGTCAGCAAGAGAAATCCTAAGCAGAAAATGTGATGAAATAATTCTAAAGGACACTGTTTTCATTTCTCTTACACAACCAGAAAACCAGCATAGACACTATTTTTAATTTCCTTTTACTAGAAGAGTCTGCTATTCATTGCTGGTTTAGAGACAACTATGTTGTTTCTTTGTAACTGGAAGAAGAAACACTCTCTTTTTTTTCCTCCCAATAACTGCAGAATTCTCTGTTTATAATGTCATTCCTGTTTGACAGTCCCTAAAACTCCATTTTCATATACTTCTAAATAACCACATTGCATAGGAAATATATATATATATATAAAAGGCATATAGTTCCCTAGGTTCTACCTGGCTGGAAAACCATTAAACCAAATAATTAAAATCATTTTTCCACAGAAAACCAAATAGTATCAGTTAATCTTCACAGTAAATAAATAATTCTAGCAGTGTTTTGTCTTCCAGTCTATCACAGCTTCACAAAAATAACAGCACTGTAGAAATTGCAAATTATTTTAGCAATCTGTAAATAAAGTACAAAATATTCAAACAACTTTTAACCCAGAGAATGGTACTACTTTTGGTCAGTCATGTTTAAAAGAAGGATTTATACCATCTTGGTTCTTCAAAGTAGATGATCTCTACTACATGTGAACGGTTTGCAAGAAAATGCCACTATTGAATCACCCACATTCCCCAGAATATAAACTTGGAAAAATCTGCAGAGTTAAATGAAAGATCTTATTCAATAATGGAGATTCTGTGTAAATCAGTGGTAAAACTTCAGTTGGCTTTAGGACTGCAGGATCAGGCCCTAGCTGTTTGTAACATTTACGTCACTAAAAGCAAATGCTACTGTACTTTTTCAATATGTAGTAGAAATCTGAGTGCATATTGGCTATTCTTTGCTTTCAATTATATGACGTTTCTTGGTAAAACATTCAAGTAACAACACTCGCTATAAAAGTGTTGAGTGTTAAACCAGAAAACCCAACAAAATAAATGGAAAGTTGAAGGTTTACAGCCATAGTGAAGTGATTTAATAAGCCGAATAAACCCAATTTTATTTTTGAGCCCTTTGAACAATGAACAGTCTTGTAAGATATAATTGCCGCCGGATGACATAACTGCAAAAAAAGATAACATACTTTGGATTGTCTGACAGGTTTGGAAGATTATCTTTTCTAATATAAACCTCCAGTCAAATCTCAGCAAAAGGAAATCTAATAAACTACTAAGACCTTTAACTCTTTCTTTTGCCTTTGCTTGACTTTAAAATATGGGTGGTTTTTTTAAGTTTCCATGTATTTCTTCAAAATACATTTTAATTTTACAATCCCTGGGTAATTTCCAGGGATTTATTTATTATTCGTTAGTACAATGCATGCTAACCAACATTCCTACCTCAAACTGATGGAGAATAATATGCAATTTCAAAGGAACGCAAGCAGCACTGACATTCCAGTAAGCGGGGTAAATAACCTGCTCTTGCAGCGGTGCTGGAACAGTACGTAGGTTTGAACATCACTATTAACTGCAACTCCTCAGAATTCTCCCAGTAATTCCCACACAGGGCTAAGAATATTCTTACCACGATCACACTGAATTGTTCAACTTCTCTGCAAAACCTGCCTCCTTAAGAGTTAATGAAGGTTAAATACGTCCATTTACAGTTGAAACGGATTACCAGAGTTATACAAAAACATTATCTACGAAGCTGTTTGCACACACACAGACACTGACAGGGCAGATTTTTATGTCTATGTAGGAATGTATTTATAAGACTCCAGCAAGAGAAACATACCTATTTTAATAACCCTTACCTTGCCCTCTGTACCTCCAGCTGGCTTGTCCACCTCCTCCTCCTGTGCTTTCTGCTTTCCACAAGAAGAACTAAGCAAAAGATTAATAAAAGGAGTTTTGCAAAATAAGGCATCTTGCTGGAAATAGCAGTCGGGCACTCTGTACTCCAGTAAGCTCCTGTCGTATAAGTCCCCCTGGGTTTAAACATTGAATCAACTCAAATTCCAGCGTCGAGTGTCCATGGGCGATGAGTGGTAGAACCGCCGCTTTCCTGACGTGGTGTTTTCCACAGGCTTTCAGAGGCTTCTCACTCAGAGCTTCTCCCTCATCACCGCTAAATGATTGGCCATGGCTCGTGAAGTTTGCCTCACCAAACATTTCCACTGGGTCCTAAAGGATATTTACTAAAGCCGTTATGTAAAACCCCGCAATTCTGCATGCCAGCTTTTTGCTCAGTCCCCTAATCTCAGCACAGTGCTACTCTCCTGCCAGACCGTGTAAAACCAGGCTGTCCCTTTTCATTAGGTTTTCTGTTCCTTCACACAGCATCTTTTTTCAGCTGGAAACTGCCTGTGCCACGTTTCAGACATGCATATCGTTGCAAAATGTATGTGCTTTGATGGGTTTATAGCAGCTGAGATTTTATCTTCTGATCTAGTCTCACTCTTGATGCTGTTAAAAATAAAAGGTGAGCTATTTCCTCTGAAAACGATGACTTTATTTACCGTTAACTTTTAAAGGAAACTTAAAACATACTAATGCCCAAAGTACCTATACATGCAATTGACTCCTTACATAAAACAAGCTCCCATTATTTTTTTTTTAAATAGGTATTTGCACAACCAGGCATTTTAGATTTTATTAATGAAGATTGAAATAAAAGTGAAAAGCAGCTATTTCCTTAATTGCAAAAGGCTGTTTTCAGAAACCCTTTGAAGCTTATTTTCTCCCAGCTCATTCCGAGGGCAATGCAGAATGCCTCTTTGCAGAAGGCTTCCCTGCTTTACTAACAGCCAGCACGTGGCACAGGTACGAGAGCACAAGTTTGCTTGGCATAGCAGTGAGTCTCCAGGAGAGGAAAAGCACATTCAGAGCGAAGTTTCTAGAGGAGTAAGCAAGTCAAAAGCCAGCAAAACCATCTTCTGGGTCAGACCTCTTCCAGAACTCTCCTGTGAGCCCAAGCTTGCAAGACTTGAATATTTAGGGTATTCAAGCAACACACCAACTAGGAAACAAAACTTCCTCTCAAAGATTCTTAGAGGCTACAGGACGTGGAGAGGTTTGGGGGGGATTTGGTGGGGGTTTCAAGGGTTTTGTATGGTACTTTTTAATTTCTAATGAAATAAATGTACAGATGATTTAGAAATACATCAATATATTGCCATCAAATTGTTCTGCAGCAGAATGTAACTGCTGAACTGGCTGAACAAACTACATATTTCTGTCTGAACCTCTGAAGAAAACTGTTTTGATCTTTGTTCCATTGTACCTGCAAATTAGATTTTCAATAACCCACAAGAAATGTTAAAAAAACACGCGGGTTTTGGTTTTGTTTGTTTTGTGGTTTTTTTTTTAATTTCCATGTTTAATTTTAATTTCCTTATTTTAGGAGTTGTTATAGCTACTTTAACGTTTCAAAACACTAACACATCCTATATTTAACAAAATTTAGGAAAACTGCAGACAGCTTGGTAAGTAGTTGCTGAGAAACAGGATGAGAATCTCACTTAAGTCAGTGCTATCATGTTTGACAGCAACAAAACAAAAGTTAGCTAAATTTCACTGTCTTTGAAATAAACATGCTAGAATACATTTAAATCTGAACAGTAATACCAGATGAAAATTATTCCACTGGTTGCTTTCTTTTCGTTCACTGCAGTACTTAAAACATTCACAGACAAAACCACTCAAAACCCTAACAACTGTTGGTCTATTGCTTGTATATGTGATCTCACAGCATTCAAGAATATTACCAGTTGTTCGGGTTTTTTTTAATAAACTAATCAGTAAGAAAGCCTCTGGGTCCAATACTGATTTTAGGTTAGAGAACCCCACTGTAACAACAACAAAAAAGCCCCAACATAACCAAACCCACAAACAAAAAACCAAAAGGCCATGTGACACTTGAAACATAACTGAAGATTGGCTTTAAACTGTTTATTACTACCCAGGTTTTAATAAATATTTCTCTTAAGCGTGTTCATACATATGAGAGTTTAAGTTTTAAATTTTCTTTAGTAAATAAAACCACATATGAAATATCCAGTTCAACACATTATGTATATTTCTGGTATAATTAAAAGACAATAGCTCTGGGTAAATAATTATATTACATATTTATAACTATTGCAAGAATAGACATGTTTTATATAATCTTCAAATTTAAAAAAACCAAGATATACAATTGAGAGTATTAGAAGAGGACATTCAAATCTTGCAAAAGATTATCCAATCTTTCTTCAAAAAAATAAAAATCAAAATAATGCAAGCAGTTTTCTGGCCCCTTCTTTCCTCCCGTACTCCTTTCCCCCTTTCACACACACAAAGCAGCATCATAACCAATTCGTATGTGTTCCCCCTCTAGAAATGTGTCATGGTAAATAAAAGTGGTTACTAAACTGTATCCCCTCTAAATTAGGAGTTCACTGGACACAAACACATAGCAGTGTTACATTTTATAATTCCTTCTCCAATATCAAATCTTATACTAACCGAGATGGGGTGATTAATTGCATTTACATTCCACAAAAGAAGTGAATGAACCGCTTTTTTTCAGTTGTCTTTTTCTAGTTGATAAATTACTCAGATTGATTTCCCTACCACATGCCTTAATGTTACTCTTCCACTGCACTTTCTCTTGTGGGCGCTCAATTAATACTTGTTGTAGTTAAATAGCCGACTTTGCTTTTCTTACAAGTAATGTATCTGTAGGTACATTAGCATTCATAAGGATTTAAGCGTGAATACAAAAGGTAATCTTTGTAAACAGTTCTCATGTCATACCCAACACAGAATGTTCAATGAAGCATTCAGGTCACTGCTGTCACAACGAACAACCTTAAAACTCAAATATATACTCGTTAGCCAAACATATTCTACGAAATATAAGAGCTGCCAATGCAAAAGTCAGAAGGACGATCAGAACAGTTGATCCAGTGTGGTTCATGTTGACTCTTGGTTGCTGCACCCGATTAAAGTCAGTTGAAGACGGAGCCCGTCTCTGACTCTGCTGCTGGGCACGGCGCTGCCGAGGACTTAGAGATGTGTTAGTGGACACCGGCGGAGTCTGCTCTTGACTGGCCGTGGCACTGCTATTCTGAGTTCCACAGTAAAAAGGAATCATGGAGAATTGTGAGGCAAGACAGTGCATAAGATTAGCAAGAAATAAAATCATTAGGACTAAAATGTACTCTTCAGATAACTGTCAATACTTGAAACACGGTAACACATGTCACTAGTAATGACAAGATTGTTAAAGCCATCATTTCTGCCCACACACTATCCTGAGAAGAAGTCTATTTCAAGCTTGCAAATCAGCAGTTCTAAGGACAACGTAAGTCTGGGGAAACTCTGTCAAAACAGTATTTGAATTCTAGACCGGTTCCAAATCAAGAGATTTCAAATATCTTTGTCTAGGATTTTCTTAAGTCTTTGCAGTTGAAGAAATCTTTAATAGTCCTCCAGATAGTTAAATCTCCGAGGATTTGTACTGTCACCTACACTGAAGGGGAAACAAATTGGGGAGGGCAAGAAAAGGAGAGAAGTCGAGGGAACTGTAATTCAGCAATGCTGCAGTGCATCCTGCGGACAGCTGGGTCCAAAAGCCTGTTCACATCCCCAACAACACTGGAAAAAAACAGAACAGAAGTGCTGAACACAGAACGGCCCAGCCATTCCAGCAGGGATCGCCGAGCACCGTGTGTGCCGGCACGCACCTATTGCCCTCTACTGGTCAAACGGCGCACTGCCACTACACGCAGTAAAATATACACACGCAACCGATGTTCAGCTCGGAAGAGAACTATCCTGAAGAAAATTTTCCAGTTTGTAAGATCGAAACCATGGATTCAGAGAGTCCACCAGCCTAATCCTGCTTGCAATAGCAAAAGCCTCAAGCTTCCAACGTTTTAATATTAATAACAGTGACACAGCACAATTGTTGAAAAAAAAAAACCCAACATTTTACAAGGTTCAGTTTTAAAGTGTTTCAAAAAAAAGTAGCTCTGACAAAAAGTTGTGGGATGGTTGGGTTTATTTCCAAGTCTTCTTTTCACTTCTCAGAACAGTTTGCAGGTATTCCCACTTACAGCAACCGCTATTTTCCAGAGTCAGCTTTCTCCGAACCCTCCCTTCTTCTAAGAGACCAATTAGCATTATTGCAGATAAAACTAGAATTCTGGACAATTTATACGTACTTCCGAGGAAAAGCCTTTTGATGGACATAATATCTACATCCCTAAGCACTGCTTCGGCCAGCTACTATATCCATAAAAGATACTCCTTCCACATGGCCAAACCGGCAGTATCCTCAATAGTGTATTGGGTTTGATGATCCACAAGACAGAAATTAGCCCTTGGTCCCGTGACTCTTTGGCCATATATCTGCATGCAGGAAAATAATTCCAAATTTTCACCTAGTCAGTGATTTCACTAGCCCAGGGAAGAGACCTTACCTTCCTTTCCTACCTCCTCATCATTAGGATTTCCTACTATTTATTATCAGCAAGGAAATACTGGTGTAATTACTTGCCACATTTCACAGCTTGCCTGTTTACACAGGTTTCTTGCCTAAGCTAGCAAGCAGCTTGGGTAGCTTCAAAAGAAAAATATTTTTACAAGATTTATTTTATCAGCAAAGACAGCCAAGAACACCACAAGCAGCTTGCCACAATTTCCACTACACTGCAGAAGAAAGTCATTCTGCTTCATATTGAACCCACTTGAAAGCTCCTCATGCCAAGGAAAATGAAGACTTAAGGAAGCTGAACCTTTGTAAAATGAAGCTCCTAGATTCACCTACACTCTCATCTTTCAGAAGAGAAGAGGGTGAGAAATTAAATCAGGAAGCAAGAACTGCAAATTCAGCAGGCAAAGCGTCACTCTTCTTAAAGCAGCTTTCAAAAAAGGAACTAAAAAAAAGTTCCAGAAATATTCCTGATCCTTCATACTCACTAACAAAAGTAACTAGTGCTGGCTGTCACCCACCTGGGTTTCTTCAAAACTGCAAAGTTTTAACTTAAAAGTAAAACAGAAGGGCACTGTTCTGAATGAGACAAGCTGCTGTACACTAACATCAGTGGAGCTGTGATTCAAGAGAAACTTCACGTACAACCGCAAGGCTTTAAATTATTTTTTGGAGGACATTATATAGATGCATCAGGGCAGCGGCAGACCGACTGCTTCACGCAAAGCTCAGCTAACCCACTGCCTGGGAATTCCCAACATAACCAAGGACCAACTATTAGCAGACATACAGAAGCAACTTAGGTAAGAAAGGAGTGATTGTTACCCAATATAAATCTGGGACCAGATGCTACTGTATCTTAAATAATACATACATCTAGATAAAGATTTTTTTGTTTGAAGACTTTAATTGTTAAGAATCCCCAAAATGGCAGATGTCTTCACTTACAGTAAGTTTTTAAATCCTTCTCAAGCAAAAACGTCAAGATTTTTAGACTAATGCAACACCTCACATGGCACAATTTCCACCCAATTTTAAGTCATTTTCTGCCAACCCATGCTGGGAACGTTGGGGATGAGGGCTTAACAGACTGAAAATACAAAATATTTAATAAGAGCTACACTGTAGCCACCTTTAGCATCAGATCTTTACAGTCACTGAATATGTACTTTGTGTGCTATATTATTTCTGAAGCTTCTGAAGAAACTGCTAGGACTAGCCAAAAACTTAGCTCCAAGAACATCCAAGTCGGATGAATAAGGCTAGTTCAGTAACATATATTACATATATACACTACATACATTAGAATTAGCAAGAAGTTCTATCATATAACAAGATGCAAGTAAGGGAATTTACACTATGTTCAGTCTACTGAAGAATAGTAGCATTCACTGCATCATTTATGTTTCCAGGCCATTATTTGAAAAAAAAAAAATATTAAAATCATCAGAATGCTGGAAGTACTCAATAATCATCTTAGAAAAGAGTTTTAAAATATAGCAAGCTCTAGGAACTCAGAGCCATATAAATCCTCTGGGTTACTGAAGCCTCTCAGTTATACTCATGATCTCATTTTTTTATACTCATGAAAGATACAGGAATAAGAAGATACAAGGACCACTGAAATAATTGTTTGCCCATATAACTTCCAACCGAAGAACAGCCAAAGTTTGACACAGCATGGCTTAATAGCTAATAAGAAAAATGTCTATTTTTCAACAAATCAAAGCTGGGCAAGTACTCCTGATTGCTCAGGCATTTTAAATTGTTGCTCTAGTACTACAAAACTTCAGACAACACTTACTACTGATAAAAGGAAACCCTTTTTAACAATATATCATTCAGAAAGTATGATTAAAGGTAAGGGTTTCTATAAATCTCATGCATCAGAACATAGCCTCATTTTCTCACAGAAACCTCCATCAGTTCAAGATTAGTTGACTTCAGTTACACTGCTTATTTCATCTCCCCTCATCACAAGGCTTCACCCAGCCAGCATAGTAGCGCAGGGCACTACTTACTACAGTGGTTAGTAACAGGTGCACTGAGGTTTAATGTATTCCCAGGTTTAATCAGAGTTTTTAGCTTGTCACCTTATAAGTCGTATCAAGTATCAATTTTATTCATCAACTATAAGCACCAAGGTGGGACATCATACCACATCAACACACTAAATGTAGGTTGCTACAGGTGTGGTAGCTACGAGTTCAGGCTCCCATCATATTCCACATGGATTTAGTCATTGCAATCAGGGGTACAGACAGAGCAACGTAGCCTACCAACCTCTGCTTCTCAGTAAGCTGCAGTTCTCTCTAGCCTAGTCTAACTAGTCCTGCAGACTGTGATGAGAATATGGTATCAACATTTAGGAGACCTTTGGCATAGTAGGTGACTGAATCTGGACCCGAGTTCAACATGAGTATCTGCAATATACTCATTCAAAAACATTCTTTTGCTCAAATGTGGAAGGATCTCATTTTCTTAATGTTAAGGTGAATTACTCTTACCGAGCCCACTTCCAGTAGTACCTTGCTTGCCATTTGAATACTCAAACAGGAACAACGTACCATTACTTTGCCCTGAGCAGACATCAACAGCTACTACTACTAATGCTTTAGGTAGCCATTTGTTTTAGCCTTAATAATGCTTAAAGCCTGTTATTTGCAGCTCTGTATCCTTTTACCCAAGCTGCTGTGGCAGCATTTTCCAGAGCCTCCATGGCAGCATCGTTCCTTTTATTGTTCTCATTGCCTTGCACCAACAAACCTCAATAACGTTATGGCAAGTTCTCCTGGGAAGCAACTATCGCTGGTGTGAGAATCATCCCCTTTCCCTCCTTGTTCTTTATTCAAATAAAGTAATTTAAGTACTTGATAAATATTCTCTAAGAATGTAGGTGCACAAAATTTTAACCGCCAACGTGCAACATCTGCACTAGCGTTGCACACTTCAGTCATTGCTAGCAAGGCCATGGATGGGAACAACCAACAAGTGGGTTTGATGAAAAGCACATAGTACCAGGGGAAAAACATGGCAAAAAACCCCTTCATCATCAAGTGCTGCACTGAAGAGACAACTTCTATCCTTCCGTCTGCTTTTTAAATGGCAGGAACTAAGGAAATACATACACAGCACTGCACTGGGAAGGTATTTAGTCCTCTGCTAGAGAGCAGACTGAAGCGGACACTGTAGTAATTTTAACTGTGGCATCAAGATACTAGCTGCTGGTCTGGCAAAATGACAAGAGAAGGTGGGGAGGGAGGGCTGTGACCTAGAAGATGAGGTCAGGCAGGGAGAGCACAGAAATCAAGAGCACTGAGTGCACCTCTCCAACAGCACAAACACACCCACACGACAATTACATCACACAGTAAGTCTCTTCACAGGCAAAAATCTCTAAAACTAAAAAGTAATAAATAACACAACAGCTCACACTATGATAGCATTGCTGTTGATATAACAATTGCCATTACTAACACAAACTATTTCAATTTGAGTTTTGAATTCTGAAAAAACAAGTATCATTAACTGAAATACTGTAAGTCTTAGGGCTTCTTTAGTCAGTGAGGCTATATCCCTTTAAGTGAAAGGTGACAGAAGGGAAAGCTAATTCAAAATATCTTTTCTTCTAATGAAATGAAAAATTCTCTCTTCAGGAATAAGGCCGTGTGTGGAACAGTGAGAATGGAGTAAAAGTGATGCCGTGCCAGAGACACATGGCATTGTGCTTTTCACACAAGAATTCAGTTAAACGTATGCCGGAAAGGGCAACACTGTGCTCACAAATACCTCGTCATTAATTCATTGCAAAATCTCTGTCCTTTCAAGCAGCTTAAAAGGTAAAAAACATGGAAGAGACGATTGGTGCTGGAAGAACAAACTCACCCATGATGCAGCCTGTAGATTGCTTCTCCCATAGTGATAACATAGCCTACAGATTCTCTCCTCTTCACCTATTTACCATCATGTTTTCAACGAAGACTGGTTACATTTTAACTTCGTTACATTAAATGAAGAGGGGCAAACATTTTATCCAAAAGAAAAAGAAAACTGATCTGATGTTGCCCACACCTAACACCTACAACTTAGTAAGGTAGAATTAAGTCTTCATACAAGAACTAAGACAATAAATTGATTTTACACATGCAAGAAGCCCAGTTGAGCAGAAAGGATCCAACTTTGCACGGATACTCTTTCAGATCAAGGCCTCCGGCCCCCTACTTTGGGAAGATTTCTGTCAACTTCCACATTAATATGAACACAAAAATAGCAAGCTCAAATTCTTTAAGTAATCCTTCCTGTTACACATTTCTGTCTTCCATTGTGTGGCTGTACATTTTCACTCCCCAATGGCTCCAGAAAATTTCTAACACTCGAAATGGGGCAGCCCAGAAACAGGGGTATTGCTTCAAACTCAAACTAACAATCATGACTGTGATCCCTTAAAATATGAATCCACTTTTCATCGTTTACAGTTTATAACATGTAAGTATTTTTACCTACATTTATATATTTAAAGGTCTCATTTCACATGGGACTGTTCTGCTGAACATTAAGTTAATCATTACTTATTAAATCCGCATAACTTATTAAAATAAAATCTCTTAGAAATGGGATTAATAAAGAAAAAACAGTCTTTTTCCCCAGGAAAATGCTAGCAATGCCTTGGTATTTTGGCTAGTACTACTATATTAGGCAGGATTTGCAATAAGAAGAATAAAATAAAATGGTTTATTAAATCCTCAACAATCTGGAAAAATCCTTATTGTGGAAAAAAGTATGCTATTAGCATGTTTATATTTCTACATAGCTTGAAAATATGTTGCAAACACACAACAGATGGTCTGACGTTATTTGACGTGTTTTAGGTTTTTTAACCTATCTGCAGCCCCATCTCTCTAAAAAAGACAGCTTAGCTGGGATTTGCCCGCAATTTATCAGTGAATTTAGATTGCATTTGCCACAGTCATAACAGCAGCTGCCTTGGCCCACCACCAGGCCTCGGTCACTTCCAAAACCATTATGTAAGTCCTACACCTAGTAGTATTAAAACGTAAGTGTCATACTTCAAATGGTAAGAATATTTCAGTCAGACTTACTTGAGAGCTTATAAAAGCTAGGAAGATCTATTTAATCAATATTAAATTAAATTATTTATATTATATATCTAATTTGCATTAATTTATATCTATTATTTATATTAAATTATTTATTAAATTAATTATTAGTTAAGCTATAAATTATCACAAACATTTTGCCTCTGGCTAAGAATTCTGTTGCAAAAGTCTGTGCTACATTATGCAGACAGTAAACTGTAGTACTTCAGACACTGCAACTTTTTAATGAACTGTTAACCCATATATTAAAGAAACTACTAGGAACAAGAATTGCTAAAATAACATTGTTTATAATTTTTAAAAGGAGGAAGTGAAAGCAAAGTGATCACTATATCTAAAAGTGATTCAGCATACTATTTGCTCATTTTACACATAGATTTTTTTATAAAAGTATGCAGTTTTAGAAGAAACGTATTAACTACATACTCTTAATGAAGCCTCGGATCAGCTTAATGGTACTGATTTCACGTTCAGACTATGTCTGTACTTGCACTGATAAAGCTCAGAGACAGACCATACCATTGCGCTTGCTGGGTCCTGGAGCACTCTAGCTGTACCATCCTGCTGGGGCTCACATGAAGCGGCAGAGTGGTTCAGTCCCGATGTGTTTGACGGTCCAGCATCAGACTTCCTAGATGAATTTACTTCTGCCTACAAGGAGTACGTATGTACACTTCAGAGGCAAGATTCAAATCGCTCCAAAAAGATTTGGCTTATTTTCAAATATGTATTTTAATGTATGGAGAATATGAGACATACTGAAATGTAATAATCAAGTACACCAACTGCATTTCAACTACACACCAACAGGTTTAAGAAATTCTCATTCTTTAGAAATGAGACTATAGATGTGCAAGCATCAGTCTAAAAAAAATTCTAAGTTCCTTTGCACATAGCAACATGTATAACATTAAAAAAATGCACATATGTATAAAGCAAAAAAGAAAATTCTTTATACGATCCGGGACAAAATAATGCCACAAATGACACCATTTTTTAAAACTTCTGTTTCTCATGTCCTTAAGACAATGCTGACTACCGTTGTTACAAATAAACTAATATAACCTGTTTCTCAGCAGGGCTAACTAGCCTCTGCTAAATGCTAGTTTAATGTGGTTATACTTCTAGTACCAACGTTGCCTCACAACCAGAGTGGGCATAAACACATGGCACTACACTGTCAGGCACACATTCCACAGTTTACAGTATTTAAATTTCAGCACAAGCAAAGCAAAATAAAAATAAAAGTTTTATAATACTGTTTTTGTATGCATTTATAAAATGCCTAACAAGCATAAATTCCCAGAATTTAGATTTCATGCATTTGGAAATTTGAGACAAGAGATCAGTAGTGACATAGAAGTTCATGTTTAAAACAGTATATATGCCTGCAATAATCCTTTGGGAATGGAAAGGAACATAGCATCAGAGTCCTGAACTGAAACACTTTAAAATTTATACATTTAATCTATTTAAGAAAAAATAAATTAATGATCAGATCAATTTTTATCAGCAAGCATGTCTCCTTCCAAGTCATGTATCTAGATCTCGATTTATTACACAAATGACAATTCCAAATCTAATACCTGTTTGCAAATGCAGATGTAAGTAGTGGTAGTAATAGTAAGAAATACAAACAGTGTATTAGAAACCAACCAGTTATGGTGATAACAAGCTGATAAGATCAAAAGATAATGATATTCTTTCAGGATACTATTTTGTGTGAGAAATTAAAATTCCCTGTTTCTTCATGTGTATTATCTCAGGAGAATCCAAAAAAATGTCACTGAAACAACCTGAAGATGAATTTAAACTTAACAACACTTAATCTGACAACACTGCTCTCCTTTTGCACTTCACTACTATGAACTGTAATAATATTAGATAGGACAAGTTCTGACTCAAATATGGACCAGCAACAAAGCATCACAGGATTATGAATAATTTAGGCTGGAATGGACCTCTGGATGACACCAGGTCCAACTCCCTCCTCAAAGCAGAGTCACATTAAGTCAAGTTGTGAGCATCCCCAAAGATTCTACAGCCTCTCGGAGCAGTCTGCTCCAGCATTTGACAACCTGCAAAGTGAATTTTCCTTTCCCATATCCAGTTCTAAGTTCCTTCCCTGGAACCTGTGACCACTGCTTTTCATACTTCTGCTTCTTCCAATACAGCCTTCATTTCATCTTTACTGTTAATCTCTATAAAGCACATACACTACAAAATGTGCATTTGATTTATTTTAGTTTAGGAAAGTACTAAGTCTAGTATGCTAGACTGAAGTCAGACTAACATTCAAATAAATAACCACCTGAAAGTTCCCAAAACTGAAGTATCTTTTTTGTCACATAGTCTCATTTTTCTCCAGCCCTTACCTCTGCTTCCAGAAAAGTTGGAGAACACAGACAACAAGGAAAGAAAATCAACATATGTAAATGAAATAATGAGGGTGAGAATTAGTTTTACTGCACAATATGCCTTGTGATGGCAATATGTAGATAAACTATAGTGTTTTACAGTCATGTGTATGCTATAAGTCATCTTTCTTTTTTTCTTTGAAGTGGAATGGAATTTATGGTATATAGCACCTAAAATGCAGAAAACAATCTGCAAGTCAAAGTAAAACTAATAAAAAAATATGCAGTTTTCTATTAAAACAGACAGGAACAAAGGTGAAGGCTCACAGAAGCAGAAAAACTAACAAGAAAACGTGGTTTATTTTTCCTCCTGAATTTCATATTCCTTTCTCAACACCTCATATGGTTTGTTTTTTCAAAAATTACCATTTTGCTTAAGGCTGGTATGAAATGATTTCTCATAATCCCAGGATCATCTAGAAAAAGATAGGAAATCTCTTCTTTAAGGATCAAGATAATGCAGAGATTGCTAGTATGTTTGCTAGTAGAGAGGCTCTCTCCAATTATACACTCAATCAGCAATCTGATGTTAAATCTTACTCCCTAAGTTGACACGGACTATATCCAAACTACTAAAAAGCTTTTTGTGTTCTCTGCTAGTAATTCATAGTATTAGTTTACTAAAAAAAAAATTAATCAAATGCCTCAGCCTAACATCAATCAAACAAACAATAACAAAGTCAAGGAAAGCAGAGAAGCAGGAAGCTTAAAAAAACCCAATCCCAAAAATTTTATTTGAGAAAGGGAGGGAAGGCACAACCAGAGGACAGAACTGATTTACCTTGTAAAAAAAGCACAAAGGATACTAAAAGGCTCTAGAAACCTGAGGCTTTTGAAGCACAATGGATACTTAAAGGCTCTAGAAACCTGAGGCTTTTGTTCATTCTTCCCTTGCTGAGTGCTTGTTCTTAGCAGGTGGCGTTAAGTACGTGGACACATGAAATGCACCAATATTCTTTAAAGGTCGATGTCCCCAAGTCTTTCATTTTAAAACTGAAAAAGGTATGAAATGAAGTTGAGAGTTCTTTCTTTAAAAAAAAAAAAATCATACTCCAATATTTCTAGAATTTCTTGGATGAGGATTAGCAGTTCTCAAGTAAAAATTAATCATATGTATTTTAACCCTCATATATTGTAAAAAAGCCAGGAGGCAGGCAGTCCATTGCTCCTCCAAGTAGTTCCTTTTAAAATTCTGTCCCTGTATCTCCTCACCTTTGTAAAATATTTTGAGATGGTTTTATCATATTATTACACACAGACCGAACCATGTCAACATGTCTAGATGCGAGATCACACAGGAATACACAGGTCCTGCAAAACTGGAGTAATGCTCAGTAGAAGGCAATCTCACTCTCATGGCACACACACAAAAAAAATGTAGTCTTGAGGACAGTGTTAGGAGAACACTGTTGATACAAGGGGACATACCAGAGTCCCCAGCCTCAGTGAGGATGCATTCTGCACCAATGCCATATTGTCATAATATATTTCATTGTAGTTCCCCGCCCTCATGCACATCAGTCTTCCTTAGTGGCCGATTTAAAAGTTTAGTGGAAAACCCAGTGAAAAACAAGACTGTGCATGCAAGACATGCAGTTTTCTAAGGCACGTATTTGGCTAAACAAATCTTACTTTCACTGAAACACAAGCTAGAGAACACCTTTTTGGGTAACAGCAACTTCCATACCAGAGTTCAACTTTCAGTATCTTCAGCTGCAGGGTAGTTCAAAAGAATTTGCAACCATTTTTCAGTAGGAAT
The DNA here is from genome assembly GCF_023638135.1 of Falco biarmicus. Taxonomy (NCBI): domain Eukaryota; kingdom Metazoa; phylum Chordata; class Aves; order Falconiformes; family Falconidae; genus Falco; species Falco biarmicus. The sequence continues at coordinate 4,838,560 of NC_079293.1, read as the reverse complement.
ATGTTTTATTCCTTCCATAAGCCAAAAGGAGGAAGAACAAGAAAAAAAAAAAAAATCACAAAGGAAAAAAATTTAGGTTAGCTTTGGCCGAACTTTGCTAACACACTTACAGTAAGACTAATTCTGGAGAATTTAATCAAGTTACTAGTGACCAAAAACATGGAAGTAAAAGCAACATAGTTAGGGAGTTCTTACCACAGTGCTCACCACTGAAATCAAAACTAATCAATCGGTGCTTGAGATGCACAACTTATTAATCGGCACATTTCAAGAGATCCACTCCTGTATTTCTCTTTCAGACTGTCCTAAAAAAGCAGGTTTCCACACAGAGATTGATGAAGGTTTATGAAATGAAGCCTTCTGCAATTTACAAGTGTTTCCTCAATATTATTTTTTTTAAATTCTATACAACAGAAGTTTAAACAGTGACATCACCTTGAAGCTAATTTGTCTGGCAAGTTCTTTAGCTTCCTTGTCTGCCTGGCTTGACACGCTTCCGGATGTCAGTGGTAAGAGAGCCGTCTTCATAGATGTGCCACACATTTCACAACAGAAGTCTTGTGACCTGGCCACAAATGACACAGCTCAGAATAGCATGTTCTCATGATGGTCTTGTGCGCTTGTTTAAATAAACTAGTTGCAAAACAACCCACAGAAAGACAAGTGATGTCAAGACCAGTAGCTTAAAAGTACTTCCCACCGCCCCAAATCACACTACTCTGAAAAAATGTTGAGAATAATCTATACTACAATGACATATTCTCTTACGTCATTTAGGAAAGTATTAACAAGTGACTTACATATTGCTATTATCTATCCTTTATTAATAATTTGTTACATTTTAAAACTTCTTATCTGCAGCAAACTAAAATTGTAAATTATAAAGATCTAACTATTATTACAAATATTAAATTGGAGCCAGGAGCTCACACCTCAAATCTAGGAATTTCAGCTTCTGCAAAAGCATTACTTTTCCTCTCTTGCACACAAAATTTATCTACAGGGCACACTGCAGGCAGCTCTCCAAGCCAATGAGAAACCGCACAACCTTGATAGCACAGTATCAAAACCAACCCACTAAACCCTGCCTCTCACCAGGGCTTATTAGCTTTGACCCAGTGCCATGCTAACAGGAAAGCTGCAGCTTCCGATTGGCTCAGAGTGCAGGCAGAATAAGCTCTCACCTGCCTGCAAAATAAGTTACTAGTTACAATTTAGAAGACAGTAACTTTGCTTATAAATAGGGATACAGTCTTTCAAGTACCTTCTACTTCCCAGATGAGGAAGGGAGAAAGACCAAAAAGAAGGCAAAGGTGTAAGACTTCACTTAAGGACTATCACAGAGTAATTGAGCTTGAGAGACACCTCTGGAGATCATTTAGTCCAGTCTCCTTGCTCAAAGCAGAGTCAAGCAGAACATGTTGCTCAGGTCTGTTTCCAGTCACATTTTTAATACCTCCAAGGACAGAGATTCCACCACCCCTCTGGGCAACCTGTGCTAGCGCTCTGACCATCTCCACAGCAATAAAAAAAAAAAAGAAAAAAAAAGAAAAAAAAGTGTTTTCTTGCATCCAGATCTTGTAGGTTTCAGTTTGTGCCCATTGCCTCTTGCCCTGGCACTGGATGCCACTGAGAAGAGACTGGCTCTGCCTTCTTTACACCTTCCATTCAGATATTTGTACACGAGTAAGATCCCCTGAGCCTTCTCTTCTCCAGACTGAACACTCCCAGCTCTCCTTATATGAAACATGTTCCAGTCCCCTGCATCACCTTTGTGGCACTGCACTGGATTCATTCCAGTAAGTCCCTATCTTTCTTGTACCTTGACCTGGACCCAGACTCCAGATGCCTCCCCAGCGCTGACTGGATCTGTCGGCAACGCTCTTCCTAATGCAGCCCAGGACACCATTAGCCTTCTTTGCTGCAAGGGCACATTGATGCCTCATTAATAGCTTGGTGTCCACCAGGTCCCCCACTTCCAAGCTCCTTTCCAGCTGGTTGGCTGGTGTTACTCCTCTGCAGGAGTAGAACTTTGCTTTTCTTTGTTGAACCTAAGGAGGTTCCTCCAGCCCCTTGAGGTCTGGTGTATCAGCCACCTCTCCCTGATCTGTATCTTCTGCAAGCTTGCTGAGGGTGTACTCTGCCCCATCGTCCAGGCCATTAATGACACAGAATTGCACTGGTCCCACTGTGGACCTCTGAAGTACACCAGCAGTGACCAGCCTGCAGGTGACTTTGTGTTGCTTACCACACCCCTCTGAACCAGGCAGCTCAGCCAGTTCTTAATCCACCTTACTGTCCCCACTTGCCTTGGCTGTACTTCAGAGCCTCTGTATGAGGATGGTAAGGAAGACAGCACCAAAAGCCTTGCTAAAGTCAACAATAAACAACATCCACTGATTTCCCCTTGTCCACTAAGCTAATCACTTCATCAAGTCACAAATTCAATTAATTTCTTAAAAATCATTCACAAGCAGTTGTTTCAGATTTTTTTGCCATTGTTTCATTATTAAGGGAAATGATACATCATTGTTTTGGTTGTTTTCTCCCCCACCAACACTGACTATCAATTCCATCACACTGATTTTCCCTCCACACTGCAATTACTACTGTATCACAACACTAATTACATCTCTAAGCCTGAATTTCAGACAAACCTCTGAACTGACCACACAGTGCTGGAAGGAATACAGCCCTCTCAAATTATTTTGTTTAACCCTAAGTTCCAAGTTTGCACAATATTCCGGAAAAAAAAAAAAAAAAATATATACCCACAAGGCACAGACCTTTCTGTTATAATTGGAATAAATGCAAGAGAACAGACTGAGGCAACATAAGTTTGTACTTACAGTAACAAACAGTGCTTACTTTTTAGCAAGAGCTCTTCTTTCTTCAGGTGTATAATCTAGAGATCCTATTGCTCCTTCACCTTTGGTTGGCATAAATCCAATAATGGCTAGTAAAGCTGTTCTTACTAAAATGGGAAAACAAATACAAACAAGGTTGCAGAAACAACTGCTATGTTATCTCACTCTACACTCAGCATAGAAAAGCTGCAGTTCTGCCTGAGAAACTTCATTTTGGCTAAAGGAGTAGTCTGAATTTCATACAAGCAGCACAGGGTTTTTTGCTACACAGCAAGGCTTTCTTAAATTTTTAATAGTTATAATTATAAACTTCACATTATAAATGAAAGGTAAGGCCTCACTATTCCATCAGTCAACACAGAGAAGAAAAGCTAAGTTGTTACAAAAATGTTGCATCAATATCAAAGTTACAGTTCAAGACTTTAAAAATGGGTTCTGAAGTAAAAAAAAGTAAGGTAGAATTAACATAAAGGGGGAGGGGGGAAGAAGAGGATTCATAACATCGTCTTCTTTCTGTGCATGCTTTCTATTAGACACAAATTCTGCAATCTAGTGCACACAATCTCAGAGGTTTTCTTTTATGTAGAATTTGCTCCTTTTATGTCATCATGTTGGGGAAGAAGCTCACTTAAACACTATAACAGCAAATAACAGAATTGCCATCTAAAACATTATTTTAGACAATATCTACCCTTCGATTTTGTTTTACATGGTCATGAAATTTAAGAATTCAAGACACTTTGCTAGTAGATTTGGTATATAAATATCACATGAAGATAACTACCACAAAATAGAGATAGGATATTTACACCTCCTACTCAGAAGACAGTATTTTCTACTCAAAAAAACCAAGACACTACCAAAGTTGAAGTGGTCTGTTATAACACTCCTAAGATCTTAAGTACATATTTTATATCTGCAACTGATATTGAAAGAGATAATTGTTGCACTGTACTCAGCAAAACTAAAATTATAAAAACACAGAAATATTGCCTTAGATTGTCTGTGGCAACTCTCAATTTTTGCGATAATGAAACTTTAAAAAAAACCTGTAGAAAACATTCAGTTATTGTGAACTTGGACTACTTGGACCAAGTCTTTCCTCTTGAGTGTTCAGAAGTACAGCATCACAATTAAAAGCTGATCGCACTCCCCTCTATCAATATTCAAGCTGGTTTTAATTATACAAAAACAGGGTAAAGTAACAGGATTTAAAGTATTTTCATAAGAACAATTTTAAAAAAAACCACAAAAACAAAGAATATTTTAAGTAGTCTGCAAATTCTTAATGCTTGAGCATCCACTAAGAGCCTACCATCAGCCCTCAGTTTCTCAACCATTTCACCCAGTATTTATTTACTTATTCTCAAATCTTCCTATGTCGTTCTTTCATAACTTTACATTTCTCAAGTTCTCCTATACTTTTACTCCCTCTGTCTCCTTTTTCACTATAAATATTCCTTGTGAGATTATTTTCTTTTCAGTTTAAAGACTTAGTTGCTTGATGGGGGGAACATTTTCCAAATAACTGTTACTTACTACTCCATGAAGGCTGCCATGTTTCAGGATGATGGCCCGAGATGCTTAAACAAATTTTCTTCCCCACTTCAAACCTGCCATTGGCCTTCAAAGGAAGAAGAAAGGTATAGTAAAACATGCTGGAAGTTAACTCTTGGGTTTTAGTAAAAGTTGTAAAAAATCATGATCAAACGAATCTATATGCAAACAACACTTGATAATTACATTACTGCCAACCTCACAAAATTGGCATTCAGCTTTCTGAAAAAAAAGAATCATAGAATGGCTTGGGTTGGAAGGGAGATTAAAGATCATCTAGTTTCAACTCCCTTGCCACGCGCAGGGACACCTTCCACCAGACCAGGTTGCCCAAAGCCCATCCAGCCTGGCCTTGAGCACTCCCAGGGATGGGGCAGCCACAGCTGCTCTGGGCAGCCTGTGCCAGTGTCTCACCACCCTTGTAGTGAAGAATTCCTTCCTAGTATCCAACCTAAAGCCACCCTCTTTCAGTTTAAAGCCATTACCCCTTGTCCCACCACTACATGCCCTTGTAAAAAGTCCCCCCCCAGCTTTCTCGGAGACCCCCTTTAGGTACTGGAAGGCTGCTACGAGGTCTCCCTGGAGCCTTCTTTTCTCCAGGCTGAACAACCCCAACTCTCTCAGCTTGTCTTCACAGGAGAGGTGCTCCAGCCCTCTGATCATCTTCGTGGCCCTCCTCTGGACTCACTCCAACAGGTCCATGTCCTTCTTACGTTGGGAGCTCCACAGCTGAATGCAATATTTTAGGTGGAGTCTCACAAGAGTGGAGTAGAGGAAGAGTCCCTCAGCCATCTACCTCTATTCATGCATGAAGAAACCCTTAATTGATATCTCACATGTTCCAGTGTGACACAGTGGCTTGCCTGTTGCTCCTGTAACCCACACACCACATATAGAGAGCCTGAAAAGCTATAGCTCTATGAAACTATGCACAAATGTGTGCCTTTGCCCCAAACCATAGGTCTGCCTTCCGACATGTGACCAATGTCTCCAACAGAAACCAAGAGAGCCCATGGAGAGAAGGTTAAGCAATCATATCAGCAATGTGATGACTCCTAGAGTAAAATTTCATATATTAGGTGCAAAGCTTCATGTAATTACAGAATACCAAAGTCACTTCTGGTCTTAAATCAGCAGCAGTAACTGTACTATGCCACCTCTCTTACCAAAATTATAATAATTTAAATGCCAAGAATATTTCTCAGACATCTACATTTCAATTGATGATGTAAAAAGGAAAAAAACTGGTAAACATGCTTACCGTCAGCAAAATAATGCTGGGTGGTTTCATGGGATATTCAGGTGGTAGTACTATTCGCCCGTGATAAATCCCTCCATCGAAATCTGAATCTGGAGGGCCTCTAACAGTAAAATGCCATTCAAAAAGATTATCCTAAAATGCCCCCATCAAAGGGAGATTAAAAAAAAAAAGGGAAAAGTGCGTCAAAGTAGTAAACAACTAAAAACAATTTTCTTGACCAAGGACAGTCCGCAGCAGAAATTTTAAGAAGTCAAAATCAAATGAAAATTAAGATAACCAACACAGCACTAAGATTCTGGTTAAAAGGATAAAATATTATAGCTTTCCGGTATTTTTCTTACACAACAGCTTTTTTTGAAACCCTCAAATTCATTATGCAAAACTCTTGTCATAACTGATACAACTAGATACCCAACTAGATACAACTTAATACCCAACACATGGAAAACTGTCTTTGCACCAGTGAATCATTTCTGGAGAACCAAAGGGAGACCCAGCCCAAAAAAGAATATTAATGACAGCATCCTCAAAGCCCCTTCCATGACCAAGTCAACACAGGGACTTGACACACACCCCAGAGAAATCCCATCCTCTTTTGCTCCTCCATAAACAATTTTTAAACAGCTACTGTGCCTTACTGCACAACAGGTACACTTTCCAATTTGGAAAACTATTTTCAATGGACATCTACATAACTTCTCTTCAAGCATTATTTCTTCAGGGTTCTGCATTTGGCTTTGTGTATCAGATCTCACAGTGCCCACAACTCCCTGAATATTTACAAGCAGAACAACTCCTACTATTAATACAGGAGTCCAAATGAGGTTTGCTGTCAGTAAACAAGATCTCTCAACTAACGCTGAACACTGGTACCAGAGGGCTGTGACAACCTAGTTACGATTTTTTCAAGGATGGGAGGTAACTGGCAACACTTCCAGCATTTCTGTTCATTTGCCACTGTTCTCTTCCCGGCAAGTCACTGTTCTAACCCAGAAATAAGATCTTCATGTAAGTTACAAGTAATAGCATGAATTAATCCTTACATTTCACCACAGGAAGGGGAAACACAAGGTACAGATGACAACTAGTTGGTAATAACATGTATTTCATAGTACCTAGGAACACACTATTTTCTGTATGTTAGGTGCACTACATATTTCTGTGAACAGCTAAATCAACCCCCTAAACAGAATACCACAGAACATTGCCTTTTTTACTATTCCAGTGAAATCAGAAGGTGTTTCTGTTTAAGCTTCTAACCACCAGAACTTCACTGCCCTATTAGCCCAAAAACTTCACTGGGCATTTAGAAGACCTCAAGAAGCTACTATTTAAGCAAAATCTAAGCATTCTCTCTTACAACGCACCCAGAATTGCACCCATTTATATTTTTTACAGGTTGGTTTGTATGCAAAGTAGTGAACCCTAGTAGATCACCTAGGCTTAAGAATTTTGTTGAACAACTCAGCAACTGAGCCAGATGTCAGGTTTGGGTGTTGTCTTAGTTTCCGCTGGGATAGAGTTAATTTTCTTCTTAGTAGCTAGTACAATGTTGTGGTTTGATGTACACCAGGACAGGTGTAAAAAGCTTAACTTAAACATAATGCATTTATGTAGTCTCAGGAAGCAGGACTGGGGGAATAAACATACTATATCTGTGCAACAAAATTACTCCGGTCCAACGTAAAATGGGTATTAATGTATTTTCACTAACAACCTGGAACTACAATACCATTAAAGTGGAATTCTGCTGTTGATTTCCATCATAGGAAAAAAAGAACTGAATCAATTTTAAATGTTCTGCTAGCATCTAAATAGGTACGTTTTAAATATATATGCACATAGAGAACTTAGAAAGCGTGTATATATAACACAGCCTAATTACAAGTTCTTGCAAACATACAGAGAAACAAACCTCCAAAGGCTGTGCGTGATAATGATCTGTAGGATCCTTCAGTTCTGCAGCCTCTTTCATCAAACGTTTGACAGCTGAAAAAGAGAAAGTGTAAGACATGAAAATAAAGAAAAAAAATTCATACACATCACATACAAAAATAGATAAATATTTCTTGAACAGCTCCTTTCAGCTAATGTTTTTCAGCACACCCCAGCTTCTTCACTGGAGTTAATAATCCAAGACACAATATAAATTACTCATGCTGAATAAACCTTAAATGACTTATACAAGCACAAAGTTATGAAAAATATGTTGCATGGCCACAGACTTTCTCAACACTGAACAATGGGACTAAAGTAGTTTTACATTAATAATTGCACCAAACACATAAGGAAAAACATAGGTGCCATTAACAGAGTTTCAGACTTTAAATACAAGATGTACAAGACTTACAACCTCAACACCTTTATCATAAAGGACATCACGTGCATCTTTTAACAACTGCTGAAAAGCTTTATCCTGACACCTCCCATGACTGTTACATGACTACTCCCTTAACTATTCCAAAGAAGGTCACAGTAAAGTTTGGGAGAAATCAACATAGCAATAATACAAGGAGATAAAAGTTTTATACTGGATCTGAAAAAAACATATGCCCAGCCAGAAAAATTCACCCAGGGCCTTTGCAGTTTGAACCTGCTACTGAGTGTAGACACACAGGTATTTTCCTATCTTAAATTCAGGATAGACATTAGTTACCCTCTCCAATCTTCTACTTCGGAACCACCAGCACAATCTGTATTTTCTGCGCCTCCCTTTTCCTTCCCCTCCAATAAGTTCTGATACACCACTTGTCCTGTCAGGTGCCCTCATGTGCATCATGCATAAATGCCTAACAAAGAACTCAGCCAAACCAAAGAGCAGACCTAAACATAAAAAGTAAGAACTACAGACAAGAAATTCAAGAATGCCATCTCATTAATAAGGTTAGGTAGGAAGTTCTTACTCCCTCCTTACTTACTGGAAAAAGTTCAAATACCAGTTACCTCTTTAAGTAATTACATAGGAGCAGGATCCCATAATCCACCCTCCACATTCAGTTCAAACCACAGAAGTCCCTCCCACTCATGTAATTATCTAAAGGAGAAACACTACCCAAATCCCCTTACATGTAAGCATAAAGACATGGTGAAAGTGAACTGTAGTTCCTTGATTTACAAAGCCTGACATCACCACCTGACTGTAGGCTGTGTAGAACACTCAGACTCCAGGGCTTTACTCACTCTCATGACACTGTGAGGGAAGCTACTCTAAACTTCCTGCAGAGGAATTTTGATTTCAATCTACTGTGAAAAGTTCTTTTCCTCCTTCACGCTTCTTGACAGCTATAAACAACAGCTCAAAGTTTGAGAATGTCACTTCTTACAACGGAAGAAGCAAACAGACTGTGGAAATTTGCTGTTGCCTGTTGTCCCAATTCTGCTGCTGCCAGGGGGAGGTGTCAGCATCCCGCCTCTGCTGAAAAAGTTTGTCTCTTTCATCTGCATTAAGGTTTACCAGTTCATTAACGAGGAATAATAAGAAAACCAGCCTGGACCAGAAAAATCTTCAGACCCAGCACTGCTCCATAGCCAACAAGCCTGGATTCTTGCCTTCAGAAGAGTGGCATGCACCAGGATGAGCTAATTCAGGAGCAAACACCTCACAAAGCAGAAGGGTAACTATAACAAAACTGAGAACATATATAATGAAACCTAACAAAGACAGAATAGTCACGGACGAGGCAGACAACTCTGTTACCAGGATTTCCCAGATGAGGGATCAACAGAAAAGAAATACAGTCCCCCTATATCAGCATTACATGCAATTACTCATATTAACTGAGGGAAAGCTAACCATTAGAGAGGGAAAAAAAATTTCAAGACCATTCTATGTAAGTCTGCTGACACTCAGAGAAAGGCCTGTACCCAGCGTACCAGCCTAAAACTGGGAGTGGAATCACTGGTAAAGCACACTTGCACCTTGGATTCGTCCCAGAAGGAACAGCCTTTTACAGCTTCAGCTCCACGGCTGTAACCTGGGTGCTGGCATGCAGGAACAGAGAAACCACAGGTTTGTACTGAGAAGTAACAGAGACAGCAGCCAGGTGGGGAAAGCAAGCAGGTGGGCTCCTGTTAAGTAGAATTTGAAACAGAAGCAAATTAAAGCATGGGGGTTTAACATATTTTTGTATTTAATTAACAGTGACAGTGATGCTGTATGTATTTTCTCATAGCATTATTTTTCTATCAAGGAGCCAGAATATAGATATTTTACGAAGCCAGCATAAAATACACTGAAAGAATATGAAATTTTGTTCCACTCAGAGCATAAAATACAGCAAAATATACAACTTCACTTTTGTATACCATAGTGATAATTTGCTTATAATAAGTTTTCAGTATTAAGCAACCTAGGTTACCTTAAGAAAAAGCAGCACAAGTATATGAAGAAAGGCTGAGAAAAAGCAGCACATTATGAAGAAGGGCTGAGAGTTGGGGCTGTTCAGCCTGAAGAAATGAAGGTTCTGAGGAGACCTGTTGTGGCCTTTCAATACTTACAATGGGCTTATAAGACAGACGTTTTACCACAGTCTGTAGTGATAGGACAAGGGTCATTTTTTTTATTTTTTTTTTTTAACTGAAAGAATAGGTTTACATTGGACATAAAGAAGAAATTCCTTATGATGAGCATAGTAAAACACTGGAACAGGTTTCCCATAGAAGCTGTGGATGCCCCATCCCTGGAAGTGTTCACAGGTAGGTTGGGCAGGCCTCAGAGCAACCTGGTGTAGTGGAAGGTGTCCTTGCCCATGGCAGGAAGGTCGGACTAACTAAGCTTTAAAGGTCCCTTCCAGCTGTCCTGGTTTTGGCCCAGATTGAGTTAACTTTCTTTTTAGTAGCTGGTACAGTGCTGTGTTTTGGATTTGGTGCGAAAATAATGTTGATAACATACTAATGTTTTTAGTTGTTACCAAGTAAAGTTTATACTAAGCCAAGGACTCTTCAGTTCCCTACGCCCTACCAGCAAGAAATCTGGATGGACACAAGAAATTGGGAGGGGACAGAGTCAGGACAGCTGACACAAACTAGCCAAAGGGATACTCCATACCATACAATATCACGTTCAGTATATAAAGCTGGGGGAAGAAGGAAGGGGAAGACATTTGGGGTTACAGTGTTTGTCTTCCCAGTAATGCAGAGAGAGCCCTGCTTTCCTGGAGATGGCTGAACACCTGCCTGCCGAGGGGAAGTGGTCAATGTATTCCTTGTTTTGCTTTGCTTGTGTGCACAGCTTCTGGCCTACCTATTAAACTGCCTTTATCTCAACCCATGAGTTTTCTCACTTTTCCGATTCTCTCCCCCATCCTGACGTGGCAGGGAAGGGAGTGAGCGCGCGGCTGTGTGGGGCTTAGTTGCTGGCCAGGGTTAAACCACGACACCAACCCAAACCATTCTGTGCTTCTATTTCCACATTGCTGAAAAATGCCAACTGACAGACCACAAAGAACAGCCTGGACTGATAAAGGTTCGTTCTGAGAATGTGTGATCCAGCGGCAAAAACATGAAACTGTTTCTTCTTTAAGCACAGCTGCAGTATTCACAAAAACAGCCACTCCTTTGGCTACTACAAAACACGACAAAAGAAACAAACGTAATTCACAGTCTGCCTGCAACAAGTACAGGACATTCTTATCCAAACTTCATTACAAAGAGTTTTGATGCAAAATATAGTATTTCAACCCACTTAAAATCAAACTGAGTCATCTGAGTAAATGTCTGGCTATGGCGCTTTTGAAAAATGAGAACAGTTGGGGCCATTCAAAATAAAGAATTGCAAACTGTCAATAAAGTCAAAATGTACCACAAATTCAACCAAAAAAAAAAAAAAAAGAAAACAACAACAAAAAAAAGACACATTCAGTTTGTTGAAGACAAGTTTTAGATACAAAATAATGAAGGTATTTTTTAACATGGCATGACTGTCAGCATGAAAAATAACAATGCTTTCACAGGTATACTCTGCAACAATTTATCATAATGTTCACTGAAATTAAATACTGAGGAAATTAAGTTTCTGGACTAACTCTAGAGAGCAAAGGAGAGTTCCCACCCTGGCAGGAGGCGCAGGAGCTCTCCACTGCTCTGGGGAGGAAAGGAAAGAGAGGGTGCTATGGGCCAGAGGCTCTGCCTGACAATTGCCTCCTGTATTGCACCAAACTCATAGAATTTTTCTGAAAAGCAAAACCACAGATGTTAAAAACCTGAGAATCAAATTGAAAGCTTGCTTTAGAATTGAGCAGCAGCGGAATAACACAATAAGCAAAATTTGTATAATCTATGCATATAAGATTTGTAGATTCACTTCTGTCAAAAACCATCCTGGTCAAATCCTACTTTTATTAACATTTATGTTAAGCTATCCTGAACTTTCTGTTCAACCCAACTGCTTGTCTTGGATACACCTTGAAGTCACATTCCAGTACTCCTGCTATCACACCCAACTAGACTAGTCTGCACCTGGTGACTGGAAAATCCTTCTGTACACAGAAAATACAAGTGATCAGTCTTCATAAATGTCAATATTACTGCTTAAAGAGACGAGATTTGAACATCGGTGGTGTTCTCTTACTAAAATATTACACCTTTGTTTAAAAAAAAAAGCAAATCATAGTCTTAAAATAAAGCAATTGTATTTAGCCTTACAGAGCTCTGTTAGTAGTCTTCTGAATTTAATAAGGAATAACTTCAGTTCATTTTTACATTATCAGTGAACAGTAAATGTTGCAATCAAATGAGCTGATCAAGGCTACATTAACGTTAACATAACACACAACATTGCAACAGGATTTATTCCAGCATAATGAAGTTGTGTACTTTTGCTCACTGGAAGTTCTGAAAATCTGATACAAGTTCCAGCTCTCTCCAACACTCAAAACCCCAAACCCCAGAAACCATTACAAGCCTCCTAAAGATCTGCTGCAACTTATCTACAAAATGCAATGGTACTCGGGTACAAAAGCTCAACAGGAGAAACAGACCCAGGGGAGACCAGCAGTAGTGGTGAGGTGGGTGACATTGTAATCAAAATCACATTTGGAAGCACGGGGAGGGCGAGGTCACAGTCAGCAAGGCTCAGCCCCTTGTACTTTCTCACATGAAGAGACAGCATTTTCTGCACGTAAAGATGATTGCGGCATCACCAGTGAAACAAATTCATATTTAAGTGATACGGGATGTGCATGACAGTATCTTCCTCAAATGGATAGCAACCATTTCATTCTACCAAATTTCAGTTCTTCTGTTTGAGAAAAAGAAAGCACATTAAAAAAAACCACAACCAAACAACTCACAAACAACCAAAGGAACCCAAAACAGCTGGTATAAAGCTAGAGATCCCTAATTTTTCAAGTTGACTTACCTGATCTGGAAAAAAAAAGGAATAAAACAACCTGATAGTTTTTACTGCTTTAGCAAATGCTTGCTGCTTTTGGGGTTTTTTTAATGGCTTCTATTTTTTTTCCCCTTCATTTTAAGTAAGATTAAGAGGTCCACTCAGAAGAAATACAGAAAAAGTAATACTTTTTTCCCATGGCTCTGCTGACCAAGGCAGCATAAGTAAGGATGCAATTTATTTATTGAATCCAGTTTTTCCAATGGATTAGTAAAACTCTTCTAAAGTTTCTCTGGGATGAAGGGGTTTATAACTACTCAACCCACTTCAGCTATTAGCAAAATACAAGACATCTTTGTTACATGTTTGTCCGCTAATGATGCTATCTACAACTAGGAAAAATATTAGACACTAATACTAGAAAAATTAAAAAATTGAAATCACATAATCAATTTTAGACAAGCATCAAGGCCCTTCAATTAGATGATGCATATGTCATGGATGACATTTTGGGAAACTTTTATTAAATCAAGCTGGCTTTGGTTTTTGCCCCTCCACTTAATACCTGACCACTGAGCCAAGAGTGCCTGACCCATGGCTGGCATAACCACCAAGTGCACAGTGTCACCTGCTGAGCCACCACCACCAGGCCTCACTGCAGCCCAAAGCACCCAGGTATCCATTCACTCAAACTGCCTGTATTTGTATTTGAAAGAAAATTCCATTTACTTTTAAATTTCACATAAGGGAAAGAAAAAAACAGTGAATCACAGTCAGTCAGTAGTTCAACTGCACAAAGACAGGATCATGCAATTAAAAAAAAAGTCAGGATTACATTTACGTGTAAAGTAAGACTTCTTGTAAAATGACAACACTCAATGAGCTTTGACATTTTAAGTAAAAAAAAAATCATGTTAAATGTGGTCACTAAAGCATGCAAGAAAACATTTAAAACAAAAAGTCATAGCAGACTGGAGACTTATGAAATACTTTTACTACAGCTCTTTGATATGGAGAATGGTATTTTTTTAATTAGTGTTGTACTCTAGAGAATGGTTTATTAAATCTAAACATACAGAGACTCTAACAGGCTCACAGCAACCTGCACAGTGTCACTGGGTAATTGTGTGTCACCTACTCCATTGTGGATGTGTTTTTCCTGGACAGCTTAGAACCTGTGAATGATTATATGACCATTAGAGAATTAAAAGCAATAACAGGGGAGGGAAAGCGGGCTTGACACAAAAGTGCCCTGAAATATAAATTACAATCCTTTTGCAGAACAGCGTGTCAAATAGTATCTACTTTAGAAATAAACCCACATTACCACTTTCAAGTGCCCTCCACATTACTAATGCTTATCTCCTGTACCATGCCAAGACTTTATTGGTTTTGCCCCCCCCTTCTTAACCCTTGTGAGTCCACTTCTGTCTTTAAACAGACTTTTCAGTTCCTGTATATATTTTTGTATGTAATTTCACAAAAATGTGACTATGTCAGAAAAATTTGCGTAGCAGTTTACAGTCACTTAATTTTTAATCAAGATCACATTTAAGTTTTATTAGGACAGAGATACCTGATCTTTCTTCATTTAAAAAAAAAAAAAAAAGGACACACATCTCAGTTGCATCCACACAGAATAAAATCCCTGGAAGACAGATGAGACTTCCAGTTGGGCAAGCCCTTAAAGCACTAATGAGGAGAACATACTACATACCCTGCTTCTTTAAAGCTCTTTTCCAAAGTGTTCCCTACTGCCTCTGTCTATGATGGGAAGTGGACTACACAAACCTTAGCTCTGACAACTCAGCAACAGAAGTATGTACAAACAGGCATACCAGCAACACACCATGCAAAGACTTTGATTTTTAGAACTAGAAAACCAGCAGTGGAAGCAACCATAACACTGACGATTCCTTCCATACTACCAGTGGAAGTATGGAAGTATGGAAGTGAAAAAACTACAAAACCACCTTATCAAACCTACACCTCCAGAGCTAGAGGAACGGGCATAATGAAGAGTCGTCAAAACTTCAAACTCAGGTGAACAGCACCACCATTTTAAAGTTGTCTCCACCAAAATCTACTGTAGTTTCAACATTATTCTAAACATCATCATCTGTGGAACACTGTTTCTCCATACTATAGAATCACATTTCTTTGTCTAAGTAAAAGCAAATGAAGATAACGAGGTTGCTCACCATTCACTGCCTCGGTGATGTTCTTCACTAGTCAAGTTCCAATTTTATGCAGATCTCAAGTAACAAGACAAAACAATTGTTCTTACAAAACTGAAATGTGCCATTGCAGAAATGTAACAACTGTCTGGGGCAGCCATATGTTCCCACACTGCTTTTCTTTTAGAATTTGGTTTGGCAGTTCCTTTGACTTCTGGTACAAAACAAATGGAAACACCACTTATCAAGAGACAGGCCAGCTGCTTTCCATCTTCAGGGTCCCAGATACATCCTTTTCCATGACCCACAAGCCTCCTGAATAGCTGCTTTACATCTTCACAGCCTCACATATATCCTTTTGCAAGACCCACAAGCCTCTTATGCTCACATAAAGTATTGACAACTGTAAAAAAAGAATACTTTTAATTAGTCTAGTCTCTCTTTCCGTTCACCCTCAGAAAGGACAGACCTTTAGTCCTCATTTCCCTCAGAGCAGCAGGAAGTACAGTACTCTTCCCGAAAGTATAATTCAAGACAACTGTTCAGTCAACACAAAGGGAGATAAAACTTATCAAATTAAGGTCCTTGTTGAATGTACTAAGATCAAACACTGTCTTCAGCCTTAATAAATCCGTTAACATCCATTCAACTTTTTAGTTTTAAAACATTCTATCTTTATTTCATACATGGAAGGTACTCAGCAGCACAATACCTACTGGCCATTTTCTACTAACTGGTTTTAATTAACAAAGAACTGATGCGTGTTTGTTGACAAGGAACACTTCTTACTTGTAAAAAGTGGAGAAAAAAGTATAGTTTGTAGGAAAAGCAGTAAATGTGTTGAAGATGACAGCTAAGAAGATCACTATCTCAGCACGTTATGTTCCTTGTGCGTCCAAGATCCAAAAGCCCTGTCTCTGGGCAGCAAATGCAGGACACGCACCATGCCTCCCTCCGCCTGCTCTCCCCAGTCATCCAGGGCCCTCACTAGCCAATTCTAGATGAGGCGGCCTGCTGAAAACAAACAAAAAGCTGCCCAAAACGAGTACTATTGTTTGTGGGCCATATGCAAGTCACTGTAAGTAGCCGTTCACAATTCTTCAAGTGTGTCTGTGCTAAATACCTGCTCAGAAGACTGGTAACATCCTACACGAAAGAGGGAGACCGTCACTACAAAAACAGTGACTGCAAGATCTGGTGTCTGATCTTGCAGCGGGCTAAGGGTCACAGCTCTTGGAAAAAAAGTAAAGAGATTATTCCAAGTAGCTGTGTTATAAATTTCAGAAAATAGGGATGTTCCCGCAGCATGAAGAGGATGAAATCTGTGCTTTAGTCAGCTGAGCTTTAATATTGATGGGAGAGGTTTATCAGCCATATGGTAGCAGGCTGATATACAGTGACTAATCCATTTTGAAATCCTAAGACAGAAAATAGCTTGCCCTTTTACAGGTGCCAAAAATAGACATAAAATGTGAAGCAACATCTTAAAAGGCTTTGCTTTATTGAAGTAATACAAAGAAGCCTGAAGTGTGGAGCGTGAAATTTCTTCCCTTCCAAAATTAATGGTCTTTTGAGAAAGGAAAAGAAATAATGTTCAAAGATGGCGTGAGGAGACAGCTTCAGGTGAACGCCTCCATACCTCTGTGCCCTTATAGAGGGTAACTGACAGGAGCCAGCAGCAGCTCAGCACACCACCCTCACCAAGTCCAGACCTTGGTGTACCTGTGGTAAACAGAGACCTGCCAAAGCACCAGCTGCACTGCTTCTCATCAACAGAGACACTATTCCCCTGCATACTACTTGTTTCACGTGGAGGGGAGTTACCATCTTTCAGCGACGTTGGGATGAATTAACATTAGCTAGAGAAACTGGGAAAAGGAAGAAGATTAATATATTGACTAGGAACAATTAGCAGCAGCACAAAGTTGTGTAGCAATATAGCTCTTCATGCAGTCTATTTTAAAGCACACAAAAAGAAAGGCACTAAGAGCCTAATCAATCCTCATTCATTAATCTGGCCTAGCACACCTACTCACAGAAGGATGATTCCATGTAGCCATGTATAACCATAGAAGAACTTCGGTTCCTGTCCTACCTCTACAGCAGAATTAATTAAAAGGCTTAAAAGGAAGATCAAAGCACAGGTTTCTTGAACAAAATTTTCCTACTTCAAATGTGTTTTCCTCTACAATATTTCAGATAAAGCCTACTATAATCATTAAAATAACTTACACTAAAACTGTAAGCAGTATTTACCTTCTTTAAAACTACTGAGAAGACAGATGTCACCATCTGCAATCAAGAGTTTGCTCAAGTCCAAAACCAGATTTGATAGAAACATAGAATTAAGTTGGAAAAGACCTTTAAGATCATCAAGTCCAATTGCTAACCTAACACTGCCAAGGCCACCACTAAACCATGGCCCTAACCACATCTATGCATTTTTTTAAACACTTCCAAGGATGGCGATTCCACCACTTCCCCGGGCAGCCTGTTCCAATGTTTCAACATCCTTTCAGTGAAGACATTTTCCATAATATCCTATCTAAAACTCTCCTAGCACAACTTGAGGCCATTTCCTCTTGTCCTATCATTTGTTATCTGGGAGAAGAGACCGACCCCACCTGCCTACAGCCTCCTTTCAGGCAGCTGTAGAGAGCGATAAGGTCTCCCCTCAGCCTCCTTCCCTCCAGGCTAAACAGCCCCAGTTCCCTCAGCTGCTGCTCATCAGACTTGTGCTCCAGACCCTTCCCCAGCTCCGCTGCCCTGCTCTGGACACGCTCCAGCACCTCAGCATCTTTCTTACAGCAAGGGGCCCAAAACTGAACACAGTATTTGAGGTGCTGCCAGGAGACTTCAACAGGAGAAGCCTCTTCCGCAGGCACAAAACGATTACTTTTTTCACTCTCTC
This sequence comes from Falco biarmicus, assembly GCF_023638135.1. Taxonomy (NCBI): domain Eukaryota; kingdom Metazoa; phylum Chordata; class Aves; order Falconiformes; family Falconidae; genus Falco; species Falco biarmicus. Next base: position 4,820,457 of record NC_079293.1, on the reverse strand, counting down.
AAGATAGCACATTCCAAATCCCTAAAGCTGACCCGGCCTTAAAGGTTAGCAGCTTGGTTCTTCCTCTATTCAAGTCAGAGCAACAAGAACAGGCACAAGGACATCTACTGGTTCTAAAGCCTTAGAGGGCTCAGTCACCAAAATAAACACTTCAGTCCACAGATGATAAACCATCTGAAACAGGAAACATGATGGATTTGATTTTATGTCGTTCAGTGCATTCACGTCAATTAAAACCACTGCAATATGAGAACGCTCTACATGTCCATCTTAAGCCATCAGCTGAATGGCAAGTGTAAGGTACCATCGTTAAACTGCACATGCAACTGTAACAAGATAGGAATTGTAAAACTTACACAAAAATATTAAATAATCACATATGCTTATCTACCCGATTAGCAAGAGAAGTGCCAGACTAAAGATAACGGCTATACACAATTACAGCCAACTAAATCTAATGGACAACAACTGCTGAAGAAACAGTATTTTTTTTTTATTTATTCAATAGCTTTTCATCCATCTTTTTTAAACAGAGATGTCACATATATTAAGCGGCTATTGAAATGAGTGGTTTAAATCATCTTACAGAGATTTTTAAAGTGATTTAAATCATTTATAGACTTTCAGCATCCATATGGAAAGAAATAATTTATTACATTAATATGCTATAGAGCAAGTTTAATTTGGGAAAGCAATATTGACCCACTGTATGAACTGTTCATCTTTGCCAAGTAAGGTTCATTTTACTATGGAACAGCACAGGTACTAAAAATCAGCTCCTGTAAAGGAACTTGTTTTCTCTTGAAAACAAGGGGGACTAGTAACAACAGAGGGGAAGAACATTTCTAATTAAGCCACAAGTATTTGCCCTCCACACCCAGATCCCAGGAGGCTGTCATAAAGCACACCACCACTATTTCCAATGACGTGGCAAACCATAACTAGTGAGCACATTTGTGTGACTTTGTAAATTCACATACGTAACACATCTGGCATATCTCAGAAAAAAAAAAAAAAAAAGGTCCTCCTTCCTGATACTTCAAACTATAACAAGTACTTCATTTGCTTTGTGATCCTTCTTATGTTTCAGTTATGCGACTTTGGTGTGAGGGCGAGGGATATAATTTAGCAATAGATTCATCATCCACATGAGGCATGTTTTGCAAATAAACCTGTCATTTACATTTGTAAGGTACAAGTCATCATAACACTCAGTTTCTCCCCACCTCCCAGGCTGGTAATAGGACAGTATGATTAAAGAATAAAGCCACTATTCATCATAATAATAGGAAGCTAACAATACCTATTTCCCAAAACCTGATTAGAGGAAAGCTGGGGCAGAATAGCAACCAACACACAAACCCAACTGGCCCTTGCAACTTGGGGAAGAGGTTTTTGGCTCAGCAGCAGCGGCAGGCCTCCAGCTGCACGCGCAGCTCCCAGGTGAAGCCCAGCTCAGCCAGCGAGGGGCCGCTGCTCCAGCACAGCCGGACAGGAAGGTCCCCACCTGTCTCCAGTTTCCCTTCCTAGGAAGCAAGACCTTCCCTTCCAGCGCTGCTTCTCGAGATATCTCCAACATCTCGAGGCACCTCTCTCACAAAGATTTACAAGAAAGTCTAGGAGGTAAAAGGCATGAATTTTAACACAGAATCCCACGAACACATGTAAATACAGCGCATACGGTAACACTTCTATAAAACAAACTTTTAGGCCACCCAAACTAAGCTATGGTTGTCCCCTCACACGCACCTACTTGGAAAGGAGGCGATACCCAGGGGAACAGGGCTCAGCCACCTGGAGAAAAAGGTACGCTTCGACGAACCAGCAAAAAAGCATGGGCACACACACACACCCCCCCGGGCAGCCGGGGCATTCCCAGCGTTGCGAACCGACTTCAGCTCCGAGGGAGTCCTCAACGCCACCGCGCTGCGGGCAGCGGGGACCCGGCCCGCCTCCGCCCCGGCCCCGGCGCGCAGCCGACCCGCACCCGTGGGCGTCGCCGCGGCCCCGGGCCGCCATCCCGCCTCCCCTCCGCGGCCTCGGCCCGGCCGCTGCACCTGTCCCGCCGCACCCCGGGAGGCGACAGCCGGCACCGGCCCCCGAACCCTCCGCGAACCGCGGCGGCCCCGGGGCGGGCACAGCCGCCCGCCCACCTTGGCAAGCGGCGGCCTGGGCAGCCTGAGGCACGGCCGCGCCCCCCCGCCCGGCCCAGCCGCCCCCCCCGCCCGGCCCAGCCGCCCCCCGCCCGGCCGCGGCCTGCAGGCGAGGCCGGCGACCGCCTCCCTGGCGCCCAGCGGGGCCTACCGCGCCACCTACCCGGGCTCTTGAGGTTGTACCGGGCCTCCATGGCAGCCGGCACCGCTCGCTCGCTCTCTCCCTCCGCAGCGTCTCCGGCAGCGGGGGCCGGGGCCGGAGGAGGAGAAAGGCCGGGCCCAGCCCAGCCCGCCTCCCCTCGCCTCGGGAAACTCCCCTGACGTGGCAGCGGCGGCAGCAGCCCCGCCGTGACCGCGGAGGGAGGCACCTGCCGCGCCGGCACCGCCCCCGGGGCCTCGTCGTCCCCGCCCCGCGGCCCGGCCCCGCGGGGTGGCCGGCGGCAGGGCCCGCCCAAGCCGGGCAGCGCCGGAGCAGGGAGCAGGCCGCGCAGCCGGGGCGGGCGGCGGGGGCGCGGCAGGGCCGGCCGGCGGGCGGGCAGTCCGTACGGCTGCGCTGCACAAGTGGGAATTCCCAGGCCGCCCTTCCTTCCCTGTGGCAGCGTGGGGGAAGCAGCTGGTCTCCAGCAGCGATAGCTGACGCCGGGCCCCGCAGCAGAGCGGCGGCTCCGGGCGCAGGGGCTGCGAGGCGATGCCGCAGTCTTTAGGCCGCGGCTCTGCCGTGGTGGCTGCGGCCGTGACGCTGCCCCCGCGCCCCCTCTCCCCTCAGGCTCCAACCGCAGCTGCCATGGGGTGAGGTGCCCCAAGACCTCTTGGCAAGAGCCGATTGTTTCGTAAACTGGGGGCTTAGACAAGGGGCTTCCGGGACCCCACAGATCCACCGACACCCCCCTAACCCCCCCCCCCCGAAAGACTTAACCATCCTCTCAAGACTTAGCAGCATCTTGTTTGTTGGTTTTCAGGATCGCAAAAGACTGAAATGGTGTCATGACACCAACGATCGATCGTTAATTTAGGCAAGAATTAACTAGCAGGAGCTTGACTTGATGAGGAAATCACTCCATGCCGCAATGCCAGAGGAGTATTTGTTTGCACCTACAACTTTGGTTTCTCTCCCACCTGGTTACAGCCACAGTACACTTGGGATAGCACTTTTAAAAATTTATATTTAAGGAAATACATAAATTAAAGTGGTTATAATCTCTGCAGTCACTTTCCCTTTAATTCAGTACAAGCTGTAAAACAGAAACATCTCAGCTTTTATGTGCTTGTCTTCAATAGCATAAGCTTGAAACTCATGGCTCTAGTTCATGATTTGTCCTTAATTTCACCCATGTTTCTCTAACATTCTTTTAAATCATCTTTACAAAAATAGTTTTTTCATGTTTTGATGTCTTAGTTGTCTTTTCTTTGAACAGCAATGGAGTGCAGTTGTAAACAAAAACATTTGAGTTTTTCACCTCCTCATGTTCTCAGAATTGCAAAACAAGGTGTTACTCTTCGCTTACCTGTTCTGTTGCACAGTAATGCGGGGGAAACAGCAATAAATCAATAAAGCAACTTTACTCCACCCTAACAAGTAGCTGAATTTTCAAAGGGGCAACGTGATGTTCCTTTTTACAGGACAAAGCACTACAAATAATGTAAAGTACAGATAATTATATATAGCAGAAAGGAAGGGATAGCATCAGACCTTGGGGTTCCCTCTTACACCAAAAGCACCCCAGGGTACATTTGATGGCCAGAAACTCTTGAGGACATCTCAGCATTTCTGGCTAAAAATGGCTGATCTGACTGCTGGAGATGGTGAGCTGCAGGCACTGGTTGTCGTGCTTACAAACTGTTTTGGTTGTTCTTAGCAGGTATGTCCCACCTTTCCTCATTTGCCAGAGCCATCTTGCTGTGTGGTAGGAGAAGGCCTCTGGGACCATCTGTGACTACACCTTGCCTTTCCCCAACGTAGGACAGCAGTATTTTGCATTTGAAAATCTGAATTTCCATGTAAAAAGTTCTGAGATCTATTTTGATCAAAGATAATTTTTTAAATGGTATTATAATATGAATAATGGCATGAATCAAGAAGTGATAGTTATCATGAACTACTTAAGAGTAATGCGGAGTTTGGCTTTCCCTTCTGGGCTCTGGCTTTTGACCCTGACCACACTTACAAGGTCATTTTATATAGTTCAAGGAGGAAGCACCTGCTGTTAACATGCAACTTGGGCTTTTAGCTAAAAAGAGAAATACACAGGCACTGTAACTACATGACAGCTAAGCACTATTGAAAATAAGCTGAATAGACCTAAATTTTAAGTAACAGAAATTCACTGATAGGATGTATACATTGTCCCTATTTAAGCAAGCTACGTTGTGGCCTGGCTGGGTGCTGGGGCAATCGCCACGTGAAATTGTGCAGAGCTAGCAATACAAGACCGCTTTCATTTTGAGATGTATTATTAGTTAAAAATCAGAGCTGCAGGAGGTGAATGCTGCCAGATGAAACTGCTGATTCCTGTGAGGTAGTCAGCATATGAGGAGAAATCTGGGGATTAATTCCCAGCCCCTCATGGCAGCAGCTGCTTGGGGCAGACAAGGAGCAGGGACAGCACCGATCTTGCACAGTCAGCGTTACACGTCCCCACCAGCAGCCTCCCTCCTCTTCCTGCCTCTGATCAAAAATGCCCTTTGGATTTGTGTTTTCATCTGCCTTTTGTTTAGACTTTTGCACAGAGAAGCCATTTTGTGCTAGAACTTGTGAGTTTTTTACAATTAACAGCCAAATATAGTAGCAAAATTGCATTCAAATCCTACATGCTGGCAGCACTTCAGGTAGCTTGTGTATCCTGTCATATGATCTAACTTGCTGAAAAAATAAACATGCTCAGCTGAATCATATAGAAACTGAAAGTTTGCCTGAACACTGCTGCAACAAAGATTTTATTTAATACCATGCTGAATTCTTGCAGAAAGATTTCATGCAACTTCACCAAATTGGTTGTAGAACAGCAAGAATCAGTTTTGACAGCTCAAAATACTAAAAAATTGAGTGGCTTTAGTAAATGTTTTACATTGAAGTAAGGCTTCAGTTTGACAAAAAAAAAAAATCTGCAATAATTTCTAACTATTTTTATTTGATTTTTGGTTTCCAGGAAGATGGTTTTGCTCATGTTTGTATAGTTTGGTGAAGCTGTGGTATACTGAATTTTATTTTTTATTTTTTTATGAAAACAGAGGCTCCAATACAGCCACCTAGCTTCAAACTGATGAAGCATATAGGCCCCTCTGTTGCAAAAAAATATTACATCTTAATTAATGACAATCATAAGGTTTGATAAAATGAATAATTCTTCAATTGCAGCCATTTCTACTGGGCAAAAAAGGCCAAATCAGAGTAAGCATATGGGCAGAATTCCACTGGACAATTGCAAACTAGGGGTACATATTTCTGAGCTGATTACCAGAGGCTCACTTTATAGCTAATGGAGAAAACCAGGAGCAGAGTTCATCTTGCCTCAAATAGATGTTAGCTGTAGATCCAACAAATCATGCTTTCAGAGTTCCTGGATTTCTCCATTAGTTGCAAATGGAGATTAGGCTAAGTCATCTCTGTTCAAGACCATCCTAGTTAGGTATTTTCATATGTGTGTACGTACAGCTGCATCTGATATATCTATAACTGATACAAATGTATAGTGCATTTCCCCTCACTTGGAAAGAATTACAAACATTTCACTCGATAGACCCTCTTATTTTTAACAGTAGGACTCTACTCTTGATGAACTGACTTTAAAAGTCTGAGAGGAGAGCTCAGCAGGTAGGAATGGGAATCATGGAGTTCAGCATGCGGAGCTGGGGGGATGGACACCAAGAAGCCCCTAGCAGAAGCCCCCGAAGAGGGAGTTACTCCTGAAACCTCCCCTTTCTCTGGGCAGCAGGACACCTGTGTGACACAGGCGTTCGGGTTTTGTACTTGGGTCTGATGTATCAGTGCATATTCTTGCAGATCTCAGGGATTTAGGCTATGTGATGTGACGTTGAACTATTGTTCATTTCTCTGTGCAGGTCATATAATTGTGTGAGGTAAGGTACGTTTCAGCAGTGTATACTGTATGTTAAGTGCTCACCTAAAGTCAGTTCATTGGGGTTTGTATGCTTTGTAGGCTGTCTCGTCAACTGAGTTACAAATTATTTCTTCTAGAGTTTTGAGATCACACAAGCTTACGAAAATACAATAATTATTTGCACAAAGCATCCACACCCTGCTTTCATAATTCACAAAATGTAGAGCAGTTTGCTTCATTTATAATGCTATTCTGTCAATACAGTTGACTGCAGAATTAAACTCTAATGGAATTAAAGAATCTAATATTAATATACCTATATTATGAGTGGGAACAGATATGACTCATTTGGAAGAGAAATCATTATTGCGCTCATTGGTGACTAATACAGTCTCAGCTTTTAAAATCCTTTATGTGAATTCAGACCTGGTAAATCTGGATTCAACAAGTGCACCTCCTCCTCACCGATAAAAACAAGCACGGCATTGTGTAACCAATGCCCTGTAGCAATTGCACAGATGCATGGTGCTTCTCAGGAAAGTGATTATTGTCTTTTCTTCAAGCTTAGTTCTAAAGCAACCATCTCACAAAACAGGCGGCTTTGCCAGCTGACTTTTAATTAGCATTATTTCAGAAACAGAAGAGAGAATGAAAGAAGTTACCAGATTGGTGTAACTGCCCAAGCAAGCAAGTGCCTGATCTGGAACATCAGTGCAGTTTCTGGAACATCTTGCAGTAGTCCACACTGTGTGAAGTCAAAATAAAGGCACTTATTTATCACCCCATATTTATCACCTTTTTTTTCCCCCCTGAAGAATGGGAAGAGTCATGCCAGTCACTTGACTCACACCCTTCTGGCCTCATTGTTGTAATAGTTCAGATGGTTTCTAGTTCAGAAGAAACATGCAAAGAAAGGCACAAATCAAAGTTGCTGTTCATGACTCTGGTTCCCTGATCTAGTTACTCTGTGTTAGTAACTACAGATAACGACAGAAACTTTCTCTGATGCATATTCTTTACCATGCAAACTGCAGAGAGCACTAGATGGTTGGCGAGTAGCTGTGAACTCCTCATTAAAAATTATTTTGCTCCTGTGCCACTATTCTGGGAGAAAATACCAGGCATAGACTTTGACTCATGCAGCCAGTTTTTCATGATCCTCACTCTCCAGAGCTTCAGGCCCCAGATTTTCTTCATGCCACTTTTTCCTTATGTGAGTTGCTCCTCATGCCCCTTCACTTTAACTTACTCCCATAAGCTTCCTTCTGGGAAGGTAGCATCTGTCTTCACAATTACACAGCAGCTAGAGGGAATGCCGTCAGGATTACATCTGTTGGACTGCCATCAAGCAGTCTTTCCACCCCATCCATTCCGAAAACATTACTCACAACTTTAATGTGAACTTGTGGGTACCTGCTTGATACAGCTCCTACTGACTCAGCAATGGGAATAAAGGATTTATGAGCAGGCTTTTAGTTTAAAGCTCCTCAAAAAGTGTTTTACAATCCGTGTAAGGATGATTACAGATTACTGTGTCATTAATCAAGACATACTGAGTTATCAGGTGTCTCCACCAGCCTCCTGCAGATATCTGGGACACCCAGGAGTTTCTCAGATGGTTGGTGGAAAACTAGGGCTTGACTCAACTGCACACATATAAGCATCTGATGCCATATGAGGTATCCTAAGGTACGCCAGATACCCATACAGAGCAGAAGGGTATGATACGGGATACTGGTGCCATTCCGAACAAAGCAGTAGGTGAAGGGCACGTGGAGTGCCTAGAGCACCTTCAACGACACGAGGGACCCATGGGGGCAACTGGACTAAGCCCCTAATCACAGGTCAGGGGAGCCCAGAGAGTGGCTCTGATGACCACTGTACCCACCCTCTGGCAAACTGCACTGCTCTCTGGGCTCCAGCCACCTGTATTAACCCAACCTCCACTGCCTGGCAGCAAGTCACCACCTCTGCAGTTTCAGCTGCTTGAGCTCCACAGCCCAGCCCCGCAGCCTGGGTTCGGCACTCTCAAGGGATCGCTACGCCATGAGGAAGGGCTGCACAGCAGAGCCAGGCAAGATAAGGCAGAACTAGAGATGGAGGGAGGGTTGTTGAGATGCGGTCCAGGAGAAACAGACCAATGTGCAAAGGTGTAAAATGCTGGAAGGAAAAAGCAGAGTCAAGAAAATGGCAGTTTGGTGACACTGGCCAGTCAAGACTCATCTGGTGTCTTGCAGAGGGATGTGAGCATGTTAACGCTAAGTCTAGTAGCCTACTAGTCATAGCTACCTGTATTAACCAATGAATTACTTTACAGTCCTAAATTGTGTGTACCTGCTTGCAGGCTTTTTTGCAGGTGGTGAAAGGTGTCTAGCAAAGTGACTCACAGCGGTGCAGACTGGCAGGGGACGCAGGCTGCAGAGGAATTTTGTTATTCTGAAAGATAGGTAACAAAAGCTGAAAGCCATTGTGCAATCTGGTGTTAAGTATTCAAATCAGAAACTTACAGCTTGAATTTTATGGGGACTATTAATGGTAGCAATATAAAGAGGGGAGAGAAGTGAATGAATGTCTTCCATCCTGAAGAACTTTTAAGGATGCAGTCAGTTCATGGAGCAGGAAGCTTTCATGGGAGAGGGTGCACTGAGAAAAGCAGGAAAGGCATCTAAAATCCATCAAGAGGACACTCCATTTAAAACCAGTACTTAAGCTTCTGCATAACGGGCTTTATGAAGAATTGCAGAACTTGGAATGACAACTGCTGCTTTATAGATAGAAAATGTGGGATTGAAATATGAAATGAAACTGCTGAAGGAACAGGACTGGAAACAGTGCTGAGCAAGGGGAACAGCACTGGTGGGAGCGAGTTGATTCGTGTGCCTCTGCTGCAGAGCTTGCATTCAGCATTTAGGATGTGAGACCAGACAGCACAATGAATGGCGTAACAGCAGCGAAAAGGAGTTCAAGCAGCTGCAAAGGGAGTATTGAAAGAGAAGCAATTTGTGGATCAGATCATTTGGCTCACCAGACTCAGTCTTTGGAAAGGGCACTGCAGAAAAGCAGAATATGGTTCCCCTTCTCAGTGCAGGTTTTAGAGACAAAAATGTTGGCCCCTGGGACCTTTTGATTTGGCTCCACTGGATTTCCCAGAAGGCACACCCCTCTTCTCTCGGTATACTGCTCTGCGAAGGCAGTTGAAATAGATTGTTTCCCACAGCTCAGATGGCTCTGGCCATTATCAAAGTAGCCCCCAAACTGATATGGATACACATGAACAATAAGAAAATTCAATCAATATTCAATCAAATTCTGACTTAACCTCAGAACAAGTAGGAATTGTATCACAGGTGTCAGGTCCCTGGAATGATACCACTGCAAAATGGGTGGCGAGGCTTCTGGAAACCCTAGGAGTTCTGGTTAAAGATTTTAACTTTATTGCTAAGGATATCCACCACTCCATCCAATTAGGCAGCTTTACCAGCAGCATTAGAGGAACTCCAGCTGCAAAAAGGTACTTGCAGCATTGGGTGTGAAGGAATCTGAAAGCATTACTGGCTCCCCACCTGCTGGATGGTTGTTTTATCTGGAATAACAGAAAGCTGAGGACGGACGTGGGCAGCATTTAGCAAGGCAGCACACACTAAGTACAAGAGCCGGGGTTTGTATGGCAAGGAGCAAGGAGGCAGCTCCGTTAGGAGGACCAAGAACGTAAACTTGCAGCGATGAATGGATTGCTACTAGCTGAGCAGACACCTGCCTGACATACAAACACCTAAATGCAAACATGAGTTCATCTGGGTCAGAAACTCAAGAGTGTTGGTGAGAACATGAGCTAAGACCATAGCATTCCCTGATGCTAGCAATCTCCAGGAAGTGACATGATCACCACAACTTATACCCCTTTTTATCGACAAGCTGAGGTTCCTCTTGGACATAGTCAGGCTATTTGCTATCCCTGCACTCAGCAGAGGCTCCACAACATTGCTGCTCTCTTGCTTTAGAAATCCATTTCTGATTTCCAGTGTGAACACGTTCACGCCTGGTTTATACTTACATTTGTACTGACACTATCCTTTACTTCAGCAGAGTCCAGAATGGCTTTTAGTTCACACTGAGTGGGGGTAAAAACCTATATAAGAAGGGAAAATCCTGCTATAACAGTGAAGTCAGCTGATATTGTCCTGCAACTCCCTGCCTACTACATGGGCCTTTGAGGACCACACGGTGCAACTGATCTCACGCAGACCACCTCCACATGGTTCAATGTACATGCATGCAGCCTGTTGTGATAAGTGCATCATCTTTTCCTGGCCTGCATTTTGTGAAAGAAGGCAGCTTCGAATGGACTGTCAAATGTTCTGGCCTGCACACTAGGCCACTGTGGGTTTTTTGTCTCTCACGTTTGCACTCATTTGTGAGGTGATTTGTGAGGATCCCAACCCTCCACAATTTAGGCTAATGCAGGTTTAGTTACTGGTTTGGTGTTTTGTTTGGGTTTTTTGTTGTTGCTGGTTGTTTTTTGGTTTTTGGATTTGGTTTTTGGGTTTTTTTCAGAAAGGATATCAATAGTTTTTTCTCTACCTTCTGGTACTCAGCAGTTCTGCAATAAATAATCATTCCTTCTCATCATGGCTTCTGGTATTATTAAGGAAAAGATTCAGTAGATCATATCCTCTGATAGTCTCCTGAAAATCTTTTACCTTATTAAAAATGTTAGTTTAGTCCAAGAGACATTATGACAGACTGCTGCATTAGATCTATTTTTTCCCTGGACATATCTATCCATATGAATGTTATCTTGTAAAATATGTTCCAGAGATGATGAAGAAATGTTTAGAATCTGACTGCCAGCATGAACTGTAACTTGAATATGAACATGTATTTTATGGTGTGCATACATACCAAGCTACAGCATAAATATGTTGAATAATTTTTAAGGATGTTAGTAGCATGTAATGGATTTTATACAATTCAGCTATTTTTGTACTTAGTATTTTTTCAGTAGCTTTCTTCCCCAAGACCTAGCCTGTAGCTCATAATGCCTATAAGCCAAAGAGAAAATAGACTGGCAGGAACCAAGGAAACTGGGTATCTGACCTGTTCATGACAAAACACCTACACAGAGACAGCAAAATGAGAAAGTTAACACAGAAGATACCAAGGCAAAAGCAAAATGAAAAGGAACAGTCTGTTAGATTCTTTTTAAAATGTAGCCATTAGAAGAGATGTACATGAGCTAATGTGCAGATATCAATACAGTGGGAAATCAAGTGGGATGTCAACCATATGCACCATATCAGAGGAGCCCAACAGTTTCCCAACCAAGCTTATTTCTCATTTTCCACACAGCTGAAGTGGGTGAAATTGAGGTGTTTGTTGGTAATTGAGTAAATTCATATGTGTCTATCAATAAATATTTAGAATCTGAATACGAAATTTTGGTGTTAATGATCAGATTTCCCCATTGAAAAGGACAAAAATAAAGCCGCGGCAACAAAGATCACTATGTAATAACATCGTGCACATCATTCTGCACAAAAATGGAAAAAGCTCAATGTTCAATTTAAGAAAAAAATATTCTGCAATGACTATTGCAAATGACAGGGACAGTAAACATGTCATTAAAGCAAACAGTTGCTACTGTATATAAAGACCTGTTTAGGGTGATTTTCTTTAATTCTTCAACTTAATCTGATGATACATATAAAAATGGCTGGAGTTTTTAGGTTCTTTAAAATTTATTTTAAAAATCACTGCAGTACTTTCACAGAATTAACTCCCTTAGTATAAAACTTTATCACAGGAGTGCAATTTCACATGCAAGAAAACCCAGAATTTTTCTTTTAATGAGAAAAAAATAATTGTTCCATCACAAAACATGCGGCTTCAAATGATCCATTTGAATTATACTTTATCAGAGTAGTTTGCTCCTGTCAATCACACTTCCACGCTAACGCATAGCATGTCTGTAATCACAGAATTTTAGAAAGACATTCCAGCACTGTAACATTTTAATATCCATGTTCCAGTGCATGCTTAAGGATGCATTTTAACTCTTCAAAGAATCCATTAAGTACTCCAGGCCGCTGCCTATTGAATTGCTTACAAAGATTTCCTCAACTACAGCAAGTTGCTGGAACCAATCTTTTACAGTTACACAGCTCCTGACTTTAAAGTGTCTATGGGATGCTAAATTGATTTAGGTTTATTCTAAACCAGTGTTTTAAAGAGACATGGCTTGTTCAATAATGGTCCCTATTGTGTGTAGGCAACTCCAATGATACATAAAAATGGAGACTCACAGATCAGGCATTTTGGAAATACTGCACTATTTGGAAAGTGATTACTTCTTGCACAATTTCTAATTTTAAAAATGGTACCTCAACACTGCCTTGTCAGAAGTGGCTCTTGTAGCATATGGGGTATTACCCTTTAAAGTAAAGCCTAGGATCTCAATAAAATCTAAAAGAAAAAGAAAGATTTGAAATACAGAAACTTTGCATTTGCATTGAAACCACAACTGAATTTAGACTTGCTAACCACAGGTTAAACCCCTCCTTATTCAACACTGGGGGCTCTTAACTCACTGATAGACATGTAGCATTATGCCTTACCTTGGCTAAGGGAAAACTTTCACATTTCAATTTCCCATCTGTCTCCAGAACTATCTCAGCTAGGGGTAGATTAGTTATGAATGAGTGAGGTACCAGCTCCCCTTACCTGTCTCTGGTGTATGGCAAACTGCCTCTCATTCAGCTCGTGCTCTTCCCTCTCCCAAGAGCTGCCGACAACACTGCCGGACTGTGCATGCGATTGGTTTGTGGCAGGACTGGGGGAAAAAAAAACAGTTGCTCTTCGGACTAGAAACTGTAATTTTGTATCATTAATTAAACAAAACCAGTGGATACAGAACTCAGAAAATAAGCTTTACTTTTTTAGGTTTGAGAGTGCTCTGCTGTCCTGGCTGCTCCTGTGGTAAGTCTGCCCATGTTCAATATTAAAATAAAAATTAGTGATGTACGCTGATTACTACAACAGGTAAGGTTGACCAGTCCTCATTTTAATGGCCTCTTCTTGATTTCAATCACAGACATACCCCTGTTAGAGGGAACCAGAACACACTGCCAACACCTTTAGGACTTTCTATCAGTACATCAGAACACCAGGGTGGAAATACATAACACATTCTTCACTGTGCCAACTGTAGATGTGCAGGCTCTCAAATCAAACTTAGCAATTCAAACTTTCAGATACAACACCCTCCTCTGAAGCCTTATAAAAATACAAGTGCAACATAGAGCCATTTTACAAAACAATTTATCTTTATAGAAAGGTATTTTAGTGGTATATGCTGAGGTAAATAATAAAAACAGACCCAATAGAGGGCACAACCAGTGTTATGGAGAACTCCAGATGAAATCTGGCCAAAAGCCTGTTTTATAAAAGCTAATATTTACCTACCAGTTATGATCCCTGGAAAGGTGCTTATTGCTGTAATACTTCAAAATTATTCTTCAGTTTACAAATTGAAAAATATATGAAATTAGATCTGTATGAATGTTAGGTATTAGCTGTCACAAATTTTTAAAGGCATTGTACCAAGTTTTCTTAATTGTTTACTAACCAATTTGATTGTAGCAGGTAAATAAACTACAGCATACATTTTACCTGACACCATGCATCAAAATCACCATAAAAACTAAGTTTATCAAAGTCCAACTCCACAAGTAAAACATGAAAAAGTGCAAATTATGTACCCAGTATTTCTGTCACAGCTGTTTTTTCCTAATATGGCATGAAAAAGGTTTACAGCATATATTAAGAAAATTCTTACAAGTGTTCACCTCAATGCTTATATATACAACATTTTTGCTCAAAGTGCTCACTATATGAAAAAAAGATTGGATAAAAATATTTAAACAGTGCTTTCTGAACATTCAGGGCAAATTCATATAATACATCAGTCCCGTTTGTTTTTCTTTTCACTCAGTGCAATGAGATGCAGAAGTCACATCAACTTCAGGCAAACTTTGCTTGCCACACTGCCAGGAAACCTCAGTTACAGTGGCATTCTTGGTGTCCCATTGGGAGTGGGTCTTTTATTTTTTTGCATGTGGCTTTGATGTTTTCGAGATCTTACTACTTTCATTCTTACTTCAAATACTTCTTGTATGGCTTTTCGAAAACAATGGAAATTGTAGTCTATTAATCCTACAGAGACAGAAATATTCTCCATATTAATAAAAACATTTATATACATTAAGTAATGAAAAAATTGCTTATATTCTACATTTAGTGAAATACCACACTCTCTCTCTGGAGGTCACGATCAGTGAATTTTCCGGGCATTTTCTTCTGTGCTAAGCAAAAGCACGTTTAATTAATACACATAATTCACTGAGCATTACAGTTTCATACTACATCTGATACTAAACATACTTTCTAGTCTTAAGAGAAAACAAATAGAAGTTCACTGGCAGATAAAGCTTTAACTTAATAAAGAGCTTTGAAGAAGTGCTCATCACACTGCAAGAAAAAATATTTCAGAAGATATCGTGTCATTTTGTAAATCTGCTTCACAGAATAACTGTGATAAAAATAAGTAGCATCTAGTAATTAAAGAATTTTCATTTTTTGACAATGCGTAAGCTTTGAAACAGATACTTTATAGAAATATCACCAAATAAGAGCCAGCTATATTTCACCTTACATTGTAGCTGAAAAATAACACAATAGACATGCTGTTAGATTACATATATACATAATAGGCAGATAACATTACCATGTGAGTAGGCTGAATATGATCCCACAGAAAAGCTGTAAAGCCATATTGGTAGTCAATTGGAAGACACTGGGTGCTACGGTTGTATAATACTGGAATACAATTTTAGAATTATGGTACTGTGCGTATGACCTCATTCCAGGTTAATGCAGTAAGTTTTCTAAACTGAAATACTGCAGTGTTTTCCACTTCAATTTTGCTAAGAGGACATGGTATATATTTCAAGTGGTTTAAACTCTAACCATGTTACACTTTTAATTTTTTTCCAGGAATTTTTTTTCTCTCTCCCTATAGTTCAGACAAAATATTATGTGGAAGTCTCCAGGCACCAAAAGCTAATCTGCATTGTAATACCAGAACTGTACTGTTGAAGAGTACAGGCTACAGCACAAAGCGTCACAAACCATACAGACGCAACAACTTGACACAGTTGCGGACAAACCCTAAGAGCTGTTTACTCAATATGGTGTCTTTTCTGAAACAGTGTTGTTGTAGGTATGTAGAAGTAACACTCCTTATGCTTACAGCAGAAAAAGAAAGTGACCACATCGAACATTCATAGATAATAAAGGTGGTATGGGTATGAAAGAGAAATCTGACCAGTTGAAGTTCTATAAAATAAATGCTAAATAGCTGTCAACAGCTCAGCAGACATGGTAGGAGTACTGCATTCACAAACACACCAACACTGACTGGTGAATTAGTATCAAGATGGCTACACAAGCCCAAATGATGGCTCGTTCTTCCACTGCTCAGTTCTGGTCTCGGCATTTCACTAAGACAAGTAACTCAGTGAACATCATGCCAGCAAGGAGAGCAATTATGAACTAAGCTTTCAGTATTGACCTTGATCAGGGTCAGAGATAACCAAGAAATTTTATGCACTTTAAAACAGCAAAATATGAAAGCCACCTAGGTCCCAAATACGCAGCTTTTCAAAAGCCTCCTTTCAGAGATGAGAAAAGCAAGAACATATTTCTATCAGCCAGTTCCAGTAATTTTCCTGTGGTTATGGCACACAAGCTGTTCCAAATGCATATGCTGGCGCCAACAGGCACAAATCAATGTCAGCCAAGATAAACTGACACATTCTACTGTTGCAGATGGAAGCTTTACTGCTCTGGATGTAAACTTTCCTATGCTTTCATATCAGAAAGTTGTCAAATACGTTTATGATTTCATTTTATCTTAATGCCAGCACAAATACTTCATGCCTTAAACATGTTACGTAAGCTCTATCAAGCTGTACTTACCTTTAATATTTGTGATACACCTAAGAGACCGTTATCAGCTAATGACAACCACAGTTATTCACTAACTCACTAATACAAGGGAAAAGTAATGCAATACTAGAAAAGGGGAAAAATACCTTTTCTCTCAAAGCTTTCTTCTCTGACAAAACAAACAAGAGCAAGGAATTTCGTCACCTCTTTTAAATACAGGACAGTTGTATTGTTCAGTTTTATGATTGCCATTGATTCTTTGTCATAAGGAGTTCCAGTGCCATCATCTTTAAGCCTAAAGGGTAATATTCAAACAAACAAACAAACAAGGAAAGATAAGCCACCAGACAAGCTAACAAAAGTACTCCCCCCATTGGTTCTTTCACCAGATGATCTCAAATTTTATGAAATTTACATTTTAGCCTTTCAGAGAGACTCTTCCTCAAACTACACTTTACGTAAACTAAGACGACATAGAGATTATATCTTTTATCCAATAACATATGAAATCTTAAGATTTGGGGCTAGAAATCAGATTGTTTGACTGCAAAGTACCTGAACTGAAGCTTTATTTTTTCCTCTGTTAGTTACCAACCTTTTAGCACAAGGCTGTATTTTCTTTTAATCAATGCACTGTATTATGACTTTATCTAAAACATGTGAACCAGTAAGTCTGTACTGATAATTCCAAATCCAGTAAACTTGCTTGAGCAGTGGCAGCTGGCTGACAGTTTAAGCCATCATGAGACTTGCCTCACGAGATGCTGACTTTTGCAACATCCCATCATGAAGAGATTTCTCTTTCACAGATGATGTGTCATGATGATCACTGTATTAGTTTTGTACCTTGCAATTTTGCCCTCGTTCCTGAATGCACACACAGATCTTGTTAAATGGGTAGTTATCACCAACCTCCCATAAAAATTAGTATCAATAACATATTAAGGTAGCAAGTTCCACAGACGCTTCAGGAACAGAGCACAAGAAATTAACTGTAGTATCATGCCTTTACTCTACAGCTAAAACATGGCAACCAGATTTCTGGTGATAAACGCTAAGTGGTTACACAAAGACAGTGGCAGTGTGACATTCTGTGAATAGAGTGTTCCACAAGTGGTGTTATACAGGCAATAAACACACGTATAGTCTTTTGAACTACGCAGCAGCAACTTTCTCTGTACAAAAAAAATGCCACAGAATCAGCATCCTTCATTGTGCACGTCTGTAAAACACAAGTTCTTCTACAGTTACTGAAGTGACTGACTCGAAAATCCGGAACACACAGTAGAATATACAAACCTAAGAATCTTTAGAAAGATATTCAAAATTTTCCTTTCAAAGTTCTAATGTTTATTGCACACCTGCACCAAGATTCTCCCTTATACCTTCTCCAACAGTGCAATACATCTGTCAGTGGGTAAAAATGGAAGGCCACCTAAGAATCCCACACTCTAAGCATGCTGTGATTTAGCCTCCAAGTCTTCTTAATGCACTGACTCTTAATGTGCCCCCATCTTTCCCAGGAATAGCTGGCATTACATTTGGCCAAGGGCCAAGGCATTTAAAACATAACTTGCAAGTAGATGTACATGCTACCACAGGAGATCTCCAGCTACCAATGTATAAGGAGGAGAAAATGAAAAAAAAACCCACAAAGGTCATGTAGGGAAAAAGAGGACAGACAATGAAGAACCGAATGAAGCAAGAGTGAAGCAGCTCACTAAGGCCAGTAGAGGCCACTAGCTATTAAACAAAACTAAATATGGCCCCAATTTTTTTTAACATGTGAGGCATCCTTCTGTTAAATTCGTCCCTGGGGAACAAAAAAACGTTGTTAATGTTTCCTTTTATTTTAGGTTGGTTACTTCCCACTCCTTTCTCCAAAAAAAACTTATTAGAAAAGAAGGTGTTCACAAAAGAGGCTAGGCTGGAAACAGTGCTTGTTGCTAGCAGGGGATCTGTACCTCAGAGGCCTGCCGTTTCCTCCTTCTTACCTGTCCTGACAAATTACACATTCTCATTATTGTTTATACTGACATAATTCCAATTCTGAAGGCCATTCGGATTCCAGGTACACAGTTTTATGAATAATGTTAACAATTTACTTACCCATATATACAAGAAATGTCAATGACAACATCTATCATATCACAGCAGAGCTCGTAAGTTTGCATATCCACTGGAGTACTGTCCGTTGCAATATAGATCTTACTGACTACATCAAATAAAAATGCTTTTTCAATCCCAGAATTCTATTTAAGAAAAGAAGAAAGAAAAATAAAATGGAAGCCATGCCTTCAAATTAATAAGCTTTTTTGTTCCCCTACTTGTCCGTTACATAAAAAGCTAGGCTGAAGAAGTGGAAGTTAAACTGCAATCAAGCTCATTTTGGAAGAACTGTACCTACAGCACTCTCATATTTGTAGCAAACCTTGATGATTACAGACCTTCTGACACACTCTGCCTCTGAGCAGACATGATGCCAAGTTACACTCCCATACTCCCCCCTCTGGAAAACATCTGGAGAGATTACATTTATTTTCAGGGGGAAAAAGTCTTCCAAGATCAAGCTTTTGGGTTCTTGACTGTAACAATGGACATATAAAGACAGCTGTAATTTAAAGTTATTCTAGCTGGACATGCAAGAAGGTAGAAACAAGAAAAAGAAAAATTTAATGGACAAAGAATGCAGCAGTGCTTAGGCACTAATTTCTCAAGGGAACTGAGAAATTGTCTCTGGGGTTTGTAGATGTTTTAGTGTCTGGTTCCTTAGAACATCTTTCAGAACCACAGGAGAAAGAGCAGTATTTTGATGGTGCTCTTTCAGTTTTCATGTAGCATTGGTGGTTAAACCCATGTTTATAATGCTAAGGCTTGCTAATGTGATGACAGCTATGTTCCTGTCACCCTGCCAAGCTGATTACGACTCACTCCATACTGGAAATGTATTGTATTCATGGTTCTCAGAGGCTAGCCAGGAATGCTAGCTCATACTCTTTGTGTAGATAAGGTAAACTGCCATAAGCCTCTGCTTCCTGGACGAGGAAAAAATATGTACTGCTTAACTGAAAACAGTAGTTTGCTTGCTGATACCAAGGGATTATTGCACCTGAGCAGCTGTCCCAGCATGAACACAATGGGCAATTTCCCAGTACTGCTAAAACTCAAGCTACAAAATGTCCTTCAGAATTCACATATACAGGAAGAGAAGCAACTTTCTTCATCAAACCAAATTTTCTCCATATATGGGCTTCCCTTTTTAATATGGTTTGGGACTGCTGCCACAGCGGTTTTGTAGCTACCAAAACCACACTGAAAGCCCCTGACACACTTTAATAGCTTCAGCTTCCTTCATAGTTGCAGAATTTTTCCTTTTTTCTTCTTTCTTTTCCAAGTCAACTATTTAACAAAGAATTAAGAGATTAAAAAGTGACCCCCCACTTTCCAAATTTCTTGAAATAGGTAGAAAAATTTTAATGCTAGGTATGCTATTGAACAATGGCCAGCAATATTTTGGCCATTTTCTTCTTAAAGAGGCTTAATTCTTCCACCATCACGCACACAGCTGAGGCTGGGAACTTCCATCAATAATAAGAGCCCAGAGGTGAATTTCTTGCATTTCATTGTGGAAAAGACTCTGTGAGTGGCACATTTCAGTAAGTCATTAATAAGAAGCAATTTAAAATAAAGTATAAACTGTGGATACCTTAGGTGCATAGGCTGAAGCACACAATGTACAAGGATAGTCTCAAAAGAACTGGCTTTGTTCAGCCTGAAGAGAAGAAAGCTCATTGCTATCTACAAATACCTAATGTAAGGGTGCAGAGAAGACAGAGACGAAGTCTTCTCAGAGCTACCATGTTGGAGGACAAGAGGCAAAAGATGCAAGCTGAAATTCTAACTTGATACAAGAAAAAAAAAAAAAAGCAGGAGAGTGATGAAGCACTGGGACATGCTGACCTCAGAGTTTGTAGTTTCCACCCCTGAAGATACACAAAGCAGGGCTGGATCCAGCCATGAGCAACCTGCTCTAACTAGCCTGACTGAGCAGGAGCTGACCTCTAAAAGTCCTTTTCAGCCTACACACCTCTGTAAGTCTACATTCTTTGAGCACTAAGAACAAAAACGTATGCATGTTTATTTTGGTTATTCTGGCCACAAGTGATAATTCTGTAATTTTAATTTTTAAATAATAATTCCGACAGCACCTCACAAACTTCAACAGATGCTGTAAAATAAGATTTATCACAAGATTCACCTGTAACTATTATGTAAGTATATAGCCATAATTCATTGCCAGAATACGTATTTGAAAATAAGTCATTTTAGACAAAAGAAGTTGGAACTCAAGCCCTGTAGTGTCATTCATGAAGAATCAATTATGAACTTTTGCATTATATAGAGAGCTATAGTGACAATTTCAGCTGTACAGGTGAGACATATTTTACATTATTGAGATGCAGTGACAATATAATAACATTTAACAATGAGAAGTGATTTTTCCATCTCAGAACTCCAGCTGCTGCAGCCTGCCTGCTGTACTCATAGTGACAGTTTAAAAGGTTTTTATCTGGAGACATCTGCCATGTCAGCAGTTATGCCTGATGGTAAGGGCTGAGCTTGGTGTCTTTACTTAAACCACGCTCATTGTCACTGAAATTAATACATCGTGGTAGG
Organism: Falco biarmicus; assembly: GCF_023638135.1. NCBI lineage: Eukaryota > Metazoa > Chordata > Aves > Falconiformes > Falconidae > Falco > Falco biarmicus. The sequence continues at coordinate 4,799,564 of NC_079293.1, read as the reverse complement.
ACTTACTGAGAAACTTTCTTTTCCAAGTCAACTATTTAACGAAGTTATCGACAGACTGCTTCTGTCAAACTTTGTATGATGACAGTAACCTCTGCAACAGGGTAGGATAGACTGCCGGGAGTAGTAACCACTGAATTGTGCCCATATGACTCCAAAGATTTTATTTGCCCTGGGTTTTAGTACCACTTTAAACGAAAAAGTAAAGGATTTGCCAGAATGTTTGAGAGGAAACTGCTCAAGGGAAAAAAAAATAATCACAAACAATAATTACAAGTCATAAAACAAATCAGGAAACAGTGAATAAAAAATACTATTCAAAGAGACATTACATCCTTAATGCTCAGTCAGGGAAAATGAAAATAAGAAATCAACTGTTTCTGTTACTTCAGCAGTAGGGTTCCTTATTACAGAAACAAAGGCCAACAGCTGCCTTACACAACTGAACAAAATGCTGCCGCTGATGTCAATGAGAGCAGGGTCAGAATAAGCACTAGTTATCTCTGACACAACCCTACAGTCTGGAAAGAAGATGTAACGTGTGCTAGAAGCTTTATCAAGCACTCTGAAGTGATGCAAGACTCTTCCATGGCTAATCTGAACCCAGAGAGTCACTATGAAAAATCTGCACAAATATATGAGATTTTATTTTAGATAGGTAAAAACCATGAGGTAGTTGAAATTCAAACCATGTTTCTCAGCTACACTTGGTATGATAAAGTAGAAGGCAGCTTCTATTCTTTAAATGGAACGGGTTCAATAAAACTGGCAGTATTACTCCAATTCCTAGGTTAGGTAAATAGGCTTATCTTTTTCCTTCTTGAAAGTATGAAGAATAAGCCAGAATTTGGCCCTAAAAAGTAATTTTTACAAGTCACTTACAGTTAGGAATGAACTTTGGACAATTATTTAGACAGGTCTTGCAGCAAACTGCAGATGTCCTGAATGAGTTTTAGCTTGAAATACTACATTTGAATTTACAAATTATAAAATTTAAATAATTAAATAAACAAAACAACTTATTTTTATCATGATAACTCATTGTTTGTTTTTTTAACATCTCTCAAAGAAATCCCAACAACGCTAAAATGAAAATCCACATTCCCATGTCACACAACTTGATTGCTTGGTAAGGTCACAGTAATTAAAAACCAGAAATCCATCTATATGCTGATAAGAGTTAGTCAGGTAAGGTTTACATGGGTTCTGAATGCCAAACCAACTGTTACTTCATGATTTACAAGCAGTTACATTAAAGAATGTAGAAGCTGTATTAACACACTGATGGTTCTTCAAACATACAAGCTAACACACTGTGGCACTACGAAGGTAGGCAAAAACCTGCTGTGAACTTAAGAGTGATCACAGATCTATTTTTGTAGTCATCAGCTTTTCATGTTGGAAGTCTTCATGGCATAAATGAAAGCACATCCTCATGAATGTTGCTGCAAAACTCAAACTAGAACACCAATACACCCACACTTGGATATCCAACACACTGGCTTCCTGAAGTAAGGCATGACCAAAATCCACATCAAGATTTGTTGTCACTAAAGTGCTAAAGTAAAGAGGCACCTGCTAACTAATTCTGTGCTGGAGAATGATGTTTAGTCTTCTTGTGGTTGCAAATAGTCATTCCGAGTCTCCTGTCTACAGATAGAAGACACTTGTAAAAACAGACAGTAAGCATGCTGAGGACATAGTGATACAGCTAAACCTTCCTCTAGGTCATTAACAAACTGAGTTTTGCTCTATTTGGAGCTAAGGATCAGTTTGAGACTCTTTCTCATACTGAACAAAGGAACAAATCTTTTTTGGACTTCCCATATATTTGAAAGACTCATTCTTCCTTACAAATTACATCTGACATTCTAGATATTATTGGAGCTGCCTCCTGGGTGTTCTGGGTGCACAAGCAACTGTCGTCAGTCATTCAGGTAGCAGCTTGTGCTTGATTCATCTGGTGGTTTGGTACAAATTCTTCAGCACCTCCAAACAATGAGGAGACCCCATACAGAGATGTGACTCACAATATGAGTCACTGGGGTGACTCTGGCACAAGCTGGACTATCATTCAGACAGCTTTCTCTTTAAGACTGTGTGGCTTATTCAATATCCAACTGCTCCAGAACTTCTGTCAATACTCTTCTGTCCTAAGTGGATTTTGACACTGGATGGCACCTGGTATACAGTCCATTCATTGTGAAACAGCATAACTTGCTACTTAACAGTAGGAGAGTATGTTTTGGAAAGACCTTCCTCTAACCCTAGCTTTCCCTTTCAGCAACACATCCAACTCTTCTCTCTCTCCATTTTCACACCCTACACTGAGAAACTGTGAAGTCTAATTTTATTTTACAGGCTGTTGAATGATATTAAATATTTCATTACATCAAAATCACAAAAAAGGAACAACAAAATGCCTTGCTTGGAAATTGAAGCCTGACAAATCAATGCTAGATGCAAGGTGCAAAATTAGAATATTGTGAGAAAGGGTGCAGTTTCAGGAGCTACTATGACCTGATTTAACGACCACCAAAACAGGGAGTTCCTCCTTTTTACAACCTACTCACTGTGTTCCCCTTTGCTCATGGCCACATGTTCCCATCTCTTGTCTTGTGCCAAAACAAGAGCATGTTGGACTCCTCCATGACCTGCTTTTAACTAAATTAAACAGCGCATTAGTGTGTGTCAGTGACTCCAGGAGGGGACGCGTGAGTCTCAGAACCAGTATAAAGGAGAGAGACCACACATACAGGAACAGCGGAGCCTCCACAGTAGTAACAAGCCACCAGATATACAAAGATCCCTAACTGGCCTTCAGAGTAACTACAGAAGTGGTGAAAGTTGTGATGGACTCTATCTCTAAAAATTTCAAGATAAGAAGAGATGTTTTTTTTTGAAGTGGGGTAAACTTTGATACAATGTAGAATGAATTCTAGGAAGCACTATAGACAATTCTCCATAGGAGGTCAGACCAGATGATGTTCCTTTAAGAATTCATTTACAGAAGTTTTAAGTACTACTTAAATGCATGCAGCACAGACCTTTGCAACATTCAGATCAAGGTATGAGCAGAAAAGGGACAACTGCTAACCCACTTCATGTGATTCAGGAAACACTCTCAGCTGCGCAGCAACACTGTGTAATAGACAGGGAGGCGAGGCCAAGCTGCATGTGGGTACATTTCAGCTAAGTTCTGGTAATTTCTCTGAGAGTTCACATTGCTCATAATGTCTCAGAAGGCAGTGAACAGAGTATCTGAACATGCATGTTGGACAGAGCTGGATCTACAGACAAAGTATGTAACAAGTACTTACTGAAATAAAGATGTTAAGCAGGTTTTCCAGTGTTGGGAGCTGCGGAATCAGTTTCTGTACCACTTTGCTAAATGCTTCAAATATAGAATGATCATATATGCTTGTCAGATAAAAGCTGGAAAAAAACGTCACCACATTTTCCTTTTAGCCACATACTGTGAACATGATGTACCTTTCATAGTATGAGTGAAATGAAATATTGTCAAACAGCAAGTGCCTACATTTTATGCAATTACCCCTTGTGATCAAAAGTCATTTGTTATGATTGAAGCATAGGACTTCATCTCCATACAAAAAAAAAACTCTAGACACTGCAAACTAGGCCTTGATGTAGAACTTCATGATGCAACTCCCACCTTGGTATTCCTAAGAAAATATTTTTCAAATTGCAGGAGAGCAATATTACTGAGTACATCTGTTATGATCTATTTTTTGAAAGCTGTGGACCTATTTATCAATTCAATGATGCAGTCAAGTAAAGAGCTCTAAAGAGCTCTTAACTTGGAGCAGGTCTCTCTTTTTAATATATTTGTACTTGGCTTTTGAATATATTTGTACTTGGCTTAAGTGCTAAAAAAGCCATGACAACTTCATGTCCTCTAGTTCCCAGTCTGCAGAAGTCCACTATTTTCCATTATTTGTACAATAATCTGCTTTATCAGCAGACAACGCAAAGATACAGCACCTGTCTTCCCCAAGTGGCTCCAAGCAGGCTGCAGCAGTGAGGACTAGCGATTGGGAGGGGACTGTGAGGCAGAGAGATATCAAAGAAGGCAAAAGCAATGTAGGTGGCATATACAATCTACTGTCTGGAGCTCTACTGGTTGCTGCCACTGTCCAAGAAACTTATTTCAAGAGAGCAGCTGCAGCAAAAACTGGTAGGACTCTGTCGTATTTGTCATCTGTTTTTAAGCACATCTCCTCTCCAGCTTTCCCTCCAAGACAGCAATCAGAAATAAAATACTTTGTTTGGCTCAGGTCAAATGCAATGTCTCTGATTATCCTTTTCCTTCATATATCAAAAGCTCGTTGCCTGCTACTTCAAGAGAACAGAAAATGGTAACTTGTCAAATAAACTGCTCTCCTCTTTAGGATTCTCTGCATAGCAGCTTTTCTCACCTGAGGTGAATCTTCTCCAATCCAGCATCTGCAAGGTCATCATTTGCCCTCTGGTGAATATCTCTTTGTGTTTCAATCTTGTGATCATCAGATAAACCATCCACTTTATGGATAAAGATTTCAAAGTTGATATCTGGATTCACTTTATAGGCTCTGGTCACAGTAAGATGCAGCCGAGCTAATGCTTCCATATAATCATCCTAATGAAGGAAAAAGAAAAGCTACAACTGTTGGAAAGTTCCTAAAATACATATACAAAATTTTGCAATACTTACTTTTAGATAATGCTACAGTTCAACAACAGCTTAATTTTTAAATTCCCTAGAAGCCTGAGTCTACATCCAGCATGTGCATCAATCTCATGCTGTCAGCACTTAGGAATCTGAGCAAGACCCTTGAGATGTTAAAGCAAATCAGGTAACTTTTGAACATACTGCAAAGAGAGCTTAAAAATAACCAAGCAGCTCTTCAAGTTTTAATGACTTTCTTTTAATGCATTTGTGATCTAAGTTAAGTACTTTATTTGCTCTGTAAAAAAATATCTATGCTTTCCAACCCATTTATTGCTGAAGGAAGAAAAGGAAAAGGTAGTTTAAAGCCCCCTTTTTTACCTGAGAATCAATAACAAATATCAGTGCTCCAGTGCCTCTGAAAATCATCTCATAGTCAAATGTAGGATCAAAGAAGTCAATTTGCCCAGGAAAATCCCATATCTGAAAGTTGACAAAGGAGCTGTTGGAAACATCCTCTCTGCAGATCTTGTTTGTGCTCTCCAAGAAGAGAGTTTCATTAGGTGACATTTTGTGAAAGACAACTTTCTGAATGGAAGACTTCCCACTTCTTCTCAATCCCATGAGCAGGATTCTTGGCTTAACTTCAGTACTGAAGGGATCATTGAAATCCAAAACTGAATAAAATCACACAAGAAGAAAAGTAATAATCTATGGCAATACAATCAGTAACTACCAAATAACATGCATTTATTTTCATGCCATGTTTACTTGGATTGATGCAAAAGTTACCAATTTTTAAGCTTAGGGAGCAGTGCTACAGGCATCTTGACTTGAATTATTTGCCCCTTAGCCTATACTATCAGAAAACCCACTTTTCACCTGTAAGAGGCTGCAGAAGGCTAAACCAGAAAATTTTCTAGTCCTGATCCAGTTATATTAGCATAAAGGTGGCTATGGGAGTAAACTATACTGTTATATCTGTGAGGACATGAATGTATAGCTATCCACACCTGTAAGGACATCAGCTTCAGTTTCAGGTATCTCTAATCAAAACAGCTACAACAGTCTAAATTGATGCATTTAGTTGGCCTATAACTTTTAAAGTCCTTTGGTACTGAGCTGAAAATTACTCTACACATAAATGGATAAAAGCTTCCAAACACCCCTGTGATACCCTGTCTGCACCATCAAACACAAGCAACACAAAAAACTGAGTTGTCAATGCTAAATCTGCAGAGTAAAGTTCACAGCACACAGTGGTCAGGTTTAAAACACTGATCAGACAACAGGCTAAACACACTAGCTGTCAGGCAGACCTTCTCCCACTCGCTGCAGTACAGACTATTCAACATAATTCATAGCACAACATGAATTGTATTTCTTTCTCTTTTTCTGCTGGGATAAATTTTGAATTGCAGAAAACTAACACATAATTGTTCATACACATCCTTCCTGAATATCCCCCCCCATACGTTAAGTGATCAAGTTTACTCCAAAAGTACAAAAATCCAAACCAAGAAACCTCAGCAACAAACTGAACGTGTTGATTTATTACATAGCCTTACAGGTTGAAAAACATGGAAAGCTTGAAGGAACCCTTTGCCTAGGTGCATGTTTCGCACCCAGGGGTGGCAATCACATCTGTCCTCTTGCGCTCCTCAAGCCTCACTTCCAAGTTTCAAACCAGAAGAGCAGGACGTGCCTTCAGAACCTCGTTCACGTCTGGTTTTGCCTCCTGAACTTCAGTTACAGAGAATGAGGGCTTCTCCACGGAAGGTCTCGCAGAGTTAGCATAAAAGCATCCCTCGGCACCATCTACTGGCTCGTCAGTGGTTACGCCACTCAGTGGGGGCCCCTACATCCATTATCGGTGGGATCCTATCCATTTTAAATCCATTTGAAAGGCCTTGACAGGTATTAACACTTACTGTGCTCTTGCCAATTATCACGCATTAAACACTGCCAGGCTGGAGCAGTGAGCAGATGAAACTCCTTCAAGCAGAATAGTGACTGGTAACTCCTTAAGAACCTCATCCTCCTAATGCAGCAATGGCCAACTTCTGCTGACTCAGACAATAAATTTAGGAAGTAATAAACCACAGTCAACACGTTGCTCTACTCTTCCTGTCCACCAAGACAGTGATAGTACCCTCCTGCGGCTGCAAGAAACACGTGCCTACAACACTTCCCACCTATAGAAGAGTAATAAACATCTGCTCTAGGACAACGTAACAATATTTCATGTTTTGGGGGTACAGTCTTGTCAATAAAGGAAACCAAAGGTACAGGATTCAATGGCGTTTCCTCCACCCCACTCTCTTCTTTAACGCACAAAGTTTCCACAGCTGCCAAATGCAATTTCATTAATGTAATTCCATTAATGTGCATATATCCATATATCATGCAATTTGCATTTCGGTCATCAGAAGGAAAGAAAATTTATTCAGAGCTTTACAAGAACTTTATAAAGGCATGTAAAGAACACTCATCTGGTTGAGGCTTTATTGCATATTTCCGTAAGTTTAAAAAACTCCCACTTGCTCAGAACTTACACAACAGAACTTATGAAGCCTAATTTGCTATGGATTTGTACTTTGTGTCCCCTTCCTCTCCCCACCACAATAACCCCAACTTCTCCCTGCATGTCTTATGACATATCCTGCAAAAAACAGATATGACATGCTATGGCTGATCTGGAGCTCAACCCATGCTGGTTGGCTAAACTGTACACGTGTACACCAGTTTGCCAGCTGCTGCCACAGAGAGTGCACACAGCTGCTCCCCTGTCCCTCTCAGGACACTTTCATGTGGGTCTCTCCTCTCTTCTGAATGCCAGTTTTCATCAAACTTGTGGGAACTTAATCATCCTTGAGATGTCTTTCATTCAAATTTGGTTGAAGGTAGACAGCAGTTTCCAAAGTTCTGACTGGTGATGAGACAACCAGAAGACAGGCTACCTATGTAACTCCCTTTTCTTTAAGAAACAGGCTAAAAACTCACATGTAGCTAAAAAAAAAATATTTAAAATAACTTGGGGTTTAAAATTGTTGTTGTATTAAATTATCCCGTACTGTTAGATTTTTATGGACTGCAATACTAGAAAGAAATTGCTTTATATTAAAGCCATACTAAAAAAAACCCACAGTTGCAAGCAGAGAGTTACCAATGAGAAGAAGGAACACCAGCTCTTCTGCTAGTAAGACTGTTATTTAACTTCTGAAATCCTGCCAGTTCAAAGACAGGGAAATGTAAATGAGTATCATCCAAACCTGATTAGATAGCAAGGCTGCTATAGCACTTTCCTCTGAAAGTTAAGAGATTACCTTATATGTAATGGAATTGGACGACGCGCTGCCTGCCCACATTCCTTTGCAGAGTACATGACAGCTCCTTTAATTTGCCACAGAAATGCCAGTAGATGTATCACTGCAGCTTCCCAGACTAGGTTACTGAGTGAGATCATAATATGCCTAAGAGAAACGGTAAACTCTTCCCCATTCTGTAATGGGAAAGATAACTTTCCCTATTGTGAGATGCAATGCATTTCTTGCTTCATTCACTTTTGCAAAGAGTAAATGTTATAAAATCCCAGTTGCCAATGCATATCAAAGTCCTTCATATTTCAACTTTTCTAAGCAGCCATAAAGAACTGAAGTAACGGAAGTCACAATGGTTAGAACTGGTATCCTTTGAAGTATTCACAAATTAAACTTAACAAAGCCAAAAGTACTTTCCCCACAGAGAAGCACTCAATTCCTTACAAAATTTCTGTAATTGCAGTTGCCCTGGTTTATGGAGTGGAATTTATGTGCATTGCAATATGCAGAAGAGCTGAGGAGTTAACTGAGAACTGCACGTAGTAGCCCTGACCTGTTCTCACCAGGATGCACAACTCATAATGAATACTTCAATATCTCCATGCTATTAGAGATATTAATTGATAATTAAAATAGTTTTTGAAGCCCATCCTGTATTCCACATCAATTGCAATTAATTGTCAGAGCAGATGACTATCCGTGCTTCACAGGCATACGTGATGGGGATGCCACGTCGGAAGGTGTATTTGTAGATCTCGCCAGTTTTCTAACATCCAAATAAAGCACTGCAGTTCATCTGCTCAAATGATGTCAAGTCAAAAGAAATTATTTTGCTTATGTTACTGTCCATAAGGTGACAAGCCTCTGAGTTTAGTTTTAAACTAATACAGATCATAATGATTTATTTTTTTTTGCTCACTAATGCAATTATGTCATTTTTAAGTTTTAACCTTTTTTGTGTAAAGGAGAATTAGGAGTCCCAAATTTTCCATTCATGTACTTTCAAGCCCACTGATCTCATAGCATTTCCAGTGCTACTATGACTGTGATATCTACAGCACTTTGGAGTGCTGTCAAAAGACAGTAGCCTTACAAAACACATACAATGAACATGTTCAATGCTAACAGATGGCCTGAGCCTAAACAATTAACAGAAAAAGCTTGTAAGTAATCAGGAGAGCTGTTCAGCTACTGTGGGTTTATAAACATTGCAGAAATACCTGGTGGAAGGAAATTCTTGTAGCTAAAGAAAAGACTCAGAACTAGAAGACCTCGTTCCACTCTGCCACAGATTCATCAATCTGCAACGATATGCCTTAAAGCTACTTCCCTGGGGACACTGCAGAGGGTTTCCCTGCTTCTAAATACTTTTTAATTGCATATATCAAAACTACGACTAGGCTTTATGTAAACTTAAGTGCTTTAAGGTCTCTGAATATGACCATACTTATAAAGTAAGAAGATTAAGAAGAGGAGAAAAGCATGGTTTCAGCATTCAGGCTGGAGACAAGAAACCAGTATGGGGTGAGAGATAACCAATATGAAGTTTTGAAATCTCTTGTATGCCTACAGGCACAAATTACGCTTTTACTTTTAAGCCTGGCTTCTCCCTTCACTTTCAACAGCAACTGATTGAAGCTGTTCTCCTTACACTGCCCTTCCATTCTTTCTGTGTAGATAAGTGGAGGGTATGACACTGAATTTTGGACCACTTACCGTACAGATCCAGGAAGACAGAGGACAGAAACTGGGAAAAGGAAAGTCCCTTGCCTTGCAGCCCAGTATTAAATACACAAAACACGGACCCAAACCGCAACCCCCTCCATTACAGATGCTCTGTGTCTCTCCAGAGAATTCAGAACGAAACAGAAAGCCAGGGGATCTGGATTGTTAAAATGGACCTTTGTTTTAATTCTGTGTAAAAAAGGTCCCTGCATGGACTGTCTTCTGCAATTCAGGATGTAAAGGTTCGTTTCTGTTAAGTACAATATTCTGGTGTTGCTACGGAAGAAGCAATTGAAATTTTTAACAGCCTAACAAAGTTCCTATTGAAAACCACCCAAATAAATTCCTCTGAGGACAGAATACAGATTACTTCTCTATGGAAAAAGCTAAGTTCGTTTAGCACTAAAGAAATATGCTAAAATATATTCTCTTTGTGTCAAAATAAAAGGAATTATTTAGCAGTTGCAAGTAAGATTTTAATTAGTCTCAGCTACAGCTCTTACATCCTAGCATTCCCATATTCTGTAGCCATGAAGGATTGTACTCAAAACACCCCCCTCCCCAAAATTTCATTAGTCAATGTGATACCTCCTAAAGCCCGCAGGACCGGGCCTTTAAGGAGAAGGTTCTGCATGCTAATAACCAGCGTAGGTTTAACAGATGTGGCCTTTCCTTATGCTATCATAAAAAGGTAGCTCTTTTTTCACTCGGAGATACTGAGCGTTCTCCAAGCTCCTTTGTGAAATACATCTCGGAAGAATGAATTCAGGCTCTGAATGAAAGCAACAGGCTCTGAGCTGGCATTGCCTTTTTTTACTGAATGAGACTGCTTTTCTTGGTAAGCCTGTCCTTCCCAGCATCACCATCCACACTGACACAGATACGCAGTGAATAACGTGGGTCCTCATATGCACAGACACATGGACAGCAGACATCTAGCGGAGCCTGCCACTGTGGGAACTGACATCCACAGCTGCAGAGCAGCCCTGCACACAGAGCTGCATGTCACCGCCACCTTTTATAGCCTGACACCCAACCCCCCCCATCCCCCGCCTCCTTGGCACACTCAAGTCACATCAGGCTGTGGCCACCAGTAGCCAGCAACTCTCACCCCAGACATGGAAAATACTGAAAGGAGATTACACACACACACACACACTTTGCCTGCACTCCTTTTGCCTCCCCCCTTATCCCCAGTCCCTTCTGCTACCTGGCAGACCTTGCCCTGCTCCTGCCTCTGAGCTCCCCGCTCTCTCTGTCACGGCGGTAGCCCCCCAGGAGCGCCCTGTCCCCGTCCCCTCCCCCGGTCCCGTCGGCAGCATCCCCGCTCAGCCTGGCCTCTTACCACCCAGCCCGGTCCCTGCGAGGCCTGCCCTCTCCCCGGACGCCTCGGCTCCCTTCGTGCCTTGCTCACCCTCGCCGCGTCCCAGACGCCGCGGGAGGCCCGGCCTCCTCCCTGACCCGCATCCGCAGGCAGCCGGGCCCGACCCCCGCAGCCCAGCCGGGGCTCCCCGGCGGCGGCCCCGTCCCGCCCGCCACCGCCCCTGCCTCACCTCGGCCCCCGCCCGCCTCACCCGCACCTCCGCGCCCGCGGGGCCGGCCCTGCCCCGCACCGCCTCACCCCACACCCGCAGTCGCGGCCGGTCGCTGCCCCAACAGCCCCCTCCGAGGCCGGCGCCCGCCCCCCCCGGCTCTGCGGGGGCAGCCCCCGCGGCGGCCGCGACGCCGCTCCCCGCCGCCCTCGCTGCCGCGGCCGCTGCGGCCGCCCCGGGTGGCACTCACACGCCTCATCGCCGCCGCTCTCCGCGTCACCGTCCGAGGACTCGGCCCCGTCGGCGTAGCCCGCCAAGCCCACGATCTCCTCCTCCTCTTCCTCCTCCTCGTCCCCCTCTTCCTCCTCCGGCAGCTTCCTCGGCACCTGGCTCATGCCGGCCGCGGTCCCGCCGGGGCTCCGAGGGCCCCTCTGCCTCCGGGCGGCCTCGGGGCGCGCCTGGCCGCGGGCGCGGGGGGGGCCCAGGTACCGCGCTGGCGCCGTGCCCCGCCGCCGCTCCCCGCCGCCGCCGCCGCCGCTCCCCTCCCCCGCACGGCGCTCGGCGGAGCGCGCGGCGCAGCCTGCCGGCGGGGCGCGCACCCAGCGGGCGGGGGAGGCGGCGTGACCCGCGTCACCTGACGCGGCCGGTCACGGGCCGGCGGGGCCTCCGCGCTCGCCCAGGCGCGGCACCGCCGCGGGCACCCGCCGCTGGCAGGCGGAGCCGGGCGCTGCGGTGCTCACGGGCGCGCCCCGGGGCCTGCCGGCCGCCGCCGCCTCCCGCCCCGGCCCTGCTGTCCCGCGGCGCCCTGCGCGGGCCTGGAGGCGCCCGTGGACGGCGCACAGGCGAGGCGCTGCCTCTGGTGTGCGGGGGGCCGAGCGGGGCGGCGGGCAGGTGTGCCAGCCTGCAGGTGTGCCAGCCTGCAGCACCGCAGTGACGGCTGGCGGTTTTGTTGCAGCCAGCCCTCCCGGGGGGCCTCCAAGTCAATCGGGTCCTTGTCCCGCGTGGAGCCCAGCCCCACGGCAGGCTCTCGAGGGTGGTCCCCTGCGTCACCCCCACGGGTGCCTCTGCCTTCGGCTTGTGGGAGACCCTGGGCCTCTGGCAGGACCCGCGTCTGCCCGGTGCTGCTCAGCCTGTGGATCCACTGTGCCCGCTCAGGGCCCAAATGGTGTTGGCGGCGCTGCCTGCGGCCGGCCTGATGGGCCTTCCATGGCGGCTGTGTCATCGTATGGCCAGGCCCAACACGTTAAGCCAGGCACTAATGGTGAGTGGTAACATCTGCAGTGTGGGTAAGAGAGATTATTTTGTTAATAATACCCTGGATGAAAGGAAGACTAAAGAAAGCCATGGCAGTGAAACCTTCTTGGAAGAGGATGAGGTTTTTGAAGCCCCTGACAGACTGAGGTGCACTCATCTGCCTGCCATTGCTTCCTCCAGACCAGCACTGTGAGGACAGACCTTCTACCCCTCAGCAAGGCCCTTTCTCAGGTGTTTCCAGTGCTGCTCTTGTCTGAGCACCACAGCATGTGCGTTAGCCCCTGGCGGTCATCCCGCACTGCCTGCTGTAGTGACAGGCAGCTGAGTTCCCAACTCTGCGGCAGCACATTTTCCTCTGTTTCTCTCTTACTGCTTTTTCCTGTCTTGTCCTCCCTCCTTGCATTCAGTATAATGGTTTGACTTACGTTCGGAGTTTCCATATGTTCCCTGCAGCTCATTATTTTCCTACCTCTGTGCTGCGTGACAGTCTTCCCATAACCAGGCTGTTCAGGCTGCTGTAACCCACTTGAGATAATGGAGGCACACTTTTGTCCAGAAATGGGGGAAGAAATCCCCCTCTTTTGCTCCAGATCGTGACAAAGCTACCAATACACAAATGTATTGAAATGCCTTTCTTTATTCTCAATTTACCAACCTGCTTGGAAGTTTTGCTTGAACAGATTAACAATGTACCAAAAGATTATGGGAAACATTTCAAAGTTAAATCCCTTACGAGGAATTAGGACTTAAGTTTTAAGCAGGATTTTTTTAGCAGTCATCTTTTCAGCATTGTATCGTGGGACAGCCCTGGGAGGCATTAACCTGCTGAAAACTGATGGAAAGAGGAGGAGAGCTTCCAGGTCTGTAATGAATGAGTCTGTCTCATTCACCAGCTGACCACATCTGCGCAGAAAGGACTATGAGGTTTCAGGGCTGGTTATGGGAAGTGGGTCTTGCCCAGAAATCTGACTGTCTCTTAGGTTTCTTTTATACTTACACAAAGAGCTATGAAACATCACCACTGAGAGAGAATAATCTGGAAATATTGAAATACTAAATCAAGGTGTAGAAGCTCAGGAATGAAAGGACTGGTTACGATGCAGCTCTTCCCACAACACTGATGTCAGTGACCTCCTGTTTGACCACAGCTTTGGGGTCAAAGCCACATAGACTCCAGGCCCATCGCTGGCTGGGTTTTTAGAGTAGGGCTGAAGCACTTCTGCCAGCCCCTTGGCAATATAATCTGTCATGGCCTCTGCATGAGCTTCAGGATTTGCTCCTCCTCTGTCCCTTTGCCACCAAGTTGTTTTCTGTCCCCTCTGCACCTGGCTTTTTTCTTTCCTTCTTTTTCTTTTGTCAGGTCATGTAACTGTGAAGCCTTTTGCACATAATGAAACAACGCCCAGCCTTCAGTCACAGGACTTGTAGTAAGGGCAGGTAGACAAGGCGTTGAGTCTTTGAATATACGATGTGTACAATATCAGATGTGACTGGGCTTTGTCTGCGGGGAGCTGCAGTTCATAGGCATGACACACTTTCTGTTTCAGGCAACTGAGGGAATCCCTTATGAATTTCCTTTCCCGACAGAAAAAAGAATTCCAGAAGCAGACAAAATTGGATGTCTGGATTAAAAAAGGTTAACGATAATTAAGCACAGGGAACGGTCCCGCTCACATCCACACAGTCAAGGAAGCCCACCTGCATCGGGGTTTGCAGGATTGTGACAGCATCTCATCCTAATTCTGTTAAAGGGGGAGAACTATCATTAAATGGATTGGTGACAGATCAGTGCCAAGAAAGCCTTTTTCTGCAATGTGCTAACATCTTGTTTCTCAATCATAATGATCAAACATAGCCAAAGTAGTCCTGCAAACATTTATATATATAGAACTTACATAACTTAATTGTTACTCGCATTAATACTTCCATTCCTACATCAGAATTATATACAATGTCAAGGAAAATAAAATTCCCATGAAGCAGGCCTATCCTGAATATGGGAACGGAATCACAATATATTTTTTTGTATTTTAGAGTAACATCCTAATTTCAGTGATGACACCAGACTTCAGTCTAGTACTGGAGTTTTGACAAAGCTACAAAGCTTTGCTGAGATCACAGAGGCATCAGAACACAAATTTTGGTCAGTAAATCTTTCCTGAGGAGCACCGAGGGTTTTGGTGCATACCTGTGGTGTGACTTGCCACAGAACAATGAATACCGTAGTAATTGTTTAGTGAAACATGCGTAAGTAGACACATCTGCAAAAGCATCCAGAAGAATACATCCATCACACAGCCGGGTAGTGGTTGTGTTACTTCAACGTTTAGTTTGCTTAGGGCATAGTCCTAAGAATGCCTTCGAGCCAGCGGGGTGGCCTTTGAAAGCGATGATGTGCCGGTGGGAGCGGGCACAGTACAGGGAACAGCTGCTTGCTTTCAAGTTTCCTCCTTCAGATCCCGCTTTTCTCCTTTTACTCAGCTTACTCACACCAGCTCCTTCCTCCTGTACCGGTGCCTACAGACCGCTCCTGGCTGACTCGCCGCCCCACCGGCCTGTGAGTTCCCGACGAACACTCGGGGCAGCCTGCGCTCCCAGCTGCCGGGGCTGAGGGGCCCGGGGCGCTACGGCAGCCGGGCTGGGCGAGGCGGCGGGCGGGCACAGCCCGCTCCGGGCACAGCCCCCGCTCGGCTCAGCCCGCTCCGGGCACAGCCCGCTCCGGGCACAGCCACCGCTCGGCTCAGCCCGCTCCCCACCGTCAGCCCGGAGTTCAAAGCCCGCTGGCCGGCTCCCGCCGGCGGGAAGGGCCGCTGCCTGCTACGGCGTTGGGCTTGTGCCAGTTCTGCTCCGACGCAAATTGTTACGGGCTCCCATAGTCGAGCTGCGAAGGAGCCGCCGCCCGCGAGCGCACCCGGCGCTCCCGGAGCCTCGCTCCGGCCGGCTCCCCGCCTTCCTGGCCAGCAGCGGGTACCTCGCCCCGCTGGAGGCCGGGCCGGTGGCCCCACGCCCGCGTTAGCCCGCCCAGCCCGCCGCTGGTCCCGCTGCCCGCGCCGGTGCCAGATGGGGGGGCCTGGCCCCGCACCTCCACGCCCGATCTGCCCCGTGTCCTCGGTAGGGAGCGGCTGTGAGGGGGCCGGGGCGCGGCCGGGGCGGCCTGTCCTGTCACGGCCCCTCGCCGCGGGGGAGGCGGCCCGGGCCGGCGCGGCGGGTTGGAGGGGCGCTGCCCGCCCGCCCGCCGCGGCCGCTGGGTGTCGCCCTCGCAGCGGGGACGGTGGCGGCGGTGGCGGCGCCACCTGCGGGGCAGCCCGGGCCGGCGGCGGAGGCGCCGCTGGAGGCGGTAGGGCTGTGCCCGGCCCCGCGCCCGCCGGAGAGCGTGTGCCGCGGGGGGAGCGCAGGTGAGCGGGGCGCCGCCGTGGGGCAGGCGTGGGGCCCGGGGCGCGGAGCCGCGCCCGCCCGCCGGGGCTGCGTGCGGCTGTGGTGAGGCTGAGGGGCGCGCCGGGGCCGGGGCCGGGGCCGGGCGGGTGGGCGCGGGGCTGGCCGCGCTGCGGCGGGGCTGCGGCGGGGTCCCGGCCCTGCAGAACCCGCGCTCGGTGCCCGGGCGACTCAGGTGTGCTCTTGTTACGGCCCAGGAGTAGGGTCCGGGGGGGAGCCCCCCCTTCCGCCCACACGCGAACTCCGGGCAGCCGCACAGAGACAGGAGCCCGTGTCTGCGCAGGGGCTGAAGTGCAGGTTCAGGGGTACAAATGAGGAGCCTTAACGCTCTTGTTCCAACTTTTAAGGCCGTGTCTGATGAGGAATGGGAATCTGGCTCAAAGTCGTCCGCAGTTGCTGTTGTTGACATCACCTGAACGCTCCACTGAAAATATTTCCACTAGTTTACTGCAAACGTCGGCTTCCCCTGAGGTCTCAACACCTTGTGAGTATACGCGGGCTGCTGGTAGAGCTCTCTGATTTTAGAAATCCACGGCTACAGTGTGTAATTATTCTGCAGTGTTCATTTCATTGCAAGCATTAATAAAGGGCTTATCATGCTCTGGGGTGTTGTGTGCATTACGGTATAGGCTGTAGATAGTGCTCTGTTTTTTTAAAAGGCATAACCAATATCTTTGTATTTTTATAATTACGTGTGATTATTTGGGTATCTGGTATTTCTGCAATACATGTCTGCTACTGAATACCTTTAATTCACAGGGAAAACATTGAGGGGTAGAAAGTGGCTTACTGGCTGGTGGGTCACTGAATCTTCCCCCCATGAGTTGTTTAAATGAATTTTGAGTGTCCTACCAATGTTGAAGGAGCAATCTGTCAGGAAGGTCAGTTAATCTGTCTCTGTTCAATGACGGAAAAATATAACAAAAGCTAAATTCTTAGGCAGCACTAGTTAGGAATGGTCCAGATCTAGTAGGCCTGTTTGAGCGTATGGCTTCTTCTGAGGAGAATGTTATTTGCTTGCTTGCTTTCAACGTGATATGTCTGAGTGCGTAGCTAGTTTTATAACAACTTATTCTGGCAGGCTGAAGTTCCAAGTATTGTGTAATCTTCATTCTCCAGATACTTGGAAAACAAAGTGTTTCTGGAGATGTATGATTACGTGCAAGATCTGCAGTTGCCTTGCAAACCTCAGGACATGGAGTAATGACACTAATTGAGAACTTCATAATGATTTCTGAGCAGAAAATACCAGTTAGAGCTGCTGCGTGTACCAAAGCTACTGTTGGCTGGCAACATAAAGTATTAGGCACCTGCCTGCAGATTTCAGTGAGAGGTTAAGGTGTATGCAAATCTTTATGTAGATGCCTGTATGTACAGGATGTATGCCTGTTTGTGTCAGTGAGGAGCTAATAGTCTGTGAGAGTGGATGGGAATTCTGTAACAGTAGTAATCTCATTGCTTCTTCTTGTTTGAAAAGAAACTGTAATAAAATTAAGAAGTGGCTTCGTGATAGTACTCAGTTGGGAAAGTGTTCGTTTTTCCCTACTTCTTGATGTTTACCCTGACATTGCTATCAACCTCATGTAGGAGACTGTGTTTGAACACTAGAAATGAAATGATGAGTAAATGATTGGTAAAAATAAAGTGATCAAGCTCCTGATCATTCAGGTGCTTTTCTTCAAGCTTTTTGCAGAGTTCTTTTCTTTTGGGGGGAAGAGAAACTGTGGGAAGCTGGCTTCAGAAATGGTGCTCCAATGTTTGCTGACATAATCTAGTTGCAGCACTAGGCTGAGCATCCTGCCTTGTCAAAGGTGGCATGTTGTGGAGTTCGGCTTGTCAAACTTACGATGTTCTTAGACTTGATGAGATGAATGATATCTTAATAAATCAGGTGCTTGTAGGGTATGGTAATGAGCAATTGAGCTGCATTTCTCCATCTGTTTTCAGCTTCACCTCTGCTTGACTTTGCCAATGAGTCATTTTGTGATGTAAGAAAAAAACTTGCTGCCCCTTACTCTCTAAATCTCTATAATAGGACTAACAATGTTTATCTGTTTGGATGGGTGGCATGACAAATGTTTGTAAAGCACTTTTAGGTTCTTAAATTAATTATACCATCTGACAGCTTTATTTTATTTATTCTCATTAGTTTCAGATTCAGATTTTTCCCTCAACGGTTAGGACTTGGGGTGAACTTCCAGAGAACTCATAGTTGTATCTTTTCTTAGAGTTACATCAGTGCGACATGTCATCTGTGGAAGTATTTCATTTGAAATCACAAATGTGGTACCATGTTTCACTGGCAAGATTGGCCTAGAGTGGTATTTGTCAAAGACGTAAATGAATTGTAATTGCTTTGGGCAAATAAAAAATTGAAACAAGTCATTTTAGCTCCTTTTTTTTTACTAAGAAATTAAATCTGTGACTTCTTAAAAAATGATCCAGCCAAAAATAGAAGGTGTAAAGCTGCACTTTGGAAAGACCTCAGTCTGTAACAGTATAGCAAGGGCCTAATTTTCTTCCCTGCCTCCTGGACAGTTACTTTGGCCTCAAAAATCTTCAGAATAATTTCTGAATACAGTAACAGCAAATATTCTTGCATACCATCACTAGCTTGTGGACCCTTTAGGAAGAGCTTAGTTACTTCTCTCTTCACTACTCCCACTCCTTGTTAGCAGATGCTGCTGAAGAATAGTTACAGTATATTGATAGCAGTTGTGAGAGAGAAAAGTGAAATCCAAAAATCCCCCTGTGATCTTTCACTAAATTATGTGTAAAGGCTTCTTTCTAAACTTTCTCTTCTCCTCTTTCTGTATTTGGTTTATCTCATGCTGCCATTCAAAGGACTGTTGGGCTTTTGAAGGCAGATGTCCAAAAGTTAGAAAAAGCCAGAATAAATGTGTGAATTCCTGGCTTATTTGTTGCATGGCTTTCAAATGCATGCATGCCAGGATGTTCTCTGTGTATCGCCTCCCTGGAGGATGTGGTTGTACACGACAGACAGAGTGATGCTCTGTGTCCGAGGTGGTGCTAGTTCGGCCATAGAAGTATTTTTCTTGGTTTCTGGAAAACCCTTGAGGTCCAATTGCAGATGTGCAGGTCTTGATAGTGAAGCAGGGAAGGATACTGTCAGTGTGTGGTAGTTCAATACCAGGGTGAAGGATGCTGTCAAAAAACAGTAATGACATGAGTAAGTGTCAATTTAGAACACATTTTTGAGAAGTGTGTGATAAATAAAGTATTAAGGCTGCACAGGACTTTGAGGTTAAAAGAAACCTAGCACATTAACTATTAGTAGTAATCTGATTTATTGAAAGAGTAAGATGTCCTGTGAAAACAGTCCTGTTGTGATAAATGAATCCATGTTGGGTGGCTTAACCAACACAGTACAGCTTGAATTCCTGCATTATCTGGTTGTGGATGGGTCTTGGTAGCATCAGGGCTGTACTTCTGATGCAATACTGAGTACATAGCTAGCTCAGGATATGGTACAGGACTGTAGATTGCTGGCTTGTTCTTGCAGCATTTAACTTTTGATCCTTTGTCAGTGGTCCTAACATGTGTGGCATGAAATTCAAGGTTCTTGCAATCAACAGGAAGACTCTGTCTTATGTCTTACTGCCAGCACTCATGTCTTCCTGCCTGCTTCTCTGTGCTCCCTCCTTCCCATTCCCCAGACCCTGTACTGGTCCTCCAAATCCTAGGTGCATCTCAGCCAAGCCATGGCTGTGGCGGAAGCTGGCTGCAATTGGGGATGGGATTTAGGCACATCTGTGGGAAGCGGTGGATGGAAGTATCTGGTATGGATGCTAGGCAGAGGGTACTGGGGCTATGGGGTAGCTGGGGTGCGATGTGCTGAGTGTGGGCACCCTAGTGAGTTTGCCCTAATCTTGAAGAAAAATTTATTTCGCCCTATGTCAAAAAAGCCTAAGCTTTTTTATCTTATGCTGTGATCAAAAGCATGTGTAGAGTACTCTTCAAATCATGAAATCTCACCTCCTTCGAATCCTGCTTTAAAACAAGCTGCTTCTATCCCTTACTTTTCCTTTCTCTCACACAACTTGCCTTCCTTCCCACCTGAACACCATCCGCTTTTGTGAAGTGATCCACTGAAGATAGTTTTTGGGTGCATGACCTGGCACGGTGTTGGATGAAAGCATTTGCATTTGCATTATGCAAAATGCATTTGGATTTGATGGAAATTAATTCCATAAGGGTGTGTATCTTCATTGTGTCCACATTACAGTGGGATCAGTTTCTTTTCCAGTTTGAGATGCCGATTGCCGATTCCAGTCAGGAATATTTTCTGTTGGTTTTAACAGCATCTGCAATGTGACATCTTAGCAAGACCTGATGCTAGTCTATTTATATTGTGCTGATACACTTCGGAGTCAAAATTCTCTAAATTGTCTTAGATGGGTCAGTCACTGAGGAAAGTGCCAGCTTTAAAAAATAAAAAAGCACCACCAATGCATGGTAGTCATGTATCAGCTCAGTATTTTTTTAATAGTGATCACAGTGAATCATTTTATGTATGTTTTACTTCTATTAAAAGTTTGATGTCTATGCAAGCAGTACGGTTGCAGAAACTGCAGTTGATTTGGAGTCTTGGGCAGGATGTGATCTTTTCACTTTATCACTACTGTCTCAGATAATTGCACGAATACCTGCAAAGCATACCCATTACTTAAGCCAGTTCATTAGTATATTGTAAAGCTCACATATGAGTAATTTTCCTTCATTTTCTTTTTGACCACCTTTGTGATTAGTCTGTGTCTGGCTGAAGTCTTTTGAGAAGATTTAGGGATGGGGGACGGGGGTTGTCTTTATTTTTCTGGCTGTAGAGCTATCTGCCTGCCATCTGCAGTCTTTCATTGATAATGTTGTTCAGATCTAGATTTTGAAAGTACAGCACTTTCTTATCATTTTGTCTTTTCTAGACTTTACAGCAGTTTCTGAATTGTTGCAAGTATGGGTTTTTTTGATAGCTTTTCACAGCTTCTGTTTAAAATCAGGCCATGCTCTGTCCCTGTGCTCTTTTTTTTTTTTTCTCTAAGAAGTGGTACTGGTCTTAAATCTTTACATTCTTCCTCTTCTGTTACACTGTGATGTAACTTCAGCCTTTGACTAGCCCCCAAGATCTAAAATTTCCGTGTATGGAAGCACAAGAAGTACAGATAGATTTCTGTTGGCAACAGAACTGCAGAAGTATCTGTCTTCAATGGTGTGGTTTTTTCGTTGAAGAGTGCCAGATGATGGAGTTGCAGGCAGATGTCACAGCAGATGCTGACCAGCTTATTTTTTCATTTCAGAGTCTGAAGGTATTTAGAATAAGAATAAATGTTATGTTTTAACGTGTATCATGTTACCATTTTTGTGTGCTGTCATATGGTGCCCTACAGGTAAATGAGTCTTTGCCCAAAATTCTTGGTAGCATGGAAAAAGCTCAGAGGCTAGATGTAATTGGAAGTTGTTTTTCTTCCTGCCCCTGTGTCATGTTGCCTGCAATAACCATTTCTTTCATGTGTTTAGGTTCTCTTAGATGTGGTGAAATGCAGTCCCTGGATTTGTAGGGTTATGTCAGATGCTGCCCCCACCCTCCACCCCCCCAAAAAAAAAAGAAAAAAGAGATTGTGGAGGATCACGTTCCCCTCCTTGAACGGATATAAATTTGCTTCAGCGGATATAAATTTGCTTCAGCGTGGGAGGTTGTACTCTGATTCTAATGTGTGATGATTTCTTCCAGAGGTGTGCTAGTTTCCTCCAGAACAGCTGTTCAGTATGGTTGAATGCCCTGTATTAGTGAAGCTATGGTTGAAGTCTGTCAATATGAATGGGAGACTCTAGTGTGGAGTAAGCTGAAGTGTGAATTTACAGTATTTTATTAATGATCAGTCAGTTACCAAGTAGTTGGATTCTTTTGTTTCACTGTAAGGTTACACTTACCAGTTTGGAGAAGCCTGGGTTTAAGAAATTGTGACTTGGCATGCACCGGGTGAGGCCATCATCCATTTCACTTTCTCTGGTGTCTTGATGGGCAAGTGGAGATGCCTCTGCAGATGGATAGCGTAGTTACCAGTATGCTTGGTAAAGCAGGACTGGATTTGGGGTGAATGACGACAGCTCAGTCAAGAGAGAGGTTGATGTTAGCTGTCTGAGTTGCTACTAGCTTCAAAATAAGCAAAAGCAAATGTAATTTATTTGAAGTTTAATAACATAAAGAGTTTTCAAAAACTTAGCAAGTGATATAGATGCTTCTGATGTACCTTGCAAAGACAGTGTGCCTAATGTCAGCTGCTTCTCTGTGTGACTGTCTTCATGAATCACATTATTTCAGTCACCTTGAAGGCACGGAGCGCTGCACATCTCTTGCTGGCTTGGACAGAACTGTCTGTCTGGGAAGATTTCTTTCAGTTCTTCCTGCATGGTGGCCAGTGGCTGAGCAAGTTGCCTGCCTACAGGTAAAATGAACCTGATTTAGAGGTATAGGTGAATGCTTTCATGGTCAGTGTGGCTAATTCTCACATCTGTTATGTTGGCTGCATTTCATTTGCAGGGAAAGAAAACATATATTCTCCTTAACGCCTTTTACTCTTTTAGGGCATCCATGTCAATGACCCTCTGAAGCTGAGGAGGAAACGTGAGTGAGTGGGAAATAGGCTAGGAAAACACAGCTTGAAAATTGCTTTATAATAAGAAGAGCCATTTCTTCTCACTTGTTTTGAGCCTGAGATCTGCTGATTTAATCTGATGCCCTCTAGTATTTCTCCAACCTGATTTTCCTCTGCTTAATCATGTCCTGCCTTTGGTTGTCTTATGTTCTTCCTTGAAACTTTTCTAGTTTTGCTAAACCTTTACTGAGAAGAGATGCCAGAGTTACAACTTTTGGGATGCAGTTGAACTTTTTAGACAGTTGAGTAAGGGTGGTTTTGCTTGTATTCTCTGCAGTAATAATTTTTAGCACTTTCCCTGCTTTCTAACTGTGCTGATACTTTCATAAGAACAATCCACTATAAATCCAAGGTCTCATTCCTGAATAATCCAGAGCCCATCTTTATGCATGGGAAGTTGAGGTTTTTCTTCCTGCCATGAATACCCATCTTCTTTTGAAATGGTATTGAATTCTGCCAGCCATTTTACTGGTTATTTGGTGTCATTAAGTCCTTCTGTATCTCTTTGCAGTCAGCACTTGCCTTTATCCTGAATAATGTTATCCGTGAGGTCTGTTATTTAACTGTTGTCATCTTTCCCTGTCCCGCTGTGATTCATTAGTGGTATACTGGACACAGTATAACGCAGATGGCCATGGGGCTGCAGAGTTGGTCTCCCTCCACTATGAAGACTGACGGCTTTTTCCTTGTACCATTTATTTTCTGTCTAGCTGGTTCACTATACAGATGAGGAGTTTTCCTGTTATCCCATAGCGGCCTAGTTTTTATAATACTGAATTTTATTTTTTTTGTAATTAAGCAGCCTTTCTTCCTTTGAGGGGAATCTTTGGGAATTGGACCCTTTTGACTAAGTTACCATGGCTTGAGGAATAACTTTACATCAGCGAAGCTGTGATAACAGGCTATGTGTAAACACAAATGTGAAGTAATTTAATTTAAACATCTTTCTTGGGTCCAAACAATCAGCATTCAGCTGTAATTAGTCCACATTACAATCACCTCCCAGATTGCTTCATGAAGTGTTAAGTTTCAGTATTCTTTTGGGGATTTAGTTTTGGTTGAGGAGTGCCCTGAGTGAATTTGTTAGGTAGGTCTCAAATAAAAACTGTTTAGAATAACTCACTTCTGCTTCTTATTCTCCCTACTTGTCAGACCAGGTTTACTATTTCTGCATGTAAGCCTCCCTTGCTTTTTCAGAAAGTATTCAGTCCTTTCTCAATGAGAATTTTACACTTCTCAATGAGAATTTATATGTCAGCAAGATGGGACCCAACGTGAAAAGTGAACTGCAGAATTAAGTGGTACGAATACTTCACCAAGTAGCATGCCACACCAACAAGTTGAAGCAGAATTTGTAGGTATAAGCTATAGTCCTTAGCAGAGTTTCTTAACTGAAAAAAAACTATTTTAAAAAATGATTCCCAGATTCATTCTGTGCCTACAGGAATAACTTAAGTAAACAAAGAAACAAACAAACCCCATTTTTTTTCTGCCTTCTCTCAGTTCCCTCTAGCCCTGCCCCTGCCCACCAGCATGTTTGCTTCATAAATTTAAAATCAAGCTTTTGGCTTCCACACTCCATTGTGCTTTCAGAGAATCTAGCCTTTCATGCCTATAGCTGTGCAGACATACAAATGAGGATGTTGCTGGTTCAGTTACTAGAATCATGGCGGGGTTTTCTTCTTTTTGTTTTTAATCCTCAAAGTGAAATACTTGGCATGGAAGCTAGAAGCATATTTTATTAAAAATCTAGCATGCAGAATTTGGATGCACATATTTCCAGCTTTTAAGAATAATTATTTTTTAAATATTATATTAATATGAATTTGCTTATGTATTGTATGTGGTTTTGTACATCCAGAAAGTGTCTGAATATAATTATGTGGGATGAGCTGGTTTTGCCAACACACAGGCAAACCAAGAAAACAGGTAGTGGTACATTCAGTAGAACTAAGCACAGCACTTAAACCTTTAATTTTTTAATTTATGGGTTTTTATTTATTCTCCATCTCATATTTGAAATTAAGAATCTCTCCATGACTAAGCTGAAGCAAGTGCTGAGTGACTCATTAGGCTGTGGTGTAAAGCCAGTTCTACCTGGAATCTGGTCTTAGTGTTTCCAGAGATGGAACAAAGAGTATCAGTGACATGGAGATCTTACTTGGTCCTTCCGTCCTCTGTAGCTCTCGTGACACACAGTTACTCTGCCTTGGTAGAAGACACACGAAGTGCACTTGTCAAGTGAGCTTAGCCAGGGAGGGTTAGCAGAGTAGAGTGATACTGTGGTGGAGTGTCTCAGCACAGTATTAAATGTGTTCTACAGTGCGTCACATTAAGATGATGGATTTTCCTATCATATTAGAGAGCTGTATACCATCATCTTCCCCCAAAACACTAAGATTTTGAAATGCATTAACCATACAGGCAGTGTCTCAGCCTGATTGTTATTAATAAATTCACATTTTAAATTTTAATATAGCAGGCAAACATCTGTTGCTTGTCTGTACTTTTTACTTGATTGGTTCTCATGCCTCAGATTTGGAGTATTCGCTCTTCTGCTAACAGAAGTTTCTCATGGTTTGAATATCTTACACTTACAAGTTGTCCAAATATACATGCTCTTTCAAGAAAAACAGGATAGGGCAAAAGTGTCTGTAATGTAAAAGTTAGCAGATTTTACCAAGTACCATTAAAAAAAATCACATCTGTTATGCTCTTTCAATGGGATTTTCAGGCCTTGCTTAATTAAAGATCAAGAATAAAATTATACTAAAATAATTACCCTTCTTTTAACAAAATTATCTTGATTTATTTTTGAATTACAGTATTGCCCATAGAGAGGTAATTATCAACAACTTGTGGGTAGTAAAATTATAATTTGTTTACTGTATTAAATCTCAGAAGGGTAGCCTTGAAAAACAAAACCTTCAACTAATCTTTGCATTATTAGATAGGTTAAAGATGGATGCCTATTATCCTGGGCTTTTTTAAAATTAATTTTTATGCTGTGTTTTGTAACAGTAATGCCGGATCAAAGCCTGATCTCATTTAATTCAATCACTGTTTATGTGAATAAGACTCAAAGAATGTGGCTTTGTATGAAAAACATCCTCCCAGAGGGAGCTGTAGTAGGCTTACACTTAATATAAAAAAAACAAAAACCAGAAAAAGGAAACCAATGTTTGTGTTTCCTTGTGTCGTTGTATAATGATTTTTAGTGAAGTTTCATGTTATGTGAAATTAAATCTGTAGCCAAGGTGACATGATATTGGACAATTTTTATAATTCAGCATGCAGGTCTGTGCTGTTGAAACAACAGGCTGAATGTTTTAAGGTGCAGACAGCCTGACTAAGGAGTGTTGCAAAAGAAGTTGTAGAGCGTTTTCAGTAGAGAACATGTTAACTGAGAGATACTTGTCAACTCTGCATGCTATGTTACAATCATGAGAGTAGTTAACAAGATAAAGAAAATCTCACCTTCCTTTCTGTTTACAAAACTGGCCTTTCTGGAAGGACTAGAAGACAAGAATACAAATACATAATATGCTTGCCTTCTTTTTCTTCCCCTCCTTTCTGCCTCCGTGTATTGAGCCACAAATAAATGGGAAGACCAACGGTAAGAAGGCAGCACTAGAGTAAGTCCTCCTCTTCTTTAGTTTTCTCTCTCTGTTTTATAGACTTGAGAGCTGATGGCTCCTGTGATAAGGCATGATTCGTTCCTGTAGTGCCGACAGATCAAAACTATGCTGCAACTCTTCCTTAATCACATCGCAGTAGCCACAAGTCCAAGGATGGATCAGCATGGTTCAGGAGTGAAGTTTGATCTTGTCTGCACTGAAATGCCAGCATGCATTTTAGCCATATTAGGCCACTCATGCGGTTGTATGTGAATAATGAAAATGTCCTCAACCTTTTCTCCATTTAATTTTCCCATGCAAAATCTCTTCATCTTGTGCCACTTCCAAAAGCTTCTCTGTATTGTTCCTCACCTTTGTGTTCTTCCCTTTTTTGTCCTAGATTACTCTCACATCCTTGATCTGGGAATCATCTGGTTTTCTTTGATCTGTTCCTCATCCTTACAAATCTCCTGTTGTTTTTCTAACTGTGCTCCTGGCAGTGGTTAATGAGTGCTGAGTCACCACTTTGAACCCAGACAAGCTATGAATAGAGCAAAAGGTAGTTTAACAAACCTTTAAAAAAGAATTTGTGAGAAAGTGAAAAAGGATCCCTGTCCATCTCCCATGCTCTTCCAGGTGCTCTTTACCAGCTTGGTTGTTGTGACATGTCTTCTGAGGCTTTTTAAAAGCTCTACATTTGGGATTTTCTTCCTCATCCCCCCTTCTAGGCTTTACCTGTCTCAGTTTGCAATCTCATTTTTCTATGCTTTCACTTTAGTAAAGCTGGGGTCTTGGGGCATACTTTTCCATCTCTGACTTCTTTCAGCTCTGTCTACTCCAACATCAGCAGCTCGTGGGCTGTTCTGGTTGCTTTTCCAGCTTTGTTAGGTTAGGCTTCCAGTCCTTAGCAGTGCAATGGGTTTTTTGATATACTGGTCTACTGTGTTCCTTGGTAGGAGTGAGGGTGAAGGAATATATCTATTTCTGTCCTGTTGGACAAGAATTTCCACCTCCTTGAGATTTTTATTAGGTTTTTTTCTGTATGTTGTAAAATAAAGATGGGATCTCTCTGGAAAGAGTGTCCTGGAATATGAGAGGCACAGTGGTGCTGAGCTTCATGAAGGTAGGGAAGCAGAAGGCCAGGAGGAGGATCCTGCCTGGTTCTGGGAATGTGATGTCCCTGTAGCATGATCCTGCCCTTCTCTATTATTCCATCATCAGCTTTTTGTTTTGCATTTTCATTCAGGACCTGGGCAGCCTTTGTGGGCATGTGGGCAGATAGTGTCAATGTTCTCCCTGTGTTAACACTGTCTTGACAGGCTGGCCTCATGTGAAGTATGAAGGAGACTCAGATATGCTGAAATTTAAAAATATTTTTTAACTATAAAGCAGGTACACTGAACTGCATGATCCTTTTCATATGGCTAAAGCATTTCTTCTTGGCTGTAGGCAAATTGGAAATATAAGGAGACCGAAAGGAGTGTGACAAATAGTGTCATCCTCCATGGTTCCTACCAGTGGCTGACCAAGGAGGTGCTTGCACGAAGGGATCCTGACTTTGCCAAGGTGCAGTAGCCTGGCCTGGTGTAGTAAGGCTTTTCCAGGCTGTGGGAATTCTCCACAAGCATTAAGAAGCTGAGTCTCTTTAAACTCAGCTTCAGTTCCCAGAGAGATGGCTTCCAGTGCAGGGTTGTTCCTTTGGGTTCCTGCAGGGTCCTCAAGCACATGGGAAGAGGTGGGGGAACAGGGAGCAGCAAGGGGGACTGGGGTCATTTGTGTTCCCTTTGCACTCTCAGCTCCCTGTACCTGACAGAAGTAGAAATGTTTCTGGGTCATGAGCCTGTGACTTCTTGTGTGTAGCCATTAGGGCAGAGTCTTCATCAGGAGCTCAGAGTCTGTCCTGTGAGAGGAGCAGCTTTCAAGAGATGCAGTGTTTATGGCATAGAGACTCTTTAATCACATAAAATTACATTAGTGGTGTTCCTTTTTATCTGTGCGAAGAGACTGCTGGTATGGGAAATTTTTATTTCACCTGGTTGGGTATTGCATTTTGATGCAGCAGATGGCATATGTCTGACAAGTGCCATTTGGTAAGAGAGTAAATGTAGCAAGAATACACCCCAGCCCATCGGTGTTTACTTAGTTTTTTTGTAACATCAAAGCACCCTTGTGCCATGCTCATTACAGTCACCTGATGCAAGATCCAAGGTTTTGTGATGCCTACTTTCTTCTGTTGTTCCTGTGTTTGTACAGCTGGCAAGATTCTCAGGAGATGTATGGAAGAGCAGTGTTATATTCAAGGTGAGTTGTGTTAATTGAGCTGTAGCCTGCACTGAGAGTGGTTACGTAAGATTTAACTTCAGTTACTTGGCCTGAAAGTACTTTGTGTCAATGCATAGGTTTTTAAAATTCATTAATTGAGATCCTACTTTGCAGTATAAGTAGAATACATCAGGCAGATAGGATTTTGTTTATTTTGAGTTTGATGTGGAGGCATTTCTCATGAGTCAGATGGTGAGCTGGAGGTGGCGGACTGTCGCCCTGCGTGGCCTTACCCTGCCAGAACAAATGAGGAAGAATGTTTCAGGACCTGGGCTGTTTGATGGACTGGAACAAAAAAGCCCTGGAGTAGGGAACTGTAAGTCAGACTTCTGTTACCTGACTGAGATTCCCACCACTGGACTCTTGCATGGTGTGGGAAAGATTTTTTTCAGGTAGTAATTGTTAAGTTTATTAACATAGGATAACTCCCATGGTGGTATTCTGTCTCTGCAGGTTTAGTGATAAACTCCATTTCAGTTTTAATTCTTCTTCTTTGCATTAACTATATTATCTTTTTGTTTCAGTAACAAAACCTTTAGGAATTACAAATCCAAATGTAACCCTGTTGTTCTTATGTTCATGGCACTCACTTTTAGGGCTGATGCATTAAAAACCTCACTGACAAAATGAATGTATAAGAGAAGCAAAATCATGGAGTTTTAGACTAGTGCCCCTGTTCTTGACTACCTGTGTTTAATTTACATCTTGTAAAGTACCAATGAGAACGTTGTGCAAGACAGATCCGAGCATCACAGCATTACATCCTTGGATATGAACGTTGATGAGGAAAATTTATTTTTCATCTTTTATTCATCTTGACATACTGAACTAAAAATCATAAATCTGTACTGCGATTTATTTTATATAAATATATTTTAGATGAATCACAAAATATATTTTATTTTTATATAATTTAATATTATATATTAAATATTTTATTGTTTATATTTTATATAAAAATTATATATTTTAGATGGATCACAAAATCACAGGGTGGTTGGGGTTGGAAGGGACCTCTGGAAGTCATCTGGGCCAACCCCCTGGACTGGTTGCCAGGGTTACTTAATTTCTTTGCAGTGTTTTGTATCAGTGTTAGATACCTAAATGTTTGCACGTTCTGTATCTTAAAAGGAATTCATGCAACTGTATCTTAAGGGTATTTTAACCTCTTTTTGATTGAAAAATCATTGTGAGTTTTGCAAAAAACAGTGTTCCTTTAGGCAAGATCATGTGTCAATGTTGGTACTGTACAGTCCATAAAAACTGCAGATAATAGGTGCACAGATGGCTTGATTTAACAGACTGGTGCATGAGCATGGCTGAGAAGGATGGAGCTGGAGGGGAGTGGGGGAGGGATTTGCCTCAAGAAGTAATTCTACAGGCAATGGATGTTTTTTTGGTTTAAGATGTTACTTAATACTTGGTATCTGAAGTATGTGAATGTGAAGGAGTTGGAAAGGACTGAGATCTTGGTGAACAAACTCAGTTTTGCTGATCCCATGCAGAAGGTGTAACAAGAGCAGGAATGGTGTGAGATGGGTCAGTGCAGCCGAAGGCCTTTTGCAGATAATTCTTCAAACCTCTGTCAGCAAGGTTATTCACTGATGCTGGGACTGTCTTCAGAAATAGGTGTGTATTGCATAAACTAAACTTATTCCTGGACTTTCAGGTTGTAACATCTGAGTCAGGAAAAGTATCCTACTAATATATTCAGCCCAGCACACTTGGATGAAGCAAAGATTTTGTACCAAAACCGTGCTGCTGTCATTGTTGTGCAGTCTGTCCCAGCATAGCCTTTTCTGAAGTGTAACCCCTCCTTCTTCCCCCAAAATCTGCAATTGTAAAGATCCTACTGGCATGTCAGCACAAGTCTTCAGAGAACCCGAGGGGTGTTTTTAATGAGCATAGCTTTAGAATTCCTGGCTTGATTTATGAGGAAAAGGAAAAGAAAAAAAAAAATCACAGAACCAGTATCCTCTTACTTAGGTTTGCCTTCTACTTAATGGTGATATCAGCTTAACTTTTGCAGATTCAAATTGAATAACCAAATGTTTATTTACATGTTTTCCACTTATAAGGATAGACTCTTTCTCTGCTAAAATGCAGTACAATTCCAGAGAGAGGGAAGTGGAAAGGTAAAGGCCTAGAGGTCTTTGTTCTAAATTATGGAAGAAATAAACATTCAGGACTTTAGTATTGGACATTTCCTGCAAAATTTTCCTGTAACCTGTCTGTGAGAAATAAAGTTCAGAATTGTTTTTATGAGTCTGCTGTACTGTTCTGAGATTTTTGTAACTTGGACAAAGTGAGAATAACAAGACAACAGGTCTTTGCTTTTAGTTCCCATTCATCATCCCAGCTATGTTAATGTAGGCATTTCAAATCTTTGTGTTTTGAGCAAGGATTTACGTTGCAGCCACAGAAATAAGGCAAATACAATCATTCTGCATTATTTATATTCATACATGTGTAATAATAATTCATATTCCTAATCATGTTCATGGGTACAGAAAACCACTGCAGCCCATTGTGCTGTAGCGTACGCACCAGTTAAAACAGGTGCCCTTGGTCTTACCTGCATCTACATTGGCTTTCAGAAAGTGCCAAACCTGTTCTCATTTATGCTGCACCCGCACAGTAGACATAATTTCTCACAGTTCAGTAATACCTCCCCCTCCTTCCCTTTCTTGGGGGGAAAAAAAAAAGCTTGACTCCCAACATTCCTCTCATGGCTTACAAATATTTCTGTAAGTCCTTGGCAAGAAGCTGAGTCTTCCTCAGCACTAGCCAGTCTGCTTCTGCTGCCTTGTATACCTATTTCTTCCAGCACTTACTCCTGTGGTTTAGGTACCAGAGAAGGTGTGTACTGTGACTTCAAACGCCCTGTATACAAGTCCCGTGGATCATTAGCATGGGCAAGTAGTATGAGAGAAAGTAGAGGCGTGGGATGCTGCTGGATATTTGGTCTTACATGGCTTTTACTTAAAAGAGGAATGAAACATGAAAAAATGTGAAAAAAGAATGCTGCGGTGTAAATCTTGAAGATGTCATCGTGTGTGTGTTACTGTGTGGGAGACGTGCCTTGTGTGGTGCACAGGACAAGCAGTGACTGGGCTGGGCTCAGGAGAGGTAAGAGTGTGCTTTTGTGTGGAAGCCGTGACCTGGAACCCAAGAGCAGGCTTGCACCATGGGGAACAACGGTTGACTAATTCTGGCAGTTCAGCCCTCTCTATGATTTGCTTTAGTATTACATTAACTCCTTCGGGGCAAACATGTTCCTTAGGTTCCTTGTTCCACTTCCAAGCTGACACATTCATCAAAACCAGGATAATTTTCTGTACATCAATTTCTTTTATTGTATTCTGTTGCATGAATTTACACTGCATGTACACCAGGAAAAAAATGTGTTCCAGGATTTTTGGTTCCTTGTTTTAATACCTGTCGCTGTAGTACTATACCAAGGGGTTAGACCTCTGGGGAAATGTCTTACCATAGTAATGATGGTCAGTTTACATCAGTTTAAATCCAGGAAATGGAATAATAACTAGATTTTGTCCCTTGTCTGATCCTGAGCAGAACTGCCTCTAGAAGTGCAGAGAAAGGATTCTTTGAGAGAAGACTGGCGCTCTGTTGCAAAGGTTGCCCAGATGCCAGGTCCAATACTTGATTAACAAATTCCTTGCTCCTGTTGGTTCTGCAGCCTTTGTTTCACCCTCTTTTAATTGGTTTTTGTAAGCTTTGAATCAGAGTAAGCAAGAGCAATATTCTTCTCACAATAATGATGGTAAAACTTTTCCAAAGCAGATGAAAATGCACATCTTTAGGTCTCAGTGTCCAAATCTGGTTAATATAGACTCTCAAACGCCTTATAAGAGAACAGCTTCAAGTTTGTTGATGTAAAATTGCAAGTATTGTTCACTTCCGTAGTTTGTCAATATTACTGGAGGTACCAAAGTACAAAAAGTAGAAAAACCCCTGTGTTCACCGAGGGGGACAGTCCTGCTCTGCTTGATGGTTCTGGCAGAAACTTCCCTAGGACAGAAGCAGGATCAATTTCAGATTCTCCATTTCTTTAGCCTTTGCTGCTTCCTGCTGAACTGCTTTTTTTTTTTTTTGTCTTTGTTTTTTTTCTGTAGCCTGAAACACATTCCAGAAATGTCTGTGTGAGGGAGAACAGTGAGAGTGCCAAGGCAGCTGATGAATAAGAGACTTTGTGATGAATCTTGTAAAATTGGACCTTTTCATTCAGAGAATGGTTCTCCATTACTGAGTCTTTTGTTGCATTCTTTTGAATTGTAGGGCAGAGGAGGAGATGTTAAGTGTTGTCCTGTGACACTTCCCTCTAGCCTACCTGAATTACCAGAGGGATGAATTTGCTTGGGGTGGGGAGGGGAATGGGAGAAAATGCAGAGGAAGTTGATTCACTCTCTTAAATCTGAAGATGCAGCAATGGTATTACTTCACTTCTAGAACTACCCAGTTTAGGAAAATTTAAATTTACATTGAAAGTTTGATTTTTGAACTATATTGTTCTAGGCTCAGAGAGTATAGTGGAAACTTTCAGTTTTAAAATCACTGGTTTTTTAAATAGACATTCAGATCTTGTTGACTGTCAGTCCCTTGGAATAAATCTCTTGAAGCTGAGTGTTTTTTTCAGTTCTAAACTATTTTGCATCTGTTGTAATTTTAAGATTTGTTTTGTTAAACATCAGCTTGGAGCTTCCTACAAGGTGAATTTGGATTGCATGTATATTTTATCCAGGCTGTGTCAGAATCCCAAACATACAATTTTTCCTTGCTGAACATACCACATTTCTTAACAGTTTCCCTGGTAACAACAGCTGGAGAAAAACTGTGGCAGTTTCTAACTTAATTAGGTGACATGTAGTGTGTGGTCAGGGCTGCAGCAACTGTGTTCCAGGACTACACCTTGGTAAAATTATCCATTGCACCTCAGATGATAGTATCTGATTACTAATAGGTAATAATTAATATGGAAACATAGACGTGTGAGCTGTTACTTCAGGAAGGGGCACTTGATGCAGTGGAGGAACTGTATGAAGGAGCTGCATGTAGCTTGGCATGTTTAGGAGTCCTTGCTTGTGAAGATTGCAGTTAGCAGAATTGAATCTCATAAACTTGTCTTTAAACCTTACTTAGTCATTAGTTATGACAGGGATTCATGCAAAGGTCTTTGGAATTAATCCATTATTTGAAACTCCTGTGGTGTTTGTTCACTTGAACACCTTGACAGAGAGAGAGAAGTGCCTTTTAATAGTTCAGTACTTTTGCCCCTTCAATTATTGCAATAGCTCCTATTGTGTCCATTTGAGATGTTTCCTTTCTCCAGGTTGGAGTGTGCAGCTCTGTTGCAGCAAGTGCTGCAGCATCTGACTGACCAGAGCCGTCAGTCTCTAGCTTCAAGGGAGCTGCCCTGTCTCCACAGATTGCTTCCAGCTTTTTGTGTTGGCTGCTGGTGCATTGGCTTGGCAGTTGCTCTCATCTGGGAGAGCTTTTTAGAAGACTAATCCTTATTTCATAAAAAAATCTTCTGGACAAAATTTTTAACTTGGCGAATTAAGCTGCTGCTTTCCACACTGCATTCAAATTCTGTGTTTGACTTCTTTATAATGTATGAGGCGTCTGGCTGGAAGACTGTGCTCCCTCTCCGTGCTGTTGTCCTTCTGAACAGCTGCAGCAGTTGACATCCCTTCAGATCTCAGGAGGAGACCTCGTAACGCAGTGGCAACCATCTAAATCTTTTCAGTGATGGGGTAACTGGTCCTGGCAGGATGCTTGTTGGGTAGTGTAGGAAGATACGTGGCTAGACGGGACCTCCTTCCCTCCTTTTCCCTCTCTCCCCAAGCAAGAAAGGAGAGAAACAAGAAGTGGGTGCAAAAAGATTCAAAGGACAGGCAGCTTCTTCTCCCCATACCTGTGAGGGTAGCAACCCTGACAGTCCATGCCACCGGCTACACCTGATGCAGAGGTACACTGACGCTTCTTCCCTTTTCCCTGCAGACCAAAGATGTCAGATGCAGGCTGTGCCCTCCCTGATGGTTTTGTTGTGGCAGAGCATCCCAGAAACATAGTCCCTCTGAAGAGCTCTCCACATTTATGGGGATGGTGCCGGTGTGCCAGGCTCATACCCCACAGATATGTAAGCTCCTGATTTCTAGCCTGATGGGTTTCTTTGTGAAACCTTGGAGACTGATGGGAGGGGGGGGTGGGGCGGGGAGACAAGCACATTCCTCTTTTCAGAATGCTTTTTATGACTAGTTCTGTTCTTCACACTGCAAAGGCTGATACTACAGGCATAAAGCATTTTTAAGGGAATGAATAACCTGTCATAAACCAGCATTGCTTCTTTTGCTCATTTGAGAGAACTCATTATGAAGTCTATTTTTCTAGCTGGGGAGCACAGCGCTGGCTTCTTGGGAGGCAGATAGCAGATCACTGCAGAAAACAGCTGTAGACACATGGTTCCCTGCAAGGGTGCTGAGATACCCTTTTCTCTTGTGCTAGCAGGTGATGATCTTCCTTCCCAGTGAAGGGCCTCCTTCAGTCTTAAATCTTTAACATTACTATAGAAGTGAATCTCTGTTCTTAAGGCAGGACGGACAAGCTGGTATCCTCAGTTCTTTTCAGACTTTTCCTTGTTTTGTTATGGGATCATAGAAAGTATTGCTTCAAGTCAGAAAATACTGAATATTGTGAAAATTGCAGTGTGCACCTGCACAAAAAAAATTATAGCTGTATATTGCACTTCCTGCAGAGTGTTGTGGAAAGGAGGAATTTTCTGCCCGGTCTAAAGGTTTGGGTCTGAGTTTTCTTTTTTTTTTTTTTTTTTTCCAAAGGATTGGGCTGTTGCCTGGTGTTACTGTTACAGCTCTCCAAGACCTAGCGTCCAGGATGGAACACGTTTTGCAGGCTTCTCTGTTCTCTCATCGCTGCCCTCCTCCCCCTAACCCCAGCTTGCCACTTCCTTATCCATTTAATGAAGACAGAGGGCTCTTTATTGTATGATACTCAAAATGTAATATGATAGTGTTGCAGGAGAGCTAGTGGAGTGGTCATTACCAGGTGTTCGGCGTTTTCTATTTCAGGGAGATCTGTAGCTATAACAACGGCTTCGGTCTTACTCAGTTTCTGTACAGGAAAGGAAGGCAGGTTGGGATGTCTTGTTGTGTGGCACCATCTGTGCAGCCACAGGCTGCAAGTAGATGTGGATGGTGTTGTGAATTAGGTCCCTCTTAACCACCTGAGCAGGAACAACACCTACTGTTTGATCAGAGGCGAATGTGGAGCTGGGTCTCACAACACGTGGAAACCTCTGAGTTCACAAACCAAAGAGATGTGAAATCACATACAGAATCTCCAGAAGATCCGATTTTGAGCCATGCTTTTTCATGAGGGAAGTACAAGCAGATCTGGCATCAGGATCAATTTTTCTCTGGCCGCTCGGGAAGGAAGAAGCTAAGGTTTTAATTTAGGATGTGCTTTTAGTTTGCTGGTCAGATCATCTGCTGTAGATATTCCTGCTGTTTCTGTTTCACCTTCTGTTTTACTCCAAGCGAGCTTGCACTGATCACAGTGTTGTCTTTTCTGGCAGGCAGACAACAGATAAAGCAGGACTGATCCAATTGTTGTTTCATAACTGCTTCTTGGAAGACACATATATCATTCTGTGGACAAGCTCACTAACCAGAACATGTTTTCTTAGCGTTTGAAAATGTGGCTCATTGAAACATGTGTTCTTTGGAAGTGAAGTGCATTTTAATGCACAGTAAAAGTCTCTGACAAAGAGAACATGCATAGCCTACAGGGAAAAGTAGCTTAATTCCCCTGTCTTTAAAGATTAGTTTCATTTTGGAGCTTTTCTCCCAACAATATGATTAAAATAAGACATTGTCAGTGGTTGTCTTGGACAGTTGAGTCATTAAGATGGTCAAGGTTCGCAAGGCTTTCTCAAAATGAACTAATAGCAGTAGCAGCCTACCGTTCTCTCAGAGAAAGGCATATGTGGATTTTCTTCTTTTATCAAATTGTATATAGGTATTTAGAAAAGGGTTATTGTAAATATTCTCTTGCTGAAGGAGAATTCAGCCATCATTGGAAGTAATTCTATTCCCATATGAAACCATCCTTTGGCCCGTTAGTATCTTGTATTTCTTCTGGCAAGTAGAATACATGCAGCATAAGCCTTAGAACTGGATTCTTACTACAGTCATTGTACAAATGAATTTATTTTTAAAATGACAATGTCTTTTCATATTCTACCAGTATATAGGCTTATTAATATTCTCTAACCTCATTCGTATCACATAATAGTTGAGCCTGGGAGGGACCTCTGGAGATCTGTGGAAGCAGCACACTTCAGGTATTTAAAGTGCCTTTCTAATACCTGAAGGGAACTAAATCCTTATATACTATGCTGTTGTGATTGAAGATGAAACCACTTTGGGCTCAGAAGCTTTCACATATATTGCTATCTCCCAATAGTAGCACACGGCTATTGATGTACTCTCTAGTAATCATTTCAGAGTTCCCCTTACATCATTGCCATGGTTTTTGTCCTTCACCCTTGACTGAGGTTTTGAGCAGTGAGCATCCCGTTGAAGGTAATGACAGTCATGGGAAAAAAAAACCATTCAGGAAAAGGCAGTGAGGATTTTTGCACCAAAAGGTTTACACTGGGCATTCAGCTTCCTAGGTGAAGCAGTTGGATGTCATCAGGAGGTCAGTCGTTCCGAGAGTGATCGGACAGTCACTAGGACACTGCAAGGTTTGTGCTAACATTATGAAGAGAGGTCATGCCGATCAAAATTTCAAGGTTGTAAGTAGTAATTTCTTGATTTTTGTTTTAAAAAGGTGTCAGTACCTCCTGCTGCCATGAAGCTAGCCTCCAAAAAGTGAGCCTGTCCTCCACCTTTTCTGCCATTACTAGATGATGACTTGTCAGTTGACTACACTGATGATTCTGCTCTTACCCCTCTTTTCTCCATGGCAAACCTACAGCCTGTGTGTACTTGAAACTGTGTGTAGGTCTCGGGTCTCTACAGGCATTCATTCCTCTCTTGCCTTAGCTGCTTTGCTGTCTGTCAAATCACTAATGGTCAGCCATTTAAGGGACGAGTACTTGATGGATTTTAAGGGCTTAGAGCATCCCCACTGAGGTATAGTTCAGGGTACAGTGTCAGACACCAGACCAATAGCTTATTTCTAAGTAATGACGCAGTAGCAAATACAGATCAGTACTGCAATTGCCCAGGTTGAAATGACAGCAAATCCAGTAATACACCAGTTCTGGACTAAGCTTAATATCCAGGTGCACAAAGATTTACATGACCGTGGTGACCAGACAGGCCAGCAGAAAGAGCCAGGCATGGATCTTCTCCAGATGAGGAGCAACTTGGAGTAGCAGAGGGGCTCAGGGAAGGCCGAATTCCACAATCTGATGGTGTTTTTTTACTGCTGAGCAGCAGAAGCAGTGCCTGGACTTGTTTACTAATGACCACGTCCCGCATCTCTTCCCCCACTGTGCCAGTTCAGTCCTTGGTGTGCACAGGCACGGAAATACTGCATAAGGCAATACTAGCCCCATGCTTATGCCTCTGTCGACATGGCTTGTCAGTTGGGAACTGGTTATTCTGATTTTGGAAGGTATGTGTGGTGGTGTTGGAGGCAGATGATTCCCTGGTGTCAGAGGTGGGTTCTGCTCCCAGGCAGCTGGCCATTGTAATGGATGACCTTTGTCTTTACCATTAATGGAGAAGAGATTTATTTTATCTAAGTGTGCTCAGTTTCCTCACTTTCCATTCTTACTTTGGAAGGCAGGCAGAACTTCATTTCCTAATATTTTTAAGGAAAAAATAAGTGGGTTAGTGAAGTGGGCCATTTAGTCAGTCATGGAAATTTAGGGACAGGAGTAGGGTGGCCAAGGGTGCTTTTTACTGTGCTCATATGTTTTGTTTCATGAGTTTTTAATGTTAGCGTCCTGAAGGCTAGGATATGAGTTTAAAACATATTTCAACTCCCTCAAGCTGTAAGGGGGTCAAATTTGGGATTTCTGTTCTCCTTACTTGCCCCTTACAGGAAATGGTTGATGTATTTGTAGCCTTCCAAAATGGGCAAGGAGAGGGTGGTACCTACTCACGAGGGTTACTGTTACTTTATTACTGATTTTACAGCCAGTCCCGTGTATCTTTTTACCTACTGTATGCTGAGTTCATTTGGATACAGCTGTTACTGAAATAAAAGGCTGTTTTGCTGTCTGTGTTCACCTACCTAAAAAGCTACGATGAGCAGAGGAGAAAATAGAGAAATACTTTGAATCCATTGAACAAGTTAGGAGGGCTATAATCATCACTATGGGCACGTGAGAACTGAGGTAATAATTGTAGTGGTCTAGTTTTTTTGTAGCCCCTCAAGGCAAGTGCTTTTGATTATTTGCTGTTAGATACAAATAAGAAGCAGTATGTTCATTAGGATTTGGGAACTGTCACATTAGCCTTGTGTAAGAGGGGAAAAAGAGCCCTGGTAAAT
Organism: Falco biarmicus; assembly: GCF_023638135.1. Taxonomy (NCBI): domain Eukaryota; kingdom Metazoa; phylum Chordata; class Aves; order Falconiformes; family Falconidae; genus Falco; species Falco biarmicus. Next base: position 4,760,480 of record NC_079293.1, on the reverse strand, counting down.
TCCATAGTGCTAAGGGAAATTCTTGCAATATCCCTTATCTGCAGCATAGATGTCACGAGCCATTTGAAATCTATACTTCTTAAAAACAAATTGCTGGATACCCATATTTAGTCGGTTGATCAGAAAGGCATTACTCTCTTCTACAGCTTTTGCTTCAGTATCCTGATAGTGCTTTGTCCTGCATAGTCACTCTGCCGGGCAGCGGAAGGTGTGGGAGGAAGGAGGGTCACTGCATGCTGTGAAACCTCTCCTCCAGCCCTGCATTACCAGGCTGCTTGTTTCTGGTCTGTGTAATACCTGTTAGCTGCCCCTCGTGGCATGTTTGCACAAGCATCATTCATGGAGTGCACTTGGCCCCAGTTAGTACTGCAGCTGGATTTGATCAACCCAAACGTGTATGTAATTATTTCCCTGGTTAAACTGACCTTGGGAGTAAACCCATTCTCTGGGAGTATGTCTGTTTTTATATATGTGCTAGGTCAAAGTATTAACTGTTAGCCAAAGTTGCTTGCTAGTTCATGGTTTATTAAAAATAAAGCGGACAAGCTAACACTGAATTGACTGTCTAAAGCTGTGCTAGCGTTCTGCTTGCCACCCCCCGTGGGGGCCTAATCTCTTTCCTCTTACCAGTGGTTTTGTATACAAGAAGCTTAACTTGTCTTTATTATCTCACTTGTCAGTAAAAACAGCTGTGAGATGAAATACAAAAGCCCATCTCACCTGTTAAAGAAAATTAATCTCTTACCCTGTTACACAGAACATAACAGGACAATATAGAAGTGCAACCCATCTGCCTATAGAAATGAGTAGGTTGACTTAGAAACTCTAATATTAAGGGTCAGTAAACAACATCTGGCTTTTCTCATCTCAGCATGTCCCCTAGACAGTCTGGGAGCTGCCCAGTGTGTTAAAGGACAGCATGGGACCTAAGATGCTGTGTGATCCCAGGCAGTGCAGCCACCATTTGTGGATGTGGTCGGAGCTGTGCTCCAGCAGATTCTGACACTGGATCCTGAGCATCTACAGCTGTGAGTTACTTCTAGCCTTGCCTCTTCCCTCCTGTTTGGAAGTGATGGTACTGTCTCGTCTATGAGAGAGACGATGGGTTGGGAGGATTCCTTTCAGAGGTTGCATCTGCTCTGTAACTCCTTCTCTACCCAGAACAGCACAACATTTTGGGACTGCTGTGGTCCGCTTTTATCACAGCAGTCTTTGCTATGCCAAAAAACATCCAAATGAGACCTTCCACCCTTTTCTGTCTTCCTCAAGATAGATAAATAGTGCCCTTGAGAGTAGTAATAAATACAAGTTTGAAACACTGGCTTTATATTGCTTTTTAACTTTTATGTTTCTTCCTCAGTGTTTCAATTAAGGTAAATTAAAAATTAATCACATAACGGGGTATATGATAAGGCCATGCAAGTTAGCAATATAAATTCATTGAGTATGATGAGAGCATAAAAGAAAATGAGAGGTTTCAGGAGGTCTTACAATGCTAATTTCATTAGCAGTGAGCAAAATACGAGACTGAGATCTGCTAGGCTCAGTGGGATCCCAGGATGAACTAACCATCCACAGGTCTGGATGTTTATCTGGGATCCCGGTGCACACTTTATTATCCATATTACATGACCATTTCCTTTCCATTGCAGAAAACCCACCACCAAAACGAAGACAAAATGCCATGTACGCTTCTATGTGTAAGAGTATCTGCATATCCTGTGCTTGTTTTAATTCAGGTGGTTGGTTTGCTGGCTGGAGATTTGTGGCTGGTTTCAGCCTCTGGAGGCTGGAATATTGGCACCACTGAATACCTCTTTGAACAGATAAAGTAAATGTGTTTGGGGTTTTTTGTTTGTTTGTTTGTTCGTTTTTTAATTTGAGTCAGTCAGCCATCTTAATAATAATGATAATGTATTTTTGTAAAGTATCTTATGTCATTTTCTAAAATCAAAGCACTGGGGCTTAAATAGCTGAGCTTCATTAAGGAAATGAATGAAGAGAGGCATCTGGCAGAAGAACGGAGGACAGTGTAAAAATAGAGGCATATGTTAGTTTGAGTAGCATTAGTCATTTCTGATATTATGTTGCCTATGAACCTGTGCCCCATTCAAAGCAGAAGACTGAGCCAACAAAGCCAATTTTCAGGACATTCACAGCGTGTTCTTTTCTTCCTGAAAACAAGCGGCTGAAGCTTAGGGAAATTGGAGGTGCCTTTGGCCAGCAGAAGCCTTTGCCACAAGGACAATTTGATAATGTATCCTAAATAAATCTTAAAAAACCAAACCGGCAATTTTTGTACTGTCCTTCATTTATTTAATTCTTGTTTTAGTAAGCTGTTTTCCTAGAGCATGTCCTGATTCATTGTGATCCGTCAATACTGGAGAATATAACTTAAATAAACACACCTCTTTCTTTTACATGATTATTTGTATAGCTTGTATGAAGAGGGTAGCTTGCTTTGTGCTGGGTTGCAGAGTTTTTGTCTTAGGCTGTAGTAACATGGCTAAATGGAAAACTGTATTTCAGAAGCATTAATGATTTTTCACACTTTTAATCCTGAGTTAGAGTCAGTTTCAAACTTTTGCCGCAAATTTCTTGTTTCATTTTTTTGTTGTGTTCCTTTCATTTTGTCCTTTTCCTCCCTTGCACTTACCTACTCTCTATTTTCATCTTTTTTGTTCCTTCTAAGAACCATAGCTTGGTGCAAACACTAGTGCATTACTTTTTGCAGTACCACTGTATGTCACAGTAAATCTGGAATCAGCATCTCTCTTGCTTGTAAATCAGAAATGTAGAGAAATTAAATGACACTCTCAACAGCACTGAGACAATTGCTGTCAAACCTGGGACTGGCATATAGGTGTTCTGGTCACATCACTGGACCCCACTACCTCTGTGTCTAATTGCTGCTTTATTTGTCTGTCCTACCTTTTCAGCTTTTTGTTCTCATTGTTTTCCTTATTTGAGCTCATCTTTTCTGGTCTAGGTTGCTTCAGGCCTGGCCACCCTGGAACTGATTTGGTATACACGTTCACTTGGCTCTCTGTAACGCTTTGCATCATGGTAGTAATGTAGGCGTGAGGTTTCTTCTGATAGTATAAATATGCCCAATAATAATATGATGGTATATGGATATAATACTTATTAAGAAAGACTACAGAAAATACATCTGTTGTTACCTATGGAGAACAGGGACTTCAGGATTATTTCTGATTAATATAATCGTGTGCATCATTATATTTAGAGAATGAATGTTTCCTGAAATAGAGGAAGCATTTTTGGCAGTTTGTTGAAAATCCCCTCATGTCACTGACTGTATTGTAGAAATAACGTGGTGTAGTGAGCAGGGAGTTACGTTTAAATAGGATTTACTTTGCTTTAAAAGTCAAAGTGCAAAAGCAGTGCACTGTAATAAGGGATGGCAGGTGCCAGTTTGCTAAGGGAGTTTTTCGTATGTAAAGATTTTAATAGTAAGAAATACAACAATCGTGTATGCTGAATGCTCTAATTATGAAATAAAAGGTGCATCTAAACCAGTTTTCTTATGTAAAGAGGGACAAAATTTCTTTCTGAAATGAAGAAGCTGTTTAGCTCTGTAGAAGTGGTGAGACCTGGGCTGGTTTTGAGTAGACACAGGAGAGTTTCGGCGCTTGCCTCGGACTGTTTTGCTTCACTCCATTTCCAATAGGCAGCTGCAAATGCTCAGCTTTTCATGCGTATTATTGAAGTAATTTTTTTAGCAAAAATGGGATGATACAGAAGTTACTTCTCTCAGAGAGCAAATTCACTGGTGAGATTTAGTGTAGTTTAATACTGTCTAGTGGTCACATGCGAAATTATTTAAGTGAAAAATAAATGTATCAATGTTCATGCTTCACTGTCCCTTGTTGAGGTGGAGAAATCTAGAGGAACACAAGTAACTTGGATAAGTAGCCTAAGATTTCTTTATCAAGTTATGCTAAATTAATTAAACATGGGTTACTTTACAACAGCGTCACTTTATTTTTTGCATCGGTTTAAGCTGTTTTTAAATCACAGTCCTAAGTCACACTGGCATATCTTATTCACACAGATGAGCCTCTGCGTTTTTCTTCCCAGCCACTACTAACATGTCTCAGCCTGAGAGGTGTCTTTTATCCATCAGCATGATATTTTTGTTTACATGTAGTTTTTGATTCACTGTGTCTAACAGGTGGTTTCCTCCAGTACTGCTGCTTAGTCAGTTCGTTCCTATTTTTACATTTGTAGAGTTGATTATTTCTATCTAAATCTGGCACTTTGCACATTATTGATTGCATCCTCTTTATTCCAGACCATTTCTGCAATTTGAAATTACTTTGAAATGTGGATCCGATCTCTCTCTAAAGGCCTTGAAACTTTACCCATTCCGATGTCAGGCACAGATTTTACAAGTGTCATCTCTGTTCACTTGGTCACAAATGGGACTATTGAACAAAACTGGACCCAGAATAGACACATATGGGACCCTGTTAGAAATTGCTGGACAGTTTGATAAGGAAACATTGATGACTACTGAGTTACTGATTTTCTAAACTACTTGTGCACCTAGCTTGTACTCCTAGAATGTATTTCCTCAGTTCATGTGTCAGCGTCAAAAGCTTTACTGAAGTCAAGATGCATATGCTGCTTTTTCTTTTTGCCTACTGACAGGTTGCCCTGTCAAAGTGGAACGTTAGATCAGACATCATTTTTGATGACTTCTGTGCCGGTTGGGTTTTGTTAGCTCATTGCTCTTCCTGTATTCCCGTTGTGGCTGCTTAGTAAAGGCAGGATGGCAGTTTGTTTTTTTAGTTTTTCTTTTTTTCACTTTTTCAGTGACAGTCTTAACTTTCCTTTGTAAACTTTGTATTTTCTCTACCTCTGAGATTTAGAACCTCAGTGAGTTCCTAAATGTGAGCCTAAACAGGTTTATAGCCATTGGCTGAGGGTTTTATTTGAGGTTATTTTCCACAGCGTCCTGACCTCCCCCAAATTTTCTCATGTGGGCTCTCCTTGGTACAACAAGGTAAGACAGGAAAAATGAGTGGTTATACAGGCTCAACTAGATCAAAAGCTTCTCTTCCACCTTGCCTCATTGAGTGGCCAGAAGTGGATGGCTAGGGAAGAGAAAGGGAAAGAAAAGAAAAAACAGTGTGTTACGTCTTCCAAAGGCTCTCTAGGATACTATCAGCTCTGGGACTTTAAGAGCCAAGTGTGGTTTTGTGTATTTGTTGTGCCTCAGTAGATTTTTTTTTTTCTTTCTCCTGTGCATTTGCGTGCTCTCCCTTGACCTCGTATGTTCTTTCGGCATCTACAGCATCCTTTGACAAGGAGCTGCAGAGGTTGAAAGAAGAGTTGCTCTCCTCTTGCTTGTTCTTAAACTGGCTCCTCCCAGCTTCCTGTGATTTTCTTTTTTTTTTTCTTCTTTTTTTTTTTTTTTGTTAGAAAGGGCAATTAACAGTTCATCCATGTGCCACCTAAGTTGTGCTGCACTAGGTCACCTCTCAGCAAAGTTTCCTCTGTGCCTTTCTGAAGAGTTTTGGCTTGTGTTGACCATTCTTGTGTGGGAGCTGGTGTCTCCTTTGTGGGTGGGGAGGCCAGAACCTCATGCAAGATTTGAGGTGTGGACTTTGGTTTATGAACTGTGTGTTTGTTCAGTGGTATTTTGAGGACTTCTTATATTTTTTCCCCTAGCTGTTTCTAATGCTTTTTGGCCCAGTTAATTTCCAAGGCTTTGACCATGGCTGGTTACGAGCCAATGTTTCACTAACCTTATTGTCATAATCCCGAGATCCCTGAATGTCAGTGATCAGCTCACTCTCGTTTCACGTGTGATATCCAGCTCAGCAGTCCTGTGAGAGAAGGATCCCTCTGTTGCTGCATCAGAAGAGCATTCACATCCCACCTTGGCTTGGTGCCTGCTCAGTGAGTTGAACAAGCTCCCCCCTTGGGGTCCAGCAACAGGAGCATTGTGCATGGCAAAGAGTGTAAGTGTTCCCATTTCAGCAGGAATGTGCTGTTGAGTCATCTTAGCTGTGTCACTCACCTTCACACTTCGGATTTGCTTGCTGGGTTTGACTTTTACTTCACTGCAGATTTCCTGAAAGCCTCCTACCATGCTGACCAGAACAAAGTCTGAAATGGTAACTTTAACCCGCCCTGGGCAGCACGGGCTATTCCCAGCACACTGCCTCAGTGGGCTACTTGGAGCTTGCCCTTGGTGCCTTTTGCACAGTTTTCATGAGCTCTTTGGAGTCTGGAGACTGAGAAAGCACATGGCAGTTGAAATTGATGGGTGTCTGGCTGAACACATTTGCACCTCAAGGACCACCGCTGTCCAATGAGGCATTTCGTTATTAGATATAACTCCTCCATCCTCTGAACAAAGCCGGGGGGACATCCTCCTGCTCTCTCCACGCCCTCCTCACTCCCCATTTGCAGCTTCTCTTTGGGCACAGCCTTGCATCACACCAGTCCTCCTGGGACATAGGATCTTTGTATCCCACTGCCACTCCTCCAAATTTGTGCCTTTTTCTTTTTCTTTTTACTCCCAAGACCATACTGAAGAAGAAAATGCCACACTTCAGTTTCTAAATCTCTGTCTGTATCTTGACATCTGATGTATTTAGGTTTAAGGCAGTTGCTTGTATAGATGAGGAGCCCTTGAAAGAGGGAACAAGGAACGAGGATCTCCGGCAGCAGATGCTTTGCAAACATGCCGTGTCATAAGGGCTTTGGTGTGTGTCTGCGAGTAGTGTAGATGCTGTGTTTTGCCTGGGCAAGGTAATGTAATACCACTGATTTTCCTCTATCCAGCAGCTACAGCTGCAGCACATGTATTCAGGGTGTGTGTGAAATATTTCTTTATCTGCTTTGGGAAGAACCACTGAAAAATTCAGACCTGAAGTTTTTTTGCTCTTCAAATTGTCGTCTGTAATGTGTTAGTAACAGACTTTCTCTGGATAACATGAGATTGGGTAACAATGACCCAAACTTGATTTCCTACATTTCATAAATGAATATTTGAGTTAATTTCTGAAGGTGAAACAGTTCTTTTGCTGCAGTGTAGTTGTTGCTGAATATTTCATCAGACTGTATTCACATAATAAATGTTTATGTCTTCCAGCAAACCTTTCTTGTAATTTCTCCTGGTATTACCCTACCACTGCTGTAGCTGCAGATAGGAGATTTTTATGATAAACTGTGGCATGGCTTTGGAAGGGTATCTGGCCTAGAGAGTTGAGGCGGATACGTATATATTGTATGAGAATTGAATGACTGCAACATTATTTTGGGAATATGAACATGACTGATAAAAGTTTTATGTAAAATGGCTAAGGATCATTGTATTGTAAATGAAAACAGGAGGCTGCTTTCGGGGAAGGGTGATGAAAGAAGAATGACAGAATGAGGTGGAGCAGTGGAAGGAGAGAAATAAGCATGAGATACACGCTCAGTACAGCTGGGTGAACATACTGAAGTCAGGTGCTTTGAGCTAAGGAGTTGTAAATCTGTGTAGGTCTTAGAGATTAGCCTGCGAAATGTAAATGTCAGTGTTGCTTTTGTGTTACAAAGCTGATGATTGGGAAGGTTAGGCTGTGTGAAGTGCTCACCAGGTCTGGGAAACTTGCCAGTTTATTTGCTTGTAGTTCATCTGTGAAGGAAGGAAGAAAAATATATATTTTTTTTATTTCCATGATGCACACAGCAAGCCTGAAAGGGACTGCTGTTTCTCTTGACTGCTTCGCTTTTCACTGTAGCAGTGTTTCAAACACCAAAGTCTTTTTTGGCTGTGTTGGAGGTTTCCACGGAGGACCAGCATGGCTCAGCTCTAGGCTGCGAACTGGGATGATACTGGAAATACTTCAGCAATTGTGCCGAAGTGGTGCATCTTCCTGAACATAATCCAAAATCAAAGTAACAAGAAGGATTTTTCTTTTCCTTTGGCACTTTTGCAGTGATGCTTATTACTCTGACATGACATTTCCAGTCATTTGAGACATCCCAGAAGAGGCAAGACCTGAATTTCTAATATAAGTAATAAACAGTAGTGTTTCCCTGCTCACTTAAATATGTATTTTAATATGACAGAGGCACAGGGTAGGTTTTCTGTGTCAGGTAATTTTGAAGAGGCTTCCACACAATTTTTCAGCCAAAACACTTCACTGACTTAAATAATACTGTTACAGAGATAATTAGTAACTCAGAGAAAAATTAAGAAGCTCAGGCAATAAGGGAAAGACACATTTTCTCCTGGGGGGGGGGGTTTGAAATGAGTTGGGAAGTAGATGAGGCAGGGAGGTGCATGAAGGCTCTTCCAGATGACATAAGCAGCATGGAGAAGAGTTTGGCACCAGCAGTGCCAGCATAACTTTGGATGGGCAAAGAAGTGTCCTGAGGTGCTTGAGCCAAGAGGCAGGAGCATGCATTAGGGAAGAGACGGAAGCAGGATGCCAGCGTGAGGGATGCAAAGGCTCAGCTGTGCCATGGAGCTGGGCAGGCTTGTGGTTTGCGTGCCCCCTGTCCTGCATGGGTACCACGGGTCACGCAGGTGCTGTAACAAAATGTGGCCTCCTCTGAGTTGCTTACAGATGAGGAACAAGTGCATTGACCTGGCATGTTGTTAGTCTGTTTAAATTTGTTAATGCATAACAATGTGAGAATTTAGCAAGAAATCCCCTTCCCTCTGCACTGAGGCTGCTGCCTGTATTGTTTCCTTTCTTCTTTTCCCTCTTTCTCTTGCAATACTCACCAGACATCTGGGATAATGGAGTTCTTCGCTTCTACAGCAAGTGCAGCACCTGCCATGTGAAATCTTTTTCTTTTCGCGTGAAAGCTTTAAGCAACACTTCTTCCAGACAGAGATTAAGGCCTCAGTATTGCTGTCTGGGCTGGACATTTGATTAATACAGGGTCCCTTTATTGTCACCCTGCCTTTCTGCCCTTCCTCATTAGAAATCAGTGACTCTTCCCCAATTCATTCATGACAGGGAGAAAAGAATGCCTAATGATACACATAGATACAGACAATATACAGCATGCATTCCTAGTAAAATGAGCTATTTTCCCACGTGGAGAGGGGATTAAGCAGGGGGTGCATTTGCCTCCTGCAGCTGCTAGTAGAAGCCTCTGTCAGACAGCAGCACAATATATATGCATGTATGCACATACATACACATGCACGTAGAAGAAATGAGCACAGTTGCTGTTCACATATAAATTTGTTTTGTGTTTATGTTTCGGTGAAGTGACATTGTGGCCTGGAGCTGTTTGGTTGTTTTCTTTTCCCCTCTGAAAGTTGGAAATGGTTTTGCTCCTGTGAGGTACTGAGCGCTTCCGCTAGCATTTGACAGCACGGTGTCAGCTGTGAGAATATTTATTTGCTGGGGTTTGTCCAGGAAGGAACTGCAAGGAGGGGTGTGTGGGTGTGTTTTGGCCAGAGCACAGTGCCCTGGGGCCATAATCCTTCCTGTAATGAATTGCACAATGTACTGAGTTAGGAATGGGTACGTTGATAGTTTGCTGGAATCCTTTTAGCACTTACATCTAGGGTTTTCTCCACTTTTTAGTGATGTAGTCCCTCCAGACGCAGATGGCATGAATGTGTGCAGCAGTTCACCTGGGGTTAGGATTTGACAGCTGCGTTTCTGCTGTCCTTTCTCTGGTGTCTCCCAGCTGAGCTGCCGGTGGCCGTGCCAGGGCTGGCATTTGGGGCTTGCGGCAGTTCCCTTCAGCCTGGGTGGAAGCACAAGCCCAAGGGGTGCCGTGCAAAGCCCAAGCCAACAGCTCTCTTGGACATGTGCTGATCCGGAGCGTGGGGACTGCTAATGCGGAGTTGCGGGAGTAGCTCAGAGGAGAGACCACTCGTGTCCAGGCATTACCGAAGGGGGTTTGATGGGGAGCAGAGGCTTTCTTCTGTGTTGGTGAGATGGTTACGTGCTGTGTTTGTGGTGAGACCAGTGTGGCCAGGGCTTGACTCACCCCAGGGCAGAGAGGGCAGAGCTGCTGGAGCTTCAGGCTGCAGGGTTTGGAGCTGGCTAGAGCCTGGTTACAGTATGTGCCGGTGGTGTTGGGAGGCAGGGTTAGCAGGTCCAGCACGGTAGGTGGTGTTACAGAACAGAAGAAGGGAGACTCACCTTAGATGTTTATAAACATCTTGATAATGTAGAGTGTAAAAAGGAATGTGAACAAAACCATATATAAAAATATGTGTGCTTCTTTCTGAGTGAATTCAACTTTAGGAAAGATTTGAATGTTACACCGAGGTGGCAGTGAACTGGGAAGATCTTCCTAGCTCTAGGCAGCACAAGAGGCAGCAGGAAGGAGAGAGCTGTCAGAAAAGGGACAGAATTTTCCTTCTGTAAGTACTAAATAAACTTAGATGTCCGTGAGTCAGAAAAGAACACTAGTTCAGAGAAGGCATGTGGGGGCTAGTACTTTAGTGTGCCTGAAATAAAGTAGCTCAAGTTTGAGCCTTAGCAATCTTGTGCCAGTTGGGGGAATCTGTCTTCTGGTGTTCTACAGGGAATATAAACCCAGGCTTCGTGTAGTGCCAAGCGCTCATATCAAGGCATTTTGTGATCATGTAGCTGCACTCTGGAAATATGTGAGGTTTTCTTCTTTGAGTCTGTTCCTGTAAACCAAACTATTCTTGGGAAACAGAATACAGAAATATTATAGGCTTACATGTACCTCACGCATCTATATGGATGTCAGGGAATTAACTGTTGAGAGTCTCAGGTAATGTGGTTGGGAGACTGCTGCTATTTAATGTCTATTCTGAGTATAAGCAAGGCACTCTGCACACTGCTGTTCTGCATTTCCTTCATGCTCAACCTCAACCTTGATGGTCTTGCACTTTTGTGAATCAGGTATCTGACAGACATAAGGATCAAAAAAAAAAACAACCCACAAAACCACCCAGCTCTGGTTCAAGACCAGTTCAGGTGAAATGGAGAATGCAGATGGGGGAAAATGTACCTGAAGAACAGGTGCTATGCGAGTACTTTCTCAATGAAAGATGCTTTTCTGTCTACTGCCTGGGCAGTGTACTGCCTCCAAAATGTAATGGATTCACCACAAATCATAAGGTGTCAGTGGTCATAAGTGCTGCCTTTATCTTTCAGTTGGTTTTAGTTCTGTTTTTAATGTTATAGCATAGCAAAGGTTTTATCATTGCAGCATCTCCCTGAAAAACTTACTCTTCTGCTCTATAAACTGACTTGGTTAATAATTCAGTTAATTATTTTTTATTTTAACGCACTAAGTTCTGTGGGTACATGAAACTGGCAGCTTTCTTTGGCCATGGTGCTATGGATCAAAAAGCCCTAAAAGTCAGACCTCATAAAGAGGGTATTTTCACAAGCACCTGTTCACTTTGTTTATGGAGGTATGTCTCCAGCACAGGATGAACCTCATTCTTGCAGCTCTGGCATATGAGCTGTGACAAGCTCTCACTGATGCTGCTGCTGCAAGTAATAAGCTAGAGGTTACTTTTCTGGATGAAATACATTTAAATGGCAATGAAGGAGAGGCTTGTGATTTATTTTGATTGTTTTCCCCCATGATATTTGCATACTGCAGTATGTAATGTGAACAGCTATATATAATGATATTTTTTTCCTCCATATGACACCATAAATCAAGAGAGAGGTTAAAAAATAAATTGTACTTAGTGACATTGCCTTTGCCTTTGCAAAACTCAGAAGGAGCTTAGATCTGGGTGCTTGAAATGAACATGCTGTTGTATTTGTGTTGAATATAGCACTATATTTTTGTGTTGGGTAATGTATCTGTGAGGCAGATATCATCACCTGAATATGATAAACATTTAGAATCAGCCTTCATTGTTTTCATTCTCATTCCCAGCTCAGTGTTAAAGAAATAGTTAAAACTATTCATCAGGGGTTTTGATAAACATTCTTCTATAGTTGTCAGAGTGATTAAGATGTAATAACTTGTTTGAGATAGGCTTGACTAAAAAGCACTTAATAACATAGCACTGTACTAGCTGTTACAGAACAGCTGTATTTTTTTTCTCCTTATCAAAGAGGTTATAGATTAGGATGGTTTACTCTGCAAAGTCAGACCTCTTTCTTACATTTGGCTTCATTTAAATTGACAAGAACATGAAAATAAATATGACAAAAATAGGTATAATCACTCAGAATTCTGCATTAAGAGTGTATGAGTGTGAATTGAGGGTACAGAGTACATCCGAAGAAGGAAAACGTAAATTTAGTCTGTACTCTGTGTGTAACAGCTTCAAATGATATCAGTTTAAAAAGTATGAGAACCTTGGAAGGAACTTAGGCAGCAATAGAAGAATTTTACTTTCTCGCTTGCTAGCTTGTTCACACATGCGTGCACGTCTGCTTGTGTTTCAGACGATTGGGCCAGCATGGTAACAGTTCTTGTTTGGCACAACAGCGCTTCAGTCTGCTGAGACTGTGATGCTTGTTTCGCCCCAGCATCTGGTGAGATTAAGTATTAGTGCTGCTGTTTAATGAACAGTTTGCGGATGTATATGAGTATTTGGGGTTGTTTTTTTTTCCTCTGGTTTGTAGCCAACAAAGCCTTCGGGATGAACAAAGCCTTCTGGACTGCCTACTACATAGATTAATTTACAGCTGCCAGTTTATATTAGTTGTTCTATTTATTCTGCTTGGGTGCTTTTTTGAGGAAAGGAGTATTTCTTAGTCAATTGTCTTGTAAAGAGAAAGGAATTCAAGAAATGTGAAGCAAACAAATTCCCGCTAATTAGGCAAGCTTTTGGCAGCTGAGTTGTTTGCTCCCTTTTCTTATGTTTTTATGTTACACAAAAGGGCTGAAGTTCTAAAACAGAATTTCAGATGGGGTGCGAACTTTGTCTTTACCCTCCTGCACTCTACGCTGGTGATGCCAGGGCTCGGTGAATAGCAACTATAACTGCATTTTTTGCCTGCCTTCTTGAAAGCCTGGCTCTTCTGAAGGTTTTGACAAACAGAGCAGCGTATGCCTCTTGCCTCCACAGCTCCTAAGATGCCGTAGGTTTGTCGGGAACCCTCTAATGCTTCCTATTTTTGTGATGTTTCTCTGTAATTCTTCTTTCTGTCGCTGTTTGTGCCGAGTCCTGGCTCCGTGTGTTGGCTGCCTGACGCAGCCAGGTACTGCTGGCTTGTCCTGCTGGGGAGGTCCAAACCTGTGCACGACTCGGCGCCCCCTGAGAGGTGACTCTGCACTGGGTGGTTACGAGTGAGGGCATGAAGGAAGTACCTGAGTTTATCCAACAGCCTTATGGATATGTCTGGATATGGATAATACAGACTGGCTGATGTCTTTGTCTGTCTTCTAAAATAATTGCTTTGGGGGACTCAAGTAGTTCAGAAGGGGCTTAGTTACTTTGCTTATGGCAGGATCAGGCACAAAAGGAGATGCACCCTTCTTCCCCACCCCCAGCGGAGCCAGAGCCCTTTGTTGCTCAAATTACTGAGAATGGGATCAAACTGGGCTAAACATCTTAAACAATCCCACACAGAGGGTTCCTTCTCCCTCTCCCCTCCCCCGGGTTGCAGGGTGGGGGTAATGCATTGGGCCTGTTTGGAAACCAAGTGGAAGGTAGCGAGACGTGAAACATCCCCGATGTTCCGAAGAAACCTTGCAGGGACAGGAGCAACTGCTCTCAGGACCCTGCAGTGTCGGGGCAGCCCACTCTCTGCTGAGCCCTTCCTGCTGAACTGCCAGCTCGGAGGCGATGCAGGGAAGTAAAGTCTCTTTGGCTTTTGGAAATATTTTCCCTCCTGCTTGTTGTAATGAATGGTCTCTTGCGTAGTTCACTCATAAACCTTGGCAGGTAGCAGTTACAGTATCTTGTGCATTTTGATGCAGGTGTCTAACGAGTGATATATCATACATAGATACATAGGTGCATATATATGAACATTGGCGTTTTTTCCTTTTTTTTTTCTCTGGTGAGAAGTAGGTGCTTTCTTGCTCCATAGTAGGTGATTAGAGGGCATGATATCCGTGCTGTGATCTCTGCTTTCTCCTGACTTGGTTGGACTTCGGCTTTGAAGCTTGCAGGTGTCTGACTGTGGCAATGGTGCAGGTGTTTGCTATGCAATCTGCAGCTTCATTTGAGAAATACTTTCTTCTCCCGTTTTATTCTTTATTTGAAGGTATTTAATTGATTTGGAAAAATCCATTTAATTAATGTTGTTTTTTAACTGTTTCATATCAGATGTTAGAAGTATACGTGTGTTCCATTTAATAGGAATTTTATTTGTTGAGTGTGTCAAAAGTTACTTGAGATGTACTATGTGGAAGGTTTCAAAAGCTTATTAGCTACTCTTGTGTTTCTGAGATCGTGTGACAGAATGGAGCTGGTGCTGGGTTTCTTCAAAGTATACTTTGACATACAGTGGGGTACAGTTTAAAACAAAAAAACATCCCTCCCAAGTGCACCAAACCCCAAAACAAACAGTCAGCAATCTATCAAAAAGAAAAAACCCTTTTTTTTTTGTCTATTGTATGTGGTTTTTTTGTCTATTATAACCAGTCTTTAAGGTGGTCTTGGAATAATGAATGGAACTATTTAAACGCACTGGTTTTCATCATTGTAGTTGAAGTGTCATTTCCCCCTAAAATATGCAATACTGAAAACTAGTAATTGTGTTGTATCAAAAATACACCCAACAATTCACTCTTTTCTAATACTTTTCTTTGTACTGAGTAGATATTTATTAAAATGTAGTATTTCCTTGGTTAAAAAACAGAATTGTCAAATTGTACTATCAAGTTTGTATTTTGTTGCAAATTATTGTGCCTTTTTATCATCACTAGAGATACTCAACTTTCACATTTCTTAAATCACATGTAAAATTGGTTCTTTACATTAAATCAGTTCCTCCCAATGCCTGATGAGTCTGCTGCTCAAGAAACTCTAAGGAATCTTCTTTTTGGATGTAAAAGCCCAGGGTATGTTGGGCTGTCTTTGGAAGGTGTAAAGCTGAGTGAGGTGTAGTTTTTTCTGTTGCAGTTGTGGGAGCTCTTGTTCCTGGGGCTAAGTGCCAAAACTTCAGTCCAGCCTCATGGCCCGTTAGCTGGCTGGTAGTGATGAGATGTTCGAAATGATTTGCTCTGTGGTTGGGATGGTTTTGCAAGTGTGTTGCTTCGCCTTGGTCACATCCAGTTCCTCTGCCATGAGCTAGAGCTGTAGACAGGCTGGGTACCCAAAGGCCTGCTAGCTGCTGCACCTCTTCCCTCTTACTGAGATGGTAGGGCAGATATAGGATAATCTTGTAAAATACTTCAAGTTAATATTTTTTCTTTTTTTTTGTTTTTTTTTGTTTTTTTAGTACAAACAAGATGACCAGTCAAATGGTTTTTGCCTTTAGTTTGTGAAAAATATATGGACATCTAAATCCTCTTAGTGCCTTTTTTGCCTGTTATTAAATAACTGTTTTTGGTTTATGGGGTCACTTTTAGAAATTCCCAATGGTTATCTTTTGTCAAGGAAATTCCAATTGTTACTAAATATCTTACGCATTGCTTTGTTACAGCTGAATAAAGAATCAAATTTGTTCATTAACTACTACATGCCCATGCAGCAATTGGAAAACCTTAGGACCTGAGTAGATGTGAGAGAACTAAAGTACTTCTCAGTACCTGACTTCTTTATTTCATGTAGGTTTTTTTCTGTGCTTTATTTTTGTGTGCGTCTAAAATAATTCTGGTGTTTTTGATTGTTATCAGTAAATTGAAAAGTCTTACAAACAACTGCAGGCTACTTAATTTCCTTCTTTCTCTTTCATTCGGCAAAAATACCTATCTATCACTATCTATTGCACCATCTAAGTCAATAGAGGCTTAATCCTTGTCTGCATGGGAAAGGGAAATTGCCCTGCCCTGCAGATGGACAGAGCATAGGAATCGGTCAGTATCTGTGTTAAGCTTCCTTAAACATTTTTTAAGAGTAAAACCTTTGACAGATTTTGTAGTTGAAGACCTTCCTCTCAAATGGTGGTATGGGTTTCCTGATTTTCTTTCATGTGCACAAATGACTTAACCAAAATAATGACTGTTGACTATATTATAGAAATATATGTTCAGAGCATGCATAACTAATAAGACCTTGTAAAGTAATGGATGTGCAATAAGAACCCACAAAAAGACTTGAATTTTTTTTTTTTCTTTTGAATGTTTTCTTTTCAGTTCCTGACTTTTCCATTGCTGCTTCTGGTGTTTTTATTAGAGCTGATGACAATGTTGTTTTAAAAAGCAAACCTTTTTATTCACTATTTTCATCATCACAGATACTCTTTTTAGCAAGATCTGATGGGCTTATCTCAAAATTGTGTGCTTATTGGTTACTCTCAGGAGAACAAATAAAGCAGAAAAATCTTTGGGATATTTTTGGTTTTGTTTTGCAAACATTCCAGTTGTAGCTATCCACTTGTGTTACCTGATTTCGAACTTTTTTCTCTTTTTTATTCCTGCCACAGATGGGAAGCAGGCAGTGCGCCGAGCAGGTACGTACTCGCAAGCACAGTGCTTGTACTTTCAGGCAGACCTGCCTGCCTCTCCAGATCCACCCGTGCACCTGCTCCGAGCTGGATCTCTTAGGGAAGGACTTGAAATGAGGCAGTAGTGGCAGGACAGCAGGAACCACCACTGAGGCTGAATCCTGTATTTGGGTCTCAGTATCCAAAACAGAAATGGGAATAATCTCGTGCCCTCACATACCTATATGAAAAGTATGCGCTTCTGTTTATGTTAGATGAGGAAAAATAGTTCCTGTATTTGCTAATGTATTTCAAACGTGATGATTTAGAATGGATGCAAGAAAGATAAGCGGGTCATTTTGTGAAGTCTTTCAGGTGTTACTGAAACATCAGGCTAGTCAAATTTGGACACTTTCAAGCCAGTCCACCCTGGTACTCTCTTCTAGTGAATGAAAAGTATTTTCTCCAGAGGGATGTTCAAAATCCCCAAATTAAGTGCCTAGTCTGGATTGCCTTCTGTCTCTGTCTCCATACGCGTGCTCTGCAGTCAGCAAAGAGGATGAGTCTGGGATATCTGTGTGTATGCTTCCCCTGTCCCTTGTCTGTCCGTAGGGTGGTGGTTTGGGTGCCAGTACGGTGGTGAGGGAGAGAGGTGGGGCAGTGCAGACATCAGGTCCTTCAGTTGCAGAATGTAGTTCAGGGGAGGAAATTTGACAACTTTTTCATTTGTTTGAATTAATTCCTCTACATGGTGCTCCTGAAACTCCCTGTATTTTAGAGAAAGCTGAATGAGCGACAATCTGTAGGCTAGCTGTTCTGTTGTTCATCTAAAGAGCTCTTCTGTTTTCATGTGAGGGCACCTCATTCCCACGGTCATACTGCTCCACAGCCCTTTGTTTGTCTTTGCCTCTCTTTTTGCCCCTTTTGGATGGAAGGGCATAAATCTCTGAAACATCCAGCTAAAATGTCAGGGTACTTAATCAAACAGTGATGCAGCTAGTTACATACATCTTGAAGAATTTAAACAGAGAAGAATAAACTAAGGCAGCGAGTTCATATGTATAAAGGTACGTTTTCCTGCAAGAACTGTAATGGTTCTGTGGTGTCTGTGCATTGTAGACCCTTACAGTATCAGGTTTTAATGTGTGTGCCTTACAGTAACTGTGCAGTTAGCTGAATTAGCGGCTGAATTAGCGTGTTCCTTTGGCAGCCGGAACTTTGAACTGACTAAATTTTACGCACTTAAACTTCCCCTTTAGCATTTCTCCCTTTTCTCATTTGATTTCCTTCTGAAAAGCAGTAGAGAAACTAGCAAAAGAGAGGGAAGGAGGACACGATGGAGAAATGCCATAATTCAGTTGAATACATGTCTGAATTGAAGAACTATTCTTTTTAAAATTCATGTTTTGGAGTTGTATTGCAGGCTGGCAATCCTGTTCGCTTCGAAGAACATACCTGTATTTTAAACAGCTGACATTACATCCAGCGGAAAGAGGGAGAAGATCCACAGGTTAAATGTTATGAGATCCAAAAAAGATCTTATATTCAGAGATCCAAAAAAATATCCTGAAGATTTAAATTCATTTGCAAATATGATCAATAACAAGCCTTACAGCTCTCTGGGTATCAGGAGCTGGGGCGAAATCCAAACCCCATCAAAGTTAACAGCAAATTCCCTGTGACTTAATAGGGTCAAGGATCATACTTACTTTCTACTTAAGGTTTTGCATGTGTAAGATTAGATATACTGGAGGTGGCACAAGGAATGCCTTTGCTGTTTAAAGATGCTAAATGGTAGATAAATGAACAGTGGTTAAAAGGTGCTGGGAATCCTGTAGGCTGAAGAGGGGAGCTCAGAGCTATAATTACAGTTTAGAAGGCAGTTCATAACCAATTTCTAGCTCTTTCTTTTGGAAGATGGAAGCTTTGACATAGCAAAATACTTTATTTAATGGATGGCCAGTTCCTCGTTATGTATGGGGTTCACAGCGTCTAAGTAGAGGTGCTTGAAAATTAGAGCTGAGCTCCCTTTGTGGTCAGACGAAGAGGCCAGAAAGAACCTGGGACACGCATCCTGTGGCTGTATTACAGCCGTTTCTCTATCTCCATTGGCTGTAGAAGGAAATTAAACTAGTCTAAACCCAATCTTGTATAAGGTTTAAGTTAGGCGAGGTGTATCAGCATGATGGCTATTGCAGGGCTTTGAGAGGAGCATGTATGCCTAGTCATTGACCTCCAGTTAAGTGAAAGAATTCGAGGGAATGCAGAGAATTGGCTGAAGTCTCCAAGTTGTGTCATTTACCATCCTCCTTGCTCCTGGATGGATCAGTAGAAGGGGAGAGCAGTTATGTAGTGTTTTTTTTGCCCATCACTGTATGATGTTAGTTTGATACACACAATTTACTTTAAAAAGTTTAAGTAGCCTTAATAATAGAAAGCCCCAGCAGAGCGGACACTAATGGTCTCCTCAGTTGTCAGTCTCAATATAGAGATTAAGAATTGAATGAATAAAGGGACCAAATTACCATCTCCCCCCTCTGGGTGTTGCCTCATGAAAGCAGGTATGAGCCATGACCGGGGGTGGTTGAGCAGACTGGCTCTCCACCATGCCCTGGTGCGAGACAGGACTTTGCCTGTGTTCTCGGTTCAGCACCGTTCCTGAGGGCTGCTGCAGCGTCACTCAGTTGAGCTTTTTTACACAAATGGTCGAGTCCAGTCATCTTGAAAGAAATGCAGTATATCATGCACTGATACTATATATTATTGAATACTTTTCAGATGCTAACCATCTGATACGCTGCGTTAAACCTAGCCCAGCTAGGCCTACTATTTTTTCTACCCAGTTTTGCACAGGCAAATCATCTTTTCTTGGCCAAAGCTCTCAGTGAGGTGTAACAGCGCAGCTCTGCGGGGTGTGCACCCAGAGGTGGATATGTCTCCAGTGTATTGGGTTGAACTTGCAAAAATGTCTCAAGGAAAATAAAGCATCTGTTCCTGGTTTCATCTGGAGCTTGGAGAGCCTTAGTTAATAGTATAAGCACTGTCTATAAATACCTAAACACTTTACTTTCTGAATACTATTCCTTGAATATATTATAAAGTACAGCGCCAGCATTCCTTTGCCTCCCTTCTATAGGACAGGTTTGTACAATCAGTCCAACGTTCAGGTAAAAAAAATATTGCTGCTGCATGTGCTATGTATTTTCGGTCTGTTTTTTGTGTCCACTGCGTGCAAGACTTTAGTTGCAACTCGCTTCTCAGTGAGACTGTTTGGCCTTTTTTTGGGAGTGTTGCTCATTTTTTTTTTTTCTGTAGCATGTCAAACCGAAAATTTCTGACCATTAGCAAGTAAAACAAAAGTGTTTCAAGAGGGTTTTAGGTGGGCTTTACCAACATGGGATTTGATCTGTGATGATGACTGACTGTGATAAGTTGACTTTTTACCTTATTCAGTCTCAGTACTGAGAAAAAGCAGATCACCTTTCTGTGAACAGCTGATTTTCTAAGATACTGTTGTGTTGACAGATCAGTTGTTAAACATAAACCAAACGTGCGTCCCCTGGGTTTAGGAGATTAAAAATATAAGAGTTACAGCATCAGTGTCAACATTATCTAACCTTATCAGACTTGGCATTATTACTCATTGTATTTTCCAACATCACTTATGATACTTTGCCAGGTACACCATGTGAATAGTGGAGTTGAACATATTTATATTTCAGAGGTAGTAAAATAGATGTTTTGCATTTCATTAACTGAATGTATATGAAAATATTTAATTGATGGTTCTATAGAGGAACAATCCTGCTCTTATACAGTATAAGAACTGATGATTTTTTTTTGCTAAAAATATATTTAAGATGCATAACAAGTAATATTTTTGGCTAAAAATGGATTTGCATAGCTTTGTATGTTTTCTTATGTGCATATGGCGTATAAATGAGCTCTGAGTACATTGGATTCATGCGATATTTAATCTCAAGTGAAATGCTTGACACTTGTAGCAGCAGTTGAGATGAGGATGGCTTTATTGGTGTTTTAGGGTCACACTTTCTTAAGTTCAAATTTTTGTCATACTGTGGTAAATTAAAGTTTTGTTATTGATCTCCAGCTATTAGAATTTTCTCCCTTATATATCACAGTGTTGTTTTTTAATTGATTAGTGCGTGCATTAAAAAAAAGGGGCGGGGGGGGAAATGTTATTAAACTTCTTCAACGCGGACTTGCATGACTGATACAAAAAACAGGAGGATGTTAATCTTCTCCTTCCTACAGAAAATTAGAAATATCTCCTCCTCCTAAATGGACTGCCATGCATTTTGGGAAATACCTATGTGTTTCTTGAATCACATGCACTAAGCAAATCTGACATTTTATAAAGATGTAGTAATTTGTTATAAATATTTAAGTATGGCCTGGATTGTTTTCAGAAGGCAAATGCAGTGATCTTGAGACTGAAACAATTTTATGTGACACTTCCAGGAAACGTGCTGCTGTATCTTTTGTCTTGTCTGACTGACTGTTGCCTTGTCTAACTTTTCCAAGGAAGAAAAATCAATGTAAATATAAGCAAAACTTTTATGAAGCAGAAAAGCAATTTGGTTGCTCTGTAAAGGAGGAATTTTTTTTTTCTTTCTCTCCGAGGAGAGCACATGGTAGACTTGCTAGATATTTTTCTGTGAACTAAACTTATTAATTTTTAATATCTGAAAATTTTTCAATAATCACTGTTTTTAAAAGTTTTCTGGTATATCTCTTACTAATTCTTAGAGATACTCTAGTTTTTAAAGCAGTGAATGTGGGGAAAATGGAAAGTGTCTGAACAGTGCATCTAATAGGGCAGTCTGCCAAATTTTTCCTGCATCTTTTAGCTCTTATTAAGTTGGATAAATCTTTGTTGAGTGAAATGTTCAGGTTTCCCAGAAGGCTTTAACAAGGCAGAAACTTAAAAATTTCTTAACAACTTGGGAACAATGCTGTGCAGACATCAAAATAACATAACCCCAATGTGTCAATTATATAAAATACATTTGCTCCTTTATTGCATACCAAGTGTAATTCCAGCATTCATTTAAGGGTATTTAAAGGTACGTATTTTCTTCTGATGCATCTTCCATCTCGTTGGAATAATACAAGAATCTGCTCTGCCATCCCCCCTGTGAGGTGCTTCTGGGCTGGCTCTGTGCTGGTGGGGCGCTCAGTGCCGGCTGGTTTCCCATGGTTCTGCTAGGCTGGTAGCCCTGCGGTCCCTTCAGCTTAACAGCAGTCCCTCTCCACAGCCCCAGTGAGGTTTTTGCCAGCTTGGGCTTGTCCCTGCCGGGCTTCCTTTTTTTCTCCCTCCAATTCTCTGGGTGGGAACTCAGCAATTGCTTTGAAGAGAAGACTGGCAAGAGAAGCTTTTTTACTGCTTATGCTCTCTTCTCCCTTCTTACAAGCCCTCTGTTCTCCGGCAAAGGCAGTTCTTTGCCTGCCCTCTTTTGCGAAGCCCCCCACTAGCCCTGCTGGTCATGCACCACCTGAATAATTACACTGCTTTTCCATCTCTTCTCTTAGTATCCACCCTCACCTCATGTTCCTCTGGTTTTGCTAGCAACATAAGCTCATTTGAATCTCTTCCAGCTTGAAAAAAAGGCCAGACCTTCTAGGTACCCTCTGCAACTCTCTCCTCACTCTCAGTCCTCAACATGCCATCAGTAGCTGTTGGTGGAGTGTCTTTCTCCAATGCACCTTTTCCAGTCCAGCTTCGTACATTTAGTTCTGGGCAGCATCTTTACTAACCTCTTCCTCATCAAACTTTATAATGTGCACTGCCTCCTCAGCCTCACTTGAGCTGTCAGCTGTCTGCAGTCCCCAGTGTTGTTTTTTAAATCTTGCCTATGCTTTTGTTCTCTGGTCACGTCCTCTTCAGGTTCTTCTGCCATGTCAGCAATATGCTTGGAGGATTCTTTCCCATCCTGCTTTTTGGTAATTCTTCTCTGTGGTTATGCCCTTGGTCATTTTGTCTTTGGTTTCTGTGCCTTGTGGATGAGATCACCTTCAGATAAACACCAGCTCAACTTCTGTGTCCATGCTGAAGACTTCTCTTGGTTGCTGTGCACCCAGCTTACCTTCTGTATGGGCCAGAAAAACCTGTCTGTCTTTTCAGCATAGTCTTGTGGGCATGGAGATGCCAGCTGACATTTTTCTATCCCATAACCTCCAGGTTTTTTCCCCTTTTCCAAACTGTCACCAGCAATTCTGTATTTTTGATCATTTGGACAATACAGTCATCCTTCTTGACACTCAGATTCCTAATAAGAAGATCTTTAATTCAGGATTCCTCTAGGTGATTGTGACCACTCTGTGCCTAAAACTTGCCGAATTCTTCTGCATCCATCTCTTTTGTATACTCCTGTACTGATAAATCTGTCCAGAATTTATGTCTCATAATTTGTGCATCTGTTCCTATAACATGCCTCAGTGATGTGTGAAGATTTTACCCTGCTGTTCTGGCATACCTCTGCAGAGGTTGTTTCCTTAATCTTAGAGGTTTGACCAAAGCACCTTCCTCCTCATGACCATCCTTTTCTCTACCATGGTGAGCTTGAGGTGGTTGCCATTTTTTGCTGGGGGGAGCCTGTGGTGACTTTTCATCTTTCATTCAGTGTTAAAAGCTCAGCTGCTTCCCTGGCTGATTCAGAATGTCACCTTCTGTTCCCTCCTTGGCCCATTTTGACACAAACACTTATGCCCAGGGAGAACTACGCAAGAACATCCGCGGTGCTGCCTTGGAAGCCTCACTCAGTGCCTCCTCCTTGTTTTACTGTGATGCCTGAAAAAAAAAATAATGGTAACCAAGGTGCTGCTAGCATGCCTGGGCTCTTAAATTGTTGACAGCATTGTTGCTGAATCCCTCCTACATCATATACCTGCCTGTCCAGTTGCTGCCTCTTGGTTTTTCTTTCAAATTTAGAGCAGGGATCATTGATTTCACCTTCCAGACCCTTTTCTTTGAACCAAGTTTCAGATTGTAAGTAGTCTTTAACAAATAATGTGTAAATTATCAGCATGTTGTGGTAATTTCATAAATTGCAGTCTGCATTCTAGACATTAATTGCCAGAAATCTACAGATTTCTGTAGAGGTAAATTTACTTCTGTTAGTATATAGTTTTCAAGGAGTATAGGCAAGAGATAAGATACTCAAGTGAAATCACACCAGCTGTATTCCTGCTGAACCTGGTGAGGTGAACAGAATGATACAGCTAATCAAAATTAAATTGAATTAGGCTTAATTAGGTTTACAGCACTAATGTTTTGGTCTGTGTTTTTTTAAAAAAGGAACCCACTATTTTTCCAGTTCCCTAATGCAGTTGTAAGAGCACATAACCTTTGTTCCTTGTATACCCTCTGTGGCATGTTTGGGAACCTGTTTTCAGGGTACACCATTTCTTCCTAAGTAGTGTATAAGTTTGTCCAAACTGTAACAAGGCATTAGATGAGCTCTGGAGATCTCTCTCTGATTTCCATTTCTGCAATTAACTTTAGGCTGCGTCTTTTTGCATGACATCTCGAACATGGCTATTAATAGCCTACCTGTAGTTTAGATGCAGTTTATTTATTTGGTTCTTTTTATTTCAAATTATATTCCTAATAAAAATGAAACAGAAAGGTGTGTTTGCAAGACAGTGACATTGTCATTGACAACAGTCAGCAAAACAGTACCGAAAGGTCCAGTCAGACATAACTAGCAGTTAGATTTCCAGTGCCCTTCTGTATTATCAGATTTTTTTGTACATAAGCATATCTGCTGATCTGCATGCATTAGAAGAAAGGATAGGAAAAGCAGCTGAGTTATGTGGAGATGTTAATTAGTAGGAAAGAGGGACGGTAAGGTCTTCCTGCAGCATTTTCTAATTGGTCACTGAACTGGCATTTCAGCGATGATTTCTGCTTCAGAGATCAAGAGAGATTATTTATTCTTAGCAGTTTTCTGTCTGCAGCTCTCAAGAGTTCAAGCAGGCCAAGAAACTTGCATCGTTTGTGAACACCGTTGAACAAGCCGTGACATTGCACTGAGGCCAGAGGGTTCATTTCCAGCCTGTGGAGCCAGGCACTCCCAGTGCAATGTCAGCATGTTTGGGCTCCTCTCTGACTGTAAGGGGAGGAGATGACCGTTACTCCAGTTTTGTTTAATGAAAAGGCATCACTCTTTCAAAAGCAAAAAAAAAAAAAAAGAAAGGGGCGGGTGGAAGACCACCCTGTATAGACACTAACTTTTAATAAGATGTATGTGAGTTTAGTGAAGCACATGCTTATATGGTCTTTTGCAGCCTTTCTGTCACCTGTACATGAGAGTGAAGAAGTGTGGCTGGACCACAAGTCCATCTCCCAGCACTTGCCTGAAGCAGATACCTAATGAAGCATGCAAGAAGCAGGCAAGCATGGAGTAATGCTATGCTAGAGTACTCCCCCCATTTGCTAGCCATGTTCATATGAAATACTCCCTATCTTTGCTGAGTGTAAGCCGTGGGGCAGGGGAAGCTTCTTGTAGCTAAACTGTTTCTGTAGTGTGTCAGTGGTCTTAAGGGAGTCACCTTTTTCCCCAGCGTGGTCATTGCTGTTTAGAGGTGATAGCACATCTTTTACTTTATGGCTTGCTGTGGTTTACCAGCAGCCCAGTCTCTGGCAGATCGTTTGCTTCTGCCGCAGGGATCTGAGGAGGAGAGTAGAAGTCCATTTCCTCCTTGTTAAAGTGGCAGCTGCTCACCCTGCCTGTGTGCCCTGGGGAAGCTTCTGCAACTTGCTTCTCTACAGATGTACCAACCTGCCATTCCACCTTTGGAAAGGAAACCACCGTGATCCCCTGGCCCCTCCACCTGTGTGTACCACAAGGGTTGAATTTATGACCCGGGAATAGTAGAGACCTGCTTGTTTTGGCAGTGTAGGCCTGTAACTCATCTCATCTGCTCATGAATACTGCTAACATAGTAGTCTTTCTGGAGTTTTGAGGGGATACGCTGGCTTCAGAAAGGATGTAATGACAGATACGGCAACAAATAAACCTCGAAAAGCAGCAAGAAAGAGGAGCTGGTAGGAGTATTTGTGTAAAGAGAAGAACAAGAGAGGGGTCACAAGCTGAGAACAGAAACCTTAGTGAATACATCTAGTAAGTTCCTATTGCCAGAGAAAAATCAGCTTACTCTCATCACCTAGGTGCCATGGCTGAAATGGGATACCTGGGCTGAGGTGACAGCGAGATGTGACGGGGAAGGCACTAGAGAGAGAGAAGTAGAACAAGTCCTTTTCCTGATTTTATTGATTTATTGCATGATTTCTGGGAAGATATGAAGGTCTCTGCCTTTTGTATAATTGTGGAGCTGCCACTGCTTTGCATTTTCAGAGATCAGTTAGTGGGAGCCAAACTGGAAAGCCATGATTTGAACTTGTTTTGTTTGTAGTGGCAAGCAGGTGTATGAAAACCTCAGGAGGAGATAGCTGGGTTTGCCCAGGTGTATTCAGGCAGCTGAACGCTGCGGAAAGCACTGGTGTTAAAGTTCTGTATTCCTTGGTCTGCTTTGACAATCCATTTACGATGTGTTTCTCCTCATGCAGGAGCAGCCTACCATACTGTGGTACAGATACTCTCTGTTGCTGTCAGCACTGGAAAAGACTGAAGCTGGCATCTCTGCTGTCCTTACCCAGAGGTTGCTCTGCAAGACACAGCTGTAAAATGTTCATCAGAAAAAACTGAACAATAGATCCTTAAGAGTGAGTAAAAAGCAAATCTAACTTTTAAAATTTTTTTGGGTCTTAAATGTATAAAAATAATGCCATGCAGAAATGCATTTGGAAATGCATTGAAGTTCCTGAGTAAATAGGGATTGAGAAGAGCTCAGAGTTTTTCCCGTGGTGCTGGGTTATGATATTTATGTCGCACTGCTGTGTTCTTTGGAGTATGTAGTTCCTAGTCTCCTCTGCTGTCCGTGTTACACCCCCGCTGAACTGCATTTCTAAGGACTGGTGGCTCAAGGCTAGTGAAGAAGAGTGTCAAGCGTCTTATTGAAATGGGATTTCCCTAAGCAAGATGCTGGCTCCCTGGAAGGAGAGCTGCTCTGTCAGGGAAAAGATCACCTGGGAGGGATCAGCTCCTTGGGACTGATATGAAGGCTGCATGGGAAAATACCTGGACAGCTGTATCAGGAAAGGAGTTGTCCTGTTTCGTGGGCCATGTTCACCTGCTCAAGCAGGGAAGTTGTGCAGGAATGAAGAGGATAGTGTCCTGATCTGCCTTCTCCAGGACACAGGTGGACAGCAACAGTTTCCAATGGCAGAGAGAGACACAGAACATCTTAAGGATGTTTTCTCAGTGGTTTTCAATTGCCCTTTACTTTTGAATTCTGAATGATTGTGTTCCAAAGAAACCCGCTGCAAAGTGCTTTCTTAGGTGTTTTGTAGGCTGTAGCTCTAGACTTTTAAGACATGAACTTGTAGACCCAAAGGATCGCATACTCGGTGGGATGCTGCAGAGTATGGGGCAGCAGCTGGGGAGGCTGGAGGGAGGTGGCTCCGGTGTCCAGGCCTTGCCCTGGTGTTTGAACCCAGGTACCGCTCCTGCCTTCCCACAGCTGGAAGAGGTCTGCAGAGCCCATCCTTTGAGACGCATCACCTGTGCTCTGCCCAGACCTAGCTGGGAGAAAATGCTTGTGATTCAGTGACTGATTTCCCTCAGAGTAGTCTGAGGAGTTTCCTTTCCTGGAACGTTTGACCAGCTGGGATATTTGTCTAAGGTATATATAGTATCAGTTAGTAACTTTTTAGGCGTGGTACAGCAATGCTGTTTCGTGAACCTTGAGTGAAAGCCAGCTGTTTTCAGCTGCACCTGCTGGAATAAGGTTTGTGATGATGATGGTGTTTTTCAAAAGAAAGTCAGAGACTGTTCCCGTGGAAATCTCCCTCCTCTGCACAAGGAGGGGCTTTCTTTGTGCTAATCCGTTTCATTGTTTCTGGGAAATAAGGCAGTCTTGATGCTGGAGGATGAGCCAGGCCTGTGGGATCATCGCCAGAAGCAGCTTAGGGCTTAGAAAATAAAACCAAAGAGCATGGCATGATTTCTAAAGTCCATGCAGAAGACAAGTCATTACTGAGATTTGCTGATACTTTCTGCACCAGTTGTTTTTTTCATTTCTGTTCCAGTCTGAGTGTTTTAATTCTTAATAAATCACAGTGATTTACCATTGACAGGAGATGTCATGGTGAAGTCAGGCAGATAAAAGTCCTCTAGCAAACTGCAGAAAGCTTAGTGTTTCTCACAGATACTGTGGATAGGATTCATTTAATCTAACTTTGGGTATTTATAGTGCAGTATCTGAGATGATGCTTAATGAGGTAAGTAATTTTAGACTGTCATTCATCTGACAGTTGAAATGTGCTTTAGGATGACATGATTCATGTCCTTTGTTGACCATAAAGGGAGTCTAGCTGAGTAAGTCAGTGGCAGATGTCTGCACTGCCCAGTGAATCTTTTTCTTTACATCTGGTGTCACAGTGCTGTCCGGAGAGCCTCTGAGTTTGGAGAGTCCTGAAAATTTGCATTCAGTCATCTGTGATCAGTGCAGACACAGCAGAGGTGGTGCCAAACACTTCCTTGCAATTGTTTTCGTGTTTGATTTTTTTTTTTTTTTCCTTTTACTCTCATGAATCTGAGATTTGGCTTTAGTCATCAATTACTGTTTTGGGAGGAACATCATGTGATACAATGGAAAGGATAATTTTTTAATTGTTACCGTGAATCATAGCTCTATGGTAAAACTTGCACGAGAGCTTGTGTCTGGAAGTGTAGTCCATGCCATACAACCTCTACAATAAGAATTTATAAAAATACAGCTCTTTTTTTTTTTCCTGGTGGATGACAGAGGAATCCCAATGTTTCTGGCTTTTAATCCTTTGTGAAGTTTCTTTCAAATTTCACTGAAGTTGGAGTGAACCTGGTTGTCGCTTACATTTATTTGGAAAAACCTTCCTGTGTAGAAGAGGCAGGGAAAGGAACATATGAGAGTGATCCAAATGGGCAGCAGACAGGGCTGAACACAAACTGGCCACGTGGGTGGTAGGCATGGTCTGGATATTGTTTTGGAGCTCTGTGCATGAATGAAGAAGCTACCAAGGAGACAGTAGACAAAAACGCCAGTAGTGCTGAGAAAAAGCATGAGTGTGCTCCAGGGTGGTGTACTGCAGGAGCATGCTTGCACTAGGGATGCTGTCCTGCTAGTTGAGTCCCACTGGTGAAAACCTCTAGCTTTCCTAATCTCATTTCAAGAGAAACCATTTAGATGGCAAGTGTAAAGAATTAATGTTTGCTGTGCAAATTATTCTGTCGCTAGTGCATACCCTGCTGTTTTATAGACTTTCCTGTTTTCTGGATGAAGAAGTAATTTCCTCTTCTTGTGCTGTAAACCTTCACCCAATGAGCATGTGTGCAATTTTAAACACATGGTTCATTTCAGTGGCTTTAGGTGACTGTAGCTTAATAAATTTTCCAGCAAAGAGCCTCGCAGGAACTGGAACATCTCTCTTATGAGCAAAGGCTGAGATAGTTGGGACTGGTTAGCTTGGATAAGACAAAGCTCAGGAGGATCTCATCTATGTACAGGAATACCTGAAGGGAGGGTGCAAAGAGGATGGAGCCAGGCTCTTTTCAGTGGTGCCCAGGGGAAGGACCAGAGGCAGGGGGCACAACATGAAACACAGGAGATTGCCTCTGAACATCAGGAGGCACCCACTGCGAGGTGAAAATACACAAAGTACCTCGGCCTCCTTCATTGACAGAGGGAGATTTTCTCGTGGTAAGTTAGAGAGCTTGCTTCAGGTGGTAGTTCAGGAGAGGGTGGTACCTGACAATGAGCAGTATGTGCGCAGGGACCCGGACT
Source organism: Falco biarmicus (assembly GCF_023638135.1). Classification (NCBI taxonomy): domain Eukaryota; kingdom Metazoa; phylum Chordata; class Aves; order Falconiformes; family Falconidae; genus Falco; species Falco biarmicus. Next base: position 4,731,090 of record NC_079293.1, on the reverse strand, counting down.
GGAAGCCTTGCGCCTCAGGGGGTTACTGCAGTATGGGGAGCAGACCACCTAGTTACACTCTGGTGCCTTGCGAACTATGGAGGTGGATGGGAAGCAGTGAGCTGGGAAGGTGCAGGTTAAAAGGGGTTGTGGAAGCCAGTCAATACATGTTTTACCTATGGAAGATGCACCTTTGTAACTTGTAAGAAAGCATCCCTTGAGGACTGTCCTCAGCTTCCATAATGGAGACCTCTGATCCAAAGCCTGCGTGTGAGTCACTGGGGAAGAAATATTAACTGGCAGTGTCTAAGGAGGGTCTTTTTCCCTGCAAAGCCTCCCTTACTAATGTGCTCCCACCAGTGCAACTTCTGGTCTTGCCAGAGATTTTCCATTGGGAAAATCCCTGCACAACTGTCTCCTATTTCCCTTGCAAGCTGACATGGAAACAAGATCAGCCATGCCATCAGCATTAAAAGGTCTTAGGGTTAATAGCACCATACACTAAAGCAGGGCGGGGAGGCGGGGAAACTGTTGTGATGCATATAACCCTTTCCAAAACGCATTTTTTAATTAGTTTTTTAAAAAGCTATTTTTATCACCCAGACTTCTTTTTCACAAGGATTTGACTTATCTAGATACTTTGGATTGATTAAGCAGTTGTGGGGTACTACTAATGAAAGTAATTACTTTAGTCCTGAGAGGACTGCAGCATGTTATAAAATAGGTTGTAACACTCATTTAACACAATAAAAAAGGGTTTCCAAGTAGATACTCTCTGTTGCTGCTTGAAATGTTTGTGGGTTTTGGCTTTGAAAGCTATTACTGCTTCTGTCCCTCCTGTTTGTGTAACTACACATAAATGGGCATTAAAATAGGCCTGTTGGGCTCCTCACGCTCACTTAAATGTGCTTTTCTTGGTGCCCCTAGTTTCTGAAAAATAGAAACAGTGTTTAACCCCTAGTTCACAAATGGGGTGGTGGGACAGAAAGGGCCCGTAAACTCTGCAGGAGGATGGAGTGGGGAGGAGATGCAGGAACTTCAGAAGGAGAGCAAATCCATGGGGATTTGGCTCCACTGAGACCAAAATCAAGAGGATTGAACTCTGCAGAGGTGACTGCCAAGCACTATACTTACCTGTCTGTAGGAATGGATCCCGGCTTCCTACAGGGCAGGGCACGACTGATTAGGCTGCAGAAACAGTCTAAGGTTTGGAGTGGGATGGGAAGTGAATTTGATCTGATGCACTTGCAATGAAAGGCAAGACTGGCTCTGGGGCTCTGGGATGCAGAAATTGAGCTGTGGAAGAAGTCAGAGAGAATTATTAACTGGGGAGTTGTCACAACCTGAAGGGTTACCTGGCCTGCAGGAGTGAGGAGATCATGACTGGCATTCTGTAATACACAAGGACATGGAGGCTTCATCCTCTGAACTTCTCTGCTTTATTAAGCTTACCAAAAATAACACAAAATTCACCACTAAAAAATAACACAAAGTTCACCTGTGATCAACACAGCGAATATATATATATCAATATCTCAAGCTACTACAAGTTATTAGCAGCAATCAATAATAGCAGTAATCAATAATAACAGCAACAAGCACATATATAATATTGCAGGTTACTACAAACTTATCCCTAGTCGACTTACTGATATATAACAGCAGATATGATAGATTCCTTACGTATATATGCATATATATGCATGTTCATCATATTACTGATACCAAGTGCATCAAACCAGTCCCAGAAGGGGGCCAAAGCATCCCAGAAGTGGGAGGACAAACCGAACTGACCCCAGAAGTGGGCTGGGGTAGACTAATAAAGCAACAGGCAGAGTCCCACTTCAAAGATGATCCTTGTCATGGAGTTGGGAGTCAGCCAGACATCCCTGGCGAGGATCCAAGAGCTTGCCTAAAAGATCTTGTAGTAGGCTCATGTAGGGAGCTCAGCCTGTTTAGGCAAAGGAAAACATGTGCAGCACAGGAAATTCTGAAAGGGAAAACCTCAATTTTGGGTAAAAATTAAGTCCTTTCTATAGCACAGAGATGTAAGAGGGTGTAGGATACCACCCCTTCAAGGAGCTAATAGGTGCTGTTAATTTCTGGGTTTTTACCTGGCAGAGCCAGTAGATGAGGATGATGATTTCTGTTCTCTCAGACCAACTTTTTTTATTTTCCAGACTGTTTTCCTGTTCTTACGGTTAGAACAGCCAGTGGCAGTTACTGGTCCTTACTCTCTCAGGATGTTTCCCCCATTTTCCAGACTATTTTTCACCTTTTCAGATGATAAGTTGCTGTTACAGTCCTTTGGTTTTGCATCTACTGATGGCATCTCAGGATGCCTCCGGTTTCTAGGCACCCAGCTGCACTTCGAAGATGCTGGCTGGTTTCTCAAGGATGCTGCAGGTTCCCAGGCTGGCAGTTCCCAGGCTCACAGTCCAGCAGGCATTTTCTCTGTTGGTATTTCAGCAGATATCTTCTGCTCAGTATTTGTCCCCTTGCAGCCAGGTCAGCTTTAGGGCTGCTCACATCTGGAGTCCTCTGGAAGTACTCTGGTTTTGAGTACCAAGCATCAAAAGAAGTACAGCAGAGGATGAACAAGTAGAGAGCTAGGAAGTGATCTAGAGGAAAGGGGTAAAAAAGCCTTCAGTGTGTTTTACCTGAAATAGAAAGCAATGGAGGAAATGAAAGAAGGGAGGGGGACAGGAATCCCCATCCATGGGCAGTGATTTTCCATGCTTCATCATATTTGTTAATATATCAGAAAAAGATGAGGGATCATTTTGATAAAATGGCTTATATTGTGGGGGAAAGAAGCAAGTGTAGTAATTGTCTGGGGTACAGCACTGACAGTATTGAAATGTCAGTTTATTGTCCTCGTTTCTTTATCATTATATGCCTCCACGTGTAAGAAATGATGTGGAAGTCCAGTCTGTTTGCTGAGACTGCGAACAAATGTATCCTTTAATATGCATTGCAAATTTTTTTGTCATTTCTGAACATCTTTGCGCTAGAGTTAGAGACCTTCAGTGGGTGTCGGGTAGGATCCTGCACAGCCATGAAACAGCAGCTTTGGTAGCTGATCTAATGGTGCAGAATTGAGCCTGTGGTGTGAAGAGAAAGCTTTGTCCCCTTCACCTGCTGCTGTGTAACCTGTAACAGTGAGAAGTTACATGAGAAGTGTGCAGCATAGAGGCTTCGTGCACAACATCAGAGATTCTTTGCTACCTTTCTCACAGATAGGATAAAGTTCCTAAACGCACACCTTTTCAGCAGGCTTTGTGGTCTCTGAACGATGGGCTCTCTTCTTACTAGGATTTCCTCAGAGATGCTTTTAAGTTGCATCCCAGCATTTGGAGACCATTTTCAGGGCTCTTCTGAAGTCTGCTGAGGCCAGAGAGAACTCTCTGGTAGGCTCAGCAGGTCTGGGACCTTCCCTAAAGCGGTTCCCTGTGTGAATCAGGTGCAGCTAGTTTTAGCCCATCAATAATGTTTTTTCTTAGGTGTTACAGCCAGCTTCTTGACAGCAGCACTGGGGGATCAGTGCACGCGTTTAGGAAGTGAGAATTACTGTCCCGGCTGTGCTGGCTGCTGGGGTGGTGCCATGCCCCATGCAGTGGAATGTGACCTCCACATTCGCTTCCCCACTGCACTTGTTTTCTCTTGCTTGCCTGTTTTCCAGGGTATGCTGAGTCCCTGAGTATTTGTGCTTCCTTTTTGTGTTGCAGTACCTTGTGGTAGGAAGCAACAGGAAAAAATTACCTTGTCTGGACAGTAGCAGTGTGCACCATAACCAGGGTACACGCTGCTCCATGGGTTACAGTGGACATACTCAGCATTTCCACCCACGTTTCTCTGCATATGTGTCTCTCCCACCCTGGCCGCTCCATCCCCAGGGTTTCATCCACTGACTTGCAGCTTGAGCCTCATTAAGCTTTTAATTGACACACTGCTTGCCAGACTCGTGCACTTATGCCAGATGCCTAGCAATACTGAGGACTGTTGTGTTAATACTGTAACCTCTCAGGTACTCGCGATGTCTTTGTGATTCAATGCTGAACTGGGGGGGCACCAGTCCAGTGACCTCACTGCATCTCCCAGTGCTCTCCCAAGACGTCAGCTGTGACAGTACAGGAGGTACTGTGTCATCACTGCTGGCAGCTCACAAGTCATGCTTTTCTTGAAGAGGAAGAACATCTCCAATGTTCTTTTGCCAGCTGGAAAATGCTTTGAAGCTGGTAAATGTGTGTTTTCTTCTTCCCTGCTCTGTCAGTCAGAGCATTTTCTGGTCACTGCCTGGCTGCACATTTTTACTTGTGTTTATAAAACATAGGATCTATCTCAAATAGAAGTTTGTGGCTTGGTGCTGGCTGGCATTAGATTATAGTAGTGGGTTTTTCTGGCCTTGAAAAATACCTATAAAGGTAGGGACAGATTTTTTTCTTTAAATTCTGCAGCATGCCTTTTGCAGAGTTTACCTGAGTTGCAATAATGTCCTGGCTGGGAGAGTCTGGCATTGCTTGTGCTAGTAGGGAGGAGGGTTCTGATCAAATGTGGGGAAGAGACCTCTGCACCACCACACTGACATGGGGGCAGTGAGGTCCCCAAACTGAATGGCAGATACTGCCCGTGCTATAAGTAATTTGAAAAGCAATGTCTCTAAAACCATCTTTCTTGTATGGAGGTGGAGCAGGGAGGTTGGAAAGCTTTTTCTGGCAGCAGAAGATGTACCTTGGAATTAAGAAAGGAGGGAAGAGCATCAGAGGAGGAGAAAGAGTTTGTTATGGAGAGGATTTTGGCACCTGCTCCCAGTGAGGTGCTGCAGTCAGCTTGCATAGGATCTATGTGGTGTTTTAATTGATTGGCAGGTGGCTTCTGCACAGAAGATGATGGTGAGGGACAGTTCTCCCATCCAGAAGCCCCACTGTGTGTGAGTGTAACCTAAAACCCTACTCTCCCACGAGTGCAGCCATGTGCCTGCTTAGTTCCCAAGGTTGGGCTCAGCACTTCTGTTAAGTAGCAGTGAGCTGGAAAGACCTCCTAACTGGTTTTATGCAAATGAGTGTGAGATATCTCATGCGTTTGTGTTTGCACACAAGCACTGTTCCCTATCAAACAATAGATACTGTTTTGTCATGTAAATAGTGCTCAACTGATGAGGGCTTGCTGAGGTCTGAGCTCCTTGCACTGAATGGTTTTGACATGTGCATGCAGGTGTTGAAAGAGAGGGTGGGGAGAGTTGTGAAACTTCAATGAGATAAGCCAAATAAAAAAAACCAAATCATGTTACATGGGAAGTGGTGAGTATATAACCTGCTTATTTGATAAGGGGGGGTCAGGGCTACATGGCAAAGAGATAAGTAGGAGGGGAAGAAAAACAGTTGTCTTCATACAAGGAGATTAGTGATGTCTAACCGATGACTTGAAGCTGGCTCTGATCTTCATCGTTGGTCTCTGTGTGTCCGTATCTCTCTCCAAAAGCATTCTGCTTGGCAGGTGCAGCTTTGGAGGTTGGTTTTGGTGGTAACAAGGCATCGCCCAAGAGCTGCCAGGCAGCTGAATATTTACATTCAGTGAAGCTGACGGTGGAGGCTGGGCAACGAAGACGTACTTGACAAAGCAGTTGGGGAAGCTGTGGTCGCTGTCTCCCCATGTTTGTTGCCGTGTGGGGTTGGCTGTTGGTCTGGCTGCTGGCAGCCACCAGCTGCAGTGGAGCAGTGACATCAATCAGTCTGATCTGGTTGCGGTGGGAAGCATGATGAGCAGCTGTCATGCAGATGCTCCCTGGGAGGCTGCTAAATAGTCATTGTTGAAGTAATTAATAACAACAAGGGAAGGGGGAAAAAGGGAGCGCAAAAAAAAAAGTTTTAAGATGTTCCAGACTGTGCTGATACTTAGGGTGATGAATTGCACAACTGCGCATATGAAAACTGAATAATTTTACTTGGTGTGATAAGATATGCAATGGAAACAATAGTAAAAAAACCAGAGACCCACACATAAGCTACCAGACTTTTATGTAGGTGTCCAGTTTAAGATGTTGATTGGTATAAAATCTAACTCAAAAAGTAGTATTGATGTTCTTGTAAAGAACAGTATGAATCAAAAGCATATTGTTCTTGACTTGGTGGGGTTTTGCTGTTTTTCCAGATGCAGCTGCTGCAGTTGTGGTTTTGATAATGATGCCTTTGACTGTTTTTTTACTCTCTTTTGGGGCAGGAAGGGGGGAGAGGCAGAGTCCTCCCTCCCTTTAGCAAAATACATACATTTTTCCTGAGTAGTTTATACTGGATCCATGACGGAATTGAAGAAAAAAAATCACTTAAAGGAAAGCAGTGCTGCAGGTCTTGGAAAAACTCTCTTAAAGTCAGTTTAGAGAAATGGTAGATATATCTGCATCCTTCAGTAAATGATAAAATGAGTTCCAGAAAACTCACTTCATAGTGCAATAATTGACTCTGTTGAAAAGTGCTGCTATTCTAAAGTGAGTACAATCTCTGTGTTTATGCCACATTTTAGATATGACAAACTCCTTTGCAAAGAGGCTGGACAAGAAAAGAGAATTTTATAGATTTTAGTATGCTGTTACATACTAATAAGCAAAACAACCCCATTTTGCTCTGAGAGCTGAGCAAAGAAGAGATGGGCAGTATTTAGACATAGGAAGTTTTCTTAGAAATACTTTTATTATTATGACATAGTAGCTATTCTGTACCCTCCTATAAGAAAATGGTCTGAGTCCATATCTTAACACTGGGGCTATTCTAAAATAATTTAGAATAATTTTATTTCATTCTTTATGTTGCATAAAATGAAGTTACCAGGTGCTGAAAGTTTTTCCTGGACTGTTCAGCGTAATTTCTGGTGGTAAACTAGGAAAGAGAGTTTGGGGTCCCTTGCAGGGTTTCTCTTTCTTTTCATACTGCCACCCCCACCCCCCCACCCCCCCCCCCCACCCCCAAGTACCTTGGTACACACCAAAACTTCGTTAGGTATGTAAGCATTCTTTTATGAGGTTACTAATTTAACTTTGTGATTGTACTGAGAGTGACCTGTCCTCTGGCATTGCATCTTTTCCACTTAGTGCAGGGGACTTTATAATGTTCGTTAGCTCATGGCTCTTAAATCTTTCATAGTTTTCAGCTTTTTTGTCTTCCCTCACAGAAGCAGCTGGGCTTTTTTAATCCTTTCTGTGAAATTAGGAGAGGCAATCGCCTAGCCTTTCAGTGTCTGTGATGTTTGATATGTCCTGGACTTTCCTTTGGCTTGCAAAAATCATCATTCCTGTACTTTATTACTGACGTGTAGGCAATACGGCCGCTGAAGCAGCCTGCCAGCAGTTTGGAGGGGAGGGAGCTGGGGAGGGGGAAGGTGCGTCGAGTGTTTTTCGCCTGCTCTGCCAGTTGCACGGCAGCGAGGCAGGAGCTGCGAGCGTTACGACCCTGAGAAGCCGGCTGCCCACCCGCACCGTGCTGTGCCATCCCAGCCAAACATCTCCTGGAGCATCCATAGGGCAGCGTGACTCACGGAGCCGCAGGCATCGGCTGGGGGGATGCGGCTGGACCTCGGCGCCTGGGGACGGTGCCTCGCTGCTGCCAGTCGGGAATACTGATCCGTGGTCAAGCTGTCCTTCTCCACGCTCTGCTGGTGGGGTGAGCAGGTTATCCTCGGGGGTGAACAGGTTATCTTCAGGAGGAATTGCCCCGTGGCAGAGCAACTGAACCTTTGGGCATCACACCTGGCCAGCTTCCCTGGACAGGCTCGGGAAGTAGGTGTTGCTTTCCCAGCCTGCCCCAGGTAAGTAATCTGATCTTAAACAAAGAAACACAGAGATGGGTATTTCTTATTTAAAAATACGTTAAAGCAAAATCCTTTGTTTTTGTTTTAAAGGCAGAAGGTGTGAATGTTCCCGTGCTCTGTGCTTCGGGAGAAGTCCCAGATTTGGGGGATGATAATGAGGGATTTAATTCTGGGCAGCAGGTGCTGGCAGCAGGGATGCGATGCAGCGCCTGTAATCATGTTGTCGGGATCATTTTGCACCATCTGGGTGTAAAAGGGGCGGTCGAGCTTTTAATTGTAGTCCTTGGGCATCTGGTACCTTCCTCCTCCTGCTGCGGGTGCAGACATGTTCCAGGAAAGGTGGTCTGTGTGCCTGAGGTGTGTAGAGACTTAGAGCTGGTGGGGAGCGATGCCACTGCCCCCGAGCCCCTGCGCTGGGGAAGGGTCCTTTGGTGGGAGGGGAATGAGAAGGTTGTTCCCCTTCCTGCTCCCGCCGGTCACCCATCGCCTTTTCCTACCAGCTCAGGAAAAAAACAAAGTTGGGTTTACAGTTGTGTGGGCATCCTATCCCAATCGGACACGCTTTTCTGAGTTGCAAATAATCCCAGCTGAGGAGGTGTAAAGCAGCTGGCACGGGGAACGTGACCTGTTGTGCGAGCGCCTGTCTGTGAAACAGCCCAGAGCAGGAGCCAGGCTTCGGGTGTGACTGCCTCCGGGAAGGGGCACCAACAGCTGCTGCAGACTTGGGCAACGTGGGAGACATCCGTAAAAGACTGATAGCTGAATCAACTCCGTGCTATGCTTTTATGCACGATCCAAGTGGTGGAAGAAGCAAGAAGGCAAACTACGCGGTAACAGTGATGCCATCGCAGTCTGTCACTCCGGTGTGGCAGGCTGAGGAGGCTCGTGATCTCCAGGGGGAATGTACTGCAGTAATGAGAAGGCAGTGAGAGAGAGGGAGAAAAATCGAGCCAGGGAGTACAATTTCCAGCATTTGCCTTGCATAGGTAGGTACCTGTTAACCAGACTTTTCCCTGGCAGCACTAAACGTTGCGCTGTTGCGAGTCAGTTGAGGTGTTGGTGTGTTTCTAGTGGTGTGGCTAAGATGTAACAAACATCTACAGTTTCTGTGAATTTGCTCAGAAATGTCAGGGTGTCAGGAAAATGTTTCCACTGAGATTTTTGCAGTGACTATGGGAATCTCTCAGTAACAATGATGTTACTGCTTTTTTCAATTTAAGGGGTAAGAAAACCAAGCAAGGTCTGACCACAGATGTTTTTAAGAGGCACAGAGGTGTCAGTGTATCGTACATGACTCCATCCAAAGTACAGGCAGCCAGCTTAAGCGTAAGGATGGGGACACACGAGTGGTAGTACAGTTCATCTGGAAACCACCGCTGCACAGGCATGGGCTGGCAGAGAAACAAACCACCCCAGTGCCTGAAGAGCTCATGGAGAAAGATCCCAGCTGTCCGGCTCGCCCTGCCCTGTGTGTGGGAGGGAAGGAGTGGGAAGCACCCCTGGGCTGAGGTGCTGCTTTGAGATGTGATGGGAATGTCAAGGGTGTGTTGGGAGCAGGGAGGCTGGGCTCAGGGAGTTCAGCTTGCTTCAGTAGCACGAGTCGCTGGAACACAGATACATAGGGAGGTGAGATTGAAACTTGTGTTGCTTTTTACAGATAAAATTACTAAGTGTGGGTAATCTGTATTTCTTCGGGTTTTTTTGTGGTTTGTACTCTACCGTGCACATCCCTGCCAGAAGAGCAGAGTATGATGTGTGCAGTGCTGGTGAGGGACACAAGGGGTTTTTCTTCTGTCTTCCATCTTTTTCATGTTACTAGGGTGTCCAAACTGTGTCCATCACATTGAGGGTGTGGGTGAGATTGGTCCAGCAGCACAGGCTACAGCACCGCTTCTCTGTTGTCCCTTGTGCTGCGTTTTGGGCCCAGAAAGTTTCTCTGAATAAATGCACAGCTATTTCCATGTCGCTCCAAACATGTTTGCATTCAGAAGGCAAGAGAAAGGTGAGGAAAAACTAACCTGAATCTTTTACCTGGAAATAGTTACCTAATGCTTATACCTAGAGATCAAGAGTCAGTTATCTGGCGTTATTTCCTGGCTTTGACGTAACTTTTCTATTAACCTTGGAGGAACCAGTAACTTTTCTGTGCCTTCAAGGTTTTTTTTTCTAAAATGCAAGTAATGTTCTTGAGCATATTATTCACCTCAAAGGGTGTTATAAGAACTAATGCTCATAAAGCGTTTTAGAATTTATTAATACAAATTACCATAGGAGTGCAAATTCTGCTAGTATCACCTACTAATACAAATTAACATGGTTTTAATATACATGATCAAAAATGTTTAGTGTATATCGGTGATCCTGCAGGGTCCAGGGACTTTCTGTACTGCTTTGGTGACACTGAGGATCTCAGTACCCTATTAACCATTCAATTAAACAGGACTGCAGCATCTTTTTGTTGCAGAGGTGTACTGGTGGATACGATTTTGTAACACTGGAGTGATGTTCATTAAAAGGTCTCACCCCCAGCATTTAGGAGACGGGGAATTCATGCGCTACAGGCACCTATACATTCTCTCCTTGCTGCTGTGAGTGTCTTCCTGATGTGAGGATTGAAATGAAATCTTTCTGCTGTTCTGGTAATGATCTCCCTGCTGAAGCTGTTAGCAAAAACGTCAGTACTCTGAGTAGTGGGATTATGATGAGGAGGGGTTTGTACTATCAGCTAAACTGAAACAAACAAATAAATTTAGGGAGGCAGAGATGCATTCAAAAGGATAATGTGATGATCAAAGACATTGTATTCCACTATCAATCTCCAAGATTATCTAGTGATACTTTGAGAGAGAGAGAAAGGTAAATCATCTATATACACACTGGCAATCTTAAAGGTGTTTTTCCTGTACTGAAACAATTAAATACCAATATGAAAAGCACAGGTAAAGCTGAAATCCTCCCAAACTGGGCAGGTTCTGCATCCTACAGCTGGAAGTGATCTGTGGATACACTTTCTGGAATTGTGTCAGAAATCTCTTTTCAGCTCTGATGGCTCATTGAACAGGTCAGTCGAGCCTGGGAAGAACACGCTCACAAGTTTGCACGACAAGTGCTAAATCTGATTTGTTTCTGGGGTCAGTGGGGTGTGATGTCAGCACTGTGGGGGGAACATCATTTATCGCTGACAGCAAAGGTGAGCGTTTCCCAGTTGCACATTGTGATCCCTCCCAAAGGTGTCCTTGGGATGGTTCAGGGGAGGCTGTGAAGCATTTTATACTCATAAGGGAGCAGTCAGCTGCCTTTAATTGCTGACTGCACTCAGTCCTTCCAGGGCAGAGGATTGTATATTTATATCAGGAGCCAGTAACTATAACCTATTCTTGTTCCCTTGGCCAACACAGGCTGAGCAGTGGAGCTAGTTAACCTGTCCTTGGCCAATTAAAGTCTGTGAAACCTAGAGGGAAGCAGAGAATGAAAGGGGACCACACAAATACAGGTTAGGCCAAAAGAGAGTTAAGCTCTCAGAAAGTTAAGGATATTTGTCCCAAACTAGGGGGACTGAGGGCACGTTGAAGATGTGCTACTGTCTACATGCCTCTGCATTGCAACAGAAGTGCAACGTCTTCAGGAGGCTCTGAGGGTTTTTTGCAGCCCCCTCCCAAAGCAGTGTGAAGACAACACTCTGGGAGGAGCTGCTGCAGTGCTTCCATCTCTGAAACCCTGCTGACGGCAGCCTTGTTTTCTGATCCACAGGTCCAGAGGATGGCATAGCAATAACGGCGCTGTCCAGGGAGCTGCGGTCCTTCCTTGCCTGCCTGCATGCTGCTTGAACCAATCCCAAGCTTTTGTTTTTGGACTGAAGAAACCTGAAAACCTTTATCTCCTAATTCATGAGCCAGCAGGATGTGGTCGCCGTGCTTTCAGAACGCCTGCTCGTAGCCGCCTACAAAGGCCAAGTGGAGAATGTGGTGCAGCTTATCAACAAGGGTGCCAAGGTAGCGGTTACCAAGGTAACAAGAGAAAAACGCTTTGCAAAATCCCTGGGAACTAACATAACTCCTAGACCATTGTCTGTGAAAATGCCCTCGTAGCTTTAGCAGTCTGAATGTGACTGAGGTTAGTGTTTAGATTTCCTTAAATTTTATACTTAATAACTCATGTGAATTTAGAATATAGGGCATGTTTTGTATTTATACACTTCCCAGTGGATGCGGCTGTGGTGAACACAGAGTCCTTAGAAACGTAGTGTGTCGATGGAGGGGCAGCAACATTTTTCAAAGCATGCATTGACTTTTGAACACCGTGTGAACTGATGAATGGAGCGATTCATCACTGTCGAGGGAAAGTTGTTCAGAGTGCCCATCTTTCTTGGTGAGAGGATGGGGAAAAGCCACCTGTTGCGGCAGGGTAAAGGTACACAGAAAGTGTTCCTTGCCACTGAAGTCTCTCGGTACAACGGCCTTGCTTATACCTGACATCTTCATTGATTCGTGCTGTGTAGTTCCCGGTCAGTTCCATACTTGGGGGTTGCAAACGGTGTTCCCTGTACCTTCGATATAAGGTCAGCATCCAAGGATTTCTGCTTAGATATTAAGAGAGTTCAAACCGATACTCACATATTCCTAACTCTCAACATGTTATAAATAATACTAGGATATAAAAGATGAGATAGAATTGGCTGTTGCAGAGAAAGTTCAGCAAAAACCCTTAAAAATAATTTAGGTAAGTTAGATCTTTATAGCTGTAACATGAAATTTGGGACGTCCTGGTTTTAGGAACTATTGTCCCCCATTGTATCTAGTTTTATTTGTATTTCCATATTGCTTTGAACATTTTGTATGTAGAGGAGCTATTATTTACAGATAGAAAGCAAATGTGAGTGTATTTGATAAGTAATTTACCTTTTCCTCTTTTTATCTGTCAGTGACAGTTGTTTTCAATTCCTTTGCAGTGTTTGAGTTGTAGATAGTATTTATTTTGAAAGCTGGAGTGATCCAAGGACACCTGGTGTTCGTAAGTTTTGTTTGCCGAGACTAAGTGGCCTCTCTTTGATAGATACAAAGTGTTGGTGTTTCTGTTGGAAAGTTGAGCTCCCTGGTGATGTCTGAGACCGTCCCTGTGGCTAACCGGGTACTACAGGATTGTAACTATTCTTTCCTCGAGGTTGTGGGTCATCCCCATGGAGCCCAGGGAGGGGGGATGACAAAAGCTGTCCCTCTTGTCATCCCAGCACGTCATCAGACGGCACAGACGAGGTACTTGGGTAGCCTGGTGACAAGCCCTGCTCAGAAGAAATGAAGTCAGGTCAGCAAGACTGTGGAGAAGTGCTCGGAGGAGTGGAGAGGTTCTCAGAGGAGCAACCGAGTTTATGTGCATGTGGTATTTTGGAGACAAACACTTACACCTCCCATGCTGTGAGCCAGATAGAGGTGAACTCAATGTGAACCACGAGGCATGAGACCAAGCTGCTGCCCTCATCAAAGCCCATCAGTTCAGGCTCAGGAATGTCCTATCCAGTTTGCGTCTGGCTCTCACCCAGCCATCTAGCTGCATAGGGAGAGCATGTGCATATTTGCCTGTGAAAAGCTGTATAATCATACCCTGGAAGAGCTGGGTTTGCTAATCTGGTGACACACAAAGGCTGGAAGGAGAAAGAGACATTTAAAGTCAAGGACAAGGTTGTCACAGGAGCAAGCATGTGTAAACTAGCCTCAAGTATATTTAAACTGGAAATTTGAAGGGATTTTTTAGCCATCATAGAGCCAGGTTTTTGTGCAGTCTTTCAAGAAGCAGAACAGGTACAAAATAAGAACTTCTTTCAGGTTAGGCGTTAATTTTAGGATGGAAATTAGATGGCAGGCTTGTAGCAGAGAACTATTGATCAAGCTTTCAGATAAATTGAAACTCAGAGCCTTCTTCCCTCCCCAAGATAAAACCTGTTGCAAAATTAGGCATAGAAAGAAATGTATGCACATGCATGCCTTAGTTCTCTTCTACCTGTATATCTTCTGCTTTTATTCATAATTTTCAGTTTGTTCTGTCAAATTAATTTTAAATTCTAGGGATTTGCTTGAAAATTTTTTTTAAAAAGGGGTGTTTTTTACTTGTCAGCCAAAATTCCTGCTGAATTCTATCATTATGAGTTTTATTGGAAGAAGACATGCAGAGACAAAGCTCTTTGGAGAGAGAGAAAGTTTCCACATCACTTTAGGCTTTAAAATATATTTCTGATATGCATCTGTAAGTGCAGAGCAGTTCTTGTGGAAAACACTACACAGAGATCTAGAGCTAAATGCTAGAGAGTTCTTTATTCAAACAGAATTAATTGATCATAGCTTAAGAAACATAAAGGATATTTTCTGTAACAAACCAAGTACTATTAAATGCTGGATAGCTGGCAAGCTGATCCAGTTCTGTTTTTATCATATATATGGAAGGTCATATGATGTCATTAATTGCTGCTTCAGTAAACGACTGTTCAGCTGCAAAATAGTACTTCATTTCTGTCACCTCTAAGTAGATGATTTTAGAAGAAGAATACAAAAGAAACAAAACTCAATGGAGAATCCGTGTGTCCACGTGCTCACTTACACATTTCCTCAGGCACGCACTTGTTTTGTTTTGACAGTGTTACTAGCAAGGCAGCTGTGCTGGTGAGATCAGTATGGAAGCGTGCACCTTCCCCGACTCCAGCGAGGACACTGGGGCTCGTTCCAGATTTGGGTCTTTTTAAATATGTGAAGAAGAGCTGGTGGTCACTAGATCACACCGCTGTTGACGATCTGACATCAGGGAGCCCAGAGCAGGAGAGTGCTGGTGGCACCGCGTTGAACATGCATCGAGCACTTGTCCTGGTGCTGGGATCTCTGCCACCAGCCGTGAGGGGTTGCGGCCGAGAGATGGTATGGTGCTCAGCAGAGGCTTCATGGCTCCGCTCTTCTCAAAGGGCACCTTCTCAACCAGGGTGCTCTGTTGCTGCTCTGCCTGGTAGGACAAAATGATAATTTCAGGTTTCATGCCTTTTTGTCTGACTTCCTTCACGAGTGTGAAGTTTATGGCTGTTTTCTTTATGAAAAGGGCAAAAAATACCCTATACAACTGATCATACAAATTGGCTGATCCAATAACCAGGTGCCTTTATAAAGTATTTTGGTGAATATGCTGTAGAAGCTGGAAAATTAAGAACTAAGCCTAGGATAAATCTTTTCTTCCAACCAAGAAAGCTGGTCCCTTCTTTCAGTCCTTTTTGTAGTAGAGCTTGCTTCCTGTAGTTACTGACAGCTGCGTTTTTGTCATGAAAGCACTGGGACTTCTGCTGAGCTGCTTTGCCTTGCTGTCCTCCCAGGATGTTGTTTTCCTTTTCCTGGCTTACTTTTATTTTTATTTTATGAGTCGAGATAGATTAGGGAGAGGGCTGTGGACCACTAGGGGTGGCACAGGAGGAGTGGTGGTAGTGACATCTTGGATCAGGTTGGCTCTTCTCTCAATCCTGTCCCCAGAATGGTGCCTGGAGGATGAAGAGAAGCGGCATTTCACCTCCCAGGCATCAGCCTCTGGTGTATCCCAAGGATGTCTGGCTGAAGCAAGGTACTTCGAGGTGAATGGAAGCTCTGTGCCTGGAGATGAAATTTCCAGGTCTGAACCTCTGCACTACAGCTCAGAAAAACAAAAGCGTTACTGGGCACTGGGTTTCACTGGGGTGTTGCAATATGGGGCGTAGCGTTCAACAGCGAGAACTAGCAGTGCCAGAAAAAGCTGCGCATTAGCAAGCACACCCAGAGGAGTGTGCCACTTCTTTGTTAAACGTGGAAAAGATTGCCAGAGGAAGTCATAAAGGTAGTACGGGCAGTTTTAATGTAATTTGTGTAGTGTTGTGGGGTTTATGATTATTTTTTCAAGGGAAGCAGAATATAGCTTTTCTTATGGAGCATAGCATTAAGATCATAGCTATAAAATTGAATTCTGTGGAAAAGGGATGGAAAAAACCTTAGAAATGCAAAAGGTAGTGCTTCTTGTTTGATTTGGTAATTTTTGTTTGTTTGACTTATTTTTTGAACTAGTCATGTTGTGAACCTGCCATATGGCAACACTTTTGTAATGCTGGGGTACTTCTCTTCTCATCAAGATTTCAACTTCAGAGCATGTGGAGTTCTTTAAAAAAAACCTCTCTTTGTTTTCTTACTTTTTAAGTTCAGAAACAAAAAAAATAACTCTGTGACAAGACTTAGTTTTTGTTTTCAAGCTTTCAAATAAAACGTGGATAGACGTGTTTTTGTCTAAGTGCAGGATGGATGAATAAATAACAGTCCTTGTGCAGCACAAGAGCAGGGTGAGATGGAGAACTGAATCTACTTTCATAAAAGTATCTACAAATACATTAAACACAAGGAAAAATCACGTGGCTCGTGGTGCTAAGGCTCCCCTGTATGGGTTTGGTTGCAGAGTGCATACATTGGCAGCTGCTCTAAAAAAATTCTGCTTTTAAATGGTATGTATCGACAGCTACCTGTCAATGTCTGGCAGTTAGAATATAGATTAAATACAAACAAACACGGTAACCTTGCATTTTACTGCTGAAATTCATGTGGCTGTTTACTGTGCTTGGCTGCAACCTGATATGCCCCATAGCTACAGCAGCGGGTCACAGTTGTTGGAAGTTGCAGTTTTAGTGTAATAGGTCCCATTTATTTTGTCAATAAGCCTGTGACATGAGAGCATTTGTATGATTTGTTGCCTGCTGAAGCAATTATTTACATTTGAATAGAAGTCCAAATTGCATATTTTTTATATGAATGACTGCTTTATTGGTTCATTAATCCCAAGTTGTAGCAGTCTCTCAATTGTATTTCTGTAATGACCCCCAAACCATTACAGGTCATATTTGGAAATGCTCACAAGCTTTTAAGTTGGTAATCTGCATGTTAAGCAGTGCCTGGCTTTAATGTTGTCTCCTTGCAGTGAGCATCTAGGAGGCTCTTCGTATATATTTCCTTTCCCGCTCGGACCTGTGCGTGCATTCAGATAAGCCCCCTCTTTTGTGCTGCAGTGGTGAGTGTGAAATGTCTTTATGGAGAAGACGCACAGAGGTAAATTTGTCTGTCATCTGCCTTCATCTCTTCTCCCCCTAGATATTTTAGGTAGGATGCGTTGCTGTGAGAGAAAAACTTTGTGGGCTGTTGGTTTGACTTACAGATGTGAAGGCAAGAGCAGCTCTGACTGTTGCTGCTGGGGCTGGCAGCTGTGGCGTGGACCCTTTGAACATTTCTCTCCAAAGCCGGTTGTGCGCGAAGTTTGTCATCACAGTGTAAGGGGCAGACAGATTGCCCTGCGTCTCCCTCCTGGTCTGTTCTGGACTGGTGTGTGCAGGCCAGTGTCTACGTATGTTTGTGTGGGGAGGTGGGTGGGAGTGTTTTTCCAGGGTTTGTGTTGCCTGCACTGGAACACTGTCTAGCTGTACCGCTCACCTTTGCTCTCATTTTGATGTTACTGGGAAGAAAAAGAAAATCTGGCATTGCCAGTTCTTGCATGCTTATGATTAATCTTGAGGTGATCAGTGCTCTTCCGAGAGCTGGAGCCTTTAATCAGTGTAATGTGCTGGAGCTGATCCTCCTCCTCGTTCTCCCATCCTCGGTAGGGTCACGGTTTTCATTTATAGTGTCCCTTTGTAGGGGAGGAGCTCAAGGACTGCGTGTATGCAGTAGCTCTGGTCTCTGAAGGTCTGTTTCTAGGGGTCTCTGATAGGTGGGATACCTCAACCTATGCTTTTGGGTAGAGAATCTCAAAACACACAAGCGCTCTGGAATAAAAATAATCCTCTAGTCTTCTGTTTCAATAACTCAATTTTTAGTTTTTCTTTTTAAACCTGAGTTTTGGGGTTCTGGCTGAAGTTTTTGAATGTTTGGAGATGATGATAGGGGAAATGCCCAGTTAACATGCATCTCTGTTGGCTGAGTGACAGGAACAGCCAGGCAACCCTTGCTGGAAGCTCTCCCTGGCCCCATGGTGGTCTCCACCAGCAAGTGCCCTCGTTTTCTCCAGCATCCGTCTCCTGTGGCTGGCCATGCGCTTGGGAGGCTGTCCAGCTATGGAGAGCTGGAGGCTGGTCCCACTGAAGGGAGAACTTTGTGCTCCCTGGGGCGAGGGCAGCCTCCTCCAGGAAAGCCTGTGCCCCAGGGCAGCTTTATTTTAAGGTAAGGCACCGAAAGGCAAGGCGGGTGAAGGCCACGTGATCTGGATCTTCTGCGGTTTTGCAGCCTTTTCTTGGGCTTGTACTCTGCCACCTGGCACGCTCTGTGTGGCAGTCGCCTGGGAGGTTGTTGGGTGTGGAAAACATATCCCTCACATTGAAATAGCCTCATACTCTACTTTCTTAATTTACTTTTAACACAGTACCTGTGGCTGCACATCTGCTTTTTTTCAGTGGTTAGAGGTAGTTATCTTACCAGAAAGTTTCCCTGCTGGGATATATTCATAGTTGACATTGTTTTCCTTTTAAAGTACATGAGCTGGCTTCAGTTGGGTTTGTTTGGGATTTTTTCTGCTCTATGCACAGATTGCAATAAATTGTCTTCATAATATATTAGTAACCTGTGGAGAAGTGAAATGCCCAGATTAGGTCATTTACTTATTTCCATTAAGTAATAGAAAAAGTCAGAACCCATAAGCCTAAATGTGCTGGAGCACATATTCATAGTCCAAACATATTGTTCATAGGCGGGAATGATTTGTCCATCTGGCTATCTGGCTTCCTTTTTCTTTTCCCCTTCTTTGTTTTTCATCTTTTCCCCTTCTTTTTCTCTTCCCACCCACCCCCTTGCTTTCCTCTCTCTTTTTTTTTCTTTTTGCCCTCTTTCCCCATTCCCCCCCCCCCCCCCCCGTCCCTTCTTTTTTCCTTTTTTTTTTTTTTTTCTCCCCACGTTACTTGGGAACATTTAATGTCTCCTGCTATTGAGTTACCTGGAGCAGCGACATAGCCCCCGCTCTCCTCCAGGCTGATGGAGAAGGAAGAGTGCTCAGTGCATCTCGGTGCCTCTCACCGTAGGGGCAGGTGTTTGGGGACCTGTGGCCGGGTTGAGCGAGAAGCGCCCAGGCAGCAGGCTGGATGGCACCCGGGGGCAGTGGTGACGGCCAAAAGCAAGCCCTTCCCACACCTTCTGCAGGGCAGGAACGGAGGTTTCCCACGTGGGTATGAGCTGCTGCCGCTAGCAGGAGACAACATTTGGTTTTTGCAAGATCTGCGTGTCAAGAATGAGTGAGGACTTTTCCCTTAGGTCTGGCCCTTCAGATCAATAGTGTAGGACAATTAATCAACGTTTAACTCTTTAGGAGCATGGCACAACTAGTCAGTAGTGAGACATTTTGTCCCCAGCCATTCTGTGGATTTCAACACTGGTTTTCCTTCTTGCTCTGAAGAGGCTGAATTCCTGTGGCTTTACCAGCTATGCGGATATGGCATTTGTTATGTGAACACAATCCTGTCTTGAGCTTGGTTTTTTATTTACTTGGAAGTTGCTTTCCCAACAGAGAAGTTGCTTAAAACCTCAGAGAGCTGATGGTTGCCTTCTGCTTACCTCAGGCCACTAGTATTCAGACAGCTCTTGAGGTGTTGGCTCCTTCTCTGGGTGACATATTAAGTCTGTTTATCTTCTTTGCAGGGTAAATCATTGGGTGGAAAAATACACAATGGCAGCGGTAATGAAGAAATAGATATATAATAGATAGAGGAGTGATGTAACTCTTCTTTATCACATAAAATGCCTAGTGGAGAAAACTGGATTCTTTGTGAAGCTACTCTGTGATTTTAGCAATGGCTGGAATCCTTTTTTCTTAGTTGTGATGAAATAAAATTTGCAATGAACAGTTTTAAGAGTCTTCCTGTTTAGCAGTTCTTAAGGTGCTTCACTCACTTTTCATGTTGATGCTTTGAGATTTTATAAATATGTGTATGTATTTTTATATGTTTATGTATGTATCTATAAATTTCCTAGAGCAAGAGTAAATTTTTTATTTTCTCTTATGAGCTTGCTTTTTCAGGTTGTGTGGTTAAATGTTTAGGGATTCGCTTGTTGCAGCTCTTCTCTGTTGTCCAGACTGCCTCTTACAATCTCTTCCCTCTTTGAGCCTCTTTTCACGTGGATTCTTATGCTTCTTTTAGAAGCAGCAGTTTATTCTGCTTTTCCTGAGATGTTTAATTTTAAATTCTGTCAAAGGATGATCAAATGGGACTCAGTTACAAGTAACTATAGTATTCCTCTTGTAATTTCACTTAGATTTTTGGAACCCATTTGTTGGGGAGGTGCCTTTTTTAAAAAAAAACCAACCTAATTTTACTGTAAGATTTCAATTTTTTTGGTTTTTTTCCCCTCCTAAAACCATACATCATGTATCCATCTCACTAATATGCCTTTTCTGTCCTTCTGTTATTAGGGAACTGTCCTTGATTACACCACGGATCGAATTTCCTCTGAATATTTATGCTATTTCTTTCATGTGGGTTAGAACTTGGTAATGTTTGTTTAAAAATCAGCATTATCTAAAAAACCTGACAGATCTTTGGCAAAAAATGAGGTTGGTTGTTGTACACGTGAAGTCACTTGGAGTGACTACAAGCCTTCCATTTCTTTTAAGGGGAGCATACGTCATACGCAACAGTCCAGTAATTTTTATTTCTATTGCAAAGATGGTACCCATTACAATATATGTATTAGCCTGCTCCTGCAACTTTGTCATACGGAGCGAAGTTGAAATCAGTTGACAATTCTGCGCTCCAGAGAGACAGAAACAAAAGGGGCGTGAATTCTTTTTGGACACAAAGCCAGATCCAAGCTTGTAAGGAAGAATATAATGTCCCTTTTGTAGAGTGTCATCGAGATAAACTGAAATGTTGCAGAAGGGGGAGGAGGAGTTTTCAGCATACAAAAAACTAAGGTAAAGCGTTTGGCACACTAATATGTGTCAGTTGCTGCTATTGCAGGTTTCAGAGGGCAAGGTATGAACAGAAGAAAGAAGAAAATCAGATAAAATTCTGGTCAACTACCATGCATAAAAATTCATCTTAAGTTATTATTATTTTCTTCTCATTCATAGCATGGCCGGACCCCCCTGCATCTTGCTGCCCACAAGGGTCATCTCCACGTTGTCCAGGTTTTGTTGAAGGCAGGTTGTGACCTGGATATTCAGGATGATGTAAGTAGATACAACCTTCTTGCTTGGGGTGGAGGAGAAAAGGTAATTTGCAAATAACAGTAGGCTTTCACTTATTTGAAGTAGGATTAGACGAAAACAAAACCCGTCTCTCTATTTTCTAATTCAGAGATGTAAGCTATAATTTGGAGATGCAAAACTATATGGGAGACAATGTAAAATATGTTGTTTCAATGAATAGTTTGGTCCTCTTGCTCAAGCTGCAGAGCTTTATAAGAGCTGGTTGCATCAGGCGGGTATGAGTAAGAGTTACTGTATGCCACTTGGTGCAGAAATGAAGAGAGTTCATTGTATTCTGTGGAAAACCACTGGAGGATGTCAGGTGGGGGACACAATCTGTTGTGATGTTTGCCTGAAGTGGGAGATGCTTTTTGTGTAGGCACATGCCACAGCGTGTAGAGCATTGAGCAGCTGCCCAGAGCACTGTGCAGCGTTGCAGGGAAATCGCCCTGCTGGCAGCCACACTCCATGTGGGGCCGGTTGCATCTGTGAGGCTGTCTTGTGGTGAAGCATACGCACACTGAAACCAGGTTTGAATTTAGCAAATGGTAGTTTGTTTTCATTTGGTAAAATATGCGAGTTGCTGGAATTTCTTGGTTTTCCGTAAGTAGTTCTAAAGACCAGGCTTTAAGGCACATTGGAGTGACTGGTAACGTGGTTTTAGTTACCTCACTCTGACGAACAAAGATGTAAACTTAAATGTGCAGCAGCAGTTGAATAACCATGACTTTTTCAGATGTGTTGCTAACTTCTGATAGCAAGCTGGAACAAATTTGAGGAAGGGTTGCTTTTATTCCCCCTGCAATAAATATGGTGAAGATTCTTCAAAGGACCTAGAAGTCCAAAGGCGGTTAGTAGAGGCACCTGTATGACTGTTAAAAGGACACTGGGAATGTCTAGGTGCCTTTTGAAAATCCCCTTAGGTGTTCGTTTGCATCTAGAGAGTCTTAAATACCTGTAGAAATTGGAAAACTGGTTTCCTTCTCTTCATGAGTAGCTGTTACCCTGTGAGATGTGAGCAGTCTGTCTGACAAGTTTAGAACTGGGGTACCAGTGCAGCCAGCTTTCGACTAAACTTGTTTTTCTAGAAAGAAACTTTGCTTCCTGTGCTCTTTATTCTTTCCCTGTGCCCATCTGTGAAATGGAGCAGATTTGCAAGCATAATGGGAGTATCAGTTTATTCAGATGTATCCTGAGTATGTTGTTTGACTTCTCCCAGCAAAAATGATTCATCAGGTATTTAAGACAAAATTGCAGGTACTTTACAAGTACAGTCAGTTTTCCTGAGAAAACCAAGTTACTGCTTTAAGAATGCTAGAGCTTCTACTGATCTGGTCAAATTGGGTTTGTGTGAAAACTGGGTTTTGAATAAGTCTGGGGGTTTTTTTAATTCTCTAGGAATAAAATCTAGGCTGTTTATATGTAAACGTGGTAGCCATAGTGGAAAAACAGTAAATCAGTGTTTGGCATCATTTCACTTTAGCAATGAGTCTTGCACTGTAGAAATATTCAGCTTGTAGAAGACCTACTTCACTTGCCTTGCAAGCTTCTGAGGGGCTTTGTTCATGACAATGGGATACTGCTTCTAAATGTGGTGACTAATCTGAACAGAGTAGATGCATGCTTGATTCACAGATACTGTTTCTTTAGAATGTATTTTGATTTTTAGCTCTGTATTTAGTACTAGTAATTTGGCTGGGGTTGAGGAGAGCCTCAGGAGATGCAGAGTCTCAGAGGGTGTGTTTGGATTTGTCTCAGAGGAGGAGGAAGGCTAAAACTCCAGGTGAAGATTTTTGCTTATGAAAGGTATTAACTAAAATATTTCTGCTTTCCTTTTACATAGGTCTTCAAAAAAGGTTCTCTATTTATGGTTTCTCCTTGTATAATTCATTTTTACACCTTATTTATGCCGCACAGAATATGTTCATATTCTCTTTTTGTTGCAATCTATTGATTATGCCTTCGGTTACCTTTTTACTGTGTGCTTATTTGGCAGGGAAGGCGTCTTAGTTTCAAGCGTTGATTAACATCTGTACATTTCAGTGCTGTTTTTCAGGAATACAAATTTAGGTTCAGAGATTAAATTGTTCATGAGATTGGGGACTATCATATTTAATCGAACAGTACATTACTTAGTTGATTTGTCTGTGGCATTGTTGTAATAAGACAAAAAACCCTCCAGGTTCTGAAAAGATGACCTATATTTTATTTTTCTAAATAACAGGAGAAACGTAAACATACTTTATTTTGGAGCTGACTCTCTTTAGCTAATCAACGAATGCAAGACTAACTTTTCATCTGCCACACGATAAGCAGAAACTTTAAAGTTGCTAGATGTCGTAGAGAGATTAAACCACTCGCTTCATGTTCTGCAGATACATTCTTTAAAACACAGTAAGAGCCGTAAGGATTAGTTGAAGAATGACCTCCAGTGGCCTGGAGTGGGATTATTATGAATTTCAACCAGTGGAGTCCAGCTCTGTAGAGTACGCCACCCCGGGAGCTAACTCTTTCCTTCTCCCTGCCAATCCTGAAAACTCTTACTGGGATGCCAGTGCCATCTCTGAATGGTCCATGAGTATCCATACAGCACACACCTCAGAAATAGTCAAGGAGAAAGTTGTCCCGGTGAAGGAAATCAAGGACGAAAAAGATAAGAGAAACCAGAAGAGAAGGGCTAGGAAGGAACCTAGAAGATCAGAAAGAGAGAAGGAGGTTAGAAATCTTGTTCATCAACCCTGCCTTGAGCTTGACATCTCCCCTGGCTGCATGCTGCGAAACATTGGCGTGGTGGTCTGGCATGACCGAGCTCTTCTGCGGTGCATGACTGCATGGCCGGCTGCGTGCTGGGCGCTCTGCGTCACCTTTCCTGCCCCCTGTGCACTTTCTGGGAATCTAACTGGGAAAACAAGCTGATTTAAAACAAAGGCCTGAGGCCCCAAAACTCCCTTTCTGGAAACTCCTGTTTAAGAAGCAGAAAATTAATTTCAAATGGAATTGAACCCAGAGTTCACAATCATTTGTAGCTGAATGTAAATATGAAAAGTGACTTATTCCTGTACCCCCATTTCAGTCTCATTTAAACTGTCATTTGTTTCGTTTGTGATTATTTTGTCATGCCTTGATCACTTCTGCTGGTCGTGCATCGTCATTTATCTTTCAGAGTGAAGTTGTTCTTACTGTGTATCGTGGTGATTGCCCTTTTTTAGCAGAGGAGGAGGAGAGCAGCACAGAGCCATTGAGAAACACTGGGGCACGTTTGGTTGCCTTTGTTACAGCTGCTCCAGGATATCCACCTATGCTTGTATGCCCCTGCGAGTATTTAGCACTTGGAGATATTTTAACTTTAAAACATTTTGAACTTTATACCGTGGATTTAATGGTTTGATTTCATAGTGTAAGACTTTGCAAGTGTTTTTTGATACTTTGTGTCAGGATTGAAGGCATGAGGTTTTTGCTAGTTATTTTGGTGCAATTCTCCTGTAGCAAGACAGTTTGGTGATTTCTGCAAACATGGAGAGCCAGTGAGGAGGCAAAGTGTGACACTGGAGAGGGGCTTTAAAGGAGACTGTACAACTGATGGACGCTCTGGAGAATAGGAGCGTGCAGGAAAACAAGATATGGTGGTTCTAGTATTTTCTTTTTTAATCAGAGAAAGGAAAAAGCAACATGTATTACAAACTAATGTCAACCAAATCTCGTTAAATTTGGGCAGTGGAGTCTGTAACAGAGACCCCAATAACCCAGGACAGCAGGCAGGAGTACTAACACCTGCCTGAAACCCTTTTGTAAGTTCCTTGTGTGTTTCCTTTCCCTTGGGGTGAAAGATGTAAAATAGATGCCTATCCAGTTCCCAGGGGCCTGGTCCCAGTGGTTGCATCCACTGCTTTAAGTTTGTCAGCAAAGGAGGAGACTCCGGGAGGTAATTGCAAACACCCGGCGCCACCAGCCTAGCCAACACAGAAGCGCTAAAGGAAAAGGTAATGCCCAAATCCGTGGAGAAAGTCAAGATTTAGTTGTCTGCCTTTCTTCAGGACTCCCAGCCCGAAACCTTCTCCTGAAAGCAGGTGTTTAAGCTCTCTGTAAAAAACGTGGTTTCACCCTTCGGAAGCGTACCTGCTGGTGCTGGGCGTTGCTGTGCAGTAGCCTTGTTACAGGCAGAGCTCCCAGGGTGTGCAGTCCTGCGTCCTCTGCGCGGCGTGATGCAGTCTCCCATCCCAGTCTCCCATCATCTCCCGCTCTCTAGCCCAGTGAATACCAAGATTTTTCTTAAAACTTTCAACACGGCTGTGCTCTCACGGCAAGACAGGCCAGGTGAGTTCCATAACCTTTCGGCTGCTGAAGAAAAGCCAGTGGCCACCTCCTTCACCGGTCTCATTTCAAAGTTGCGCACCTGCAACTTGTGTGGAGCTTCTTCCTGCAAGCATGTGATGGGGGTGCTCACAGGGCAAGAGGGAGGAGGGGAGACGCCTGTGTCGGGAGGGGGTGTGCTACACGACAGCCTCCGCGGTGCCACCGTGTCTGTGGTGCCCTGTAGCAGCGTGCAAGCCGAGGTGCCTGGGGCGTTGGGGTGGGAGCGCCCGAGTTTGAGTTGCTTTCGTGGCTAAGCAGCAGCTGAGCATGGGGATTTGAGATGCATCGGTATAGACTTAAGTGCCTTAATTCTACCAAGCCTCACTTAAGCACCTAGGTGTCTTTTTGGCTTCAGGCCCACATCTGCACTCAGGCAGACTGTTGTTGCTGTCAGGGTCACGTTTGCATGGCACGGCACCGGAGTTATCTCTCTTCATTGCTGCTGAACTGCAGTGTGTTCCTAAGGCACAAATCACTTACAAATAAGATCATAAATTGTGCCCAACATAACAGTCTGGGCAGTTAATGTGCATTTACCAGTGTAATTGCTCTCTGAGCCTCTGGAACAGCCCCCTAATGCCTTGCTAAAGGCAGAACTCCGATGAGCGCTTTCAGAGACACTTATTTTAGCAATTAATAAAGATACATGAGTCAGTGATTACACTGTCTGAAAATTCACATTGTGAAAAAATAATAACTCATCTGTGTTCTCTGACTCCATAAGAGGCAAGAGAGGGGTTTGCTCCCCTGCTGATGGGGGGGCAGGACAGGCTGGAAGCGCAGGGGTGCAGGCAGTGTGGTCTGTAGGTGGGCTGCACCACCTGTGGCTGGGTTGCTCAGTGACTGACATGCAGAGGCCGTCACAGTCAGGTGGTTCAGCTTCCACAGCACCTCTAAGCAGTTGAAGGTTAACGTGTGTGCTGAGGTCCGAGGGGACAGTCAACCCGGTCCTGCCCTGCTGGCTGAGGGGGCCCTAGGGGTGGTAGGGACCTTCACCAGGACATTGATACCTGCCATCTCTTCACTGGGAGGTGCCTCAGTCCAGGTGAGGCAGGGTTTGAGAGATCCTTTGACACTCCCTGATACATGGATGAGGTATTTATTCACCCGGTCAAGGTGCTGGTTGGACCTTACTCTTAGATCCTTGGCTCTCCCTGTACTTGTGTAGGGAAGATGTCAGCACCAAAGCCCACACCTTGGGCAGGAGGCACCTGAGCCTGCCACCTGCGGGACCTGTGTCCCTTCATCTACCCAGGCTTCTGTTTTAGGGACCAGAATACAGTATGGGACAGAGCCCAGGCAAGGCTGAAGCTGTCCCAGTGCCGCCCTGCAGCCACAGTGAATGGCCCCCCAGCACATGGGCTGTGCTCCCGAGGAGACCTGCTCCTGCAGCAGTGAGGTGTGCTTCCTGCTTTCCAAATATGTGTTTGGTTTTAATTTAACTGAAATGCCATTAGAAGTAGCTGTCATACCGTCAGACCCCAAAACGTTGAATGGCCTTTGACCTCACCGCAATTACTGTGGTGGGATTGGGCTTATGACAAGAATAACCTTGATTTAAACTGGCCCAGCAAAAAGATTTTTAAGTATAAACTAAATCAAATAGAATCCATTCCTGCCCCCAGTTTGGTCTTCTGCACGATCAATTTTCTGGGCTGTTAGAAAGCAGCAACCATTGATCAAGCTTCATCTGTCGCAATGGCAGATGTCATCTTTTTTTAGTCTTTATTATAATAAAATCTTCTGTAGTTTTGCTGGTGCGGCAGTACCAGTTGGCAGGGATAGGTTGGCAGATTATCTTCCACTTCATGGGAGTCAGAATGACCTTTGCACTGTCCACACAACCCACTGCTGCAGCAGCAGTAGCTTGCCCGTCATCAGTACCGTGCGTTACCCAAAGAGGGTGTTAAAGTTTTGCCCAGCTTCTTGGCGAGCAGATTTCTTTATAGTAATAGTTACTGGAATCTGTCTGACACTTGCACTTGTGGGATGGTATAGTTTGGACATTTGCTGTAATATTTTGGTTATCTTTAACTTTGCAAGAAATACAGAAATTTAGAGACATTGCAGTGCTGTCAGCTTTCCAAGACTGTTTTTCTAAAAGTCCCAGTTTCTGGAACCACTACTGTCTTTGTTCAAAATCTCTTAAAATACATTTCCAGTCTTGATAAGGACAAGAACAAAAGTAAGAGTATGTAACCTCTGGAGACAAAACATAGAAAGCAATTTTTTTTTTTAAAAAAAGCCTTCAACACAATTTTTTTAAATCAACTTCATGATTATAAGTCAACTTAATTATTTAGTGGTGGTAGGCATTACAGGGGTTACTGAAAGGTTGTGGTTGACAGTGCTTATTGTGCTCTTGTTTTTATAATAACTATTAATCAATTAGTAACAATTTTGGTGTCGTTGGCACAAAAGAACCCCACCAAGAGCAACTTTAAGTGAGTTGCTAATTGCCTTTGAGAACAAACTATTCAAATGATCCAGTTATCTAAAGACTTGTAGACTGCAGGACAGAAAATACAGAATTTCCTCTAGTTTTAGTATTTAATATAATCTCGTATTCTCTGATAAATATTTGTAGTAGAAAAATTTCCGATCTGTTTAGGACTAGCTTTCCTGCAAGCTTTTTTCCCTGAGGGTACAGCGCAGATGCCTGCCCTGCACGTGCTTTTGATGACCATTATCTAGATAAGCAGAAGTAGATTGGATTCTCAGTCTGTTTATTCATCCCCAAAAAAGGCTGCGCGCAGCTTTGAACTGTCTTTGTGCCTGGACTCAGGCTGTGCTTCAGCATTGCAGGTTCAAAGCAACTTCAAAGGAAAGCCAAGACAGGTTGTTGTGGCAGCAGTGAAGCGACTGCAACTCGTATTCCCGTCGGTCAGCGTCTCACATCCCTTACGTGCTGCTGCATAAATCCTCCTATTCCCCCTCTTTTATCCGGGTCTCACCAACATGCACATAAAAGTGTATAGATAACCCTGGATGGGCAGGGCCAGTAGTTTGTGTCTCTCTAGCTTTCAGTTTGTGGAAGGCTTGTAGAAAATTAATCTTGGGCTCTCTGGCTAAGCAAATGTGTCCAACAGTTGTTAGAGGGGAGATGGGTGGGCAGTCAGACAAGATGACCGCATCAGCATCATTTGAAAAGTTGGCCATGAAGGAAATAAACTGATGTAAGAAATTTGCTTGGTGCTGCTACATGGCAGGTCAATGAGCAACGTAAGTTGTTTGGACGTCAGGGTCGCACAGTCGCTTGGATGAAATAAGTTGATGGTCTTGCAGTTGTGCTCCTCATCATAAGATTGCCTCCACTCTAGTCCTAATTGGTAAATTCATCAGAGGTGCTGAAGAGACCGATCTCATCTCATGCTCCTTATCCTAAGTAGGGCTGATGGAGCAATCAGAGCCAAAACGGGAGAGCCTCATCCAGTTAGTCTAAGGACTGGAGGATCATTATGATGAATTACGACAGCCTGTGATTCCCTTTAGTTCCCTACAGATACTGCTGATTGTTGGACATGGAGTGCCAAATCGTGTTACATTCACTGCCCCCTAATACTGCCGTATTTTTAGAACGCTTCAGCGCTGTGTATGGGGTTGTGATGACTTGCAAACTTCTGTAAACAGTTGGTTTGTAGCTCTCTGATACTTTCAATAACTTCATAAATCTTAGAAACTTTAATGATAGTTGTTTACGGGGACTGTTTTCAAACGCAGTTTGGATCTGAGCGGTACGTGTGTTGAAGGTGCAGGCCCCTGCGTGTGTCGTATGCGTTTGCATTGAGTCAAAATGAGGTGGGAGTGGTACTGATGGCAAATCTGCTTCTTTTCACAGGGGGATCAGACAGCATTGCACCGGGCTGCTGTCGTAGGGAACACCGATGTTATAGCAACTCTGATTCAAGAGGGGTGTGCTTTGGACAGACAAGACAAGGTAACAGGCGAAAGCAAAGCCCTGTGGGGTGGCAGCTTTGCCAGCCAGTAACGTTAAGGTCTCAGAGAGGAAGTTGTGGTTTATCCTCCTGAGTAAGTATTGGATGCTTTGAAAGTAATTTGAACAGTTACATTGAAAACAAAGCTGTACCATATCTTTAATATAAATGACTGTTACAGTTATTTTTTATATCAGGCTGGTAGTTTTTGGTTTAAGAGTGTCTTCTCAGCTCATTAAGGGGGGAATTAAAGAAATTTACAATCTTGCTATGCTCTATGCAGAACACTGCAGTTTCTCTTGATTATCCCAGAAACTGAGAATGCTGGGCTGTAAATTTAGTTTGGGAGTAAATATAACTTAATTCCAAGTTCCAAACAAAAGGAATAACAATATTTTTACGCTCTTCTAAAAATAAAATAAAAAATAAGCTAGTAGGAAAGGAAAATGTTTTATTTTTCAAGTGAGCAGGTGGGGTATGCAGCTGCTGCGTTCTGATATGTAATACTACCGCGCGTGTGGACACAGCGCACTAACCCTCTCTTGTGTGTGTGCTCTCCAGGATGGGAACACCGCTCTTCATGAAGCGTGTTGGCATGGATTCAGTCAGTCTGCCAAAGTGCTCGTTAAAGCAGGAGCCAATGTTCTTGCCAAGAACAAGGTGAGACCCATGCAGGAGGAGCTTTCAGTTCCAGTGTAAGGTGGCAGATTCTCAGCACTGGAGATTTCTGGCCATGGCACTTCTCAGCGGGTGGGGAACCAGCTCTTAGTGGGATATTTTTTTTCTCTTCCTTTTCTGCATTTACTGCGCCTGGATGCTTCCGCCACAGGCATTAGGAAATTCATATTTTGATAGCTGACGCAGGAGGAACTCAATAGCACGTTGACGATACATTAATTACGGCTGAGGTGTGCTGCAATTCTTGTGGAAATCCCATGGTGCTTTAATTTATACCAAGCGGATTCATTGTGATTGGTGTGATTTAAAATGAAAACTAATTGTACTAATAGGAAAATGGCATTCAGAATCTTTTTTTTTTTTTTTTTTTTAAAAAAAAAATTAAACAACCAAAGGAACGTAAGCCACAGAGGGGAAATAATAGTGTATCTTTTGTTACTAAGTTCTTCCTAATATACATTAGTGTAGGCTTTTACCAAAATCTTGTAATGAACCTGGATTATGTTCCTCTTGGTATTTATAATACCTTGAGAGCAGTTTAGAGGAGAGGATAACAAAGCAGGGAGTTTTAGTTCCACTCTAATTGTAATACCTGTGGGAAACTTCAATTCACTAATTCAAGAGTTAATGGAATAGTCTGGGAAATGGCAGTAGCAGCCTGTGGTGCGAGCTGAGTCCGGGTTTGGACCGATGGGTCAGCCAGATCGCACAGTTGGCACCGTGCCCTTTGTTAGAGGTGAGAGGGCTTTGGGATGGCTTTATGGGATCTCTGAGCGTTTTTTGGTAAACATGTCTCTAAAACTACAGCTGAAAGGGGCTAGTGAAGAAAAGGAAGAAAGGAGACAGCTGGCCAAGGACTAAGATTTTGAGTAAAAAGGCACGGTGCCTGGGCATAGTGTTTTGTATGTGCACGTGTATATGTGCAGTATATATACATATGTTTATACAAGCATGGTCACTTTGTGGTCTGTAATTGCATCATCTTTGATATTATTTTATTTGTCTTCCTTCTTTTATATTGTTCCAACTTCCAGGTTTTATTTTTGTAATGGTTTTTGCTGTAATGTTTACCTAGATTGGTATCAAAGGGACTTGGGCAACTTCCCATGCTTGACTTTATAGTCTTGTGAACCATGGTACTGCTATCCCTGGCTAGGCTTGCTATGCCTATACGTGTACTGCTGTACAAAGGTGCGGGCTTAAGATGCAAGTGTGGTTATCCTGCATGCTTGGATGCCTCAGGGTATTAGAAGATTTAGCTTACAATACAGCGTATGTCAACAGGAGACAGCCTCTCTTGGAAAGCATGTGCACAGAATAGCTCAGCGGGGTTGACGTCTGAAACATGAGTGGCAGACTTTAATACTGCGTGAGCAGCTCCTGCGCTGGTCTTTGATGTCTTACCCACACAATCCTCTCCCTTTGCATTTCACTGTTTGGGTGTTTTTTAAGACAGGATCTTTTCTCAGGAGCTGCTGAAAAATGTGGGAATTGTGCCTGCTTGCACACACGCATGGGCTTTTACCCCTTTTGATTTCAAGAAAAATGAAGAGCCTAAGTCTGCTTAATCCCAAAATGGTTTCTCTGGTCTCTCAACATTTTATGTTACTCATGAAAAGGCATAATCTTTCTGACAGCTTTCCAGGCAGCCAGGGCTGAGTGCCATGTGCAGGAGCACCCTATGGGCTGTTGACTTACGCCTGGGCATCATGCAGTTTTGGCTGGATGGGACAGATACAGCCTGCTAGATTTGCCATATCCTGCTAAGCAGAAGAAGACGGGAGGGATTTGGCTCTATTTGCTGTAACTCCTGATTAATATCGCCTGAAACTGCTTGGGGAACGCTTGTATGGATGCACTTCTTGCAGCACAGCACCCCGAGAACAGTATAAAAAAGAGCAATGCAATTGAAGACAGCTTCTATATTAAGTGAAATGCAGAGGACAGATAGGAGACCTGGGATTTTAAAGGCAAGTCAGGCAGGCAATTGAAGAATGGGACAACACGTGGGTAAACCACCGGGGTAGCAGTATTCCTCCTGTGCAGCAATCACACTGGAATAGATCATTCCGTGAGATCGGTTGTGGCCGCCTTTTAGATCCTCCATCAGTCTGTACATTTCAGTGGAGGTTCAGTAGGCCAGGGAGGACCCCCACATCAGTACAGCTCGGACCCGCTCTCCCTCTCACAGAAGGTGGTGAGAGATTTGTCGCCCCTTGGGAGATGAGCCAGATGAGCCTGATTTGCGAGCCCTGACCCTAGGCACCGGCTCCGTGACTTCTTCCACCACTGAGGTCCTCACCTCACAGCACCTCACCCGTCACCTGCTGCACAGGACCTCTCTGCCTTCCCACCAGGGCTGACCTTCCAAACAGCAAGTGATAAAGACATTGCAGAGGCTTTTCTGGATAAACCCAGGAGGGAAAAAATTGACGCTTAAAGTGCAATTTAGCTGAGAAAGAAAATCATGTCTGCCGTAGCCACTGTAGCTGCCACAGTAAGCCCCAGCTACATTCAGGCCTGAAAGAGCCTGTAATGTGGAAATGCAGACCAAAGACCACACCAAGAGTTGGCCTTTTGTAATTCAAACCCTGCAGCTTTGATCGGTGTGTTGAAAGCACAGGGAACAAAGTAAAGGACATAATGAAGGTGAACTGGCAGCCTAGTAAATGCGGAAACCCGTTTTACTTGAGCTGGTTTAATTTCTAGCTCCCAATAGCCAAAACCCCCAAACATTTTCAGGCCAACAGAAGCCAAATGCTGCCAGAAAAACTCGTCAGACCAATAAAATCCTTCAGTGTTAGAAAGACAATACACAAACAAACTCTTCTTTGATTTCTGTCTGTAAAAACTGTAAGTTTACTTCTTTCAGGAACCTTAGCGTGTGGTTCTTTGGGGTTTGGGTTGCTTTTTTTGCCTCTTCTCATCTTGGCTGGAGACTGGCCTGCTTTCTCAACATTGAAGCTTCCCGATAGCTTAAAATCTGCATCCTGCCCTGTGAAAGCACCTACAGACCCAGCCAGACTTGGAGCTGGTTCGTGTTAGAGCTGTAAGGAAACAGACGTTACTGTGACCCCGTCTGCCTAACACCTTGCAGCAGTCACGGCTGGCTTTACTTGAGATCAGAGATGCTGTGCCATGGCAGCATGATTCTTTGTGTGTGTGCACGGGGGAAACCCGAAACGCAGGAGTTATTTCTTTAAATGAAATATTTGATAGTGCTGTTTGATATTAAGGAACAAGGCAGTTTCTAGAGTCTTTGCTTCCTGCAAACAGATTTGACTAACACAGATATCGTTAGACTGTCCAGTTTCTCCCTTTACTATATCCCAGATAAATAATTTTAATGATGAAGAGGGTACTTCAGTCTCCACGTTCATTCAGCTCATATCTTTGGGAAAATAACAGCGACAGTTTCCCACTCCTGGGTGGATCTTCTAGCGGGAAGACCTGTGAGGCTTTATTTTTTAACGCTTATGTCCAATTTCTAAATACAGCTTTTATATTTTACTGTATTCCTCTAAGGCAGGTAACACACCTCTTCACCTGGCTTGCCAGAACAGCCATTCCCAGAGTACTCGTGTTTTGTTGCTTGGAGGATCTCGAGCAGACCTCAAAAATAATGTGAGTTTTGAAAAGAACGTGTTATTTTTTTTCTGGGCCTTTGTTTTAGTTATATTGCTTCAAGTTGTAGAAATACTCAGAAATGCTTTACGCTGTGGTTTTTATTATATATGCTATTGAAGAAGCCCACTAACGAGCCGTTGTATACATCATGTACAGGAATGCTTTTGATAGGACTGAGCGATGCACTACTTGTACCCATCTCTTAAGCAGGGATGGAAGAAGCCAAAGAGGGTTTTGCTGTTGCACAGACTGAGGCAGCTGGTCCTTTCCTGCTTTTTGGGGTCCTGATGGCCCGACCCATACGCTGTCGTGCAATTCTGCAAAAGGGCTTCTCTCTCAAAAAGGTGGAAAGCTTAAAGGGGTTTTATGCCAGAGCGGTGAAAGTCCCTGTGCTCGCTGAGACGGATAATACATACTGTGCACTGGTCTGTCAAATTAGGTAGATTCAAGGTGACTTCAATTTCAGGCAGCTTTCTTCCTATTGTATAATGATTCCGGCATGACAAAGGAAAAAAAAAATATCTACAAAAGGAAGCCAGATGTTTTTGTCCCTGCTCGACAACAAGGTGGGCAGAGGCACACAGAAATGGAAACCCGTGGGGCTCTGCTCCCAGCTGCCAGTCCCAGCTGCGCATGTGCCACCCCTGGTGGGGACGCTGCTCTGGCCCACACTCCTCATGTTTGCTTCATTATGTGCAACACCGAGTTGAGTTTCCAAATCACACTGGTTTGTGGTTCAGAACAGATTTAACAGAAAAATGTAAATCAGGTTTTGTAGTGCAGTAAACCAGCATTTTTTAATTCCAGTATTTCCTGTCAGTGGTTAAAGAATTCGTACCCCCACCTTGCCTGACCCCAGCTCTTGCTGCACCTTCCCACCCGTGACAGTAGATTCTGTACTGCAGAGAAGACAGCGTTGCTGTTCAGTGGGGGGGTGTGGCAGTTACTGCCCTTTTTGGTTTAATGGGGTTATTTCATCCCTGAACACCATGACAAGCACAAGCTTTCTTACTGCGATTCAATGCTCAGAGCTTTGTTTCTGTTTGCAGGCAGGAGATACCTGTCTGCATGTTGCTGCTCGTTATAATCACTTGCCCATCATTAGGGTGCTGCTCAGTGCTTTCTGTTCTGTCCATGAAAAGAACCAGGTCAGTGCATGAACCTCATTGCGACTCTGTGCCCTTTGCATACAGCTAGTTGTTGGGAAGAGGGATTCCTACCAAAGTAATCCCGCTTCACTCTGTGTCACTGTACCGCCATATGCCTAAGCTTTTAGGAATAGCCTTAAAGTAACCGCATATGAGGGGGTTTATTATTTTGCCATCGCATTTGCATCATTTCTTTAGAGCATTGCCTTTTTGTGAGGTTCTGCAATGGTGTGTTGGTGTAAAGGGGGGTTTGGAACGGGGGTGGTAGCATAGGGTTAGGAGTTGGTGCTCCTGGGTCGTTACCAGTTCTGTGCAGAATGAGACTGGGCGAGAGACCCGTTTTATGGGGGCCCATTTTCTCCACCGTAACAAGGATTTAATGATCCTACAGCCATTACAGAGACATTGTGAAGCAGAACTCACTCATGTTCAGGTGCTACAAAAGCGCAGATTCCTCTGGAATACTTCACTTTGCTGCATTTTGCAGTAGGGGGAATTGAAAGGATGTAAGTGAAGAAAAAGTATGCTTTAAATTCCAAGCAATGATTAGTCTAACCTAGCATTAATCATCCATAGCTGTTTTATAGAGAAGTAATTGATTGCTGTATCTATAGCATAGCCTAATTGGGTGGTAGAAGGGAATGGATTTAGTACAGTAAAGTGTGTTAAATCTGCTAAATAAACAGATTATGTGGTGCTTAACCACATTGTCTCGTATTCCTGGGAAATTTTCCACATGTAGTTGAGGATCATAAAGATGTTTTCTGATCTGTGCATTTAATCTTTTGTCTTAGATATGAGATACTACAACAAACAAAATGGGTTTCAGCATGTTAAATTTACTATGTAATTTTATTTGGAAATGAGTTTTTTAACTTACAAAATGAGCTACTGAATATTAAGATTAACTGGTGTGAATCTGGCCCAGAGAGACATTCCAGTCCTTCACTCCCCAGCACTACCCTGAGTTGTTCCATATTTGCACATATAATGATTTTATTTATGAATATGCCTCATCCAAGTTCGCAACGAGCAATAGATACTCACTAGTCTCAAGGAGATCTAATTTTCTGAAGGCAAAGGGGACAGGAGGGCGTTATATACACGTGTCCAGTCTCCCTCGAGCAGCTGCTGGCTCTGTTACCAGTGCCTAAATCTGATCACAGCTGTCTTCACCACACTGCACCGGGACAAGGACAGAACACTGTGTTAGTGCTGGACCTGGATTGTCTCCTGGCTTTGGTCCAAAACTTGTTTTTCTTGAGGAATCTCACGAAGAGAACACCAGCCATCTCGCTGCTGGTACTTACCTGGTTCTTTCCGAGTAATGCGATACGTGACCACCTGTGCACCAAATAATCAAACCTGCAAAAACAAAAAAAAAAAAAAAAAAAAAGAAAAAAAAAAAGAAAGGAGGTTTTGGTGGGAAAACTGATTCTGCCCTCAGATGTCGTACCCATTTGCTGGTGTTAGAGCTGAGCTGTCTCTAATAAGCGGCATTGTGTGTCACTTGGTTTAGTTAAACCAGGTCACCAGAACCCCAGCTGCATTTCTCAAAACAAGGCTGAAGTAGGTCCTTGCCCCCTCCTGTCCCCATCTTTCCTCCCAGCTCTGCGTTTTTTTAATTGACCAGGCCTTATTCAAGCTTAGCTGTTGCATCAGTGTTGGTCTTTTGACCTCTTGAGTATCTTCTAGGAAGGCGTGTTTTCTGCAGGGTGAGGCCCAAGGACTTGTGTTACACGGTTGTTTTCTGCTTTCTGACTTGCAGGCAGGGGATACTGCGCTCCATGTAGCTGCTGCTCTGAATCACAGGAAGGTGGTTAAGCTGCTGCTGGAGGCAGGGGCTGATGCATCCGTTGTCAACAATGTAAGCAGGACGTGGAGTTTCTCTGGTATCTGGTATTAACGCAGGCCCCCTTCAACGCTCTTCGTATCGTTGGTAGGAAATATTTGGGTGTTAGAGTTGAATTAAATCTGGGTAAATGAGAGCAGCTGGTCACTTTACTCTTGTGCACAGAGCATGTACTAACCTTGGGTGGAGAAATTCCACTTTTCTAGTAGCTTGTGTTTTGAAGGAAATGGTGTTTTCTTTTTGCTCTCAGGCAGGTCAGACCCCTCTAGAGGTTGCCAGACAGCACAATAACCCTGAGGTTGCGCTTCTCCTGACTAAAGCGTCACAGGTATCTTACAAACCCCTCCCCAACACACACATACCCATGGAGCTGAGGCCAGTTAACCTCGGGAGGCTACATCCCCTGGTCCTTAATCTTCTGCTGTGGAAGGTGCCTACATTTCTGCTGGCGTTGTGTGCTGGCCTCAGGTCTGTGGATGTGGAGCCTTCCACCCCCACGCCTAGCACGGTGTCTGGATTAAGCCCCAGCATTAAGCAGGCGCTGTGAGTGGTGCCGCTGTCCTGAGCAGCAGAGGATGGAGTGGCCAGAGGCACTTGTTCCCTGCAGTGATTAGAAAGCTGCCTTGTACCCAGAATGTTCCTGGGTTGTGTCACTCTGGTACCTGCCTCGGACACATCCCATCCCCGGGATGGTTGCTCCCACTGGAAGATGCTTTGCAATGGGGACAAAACGTCCTGTTTATATTCTGCTGCTGTGTGTGAAATGCTGTAAATGCTCTTCAGCCCAGAAGGCACGTGGGAGGGCTCTGTATCGGGGTGTGATCCCTGGCCTGTTCCTCTTGGTCACCTCTGTGTGAGAGGGGCTGGGCTGGGCTTGGCAACCAGCCTGAGGACACAGGAGGAGGCGCTCACCCTCCCAGGGTGCAGCAGAGTGCCCCGGCAGGCTCAGCTCGGTGGCGGTGGTGTGTTTTCGTGGCTATAAACACCCACGTTGTGCTTGGCCCATCAGCCTCCATCTGGCAGCACGCCCTCCTTTATCCATTGCCATGGAGGTGAAAAAGGTCTGCCCTGTTACTTGGCTTCTGTGGTAGGAAGAGTGTGACATCGCTGCGTAACAGTGTGGTCTGCCTTCAGGTCTCGCGTTTTAACCGTGGAAGAAGCCTGAGGAAGAGGAGAGAGAGACTGAAGGAGGAAAGGCGAGCTCAGTCAGTACCACGGGATGAAGTGGTACAGAGCAAGGTACAACCCAGCGTTACCAGCCGTGTCTGCTGCGGGGAGGGAGCGCAAATAAAACCCATCGGGACCGTATCTTTGGAGCCATCACTTGTGCATGACCACGGCAGCTGTCTGAGGCAATCTGTCGTGCTTTGCTGGTACAGAGTTGCCCACTCACATGTGCACAGCAGCTTAAAAAAACTGGGGAAGTGAAGAAAAGGTGCCTTTTCCCCATCTCTGCCACTGCTCTGACCTCCCTGTCTTTGCTTCAAGCAGGGCAGCGTCTCAGCTGCTGATGACACACTGAGCAGCGACCAGCCACCGCAGAGGAAGAGCGATCTGAAGGATGAACCGCGGTTGAACTCACCAGATCCCAAAGGAAAGAAGAGCAAAAAGAAAAAGCCAAAGGAAAAGGTATATCAGTAGATTTAAAATGGTAAGAGAGAGAAGGATAGTTACTGAGCAATAGTACAGGTGTCCCTTCAGCGCATCGGCGAATCAGGGCAGCAGCCTCACCATGCCCATGGGGCAGAGCTAGTCTTCAGGCAGAACCCATTGCTGGTGGGGAAATTCTGCTGCAGAGGGTCACGTGAACCAGAATTGTACAGAAATTGCATTATTGTGCAGACAGACACCAAGCTTGTGGCCAGCCACTGCAGCTGGACTGCTGTTTTAATCAGCTTTTTGCTGTAATTGTCACGATGGATGTCCCGTTCCCCTCAGGAACAGTTTACCAAGAGGCTCACAAATAGGGGGAAATGTTGTATTTTGTGCAGGTTTCAGCACTCTCGGACCCCATCTCCCCAGCCGATCAGCAGCCGCTCCCTCGGCCTCAGCAAAATGTGCCCAAGCGCAGAAGTAAACATCACTGCTCCTCTCCCCCCCCGCCCCACGAGGTCCGAGCCTACCAGCTGTACACACTGTACCGAGGGAAGGACGGGAAGGTGATGCAGGTGAGCGGGAAGGTGATGCAGGTGAGCGGGAAGGTGATGCAGGTGAGCGGGAAGGTGATGCAGGTGAGCTGCCCCCGGGCAGGGTTGCCCCGGGGATAGAAAGTCCGTTTGAGTAACTCACTCTGGGTGGTATGAAGTGATGGCTGCGGGTTTGTTTTCCTGGTTTGGGCTTCAGCTGCATTTTGGCCTGAAGTCTGATGAACAGTAGGCTGGTTTTGTGGATGATAAACGTGACATGCTTAACTAGTTTTGATCTACAAATGATTTCCTGTTTGGATGTAAGGTGGGAACTGCGATTGGAAATGACACTGGAATGTTTATGATACGCTTTGAAACATTAAGATTTGTGACAGGAAATTCAAAGCGCTTTTCTAAGGAGAAAAAGTGAAAGCAGCGTGGCAGCACTGAAGCTTGCTACCTAAGCCAAGAGCTTGAGTACACTCAATAGGTTTTGTTTCAATTCTTTCTGTTTATTGCAACATGTCCTTGGGGATTCAAGGAGGCAGGAGCTGTACAGAAACTTGGAGTTGGCAGCTGGTGTACATTTATTCCAGTTTAGAGGCTGGTATTTTAGTCATTTCATTCCGCAAGTATTTACCAGTACACATTTATAAAAAGCATAAAACCGGTCAGCAAGTTACCCTGTAGACATTATAAATGTCTGTATTGTCGTTTTCTGAATACTGCCCTCCTGTACCTCTGGGAGGTCAGTCCTTTCATTTCCTTAGCTTCTCACACGCATCTACCCGCTCTCCTCAGCCCCTCGCTGTCAGGAAAATCCAGATGATTATAAAATAAAATAGTAGAAATTCAGCAGATGCTGAAGATCACTCAAGTCAGACTTCAGAGATTTTACTGGCCGTATTTTCCAGCATCTCCCTGTATAACGCTTGGGAAATTTCCAGACAGGGGCACTGTGGCATTATCCTAACAGCAGACACCAGAAAGGATGGAGGAGCTTTCATATGTTAAAAGGAGTATCTCCCTGCCCCTAGGATCCGATGGTAGGAGCTTGGGCCAGTGGGAAGGACTTGGGGAGCAGGAAGAAGGTGCAGAGAGCAGACAGGATTTGTATACAAACCTAACCTATTCACGAGGATTAGCGTAATAGAGCTAGACTCTCGTTCCTCCCCTTCTTTTTTCCTCTCTTTCTTCTTTGATGCCCTCAGGCCCTGAATAGCAAACAGAATTTAAGTACCTGTATTTCTGAAGCTTTCTTTAGTGCTTAGCAAACCACCTGCCTTGCCCTGCCATGGGAATAACATAACCCCCAATTTGTCAGGGCCTAAAGAGAGAGGGAGGCTCCTCTGCAGCCAGATTCAGAGCAGCCCCTGCGGGTTCCTGACTCACCCCCTGAAGGAGCCAGCCTTGCCTGTGGGCAGCAGTGGAAGCCGATGAGGGTTAGCTGTCCTTGCTCAAGGGAGCCTTTGGTGACCACCTCCCTGAGAGATTTAAACGTGGTCGGTGCGGCTCCCCTTGCAGAGGAGCCTGGACATGGTGTCATGCCAGTCCAAGGATGGCAGCGGTGTGCACAGAAGACAAGGGGCAGCTGAAGGCCAGCAGGAGCTGTGGGACCTTGACATAGAGTACAAAATAATAAAAAAAAAGCGCTAATTATTGGCATTAGGTTAAAATACAACCGCCCCCAAACCCACCCAGATACACGTCAGGGATTTTTTGTACAATTCAGAATGACAGCGGGGGGGTATAGGCCTGTAACACGGTACCCTCACACGCACACAGTGCCACCGCGTACGTGATCTGAGCGCACCGCTGGTGGCCGCAGTGGAACCGGCACTCCGTGCGTTAGGATGCATCCATATAAATCAG
This sequence comes from Falco biarmicus, assembly GCF_023638135.1. Lineage (NCBI taxonomy): Eukaryota > Metazoa > Chordata > Aves > Falconiformes > Falconidae > Falco > Falco biarmicus. The sequence continues at coordinate 4,690,520 of NC_079293.1, read as the reverse complement.
ATCAATCCTTTTCTAGTCTCGCTGCTTTTCCAACTAAGCGCCTGTTTACTGAGCTACGGTAAGACGTTATCAGGAGGGTGAGATACAGTACATGGTACAGAGGAGCCCAAGACTGACTCAAGAAAGCTGTGATAATGTTCCAGGTGTGCTAAGGGAACAGTGGGATGTAGCAAGTAAATGTATTACTCCTTTCAGGCACCGATAAATGGATGTCGTTGTGAGCCCCTGATAAATAAACTGGAGAATCAGCTGGAGGCAACGGTGGAAGAGATAAAAGCTGAATTTGGGACAGTACAAGACAAGATGAATGTTAAGCTGGGCCAGATGGAAAGCAAAACTCAGCATCAAGTAAGAATATGACCCTGAGGTCTGCTTGTCCGTATGACTACAAGAAACATACTGTAAGCTTAATGAATGTTTCCATTGCCGTGATTCGTTTATTGGTTCTTGTGTTGTAAAAATGAACCTGAGAGCTAATACTCAAGACCAGGGAACTGTGACATTCCACAGGGATCTAATGTTGCAAACTAGAGTTTTGCAAAAAACACTTTATAAAGTGTTAGGGCCTCAAGCAGTCTAGATTTATTGTCTAAAGAAGCACTGGAAGCCACTTAAGAGGGAAACTTAAAAGTCAGAAGGCAGTTCTGCAGCTGGTTGGTTCATAATTGTAAAAATCCCTCTTGCTGAATTCTGTTTGCACTGAGATCCAAAATAGTCTAAATTATTTTTTAATTGTTGTTCATTGATAATTTTGTGACTGAACCTTTTTGCAAACTACACCTAGTTGTAGTTGGCAGCATTCCTAGAAATGAAGACTGAAAAACAGCCTGTACTTGTGACTTACCAGGTTCACAGATGGGGGGTTTATTTGCTGTTTAACATGATCATCTCAGCTAAATTGTTTTTTGGTTTTGTGTTTTTTTTTTCTTTTTTCCCCCACAGCTCCGTGTTTTAGACAAGCTTATGGCTGAGCGGCTGTCCGCAGAGAGAACAGAGTGCCTTCACCGCCTGCAACAGCACACTGAGCTGGAAAAAAATGAGGGGGAGAAACGGCAGGTAGGGCTTGAAAGAGCTACTCCCTGTTAGCTCCGATGGATCACCTCACGAGTTTCATTCCAGCAGGCAGAGAGAATATTGGAGATTTATCTCATCTGTTGAAACAGGCAAAAGAGTTTCAAAACCCACATTATTCCTATCCACCACCTTAATATCTAAACCAAATTTATACAGCTTTTACATTAGAAATGGGGAATGTGAAATCCAGTCCCACTGTCATAGTTTAATTTGGTGGGTCTGAAGCGAGACCTGTAACATAGGTATTTTTTTCGTATAACATAGTGCTTTGCAAAACTTCCTACTACTAAATTTTTAACAGTTGTACTTTCAGCTTTTGCTTCATTAAAGGACGTCTGCAGGAACATCTGCAAACAGTAACAAAGGCCAAGATCTGTGGTGTTCCTTTTAGTTCTCATCCATGTGACCGTGTGCCCTGGGAATCTCTCCCTTCTGTGTTTGATCTTTTTTCCCCTCATGCATTAAGAAGCTTCAGTTCTTCCCTCTGACTTTGGCAACAGCACACTACCTCCAAGTTGTGTGTTACTGCAAATAGGCAAGTTCTTTTTGTATGCTTGTTTAACCAGCACTACAAGAATAACTGTTCCTGTAGAGATCCAGCTCTTGCCCTTCTAGCTTCTGAAAAAACTTACCACTAAAACATACAAGAAACTTGTGTTTCTGCACTCACACAGGTAAATATAAAACACAATTATTTTTCTCATTATTGGTATTCTTCTAAGAGTTGAGAAATACACTTTGTGCTAGTAAAATGTCACTACTTTTTAAAAGACCATTCCAAATCTTGTGTTAAATTGGCAGCTGTGATAATCCTAGCATAAACTACCAATCAAGATACTTCAGTCTGCCATCTGCAAAGCACTTCGCTCCAAAAGAAAGTACTTACCAAACTAAGGCAGCGTTAGTTTTTATTTCATAATAGGAGACAGTATTATATTGGCTTCTGAACGCCTAGGCTTGTGCTCCATCTCCTTGTAATCTCTGTTTAAGAAATGAGATACTGGAGTGACAGGTCAGGTGAACTGCTGAAATTTCATTAAGTGCTATCAGCTGTTCCTGTTGTGTCGTGTCTAATTGAAGCTACTGGAAAACCCGAGCTGGGCTTTACTAAATGCACGGACTAAGTGTCCATGGGCATAGGAGGGCCTGACCTGAATTCGTGATGCTGTATGAGTAAGAGGGTAAAAGAGCTACTCATATTTTAAATGGTTACTGGTAAATGCCTCCGCAGCTGACACTTACTAAGCACCTTTGTAATTTGAAAGTGGTTAGTAATTTGTCATTTGGCGTGGGACTCATCTTTGTCCCTGAATGACCAGAGAAGCAGAGGTTGGCAATGGTATAAAGCTGTACCCCAGAAGTGTTTAATTTGACTCTTAAAAAACGGCAGTTTTGACCACATGTGATGTTCCTTGCACTTAGAAAGTACCACTGACTGTACGATCGAACAAGTCATCCCTGATCCAGATGACTTACGGTCGCACCTTCAAACTAAGAGGTGGTAGCTTGGACTAAAGAAGGTGCCTTTCGCTAGCTAGTTCTTCATCTTTCCTAATTTGCAGTCCTTTAAATATTCCCAATGGCAGCACACATATCTGTACAGGGAGTCTAAGCCCACAGACAACCTGGCTTGCTTCTCCTTGTCCCTACCACACGTCCTCAGCAGCTCGGAACCAATCACAGGACCATCTAATTTACAGTCTTTTTCTCATAGATTTCCTTGGTTGATGAGCTGAAGACGTGGTGCATGTTGAAGATTCAGAATCTGGAGCTCAAGCTTTCTGGAGATTCCAGGTCATCGAGACCAAAGTCAACTTTGTCCACTTGTGAGTCTCTCACCGAGACCCTGGATACCGAGAACCACCCCCAGAGTGGCAAGGACTGCAAAGCCAGCCAGTCCGTGCTGCAGTCAGAGGGCTCCCACCAGCACTCCTACACCACGCTTCCCAACAGCCTCTCGGAAGACGGGGGAAGGAGCAGAGTGCAGATGCCAGGACAGAGCTTTGGGCAACATTTTTGCAATCAACGCGATGATGGGTCAGGTACAACCTTGTTAGGTGCTTAGATGTCATAGTCATTCAATGGCAAGCTAATTAACTGAGGGATGCTTCTAGTAATACCATGGATGTTAATCCTGGCTGTGTGTTTTCCCTCATCCATATGCCTAATGTCTCGGGATTAGAATACACTTCAAGGCAGCCACTGGGAATATTTTAAGACATGGTTGGGTGGAATTCCACTGACTCTTCTGGGTGCTTCCATGTCACTGTGTCTTTGAAGCCAAATCCTTTGGTGCTCTGAATAACTCTGTTTTCTGAAATTTCTCCAACTTCCCACTCAGAATTGTTCCCACCCTGCTGTCTGTCAGGAAGGTGTGCAGATTATCAAAGTCTACTGAAGAAACTGTATTGCATTTAGTGATTTTCAGAAGCATGGAAGCTATAATGGCAGGGTGCAAGGATGTGAACCTAAAATACTAATTTACCGTGTTAATATTTGAAGTGCAAGGACGCAGAATAAACCTTCACTTTTTCCTTTTTTCCTGAACCAAAGTCTGTTTAATTATTAGTTCATTTGACAAGAACGAAAATAGCTGAGAGCATTCAATCCCATTCAGGGATCGAGGCCACCCAAAGATATGGTTCAAGCCACATCTCTCTCTGTGCTTGGTCAGGGAAGCTTTTGAGAGAAAAAAAAAAAAAAACAAACCACCCAAAAACCCCAGGCAGAATGGCCAAGTCTCCACATCCAAGAATAATGCTATCAAAGCCCTGGACTTCTGTAAAAGACATTGTATATCCCCCCAAAACGCCATGCAAAGTGAACAGCCATGGACAAGGAGACACCCTGTCAGGCTAGACAGGCAGAAGACCACACAGGAGATCTTGTGGTAGCGTGACTGTGAGCTATACTGCATTGAACGGTTCAGAAGCATCAGAACGTGTTACCTTTGCAAAATTATGGGCCTTCGAGTTTTGTAGCAGCAGGGTGTTCATAAACTAATCTGGCAGTCTAGCCTGATCTTTGTTCCACAGCCTTCTGATGAAGTCCTTTGATGGCTGTCGGCCTGTAGTCCCGCAGTCGCAAGGCAGTGCCTCTCTGCCTAAGCCAGCTTTTCTCTTTGAATGACTCTTTATCACCTGACTGGGAAGACGTGATAAACTAATACAGGCCTTTACAGTGTACACACAGCATCGTGTGTGGGAAACGGCATCATTCACTGAACAATGAGGATTTCCAAATGCTAAAATGCATGCCTGGGACTTTCATAACTATGTATGTCTGTATCTTATTCTGTAGGTACAGAGCAACAGTTAATCGTTGGCGGACCAGCTGCTTCTTCTGCCCCTGCTCAAGACGTCAGGCCAAAGGACAGAGGCGTTAGTGCCAGCACGTTTCACAGGTTCCAGCAGCAGCTGCCCTCCTCCGAGCCTCTGGGCTCCAAATTAAGACACGTTAAGGTTCAAGCTGCTTTGGAGCCCTTGACTGAGCCGGCAAAGACTGAACCACAGAGCGGCTACTTCATTGACAAAGGAACTCAGACAAAGAAGTCCAGCAAAAGCGGGCAGTCAAGGCACAAAGCTCTGCACCATGGCGGGGCACACCAGAGCCAGGAGCAGCAGCCCTCCACCCTGCCTGTGGGACAGCCACCTGCCCCTCCACTCAGAGACACCTCCCAGGCCCTGGAGATAACACAGTACTTCTTTGAGGCCGTTTCCACGCAGATGGAGAAGTGGTATGAACGGAAGATAGAAGAAGCCCGGTGCCAAGCTAATCAGAAAGCACAGCAAGACAAAGCTGTGCTCAAGGAGCATATCAAAAGCTTAGAAGAAGAGCTCAGCAAATTAAGGACTAAGGTGCAGAAAGAGAGCTAGCATCTACCCAGCGCGTAAAGACAAGCAACAGGACTCATTCTGGAACCTGCTGTACAGGAATCTGGAATATTGATAGGTATATATATATATTTATATATATTTGTAGTGCCTGTTACATGCAAACAAAATGCTCTCTTTCAGGAGTAGAAATAACTTTGGGAACTCTAGAACTGAGAAGAATTCATATACTCATATGCAGACTGTACTGAAGACAATGATGCTGCAGGGTAGATCCATTTTTTGTTACTTCCAAGAGTCCGTTAAATATTACATTCTCAATTTCCAGGTGCTGCTTGAAAACAAATTGCATTACAAACCAAAACTACTTTCTGAAGAGGAAATTTCCTCATTTCCACATAGGTCACGTGTAGCTAGAGGGTTCCACTGTGTGCTACGTGTAAACATGTAGTGATACCAATCCTACAAGAAATCCAGGATGTTTAAGAGCTTTTAACAGAATTCAAATAGGGGTGAAGGGCTATTGGTACTATTTTAGATACTCCCCAGTGTGTGTCTCTAGTCAGTGGAGAGAAGCTACAGAACCCACTCAAATTACAAGCCCATGTAAGTGACAGATGCAGGTTTCCAGCTGGGCTCTCATGGAGCGAGGTGCTAAGGTGAGTCATTGCATTGGGTACAGTGGTTTTAGTTGCTACTTTGCTTTTCTTTTGGTTTTACATTACTAAAACAAATTCTAAATTAATTTGTCTCTTTTTTTTTTTTTTTTTAACGGTGTCCTGGTTGCAAAGCTCCTTGTACTGAGATGTTTTGTTTAGGGCATGGATGGCAAATATTTTACCATAACGATGCTCTATTTGTTAGGTATAATTTTTGTGTAACTCTCCTTTCCTTCAAGCAGCAAATGGCTGATTTCTCTACTACTGAAGAAGCTTGAAAAAGTCCTTTATCTAAAGAAGTGAAAGCTTGGTTCCCTGTACTCAAATGTTACTTTTTCTGCGGAGTCAGGATCCTCTCCTAGACACCTTATTCAGACTGTCTTCCTTTGTTCCTCTGAACGAGTGATTCCGCTCTCTGTTTTCCCCCATGAATCTCTAAAAAGAGAGGCCAGGCCGTGGTGAGTCTGCGGGTCTCCATGAAACCAGTCCTCGCAGTCCCGCAACGTGGAACTTAACGCACGTTAAAGTTCTTATGGATGTGTTTCGTTATAAAAATCAAAACTTACCCTGACCAAGGTTGTCCGAGCTGACAGACTCCAGGTAAACTAAAGGCACTGTAACTCGCTGCATCTGCACCCCTTTAGGGTTTCCTCCTTACACCTCTGAGAAGGCTCCATCAGATTCTGTTAGACGAGTAAGTTTACTTAACAGTTTGTGATAGAACAATAGTTCAAACACAGGATAGCACTGTTTCGCCAAGGGAAGATTTTTGTTTCTGTACTGAGGAACCCTAAAATCAATACAGAATACTTTACAGTATTGAAGACAGCATTGACTAATTAGTAATTAAGCTTTTGTCTTCTTAGCAGATGTATAAAGCAAAGAAAACTGTATTATATATCAATATTTTTAAAGTTCCTATTAATGCACTATCAAGACAAGTATATCTGCAGTTATGGAAACACCAGTTTTACTGCTCTGACTTCCGTAGTCTAATATAGACACTTTTGTATGTTCACAGTTTTGTTTAAGCTACTGTAGGAACGCAGAAGCATGCTATTTAAGTTTTGTATCATCTGGATAAAGTGAATGTTTTGCCAAGCAATTAAAATAATTGTTGCTCACAAGTCTGTGGTGTAACATTTTCTAGCCAGAGAAAATGGACACGATCCCCTCACTTGACTTAGAAGGGGGAGCAGAAAATCAGACTTCAACTTCAAAACGTGGGTGTTTGTGGTTATAAGACGCGGAAACCAGGTCTGCCATCTGTCCCGAGGGAGGCTGCAGGGACCAACGGCCATTTGTTAGCTGATGCACGCACCCACCCTTTCAGAACTTTCTGGCACAGGGCTGACTTATGCAGCTGATCACACACGTGCTCCTGAGCTTGTACAAGGGCGAGGCTAGGGCTTTAGCTAATTTACCTTCCATACAAACTGCACTACCGAGTCAGGCGTTGGAGTAGTAATTTAAGACAGGAACTTAGCCTCAGAGTACTGATTTTAGAGGTTTTCTGAAGCCAAGAAGCATACTGTGAAATAAAGGCATTTTCTGCCAGTTCCTTTGTACTCCCCTCAGTAGCCCCCACTTCAAAACTGCTAGAGTTGAAGGACTTCTTCATAAAATACCTACATTACCTGCCTTTCTCTGCAGCACACACTTGGAGTAAATTTACCTACCCTAGCAGGCTACACCCGGACTCTGCAAGGCCTCCGGCGGGCAACTTTATCAGACAAGCCCAGAGAGCCACGGAGAGGACAGGCAGCAGCACTCATGAGATCAGCAGTTGTCCAGGGCGCTGCCGCTCCAGCCCTATTCCTGGATTACGTGGCCACAACCTAGAAAGTCCAAACTGCAGAGTCAAAGGAGTAATGCAGACGCAGGGCTCCGAATGGAAGGCGCGGTGACGAGGCAGCAGGGTAGAGTCTCCTGATGCAGGAGCCGAAATCCAATCACTGGCTGAAGGGAAAGGGAATGCTACCTGTGAGAACTGATTACAGCTTTGTTTAGTCAAAATTCCTCTCTAAACTGCATTTTCTGGTAACGTGAAAAGTCAATCTCCAACACATTAATGTTCTGTCAGACCATTCTACCAGCAAATGTTAAGAAAATTGAAATTTTAACAAAATATTTACTCATACATATTTTTCACTGACCAATTAGAAGCTTAAAGGCTTCTGTCTACGCAAACCTGAACTCTTTTACAACCTCACTGGCTGCCTGAGCCACATCCTGAAATGTGAAGAAGTATCATAGGAAAGGATTCTGCAATGACTTTCAGAAAAACAATCAGAAATTAAAAAAAAAAAAAAAAAAAAAAAAAGAGGCACTTTCTTGTTAAGCAGCAGCCTTTTGCAAACCAGCTTTGTTGAAGTACTTAGTAGTACGAAGACACTTTGTTTGGCTCCAGCAAGAAGCACACCCTTCAGGCTCCTGAGGGGAGTCCTTCTTCCCCCCTGGAGCCGGGAGAGGGAACACTGTCTGTCCCTTCCCCTGTGGCAGCAGTGGCACTTACCAGAGCTGCTGGGAGGCGATCCAGCTCGCCCACTCAGCAGAAAGCCCCCTTGGCCAGGGGAGGTGGCTCCTTAACAGCGGACTGGGAGAGGGAAGGGGTCCCGCATCCCTTGAAACAACAACTGAAGTCGCTCACAGCTCCTGGACGGTCAGGTGTTTATCTACTGTTGCCTGGCATTTGAAACTGATACGGGGAGGGGGGTGGGGAAAGCAACACTGCCCTTCACAGGAAGGTAAGAACAGGTGCAAGCAAGAAGGTAAGAAGGTTGCAAACAACCATAATATTTGCAGTTAGTATTTTCTATCTGTAATTTTGCTTTATATTGACTTTTAAGGTCACTAACTTCAAGGCACTTACCGTTAAATTGGTAATAAGTGGTTCTGGGGCTGAAATTTCTAATTTTCATGAAGATCTCCCTTTTTAAGTTTTATTCAGCTATAACTGAAAATCAACATCTACGTACAAAACATTTTCTTAATGTTTTATTGTGTTTGTCTTGGGCCCATTTATTTATCCCAAATGCATTTTTTAATCTCAAGTTTTGGTACAAATCCTTGGCACAGTCCAGAAAGAGCTGTTACCACGATGAATGTTACCACTTAAGAGTTGCCACAATAGAAAACAGGTAAAATGATGTGGCTTACATTTATTTTCCATTTCCCTGGCACAACACCGCTGCTGTAATTTTTGGTGCTTTCTGCTTTTCTCACATCACATGCTACATCATCCATTCACTTTTTTGAAGTTCTTTGTCAGGGTGACTTCCACACAGGAGGGTAAGCAAACCAAGAAGAACAGGAAGGGGAAAAAACAAACTAAAACCCCACTGTGGCAGAGCCCACCTTCAAACATTACCAGGTTGTCAGCAAAAGCTGCTATTACAACCACGTTCTGGAAAAAAATACTATGTTTGCTTGCAGCAGATGAAAATCCAGCTGTCAACAGAAATTAAGATCAGGATTTTGCCAGCTTAAGCGCTCTTTGAAGTTCCTGAAGTTGCATGTTGCCTTGAGTAATCATCATCCTGATCGCGTCCTGTAACACAAAATGGAATGTACTGAACCGAGCGTCTGGACACAGCACAGTTTTATACACGCATGCCGATTGTAACACATCAAGTACATACAAGTCGTACCAGCACTACTGTGATCTGTTTCTTTGTGTGAAGTAACACTGTAGTCACTGAGATGGTTACAAAACAGGTGGATAAACAAACTAATTTTCTCCAGTTCCTTACATGATGGGTTTAGGGGCTGGTTACGGCTTTGCTTTAAAGCTCAGTTTTGAACTGGATTCAGGCTCCTAATAATGTTTTCTTTACGCCTCTGCATCTACCACCTTTGCAACTAAGCAGTGACAACTGCACGCTGGCATTATGAGGACAGGTGTTTTACTGAGGAAGTGGATGTTTCTCTCAGCATTTTTATCTAAGTACACTAACACGTTGTCTGCAGAATTCAGCCACCAATTCCTTGAGCACCGACCAGAAAAAGGATCAAACCAGAAAACAGGAGACATACAAGAAACGCAAAGGTTTCTGCATTTCATACATGCTTCATATTGACAACCATCCAATTTAATTGTGCTCAGCTTGAGTATTGTTGAAATTAAAGATTTAAAAAAAAAGCTATAGAAAGCTTGACCATTAATACACTTATGATATTTACCGTCTTATTCGATATAATTTTTCTGATTTGTGGTTTGAGTAAGCAGGATTTGTTTTGTTTTTAGCTTTCTAATTCCAGATTATTATCTGGAAATTAGAGAAACATTACTACCACCAACAGAGGGGATAATATTTAGAGATGCTGAATTGTTTCTTCATATAAATGCTTAAGAGAAAATAACAGGAGACTTCACAGCAGTCTAGAAGTGACACCTACGAAACAAACGTGACAAAGCACAGGACAGCTCACTGACCGTTCCCGAGGGCAGGCAGTCAGGGTTGCAGGTTCCCAATCCTCACCTCTTCTGTAGCATCCTTATTTCTCCTGAATTCTTCCCTGGCCCAGTCCTTTAAATAGTGACGATCTGCTTCTGCAGGGACCTCACGGATAGCCCGCAGGATCTTCCTGTACAACTGAAGAACCTGCTGTCGCCTCAGGAACTGGGGAAGGGAAAGGGAAATCTATCCACTGTCCCAGGACACTGCTGCGCGCTGTGCCCTCGGTGGCTTTGAGGGACGCTTGAAGAGCGACGCCCATCGCCTTTTCCATTCCAAAACGTGCAGTCTTGCTTCAGATCCCAGTTCGAGGAACTTAAGTTTCACAAAAAGGAACGTGCTGAATGGGAGTACCTCGCGGTGCCTAAGGCTACTGGCAGCACAGGATCATTTCGGTTTGAAAAGCCCTTCGAGATCACCACGGCCAGCGCTGACCCAGCGCCGCGCAGGCCGCCGCTGCAGCACACGCCCAGCACCACATCTAAACGCCTCCAGGGCCGGAGAAGCCACCGCCTCCCCGGGCAGCCCGTTCCCGTGCCCGACCACCCTTCTGGCCCCCGCCAGGCCTCCCCCGGCACGGCCCGAGGCTGGTGCCCCCCGCCCCGTCGCCGAGGCGCGCCGCCCGCCTCCCGCCGCCGCCGGGCGCCCAGGGACGGCCGGGCCTGGCGCTGCCGGGCCCGGCGCAGCCCGGAGAGCGCGGCCCCCGCCGGCAGGCCCGAGCCCCGTACCTGCCTCAGGGTGAGCGCTGCCGGTGGCAGGCGCCCGGCCGCCATGACGCGCAGCCCCGCCCCGCCGCCGAGCGCGGCCCAGAGGCGGCCGTTCCCCGGGGCTGGGCCGCGGTGCGCGCCCGCTCTCCGGCAGCCGGGGCCGGCCGGGGGAAGGCGCCTCCCCCCGGGGCGGGCCGGCTGCTTGCGGCCGCTCGGAACCCCCGAAGCCGGCGAGCGTTCGCGTGCGGGTGGGAGCCGCCGCGCCCGGCAGCGCAGGGCCCCGGCCCGTCACCCCGCCGGGACGGCGCGGCCCGCTGGCAGCCGCCGCGGGGGGAGGGGCGGGGGCGGCGGCAGGGCGCGGGGCGCACGCGGCTGGGGCAGCGCACCGGCACTTCCCGCCCCTTTCTGGGCCGCGGCGGCACCACGCTCACAATGAGGCACCGTCGGGTCTCGTACACAAAGAAAATCTCCAACGAGAGTCCCGGGGCGTATAAACACTAACCTTCCTTCCGCTTGTCACCGAGAAATCAAAACACCTGGGCCCCTGATCAGCCCCCGGTGCTGGCATTATCCTCACGAAGGAGGACAGCTGCTGAAGTTTCATAAACCACAACACATCTTCGGATGAAAATTCCTATTTGTGCACTGCTAGAGAATGCCCAGCATTTCCAGGTAAAGTCGGTTAATTTATTCAAGCTTTGATCACCTGAAGGAACTGACATCATAATTACAAACAGCGGTAACTTCTTTTTATTAGTACAGACAATATAAGATGCATAGCTTCGGCAATGAAAAATCATGTCCATGCTCTAAGCCATCAGATTAATGACACTTCTCCTTAGCGCCTGCCGGGACAGAGGGGCAAACTTCACAGTGTAAACTGCTTCCACAGGGGTTATCGTACGGCGTGACTCATAAAACTCCCTGTTGATACTATCAGGCAAAAACTGGCGATAATTAAATAGGATGTGTTAAACCGCAGAATAGTTTCAAGTATTCAAGTACTTACTTTTTTGGTTGTTTAAAACCATCTGCTTCTCCTGCTCCCCCAGTCCTTCCCACAGAGGCACCAGCCACAAGGGTGAAGCTAAAGAATGATTTGTTTACAAGACACCTGAAGTTCTTCTAATGCAGAAATGCCTTCCCAGAAGCAAGACCGATTTTTCTTATTGCAGTAGACAGTGGCAGGAATAATTTTACCTCCGTGAACATTACAAATACTTTTTTGTCAAAGCAGTAAGTTGTTACAAGAGAAGTTGAACAAAGTTTTAAGTTTTACATTATCTGTGGGAATAGGCAACCAAAGACTGTGATAGTCTCTCACCATTGCATAATTGTCCTCTGACAATCGTGACAGAACGCACCTAAACCATCTTGGTCTTGTGCAGCCCTACTGCCAGAGGGCAGCTCCTGCACATTAATCCCAGTTAGAAAGATTTCTGTCCCATCAACTCTCCGATCAAACGCAGTTTCATAACATTTCAGCAGTTTAGCAGCAGTCAGGTATTGACTTAGTCTAGAAAGTCTACAAAGAATCTGAGGCAGTCACCAGTTCAAACCACTGCCTGAGTGCATCACTGAGAGTTTCTGGAAGCGCATTCACATCTCTGAGGATCAGGTAGAACGGGAATGGGAATTCTTCCATGTAGGATCTGATTTCAGGCAATTCTCCAGGTCCTTTGAATATAGGTACTTTAATGTCCAAAATGGAATCCTGTAAAAAAGAATTTATGTTACTACTAAACCACGTGCATTTTTTACAGGCCTTTGATATCATTTATCCCATTTTTCAAGTACTTCTAATTCCTCCTCTGTTAAACTAAAAGTTAATAAAAGAGTTTTAAGATTAACAGCCTTAAGCATCCAATGGTAAATCAAAGCAAAAGCTGAACACAAAGCAGTTAAGTACTTTTTCCCTTTTAAATAAAGTGCTCTAATCAACAAATCACAGACTAGAAGAGACTAAGCTTAAGCTTCTGCAATACCAAGTTCCATAATTAAATCCTGTCTTTCCTTCGTATTTTATGATTTGAGTTTACTGTAAGCACTCCAGTTTTACACATTTGATGCCTTCCCGACAGTCAGCTGTAAGCTCTCTAAGGTTGAGTTCAACTTGCATCTGTGCAGCGATCCAATACAAGATTCTTCAGCAAATTATTTTATAATATTTCAACAAATACTACCAACTCAAAAATCAGATTAAACTCCAGCTGTGCTTCTTGCAAAGTAATTTCTTAGTTTCCCAGTGTAGCAGCTCAGAAAATTAATAAAGCTTATGAAAAAAAAAAGTAATTTCACTGCCCAGAATTTTCACCTGACATTATGGGCAGGTTTCATCAGAACCTTACAATAGTTTGCCAGCAAGAGAACCATTGGTTAATTTTTCAACAACAAATATAGCAGATGAGTTTTGTATGGAAAAATAAAGATACAGGAAGAAAATGTGAACAGCAAAATTAGTCTTTACCACATAATTCAAACCAAATGCAGTACCCAGCTTTGCAGGCACTAAATCTCGTATACTTCTTCCTGTGTAATCTCATATTGGCTCCAGCTGCCACATCAAATGGAGACCGCTGTCAGAAATGATCAATTTGAATCAAAAGTGAGACTGAAAAAAGTATCTCTCAAACTGTGAATCTGTGAACCTACCAGCTACTTCTCCAGTGGCCAAAATCTCCAATCATTACATTTGAATACAAGAGGTCTTACTTAGCTGTTCTGTGGCATGGAAGTCTTTTTTTTTTTTTAAATACAAAAGAGGATAAGAATCATAGTAGGGACAAATCATAGAAGATCTGACAGATGTTATGAAAACCTGAAATTAGGCTACAAAAGACAACGAAAAGATTCCTATCAATTTCTCATTCACTGCAGCAGAATACTTCTCCCTTGTTCACTTACTTACCCGGGAATTCGGATTGTCCAACACTACAAAAATAACGAAGATATTGGCATTCTGAGCTGCTTGAACTGCTGCTGTCACTCGCTCCTTGCCTTCCAAGAAAAGGCCTCTTCCATCAGATACAATCAAAAGCAGCTGTGCTGTTTCTGAGCACAAAGAACATTAAATATTCCAGTAAATTAGAGTAATCCATTTAAAAGACAAACAAAGACTATCTTGTTATTAGCCCTGTGGGTATAATGGAAAAAACAAGTATTCATAAGGAAATGAAGTCATTATCAAATAGAATTCTGTGACTTAAGTTGCAGTTACCAGGGCCAAGAAAAAGTTTCTCAGTGGTTTGTTAAACCCCTGAGAATAACTGGGGGAAAACACCCCAGTCCATCAGTCCCATAATCAAGGACGAAAGGCATGGAAAACACCAATGAAACTAGTTATGGCCTCGTCATTCATGCCAGGTTAGCGCCTAGGAGTTAAATATTGGCTGAATTACAGGGCTCCAGCCAGCAGATCATTACCACAGCAGAGCAGCAGCTGCTGCAACGTAAATCAAGAATCCACCTATGGGTGCACTTGTGTCAGCATTTCACCCTAGACTGTGACTAGGCTTTTGAAATGTGTCTCCCTGTTGTCCCCACTTTACTGGGCTTGGCAACCCCGGACTGCCCACAGTGGGTGACTTTTGGAGGAACTTAAAGCAGAAGATAGCTCCAGAGACAGTGTGAAGGCAGTCCAACCACTCCGGGGCGTTCAGTCCTCGGGACCAGGCAAAGCCACTGCGAAGTAAGGCTCCCGAAACACCCGGAGCAGCTGCCGCGTTCCTCCGCACCGGCCACTTTCTGGAGACACGGTACTTGGTGCAAGCTGCCCTCAGAGTCGGAGACAGATATATCCCTCCAAAGGAACATTCTAAGTTATGTATCTATAATCTTTTACTTACAAGGGAAATCACAGTAATTAGTCGGGAAACGCGAGCCCCTCTGTCCCATTCCCTCCGCAACTTAATGGCTGGGGAGTGACGAGAGCACTGGCTCCCTTTCTGCAGGCAGGCCGCAACCGGGACAGGGCTTGGTCTTTTTACAAGCAGGGGTGATGGATCCTACTGCCTGTTCTCTCGCTAGCTCCTTGATTCTAGGGAGCCGATTGCTGCTGCATCCCAGCCCAGTTCAACACGACTGGATACTGCTCTCCCTCAGAATATTCCGGCAGCCTGGCCACCCTGTGGCAAAGCAGCTATAGATTATAAATGCCAGACGGGAGTACTTTTACGAGAAATTTACAAATACGGGTGCCACCATGACAACAGCACAAAGCAGCCTTTTAGGCCAAATGTGGGTCAGACGTGAGGTAACAAGCCTTCCAGCTTTTCTGGGCAATTCAAACAGCCCACGACTTCAACTTGCACCACAGTGAAAGGCAGGTAGGAGGCAAACATTTACCCTCCTTGGAACGGTGTGCTTCTCGATACCTACAGAATCAAATTCTCAAGCAAGAGCAGAAGTGCCTAGGGAGTCAAGGTCACTGGGAAGCTGGACAGTGCCCTAAAGCAGGCAGTGTCCAGGACTTAAACACAATCTGGAAACATAACATAAAGGGGAACAAGCAAGGTGTGCCTTTTCAAAGAGCCTTAAACAAAATTTCAGTGAATTACTGACAGATACGATATAGGCGTCTTTTGATGTAAATTTCAAGATGTCTTTAGATGTAATTTCAAGATTTCTTTTGACAAAACCAACCCCAAAGCCCTAAATGCAAGTGATGTCTCTCTCAGAGCTAGGAGCCTTTCTGTCAGGATACTGCTTTGGGCCTGTAGCGAGCAGCAATGAGCATAGTAACAGAAAAAAAAAAAAGCTCACCAGGATTACTATTTTGAGACACCTGTTGTGCTGCAGCAAACATATTTGCTGATGACTCTAGAAACTACAGAGGAAACAAGAAGCTTAAGTTATTTCATCATGAAATCACAAACAATGATAACATTTTTAAAGAACACACTTCTGTATTTTAAATACAAGATAGTTTAGTCTGACCACCTACACAGATAGTCCTCGGCATTTTCCTGTATTAACTCCTGCTTCAAACTAGTAAGTATTTTTGAACTATAGAATCTCCAGAAAAGCCTTCAATCTGGATTTAAAATTCTTCCAGTGCTAACAAAGCCATCAAAACCTCAGTAAATTGTTCATGGATTAATGGCACCATTAAAAATACACATCCTATTTCTAGGTTGAAATTCTTTGGCTTCAACTTGCAACAGAAGTATCTAGTTACATATTCCCCATTAAAATGAAGGACATCAACTGTCAAGTCCTCCCAGTTTCAACAATTGTAAGACTACCGTTGAGCTATTTGGGTCTCCTCCTTTTCTGTTTTATATTAATGGAAGATCTTATTCAAGTCTGGAAAGTTAAGACTGCAAGAACCTTCCTAAAAGAAGAGGACTCTGCAGCTGTCCAGGAAAGTTATCTTCAGGTATCAGTCCAGTCTGACAAACTTACAGCCTGACAAACACACGATGCTCTTCCTCCTCCTCCTCCTCCAGTGAAATCCATGGAACACAGAAACCTCCTAAACTCCCACAGACTTTGATGGGATTTGGCACAGGGGTACCCAACAGCTTGTACCCAAAGTACTGCTAAAGACCCAATACAAACAGAGAAAGATGGATGCTTAAAAGTGGCATACATCAGAACTAGAAGTGAGAAAATACTATCACTTCAAAATTGTGAGCATTTTATCTCTTTGTTATCTACCCAGGTATCACACTCTCAAATATAAATGACCAGTGAACGTTATAAAACGATCACGAAAGCATGAAGCTCCTCATGTCTGGAAAAGATTTGCCAACCTGTTGCCCTAGAGGCATTCTTGTGTACCTGGGCTATTTTTGTCTTCTTCTGCTGAAATTTGCAAAGACGCAATATCCGTGTCCCTGACTGGTCACTGAACTGTTCATGGAATGGGTGCAGCAGCTGAACAGTCTCTCCAAAGCTTTAGAAAAGAAAAAAATGTTTCAGTGTGAAACCGATACTTACACTCTGAAGTCTAGAGGAAAAGTCAGGACTTCTAATATACTCACCTACACACAGCAATTTGTCCCACTTCTAGAAGTGTCAGTGCGTTTCCAATAACTGCCAGGGATTCATATGCTAGCTATTAAAGAAAAAAGCCTTGTATCAAAAATAGAATATTCCAAGTTTACTCACAGCTCAGTATTAAATATGATGAATGTTACTGAAATTACTTTTATTGTCTAGTAAAAAAAAATAAATAATGAAGAGTGCCTGTTTTTTTCCCTGTTAGAGTTATGCAAGATAGCCCTTGCAATAAAGACACACTAGTTCTACTTGAAGGCTTCAGCTGATTGATTTAGAGGTACCACTTCAGGCAGGCTAATGACGTAACCACTGAAATAACTATTTAGAAGGAAACACACATTTTTAATAAATGAAAACTCAACAGGTGAGCCATGATGAACTAATATTTAACCATCCAATGAACTGCATAGGTAAGCAAGTTATGGGCTTTTGTAGGCTGCAAAAAATAATTTTCCAGTGGCTTTCCAACAGCCACCAGCTCTGTATGAAACAAGTCAGCAGCTGACACACTCATCAAAAAAAGGCAATTTCTTCATACTTCTTCCAATGTTTTATTTTACCTGTTTAGAGTGATTGTCTATCATACTAGAGGAATCATCAATAGCCAAGCAAATCTGGTACTGTCGTTTACTGGGCTTGGTTCTTCGCAACCAGATCTTATCTTTTCGGAACTGACTGGCAATATATGGAATCACTTTACGCATGTTCAATCTCTTCCCTGTTCTGTAGTCTCCTCTAAAAGTGAAGAAGAAAAATACAGTGACAGGGATTATCAGCAAATACCTCATTCTGGAAATCTGAGCACAGGCACCAAACCACAAAATTTTGTAGAATATTATAAAAAAAATTCAGTAGTTCTAATATTCATTTTTTGGTACATACAAAAAAAAGTCTTGTATTTTTAATGCAAAATGGATACTCAGTGTTTTTTTAAAAGAAGTTTTTAAATCTACATGCCTAAAATGGAAGGCAAACCTTGAATTTAGACTCCTCCATTTTGAAACAAGTCTAGATCTCTTAAGAAAACAAAACAACCAACTTAACATTAAAAATAACATAAGCCACTTGAAATTTAACACTGTCTTTGACTCAACAGCACTTCAGTTGGTTTGGTCACCCGTTGCACAGAGGAAAAAAAAATAGGAGGCAATACGCTCAGTGTTGGTACCTATGACTCTATCATGTTTGCATTTCATAAAATAGACTAGTGCTCCCACACAAAAGTAAAACAAATGCATTTACCAACAGGAATAATTGCTATAAAGTAAGAACAACATAAAGTCATAGAGAGGTTAAAGCCCTCCAAACCCAAGAGTTTAGAGAAACAAAAAGCTTCAGAAAGACCCAACTTACTTCAATTTGGCTGCCTGAGTGGGTTCCAGTATGAGCCGTAGCTGTTCACAAAGCTGCTGTGATAGAGGAGCTGTCAGTACTAAATACCTCTGCCACAACTGTGCTGCTTCCTTCTCCTAAAACATCATACATACAGAAATAAATAGAAATGAATTATGAAAAGACAAGAAGTTGGCAAGTGCTGCCTGAAAAACCAAAACAAACTCCCATGTACTAAGGGGGAGGTAGCAGGTAACTATCAGCTGAAATTTTGTGGATGTTTTGTAAGCACTCTATAAAGATGACAGTTTGCATTCAACTTAGCATGCTCCTTGCTGCTACACAGCTGCAATGTGCAGTGAGTATTTCTCTAGCAGTACACAAAGCAACTTTGGTGTTGCTGTTGATACAGGAAAATCCTGTAACAGCCACCAACTGATAGTTGGTATTACAGCAAAGTAAACCATAAAGTCTGCTAGGTTCTCTTGACTAACAAAAATCAAATTTCAGCAAAGTTCAGCAAAATTGTTAAGCCTCTATACTGGCAATTTCATTCAGGAATTACTTCCAAACATGGTTTACAATTCATGACTAGGGCAGTCAGAGCAAGTACCATATTCTGTTGGTTAGTTCAAACTCCACCACTGCAACCAAAGGAGATGCTTCTGTTGATCGTAATTTTGTGAAAGCGGCGTCCAGCATTTAACTGCAGAGGTGACAACTCAAAGTGGAAGGAGCTTGGCAGGGCTGAGAAAAATGTGTCTAACTATGCAAATTTTAAGTCATTATCAACACAGTATATTTCTGCAAACAGCACACAGAATGCTCAAAACAAGAACTGAAACATCACCCTGCTTGAAGAATAATGTAATTTTTTTTCAGAACAAGTTAGACATTAACAACAAAAGTAGTATCTAAATAATGTGATTTTGAATATTTAGATTCCAGCCTGCTTGGCTTCCTAAATGCTTCGGCATAAACCAAGACAAAATAATGCAATGAAGCATTCTTTGACAATTTTATATTAAAACAAGGTCACAAACCTCATCTGGAGTTCCAGACTGCTGTGTCTGCCAAGCTTCCAGTTGCCTTTCAAGTTCCTTTCTTAGCTCTTCAGGATCTCTAACAACATGCTAGAAGTGTAGTTATGAGATTTATGAGACAGAAAAGTAAGTTAACACATCTGGTGATCCCCAAACTATAAAAAAGGTAAAATGCATTGTTCTTACTCTTTTAGACACAAAAGTATCTGAAAAAAAACTTAAATGAAGATTCTAAATCTCCATTTTTTTTTAATACCTTCTGTGTACAAAAAGGATAAATACCTCCCCACAAATACCTGCACCTGTGACACAATCAACACAGAAACAAAGCTAGAAGCATCTATTAATACATTTCTTTTACTTCTGTTGTGCTTTCAGGGACAACTTCTCTTCCTGACTTGTAAAACCATAGTTTAGCTAAACAGCAGTACATGGTCTGCACAGTGTGCAGGTTTATGGATTAGGGAAAATACACCTACGAATGCGAACTCAACAGTACCAATAACTTCTCATTCCTCAAGAAGTAGCAGCAGTCCCTCTCTTTACCTACTGCAGGTTTAAGGAGGGCAGGAAGAATGTACAAGGAGGGGGCTTCTTCCCTCTCCATTTTGCTGAAAGAGAGACTTGCGCTTCTCCACAAAGCAACGTTCCCCCCTTCTGCAAGATCTCCCCCTCCCGTTTCAGGTTTTGCATGTCAATTGAAAAAAACCAAACAAACAAACCCACAAAAAACCCACCACCCACCCACCACAACCAAAGAGGCACTTAACTTATTCTGGCAACAGGAGAACACTCTTGCATTCAGCAGCCCTCTTCCAACGAGCTACAGCATTTAGCATTAACGTGGAAGTACCAGGTATAGCTGGCACACAGTCCCTTCCGTGTTGCATAGGAATAGTAAAACATTGCCCTCCAAGTACGTACTCAGGACACAATATTTTAAGCATGAAAGGTCAACACTTCTAAATCACTGAAAATGTTCCTACTTTATCAACTGGTTATCCAGAATCAACTGCTTCTATGCCATAGCTCTTTATGATAAAATGTGCTTTTTCACAACTAACAGTTCATAGTGGGAAACTGAGTGTTAAATGAAGCTCTAGGATTTTCTAGGCTACAATAATATTTTTTCAATGGAGACATTCATAAAAGGCTCACAGAAGTTCTACACTTGCAGTCAGCTTTTTTAAGGAAGTAATATATTGTGATGAATTAACTGAGGTGAATACTTTGCGGTGAACACAACGATGTTTTAAAGTCACTGATGCCCAGCTTTCTCATCGCTCTGAACCCTTTATCTTCAGGCACACACCCCCTTGCCCCTCGCTTTCCACTCTGTCCAAGCATTTGATCAGCAGACTCGTCTAAGCAACACGGCTCTTGACAGTAACAAAAACAAAAGCTTCTTTTTAAAAGAGTGAGGATGGGACCTTCTCACATAAGGATGAAGAGAACTTGTCATTTTAAAGTCATCATTCAGCTGCATAAACAGCAGTTTGTTGTGTGCTACTTTCCGTTCTGCTATTAAAGAACGGCAAGATACTGAGTTGTGTGAATTAAAGTAATTTTAAACTTTTGCATTTACAGAGTTTCATTAACACAGGTCAAATAAAACAGTCTGTTTCTACTGCTGTAATTATAAGACGACACATTGGACATCATACCTGGGGAGTATCCATCAAAAACTGATGGGCTGTATGTATGGTCGAGTCCTTGCTTCTCTCTGGCTTCTCTTCAGTCACCTTTGGATGCTTTTCTGTTGCAGACTTGTTGACATCCTCAGAGTCAAAAGTTTGGATCTCTGGCTCCACTTCACTTGCTCCTACAATCACAGAACTAATTACACGCTTTGTGGACTTCACATAATGCAAGAACCAATATTGTATCTCAACTCTTTAACAAAGTGTCTAACATGCTTTGTAGTGCAACCCAGACATCATTTTAAGAGAAGTGCACAAATTTTGAGACAATCAGTTCTAGGAATAGGATGAACACACCTTGCAACTCACTGCAACTCATTGGAATATATGCCAATTACTTATGCAAATTGTTTTCTTGTCTTATAACCTTTTTGCCAAATGAACAAAATATTAGTGAACAGATCTTTTAACACCTGAAAATTCCATTCATGAAGTGCATTTTTGAGCTTCATGGCCTCTCTGACAGAGTGACAGGAGGTATAAAGCAATTTCAAAACACTCAGAAAATCATCATTAAAACAAATGGCAATCTTTTCTTATATTTCCTGTCTAGTTTTGTAATGGAACAGTTTCCTATAAATCAGAAATCAATTTACAAATAAAGGAATGGACCAAAGATTTTATAATTGTTTCTACTTGTAGGAAATGTTTCAAAGATCCTAGTGTTTTAGAACATACTGATAGAGAATCACGTGGAAAACCAGACTGACTACACGCATGCCTGTATCAATGCCTGTACACGCTAATGAGTCTAGCAAGAGATTTAAATGAAGAGATTGAGCCTGAAAGGAGTGGGAGGCAAGAAGGTGAATTTGGTCTCCCCTCTCCAGCCAGCTTTTGCTTTGTTTGATAAGAAAACCACGCAGAATTCCAAGCTAGCGTCATTTACTTAGGTTCATCAAAATTAAATACTTCTGTTGCAACTGGCAGGAGATACTTATTTATATCTAGCTTATGTTGTTTGTGTGGGCTGTGTGGCTGACAAGTCAGACCTATCATCTTCTCATCTACTAACAATTCACATCTGATAGCCACATTCGGTTATGGCAACTCAGGTTTGTTTCATTCCCACTTATGGAAGAAAGCAGTCAGAGAGTGACACTTCAGTGCTACCGCACAGGATGTTGTTCAGACCAGCTCCTCAACCTCCTTGACGTTTTGTCAGAAGCTACGCATAAAAAAAGTTACGTGGTGCTGATGCTGGTGACACTGGAATGCATTGTTATGATGCCAATTCACTTAATTAATTGGCATATGTCTAACAATGTGTGCTTTTTACTTCTTCACTTCAAAGAAGCAGATAAAGACGAGAGACCATTAACTGGAAAGAAAGCAGCAAACCCCTCTGTCACTCAACCAACTTAGCAAAGGCTAATAATGCTGGTTACTAGGCAGGAGTAAGAATACTGCTGCAAAAAATTCAATTGAGAACTGATGTTTTAGTCCTGTAAAACGTATACTCATCCATTAAATGTAAATAGAAATACCTACATATACATTTAAAGATGCATATCAGCATACGTTTAGAATGTTTTTTTAAGCTAATATACCAGTTTTAGTGGCAGTAGACTTTTTTTCTGGCTTCAGCTCCTCTGTGTCTACTGCTTTGAGATCCTCGCTGTTCTGCATTTCTGTTTCCATTTCTGTGTCTTCAGAATCTCCCTCTTCCTTTTCTTCAAGAGGCATAATAGGTTTCTCTTGCTCCTTGCTAGCTACATCTGTACAAATGCAACAATACTTGTTAAGGGGAACGAGGAAGGAATAGCAAAGTTGTATTCTGAGGCCACTGCCTGTCAGTTTTAGTGAACTTCAGAAGAGATTGGAGCTATTGTCTCAAACCTCAGTTTTATCTTTCACTGAGCTGTGCCATGTTGTGTCAATGAGCTACTGCTCTGAAAACTTGATGAATAAAATAGTTACTTCAAGAGAAACCAAATTATTTAAAGTAATGTTTTTAAAGAAACATCCATTTGTTTATACAGAATAAAGAACCTGTTGCGTTTTCCTAAATATTTGGAACATGTGGTAGCAGTTTGGGCTTCAAAATAATTTAAACAAGACTTGGAGAAGACAAATTTAGTTTCTTAAACTGAAATCCATTTTTGTGAGTGAATTCAGTATTTTCAAAAATGTTATCGTTAGTTTGAACCTGATTGCCAACAAGTAGCACTTACTGTAGTGAAATGGTGCTATATCTTAAACCAAAGCAAGGACTTTAAACATACGTTTAAAAAACATACTCTGAAAAACTACAGAAAATAGGAGCACCTCAGGATTTGATTCTGCAATGACAACTCTTTACAGCCAGAAATACCAACGTACCATATGTCTGTGCATCATAGTATTCAGAGCCTTGTTTGATATGTTCGAATGCATCAGCCTCCTCCATGTTTTGTTTAGGCTGAGTTGTATTCTGCTTTGCTTCACTGCTGGATTCTATGGTTCTCAATCGCTTGTGGATGTGTTCATTGTGGTCTCCCATTGAGCGTTCATTGTCTGCCTGACCAGGTTTCCTCTTGAAACTCTGGAAAAACCCCCCAAATTAACACCATGAACTTCAAGTGAGCTGCAACCAAACACTGATTAGAACAAGAGTTCCGACAAGGAGAAATTGAGTCCTGCCTATTTGTTGGTTAATATTAAGACATTAAAATAAGAAAAATAAAAATTAAAAAGAAGAGATGAACCTGGGTATTTTTTCTGCTTTGCTTCTGAGAAGCCATCCGGGCCATGCGTGTGGATTCATGTCCTTCTGACTGATTTGCACTTGAAGCTCCACTTCCATTTTCCTGAGGCGGGGGGAAAAAATAATTATCAAAAATCACGAATCACAACTGTAACTGAAAATAGCAGCTGTTGTAGACAAAGTTCAGAAGTTGAAGTGCATGCAGTGCTGTGCTACTTTCTGCTGCGAATGACAAATGGCTCACAACTGCAAGTACTATTCTTGTGGAGAGCAGACAAGACAGTTCTGCAGCTCAACTGTCAGTCTAAACTTACCACACACACTGTTTTCACTGCTATGAAGGTATCTTACACTGTCTTCAATTTTTCCAGTGAATTTATAATTGGCGTTCTAAAAATTGAATCTTGTACACAGTTTTTAAAAGTATGGCAGCAGTTCCTTGATTGTAACTTGAAAACATTCAAAATTCAGCATTTTTAACTCGGATACTCCTACGTAATTTACCTCTTTAGACTGGTCTCTCTCTGAAGCCTCTCCAGCCAGCTCAACAGCACTGTCACTCTGCAGGTTTTCTTGCCCAGTCTGCCCTTGTGTTTCACGCTCCATTCTTTCCTCAGGCTCAGGGATCTGTTCATCCATCTCTGAGTTATCCTTACCCTCTTCTTCCTGAAATAACATCAGTTTATTTTAACATTCTAAACAACATTGGAAAGTGGGTACTATTGAAAGGCATTTAAACAATAATGGAATCAACAGGCACAGTCAACATGGGTTCACAAAGGGAAAGTCCTGTTGAACTAATATGATGTCCTTCTGTGATAAGGTCACCTGCCCAGTGGATGAAGGGAAGGCAGCAGACGTAGTTTTTCTGGGTTTTAAGTAGGGCTTTTGGTACTGTCACTCACAGCATCCTTCTGAAGTTGTCCAGCTGCAGGATGAGCGGGTTCATGGTGTGCTGGGTGAAGACCCGGCTGAAGGGCAGGGCTCAGAGGGTTGTAGTGAATGGGGCTACATCTGGCTGGTGACCGGCCACCAGCGGTGTTCCTCAGGGTTCAGTTCTAGGGCCAGTGCCGTTCCATATATTTATCAGTGATCTGCATGCAGGAGCTGAATGCACCGTTAGCAAGTTTGCTGATGATACCAAACTGGGAGGTGCCGGTGACTCTCTTGAGGAGCAAGAGGCCTTGCAGAAGGGTCTAGATAGATTGGAGCGCCGGGCTATGATTAATGGGATGAAATTTAACCAGTCAACGTGCCAGGTGCTGCACCTAGGACGGAGGAATGCTGGACACAAGTACACATTGTGAGAGAAGTGGCTGGACACAAGCCCCGAGGGAAGGGGTGGGGGTGCGGGCTGACAGCGGGCTCCATGTGAGCCAGCAGGGTGCCCCGGCAGCCAAGAGGGCAAACGGCACCCTGGGGTGCGTCAGACACGCTGTAACCAGCCGGTCAGGAGAGGTGATTATCCTGCTGTATCCAGCCTTGGTGCAGCCTCACCCTGAACACTGCGTGCCGTCCTGGGCCCCACAATTTGAGAAGCTGTGAAGGTCCTTGAATGCATCCAGAGGAGGGCAACACAGCTGGCGCAAGGGCTGGAAGGAACGTCCTACAGGGAGCGGCTAAGGACTGTGGGCTTGTCTAGCTTGGGGAAAGGGAGGCTGAGGGGCGACCTCATTCTCTCATTTCTTGGGGAAAGGGAGGTGCTGAGCTCTTCTCACTGGTGTCCAGCGATAAGACGTGTGGGAATGGTTCAAAGCTGCACCAGGGGAGATTTAGACTGACATTAGGAAGCATTTCTTTACTGTGACGGTGATCAAGAGGTCAAGAAAAGGCTTCCTATAGAGGTGGTTGATGCCCCAATCCTGTCAGTGTTTAAAAGGCATTTGGATAATGCCCTTAACAACAAGCTTTAACTTTTGGTCAGCCCTGAACTGGTCGGGCACTCGGGCCAGATGATTGCTGTAGGTCCCTTCCAGTTGAAACAGTCCATTCTAACAGAAGGCCAAGGAGGTAACAGGAATAAAGATGACAGAAATACACCAGTTTAGTAGTAAGCACATCTCTGTTATCTTGACAAAGGTTCTCACTAACATTACACTTACCAATGTCAAATCTGTTTCAGAGTATCAGAACACATCCACTTCTTAAGTCATGTATAAGGTACAAAAAATAAAACACACACATGCCTTCCCGCAAATGTAGTCAGGCTTCTATTTATTAACTCTCTACCTGAGGTTGAAGGCCTTGGTCAGCAGCAGGGATTCCTTTATCTTCAGATGATTCATTTTTTTCCTCATCAGGTGGTTGTGACTCTTCCTCTTCTGCTTCCGCTGCATCCTCAGTGTTCCCTGCATCTTCTTGATCGTTAACATCTTTGTTCCCTTCATCTTCCTTCTCTGCTTTATCTTCAGAAATGCTTTCTTCAGCTGGCTCTGCATCTTGATCATCTCTTTCTGATTCACCAGCATCCTCTTCATTCTGTTCTTCTGTCTTCTCTGCCTCATTTAAATCAACAGGTTTCTCATCTATTTCAAAAGCATTCTCTTCATCTGGATTAAAAAAAATCAGAAAGGTATACTAAATTTTCAGTGAAGTACATCTGCATAAAACTGCCCAGCCAATCAAAAAAACCCCACAAAAACCAAAACCTGAGATTTCTGTACACAGAACCTATGATTTTCTATAGCAGATAATTCCTTTATATCATAATTGGTTTGTAACTAACAATACAGAAGGATGAATTCCTGTTAACTTCCTTTAACCGAATATTCTTGAGGGTCAGCTGACTTTGAGTATGTATGCTTCCGAGAATCATAGAAAAACAAAACCAACCCACACAAGCAACCAGACAATTAAATAAGGAATTTCTAGCATAATTTAG
Organism: Falco biarmicus; assembly: GCF_023638135.1. Lineage (NCBI taxonomy): Eukaryota > Metazoa > Chordata > Aves > Falconiformes > Falconidae > Falco > Falco biarmicus. The sequence goes on along the minus strand of NC_079293.1, from coordinate 4,664,145 downwards.
GGTGTATTACTGGAATAACATGAGAAAGCCTGTTCTGCAGTGTGTATAAAAGGGAGGTAAAGGAAAATGTTGTAATGTTGAGTTCTTATCTGACCCGCATTTGGTGTGTTGATATTTTAGTACACAGAAGTGAATATGCAGCTGCTTCTAATACAGAATCCTACTACCACCTCTGCTTTTTCTACAGAGGAAAAGAGCTCGTTATCTGACCGTTCACCCCCCTGCATTTCCATTTGGCTTTCATCTAGGAATCTGTAGAGATTTTCAGTTGTACCTTCATCCTCTTCCTCCTCATCACTCTTTGCATCATTCTCCAGGTTCAAATTATCAGGAAGGTCCAAAGGTTCAACTTCAGGCTCTTTCTCTTGCCGGCCATGATAAGGATCTACTTCATTCTCATCATACTCACGCTGTCAGCAAAAGAATGACGAGGGGGTGGGGGGGTGGGAAATAATAGGTACGCAGTAAGTAGGAGGGAATGCAAAGATTAAAAAAACACTACTGAATTCCCTGGATGCAGAAATACTGTATACAGTATTGATACAGTATTACATTCTGATCAGTTAAAAACAAATTTCCAATGGTACACATCCTCACCTATGAAGAGCAGAAGATTAATTTTGGCAAATGCAATTACATAAATCGGTGATAGTTAAAACCAGCAGGTTGTGTTCAGAATCTAATTTTCCTACCTGAAAGATCTCTGAACAGAATCTGCACTCCTGCAGATGGCAAATGCACTCTTGCATACTATGCAGAATCTTCAAGCATACTGTACACAGATTTTTGAGATGAGTCACAATGACTTAAGGTGTTCCTGTTGCTAAAAACTACAGAGTAAGAATTTTTAAGCTTTGTCCATCAAAACATCAGTTCAGCGTAAAGCCTGTTTTGGCAGCCACTACAAGTTCAGGTTAGTGCAAACAAAAATTCTTTCTGAATTATGGATCAGAAAATATACATATAATATAATGGATACAATATGGTTTACTTTTAGCTATGAAATGAACTAACTTTTTTCAACGCACTTCACAGTCTCAGAAACACTGTATTAGCGACAGAGTATGGTTTAACAGCAAGTTAACGTGTAGTCTTACCTCATCAATTTGTTCATGGATTTTCTCTTTGTTTCCACTTTCATCATCTTGATACTCTTTTTCCTCATCCTTGGGAGGCTGTTTTTTATTATCCTTGTTTTCTGTGTCAAAATTGTCATCTTTTGCAACAAGCTCTGAATCCTCCTATTAAACAACAAATCCAAAAGAAACTCAATTAAGCTACCTGTCTCAAAGTGTCAATGACAAGACATCATCTCCTAAAGAAAAAAGGCAACACTAAATAAAACTTCTGATATACTCAAATTACCCCTTTCCAAGACCAAGAGATATGCAAGGAAATGCACAGTCTAGGGCACATCAAGTTAGCAGAGCTTAATTTCTTTGATTTTTTCTTCCTACGCCTTTTCTCTTTACCTCGTCCATTCCTGGTCCAGTTTCTTCTGTTTTACTACTGGCATCATCATCATCATCATCTTCATCTTCATCCCCCCAGAGCCTCTCATCCAGTTTATCATCAGCTTCAGCATTACCAAGATTTCCCATCTGCTTATCCAGCTCTTCCTCTTCCTCTGAATTTTCATCATTTTCTGTGTACGGTTCAGAATGTGTTTCAGTACAGAAGAGAGAAAGATGACTTCTTTGTTAACTTCAGAAACATACAAGCAGTCGTATTCAGCACCTTAACTTCATCGCTTTATACAGTTAATTAAAAGATATGGAAAAAAGACAAACACTAAAACCCAGAAAAGCAGTGTGTTACCTGCTCTGAACCCAATTATGTGGTTCAGAGTATTCTCTTGGACATACTGACACACAGAGAATTCTCTCCCTCAGGCTAACGTGTCCCAGGTGCAAAACTTGGATAAGTTAAACTCTCTGTTTGTTACCCTCTCCATCTCCCACTTCCAAAACATTTTGGTATTACTGGGAGTGGGAAGGTCCATTCTGCTTTATCTATTAGTTTCAGAATTTCCGTTCTTGTGCAATGAAATTATTCCTGGCATTTTGTCAGAGATTTGAAAGTAGATTAACACTACCATAATTTATAAGCCACATTAGCTTCACATGTTTGAGCCGTTAACCCTTTCAAGTGAAGAACTGCTACCCTCTAAGTGAGTAGCAACTTGAATAAGTCTACCAAATGTTACTACTTTTTCCACTTTAAAAAAGTAAAGTTAAATTATTTTCATTGCTTATAAGTTAGCAATAATTCCATTAGTCACATTATACCCATATTCTCAAGTATTCTGTTGATTGTCAACAGCTCCACAAAGTGACTAATTTTAAAATGCACCTATAGGTCAACTCACAACAGGAAGAAACTACTGGCTCCCTTCATTCCAAAACCATTACAGTGAAAGAAGATAGTCTTTTTCTTTGTACACTTCTTAGCATTCATATTAATACTACTTAGTATTCGTATACAAATGGCACTACTCTGTTGTTGAATGCTGAATTTTCAGTTTAGGCTTCATTATATAAGTATGAACCATTACTGCATTGATCTATAATATTTCTTATTTTGCCATAGAAGAATGAAACCTTTTTTCTCCTGTTCCCCATCATGCATTTTTCCTTCAAAGTCTTCTGACATTTCAATTGCATTGTCTTCTCCTTCAATGTCTGGTTTAGAATCTTGATCCTCTTTCTTCTTCTCTTCACCCTTTTGAAAACTGTCTTCTATCTGAATTATTAGCAAAGCCAAAAATTACTACATGTTAAAGCTTACTTAAAGTACTACAACAATATTTATAAGCTTACATGCAAAGATATAAGCCAACCTAAATATGGGACTGAAGGTAACCTCATGTTTCTTCTACCTGAAACACCCACAACATGGATTTCAAGGACTTTTCTAGTTTTGCTTGAATTAAACAAGAACAACCCCAAACACTTGCCTGATCTTCACTTTCTATTTTGTCGCTCACATCCTTCTTGCCTTCCCCATCTCCAATACCGCCATCCTCATAATCATGAAACTGGGTTGCTCCCTCCCCAGCTTCATCTTCAAGTAATTCTTTTGGCAGACAAAACCCCTATCAAGGCAAACAGAAAACTTTCTGTAGTAGTAAGTACACCTTTCAGCTTAGTTTCTACTTAAGACTTTTGTATACATTAAATATATGCTTACCATATATCCACTGTTATCTCTAACAACTTACCTTTTGGGCAAGCTCTGTAAAAATGCCAGTTAGAACAGAAAGCAATTTTCCAGTAGTCCTGTGAGATGCCAGTGAAACAGTGAGGTAGAACAGGATGAGGTCTGAATACTTGCAGAGCATGGGATTTAGACGCGCCAGCAAATAGCAGGACTGGTTGAAGAACTGCAGTTAAAGCCAAAGAACTGCTGTCAAACATGATTACGTACATCCTGAGATGCACCTCACGAAGACTGACAATGGATGCTCAAACCAGAAATATCAGTAGGTGGGTTTAAATACAATTTCTAAAGGTTCCAGAACTTTTTCTACATTTTCACAAAACCTAAAACTTTTCCATCTTACTAAAGTAACACCTGGCTTTTTTGCATTACAGAAGAGTATCTATATCTGGCCTTAATTTCTCATATGCTTCTAGTTCTAAGGCACTGGACAATAAGAAGCAACGCATGTTTAGCCACCAAAGGTCATAATTCCAAATCTTTTGAGACCCCCAAGCCAAAAACTCGAGAGAAACATTTTACCTGATGTTTATCGGAAGTGTAATCTTCCCCGTAAGATTTCAGATTCTCCACGAGTTCTGAAACTGCTAAAATTGCTTTTTGCACATGCAAAGAATCCAAATCAGCAGAGAGATCTTCATCCAAAAACTTAGTTATATGTCCCACTTCAATCAAGTCAAATGAGGCTGCATCCTCTTTGTTTGAAATACATAAAAAAACAGAGAAATCAAGTCAGATATTCTAAAAATCCTATAGCAAACAACCTAGAAATTTCCATCCTATCTGCTTAAGGAGACTTCTATTAAAACGGCAATTTCCTTGTGTATTGGTACCTCTGCTGGACACACCGTTTAAAGAACTTTTACGTTTGCATAGTTTAAACTCTCCTCCTCCCTCTGAAGTAAATTAACAAACTTACCATTCTCCTCTGCAGGTTTTTCTTCCTCTTTTCCATCTTCCTGTTTTCTCTCTACCAAACACTGGATGGCATACAGAACAACATGGATAACAGTTTCCACTTTTGCTGAGAAGTGCTCCACAAACTTTGCATCTGACCGTTGATTTCCTTTTGAGCCACAGCACAGGCAGTTTTACACAGAAACACATGAAATTACAGGTTACTATGTTGCCTAATGATAAACACTATGCAATTTTTACTACATAGTTCTAAAATCTTCCTAATCCTGACCTACACCTATGGCATAAGATCTGTCCTCAACATTGGCTAAGTGGGAAAAAATATTACTACACAAATTAAGTCTGCACGGAAGTTTGCAAGTTTGAATTTCATCAAGTGTTTCTGGATATCCGAATGAACATGGAGCCATCTTCTGCAGTAACCAAACTAATGAATTCCTGTATCTTCATCTAAATTACAAAACAGGCAGAAAGGAATTGTCCTTACCATTGCAGTCTGACATAGAAGCAAGAAGCTGTGTTCTCCAGGCTGTGAAGTCTGCAGATGTTTTATTAACTACTTCTTGTATATATTTTAGGCTCTTGATTAGGGCCATCTGATTTGCAGCTTGCCTGTCTTCCCCATTTGGAAGAAACAGGGACTCTATGCCTTGTAACTGAGCCGACACTTCCAGCAAACAACTCATAGCCGATGTGCAAACTTCAAAATCTCTCCTACAAAAAGAAATACCATAATTCTCAAAGAAGAACAAACAGTTCAATTTAAGATTAAACCTTTTCTCGGGGCACAGGTAAGGGGGAAGCAGCTGAAGTTTAAAAACAAGCAGATGTGCCACATACATTGAAGTGGAGAGAAAATCAGAGGATTATTATTATTAAATAGGCTACAGATTTATTTTAATATAAAATTTTCTGCATTAAGTTGTCATTTGAAATTCACCTCATTAACTAAGGAACTATGGGGATGAAAACCCAGGGAATCGAAGACAAACTGAGAAGCTGATGGACCAATGTTTTTCTGACTTGTCAGGGGAGTGGGAGAAGACACATACATTTGTTTAAAAAGCTAGGCACTGCATTTCATGAGAAAAAAGAATGGAAACAAGCTTCAAGAGCATCTGAATGCACTTTTAAAGACAGGCATAGGCAGATACAGAGATTCCGTTTCATGCACATGTAGAACTCACCAGGAATAAAACGAGGTCTCATGTGAAACTTGTCTTATTTTGTCCACTTCCACTTTCATCGCTTTCACGTTTGCCAGCATTGCACTCAACTGTGTAGCTACCTGCAGCCATAACCGATCCTTATTTCGCATCCTGCATCCAGGAGGCAATTGCTCAGCTGTTACTGGAGACAAGTGTTTTAGCTCTAAGGGAATTAGGTCAGGTATTCCTGTAAAAACATTTCCTACTTCAGGTCCTGAACTCTGAAAAATGTTTGCTTTGGCATCTGTCCTTTCATTGTCACCGCACTTTGTTGACTCTTCTTTTGGGCAGCATTGCATAAACCAAGACAGCTCCTCAAGAACCATCACGCACTGCATGGAAAGTTGCTGCAGTTTGTCAGTCCAGTGTTGAATACTGTCTTGAGGAGGAAATGCTATGGTGTATTTTCTGTCAGCAGTCAACCTAGACTCTATCTCTTCTATACAACTCAGGAGGTTCCTGTTTAAGAAAAAAGGAAAAGTTACAATCGCTGAATTTTATGTTATACTTTCCTTTTAAAAGCTCAACCTTCAGACTAAATTCATAAGATCTAGAACATACGGACTCAGTGTAAGTCAAGCTTTTTCTGGAAAAACTAAAACAATAGTATTTTTTTTAAAGAGGTTTTGTTAATTAGTAGATTTTTCTCTCCATTGCGTATGATTGAGTTGTCTTTATGAAAATAGGATTTTGTGAGATTTCTCAGACCTACACCATCTTTTCAAACAATCCTTAAACTCCGAGTCTGATACTCAAATATTGTTAATATTCCTCCATTATAAAAGCAAATTAGCTTCTAACACACCTTCATTCTCTAAAGTGCTATGGACCAGTCAGCTCACAACAAATGATTAATCTGATTTGCAATGCGAGTCAGCAATGCAGATAAGTGTCTCAGAAGTTTTACTCCTCCTGCAACTGCTAAGTTGAGGATTGGGCTTTTGTTTGTTCTGTTGTTTTTTTGTTTGTTTTTCCAAGTTTCCTAGGGTGAACAGAAACTTTGCACCAGTAATCTCCAGCCTAGATTCCCTTCCCCATACAAAGGAAATAGCTCCTGACGTAACGTCAAGAAGTTTTATGGATTACATTAGTGATGAGCATAAATATGCAGAACAACAGTGGAGTTTGCAATGAAACCGATGAGTCACGCAATGGAGTGAAAAATCACATCAAGTAAGAATTTCCTATACGCTTTTCCTTTGCAGTTTTGACACAAGATCAAGTGTCTTCCACCTTTCTAGAATTTTTCTTTTTAAGCTGTTGAGGTTTTTTTCATTTTGGCTTAAAGTGCCATCCAGATAATTTCTTTGCTCCAGATCAAATTAACAACTTGAACAGAGGCAAAATTAACATAGGCCAATACCAAATGAGAGAGATTTCACAATCTGTAGGTTTAATGGTTTAACTTGTTAAAGTTCAGTTGAAGTTCAACTTCAACTGTCTAATTAACTACAGTAATTATTTCATAGTCTTCATTTATGCCTAACTTCTTTTCCCAAATTATTTGGATTCCAAAATATTGGCAGCCATGACAGGATAACCAATATCTAACACTATCTCTTTTTGCCACCCCCACCCCCCATTTTTTAAAATCTTTTCTATCTAGACTTAATTGAATGGAGGAGAGAAATGGGAAAGTACGGAAGAATTCTATTTTCTTCCAGCTTATTTTCCGTATTTCTTGAACTGAATTGCTTACTGTCAAACTCCTTGCCAACATTTCAGCGCTGGAAAATGCAAAATACCTCAGTAAGATCCACTGTTCTGTCAATGTGGTAAGAGATCGTCTCTGTCTGACCAGAATCTGCATGAGATGTGCAGTGAACCCTTTGCATCGTTCAATGCTACCCAGTCCAATATCCTAAAGAAAACAGATACAGAAAAAGCGGGAGGGGACAGTTAGATGAATAAGCAGACATCATCCTCTGTGCCTCCATTTCATTTCACTGAGGAGGCTAAAAGGTTACGGTTTAATTGAACAACTCTAAAAATGCAGACCAAAATCATAGTTATTAGTTTCCCCATCTTAATTTTTCTGCATCTTGTATATAACCTGCACACAAATTTCATTTACAAGTAGCTTCTGCAACAAGACATATAAAATTGCACTCTACTGCAATAATTCGTATCAGGAATTTAGTTCCAATAGTAAAGCTACCTTACATAAATGGTGAGGTACCAGCCTACATTTTTACATTCATGACCATTGCTAAAACTACTCAGAGAATCATCACAGCATCGTCGGGGTTGGAAGGCACCTCTGGAGGTCATCTACTCCAGCCACCTGCTAAAGCAGCTTCACACAGAGCAGGTTGCACAGTCACATCCAGGCAGGTTTTGAATGTCTCCAGAGAAGGAGACTCCACAGCCTCTCTGGGCAGCCTGTTCCAGGGCTCTGCCACCATCAAGGTAAAGTTCTTCCTCATATTCAGGTGGAAATTCCTGTGTTGCCGTTTGTGCCCGTTGCCCCTTGTCCTGTCACTGGGCGCTACTGAAAAGACCCTGGCCTCGTCCTCTGGACACTCGCCCTTAAGGTATCTGTAGACATTGACCAGATCCCCTCCCAGTCTTCTCCAGGATACACAGCCCCGGCTCTCTCAGCCTTCCCTCGTACAGGAGATGCTCCAGTCCCCTCATCACCTTCATATCCCTCTGCTGGGCCCTCTCCAGCAGTTCCCTGTCTCTCTTGAACTGGGGAGCCCAGGACTGGACACAGCACTCCAGGTGTGGCCTCACCAGGGCAGAGCAGAGGGGGACGATAACCTCCCTCAAAACCTCCCCTGACCTGCTGGCCACGCTGCTCCCAACGCCCCCCAGGGTCCCATGGGCCTTCTTGGCCACCAGGACACACAGCTGGCTCGTGGGCAGCTTGCTGTCCCCCAGAACTCCCACGTCCTGCTCTGCAGAGCTGCCTTCCAGCAGGTCACCCCCAGCCTGTGCTGGTGCATGGGGTTATTCCTCCCCAGGTGCAGGACCTTGCACTTGCCTTGGTTGAACTTCATCAGGTTCCTCTCCACCCAGCTCTCCAGCCTGGCCAGGTGTCACTGAACGGCAGAGCAGCCTGCTGGTGTGTCAGCCACTCCTCCCAGCTCTGTATCACCAGCAGACATGCTGAGGGCACACTCTGTCCCTCCATCCAGGTCACCGATGACCAAGCTGAACAAGACTGGAGTCAGTACTGACCCCTGGGGAATGTTGCTAGCTACAGGCTTCCAGCTAGACCTTGTGCTGCTGACCACAACCCTCTGAGCTCTGCCCTTCAGCCAGTTCTCAATCCACTTCGCTGTCCCCTCATCCAGTCCACGCTTCCTAAGCTTACATAAGGGGATGTTATGAGAGACAATACTGAAAGCCTTGCCGAGGTAGACAACATCAGCTGCTCTCCCTTGTCTACCCAGCCAGTGTTTCCGTCACAGAAGGCTGTCAGGTTGGTCCCCTTGGTGAATCCATGCTGACTACTACCGATAACCTGCTTTTCCTCCACATGCTTTGAGATGACCTCCAGGATGAGCTCTTCCATCACCCTTCCAGGGATGGAGGTGAGGGTGACTGGCCTGTAGTTTCCTGGGTTGTCCTCCTCACCCTTTTGGAAGACTGAAAGTGATGCTGGCTTTACTCCAGTCCTCAAGCACCTCTCCTGTCCTCCACAACCTCAAGGTTACGCCCTCCATAAACTTGAGGGTGCATCTCATCAGGGTCCACAGATTTGTGGGTGTCAAGCTTACTTAAGTGATCTCTAACCTGATCCTTCTTGACCAAGGGAAAAAAAAAAAATCTTCCTTTCTCCAGACTTCTTCTCTTGCCTCCAGGGTCTGGGAAACTTGAAGGCTGGCCTTGGCAGGGAAGACTGAAGCAAAGGCAGCATTCAGTAACTCCACCTTCTAGGTGTCCTTTATCAGCAGGGTATCCACCTCATGCAGCAGCAGGCCCACATTTTCCCTAGTCAGCCTTTTCCTACTGATATACCTGAAGAAGTCCTTCTTGTTGTCCTTGACCTCCTTCACCAGATTTAATTCCAACCGGACTTTAGTCTTCCTTACTGCATCCCTGCATGTTCTGACAACATTCCTATATTCCTGCCATGTGGCCTGTCCCTTTTTCCACATCCCATAAACTTCCTTCTACTGTCTGAGGTTTGCCAGAAGCTCCTTCCTCATCCATGCAGACCTCCTGCCCCCTTTGCTTCCTTTCTTACTTATAGGGATGCACCTCTCTTGAGCTTGGAAGAAGTGACACTTGACTATTAGCCAGCTCTCTTGGAACTCGCTACCTCCTACAGCCCTAATCCATGGGATTCCTCCAAGTAGGTCCTTGAAGAGGCCAAAGTTCGGCCAGGGCTACAATCCTACTTATTGCCCTTCTTCCTCCATGCAGAATCCTAAACTCTACTATCTCGTGGTCCCTGCAGCCAAGGCTGCGCACAGCCTTCACATCCAACCAGTCCTTTTTTGTCAGTGCAAGATTTGGCAGCACACCTTGCCTCGTTGGCTCTTTTACTGCCTGCATCAAAAAGTTATCATCAATGTTCTGCAGGAACCTGTTGGACTTGTGCATGCACCTAGTTGTGTTTCCAGCAGATTATCAGGGTGGTTGAAGTCCCCCACGAGAATCAGGGCCTGTGATTATACAGGCCATCTTCAATTGCCTGAAGAAGGCCTCATCGACTTCCTCTTCCTGATCAGGTGGCCTGTAGTAAACAACCACAAGCATCCCCCATGTTGGCCTGCTCCTTAATCTTTACCCATAAGCTCTTGACTCGTTCTTCATCCACCCCTGGGGAGAGCTCAATACATTCCAGTTACTCCCTTACATAAACAGCAACTCTACCACCTGTCCTTGCTGCTCTGTCCTTCCTAGAAAGTTCGCAGCCAGCCATACGTTATCCCACCATGTCTCTGTAATTGCAGTGAGATCAAGGCCCTGCGCTTGCACCCAGATCTGCAATTCTTTCTGCAGAACTCTAATTCTTCCTTCTCCCACAATCTGTTTTTCCAGATTTACTACTTCACTCTTTTCATTAGAAGGGATCCCATTTTAAAGCTTAGAACAAATGTTCACAAGACAGACCAAAACTGATCAGAGCTACGTTCTATTATTTATGGCCATTATCAGCTGTGATGTCTGACAACATCATGTTGTAAAACAAGAGGTGAAGCACAGTGAGTGAAGAGCATCTGGGAGAGATCCCTTTTTCCTGGAATACTGGAAAAGTGGTACTGATTTGGCAGAACTCATTTGTTCCTTCTACTGATTTTAGACCAATTTTTAAGCAAGGAAATATATCTGCACTTTTTGTGTTAGACTCCAGTTATGCCCAACTATGGATCTCAACTGACTTTTTTCATGAGCATCAACTAATCATGGCTTTGTATTCCCAACATTTTTTGATTCAGCATTTTGGGACTTTCCTTAATGCACAAGAAGTAGCAATTTAGGATCTGTTGGGATGAAAGATACTGTACGTTGAACAGATTACTAACTTAGTTCACTGAATTGATATTGTTCATTTATAAAACAACAGGTTTTAAAATGCTGCGCTTAATTGGTCCAAAATACTGTATTTTGTATCATATTACAGAACATAGTATTATCTCACATCATCCTTTTACTACTAGAAAATTTGAGTCCAAGCTGGTAAAATAGAGTTAACAGAAATGTGATTTCTGTTTTTACTTCAGTGTTTTTACCTTGGCAGGTGCTAACAATGCTGTCTGAAGTCTAGAGTGGCGTGCAAGTGACCGATAGAAGTACTTTTGGCATCCGTCCCAGGCAGAAGAAAGCTCTGTCAGCAACCTGACAGAGCACAAAAAAACAGGTCGATATTAGAAAGGTAATGTAATTTCAGTACCTCAGCACACTGACACTAAGTCAGCTCTTCAACATAACAAGTTTGCTTACCATTTGTTATTTTGCAAATACATTGATCTTTTAATTCTTCATTTTCTCCACAAGTATTATAGTCTTAAGAAAGCATTTAAATTCTAAAATAAACTCTAAGGAAACCCTAAGCAACAGGAGCAAAGTTTCCATCTTTGAATATCATTTAACTCTTAAGAGATTATCTTTTTCTTCCCCCCATGCCACTAAAATCCAGATTGACAGGGAAGCCTTTATTCTGGCCTTGTTGAAAGATCCTATAAACTAAACCCTTACATCTCAGGAAAACAACCACCAGCATGTGTTAGTGACAAAAATCACTTGCTGCCAGAAAAACAGCACAGAAACACCTGAAAGAACATCCTTCCTCTAAGTTTTTCCAGAAATGACCACTTTGAAGTCTCCTGTAATATCCCATTAGTCAATGAAGACAAAACAATGAAGTAATCCTCGTAAATTACAACTCATCTTCAATAAAATCACTAGCAGTCTACATTCTAGTATGATGCTAGCAAAGCATCCCAGGCAAAGCTGGACAGTGGAGGGCTAACTGAAATTAATTCACGGAAACAATGAAACTGAGGGCAGAGTTATCAAATGCACAAATTAAAAAAAAAAAAAAAAAAACCACAACAAAACAAGCAACCCCCCCGCCCCCTCCCCAAAACCCTTGCTCAGTTGTACATGCCAATACAGTATGTACAAGATTTTCAAACTGAGAAGTAATGGGAAGAAGGGAAGGAAATATGTAAAATCCTAAAGGAATTACAGTCCAGAAATCCCAGTCTAAATCCACATGCAATAAATTCTTTAAGTTATAGCTGCAATTCATAGAATCTGAGGGTTAGAAATACTGTGTACATACGTGGCATCCAGCTCATGTGTACAATTTACTCCACCTAATGCACTATGCAAGTCCAGTGGATGTAGGTAGAGTATTTCATGACAGTCTTTTGAACGGGACCAAGAAAGACCTTTCCGATATGACAAACCTGGAATGACATTTGAACATGCTTTCTTTTATGCCCTCATTCTTTTATATAAAAAAAAGGTCACTTATACAGTTGGTATTAAGATATAAAAAAATACTTCAACGTTTTTTTCCTGATGCTGTCTGATGTTGACAGTCTTTGAACATGTTGCAAGTTTTGTAATGTAAGAACACATCATAGCTACGCTCAACCACAATGCTGCCACTCTGATCTCTGCCAGTCTATCAATTGAGAGATGGGCTCTCCTTCTAATGAGTTAACTTAATTTCAGTTCTGGATCAGAGAATGGATACAAGATAATGAGCTTCCTTCTCGTTTCTAAAAGCTGGGCAATAACTTCTGACTGGAGATAAAGCAGATTTCAGAAAAGCTACTGTTGTACATCTAACGGAATGTAAGAAGAACAGAAGGCATCTGAACGGGCTAACACACCACGCCTCATAGTCAATAGAGGAAGAGAGACACTTAAAGATGTTCCTACATATTAGTGGCTCAATGACTTCACGTACGTAATATTTTACGGTGGGTTTAGATGTATTGGCAAAAACAGTAAAATGCTTAAGAACTCTGTACTTTTAAACTAAGCACATTTTTAGCCAAAGCTTACCTGTTTTAGCAAGGCTTTTAAAGAGATCTGACAAAGCCCGCTGCTTTTGCATCTGAATATGCTTTGCCTCTGATTTCTGCTTCTCCTTATCTGCTGTCTGATCAATCGTTAAATCTTGCAGTTCAGCTACAGAAACAATGATACCACCTGTATAGAAGACAGCCAGGAAAGGTAAGATGTAAAAATTTCATGTACGCAAAGCAGCCATGGGAAGATAGTCTGGGAAGGGAACTATGTATCTACACTGTTCCCTGATTTGTTCTACGTATGTTACAGAGGTCAATTATGGTACGGAAATCACAAGACTACTTAACCTGTAAATTGGTCAAGATTTTCTACCAGACTCAAGAATGAATTGTTTTCTGTAACTGTTGTACATATTTTCTTCATTTTTTTAGTAAGCTTAGACAGACGATACTGAAGAGATTTGGTATGAAACATAATGCCACCCTGACATTCTTCTGGGAGGGCCCTCTGAGAAAACAAACAAACAAAAAAAATTATATACACATACTCAAAGCTGTCTTGTTTGACCATTATGAGTAAATTGCTGCAAAAACAGCAGCTAAAATTTATCTGAAACCCCAAAACATGTTCAAGTGATCCTTTGAACAGTTCAGCACCAAAACTTCAGGGAAATCACAATATATGCATGTCAGGCATACATTAGTTTTGCAAACAGCCAAACAAATGGAAGACGCTACAATCCTACACCTCTTAGGTGTTTGCCGTTACTTCTTTCATAGCTTCAGGTCATTTTCCCCAGCCTTCCAAGCTCAAAGACACATTACCCTAAACCATAACGCCCTCGCAGTGTTAGGGCATTAGTGATAGTAAGAGCACCAGCACTTGCTTTCCACTAGACCCAAATTTAATTGCACTGCTGAACAACAAAAAAACAGTGCACAATTATTAAATAACAAGTAATCTCCCAGCATGTCCAAAGTTAATCCCTAGGGTTTCTTCAGTTGGAGTTTGCATGCATCTTGTCTAAGAAATGAAGATAATGTGAAACTGCAACAAGTGAAACAACCAACCCTGTTAGCTATCAGTAACAAGGCTGCAAACAAACCAACCACCAACCAACGCATGAAAACAATAACCAAGCACATTAGATTTGCATCAGATTTCTCCCTCCTCGCTCTACCCTCCCGACTGTCACAGGACAAGAGCAAGATCAGCCACCCTGCTGGTCTGAACAAAGTGAACAAAACCTTGGAACCTGAGAGTAACTAAGCATTTCCCACTCGCCCCCAAATTCTGCTGAGTTACAATTGTCTCTTTTCATCTTATTAATAAAAGCAACAGACGTGAACTGGACTCTATTTCAGGAAGAAAACTGGTTGACTTCCTCTCTGAGCTGGACAGCTTTATTAGACACCCACTAAACTGTGGCACTGTGGAGCAGGATTAACCACTTATCAGCTAGTCCAAGGCAAATGTTCACAGTATACAAGTAGTCAGCCAGCAGCAAACGTATGACAAAGTAGTGCATTCCCCTGTCAGGATTCAAGATCAAGGTAATTTTATATTTAATTAGAGTTTATATACACACAAATTCTACAGCTATATAATCATCTGTCAGGGTCCTTGTTTAGAAAAAAAATAACAATGGGGGTAATAATAATTTCAACTCCTGGTCCATATTAGTAGGGAAGTAACAAATTGGTGCAGACAATACACAAGCAAGTAACGCTATCATCTCTACATTAGAGCACAGATCTTGTGCCAAATCAATACAGAACATGCTTGTCTTTCTGTGCTGCATTCCCACCCATGTGCAGTGTTTCATAACACTGAACAAGTAAGACCAAAAAGTTGATGATATATTCAACAGATTTGACACTTACGTAAGATTTTCCTGCATAAATCACTGAAAAACAACATATAGATGAACACAGAGAAAATATCCTTCCCACACTTACAACAAAGAAAACAGTCACCTTGGCAACATCTGTTCTAGCAGACAGAATTTTTCTTAATATGTCGTTTAGCCTCTGAACTTTGGTTTCTTTGTTCTCAGATTCTTCCTGCTTTTGCAAGCAGTCCAGCTGCTCCTCCTTACCAATCTCCACCAAGGCAGACTGACATGGCTCATTCAGAACGGCTTCAAACTTCTTCATGAATTTAAAGAGGGTCCTAATTACCAAAGAAAAGCAGATATAATCCTGGAAATCTTTCAGCTGCTGGAAACAAGCATTTCCACTGTCTTATGAGCAGAAGAAACATTGCTGCATTCAAATCTACCACCACAGAGAAATCATCTAGAAGGAAGGTTCCAAATATGGAGCTTAATTCCAAGCTCCGAGTTACCTGCGTATTTTTTCAACGGACTGTTTTATAGCCCAGAAGCTGACATCATTCCACTTCGAAATTTTCACAAATTCCTGTTAGGAAAATAAATAATCAATGGGATTACTTATATAAAGGCAATGAAGTATTTCCATATAAAAGATGATCTTTAAAGCTGATCAGCTATGATGACCTGGCAGTCTTAAAATGCAAAACACTTCAATAAGTGAGCAAATTATTGTATAGGCATCTTCTTCTATTAAAATATGTGTTTACTCTAAAACTGATGCATAGCCAAATATTGTGAAATCCAAAGGGGCTTCACTACTGGGTTGAAACCTCCATGGCTAAATGGGACTGACCAAACATTAGCGACTTAAACCAATGCCTCCCCCCTCCCCCACCTCAGAAAAAAATTCTTGCCAAAGAAAGTGTGATGTATAGTAGGGATTTCAGTGGCTAACAGAGCTACTATATATGAATTCAGATATCTCCTCCACTGTTCCTTTGACTAGATCACTATATTGTCCAAAGTTTCCTTTTACCTTAAGCTCCTTTTCTATAGGCTGACGAAGTTCAGTGATTCTGGCCTCAACACACTCTGAAAACTGCTTATAATAATTGTGTAGATTCCACAAGATGCTGCACAGAACATCTACGAGGGATAGACAATAACAAGCTTCTTTTACAACAGAATATTGTTTGGTATCAAGAAGAGAAATGCATCCCTTTTTTTTTTTTTTGTTAATCATGAAGCTTAGCAACACCAAAAGATGGGGTAAACTGACCAACAGCATTCTCCATGAAAATGGGAAACAGCAGCATAGGCTTGTGTTGTATTTATGAGCTTAGTGATCTGTTTGAAAAGTCTTGAATACCTGACGGTCAGGTTGTTGTGAAAAAGACTCAACAAATGTAATGCTATCAACTTACCCTTTTGTGCTACTTGAGGCATCAGCAAGACATGGCAGTGGAAAACCAGTAGTGCTTTAAGTCGTGCATGAAACTCTCCCAGAGTAGATCCTTCAATGAAAGCTTGTAGTGTGCTGACCAGTGTTTTCAGATCCATTTGCTCAGTTCCTGAACATTGTACCAGAAATTTAGAAGGGAAGTGGGAGAAAAACAAACGAACAAAACAACTCTACATGAAAATTTTTGTCTGCTCTTTGTAAACATCCAACTAGATGTCACATCTCTATTAGGAAAAGCTCAAAACAAAATAGGAAAGGAACAATTCTAATTTAATAAGTAAAACCAACAAGCAATACACTGGAAGAAAGGAGAGGAGACAAGAGGCAGAAGTGAGATAGCAGCTGAGGCAGCCAGTCACATGTCCAATGTCAGAGTGCATCAAGTATGTAAAGAATACTTGCTGTTCTCTATGAATGAATGGCTTTTTTGGTCATGATGAGCCATACTACAAATTAGTCACTGCTAGTTCCTTTAGTCTACAAAATCATGAAGACAGAAATAGATCTTAAAAGAATCTGGTAGAGAACACTGTGTCTTTAGAGCATTACCTATGGAAAATGACATGCTGTTCACTTCGTATAAAACAACCCAAGCACCTGAACCTCATCAAGTGAGTGCATTAGTCAGTCATGAGATTGGAGGAACCCTGCCTCATGCCAGAGGACACTACCTTCATCTTTACCATTTCATTAAATGGGGGGGCGCCAAGGGACTGAGACCTATTTTCTTTCCCCTATTTTACATAATGTGCACACCTGCAGACAGATTTGTTAGGAACAGTATGTACCAAAACATCCTGCACAAATTTTTTAGGCTTTATACAAAATGTTAAGAGCAGTTTAGCTGGGATATGAATTATGTTTTGTGCAGTTAAAATAAAAAAAGACACTCCTTTTCCAGCTGCAGATGGAGGCGGCCTACCCCCCAAATCTGTTTGAAATGCTTATATATGCACGACATAAAGTTACCATGGTTCTAATTTCTTTCAGATGCTTTATTCAGACATCTTTTTTCTTTACATCACCTACAATGCTGGCCCTATGGTGGTTCCAGAAATAAATGCCAAGCAAAGGTCACTCTGTATGGAAGACCTATGCAGTCATGGAATTTATTGCAGGGCAAAGAGGAGAAGAATTATATCTGAAAGTGCATTGTCAAACTCTGGCATTTAGTACCTTAATTATACATCCTTAGTAATTGCTGGAACTGCATCACACACTTATATAAGGCCAGCACTTACCTTCTACGTTTGCTTCTGTCTGTTCTTGAACATACTTCTCAATCATCTGATAGATTGAAAACCAGTGCTTTGTGGACTTCTCTACATGCTGCCTCATAATATTGTCCAAACTTACTGACCAGCAACTGGGAACAATAAGGAAGTGGAGAGAAGAAAAAATAAAGCAAAAATATTGTGGGTAGCTTGGGCTCCAAAACAACACAAACTTTATTCGCTGTTTCTACTAAACCAAAGGCAAATTTTACAGGATGGAATAATCTGCACACACGCTTAATATACACAATCAACTCTTGAGGATCACTGTTTTGCTACTACTATTAAATGTGAAAGAAGAAATACAGGAACTACGGACAGCAGAACAAAACCAGTCAGAGCCAGGTTCAAAAGTTTCTTTTCACAGAACTTGAGATAGACTTGTAGAATTACTGATTGTGGCACACTGTGGATCTAAAAATTTTACATGGTCTTAACAGGAGACTGGAAATAATTTTTAAATCAAATTTAACGGAGATTGTTAAACAGACAAAACACTGCATGCTCACCAAACCCTAGGATGAAAACAGGAAAACACTAGGAAAATACTGTAGTACTGAAGTACTGTAGTTATCTGTCCTGCTTCTAATCCTCCTGAGGCATATACACAGGGTCATCATGGGCTGGGCATGCTCATCCTGAGCCAGTACAGCTGCTAGTTGGGTGAGGTTTATCCCCACATTGTTACTAGTACATCCATATAAACAGAAAAGCATGTTTCATGATTAAGACAATTCTGCATTGGAATTTGTCTCCATACAGAGACAGAAGCTTACACTCTAAGAAAAAGCAGTAGGGAAGGATAGTTCTTACTTCAACTCCAATCTACGCCACTGAATAATCAATTGTGTGACCAAATCAAGATGTTTCCGCAAGGACAGAGCACGACTAGCATTCTGCTCCCAGTCCTGAAAAAAACAAAAGTTCCCCTTTATACAAAGCCAGAAATTGGTCTTTACATGGCAAGACTCATGCATTATTCTTGATTACATTCTTAACTCCTTAAACTTACGACATGGAACAAGTTCACTTCCCCAAGTCCTGGCAGTCAGACAGCTTTCAGTTGGTTTTATATTGGTACCAATATAAATAAGGAAGCACAGAAGAGAAAATAAGTTCCCCTTAGCTCTTTTCTTACCTGTGCCTTTGCAAGTAGAATTTCCAAGCCATTCAGAAACTTTGAGAGAGGACTAGAGAGTGGAAAACTCCGGATTCTGTCCATGACAACTAAAAGCTGCAGAATAAAAAACAAGCATTCAACCTATAGTAACTGATCTTCAACAGAAGCAGTCATAAAGTTAAGCTAATTTGTATTAGCATAACCCTCCCTTGCATGAGATAAACTTCTTCCTCATTTTAGTATAAAAGCACCTTAGTAGTTCAGTGAAGGCCAGCGCACTCGGGGGAAGGAGCACAACGGAACTAATACAAAGAGTTCCAATTGATTTTAAGTTTCTGCATTACTGTAAGAAATTACCCGAGGGTCACACAGGCCCCATAAATGGGACCAAAGATAGCCATTTCAAAGCACTATGAAAGCATTTTGGGAAAAAAACAACAAACCAGGAGCCCAAACAGCAAAAACCTCAAGACTCTTTGAGGTATGGCAGATTGAAGATTGCTTAAAACTGTAAGATCAGAGTAGGTGGTGAATACTGCTTAACATTTCATAACTAAAACAGAACAGCTAAAGTACCTAATACCTCTTAAGAAAAAACCGGTATGGCTTCAAAACATCTGCTTAAGTAATACAGATAACATCTAGGCAAGTGTATACATGCACATGTCTATGCATAACTATACGCATTTACACACAAATGCAACTATAAAATGCTCCAGTTTCCCGCAAACACTTGTTGAGGTCTTTCTACCTGTACAAGTACTGGATGCTCTGGCCATTCCTGCAATAGCCCATTTACTTCTTTAGCAAAATTATCAAGTACAGGTTGGCACTGCCGGACTTGCTGAATATTGGGATGCTGGTAGAAATCATACGGGCTATCTTGTTGCAGCACAAGATCTGAAGTTAATTCCTCAAAAAAAGTATTGCGAAGAATAGTGCTAACTAGAAGTTGGCTTCCCAAAAGGCGATCATTCATTTCGGAACCTAGTAAGCAGAAGGAGGAAGACATCACACATGCTACTAATTCTTTTTCCAGTCCAACAGATGAAGTGTTTTTTCTCTTGCATCCCAAGCCTTAGCATGTTATGTATTACAATGACAGAAGAATATGCCACACAAACAATGAGATGGGAGTATGGAATACGGTAGACATACTTAAAAGTTTACATTCTCTGTGTTATCAGTTTTTCATATAAAAGTAAAATCAGCATCCTAAAGGTGGGCTGTGATCTTGTCAGAAGACCACAGTTCCTCTGTGCATAAATTCACATTAAGGAGATATTTACTACAGTATTAGTACCAAGACACTGCGAAAAAATAATCCAACATAAACACAAAAAATAAATTGCATATATTACACCTCAGGTATGAACACAAAAATAAGTTACTGTAGAAACAACAGCCCTTATCTGTGGCTTCTTAACTGCACACATATACATTTATTAGATTAGAACTGAAGTATAGCTCTTCAGAAGTGCTTCTTTCAGAAGTGATGATCCCGAGGTCTTGCACATTGTTATAATGATTTACACATCAAGTGTGCCAAAATTCAGGGTGGAAAAAACCCCAAAACCAAAAACACTGCCTTTTTTGAAATTATAGAAGCTTCATTTAAACCAATTATTTTATGAATTTAATTGCAAATTTTACTTCTGGGAAACTTCAAGTGCATCATCTTCCACAGGATAATGCAGATGCAAGTGAACAAAATTTCACTTAGCATTCAATTTATTTTTGAACTGTGTTAGTCATATGCTAACAAATGGAATTACACACCCCACCCCCACCCCCCCCGTAATAATAATAATAAAAAAAAAAATCAAAGCGTTCCACCAAGACAATTCTGAACATGGGGCAAATTCTTTGGAAAAAGAAAATCTGGTTTTGTACATTTTTCCCATAATAAGTCTATTTCATGACCTGCAATACAATTAATTTAAAACAAATCATTACAAAGCTAGACCTGCACATCTGAAATATTGCTAGAGATCTTACCAATTAAAGGATAGAATTGCGACACCAGGCATGCACCAGTCTGATAGCAGGAAATAAAGGCACTGATATAATGTTTGGCTTGATAAGAAGGCAGGCTCTGTTGATACCACAGGGATCGAGCAAAGTTTAAGCACAACTGTTGATGAACCATCATTACTGTTTGCATAGAGGTCTTGGACAAGAGAGCTCTATCGGCTTCCAGCTGATCTTCCGATGGATCTTCCATTTCCATTTTTTCTTCTAGGCTTGGCTCAGCTGTGATATCTTCAAAGTCCTGCAAATTACATGATAATCAAAAGTCAATTATTTCTTCCTTTAATGCCTCCTCTCCCCATCTCCCTTTTTGCACTTTTTAACATTGCAACAATATGTTAATGATTTGGAGTTGGCACTATATAGATACACTGTCTGCCTCACAGCTCAGATGTCAGTCTGAAACAGAACATGGGTGGAACCGAACAATGCAGGGCATAACCACAGCAGACGAGTGCAGGACAGTGATCCCTGAGCTGCTGCCAACTAAACCTCTTTCAGAAAAAGCAGCACAAGTTCTATCTGTTGATAAACCAGCTCAACGCTGTTTGGTTGCTTGAAGACCTGAACTACTACACCCTAACATCACAATGACACGTGTAATTGTCTCCGGGATTTTTGTACTGCATAACATTGCTTGGTGAAGACACATTTCAGAAGTCATTCAGTAATGCAGACTAGTTAAATCTGAAAAAATCTCACAGCTTTATTTAATCAAGGAGATTAGTCTTCATAGGCAATAAAACCTCACCTGCTAAATTAAACAAATTCCAGAATTTTACAACAAACTAATTATATTGTCAATTTATATGCCCAGTAACTGGGCATTATTCACCTGAACCACAGTACAGTTCAAGTCTGGAAATTAGTTCCGAAACATTTTTACAACCAAAAGGTCAAATAAACTAAAAGCACAGTAGTTAATACCTTTCTATCAAAAATCTACCCCACATCTTTCTTTTGCCTGAAGGAAAACACATTTCATTCCTCACTTCATTTTACTTACAGCATGTATTTTTCAGGAGCTATTTTAGATCTTATTTTTCTGTTTCTTTACAGAGTTACAGTTGTTACCTTTTCATGAAAAGGAAATCTTCTTCTAAATTCTTCTTCTTCCTCCTCTTCCTCACTTCGTCCTTTCCCACGACTTTTATTTCTGTATCTGTACAGACTGCGTTCCATTGCCTCCTGCTCTTGGGCCCGGCGTTCCTGTTCATCCCATTCATTTACAATTGCCTAAGGAAACATAAAGCAGCATGCTTTTACACACGTTAACATTTAAAATCACCTCATATTTCATCGAAGGGGCAGGATCTATCTTGTTTGGCTCTTGCCTCCTCTACAGTCTACAACAGTACAAATCAAAGCAATCTATCTTGAAAGCAGATTTGTGAATTTCCCTCTCAACAAACCAATGAGGGGAGAAAGCACAGAGAAGAGTATGCCACAGAGTCCTTGGCCATTCTAGTCTCCTTTCTTAACCATTCTACAAAGAAACTCCCTGCAAAGTTTGGTTTTGTCTTCCTTTGTGTGGTTTTGGCTTTTATTGCTTTTTTTAAACTAATAAAATCTTTAGCAACCACTACAGGCTATGATTTTATGCCTTAATAAACCCAAACAAGTTAATCCAGTCAATTCATTGGAAAAAATAACCCAAAATCTTAAGAACATTATGTTAACAATTATCAAGTAGAACCATAGAATGGTTTTGGTTGGAAGGGACCTCCAAAGATCATCTAGTCCAACTCCCCTGTGGGGGAGATGGTAGATGGGCAGGGACATCTTCCACTAGACCAGGTTGCTTGAAGACCCATCCAACCTGCCCCTTCAACACTTTCAGGGATGGGGCATCCACCGTTTCTCTGGACAACCTGTGCCAGTGTCTTGCCACCCTGATTGTAAGAAATTTCTTCTTTATGTTCAGTCTAAACCTACTCTCTTTCAGTTTAAACTGTTGCCGTGCCTTGTCCTATCACTACAAGCCTTGGTAAAAAGTCTCCTGTCCTCCTTGTAAGCCCTCTTTATATACTGAAAAGCCACAGTAGAGTCTTCCCTGAGCCTTCTCTTTTCCTGGCTGAACATCACAAACTATCAGCCTTTATTCATGGGAGGGGTGTTCCAGCCCTCTGATAATTTTTGTGGTCCTCCTGTAGACCCACTTTCTTGTACAAGAGACAAGGTAGTTCAGTGCAAGAATCCTGGATGTTACCTGACACAGGTGTCTAAAAAGCTGCAGAGATTTCTGGTCCATCTCTCCTCTGGATAGTACATGGCAGCGAAGATGCAACAAAGCATTCACTAGGAGCTGTTCCAGAGTTGGGCAAGGCTGCTCTACTCCCTCAGGTTCTCCTTCAGAGTGCTTCAAAAAGAACTTTTTAAGTCCACGAAGGACCTCAACTGAATTCACCGAGCATAAAATCTCTGCATGAGCAAAGTAAGTGGGGAAAGCATGGCCAACTGAAGGAAATGACAACAAAGTAGTAAGGAGGTTGGTGAGATCAGCTGGACGCACAAAAGTTTTGAGTGCTGCATAAACTTCAGAAGCCACTAATCGCATGCCATGTTGCAACTGTAAGATGGCAGCTTGCAGTGGAATTATGGCATCAGGGAATGCAGCATACTCCTCTGCCAGGTGTTTTCTAAACTGATGGTGTGATTGTTGCCAAGATGCTTCTTCATTTAACAGGCTTTGTACTGCTTGGAGTGATTTAGGTCTTTCCCCACGGAGGAAGTGTAGAAGGCGAGCTAAAAGATCTTGGACTGAAGAAACCCGTGCTATGCTGTTGATGTACTGGTGTGCCTCCTGGTATAAGCAGTCATAGGGTGGAGCTGGAGGCCTGAAGGCCTTTTTTCTGGAGAGACTGCTTATTTGCTCCTTCAGCCTTTGCATTCTTTCATGCAACAGTCTGTTAAAAAATAACATTGATCAGTTTAGACTTACAAATGTATTTCATATAAAGATGTTCATATATATCTAACATAATAGTTAGATGTATAAAAAATTTCAGAAGTATTCTTCTAGTTTGTGTGAAACAGCAAATAAGGAAAAGCAAGAAGTGACACCTGTATAGCATACGTATGCAATTCTCTCCTCTTCCCTCATGCCCCCCCCGCCGCCAACGCTTCAAAGAAACTTCAATTACTTTTTTGCTTGTGACCTGACAGCTCTGTGAGCATTAAGGAAAAAGTAGTATTGCTTGAAGCAACTGGTAAAATAGCCATTCAGAACTTGTTTTCAATGGCTATCTTTCTCTTTAAGCAATAGCACAGAACTATCAGTAGCTCCATGCATATAATAATGAAATAAAGAACTTCCATTAATAGTGGAAAATCATGAATAATACCCAGTTTTTAATCTCCATGTGCAAGGAACATCTGGAAACCTGCACAAAGGAGAAATCTCTGTTCACTTCAAATTTCCTCCTCAAGTTCCTCAGATTAAAAAAAACGAGCAAAAATAAACCAAAAAAACCCAACAACAAAACAATGGCTACAAATTTTGAATGTCAACAGTGGACTATGTGGTAAGCAACTTCATCCATCCACAGCACCACAGGCAAAGGCTGTCGCTAAAATACACATCTGGAGATTTCTACCCAATACAATCAGTCCAAGAACTCTGCAAAATAGCCCTGGCATCTATCACGGCCTTGAAGAGTTACAGTGATAGGTACATATTCCATGTCATTTTAATTTGTTGATAACATTGTCACATTTTAATGACATGACCATAGATTAGATGTATGGCTTTATTTTCATTTCCGGGCATAGCTTCAATTTTATCAAGATGTGAAAGGCCACTGCTTTAACTGCTGTATTTACAGCAGTAGAAAGCATACAGACAATTCCTTAGTCACTGCAAATAAAGAAAACAGCTTCTGTATTTGTCCTTACCACCTCAGTTTGCAAATTCATACTTCAAAATCAGAAACTCTTAATTCTACAGAACACAAAAATTACAAAGCTGTGGAGAAAAGCTTTGGAGTGCAAGCACCCAAAGATGAAATTTCCAATCTAAAAGAAAAGAGCTGAGTGTCAGAGATGTTACCTGAGATGGGGATGAATATAGTTGCTGACTGCTTCATCTTCAATAGTTTTTCCAGTGTGCAGCTGGGATGAGAAATCATTTGTTTTCCATTCACACTCAAGCTGGTATAACTAAAAAGGAAAGAATAAACCATTCTCTAGAGGTTCTGGTTTTGGTAACCAAGTAGGTACATCACTTTCTTGAACATTAAAAGAAGTTCTAACTGTACAGTTTAAAAATCATAACCAAAGATTCTCCCAAGAACACCCAAGCCAAACTCCTTGGTGTTGATTTTATACATTACAGAGGTAAAAGCCAACTCAGATCCATGCTCACCTCTTCTTTTGCGTACTTGAGCTTGTATTCTCTTTTAACAGCAGGATCAAACCTGGTCTGCGGAAGCCACACCTGGATCTGCACCAAACCAATGTTCACCCAGAGGCTTCCACGCCAAGCTGTCTCTGGTAACTCCTTAAGCCCTTCCCCAAAGAACTGCTGCAAGCAAGTTAGCAGGAGAAACAGGAATTCTTTAGGAAGTAACTCCTGATCGGTGAGGCTTCTAAGTATCTTAGAAAGGTACTCATATGCAACAGGATCCTTGAGGTAGAGCTTTTCACAGCACTCCAAGAATTCTTCTTGAAGTTCCATTGGAACCAGATCTACCAGGGCAGAGAGTTGTCTGCTTAGCATTATTCCTTGTAGTCTAGCATCTGTGTGTCTGGAGGAAAAGGAATGAGAAAAGTTTACACATGATAAAGAAGCTCTTCTAACATGCTCAACTTAAATAACATATATGTGGAAGAAAGGTCTCAATACCTAAAATCTGCTATTGAAGAGACAGCCAGGTTGGTCCACAGTGCTGAGCTGACTTCATTAAGCTGCTGTGCTCTCTCCATCCATTCTCCCAGTGTCACATGGGATGATGACAGAACAGGAAGCCCACTCACATCCCACTGGCTTGTCTTGCTGCTGCTAGTTAGAATTTCAAAGAAGCACTTTGAGAAAACGGCTCGGGTCAAAATACCTGGGCCCTAAATTAAGAGATTAAGAGTTAGATTGTTCAGATACAACTTGCACTGACTATGCTAGAACTTACAGTATTGCTTTAGAAAGCTGTTGAATTATTTAATAGAAGAGTTTCAGCCTTCAGTTTGATTAGGTCAGAAGAGACAAACCTTCACAGAAGAGTTCATATTGGATTTAGAAAAGTTCTTTTCCTCTGTTGCAGGTAGCGGCCTCCAAGTCAACCAGTAGTCTGGGTCTGTGGTGAAAGTACTGCTCCAAAAGGATGCTAACGCAGCATTAACTAGCTGAGATGACAGAACAGATATTTCTTCAGGGGATATCTAAGGAGAGAGAAAAACTTAAGAGCTGAGAATAATTTACAGGGAGCAACAGAGAATCAAGGATGGACACACACACACAAAGTATGAAACTATTTTTCGGTAGGGATAGTACAAGATATTCCTCAAGATCCTTTTCAAATTCACAGTGGTTGCTTGCATCTCTTCTCAACAAGGAGTACACATCCTGAGGTCTGCACTGCCTCCTGTCTGTGAGATATGCAGCATGTTTACAGAACAAATTTTCAGAATACAGCCTCTAGTATATGACTGCGCAACCTTTTGTAACAACACACAAGGTTGCATAAGCATGAAACAGATAAAGTGACTCAATATTCTGCTCTGAAACATTTAGAAGTGAACTTGCTGGTTTACTGAGCTTTGTGGGAATACAAACCACTACTGTAGCATAACTAAACACTAATTGATCAGAATCTCTCTGGTGTATCACGTGCTTTACAGAAAATGCATCAAATAACTGTCTCTGCATATTTGACTTGCAATACAGACTTGAAAAAAATAACATAGAAGCACAGGAACAGAAGCAAGTATTTTTCAGCATAAAATTACTTTGAATGCATAGATACAACTAGGCTGGCACCTGCCATTCAATCAATCTCCTGCTTTTCATTAGGTCACATATGGATGACTGGAACAATATGACCAGACTAGATCATACAGAACTATGTTATTTCAGATTTTGTTGTGTTTTGTTTATGTTTTAGTGCTGTGTTTTCATAACATTTTTTGCAGGCTCACAGTTAATAACCTTTCTTATTAAAAGAAGGAACAGTTAGTGTCAGGCACAAGTAGAAAGACTGCAAATAAAAAAAAGTTACAGAGGTAGACCTATTTTGAGGAGTTACTTGAAAACTTCTGCAAGACTAATTAAACTGAAATTTGTTCTTACTTCATGGAAGTGCAACAAGTACCACAGTCCAGACAGTTGGTGAGAAGCAGCTGGTGTCAGCTTCAGGGAAAAAGCTATAAGCTCAACTAGATCCGAACATATATGTAGCTCTTGACAGCCGTTCTCCCTGTAGAAGGTAAAAGAAATACAGCCTAAATAATGCCTAAAGCAGGGCACATGAAATAAATAATTTGGATAGAAAACCAAATTGAGAATGGCAGGCAAAGCCACAATAACAAAGACTCTGTGAGATGTTAAAATGACAACATTCTAAACACTGGGGAAGAACAAGCACTCAATACTTGTAACACTCGCATCCTTCAAAACTGGCAAAATCTAAAGACAACAAAAAGGGGAAGAAGTGCAATCTTCTGCAGCTAGAAGCTACATGTTCAGCAAAACATGCAAAACAACTGGAGACAAACTGTCATCCAGCCTTATAGTTCTTGTGAAAATCAGAACTTTGCTGAATTCAAGAGTGCATCAGTGATTCTAGGAGTCTCACTGCACAAAAAATTACTTGCACTGAAATCCATAAATTAAGAGCTCTCTTCTAAGGAACGGTCAAACAATCAAAAAATAAATACACTTGGCCCTTAAAACAACATTAAGCTGCGAGTATATGTGTGTAGCTTACATGAAAGGAAGCATGCATACCAGTATACTTTCTCCATCATGAAGTCCAATTCAGACTTTCTACAGTAGCCCCCAGCAACACTGTGATAAACACCTTCATATTAATTCCTAATATGAAAGACTCTTCTATTTCATTAAAAGGCAAATGTTAGTATTTTCCTTTTGGAAATACTTATGTAATATTTACTACATAAAAGGTTTTAGTTGTACTCCAGCTATAACCCATTCATCCATTAATAAAGCAATTGCTGGATAGTAATGTGTTCAGTCAAAGGGTCCTGGACATCAGCGTTCCTATTGTTGCACCAGGGAAGTTAGAAAAGCAGTACAGTACTTCTTTGATATAACACTAAACTACTCCTTTGCTGATACTTTTTTATAGCTGCCCAGCTGCAATTCTGCATGCAGACAAGGAGTGCATATGAATTTATATACATAAATATATAAGCTTATGTGTGCATGACATACATATATATGCATATAGACACAGCTATAGATACATCATATATGTACACATGCAGATTTACATACAGATGTAAAACACCAAAGTTGCAGCTTTTAGCTAGAGATTCTGGATCTCATGAATGGAATATAGGATTTCTTTCTCCAACCTTCTTACCTTCTTGCACAAGCCTTGGCCACATAATCTGCTGTCAGTCTGTACTGCCATAGCACACCTATGTATTCCATTGCAGGCCACAGCTGAACCCTACTGCAGAGCTGGTTTAACAAGGCAGGGTCTAACTGACTGGAGATGGTGTCTTCAGTAAATCTTTCCTCTGAATGACCATAGGTAACTCCTTCTGCTCTCAGCTGTGAATGCACAGCTTTCAAAAAAATCTTTAGTTGACCTGTTTGACAGAGTGTAAGAGGCACATAAATGCATGTACTATATTTCTTGCCAGTGAACATGTCACAATCTTTACATTTGTATATTTAAAAAAAACCATTGACATGGAAGAAATAATCCTGTTAGGCTCTTCAAAAGTGTCACCTACCCAGACTAACATCTTCTAAATGATTGGCTCTAATTATCAGGCCATCTGCTTGCAGTAACGCTTTCTTCACCTTCCATCCAGCAGCAGCAATTTTCACACAGCACATTTTTTCCTGCCATCTACTTTCTCCAAAGGCCAATCTTAGCTCCAGGATGTTAAGTGGTTTGCTGAGGACTTTTAACTGAGAAAAACATTCCATGCCCAGTTTATCCTGGAAACATGAAAAGAACAATTTGTTTCAGCAGCACTAACAGAACAATGAACAAGATCTGTGACTGCAGTCAAAAGTAAGATTTCAAATTACTTCAACTGAAGTACAAGTATATATAAACCAACTTGCAACAACTTAATAATTCTTTCCTAGCCCTACTCAATAAAGTAGGAAGAAAGAAATTTAAATAGTTTGCCACAATTCTTACTTGCCAAGTTTATTTTTCCTTCATGAAGAAACTACACAGATTATGCAGACAAACAATACTTCAGCATGGCAACTTACCTAAACTAAGGGCAGTAAATACACAAAGTAATAAAAATTTCAGTAGCTACTATCACTTAAAAGAAACTCCACTTGTGTGTAAACCACTTGCAATTTAAATACATTTGGATGCCTAGAAAAATCTCCCAAAATTCTCAGTAAGCACTGAATGTTCTTGAGAGTCCCACGAAGTAACTATGTGCACTTTTGAATAGCTGACTATCTTTGAGAGATAAGGTCATAAAACCCTAGGTCTTAACAGCCAACATCAGCAGCCCACATGACTACTCGTGCCCTGCTTTTAGAAAGCGATTTATATTCTTTAGAAAATTTTACTGTAAGATTTCTTCTTTTAATTGATTGACAACAATTGCTGAAATAAGAAAAAAAATCAAACCTGTCAAAGTAAAAGGCCTTGTCTTGGCAAGTCATAAGGCAGCCCCATCTTATGCTATATAAAAGGAAGTGCAGCTATCTATTCTATACACACATTATGTTCCTAAATAAGCAAGCGGCATATTGACCATTCACAAGTCTCCAGAACAGAGCAAGGAGTAGTATTTTTATTCTTGGGCACCACCCTATATTGAATAACTGCTATCTATACAAGACATTTCTATTCTTAATTATGCTATCTGGATAAAGTGCTATATTTCACAAAAAAGATGTACATTAACATTTGCTGAATTTGGTTTTTTAATTAATCTAACTAGTCCAAAAGGAATGTATTTTTGCTGGCCTGGAAAGCAAGTGCTGTAAATCTTTATGATCATTTTAAAGCATTATTTGCATATTGCTGGAAATACAAATCTTTTGCAAACAGAGTACTAATACCTTAAAAGGAAGAGGTCTTCCTAGAGACTTCTGCAATATCTTCATATTGGCAGAAATGCTAGCAGGATTGGCCAAGCAGCTCTGAATCTGCTGTGAAACAGATTGAATTTCCTTGGAAACCCTTGCAGATTAAAAAAAAAAAAAAAAAAACAAACAAACAAAAACACAACAAAAAAAATCAAACAAAAAACACACAGGGAAAGGGGGGGGAGAGAAAAAAGGCCACAGTTAACTCAGAAGTTTGAGAAACAACACGAAAGGATGCATAAAGAGACAAAAGTCCCTTCTCTTATCCTTCTATTAAAGGGGTAAAAATTCTAGAAGACCATTTGCGCAAGCATAAGACCAATGCTAAGAAACCTGAATTTTAAAGATGAACAGCTATTTAATCTAACATACTTGTATCACTAATGGAACACAACTTGGACACTAATGGTAAACAATATAGCTAATTAGCTATAACACTAAAGAAAAGAGTAATTAATACATACATTTAACAGAAACACAAATCAAAACCACTCACTTGTGCTGGTCTGATCCAATAAGCATCTGAGGAATTCTGTCAATTAGATGCTTCATAACCCAGTGCCAGTGCAGGGACAAAAGTGACAATCCTGGTGAATCTACTGTCAGGGTGTCAGAGACTGCCCAGAACCGGTCACGCCACAACAAGCAGTATAAAATCTAACAAGAAGCCAGAAAGGTTATAGTTTTCCCATTGCTGTGTGTTACAGAATACTTTGTACTTCAAGCAAGAGAAAAAGCAAACACACCATCACTTGCATTAACTTCAGACTCACACATGCTTTGTATTTAGTTGTACACAACCACTACTCAACTATAGCTCCCTAAAATTACCACATGGCTCTACTGGCAGGTGGAACTACACAAGTCAAAACCAAGCAAACCGTGCACCAAGTCTACAATGACATTGTCAGATCGCAGCAAAATTATCTTCATGATCTGACAAGGGAGAGGAAGAAACAAACCACCCCTGTGACCTACATGTCAGCTATCCAGGTTCAGGTATCTTTCTCTGAGATAGATGTGGATTCTCTCCACTGATGGTAAAGGGAGTAACTGGCACTTCTGTGACACAATTCATACCATCCTAACTGGGCAGAGAAGGCTTGAGATATCTATGTCCCAGGTGTCTATATTTAGGAAAGATAATTCCCACCTAAATATCTGCAGGTTGAAAAATCTACACTCCACACAGAAGAAATGAGAAGACAGAGCACAAACACAGTCACTGACACACTGATGTTAGGCATGTTCTGAATACCAACAGAAGCACTGCAATGTACTCAGTGGTCCCTGAAACTAAAAATAGCATGGTGCACACAATCTCATGTCACTTGACTTGCATAAAAATACTACAAAAAAAACCTACTCACATCATGCATGTCATCGTCACTTAAGGCCACCTGAGTAGACTTCACCCAGTGAAATGCAAATGCATCCCAAAGTTCAAAGAAAGCAGCAAGGTTGACCACGATTGTATGAGGAAGACAGTTGTAACTTCCTGGATCTGAGTTTTGGGGAAGAGGGAAAGAAAGGGAGAGACTGAGTGTTCCAGCCACATCACACGACACAAGGGTCAATTTCTGATCACTAAATGCTCTCTGTGGTTGGGTGGTGTGCGGAACCACCTGAAAAGATCTAAGAATTGAAGTAATAAAAGTAGTCCTTCATTATTTGTACAATCCTCTATTAACCCCTACGCATTTAATGAAGAGTAGTCCATAACGAGGGAAGCATTGACCAACTGCTTCTATGCAATGCACTAACTTCACTGCTTGATTTCCCCCCCTTTGTTTTAGGAGTAAAACATCCAATTTACATAAAAAAATAGAAAGAGGATTAGCACAAAAGCATGTCTGAAGAACTTGGCTATTCTTATTAGCCAAAGACAAAATGCTATTCCAGTTTTTCTCCACCATCATCCTGCAGTTTAGAATTAAGAGAGGAATGATACTCACTCATTACCCAGTAGAGGCTGGACATAAACGCTACATGTAACGTAAGATGTATCTTATTTAAGAACAATGTGTTACACAGCAGAGTAACTCTCATCTCACTGCTTTAAATTCACACAAACTTTCTCTACACATTCAGGACACATCATGTTTAAAGTACACATTTCATAACAGTGCAAATTAATTATATTTCAAACTGACCATAGAACCAAAAGGAACAGTGAAAAAAATCAGCCCACCTTTGTGGAAATCTAGAGACATTCTTAAAACACTATTTCTTGGCTTCTTGCTGGTAATCAAATTCTTCTCGGTGTAGCTTCTTTTTTCTCGGTCAAGAAATAATACTGCCCTGAATAAAAAAAATAAAGTCGTTAGAAATTCAGTACCATTTTTAAGTCTCTGCCTTACGGGGATGGTGAACTACAAAGTGACAGTTGATATTTCACTGTATTATGAAACAAGAATCAAGTGCAGCATAACTAATTGCTTGAATATGGTTTCTGCAGAAGCAAGCTTCACAAACAGCAGATTCCTGACTTCAGCAATCACCAGGAAGGAAAAAGTACTGAGCTACTGAACAGATGCACCACCACCACCTGTAGTACATGTGAGCAACTGCTTCCTTGTACTGTAATTGCAAAATCAGGCTATTTTTTGCTCTTATTAGGAAAATCAGTCCAAATCAAAAAGCAGGGCAACTATTTAAGTTTTCGGTCACAAATTTCACATTGCTGTTTCTGCCTCTTTTATGCTTCATCCCACAGTTCTGGTTGGTCCTTGAACTACTCCAGCCTATATGGAGAGCCCTGCTCCCTGTATTAGGTGATTTGTTTTAGTCTGAATCTACAGAAGACAGAGGCAAAAACCACAAATACCTGGAAAAAACCTCAGGCCTGGCATTTTAGATGACATCTATCAAAACCTAAGAACATACTCAGCAGATACCACAAGCATTTCTACAGCACCGATAAGTCAATGGGCAGTCTTTACAAGGTGGCTTGTTTAACCCACCGATTTGCTACAGACTTCAAAAGGATTAGAAGCTGATCTGTGTGTTCCATTTCTGCATCAAAGTTCATCGAATTTCTGATGATATCCAAGAACTGCATATTCCACCTTGGGTCCAGAGGCATCACATGTTCATCTAGGAAGACAGACAAGACAGAGCACAGCAGTGGAAATGTTATTCAGTGAAAGACTTTCCTCAATCACCTTGCCTATGCAAGAACATTAGGGAAAGAAAGAAGGAAACCTAAGAGGAAGGCAGAGTCTTAAGCTCCCTCTCACTCCAGATATCCAAACAGAAAAGCATTAAGTTGACTGCAGGTTCTGTAAAACAGAACAGTGAAAGTAAATTAACCAGTGGTCAGAGTCCCCAGAAAGACAGCCGGGAAACTAAGATCCAACTCCCTTTCCCTTCACAGTTCCAGGCAAGATATCTGGGACCATGCATAAAGGCTCCAGTGTCACTGTATGTAGCTTTCAGGCATCTAACAAACTTGGAAAGGAAACCACAGACCTGAGCTCCCAGTAAAACACTGCAGGAAAATTATAGACCTCAACATAGGTTTTATATGGGCCAGCACAATAAATACTGGGAAAAAAGTAGGATGCGTAACCTATCTGGTCAGAAAGGCAGTAGATATATGCATTGCTCTCAATAACATCACTGAAATCTGAGCTGTAGGAATACAGAGTCAGGATTCATAGCCATAGCACTCTTACCTAATTTGCACAGGATGAATGTATTTAATCACCACATTTGCAGTTCTAGACAGCAAGAGTGGCTTTGTTGTTACTTTTTTTGCAACAAGAACAACATATAGTTAGAATGGAGCCTTTGTTTTGTTACACACATTCCCTAAGAAGGGTTGCAGTGTGCTCAGAAAACAAACAAAGGAAGCACCTATGTCTTACGTCAATTTTTTTTCAGAAGTACCTGTCATAGTCGGCTGTAGCAACTTGATCATGTTACTGACTCCAGACGAGAGGGGACTGGCATAGAAACTACCAAGGGCTACAGCACCTGCTTCCAGCTGAATCCGCACTGGATCTGAAGGTGAAAGGCAGAGGACACAGGTGTAAAAGAGCATTTAGTACAAATAAATAAAAATAACTTCAACTGAAGCAGCCAAGCAGCCCGAATCTCATCTATGCATGCACCCCAGACATGCTGGTTGCTCCTACTTTGTATTAGCTCCAAGAGCTCTTAAAAGCAGTCAGAATATCACGGCCAAAGAAATAAATGCAGTAAAAGCGTTCTAGTTAAACTGGTGATACTACGTGTATGCTATCGAAAGTATGGCTTATGAAAATCCATGAGTTTATGCCTTCAAATCTTTCTCTCAGTACATCTATTTTTTTTTTTTAATTGGGGGGAAAAAAAACAAAGGTCACCTAAGAGCACATGTCACTAAAGTAACTTTCTAGATCTTTTCTAGTTTATAGACACACCTGTCTAGAAAGACAGCAAGATCAAAGGGGAACTATCCCATTCATGTAGGGACAATACAGCCCAAGATTTCTCACACACTTAGCTTCCTTGTATAGTGTATTACTTGGACTAAGGCCTGTCTAAATTTTCCACAAGTTTAATGTAATTAAAGCCATTAAGCAAAATACCTCATCTCAGCTGCTATCCTGAACGTTCAGGCAACACAACTTCAGAAAATCTCAGTTCTGCAGTTTTCTGGCTTTCTAACCGTTTGTATTTCAACACAAAACAAACAGCAGGCATTTTACTGGTTTTAGTACCATTATTTTTAAAAAAGTGATAAGAAAGGCATATTTGCTTACATAGACCAAGAGGTAGTCAAAAATAACTGTAATTCAGAAGCAGGACAAGCTACACACATGCTTGATGTTTAGCCCACAGTCTCCTGTTGTCCCTAATATGCACAACCTGTTTCTGTCTCTCCCTGGAGCCTCAATGCCCTTGATTTAGCATGGATAGTTGAGAAGTTTCATATCAAACCATTTGAATGGTCTATATGTTTTGACAGAATACAACTTGTGAAGATAAAATAAACCAGTCCTTAGGCAAAAGGGTAAGTTAAGTAATTACATACCAAGCACCTGTGGCAGGTTTTTGGCTAAGGAGTTAAGCCATTTAACTCTCAATGTCCAATCTTGGTTGGTCGCCTTTTCTATGAACAACTTCACCGAAGTCTGGAGAACTTCCATTTTATCTATCCAGCTTGCATCTATCTCAACAGCACTGAACTTGAGACCCTCAGGATTAGTGGACTGCATAATTTTTTGAAGGTCTTGCAGAGTCAGTGGTAGTGTCCTGAAACACAAAGAAGTGAAATCCAGCAATCTAGGGCTTGAACTGCCAGTTCCAGGAAAGAATGTATTTTGCAAGTCAAGCTACACAGCATACAACTGTCTTCAGGCAAGAAGGCAGCAATGCAATAACCTCTCCTCTTTTCTTTATTTGGCTTTAAAGCCAGCTTCCAACTTCATATCAGTTGGGAGTACCTACTATTATGAACTCACTATTGCCAAATGTTTGATCAGTGTCAGAAGTGAATAGGCACAGCATTCCACTGAGAAATTATCATAGGTTTTTGCACCAGAATGATATGTGAAGTAAGTTAAAAGACAAAGATAGAAGGCAAGTGTCACTGATTAAAAAAAAAAAAAAACAAAACACCACCACCAGCACATAGCTAAGGTTTCACAATTTCAACATTACATCTCTGTACTAACTTCTACAGCTTGTTCATTCACTGGAACCAAACCACAGCACCTGTCTACAGAAGGTCACTGAGCAAAGCAGGCAGGCAGACAATACTAGACAAGTGCTGTGAGAACAACAGTTATATTGCACAAGAAATCATTAGAAGAGTTCTTGCATATGGCTCCTGTACATGAGACTTCCTTCAGACAGCTCTGTTTGAAGGAGATTTGTTTTATCACCTGAAGCTACTGGACCTAAATAACTGAGGAATAATTGTTTACGTTAAAGCAGGAAGGACTGAGGATCATTAGTATATTTAAAACCAGTGAAATTTTTTTTTTTAAAGCTCAGAAGGAAACTGAAGGAACAGATTTTTGGGCCTCTTATTGCCTTGTAAACCCACTGTTTGCCTTCACGTTTTCTGCTAAATCCCTACTCCTAACAACTTAAAATGGGTCATAGGTACTGACTAAAGATTGACTAGAGTCAAGCATTTTGGACTGAAGAATAAAACGCTAATTAAACTTGTATTTGTAGTGGTTGCATGGAAACGTAACAGGAGCCTCAGTTACAGAGTGTGGATGACCACAGTCTCTACCCACACAATTTGCTCAGGACAAAGTTTTGCAGGGAACAACGACATGCCACCAGTAGTTCATGCATATCTTGTTTCTTACTCATTTATTAAACACAAAATGTTTCTTGCCTACCTGCAGTTTTTAAGGTTTAGTCTATTCACACAATACATTAGGACCTGTGCATCACTCTGGACTGTGGAAAGAAGCGAGTCTTCAGCTGCAAACAGGCCTGTAGGTAAGGAGTCTGGCCACAGTCCCACTGCTAGCAAGGAGTCACCCCAAGTTTCAGAGGAAGCCAGAGATGAAGCATGCTTCGTAACCAATTCTAACACAAGCTACAACAACCAACCAAAAAGCAGTTCAGAATCATAATGAAACATATATTCAAGTATAAAATAGCTCAGGGAACTCTTTAATTACATGTATTTACTATGAAATCACTACAAACCAAACGTTCTACAAATGCTATATAACCTACAGAAGTACCAAAACACACCAACCATGAGTGAAATAGCAATATTCACTTCCTGTTTTAAACTGTATAATATGTTATCTCCATATGTCAGTGTTTCAAGCTATAGTTTCACCAGTATTAGTATCCCAAAGTCTCAGCTGAAGCTGTCAAAAAACAAGTAAGCCTCAGAGTCCCACTCTGGATCCCTTATGCTGCAGAAGTGAGCCACTATCTACAAAATGTCTGACAAACTGTATTTATCCCTCAGGGAATATCTCAATAAGCACATCCCAGTCTTTATACAACTCTTGCTCATTTGACCTCTGTCTCCAGCAGCATGCCACCAGGCTGAAAAAACATGTCACAGAAGTACAGGTGACATCTGAAATTCACTGTACTTCACCATGCAATACCAAAAACCCCAACTTCTGGAGCTTCAACTGATCTGTTACAGAGTAAGTTATATGCAGAACATTACTGCTTTCACTGGAGCCAAAAAAGGCTCAGAATCTAAAAGATATAGAAAATGCCCCAATGCCACTTAACCCCTCTGCTCTTCATCACCTGACAGATGCCCGAGAGGACATTTAAAATTTTTTGGATCATCTCTCAGAGCACCATCTTCATCAACCTCTTGCTCAGGTACTTAGGAAACAGAGAAACTCAAAACTAGCCTCATGAAGTGGTATCTGTCATTTATCTAGATGATGTAAGAAAAGCTTTCAAACGCCAGACTTTTACCTTTTGGTTAACCTGCAGTTGCTGTGAGCGGCCATAAACTTCCCAACAGGCTCTGTAAAAAGACTTTGCTAACCCAAGGCCTCTTTGTACCTGCTGCACAATTAGCACAGCAGCCTGAAGCAAAGGTGACAAAGATGACACAGAACCTGAAAGACACAGAGCATACAGGACGATATGAACGTTTAGTAATTGTCAACACTCTCTGAGAACAAACACTAGTTTAGACCCTGACGAAGATCCAAAACAAATGAATCCTAC
Organism: Falco biarmicus; assembly: GCF_023638135.1. Taxonomy (NCBI): domain Eukaryota; kingdom Metazoa; phylum Chordata; class Aves; order Falconiformes; family Falconidae; genus Falco; species Falco biarmicus. Next base: position 4,626,721 of record NC_079293.1, on the reverse strand, counting down.
TGTGTCCTGAAAATTGAGTGGGTTCTTCCCAGGGTTAACAAAAAAATCTGACAAGACTGTAAATAATAGGTGACCAGCTCAAAGTAAGACCTCAAGTAGCCAAGATAAACAAAATTCAGTGTCGTCTTGCCCCAAAGAACAACTTGAATAGGCCTTGTGCAAACCCTCTATTTCACTGATTTTCATTTAGAATATATTGCCTTCCCTATAGCAACAGACAACTGACACTTGCAGGTGTCTGAGGTCTCCTTACAGAGTGCTCAAGTTACCATCCTTTCATGATTTGGGCCTACTTTCTGAGAACACAAAACCCAACCCAAAACTACCTAATTATACTATACTATGCATTTACATATAATAGGACATAATGTAATAAAATAACCAAGTTTAATATTAAAAGAGTTAATACAAACATATGTAATGAGCCTAAGTTAATAAATATTGAACAGACTCTTCTTACCTGCTATCGCTGCCTTGGTTTCTGAATGCACAGCCATAAGTGCATCACAGATGCTATTTCCCACTAAACCCAAACCATGCAGGAGTAACTTCAAATCCAGATCATCCAATACATTTCCATCATTCTCCCCAGGAACGTAAATTTCAACCCCACGATTTCGCATGGCTCTGGATATTTCCCCATGTGCAGGATCCATGGAAAGGAAAAGCCTGACAGACATTAGAATAGAATAGTTCAGTTCGAAGGGACCTACATTCTTAAGATGTAACTTAGGGCTTTAAACCACTCTTCATAAATTAAGTTCATCTTCATAAAAATGGGGATACTGATATCTAGAAAGACAGAGACATCTACTGGATTTAAATGAGAAATCTGTATGAATAATTATACTTCGAAATTAGCCACAGATCCATTGCATGATTTTTAACTCAATTACATCTGAACTATGTTTATTTTATCATTTACCTACTTAAAAAAAAAAGTTAAAATATGCCTCTGAGCTCTAAAGACCACCATTAAAAGTCTTAGCAACAGCTTCAGATAAATCTGTGCTATTTAGAAACGAAAAGTATCCAACACCCAACTAGTTAATCCTATCAGTAGACATCTCATAAAAGCAAGGAGAGAAAAAAACTTCCAAGATACAATGCAGCAAAAAAAGGTTACTAGAAAGTCTAAGACCTTGTTTCCAATTCAGAGGAACCAGAGCACATCAGCCCCAATATTCTTTTCATGAAATTATAAAAGGTAGGAATTATACAGAATAATCTGTATGTACTCCTCCCATCTTCCCCAGAAACCACTTCAGATCTGAGAGAATACAGACTGTCTGGTTGGTGTTTTTTTTGTTTTGGTTTGGTTTTTTGTTGTTGTTATTTTGGGGTTTTTTTAAATTCTGTCACTGCAGGAAACTCAAATTTATGAATGGGATGGAAAAAGCCGGGAAGAAAATTATTATGTCCATATACCAGTTTTCATCACCAACATATCTGAATACTTTGCCATCTTCAACACATGTATTGTCAACTCCATTACAGTGAGACAAGGAAATGCTGAAATCCTAAATTAGAAATGGAGAATCAAGGCAGAGATATACTGGTATGAATTTTCCAGTGTAATAGCCTGTGTTGCAAAAGGGATACAAAGCCAAGTCTCTCAAGCTCTCTAACATATGCTCATCACAGTGTAGTTTTCTTCCTTGCCAGTGTCACTGCATTACATGGCAAACTGAACAGCATACAAAATAGCAAGACTGGCTCACTGCTGACTTTTTTCTAATCTGCTATTTAGTAGGAGGAAAAATAAGGTAAAAAAAAAGCGAAAAAAAGGAAAGAAGGAAAAAAAAAGCAGAAATGCAAAGCACCTGAAGTTTGGATGAGGAGCTATTGTAGGAATTGTGCCATCTATCACACCTCTCTCACTCATGGTAAGAATTCCTCCTGGTTCAAGTAAAGCATTCAAGCGGTCCAGCACAGAAGGGCTATAATCAAAAGAAATGTTTATGGTTATAAAAAGGTAACAATTCAATCCCTTTCTGATCTGAAATCAAAATGGTACCGTTCTTAAGCAAAAAGCCAAACAGCTAATTACGACAGAAGACAACAGGAAAACTATCACCTGCTAAGCTGTCTGAGAAGCAAGACACACTTCCAGAAAAAGTTACTGCTCCCGTGTGTTGTTATCAAACGCAAAAACATTCAGTTGTGAACCATACAGTAAAAAGCAAAATAAATTAGGGAGGCCAAGGGATTTTCTCAGTGAAACAAAGCCACTAAAATCTCTTACTTGCAGAAGTTAACATTGTCCATCAACAGCCAGTCTCCAGACTGCAGGGCCTGAACCAACATCCCATCCACCCACTCAAAAGTGCCATGGCTGTTGTGGTCAGCAGCATGGGCCTGCTGCAGCTTGAAACGGCGAAACTCTTCTACCAGGTGAGCAAACTCTGAAAGGAAGTGTATTTTACACGAAGACGTACATTACTGAGGTAGCTGCCTGCTCCATTCAAGAAAAATAGTTATTTTGTTAACAAGCATACGTGCTTCCCACTTTTTAAGGGAACGTAACAGCAGAGGCTCCAACTCTTCAAGTAGCTTCCCACAGGCAAAATCCATGAGGACAGTGAGGGTTTGCAAGCACAGAGAAATATAAACTAGACTGACACTTCTCTCCAATGCTTGTCCCCCATCAGATGAAGTTTGATGGGTATTAACATCATACTTTAGACAACGATATAAAAAGAAAAAAGGGAAAGAAGAAAAAACAACCCATACATTATTCTCCTGACAGCTGTAATGCTCAGCTGATCAGTGCTTCAGAGAACAAATGCAAGAATAGAATATCCAAATACCCTTTCTTAGGAATACAAGGTAAGAGCTTTATAGCATCCTATGTTGAGTAGTTCAGTACAGGAGAATTTCAGTATCAACTACTGATCACTAGCAGGTGTAACTACACAAAAAATAAACCTGAAGAGCCACCATCAATGTAACTTTTTCAGAAGCTATGAAGTAGCACAAAAAAACCCCTACAACTCCCTTGCATTGCAGATTTATTATTTCTTTCATTTTCTCCAAAGGAACATTATAGCGTCACTTCAAATTGCCCACCATACATACCTGCCTTTGAGTAAGAGTTTATTTTGTTGTTTAGTCGCTGGGTAAGTACAAGTATTCCCTCCAGTTTGCTCACTAATTCAGTTGTAACACTTCTACCTCCTTCACCCAGAGATTTGGGTTTGTAATTCAGGATGAAATTGCTCCAAGCACGCAGCACAAGTTCAGCATCATCTGCACAAATTTCTGTCAGCAGGAGACTGTCCCTTACTAGTGTGCTCACAGCATTCTCCACTTTTTCCAAAAGGCGCTGCCATGGCCTATTGATATCAACCTGCAAACATGCCATTAGAGTTAGTTTGTCCGGAAGACTGTGGTGCCTAAGGCTCCACTTGGTGCTTAAACACTAAGATTTGCAGGTAGGAAGAAGAAATTACAGCCACACTACCAACACAGTATTTACCTGTTCAAATCCACCCAGGAGTTCAGTTGTATCCATCGCACTGTTCATTGCCATGATTTTTAGTCGATGACCAGTCAGATGGGCCAGCAGCTCAACAATACTGGTTTTGCCGACAGCTGCTGGGCCCACCAGGATTACCATCCAGCTCATGTGCACACATTTCATTATGGACTCGAGCGACTGCAGTGAATGATGCAGAAGTGAGAGATTTCTGCCAGGACGATGAATATAGTTGCCACGAGAAAGAACTGAATAACCGATCTGGAATGGATGAGACACAAATGGGTGAGTACTTCAAGAGGCAAAGGGGATTTCGCTATGCCAGTCACTTCCTTCTCTTTCAACTCTCAAAAACTCTTGTCAGTTTACCTGAACATTATATGGAGTGATGTGAAACTCTCTGGTTCCTGTATACACAGCAGCTTCCTCACCAAAAATGTCTCTAAACGTAGATATAACCTAAAAGAGTTGAAAGAGCAAAAAAGAGACTTGTCAGTTAAGTTATCCATTCTTCTAAAGATTTACTTACAAAATAGCCTTTCCTCTCAGCCCCACAGCTGTGTGATGGTAACTAACACAGTTTAAACTCAAGTGGCATTTCATTCAAAGTGCAGCAAGCAAGTAAAGTGAGTGTGAGCTACCCACAGCAACTCCTTCATTAACCATGCTTTCCTGTGACTCGAAGTACTCTAAGTAATGTTTCTCTTTACCAAAATACCGGGAAGTAAGTCACTCCATAAATAAGCTCTTTGATAACACACAAAAATTGTAATACTACAGGGAAGGGGAAAGTATGCCTGTGAGACAAATATCCAATCACATATAGTCGGTAACTTCAGTCTTGCAATTTGATTGACTTTTAGTTTAATACCATGTAAATGTTGTGAAATGAAACACAAGCAAAGGATTTCTAAGCAAGAGAGGGATAAGTGGGTAGCAAAGGTGGAATAACAACTGCGGTGAGTGTGTTTTGTAAGAGCAACCTTAAGCAGTGAGTTTAACAGAACGAGGGGAGCCATCTGACAGGCAGATGAAAGAACTGACAGATAAATTAAAGTCAATAAAAGAAATCCAAGCCAGAACAATTTAACAACACTGGCAGGGAAGAGCAGAATTAAAGGACATTATTTTTATTTACCATACTGACACAAACGCTTTTTAACCATAAATTTAAGAATCTCTCCATATCTCAGTGCTATTTCTCTTCTCTGCTGTCTTCTTTCCTCACAAATATGCATGCAACCCGTGCCACTTCTATGAGAACATTATTAATGCAGAATCACACAAGAATATGCTGTGTTTTGCTCTAAGTCCTCTGTTATTCTGCTTGCCTTCATTTATCTCAGCTTTCTACTTTTATACTAGTAGGTAATCAAACTGGTATTTTAAATGACAAGAGGAGCAGGTACCTGTGTGACACTTCAAAACCCGAAACCTACCTGTTTTTGTTTTGTAAGAGGTAATGTCTATGAATGAATTTCAAGGCATCTTAAAGTTTACACTTGGATTTCTAGAAATACTTCCTGACAATCTGAAGAGCAAGGAAGAATACCACATGGCTCACCTTTTCTTTGTCTTTCCTGGTTCTCATTCTTTCTCCATACACCAAAAAAACATGCTGGCCTGGATCATAACATCCTGGTGACTGGTCAACAAGCATAAGCTGGCACCAGCGGAAAAGATCACGTAAGTTGAACTCCCAGGGTCCTCCTTTCTGTCCCCACTTTTTTTCAGTCATTACTTCTTTGTCAATCTGGAAAAAGTAGCATTTTAAAAAAAACAACCATCTTTTATTCTGCCCAAGTGCTGGTCTTCAAATATATTGTTTTTAAAATTCAACTGAACTTCTGCCTTTGGCACTGCTTACAAGACAGAGGATAACAGAAAGAGCAAGCTGTATTCACTTTCTGAAAACATCAGGAATCAAAGCTAAATTTAATTTGTCTATTACTAACTCTCTCAATGCTCAGATTGCACACTATAAATGAATATTCTGTAAGATACTGCCACAAAAGATTTTACATAAAGCCACGGAATACTACCTTCACTTAATATTACTACCGGGTTTTTTTGTTTCATGACATGAAGATTAAATGTAATTTCAGAAGCACGACCATCAATAAAATTCTTACTGTGAATTTTATATTCAGCACTTTGCTCAAAATGGCAGCATCTAAGCCACAAAATAGCAGATTAAGTTGATGCCTTGCAGTTAATGCTGGTTGAAAACCTTTTGAATTAGCAAAATTTTAGATCCAAGCATCTCTGAACCCTTTGCTATGGGCAAATCCTATCAGGAAAGGCCTTCCTTTATTGGTCTCAGTGTTCCAGAAGAATGCCACATATACTTACAAGCTTCTGCTTCTGTAAAAGTCAGATGCTGCTTTCACAAACAACATGCCATAATAAAGAGCAGATTAAGAATTCAGACCAGGAACAAAAATACACATTTCAGTTCAGATACAGCTCATTCTGTTTGTGCTTCAAAAATAATCTATATGTGTGGAAAAACATCATTTTCTCAACTCACTTCAAGCTAACAAACCATAAATTTTTCCACCTTTTGTGGAACAAAGCCTTTATTTCTAATTTATTTTATCTTCTGTGAAAAGTAATGCTTCTTCAGTTATCAACCAAGTATCTGACTGTAGCGGTACAAGAGTTCAGGTGGGTTTCAGTGGTGTCTCCTTTACTTTCTTCTGCATATACTTCCATTCTGCTTTTTTACCCACATACTTCTCCGTAAAAATGCTTGGAAATATAACATTAGATTTAATTTTTAAAATCTTACTGCCTTCTGCCAATTTCTACACAAAAGAAATTAAGATATATATTTACCTTGTTATTGAAAGCAACCATGTTAGCAATAATACTTTTATCAATAGCAGGAAACAGCGTATTCCCAATAAACTCCATATCCTCTGCAGACAGTGGATCAACATACACCTGTAGATTCAAGAGCATGCCAAGCGTTGATACAGTCAGAAAACTACAAGACAGGATTCGTGACATAGTTTAAACCAAAAAAATAAGCTTGCCTGTGTAAATCTATTAAGAAAGGACTTGGGCAGACCCTTTCTTCCACCTCCTTGTCTGTAAGGATTCTGGCATCCAAAAATCTTAGTCATCTTGTGCTGTACGTGAAAATTCATTCCCAATTCTGGAACATAAATCTCTGCTCTGTGGTCAAAGCATGCATTGAGCCCCTCTAACACAGACTGAGAAGCCAGGTTCAACTGAGGAAAGAAATAAGGATATAACATTAATGCTCCACAAAATACTTTGGCATAATCTCTAGTTTAACAGTCTGGGATACTCAGAAGGTATGATGCAACTTCTTTGCTGTTCTAGCAGTCATATGTTATTACATCCAGCTAGACTGTTACTACACTGAAGCAACTAACACTTTTCCTAATGTGCACTTGCTCTCTGAAAATATATTTTCACCATGATAACAGAACAATTCTCCACTGTAAAATCTGCACGTTCAAGAAGTTTCTTCTGAACTTATGTTCACAGATCTGTGACATTCAGTGTTTTGTTTGCTTGTTTTTTTAAACGAAGGAAGTCTGGGTTATTTAAATATAATGGTTGTTTAATGTGGTATTCTCCATAACAGGAAAAAAAAAGGTATAAAAACAGATAAAGAATTTAAGATTTTGCACTCTGCAATAATCAGAATGCATGCTGCCAAGAAGCGAGCTATGTGCGTGCGTATGCTTGAAAGCACTTGCTACATGGTACAGGAACAAACCTGTGGTGGCAAAACGGAACTCTTCATCATAATTAAATCTGTACCTAGTGTATTAGCACCAGCAAACCCCCTCCTATTTCAGTGAAATTATATCTTTATAAGAGCATGTGTATCAAAACTTCTGCTGACGTGCTTCCCAAAAACTCTCAAATGTAAATTAAATCTATCCTTGCTTTTCTGCAGGAATTTATGCTGGGATTCGATCCTTGTTCCTGTGTCTAAAAGAGGTCTACTCAAAACCAGTCTTTTACACTCCCTCCACAGAGGGCCAATGGGCAGAGGGACTTGGAGATTATTTTTCTTTTAAGCAGAACTATTGCTTTCAATGTGGCACTAGATGCACATAACTAAAAGTAAGCAAAATTTATTTCAGCCATCAGCCCATGAAGGTATTTATCCTACATGGCAAATCACCCCCTTTGCTCTTCCAGAACATTCCATTTTATTTTTACCTCAAACTTGAATTTACCTCATCCAATACAATCCAGTGTCCAGCCTTTAATGCTGCTAGTAGTGGTCCATCACGCCAGGCAAATTCTCCTCCCTTCCCACCTTCAACAGGCAAGTCTGTCCCAAACAAGTCTGTTACATCCTTTGGGAAAAGAGAACAGGGGAGAGGAAGGGTGGGATTACAAAACTTCGCAAAGGTTCATAAACAGCCTTTGTTAACTTTACTTCACATTTTCTTCCTCCCCTTCCCATACGTACATTTTCCCTCTATTTAAAAAAAAAGTCAGAACTTGCTGGATGCTAAAAGGTTTTCTATGATAGGACTCCAGTGACCAGCTAGTCACTGTTTTTAACACCAAAAAACTAAATTAGAACAGAAAAACTAAAAAGCCTTAAAACAGTTTCCAAGTCACTTTACAGAAGCCAAGAAAAACCACAGGAGACACAGATACACGTCTTCACTTGAAAAGAACAGAAAAAACTGGTAATTGGTATTCGCTCAAAGAAGCTCACTGCTTTTTCTGGTTCCCCCTTCCCATCTAGTTTTATCTTGAGAGCAGGAAGGAAAAAATGACATTTCAGACTCAGTGTCAAATTTAAAAAGAACTATGCTTTTTAAGTTAAACAAAATCTCCCCCCTGCCATAAAAACTAAGTTACAAAGACATTTTATTCTACCGTTTGCTCAGACAGGTTGATTCGAACAAGACAGTTTCCCGAGGCTTTTGCCAGGGCAGCAACTAGACTAGTCTTGCCCACTCCTGGTGACCCCTCCAATAAAATAGGTTTGTTAAGCTGTAGGGCTCTTAACAGTCTTTGTGCGTTCACTGCTGTAGTCCCAGCATTTAGAGCATAGTCTGTAATGTTGCTCCTTTGAAGAAGAGGGCCTAGAACAAAGGAAAGGTAAACCAGAAAACAATTAAACCAAATGTTTACGCTGGAGCTGCTGACAGCGTGCTTCTGAATGAAACTGTTCTGTCTGTTAATCACTGATCTCATTACAACAAGCAACGGAGATCAAGCTTGTACCCCATTCTCACAGACGGAGCACATACTTTCTGTTTGACCCGCAGTTGTGTCTCAGCCCATCTCCACATGCTTTTGTTGAATTTTGTAAAAGCATATGAATATACGATTTATTTTGCCATGATACTTGGACACTTCCTGCTTCATGATCTAAACTAGAGATCTATCACAGAAAAAATCATACATCTGTACTTGTGCTTCAGATATGTGGACATAAAACTCAAAAGCGGCTTTTGAAAATTTGGCACTGAGGGATACAATTCAGTCATGTTATAGAACAACATATTAATCTGCTCCATACACTGCTAACTCTGTGAAGGAAGACTGCTTTAATTGAAACGTGGCGCTAGGCATGTACTTCCTTTACTGCTACTATGACATACAGCAAGGAGAGAGTACAGAGCTAGTCTGCCAAATTGCAGCCGGCACAGCTCACTGGGACATCACTCTGCAAATTCTGTAATACAGCATTGCTCAAGTATACAAGATATTAATCACCACTTTATCTTACACATCTTGATACCTGTTTAGTAGCAGAGGGGAAACTAAGCAATTTACAAAGAAGCATTACCTTGTACAATTTTATGCACGACTCACATAACCCACGGATATAAAAAAAATGTTCAAAGCTGAATGATTAATACAGCATTAGGAACATATAGTTCTATGTATTAAAACCCAACCAGCTCAACTAGAAAGCTCAGTCATCACTTTGTAGTGATGACTTAGTCCTGTCACTGTATTTTGAGGGTAGAAAGCAGTATTTTGGTAGTTCCATTTGCACCAATTTGTGACATGAGGGACTAAATTTTGCACAAATTGCAGTTTATCTTTGAGAGGCTACAGCAAGGCAGGGCTCTAGTCTTCATTCTGTTTAGCACTGTATGCAGGACTCCTGCTTCCCATGCTTTACAGAAGGGCCAGGATGAGCTGTAGCTTTAGTTAGTGGAAGTTAGCAGCCATTCTAACCATGCGAAGTGACAGAAAATTACAGCTCAGAATTAAAGAAGCTTTATTACACCAAGAAGCCTACCAAAACTAGACCATTAACCAGTAATTTTAAAAAGTCAAAGAAAGCAATTAACATGTGCCTTCTTAATAAACGTGACCCAATTGCAACCAACATACTTGGAGGCAGAAAAGGCTTTTTTTCTAAGGCCTGAAAACAAACTATAGATTGTACCATGATTGCTCAGGTACCCTACTTAGACCTAGTGGATAACAGAACTATTGGGAATAAAACCCACAGAATAAATGTCCCACTCCCACAAAGTCTCTTGCCTCTTGGAATAAAAAAGGGGTGGATTCCCATAAAGTCATCCATCCACACAAACTCTTTCTCCTTTGTTCGGTCATAAATCTTCAGTTCATTCTTCTGATAATCAGTCAGCTCAAGGAATTGACTCATTTTGTCATGTAAGAATGTCAGGCATTTTTCACGAGCTAATAAAGCCGTATCAGCTGAGCAGGATGTTGTACCTGTAATTAGAAAAGTTAAAAGTGCTTCACAAACGTAACTAGGCACATGTATCTTATGACTAAGAAACTCAGTTCCTTCACAGATGCCATTTTTGTGCACACAGGTTTGTATTTCATGTTAGGGATTCTACTTGCCAGTGCTTCCAGTAACATTTAACATGGACAAATTGTTCTGTGTGCAATAATTAAGGACACCTTATTTCCAAACCCCTTTATTCTACCATCACTACCATCCTGACCCTTTGCTATAGTTGCTCCAGGCCTTCTTTCCCTGCATTTCTTGTGTTTTTTTCGCCACTCCTATCTCCTATTTATCAGCTGGGCCCGTGACCGGACATTGAAAGATGCATTCTGAGCTATGCACGATACAGGCTAGTATCCAGATGCTGACATGTGGGATGGGAGAGAGAATAACACGTGGTCATGTGATTAAGTACCATATCAGCTCAGAAAACTCAATAAAAAACACAAGCTTTCTTAATTTGTGTGCTAGCTTTCGAATTATTATGACTACCTCTAATTTACTTAAGCTTGCTGGATTACTCAAACTGTTGCTACTGAAACACAAAAAAGGCATACAAGTACAGGATATTGTTAAATGGAAGCATAAACAACTCTTGGAAAAGTTCCATGCTGCCCCAAAAGCATTTTATTGCATTCTACTAAAAAATATTAATACAAATATATACCTTCATCTTTTCTGCTACCAGATGAGCACTGAAGACTTACCTGATCCTATCCCATCAATGTATACCAGACATGCAGCATGGACAAAAGACATCATTGGAGATATGTAAAGAATGCTATATTCCTTGGCAGAAGTTGACTCTTCATTCTCTACCATGACATTCATAAACTTAACCCAGGACAAAACGTCTCGCACACTGAGAATACACTGGCGACCAAACTCTTGATTAGTTAGCCATTCAACAAAGTCCATCATGAGCTCTGCTATGTCTGCCCCTGAAAAGAGTAAAAAAACAAACCCCCAAAAAAATCAATGGAGCTACCACATAATTTTGTTGGTCACACCTACTACAGTGTTGCATAAAAAGCATCAATAAAGTAGACATAGCTGTCATATGCCTGAGCAACGTGGATGGGTACTCCATGTCCTAACAGGCAGGATAACCAAAGAGTTAGTCCATACCTGTGCTGTCATTACAGATAGTATTAGTCACTTGATTCTGTCTTGTTACTTGAATTTAAAACTAACAGTGAAGCTGCTGGCAGAAAATGAAGTGTCAGTTCTTTCAACACCTTACATGGAAACAAAGAATGGGCACTGAAGGGCTGGGGATAATTCAACTACCTGGACAGTGAAGCAAATACAGCCTTGAACTTACTTCTGGCTAGCCGTGTAACAACATACACAATGAGGGAAGAACAAAGTCCGAACTATTTCATAACTGTCCTCAGACAGAAATGTACTTATTGAAAAAGGGGACACACAGGTGTAAATTCTGAGAAAATTTCAGCAGCCTCCATACTAATTTGTTTTTTAACAATGTTTGAATACCAATACAAGGAGAAATACCCACCTCGATGGTTTATTCCGCTCAGTGACAACCCTGGATGAAGATTGTGTTTTACAATCTGTATCAAATCATCACGGCCATTGCTTTGCGGACACCATATTTCTGTAAATCTGTTGCGCAATGCAGGAGAAAGCTGCAAATGAGCAGAATGACATAGCAGTTGAAGTTACATGACAGCATATTACATAAGGTTGCAGTTAACCGATAGCCTTGTAGCCCTAGTACTTGCAAACAATAAATAAAATTACCAATCTAGACCTTTCCTTCTAATTTTGCCAAGGTCACTCTGTAACACAATCTTTGAGAGAATGTGGATTTTAAGATTCCTAGTATTGGCATCAATCCAGGAAATAAAAGATGAAGAAAGTTGAAAAGAATATGGGAAGAAACGGAGCTGGTTTGCAAGGACCAAAGCTCCATTTCATTCTAGGACATCACGTATCAAGCAATAGCTACACAATGTCCCTTTGCATACAAGAAGCAAACTACCACACGGAAATTTGCCTTCAATTGGAACTCGCTTCTGTAATTCCTCTTTTCCTCTGGCTGAATTAGTCAAGCAAAAAAACATTAGTGTAAACATAATGCAGAAATAAATCCCCTTTAAACACATGGCTTTACAATGAGTTGTTCTGTACTGTAGAAACCACTGTAAATGGAGTATCCATCTTCTTTTGAGTAGAAGAGCTTATAATTCCTTTTTTTAGTTCTAGCTCTCAACACTGCTTAAAAGTTTATTTTGTTGGGTCCCCCTCCCCCCAGTCTGTCCTAAGTTACTTAAAGCTGAACTTCAGAAACAGATTTCCTCATTTAATGAGAAAGGTCTTTGGGGATGTGATGTTCATACCCACTGAAAATTACAAGATGACTTCTGTCACTTTCTGAACAGTATTACAGAGAATAATCTATTACACAACTTCACACTACTCCAGACTCACGTTAGAGTTGGATTTTCTTGCTTCCTGAGCCACAGTTCCTGTACTTGAAGTATTCTACATACCAAGTCTACCTGGAGTATTTAGAGGCCTGAAGTTTTCTGACTTTCTGCTGAGCATCGACTTAGTGTTGTCAAAACGTCAGCACACAAAAGTGACGAAAACCAGATACATCCTGATCCTCCTCTACAGCAAGGAAGCAGATACCTCCTAGGAAGCACCGGAGGCCAGAACTGGCATGACGCATTTTTGCATTGCACCTCCAATCACTAAACAGTCAACATGACCAGAAGATACAGGCTGTATTTCCAGTTGCTTTGACATTTACCTCTTTTTTCCCAAAGTCACCTCCTGGGTTCATGGTTGCAAGGATACGGAATTTCTTTCCTGCAACTAACAGCTCTACCTCATTTTCCTCATCGTCTTGACCACCTTTTTCAGCAAGTACCAATGTCTTTTCAGCTTCAAGAACACTAGAGAAGGTTAAAAAAATGTTTTAAATTTCATTTCACACTTCAAAACGTCACTTAAAAATGAAAATCACATGAATTGGGCAGAAGTCATATAAAAATTCAAAATAATAATTTTTTTAAATCTGTTCATCCTCCCCAAATGAGAACACTTCTGATATTGTTCAGAAGGAAACTCTACCCAATCCTGTCAATAAGGTTCAGCTCAAATGATCTGTCAAAAAAACCTTACCTAATAAAGTGTTGCAGCACTCTCCAAACTAGCCAGCTGCAACAAGGCCTTTTACCATCACATACCAGCACACTCTTCATGCCAGTCCCTCTGCTGCCTTCTCCTAGTCTCTCCTCATCCAGGGCACGCTCTCTCTGCTTCTCCCTCTTCCTCAGCTGCTCTCTCTTCCGTGGCTGCCCAACCACTTCACAGAACCAGCCACAGCTGCACCTTGTCTACATCGGCCAACCCACTGCCCCTGAAGCCAGCCCACAGCTGTATGTTATCAATGATAATTAACCTGCCTTCATTCCTCTACAATAAAGTACATACCTCACAGATCTCTTTACAAAAGCAATGGCAAAATGTACATTCATAGGAGCTAGATAAAGAGATCTGCACAGTGAGCCAATCTTCAAGGTGAGAGATTATACATCTGAGAAGCATTCTACTAGGTTTCTGTGCTTTGGGGGGATTTTGTTTGGTTTATTAGCTGTACTTCACTGTATGCTGAAAGCTGTGAAAGTTTGAGCTATTATCTGTTTAGAAAGACACTGCTTAGTATCACTGCCAAAATAAACTTTAACTGAACTTTATGAAAGATAGATGCAATAACACAATGAAACAATCCCAGCTTGTAACAGAGAGGGTCTGGATATGGTAGAAAAATAAAGCTTCTAGTCATCTCAATATAATGGGCAATGGAAAAGACTAAAATGAGGGATACTGCTACAAAGAGATAATGACATGAAATTTGGTTTTTGGTTTGGATTTTTTAATTTTTATTTTTACACACACAAAGGAGGGGAAAAAAACCAGACGTTGTTTCTGGGATTTGATAAGATGCATCATTTTCAAGAGCTCACTGACAGGCTGAAAATATGAATATTACAGATGGTAAATTGGAGATTTTACTTTTAGTTTCCAATTTGACTAATGCTGTAAACTGTCTTCAAATACTGTTTAAACTGTTTCAACCGAACTTGGGTTTATGTTCTTAATTTCTTTATCCAGGGACTTGAGCTACCGAATAAAGGAAACACTTTCATCTTATCTTTGTCGATGAAACAAATACAGCAATTTGAGCGCAGAGCAGTCTGCAGCAGCACTATAAGGCCAAATGGAAAGTAATGGCACCAACCAAAGCATTTAAACCCAATGATTCAGCGTACCAGTATATGTCAAGCAAACATATACACATCTGCTTTTCAGTTGAAGTCCCTTTCATTTTTCCAGGTATGTTAAGACATCAAGGCAGGTAAGACAAGGAAGTTTCATCTTGTCTTAACTTACTATCTTTTCCCCCAGCTGTAACTAAAATTGCACACAGCACAAATTGTCTAATTAATTACTGTGATTAAAGCTAGCACCTCTGTCAGATGACAACCAGAAAACCAAAGGAAACTGGCACAGAAGTTGAAATACGAATAAGGCCAGAGTTATTTGGGTCATTCTCCCTTCCAGCAAGGCCTACAACAATGAAGACAGCAGCTCCCCCAGGCCAGGAAACAAATCTGCGTAAAAGAAGCTAGATTTACCCTGTTCACACTGTATAATGAATAGACACACTGAGGATACTTAATACTCACACATTTAAGACATACCTGTTAAGTCGCTCTAGTACAGAATCATCCGCTAAGGAAATCTCATCAAGGAGAAAAAAACCCTCCTCCTTCATTGCTAAAACAAGGGGTCCATCACACCACTCAAAGAGTCTAGAACCATCAGATTCCTCCTAAGAAATGGAAAAGGAAGTCAAAAGTCATTAGTAATTGCTACTTTTTGCTTCCATAGTCACACCATCCAAACTGCTATCTATGCAAGACAAACCTGGTCTTTTGACCTCTGTCTGACTGGTCGCAGTCCTCCCAGGAAGTCTGACGTCTCCATGTGCAAGTGACAGTTTACGGAGTATAGCTTCTGATTTGTTAATGCTGCAAAGATCTGACAAATGGTCGTTTTACCACACCTGCAAAGTAATTTAATTGAAAGGGAAGAATAAAAAAACCCAAACCAATCAGCTCACTTTGGACAGGATTCATACTTTTGTTGAAGACCTATGCAGCAAGGACTAGCATGCAGATTTCCTTCTGCTCCTTTCCTTGAAAGAAATGTATGCGAAGTGAAGTCATTTTTGGCACAACTCCTGTTGCCAAGTTGGGCAAGATGCCTTTAATAAAATTTAAATCAGTATCTGCATTGATGGATTTCTGCAGGTTTAAAGTCACTTATTTCAGCTTGCCCCCACAGGTACTCAACTAGCCAAACACTGCACTAAACTGGAGATGCTACATGTCTAGACCGAGCCTAAGTCTGAGGATATAAACTGCTGAGTATCTAGAGTTCTCATTTATTACCTAAATAATTTTACTCGCTTTTCCTGCATTTTTCTTCCCTTCTCTCCTACAAAAAATAACTCTCCAGATTTATAACCAGCATAGGAGCAGACACCATCGACTTCCACAATCTCCTTTACAGCATATGAAGCAGTGGGGGAGGGGTGAAGTAGTTTTAAGAGCTTGAATATAGCCTTCCTACATGTAAAGTGAAGGTGCTCTGAAACACACAAGTATCAAGATTCCCCAAAAGCAGTCTCTTCAGCGAGGCACAGTGAGACTCTACAGGGCATCTTGTGAAAAGCGGTGACAGAAGTCAGCTCTTTCCATTTTTACTACTTTCCGTATAATTTCTACGTAGTTATACATAATGCAGATAATCCCCTTCAAGATTTCTGCTGATGTAGATGTAATTGCTTCTCCTCAATAGGGAACTGAAAAACTTGCAAGTCTGCCTAGACAGAGGCTGAACTATCCCAGGTAAAGCAGCACTGAAGCCCACACAACCATTTTGTGTCCGACTCAGTGGCTGGTGCAGCACTAAAAGGAACTACATAATGAAAGTTAAGGTTACCCAGTGTCTCCCACCAGCAGTACGGGTTCGCCAAACTCCAGGGCTCGTCCCACCAAAATGGCAAGTCTTCTCATCCCTTGAGTCCAAACAATATGGTTAAAATCTCTGTCCATCACTGACATCTGTGTGGAGGATTTATCTGCAGGACACAAAGCAATCCATCAGCTTCCATCACATCTAGGGAACTACCAGCGTGGTCCTTCTAAGAAACTCACCCAGTAGCTTTTTGACGCTTTCCCCTGAGAAAAGACACTCAGGATGCAGTGTTTTCTTGAAGTGTTTTTCAAGGACCCTCTGAATAACATCTACCTCCTCTTGCTTCCTGACTCTGCCTGCCAGAAGCATAAAACCTATATAACAGAGGAAGAAAGCAATTACTAATCAGTGGTTAATCAGCAACAAAAATTTATACTTAAGAACTGGGGTTAGAAAGCAATTTACAGACACTTTAACCTGATGTAGCAGGGCTCACCATCATTTGCTAAGTGCTGAAGCCAGTCATAGTCCTTTTCCAGCTGTTCTGCCAATCTGTACCTTTCAGCCCAACGAAACAGATCCCGCAGGGTAATGAACCCATGCTTCCCAGCAAACACCGTTGAACCTCTGCGGTAAGACTGTCATAAGAACAAAACATGAGCCATTTTTTCATGAACCTGTCTAAATACTTAGAGCAAAGCTAATCTTTGCTGTGACACTATTCAAACAAACTGTATGGAAAAAAAAAAAAATAATTGTACAGTCATGACTCCCTAACTCAAAACTACCTTTAAGCAGGTATTTGATAGGTACCCAGGAACAAAATATTATAAAAATAAATAAAAAAACTAAGAAGAAAATAGGTACCTGGAAGAAAATAAAATCCAAGCAAAAGATTAGGTTCTACACCAAAATACGTATTAGCACTTTGAAGCATGGTCTGGTTTGTGTTGCTGCAATCGCTTTTTAATACAAGATAGTATGTAGCTACATACTGAGGGTTAAATGCCTGTTAAACACAGGAATGTCAGAACACATCCAAAATTATTGCTTAAACACAATACCAAATTTAGCATGAGCCAAAGACAGCTACAAATTCAATACCATACTTTGCATCCAGAGTAAGGGATTATTCTACACATCAAATTCCAAGGCCTTTGGTTAGTAATTTTTTTTTTTTCTGCTAGCAGTCTCACAAATCTGACAACACCTTCTCTATTCTCTGCCTTAACCAGTGAACTAAGTACTTTGGTGGGTCCTCTTCCATCAGTTATGGTTTAGGTTTTTAAGTATCTGCCAGCTAGCAACACCTTGCCTCTCCAAAGGAATTTCTACCGCTTTGTGCTGAAATATGTTTGCATGTCTTCTACAAAAAGAAGAGAGACTCTCATACTTGCAGGTCTAACATGACTTTGACAAGCTTGCTGCAATAAGAAGGTGGCAAACTGCATCGCTTGTACAGGATTGTTTCCAGTTCAGAGCTTGGCAGTTCATCAAAATGCAGCTCCACAAAACGATTTCTGAAGGCTCTGGACAAAACCTAAAATATGAGAACATACTATTGCTTGAACTTTTTCCTTTGATATTCCTCATGTCATGTATCTTCCCCTGCACATCCAAAGAAAATAAGGATAGTGCCATAGCATATAAATTAGCACATACACATGAACATTGAAAGAAAGTTAAGCACTATCTAAGCACCAAACAGAACAGCCACTTTGCTCACTCCCCCTACAATGCGATGGGAGAGAGAATCAGAAAAGTAAAGGTGAGAGAATTTGTGGTTTGAGATAAAGACAGTTCCGTAGGTAAAGCAAAAGGTGTGTACACAAGCAAAGCAAAACAAGGAATTCATTCACCACTTCCCATCAGTAGGCAGGCGTTCAGCCATTTCCAGGCAATCAAGGCTTCATCAGGCGCAATGGTTATTTGGGGAAACAAAGACTGAACATCCCCCTCTTCCTCCTCCTCCCCTAGTTTGTATTGCTGAGCACTATGTCATATGGTATGGCACATCCCTTTGGTCAGCTGGGGTCTGCTGTCCCAGCTGTGCCCCCTCCCAGCTCCTTGTGCACCACCAGCCAGCTCACTGGTGGGGTGGGGTGAGAAGCAGAAAAGGTCTTGACACTGTGCAAGCACTGCTCAGCAATAACTAAGGCATCCCCGTGCTATTGACCATTTTGGTCACAAATCCAAAACATAGCACCATACCAGTCACTATGAAGAAAATCAACTGTTCCAGCCAAAACCAATCAAAACGGACACCAACAGCCTAAATCAAATCTCTTTGCCGGTGCTCTTGAGCAAGAAATGCCAAGTCAAATGTAATATACATGAACTCCAGCTCAGTAAAGCACTTAAATCTCAGCTACTAAGAATGAACTAGAAATTGGTATCTGCAAAACGAATAGCCAATGTAAACAGAACCTAGCTGTTTTGAAAGTTAGTCCACAGCCACCTCAACTTCTACCTCTTGACAGTTTCATGTTAATGCTGTGCTACACATCAGAAAGTTTTCACATCAGACTTCTATGTACAAGAAGGATTAATTCCCTAGAGCCATAGCTACTCAAAGGAAGAGATTATACAGACCTTTCTGCCACCATAGAGTCCTGGAGGATTTTGTGTAGCAAACAGCATGAAGCGAGGGTGAGCTTTGACAACTTCCTGGGTTTCAGTAATGAACAGCTCCCTGTTATCATCCAACAAACGGTTGAGAGCCTCCAGAACATCAGTGGGAGCCAAATTCAATTCATCTAGAATAATCCAGTAACCCTTTCTCATTGCATCTATAAGAATGCCTTGGAAGGAACAGAAAAAGTCCTAGATAAAAATCTAAGAAACTAAATGCAACAGAAGTATGCATTCAGACTTTCAGCAACCAGTTTTACTCAGTATAAAATCTAATCCAGAGATGGAAGCAACAGTATTGTTTAAATTGTTGAATTATCTTCTTCATGTCCAATAGGACAAGTATGATGAGACAAACATGAACTCTTAAGAATCCACTGAAATTCACGTAAGTGATCTTCATAATATGTAACTACTAACTTTATGACAGGCCATTTCTCTATTGTAATAAACCAGACAAGTTAAGCAGAAAGGAAAAAACAGTGGAGTGAGACAGGAATTTGGAGTAAATATAATTATGCCCACTCACCTTCCTTAAATACCAACTTCCCAGAGGCATCTGATGTATAACAGCCAATATATTCCTGGATGTCAGTATGCTCATGATTGTTAATCCTTACACAATGATTCCCAGTAGCAGCAGCCAACCAGCGAATTAAACTGGTCTTACCAACAGAGGTGTCGCCTTGAATCAGTACTGGATGAGTCCTAAAAAGGGTAACCAAAGTAGTGGTTTAGAAGCACAAGTCATATCTTTCCAATATACAAGATATCAACATTGTTTGCAACTTTCACAGATCTACATCACCAAACTTTGGAGTATCCAAGATCATATGCTAACAGGGGAACATGAGTAACTTTACTCCCAAGTGCTAACTGCTACCCACGGCAAGTTTTACGTAGCAGTGTGAAATAAACAGGTTATTCTAACTACAAATTTCTAGATTATCATTTAAATAAAACTAGGATGGCAGTAAGACGGTTTAAAGAGACAAGAAATAACAGGTATGAATTCAAGTCACTGTATAATGAAAATTTAACTGTAGAGGGAAAATAGGTACTCATGCCAAACAATAAAGGCTAGACAGACAGCAACACCTGAGGCCCAAATAAACATCTTTAATTTAGTTTTTTAATAGAAAAGTTCAAACCAACTTACCCTGCAGACACAACTCTGGCAATGTCTTTCAGATTAAGCTTAACTGAAGGGGTTAGCACATACATCTCATCTACAGTAGGTTCTTTATCTCCAGCTGAAATCCAGTATCCTTCTATTAGTATAAAACTCCCTCTTTGGGGTTTTGGCATTTGCTAAGGAGACATGACAGAAATAACAGATTATACAAATGAGTTTTAATTTGCTAATGAAGACAACTACTATTACACCACTGCAACATACTCTGTAAGAAGCCATTTTAAATTAATCCCTGAACACTCCTGCGGTAAGCACTGTCCCCTTGTCCCAGAATGCAAATTACAAAAAAGCCTGACCAGATTATTTCAAGGTCATGAAGCAAGAATCTTTGCCAGTGCCAGGAAAATAAAAATGTCTCAAGAGTCCTAGCACTGAATTTTGAAGTATGCTTTCAAGCAGGAAATCAGCTTCTATCTTTTTATATTCATACACATTTTCTAATATGAAGTGTTTTATTTTGAAACAAATACCTGTCTCTTACAACTGGCTTCCTCCTCCCACCTGTCCAGTCCCCTCTGCAAACTCATGCTGGGCTTCCAGCACTTAGCAAGATCCTTCCTTTCCCATTAGAGACAAAGCACGGATGTTTACTTTGTATCCGTATGTCCTGCATTCAGTCTAAAAATAAAAAGCCTGTGGAAGCTCCTCAAAGTCTGTGAAAGATTTACAGTTGCAGGTACTGTATTAAGCTGCCCACATTCACAATGCTGTAATTATTCAGACTTCCATATAATTTCAAATTAACAAACTAGCTAACATATGGGCATTTCAAGCAGAAGTAAAACATTACAAAGGAACTATTACTTTTTTTTTTTCCTAGTTCTTATCTTTGTAACATGAAAAACAAGATTAAAAGAAGGAAATGTCAAGGAAAAAGGCAAAGAGGACAACTCAAAATAAATTCTACTCTGAATAATAAACAGTTCTATATAGGCTTAGTTACCTACCTGCTTGAGAAGGCTTTTGATGTTGCCAGAGACTATATGTTGGCAAATTAGCTTTTGAACAATTGGGTGAGAACCTCTGTCAAGCTGTGTCAGGAAACTCAAACAGAAGCCCTAAGAAGGAGGATTATTTTCAGTGATAAAATGAAAAATTATTAGGGGAAAAAAACAATATTAAGGAATCATTTCTGTTCAATACCGGACTTAGAAGAGAATCATCATCCTATACCCAAACAGTCTTTGTAGTGAAACAAACCCAAACATAGGTAGTCACCTCATACAGTGAGCGTGGTATGCTGCTACATGGATTAGATGCTGCAAATCTCAGTGCCCTGCAAAGTGTACGGAGGCTGTAGTGAGGTCTGTGGCCAGTTCCATCTACCAGCTTTGTTTCTGCTTCCTTTCTCACAGATAAATAAAAGCTGCAAAAATAAAGAATTAGATTGTACTATTACTGATCAGACCACTGGAATTAAACCCAAAGTATGAACACTTAAGCCTATCTCCAACTGTCACTCTTTTCACAGGTTAGGAAACCCATGCCAAATTCTGCCATCTGTACAGTCAGTGAAGCAAAACAACAGAATATTTTAGAACCTTATTTTTGAGAAAGCTTGATATACAGAGAATGCCTATAAACTCAAAGTATTCTAAACTTACAGTAGTGCTGCAGGTTAATGCAGTGAGAGAGTACACCTTAAACTAGGGAAAGAAGGGTAACTTGACAAACACACAAAACTTTCATTGGTATGATCTACAGAAACAAACCATTTTATTAGCCTCTCAAATGGGAAAGAGGCCTGCAACAACAATACTACTTTTTAACTGGTGCCATCAAGAAAGCAATTCTGAGTAAGAAAAAGTAAATCTCCTCCCCACAAGAACAGAAACCTTCAGAATGAAGAGGATGGATGTCTATGCTCTTCCATTTCCTAAGGCTATGTGAACTATTGCATAGGGAGCATTATGGGGTTTTCCAAAACAGTCTAACCACAGGCTACAGTTACATACTTTCTTTTTGTGACTTATTCCCTCAAAGATTTGAAGAGATTACAACCAACTTACTTCACAATTCCTTGTACTGTATTTTTGTTCACATTCAAGCCTCTCAGATAATCCATGATAAGAACTTGCAAGTCTCCTTCATTTCTCAATTCCTCTACATAAATTTCAGTAAACCTGTAAGAATCAAATCAACCCGTAACACTTAAGACATCTGACTATATTAAAAAAATCATATTATATATGACTTGCATGGCATACACATCTAGAATTTTGTAAAGAGCAGAGAAACAACTTTCCAGACTACCTATACACAGACTCAAGAACCAGAGTAATTAAAAACCAAAAGATCACTACTAATACTTCCAAGCAATTTATCTGCATTATTTTAACTTAGTAGACTGAAAATAAACTATGGAACTGTATTTTTTAAAACTAAAATTCTAACTGGTTTGCAACAGATATCCAAACATTACAGCCTGAACACTGGAACACTGACACAGCACAAGCACTTTTCAAAGTGAGCTCTCTAGTGCTCTCTATTTCTAAAGAGTGGACACTTACAAGATATCACCCATTCTAATTTTGTTCTGACTAGCATATCCAAATTGTTTTCTACTTTTACAAATAACCAGCTCAGCAATGACAAAATGAGAAAATCTGACAAATAAGCAAAGGAAAATTAGCAGCAAAACATGGGCTCACTCAAGTTCTGAGTATCTTTAAATACGTCAACAGAGTGCTTCATATTTAGTACACTACACTGGTAGCTCTAGTTAATGAACATACTTTCTAACTGTTACGTAGTCCAGTATATTTGCATAAGGTTTTGAAAATTAGTCTGCAGCCCTTCCATACCATGCATTATAGCTGAAACAATAGCTTAGAACACACCACAGCAAACCCAAAACAACTGAGGAATGCCATTAACTTCAGAGGGGTGGATGTTTTTGACAAATGTAAATACAAATTCATTTAAACTTAACAAGGCATGCTGAAGCTGAAGTGTCCTTTCTTCTGTATTACACTTTCTTTCCTTTTGCTACTAAGTTAGGTGAGCTAATAGCAATTGAACATTACTTTGCTATTAATAACTATAAATGACTAGTTACATATAGTTAGTGCCTCTCTACAGCATTTATGAATCTGGTGAGGGACTTACACACGTGACTTTTGGCACTCATGAGGGAAACTGCATCAAATAAAAGCAGATCTTTGCATTCAGAAACAGGCAGTACCGAAGAATGGATGTGCCACAACTGCAATTTCCTGGCTACAGCTTAATTGTTTGAAGATTTCACATCTAATAATTTGAGTATCACACATCTGCTCCACCATGCAGAACACCTTCCTTCAGAGTGACCAAGCCTGGATATACAGCACCTCTGAGTTATTGAAAGAAAGGCTCCTGAACAGTCACATCTCTCTATTAACCCCATCAGTAACAAACGGCTGCAGTAGCATTTCCAGACACTGACAGCTTAATTGTAGAGAATGATCATTCCCCTGCCCCCAGTGACAGCACTCTGCAGTACTGCTAGACCATTTGCTCATGCTCAGCAACTTTACAGAAGTATTTTCCTGATACTATTTCATGAAAAACCTTCACCATGATGCGGAAAGTACCTCTCGCAGGAAGTTAATTTGAGTTCAGACTTACATCCCCAGGCTTCAAATAAGGTGCTCTTCACTGGGTCAACTCGTGAAGCTAGTTAAAACTCTGAAAAAGACAGTGACTAAGTATTCTGCCACAGAATCATTATTCCCTACCTGTTTCTTATTCCTGGAGGAAGATTTCTCTTTCCAACATCTGTAGCTGGATTCATGCATGCAAACAAGCGAAAATCAGGGTGACGGACAAGAGGCTCTAAACAAAAACAGAAATAAGAGACATAAGGGTAATGCTAAACACAGTGTATTTATTATGTTAAAGTAGGTATATTTAATCTGAGTCAGTTTTCTATTACTGCAAAACTACATTTTCTTAAAATGCAAGGGTGAAAAGTTTTCAGAAAACAACCCCATGTAATTTTGTTAGAAGTACCTCTGCACTTTCACAACAGCCAGAGGCAAATGAAACTCTGACTTTTATTTGTGCATAGCAGGACGTTTTAACACCACAAAATATTTCAAATATTTTAAAAGCCCTAAACCTGGAACTCCTTCTGTCTCTTTCAGAACAATGGCAGTGTTTCCCTTAGCCAGGAAGAAAACGCAGTCTAGAAAGCTCATAAACATTTGTGTCTATCTGTAGCTCCCGAAAACAATACTCAGCAATTGCATTTTTTAACCTTTACGTCTGTACTGGCTCTGACTGGGAAGGAGTTAACTTTCTTCACAGCAGTCCCTGTGGTGCTGTAGAGAACACACCAATGTTTTGGTTATTGCTGAATTGTGCTGGCACAGCCTCAAGGCTTTCTCTTTTTCTCTCCCCTGCTCTCCCTCCTCCAGCAATTAGGCTAGGAGGGAGCAAAAGGTTGGGAGGGAACACTGTGGGGACAGCTGGCTGACCCAAACTGGCCAAAAGGATGTTCCCTACCATATAATATCATGCTCAGCAATAAGAACTGGGGTAGAGGAGGGCAGGGGTGGTGATTTTTTTTTTCCCCAAGGTGGCTGCTGCTTAGAGACTGGCTGGACTTTAGTCTGTTTGTGTGAGCTGGTTAGTGACTGCCTTTGCATCACTTGTTTCACATGAGTTTTCTTGCTTTTACTCTCCACTCATCCTGCTGAGGGGTGATGGGGTGGGAGGAGCAAGTGAGCAGCGTATGGATGCTTACCTGCTGGCTGGGATCAACGCACAACGACTCAGAAAAAGCAAAAGAGTTGTACACTTATTTCTAGCTGGAGAATATATTCACAGGATCAGTGAAAGATAATTACTACAGCAGCAACTGAACCTCATGTCCCATGCCTTTATCCATCTAGCTACCTCAATTTTATTTAAAAAAAAAGTTACATGCCTTGAATAGTCTTTAGAAGCAGTACTTACTGAGGGCACTAGAGAGCTCTGCTCCTTTTAGAGTACAAAAACGCAAAACCTACATCTGGCATGCTGAAATCTCCTGAACCACAGTGAATTAAAACTCCCACTTCTTGTATAAAACAATGAAGTCTAGAAAGAACACATTATTCTCTTCTGCACACACTCGTTTTAGTGGTAAATATTCTCAACTTATTTTCTGCCATGTATGATAAAGAATTCAGCTAACTGGATAGCAAGACATACCATAAACAAGCACAGAAACAGTACCTGTGTCTCCTCTGTCTAGTAACACCAGTGACCCAGATGATCCTTCCAATAAACCACTCAGGCACTCCAAAGTCTCTGCTGCAGCCAAGTTAATCTCATCCAATAAAATCCACCCTCCTTTTTTTACTGCTTGTGCCAGAGTACCCTAGAAGTAAGATCAATTTGTTAATTATATCATGAGCAATGCTATATCAACTGAAGCATCTGTATACTGGAAATAATACTTGTTTTGCAGCACGTGGGTTGATTAGACAAATGGCAATTTCAGACCATTTACAGCAACAGCAGTTTTATTGCTTTCCCTCAATAACAGCAATTATTTTGCAAACTGCAGAAGTCAGACAGTTATCACCATTATCAGCTGTGATTTACACTGGCTCAAATATAACAGAATTAAGATCTCTTATTTGTACAATGCTACCTGTCAGTGACATCCATCACTGTGGTGCATAAGCTTCACTGACACCACTACAAGAATAAAGACAGTTAATTTAAAGAAATCCAAAGAAGAAAGCAATATTATGTTCCTTAAGGAACTTTATCTTATTAATTAAAACAATACTTAATTCAGAGGTTCTCCAACTATTCATACAGGTATTTTTTAGAAAGAGGACTGGTCAACGTTTTACACACTTTACACAGAATTTGGGAGCATATATTCAGTCTAATATGGTGACAAGGAACAAGCATGCATAAACCAACATAGTCACCCCTAATCACACAATGTCATTAGAATATTATATCATGGGTTTGAAACATTTCGAAAAATCGCTTCTAGATAAAACAGCATAGCTTCTTAATATTAAATCCTTCACAAAAATCCCTAGGCAGGAGCATGTCCTCCTGGAAATTGGTCAAATGTTTTTTCTAATCTCATATACTTGAAAAGATATGGCATACTGCTGACACTCTTCAATCATACCAGTCCTAATTCCTATTATACAGCACTGAATTACTGTGTGACCACAAAACACTCTCCCACCCTGCATTTAACCACCACGTCCCTGAAGCATGCTGCTTCATTCATTCCACAGAGTTATCATGGAACAAGTTTTACTTCACAGCAGGATTCTTGTAGGAATAGGAAGCTATTCATACATTACTGATTACAAATAATAATAATAATAAAATACTAATTTAAATGCTTCTCCTTACTCCTCCTATCATCAAAATGCAAATTTCTACATACCTCAACAAATGCAAAGAGAAGAGCATTTTCTGTCATTTTCATCTGTTGATGAGCATGATTCAGTTTAAGACCAAATGCCTCCCACTTCTCCCTCAGCGGTGAGCCTGCAAGCAGAGCAAATTTTAGCTTGTACCATCAGAACAATAGCACAAAAAGTGTTTAACAACAGTATTTTAATCAAGTTGTTTCAAGCAGAGATACAAGAGTAAGCTTGACTGAGCAATGAAAACATTCAGGTTGTACAGATGATATCTCGTGAATTAAAACAAACAAAACCCCCAAAATTAAGTTTTGCTGTGTTTTTTTGTTTTCAATTTAGCTGAACACTACTGATATGTGGGTACAAATAATTTGCTATTCATTCCAGCATGTTCTAGCTTAGGAACAAATAGTTATGCTGCTCTTGGTTCCAGCATGGCTGTTACCACTCTCCTAATTCTGAGACAGACATCTCAGAAAAACAAATCAAAAATTACAAGCCTTATGACAGAACACATTAACAACGAACACTTCAGTATCAGTAAAAACACTGTTGCTTATCAAACAACATTATTTACTATTGCACTTATTTCAATTATTTGTTTAAAGCTACAACCTGAGGTATATGCAGAATCACAATGACTTAAGTTGCTAGCTTTGCAATTTACAGATTTCAGCTTGTTTTTATTGTAGGATTGTCAATACTTGGAAGAAGTGGTCTTTAAAACTTCTTTTTTTTTTACATTTGTGGCCTTTTATTTTAATATCTGCATATTCAAAAGAACCAGTTAAAAGAAGCAGGGAGACAAAGTTCATAATTAAGTTTACTTCAACTTTTTACAAAAGCTACAACTTCACTTGTTCAGCAAGCCTAGAATCAGAAACCACTCCACAAAATACCAACATCGCCTCTGTCCCAAGTGGGTAGTGAAGTACAAAACAGGAAAAACTTATTTGGAGACAAAACCACAGTGAAAAATATTAAAGCACTATGCAAGCCAGCATCACTGGCAGTAAAACCAAGTCATCAGCAAGCTCTTGTAAGTCATTACTACCCTAAGAGAGCTATTACTTTGTGTTTGGGGTTTTTGTTGTTTTGTTTTTAAAGCAGGATCTAAAACAGACCCAAGGAAATTCCAGGAGTGAGATAAATTAAGAATACATTCACACAGAAGACTAACACAAACAACAAAAACTGTTCATCCAGACCACAAACCAATAAATGCTGAGTGGAGATCAGATGTTAAGGGCACCACAGGTCAGACAAGTCAGCCTTCAGGCTGTCAGACATAGCTATCTGCAGGGATGAGCTAGAAAAAAAAAAAGAGGAAAAAACCCCAACGCCCAAAACCCCAAAGAAAAACCAAAACAAAAACCCAACCACTATTCTAACAGTGTTGTGAATGTTTGAATGTCTTTATGTAGACACAGATTGCATTTTTCAAAACCAGAAGAAAGGATGTCATAAATGGTGATAAAAACAAAAAAACCCAACCATAAACAAACCCAAATTCAACAAAAATTCACCAGCATACCTACTCTTTGCAATGGTTCACCATTAATGATGTGTATTTGATCAGTCTGAATTCTCACCTGATGCATTTTCTTTTGCTTCCTTATTAACAGCAGATTTATGAATATGCTGCATTAGTTTTAGCAGATCATGCCAACGTTTCTGCCTGTAGCAGGTCTGAATGTGTCCCAAGAATGTCTGATTTTTCTTCCTAGAGAATGTCTGAGAGAAAAGTTCTTCAAAGGACTCTCGCAGAGGTAACCAGATCAGCTTGTTATCCACAGGCTTATAACTGAAGAGAAGCAAAAAAATAATTACTTATTTGTGACACAAGAACAAGAACTAGCACCTGTGAACTAAAAAACAAACCCAAACAAAAATACCAACAAACCCCCAAAACAAACCCAAAACAAAAAACTGAGTTACTGAAACAACACTGAAGGAACTCTGACTTCCCCAGTTACATCAGTGATGTAAAATTGCACATATTTAAATGCACCTTAAGAGGCAATCTTATAAAGACAGGACCACCCTGGTAAGTCAAATACTTTTACTACTACCAACCAGTATGTCCAGTGAATATTTCATTGTATTTATATTGAACAGCTTAGCCATTTTTAAAGAGACATTGGGTTGTACTTTTAAATGACTTCATCACATACACACATGTGCACACAATTCAGTGAAACTGCCTCTGTTCTTCAGCAAGGGCAACAACGTTTCTCCATGCAAACGTGTTTAAGACATTTATGCTACATGAAACAGGTGTCTAAGAACAATTCTTTAACAACACAACAATATTTGTTAGAAGCTTGTTCCAATACTGCCAATTTGTTATGCAGAAGGCACAAAACAGTAGTCAGTGACTCACCCCCCTAACAGATCTGCTGTGTCACTTTGTTGGTTCATGTTGATAACCCTCAAATGGTGTCCTTGAAACAGAAGTAGAAAGCACAATCAACTTGGGTTTGTTTTTTTTGTTTTGTTTTGTTTCTTTGTTCTTTTTAAAATCACCTTCGTATAAGTTACAGTCTTCACACTTTATTTACCAGTAATATGCGCAAGGTACTGAACAGTCGAGGTTTTGCCAGTTCCTGTTTCACCAACCAAAAGCACAGGCTCTCCTTTGACAACACAAACAGCAAGCTGTTCAATCAATACTGCAGATGGCCGTGTGGCAGCAAAGGTTTGTTTTGCTCTGAAAAAAACAAAGCAAGCAACTAAAAATCAGAATTTACCAAGGAGCTTGTTTCAAGAGGAGTGAGTGGTTGAATGTAGGGGTTTTTTTTCATTGAAAAAACAGGTTTGGGAAAATATAGTTCCAAGATATCCTTATAAGATACTTATTTTTCTCAAGATACAACCTAGAAATTCAGGTTTTCTAAAGAAATTCCTGTTCAGTCGAGTTACTGCCACATACTACAAAAATCTCCCTTTACAAAGATAAATTCACCAAATCTTGTAACAGCAGCTGTGGATCCACAGTGCTTTGAAGAAACTAATTCAACAGAAGCTGAAAATCTCCATGCTTTGACTGCCAGAACTATGATGCAGACAGTCTTGAAGATACACAAGGTAAGACTTAGATCACAAGAGAAAGAACTCATCACATTCCTTTCATTATAGTGAGAACATCCAAATTCCACTTTTTAAATCCTATGACTTCCCATCTATTCTATTCCACCACAAAATATTTTGGTTCACGTGGAAACTACCACATATTCTACCTTTGTACAGTGAGAGCCTGGGTTTGCTTCTTCATGAGATGCACTCTTCCGACAGAGACTTCTTGTTCCCGTATTAGAATTTCTGGTTTATAGAGTTCACAGAAGAACTCTACCTGTGGAGCAAACATCAACATTTCCAATACTGATGTTGTAGGCAACATCGCACTAAGAACACCCATGCTATGCTACCAGTATTACTTTGCAGCAAGCTAACTTTTCATGGTAAGATTTTAGGTTTTGCAGGTTTTACATACTCATCACCTAAGACGATCATCTTCTGAGGACCTCAGAAGTGTTATCGCATGCACAAACAATGTCTTTCCATTTAATAACTTGGTAATGGGTCTACGTCTATGCCATTATATTTCTACTTCATCTACTTCCATGGTAGTTCAACTACATAAACCTGAACCTTGAAACAGTTATCTTTAATAATCAACAAACATCCCTCAAAAAAATCTTGTGTAAACATGGATATTTTGCCCTTGGCAGAGGACAATACACTCCTGTATTGAAATAATGTAAAGTAAGAAGAATAAACAGAAAAACCCATAGAAGATTCAAGGATCCACCTGTCCGCCCAGCTGGCAAGTTTTTCCATCTTAAAGTAACAAAGGAGGAAATTTTCTTTGCAATCAAACTTCTGTAGTCAGACATAGCTGACAAAGTAATGATTTTGTGTAATTCAGACATTTATATCCCACACTATTAATACATAGTTCCTAAGCTCTAGAGAGAGACTCGATTTTGGAATCAATGATTACAGAACAAGTAGTAAGGAAGATGATGTTTCTTTCTGATCTCTTCATTTAAGTGATTAAATTCACTGTAACCACCAAAGAAAAACCACATTCTTTACTGCTCTATGTATCTAGCAGTATCATGTGCTTAGGCAACAGTGCCTTTGTTCCAGCTGTGTGACCATTCTTTTGCCTAATGAGGCCATTTGCAATCTGAAACAGGTTCACCAGAACTTTCAGAGAAGAAAACATAGCTGAAAATAAACAGGAGGAACACATAGATCCTGTGATAGTACAGAGAGCAAAAAAAGCATTTGGAACAGAGAGATGGGCATAATTTTATGAAAAATAGCAGAACACATTCAAATTGATCACTAGAAAAATTGCAAGTTATGGAATATTACCAATAAACATAAGTTAATTATAGCTCAACTTACCTTTTTTTTGGAAATGTTTAATTTACTTCCAATAACTTTTGCCATTTTCTGTCTGCTCCCTTGGTTGGACAGCATAGCTGTGAAACAGTCCAATGCCTGTCAAGGGTAAACCAAACCAACTTCTTCAATACCAGTTTTGTATGATATCATCTGACAAGCGCCATATCTCAATTTACACGAGCCCGAATCCAATCCAGCCATGGTAAATAACATTATTTCACTGTCCGCAGACTGAGTCAAGCAATGGAGTTCAAAAGGATCTAATAAAAACTTCTAGACTCTATAGTGTAGTGGATTTCTACTGAAAGAAAAAAACCTTTCAGCGCCCAGTCACAGAAGCTATTTTTAGATGAATGGACCAAAACTAAGAAGGAAGCAATGTTGTAAGACCTCACATCTTAGAACTGCTTCTAACTGATGCACACCTGAAAAATTCCAAACCTGGAATATAAATTATGCATAGGAAAGTAGGAAAGAAGCCTCCTATTACAAGAAAAAGGAAAATTTAAAAATTTTACTCTTAGTCATATGCGATCCACACTATCAGTTAAAATTATGTTGTAGCATGCTGTTGATATGACAGCAGTAAGTCTGGATTGGCTTTCAGCACATTACCGAAAACAACCTTCCCAGTAGTAAGGAAAGCCTCCAACAGACGCATCATAAAAATTCCAACTATAGTCCAATTGCTTCAGATAAAACTAAACATCAACACATTCACTAAACACATAAGCATAACATAAAAAACCTAAACATAAACACATTCATTAAACATAAACTAAACATCTCACATTCCCAAACAGATTATTTTAAGATATGTGAGACAATGCTTGAATTTGGGTAAGCAATTTCTGGATCAAGTCTTACCGCACCTCCTGAAAAATATTCACTGCTGTTGTTGAAGAATTGCTGTCAAAGTTGTAAGCAATCCTGCCGCACCAATTTAGTAAGTCTCTAAAAAGAAAACCAGAAAAAAATTTGTACAATCAAAACCAAGCCAAAAACACACAGTATCTTCTTTCACGTTCAGCTTCGGTCGTTATATTATCTTCTGGCAATTGCAAATTTAGTTGTTGTGCAAGTTGTACACGGGAAGACACATATAAGTAGGGTGCTAATTCTGAAGAGCAGCAGAGCACATAAAGACCAACAGTGTTGCTTTCAGATACATTGCTTAGAAAAAGATAATACATACTCTATTAAACCATAAAGTAATTACCAAATTGAAAAAATTCAAAGCAGCAAGCTCTTCATCCAGGAAGATATAAAACCCTATTTTTTCAAGATACTGAAAGATACTTCCAAGACAAGCATGTGGGTGTTTTCTACCACTTTTCAAGACTCCTTATCAACAATAAAATTTTAAAAGACAAGAAAAAGGAAACATCTAATCCTAGAAAAACAACTGCTGTTTCAAAACTAGTGGCATTCTTATGCTTCAAAAATATTAAGATACTACCCACACCTAGTATTTACTGACTAGTTCACAAAGCACTACTGGTTACAGAAATTCCACGAGTAGAATTAACATTTGTTACGAGACTAAGAAATAACTGAACACGAAGCTGCATTTCGTCAAAAAAATTCTGAAATTAATAGTACACTACAGATACGATTATTTTCAGTCATCTAAGTTAGAATGCTGTGTCTAATATGAAATTATCTAGATGAGCAAATATATACTATTACTGAAAACATCATGTGCTAGCTCTTGTGAGAACATTACATAGTCCATTTCAATTCTTAGCTAGAACTGATATTTTGTGTTAAAATTAACAGAAAAATAATTCATATGGCTTGATACCAAATTAGCAGCACATATGACAAAAGATACACTTTTTCATCACACCCCCCACAAAAGGATAGCAAACAGGAAGTCCTAAATAATTCACATTGAGGTTTTTTTATAACATAATCATTATTTTCAAATGAAAAATGGATTTTCCCAGCTTTTATGAAATTCCAGTTTAATTTCTCAAACTTTTATCACTATTTAAAAAAAACCCAAAACCCAAAAAACAAACAAACAAAGATAAATCCTTCTATCTCTACAGCTAGATGACTAAACTTCCTTCAAATAAACATATAAGAAAAGGCAACCTTAGAGATAGTTCTCTTCCTTCCAGATTCGGTTTCTTATTTTCTGATCTTGATTCTGATGAGTCTTCTGGTATGTGCCTGGAGCCAGAAACACTGTTTTCTGATGCCTGATACTTATCTCCTGTAAGGTGAATGTAAATGTCTAGCAAGTGATCGGTTACAAGAGCAAGGCTGGGGTATCTCCTTTGAAGAACCTGAAAAAAAATATTAAAAAGAATAATTTAAATCTTTAGCACCAAAAGTAAACCATCAGCCCCCCAGTTTTCACAGAATATACTTCAATAGATACTCAAGCTAGCAAGCTGCGCAAACCCACCCTCTTGGAATCTCTCATATGAAGAAAATGAAAGTTATTGTGATTGGCATGATATTGATTTGGATGTCAAGAGTTAATTTTGTCAACTCAACCCTACCACAATTAATTTAATACAGTTGCACAAGTACCAACAGTAAGAACAAAAAGTACATTCAACCTTATCTAAACTCAAATCATGACCATACAACTTTACAACTGATAACAGAAGTTCTTACCTCCTGTCCTTTTTATGACTGAACTTTTTTTTTAGAATTCAAGTTGTCTATTCACTGTGCTGACAAAGACACATTAAGGGACTAATTTTTCTTCTGTAATTTCCTTTCAGCTCAGTTCTCTCCACTAAAGTTTGCCAACCAAAATTATTGCTTTACCAAAATAAGCTTTTCACAGATACAGGCCAAGAACACTGGTCCTACTGTGGCAGACTGACTTAAGACTACACAGAAGAACATGAGTCTATTTTCAAGAGAAGAACATGGGTGTTTTCTACCACTGTCTCTTCTACTACTACAGAATTTTACTACTACTACAGAATTCTACTACTACTACAGAATACACAGCCTTCGATTTATGTATTTTTGTGACTTAGGTTACAAAGTTACAAAAAAGAACAGCAAGAACTTAGTGGTGACACATGTAGCACTGAAGCTTCCTTTTTTCTTAAGGTTTTGACATTCAAGTTTTACTTCAATACTGACCCTTTCTGGAGGTCGTCTTCAACATCAGTTTGGCCAGATAGCCTTTTTGAACACTGCAGCTGTGAGCTTCCTAGAATTCCTGGACACATTAATCTATTTGCAGTAGAAACAACCACAGCACACAAGCACGTATCTCCAAGCAAACTGTCTGCAGAGGCCTTCCTATTAATCTACTTGATTCTCCTCCAACAAAATCCACAAGTATAAACTAAGTGCTGTTCTTGCCCCATTCCTGACAATTAGCTGACAACAAAATGGAAAAAGACACAGATATTTAAGATCAACCATAACTGTGCTGGCTGCTGAACAAATCTCAAGGAGTGAAGGAATACTACTGAAAGTCTGTCTTCTTCATCCTAGAAAATACAGAACTTTCTCATCAACTCCTCTGCGAGAGACTATTCACCCATTTTTCCCTTAGGCAAGGCTCTTTTTAAAAGCAAATCCTATTCTGAGCTTCATATCACAAAGAGAATCTCTATAGAATTCCATTTTCATTTAAGCCCAGGGCTTCTTTAATGTTTTGAAGGACTACACAAAGCAAACACTTCCTAGAGATGTTAACAAAAGATGTCAATAGAAACAGTTACTTGTAATTGATAACTGACCTACTATTTTTCATCTCAAAGCTTAGAAGTCACGATTAGAGTAAGCTCAATTTTTTTTCCTTTTTCTCTGGTTTTAAATCTGTAGACTACAAAATGGCAAAATATTTTGATTCTTAGACCAATTCAAAGCAGAACTGTGTTTGTGAAGGCGAGTTCTAGGAATCTTTGCCCAACCCACTTCAAATTTTCCTGATCTTAGAATTATTTAGGTTGGAAAAGACCTTTGAGATCATCAGATCCAACCGGTAACCAGAATTGCCAAGTCCACCACTAAACCATGTCCCTAAGCACCACATCTACACATTTTTTTTAAATGCCTCCAGGGATGATGATTCCACCACCTCCTTGGGCAGCCTGTTCTAATGCTTGACCACCCTTCCAGGGAAGAAATTTTTCCTGACATCCAATCTAAACCTCCCCTGATGTAAAAAGAGGCCATTTCCTCTTATCCTGTTGCTTGTTACTTGGGAGAAGAGACCGACCCCGACCTGCCTACAACCTCCCTTCAGGCATCTGTAGAGAGCGATAAGGTCTCCCCTCAGCCACCTCCTCTCCAGGCTAAACAACCCCAGTTACCAGGTGCTCCTCATAAGACTCATTCTCTAGACCCTTCACCAGCTTCGTTGCCCTAAAATGATGAACTGCCCACCATTTACTTCAAAATTGGCAGGATAAATCTGAAATTATAAGTATGTATTGTGTAACCTGGGAGATAAAAATCAGTATCAAATTTATTACTGGAAAACATTTATTATCCTCAAGTGAAAAAATTATTCACACACAATAGAGAAACACATCATACCTCCTTGAGTTCTTCTTTGCTCATGCTGTCCAGATGTATTTTAGTCCAATATTTGTCCAAAAGAGCAGCATGGCTGCTTTGCTGCCTGTACCAACCTCCACCACAACTGAATATCCTAAAATCAAAACAATATGAAGAAACACACCACACTGTGTCTTGCTGAAGAATTCAACATTTTCAGTGCATTCTTGTGCATCAAAGAACATTTACACACTGTGGCTACAGCGTAATGCACATGCATAGAACACCTAGTGTTTGTCACTGTACCTGTCACACAACCTACCTTGCCTATCTCTGCTTTTCAAATTATCTGTTATCAGTGCTTTTTCTGCTGTAGTACCAAATCTAGAGATACTTGCAGAAGGATAACTGACAGTAAGTTTTTCAGAAGCAACATACAGAACACTTTGTACAGAGAGAAGCCTGACAGAAGTAGCCTGGGAAATATCTTCCACAGATCCTAAGAGGTCTGTGCTCTATTGCAGAGATGCAGGAAAAGCAATGTCCAGTCCCTGTCCCTCCACAGTCTTTCCTGATTATTTTGCCTCAATCTTCAGGCTCACAGTCTTTTCAATTATATATTTTGTTCCAGTTTTGTTTTTTCTTTTTTCGTTGCACAAATAACTATGCAGCCACGTGTTTATACTGACTGTGAAAAGCATTAGTCATTGGGTTTGTGGTTTGCTTCTTATCTTCTGGTGGTTTTTTTGTTTGGTTTTTGGTTGTTTTGTGGTGTTTTTTAATTAAAATAATATTCCACAGCTGTAAACTGCAACAGACTTACTGAATCTGCTCTTACAAGCCCAATGGAAACTATAATTTGCTGCTATACAAACGGTTGACCACTGTGCTGGTTTTGGCTAGAACAGTTGATTTTCTTCATAGTGACTGGTATGGTGCTATGTTTTGGATTTGTGACCAAAACTGTTGATAACACAGGGATGCCTTAGTTATTGCTGAGCAGTGCTTGCACAGAGTCAAGACCTTTTCTGCTTCTCACCCCACCCCACCAGTGAGCTGGCTGGTGGTGCACAAGGAGCTGGGAGGGGGCACAGCTGGGACAGCAGACCCCAGCTGACCAAAGGGATGTGCCATACCATATGATGTCATGCTCAACATATAAAGCTGAGGGAAGGAGGAGGAAGGCAGAGGGGACATTTGGAGTGATGGCATTGTCTTCGCAAGTAACCATTATGCATGATGCAGACCTGTTTTCCTGGAGATGGCTGAACACCTGCCTGTCAACAGGAAGTGGTGAATGAATTCTTGATTTTGCTGTGCTTGTGCACACACCTTTTGCTTTACCTATTAAACTGTCTTTATCTCAACCCATGAGTTCTCTCACTTCTACTCTTCTGATTCTCTCCCCCATGCCACTGGGGGCAGGACCGAGCAAGTGACCGTGTGGTGCCTAGTTGCTGGCTGGGGTTAAACCATGACAATCAAGTACACAGATGAAGAAAATCTTAGGAGACGAGGCAACCAAAAGAGAGAGGGATCCAAAAGACTCAGTTCCAGAAGAAACAGATCAGATAAATAATAATAATAAAAAAAATTATGGAAGGAAGACAAAAGCAGAAAAATTTGTTAAAGGCTTTGAAGGAAGCTACAAAGCATTTGAAAAGCATGTACCCATTCTCCTTCTAGATATCCTTACCTTCAATCTTGATACAATATTATGGCTTAATACACAAGAAGACATTTATAGACATCTGATGCATGAGCCATTAATACAGTGAAATTGTCAGGGACAATACCTTCGATTTTTTTCTGATTAGAAAACATTACAAACATCCACAAGACTTTCACAAATCAGATTTTCTTAAAAAAAAAATGTTTATTTCTTTTTTTTCATTAATCCCAAATAAAATAACTTTATCTTACTTATTATAGATGCAGGGTTCAGTTAAAATTGTTCATGAAACTCTTAAAAAAAACCCACAACCTTCCAGGGAAAA
Organism: Falco biarmicus; assembly: GCF_023638135.1. Taxonomy (NCBI): domain Eukaryota; kingdom Metazoa; phylum Chordata; class Aves; order Falconiformes; family Falconidae; genus Falco; species Falco biarmicus. The sequence goes on along the minus strand of NC_079293.1, from coordinate 4,589,403 downwards.
CACGTATATAACTGCTCAAGCAGGTGGAATAAAAAAAAAATAAATAAACCGCAGCAAACTAACCATTCAGTAGTCAGACTACCAACTACCCAAAGATCAGCACAGCTAAGAATTATTTTTACACAGGTGCTGTTAAAACTAGCAAGTTAAGACACCTTGTGGATATCTATCATAAGCCTTCTTCACACAGCAATTCCTGAGAGTAGTGTTTTGTTTTGGAAAGGGGTGGGTTTTGTAGGGTTCCCCCCAGGAAGTTTCATTCCTTCAGCCTTGTTGAAGTGACCTTTCTGCACAAAGGCTGGATTCACCCAGCAGTAATATAAGCTGCCCTAAATTTTAAAAATCCCTTTCACAATTTCTAAGGCTTCTATTATTTGTTGAACAGAAATTGCTAAAACACTGCTGCTCAAGTACCTTGAATGCTTCCTCTGTCTTTGATTTTAAAATAGGACATCCATGCTTTTAACCTCATTTAACTTTACAAGCCTACCTCCTGGTTGCAAAAAACTGGAATCCTGATGCTACTTTTAAACAGTCACCACGACCAGGAATCAGCAACTCTCTTTTTTCCAGAAGAGGAATCAGCACAGAGATCTGAAGAAGAGAAGAAAATTTATAAAACTTTTTTGTGTGTGAAACTTTAACAGACAGCACACCCATTCAAACTCATTTCACATTGGAGATGCTAGACCATTTACAGCGAGCACAACTACATTGTTAGCAAATGTTGTTCCTGCAGACTGCGCTTCCAAGTGACACTAACAAGAATTGCAGAGTCCCTCGTAATTTCAATCAGCAGTGGAAGTCACAGGTGTAATGCTTACCTATCTTCTTTCTCCTGTATCCAGATTTAATGATAAGAGAATGGAAATTACAGTCTTTACACTACAAGTCCAAATCAAAACTATTTCTTTTGAGTTGCCAAATGAAGTATTAGACACTTGCATATCAGAAGCCTTATTTTCTCTATCTGCCTGAACAAAGATGACCTGCATCTCAAAGATGTCATTCTCAAATATCAACATTTTCCACCTTATACCCTGGTATCCCCAGGAAAATTTAGTATCTGTTTAAAGAATCTATTTTTCCATGCAGAAGGACAGTAATAATAATGGAAGGAAAAAAGGGAGATAGGACCACAATGACCCCTCAGCACAGGAGGCAGCAAGTACGGGGACTTTGATATGGAGAAAGGAGACAGGATGCCTGCAGGGAGGACCTGAAGAAAGGGAGAGATGAATGCAGGACACTACTACCCTACTCAGGGCATCCTTATGAGTGCAATGAGCAGAGTCCACAGAAGCAAGTAAGTGCATGACCCTCTGGCAGTGAAAATTGTCTAGCATATACAAGCAGTATTTCTTGGCTTTCTTATAAATTCCCTATATTTCAGAAGCCTAGAACCCAATGAACAAGCTGTCAGGTTATTTAGTCACACAAAGGATGCTTTACAGAACAGATATGAAAGAAAACCACTATCTGTGGAACGTTCAGCAAGCTTATACAGCAAAATGTCTCTATGACATTGTTCTTGCAGAAGACATGCTTTCAGCAACCATTACTTCAAAAAGGAAGGATGACAGTCTAACTAGTCGTTCTGGAGCTGGAAACAGGAAATCTGTTAAAACCTATACTGCTTAATGTAACAACACATTTTTAATATCTAAGCCAGAGGTAAGAAAGGTGTAAGAAAAAAAACCACAACCAAACAAGATAAAACAAAAAACCCTACACAACAAAACGCTAAAAAAAAAAATACCTTATTAACAGCACCACTTTAATACAATGACAATACTCTGTGGTGTTTGGGACCCTTGGTTTTCTTCAAATATTTAAACGTGATTTAAAAGACACATAGCTCACTATCAGTGTCAATCCAAAATCTTCAGAATGAAATCTGGCATGAATGGCAGTGTCATGACTACTCTAAAACAATGATAAAAACTAATGCCATATGCTAATACACGACCAAAGACAGACAGGTTAATTCTTTCTAATCCCTTTTAAAGTGGCATTATTTTGAGCATGCTGCTGCAGAACTCATGGTGATTAGACTGCAGAAATTACTAGTACAGGCCTTAAGACCAGTACTTTACAACCAGCACCTTACAACCAGCATGAACCTACGTACCACATCCAGAGGAGCATAATCAATATCCTCCAGAAGTATCCAATGACCTTTGGTAACAGCTTGTGTCAAGGTTCCAGGCTGCCACACAAACTCCCCTGGCACATCTGTACAACGATACATACCAAGCAGCGTCTGTGACAGAAACAATCAGTAAATTAGAGACCTGTTCGTTACATCCCTTAAAAACTCAGGAGTAAAAACTTACAAAAAATGACTGAAGCTGATACATAGGTAACACTTACTTAACCTGCACATTATTAAAAAATCCATCTGGTAATCTGTGCTCAGTGTTATGCTTTTTTAAATTAAGAAGAAAAATTATCATAGACGTGGAAAGGTGAAACAACTGAAACCTAGTAATTAAAATAGAACCAGGTAATTGGAAGTGAACTTACAGAGCTGTGCCACCATAATTAACAATCAACAGTAACATAACAAACTGTCTAGGGTTGCACTAAACATTAGTTTACATTTTTGAAAAGTCTGTGACTAGGCTAATAAGAGGAATTGTAAATCAAGTTATTCAAAGATTCAAAATCACTCAAGTCTTGCTTCTCCAAAAAGTTCTAACTTCTACATTTAAGCATTCCTTAAATTATTAAGTTTATGGTTTCACTGTTACATATTTTGTACCTTGAATTTTATCACTTTTTATTAATATGGTGGTCTTACTCATGTATATATGAAGATATTCCTGTGAAGAACAGTTGTGAAATGGTGAAATCGGCTGTTCTATACAAATAAAGAAGGTGCTTATGCATGCTAATAAAAACCTTCAGATAGCACTTCTGGTAGATACCAACCACACTGGAAAACTAAACACAAATTAAGCCAAAACCCATAAATCAATTCAAGCTCGAAAGATATATATGCAAAACCAGAAGAATGTGAAATTATTTTCACCTCTGGTTTTGTCACTACAGGTAGAGCTAGATTGCTATTATTTAAGTTCAAGTGTCCTCAGCATCACAGGATATCACTTCATCTCACCTTTACTGCAAAAAATTGGCATCAGATTGAACTGATTACTAGCTCACTTAAACTGAAATAAAAGTGTCCATACAGCCTTTGGCACCAGCTTGTGTCATTCTAGACTAATTTTTTTCCCCAATGCAAATCAATTTTTTTAATGGAGAAAAAAATAAGTAAATAAAATCAATAGGGCTCTTCCACACAGAAAAACCTGATAAAGTATAATCCGAACGAAACAGAAACAGCACAGTTACGCACAGAATTTAAAACCTACTCAAGCTTAACTGTGACTTTTCTTCACATTTATTTATTCTCATCAATAGTAAGACCAATACTACAGAGTTGGGTATTGTGAGGTCTTTGGGCAAAAAGTTTAACATTATCTTATTAGAAAACTAAGTGCATGCTTTAAGTAAAAATTACGTCTGATCATCCAGCCATAAAACAACTTCATAAGTTACCTTACTATCAGTTTGATCCCCAAGCTGGACTTTCAAAATATGAGGAGGCTTTGCTCTTCCTGTAACAGCTGCTAAATATTCAATTAAAGAAGTTTTGCCACATCCTATTGGTCCTTCTAATAAAACAGGGCTCTGATATGCTACAGCAATAGCAAGGTTTTGAAGATTTGTGAAGACAGATTCAACCAAAACAAAGTGGCTGGTGTCATTTTCCTGTTCAAACATAAAATCTGAGTTACAACACTGAAATTGTTACTTTTTTTACAGGTTGTATAACAATTAGGAAAGTAAGTCTGACAACTAGAAAATTTTGGCCTGCAGATCTGTCAACACATATCAAATAAAATACAGGGTTCTAAAGCTGTATTTAATGACAGTATTTAAATAGATTTCATCAGAAACTTATTATAGGTGAAACACTTAATAGAAGTATATGTACAATGTATTCCCAAAGGAAGTTCACACTAAGATATCAGTACAGGCACAGTAACTATTCAATCATAATACACGTCAATCAAATACAATTTGCAATATAAGTGAAATTAAGTCATCGGAATGGATCCAAATCACAGGACAAATCAAACAGCAGTTAGATTCAGACGATACAAGTGTGAATATTAACTGTTGTATTTACTTCTTTTTGCACAGGCCAAAGCATAAGATCATTAAACTCAGTGCATGAAAAAGAGAGGTAAATTCAGTAAGAATTATTTTCTTTAAAATGCAATGAATGTACTTTATTGAACGGTAATTAATCAATGCTTCAGATACTCTCTATGTATTACAACTCTACTACAGTCACTTATATATCAATATACAGCACAAAAATGAGTGCTTTCCTGCTAAAAGGCGCAGAGAAAAGAAAAGAAAGTACATACTGCACAGAAACAAGTGTCTTGTATGTACGTTTCATCTTCTTTTCAGATAGAATTTTGTGTACTTCTCTGGTAATAATGCTAGTTTTTAAGAGCACCTGCTTTCCCCTCAGTTTGCTCCTACCTCTTTGTCAGACCTCCTCAGCTGTTAACTGGAGGCTTATCCTGTGGCTATCAAAAAAATAAAAGCAAGCCTTTTTGGAAATTCTCTCCTTCCTCATATACTAAGAGTATTTTTTCAGCAATCCAGTTTATAATATGGCCTAGCTTCAGCACAGCTGCAGGAGCAATGACACTAAGTAAGAATCTCCTTAAATATCTCTTCCGTTTCCCCTGCTGCAACACATTTCAAAACAGATACTCAATCCTGTAAAAAAAGCTAGAATATAGCAAATTCAACTACAGAAGTTGTGAGGTGGGGGTGGGAAGGAATTTGGGAAGTAATTTCTTTCCTTGCAGAATTCTGCTAGTCAAGGAATTCTGACCATTGGTAGTCTTCATTCATTTCTTTCTTCACTGGTACGTTTTTGTCAGTGTTGCAAAATTAGATAGAAATACCCAGCTAAAACTGTACCTAAATGAGAAAACCAGTCAAGAATACTGGCTGCAGCTACGAAGAACAACCTGCACACTTCAAGATGAACAGCCTCTCAAGGGCAAAAAGGTTAAATACTGTTTGCTCAAAAATGTTTATGCCTTTAATGGACTTCCTAAAAACTATAAGGCACTACATTCTGCATTACATTTCACTCAAGTGGAGAAAGTAAGTTCTTGCTCACTTTCTCTCTCCTTTTTCTGCCTTCTAGAAGAGTAAGTAGCAGCCTTGTTTTCTTTTAAGAGAAGAACTAAGAATATGCTTGCAGAAAGACTTTTTAAGAAATCTGTATAGCACAAAAAACAGCTTCATGTAGGTAAAACAAACTGTACCAGATCCTGGCTTTACTCAGCTATGGAATACCACCCTAACTTGGACTGCAGATATATGTATTTTTTGGTAGTATGTGTGTAAGAACTGCTACGTTAAGATAAAATGAACAGCATTATCACACCTTTGTTGCTTCATTCCACTGCAGAGCTTCCTTGCAACATCTGTATCATGCAACACTAGCTTACAGCACACATCAAGAAACTATAAAGATACTACAAGGTCATGTGTGTATCTCAATACCATTTAAGCAGGAACTATTCACCATTTAGGGATTCAATCAAATGAAAAAGCATAAAAAGTACAAACTTAACCCTCTCAAACCTAGGTTACATACCTGCTCTTCAGAATCAAGTTGTAGTCTAGGCAGCACAATACCACATACAGATACTACATTTGCAGAGAGGTCGCCCAATACAATATGTCCTTGTGTATACTGCAGTTCTTTCTCCTTTTGCCAAAATGAGGAGTCTGGATTGGCCAGAACAAGGGCTTGCTCCACTTTCTGCAGCTGAGATTCTTCTAGTAGCCTGTGAAATCAGTGTTTATTTATTCAACTGAAAGTCATCAACAAAATTAAATAGTGTTCAAGATTTTAAAAGTTCTTACTTTAGTCTGAAATGTATCAGCTCCTCAGCACTGAATATTTTCTTCAGGAAAGATAATTTATGTTCATCATTCATGCATGTAACCAGAGCAAGACAGTTTGAAGTATACCTAAAAATTATATTTAGAACATAACATGTCAAAACTGTCTTAAGAGATTTAGTTTGACAACTGTCATTTGCAAACCAAAACATCAAGTTTGGAAAAATACACTGAAAATTTTCGTACTAAAATTATTTTAGTGCTGTGCTTACCATTCTGTAAGATTAGACAAATATCTCAGAATTGAAAAAAGCAATTCTATCACAGCATACTTTACCATTTATACACCAACTTGCTAACCTTTCTCTGAAGGACTGAATGATCAACAGAAATACAGTAAAGGACAGCACTTTCCCAAATAAATGAAGGTTAATGTATGAGACTATGAAAATCAGGTTTTCTTTGCCTGGCTTCTCTTTCAATTTCTACCATCCCCCTTTCAAAATTGCTTTCCATTTCATACTATTTCTAAAATAACCATAACACAATGAACTCAAGACTAAGTGCCAAAAGAAGCCAACTCTTAAGTCTTCACTTCATTACTACAAAAAACTGTTTTGCAACAAAATGACATTTAATACAAATCATAAACCACTTCTCATTTATTTTACCACTGTTTTACCTTCCAAGAACAAAGCTTTCAATGACTTCAAGGGTGGAGAATGGGGAGAAAAAAAAGAGTTGTCATAAGATGACTGGTTCAGGACAAAATTTAAAAGTCAGCTCATTTACTTAAGGTTATTAGCTGAACACCCGATAAACCAATTCCAGTCAATGAAACATAAATTCTATTCCTTTTTCTAAGATATCTAAGTGTATGTCACCCTGAAGAGCTTCAGCAATGGCTGATAGATTTGACATCACTATTGTTCCTGCCCTTCCTAAATTATACACCTAATTTTAAATGGTGTGTTACTAATGTAATTCTGAATTCATGTTTAAAAACCACAAAGACTATTAAAGACCTTTTCTTAAATAAATATGAGGCATTATCAATACTACCACCCACATAACTAAGGCAGATCATGTGACTACGTTGAAGCCCTTGCAGGCAGACACCCAACATAAAACATTTAACCAAAACCACATGCAAAGTTTGCAACAAGGCCAGTTAGGAAGTGTAGCTTAAACAAGCCAAGCTTTACAGTGACTGAGATGGTTTTCTTCTGTTGCTTGTATATAGACAACTCAGTAACGTGTCAATGCAGAATAGTATAACATATCATCGTGACGTAAGTTAGAGTGAGAGTAGGTCCATCTCCACTTTTTTCTAGGAACACATGCTAGAATGCATGCAATACACAACAGGCTTACAGTAGAAGTGAAGTGATAAATTCACCATCTCCCATGCATCCAGCTTGGGTAAACTGAAGTTATTTCAAAAGATTCTCCAGAGCATAGCTTTAAGCATAACTAAGAGCTAGCCTGCATTTCACTCTAATACATCACTACAGGTTTCAAAAGATCACCTAAGAAGCACTGGTACGGATATCATCAGTACAGATTTTGCTGGTATTATTTGAAGATTCTTTTTTACTTGGACATGAACATTGTTAAATAAAATTCAAGATACAGATACATCTTTTCAATGGAGAAGATCTGTGGGTTTTAACTTACCAACGGACTAAAGTGTCATGACTCCTGAGAAGTGGAATACACACACTCCAGTCCCATAATTCCCGGAAAACTGATGGCTCCTTTTGTAAAAATATATAGGCTGCCTCCATGAGGTCCCGTAACTTCATTCGCCTGCGCCCATATCGGACTGTGTTTGCATCTGAGCTCTCCAGGAAAAGCCTCTGGAAAACCGGTGATGTATTTTCAAAATATCTTAAAGCAAATCTTTAGGAGAAAGAGACAGAGAAAGAGATGAAACAGACATCTAAGCCAGAGGAAAGGAAAAGATGGCACTAACAAAAATGTCAGGACAGAGGTCCTTAGACAGTAACTGACAGTATACTGAGAACTAAGGCCTATATTTAACTTCATCAACACTTGGGAAAGCCAACCAGTTCAGCAATCAGCTGACAACTTATACTTGACCTTATCAGAAATCATTAGTTAATTATCAAGGAGAAATAGTACAGCCTTTGGTGAAATCTCTTTGATTGCTCTTGTGTACTGGGAAAGTAATACTGATTCCTACTTACATAGCTTTGTATTCTACTGGCCTACAGGTCTAATCACAAATGCAGAGATTTTGGTTGTGAGCAATTTTCACGCCAGCTGTTTTGCTTTTCTTTTGATCATTAAGATTAACTTCACATTAGATCTTACAACAAAATTTAATTTTAAGCTGTGTTTAAGACTTGCATTTTCCAAATCATTCTTTCAATTCAAAACACATCTGTTATTGCAGGAGACAATCTAAATTGTAACACCACCTCTCATCACTGTTGAGCACTGACAAGCATATATATTCCCTAAGCTCAAATGCTGAACAGAGACATTACATTACTCACGGCAAAACATCAGGGTGGTTAGCAACCAGCTTGCTCATCGCAACACACAGCCTTTCATGCCGATCATGGTTGATTTGGCCACCAGCTTTAATGGCTTCTGCATTTCTTTCCAGCAAATCCAACAAGATTGGCCGAACTTGACGGCCGATCAGTAGAGTACATTCTTTATCCAGTAATAACTGTGCTAAAGCATCAAGGATGCATTGCCGATCCTGCTGAGTCCAAATCTAGAGGAATGGAAAGTAACAACAGGTTTTAATGGGAACTGATTTGGACTTTTAATATCGGAACTATTCATGCAGGATTTACAGTGAATTCTACAGGAATAATCTTTCAAAAAACCAGAAGAGAGTCCAAAACTCCCAATGGAAGTACTTACTTGATACAGCTCTCCATATTTAAAAAACTTGGGTAACAGAATGAGCGACATGCAGAATGACACACTAAATAGGAATTACAAAAAAGTGCCAAAATCCTAAATTGTATTTTACAGATGAAAGATAAGACAAATAATTTTAAATACTTTTTTAAAGAAAAAAAATGGGAAAATGTTGTAACAACTAACACATCTTTGTTAATAGAATTCCTGCTGATTTTAACAGTTCGGTCTCACGAGAGCCACAACACATCTAAGAATTAGAGTTCTTAAAAAAAGTTTGAGTTGCATTATATTCACTATCTCTCTTTAAAAAAAGAACCATTCAGTCAATCATGATTACAGCAATTATAGCGAGCAATGCTCTTGACAAGCAGCAGCATATATTCAGTTTTGAAGTTGAGATTATTTTTTCTTACTTTTATATAAAAATTGAACTTTTGTGTAAAACAAAATATTAGGCTTTAAAATAGATGGAAAACATATTCACATCTGCTAGGAAAAGAAAGTAAAACAAAAAACTCAACACCCCCCCCAGACTCTCCCCCACATCCCCCTCAACCTTCTTAACTTTGTTACTGAAGAAAAACAACCAATTTCTTGTGTCTTATGCTTACATTTCTCTGGTCTTTGAGCTCACGTTATTATCCACCTCCGTGATGTTTAGTATATAATGCAGCATAAGTAATTCTGATTTGTGACGAATCAGGATTATGAATTTGCATTGTAGCAGTTTTGCTCTTAACTTTGACGCTCCACTCTCTCCCCAGCCTTGCTGACTGAACCCTTATCCTATCAAGACTATTTTATCTTTCTTGGCAAACAGTGGTAAATACAGCTAGGCAAGGCAGCTCTCAAAACAAAACAAGCACTTACTAAAACTCCTACAGAAATATTCTGTGATTCAGGTAGTCTTTCATTTTAGCAAAATGTGCAGCCAATTTCTGCTTCTCCTAGACTTTTGTTAGTCAGGTAAAACCTTCTCCTGAGGCTGCAGATAGGATGGTTCCATTGTTACAAGTAAGACTGCAGAGGTCCTACAGGTTGCCTTTGAAAAGAGTGACCTCCTAAGCTTACACCACTATCACGCATACTTGTTCAAGTTCCTTGCGTCTCTTTCTGAATTTGGAAAGATATTCATTCCCTAATAGCACATTAAGAAATCAGGGAAACTGCAGTATATACAATACAAACATCAAAACCACCACATTAATTGCAGCAGTTTATTACGTGCTTTGTGTTTATTTTTATGAAACATGATACAAGTTTATCTTCCTTTCATCCATGAGATCAGCATCAAAAATAATTTAAAAAATGGAGCTGAAGGTCTGCATTCATCACAAAGCAAACAAGACACTGTTCATTAGAAAGGATCAGATTCTGAGTGGCAAAATGATTGACAGGCTGTTCAAAGGCAGCAGGGCTCAAAAAAATTGAAGGAAGTCCACTGTAAAAAAAAGTATCTTCAATTTCCAAATCAATTACATCTTTCGCTACCCAAACAAGGCACAACAGAGTGCTTAATTTATTAACCAGAGCTTTCAATATCAAATAAACAGTTAACAATGGTAAGAATAATGTGACTGACTCAGTAAAATTCTGTAGTTACATGACTGCTCTACAACAAATCCATTCTATTACCAATTTTGTGAGAGCAAGCAGTTTTTTAATCATCGTGTGCAGTACCCTTAGGATATATAAAACTGTTCAAAAACCACAGTGGCAACATTCTCATTCTACACAGAGACTGTTCATTTGATTTCAGAGCCTTTCAGAGTGCAAATTAAACATTTTATGGAAAAGAAGAATACTGTCCGAGAGCATTTTAACTAAAAGTTGCTTTCTGAAATACCCAGCTTCCTCAATCAGTAGGAAAGGACAGCTGATCTGAAAATATTTAATTCTAATGTTCAAACCTGGGAGAGTAAATCTACACCCATGGTTCCAAAGAGCTGCGTTAAGAAAGCATCACAAAAGACTGTCCCTCCAAATATAGAATATACACACACATTGTGTATTATTAACAAGAGACACTAAACAGAAGCACAGCTAGGAATGAAACCTGGAGTCAAACATGATCCCAGTTGCTCTTCTAGCAGCATGTTGCATGTTTCTTCCCAATCTGGACAGTACATTTATTCAGTGATCACAAGATATGTAAGTGTTTATAAAGAACCAGCTTAATCCAAAACCCAAGATTACAAAAGGATCACAGCAAGAAATAATCTGTGCTCATGTGAAATTATTGTGGGTCACAGGTGTTTCCAACAGTGTTACACCGTACACAGATTTAACAATGGGTTACTTCCAAAGAGGGAGGGTGTAAGACCCTGCGCGCGCGTAGGAAATACTTCTTTCCCTCCAACACAGGAACACAGGTTTTCAGCTTTGTTCCCTCATACAACCAGTTCTACTGCACAGCAATCAATCTGGCAAGATGATCCAAATTAATCTTTCTTTTAAAGTGTTCCACTGGCTGGAAAAGTTGAAAGAATTTTCCACATCAACACATTCACTGGGTTCAGGGTAGGAAAAGCAACAGAAAGCTGTGGCTTGGCCTTGGGAACAGGCAAAAAGAAAACAGAGTAGGACCACTCTTTTTGGCAGATGTCCAGTTCAATAAGATAAAGCAGAACATGAGCCTGCACTCTTCTTATAACCCACATACTTCAAGAAAAAAAAACAACAAAATGACAGGCGGATATACAGTCTCACAAGAACAAGATGGCTTCAACCACCCGCAGAACAAGCTGTAACTTCCTACACCTCCTCCAACAGATTGCATTTGATAGAGTTGGATAGATCGCTCCTTCAAGGATGGTGTGAACATTCTCTTTGACTTTGCATCAGTGTATTTATTAACATACTGCCTCCCAAAAATCACAGCTCCTAAAAAACTAGAAGCAGAAGACGATGAGAATATACTCCAGGATGGAGGCAGAAGTACAGCATACCTTCCCTTATTTATAATGCTACATGATATAAAGCCTAACTAATCTTTCAAATAAAAAACCTGAAGTCATATTTTTGGAACAAACCAGTCTACCTTAGTTGCCAGGATGTCAGAATGTTCTTCTGACAGCCAATGAGTAGCTGGCTGAATTTGGGACAGCTAGGTCACCTTTTTTTCCCCTCCATTAAAAAAAATAAAATAATAAAAAAAAGAATAGAGGCACTTCTCAACATCAAATGCAAAGACTGAAGGGCTATTGATAAGAGCTTGGAGTTATTATTAAAACAACTTTCACTGCTACATAGAAAAATGAAAGGCAAAGTGAAGAACGCCAAGCTAAAACACTGACAGAATAGAACAGGAGATCCATAACGGCATGCTCGAGATCTCCAGTTCACTCAGGATGGTTCCATAGCCTAAACGGAGTAGATATTCAAAAGGTCAAGTTTTTTTATTTAGATCTTCCCATATACGCACAGTGGCAAGATATGAAGAGCAGAAACAAATATTTCTGCACTAAAGTTCTATTCCTACTAGCATTTTAACCTTGACATTAATGAACTTCTCTACTGAAATTACACCATTACAGGGAGCCAAAATACATGCAATTACAGAAAATCTGCATTTGGAATTCTACACAGGAAGATGTTCTGATTCAAACAGACCTTTGATAAAAGCACATTTCAGCAGTTTGTGGAACCCTACTGCTTACAGTTTGCTTAAATTATCCAAAAAATAGAAAGACAGGAAACAGACTTTTGAAGAGCTTTTCATCCCATTTTCCTCATTAAGAACACACAAATTTGCTGTACCTCTGCAGAGTTAATGGTATACAAATACTCTACAGAAAAAGCTCTATTTCTATTACATACTGAAGTACAGGGAACAAGATCTTCCATCACCACAGAAATGGTCCCTTACTAGGAATCTCAAAAGACTGTTCTTTACTTCACTGTTGTGGGCAAGTTCCACTCCATTATGGAATACTGAAGAATTAAGTTGCCAGAAAGACACAGTGAAGCTGCAGAGAGTTCTGTATTCCCAGACGCACGCTTTTCAAGTTACATACAAATCAACCAGTAGGAAGTCAGGTAAGATGACTGAAGTCAGTCGTTGTTTAGTGGAAAGATAAGGCTAACATGCTTCCAGATCTGTAGCTTGCAAATAGTAATTCAGTTTTCTAAAAGAACATGTCATTGTTCATTAATGTGCTGTTCCAGACTCTCTGTATATAATCACCCTAATAATTTCCACCTTGCAAGAGTTTGAAATCCAAAGTATATCTCAAAACAGTCACCAGAAGGGAAAGAGCAGTTTCTTTCCCAGTCTCAGATCTTGGTGACTCACTTCTGGTTCACTGCTCCATCTGCTGCCTCACACACCTGCATCGTCCCCATCTCTATTTCTCAGCTGTTTCTTTGTCTTGAATAGCAGCTCTTCATCACTGTTTTCCACCAATCAGCATCAACTCCCCGATGTAGGAATATATATATTCATTTCAATTTCACTTTGATGCCATGATTTGCAGCGACAGAAGAAAAAGCTGTCTGCCTACCAACAGGGAACCTTGACTTACAGTATGAAAGCCTTCCCCAACCGTAACTATGAGACACTAATTCAGATTGAAAGCCAGTGTTCTGAAAAAACCCGATGATTCAGACTTTTCATTTTCAAACACTGGGACAATCTCCCAGACAAACAGAAATACGGATTTTGAGTCCCGAAGTATGTATACAACATAGAGGCTCCAAAAGCTTTGTCATTAAAATTAGTACTAATATAATAGCTGATGTGTTGATAGCCTATTATTATTATTATTATGCATTCCAGTATTTCAGAGGCAGAAACGAGCTAGGCCTAAACTCTCCTAGAAGGCAGGTGTACTTTTCACCTTAAGGCAGCCAAAGCATGAAAACACAGAAGACAGGAACGTTTCCAGTATCACTGTGATTTAAAAAAGGGACGCACACCCTAGAAAAACCAGTTCTCTGTGGTTTTACCCCACATGCTGATTTAAGGCGATTAAAGAAGGCCTCAAACAACATCAGGGTAACATGCTGCAGCTCAGGGACTAGATATTGTCTCAGTGCCTGCTAACAGCATGCCATCTCTCGCTATCGTGCCTTCAGAGTCACCTCATGAGGCACGGAGGACACCCAAGATTTTAACGCTGGGGCAAAATGCCTCCTCAGGAAGCGCAGTTACGAGGGGTGCCAGGGCACCGGAGGGGACCCACCTCGCAGGGCCCCAGTCGCACAGCCCTGCAAGGGGTGGGAAGCGGAAGATACCGCAGCAAGACAGAGAGAGAGCGGATCGCTGCTCCCGGAGAGCGGCGCCGCCAGCCGCCTGAGGACGAGGGGGCGGGAGGGCGCCCAGGCGGCGCGGGCAGCAGACGACGCTGCCGGGAGGAGATGGCGGCGCGGGAGCGGGCGGGGGTCGCCCCTGCGAGGCCCGCCCGGAGGGAGAGAGGGCGGACGCCCGGAGGCTGCGCCGAGCCCCGCGCCGCACACTCACCTGCTTCGCCAGGAACCTGCTCAGCTCCGCACTGCTCTTCTCGTTCCTGCGCGCCACCAGCTGCAGCGGCTCCGCCAGACGGAACCTCAGCTCCGCCATCTCCCGCCGCCGGCGGGGCGCGGGCAGCGGCTGGGGAGAGCGGCGGGAGCGGGGAAGGGCCCGCGTGCCCAGCCGCCGGCAGCACAGACCGCGCGGCACGTGGGCGCGGGACGGACGCGCTGCGCAGCGCCAGCTTCCGCCTCGCCGCCGTCGTCACCCGCCCGCGACACAGCCGGCGCCGGGAAGCGCCGCCGGTCCCCGCCTCTCACGTGACGGTGCCCGCGCTGAACTACGGCTCCCAGCATGCACCGCGGCGCGCGGGCGCCTGCTGCATGCTGGGAGGCGCAGGGGAGCCGCCCCCCGGCGGAGCGCGCTGCCGCCGCCGGGACCCGTCCGGGAGCGGGGCGAGCCTCTCCCTCCCACGCTCTCACGGCGCTGGAAGCCCGCGCGGGCGGGGCCCCGCTCCCCAGGGAAGCTGGCTGGCGCTGCTGCGGCAGGACTTGCCTGTAGCAGGCCCAGGCTGCGGGCCACCAGCCGCGGCGCTTGCCCTTAAGCCCTTTAAATCCAGGTCATGGTCCTGACCGAGTAGGAGGGCGGGTGATGATTAACCCAAACCGGTGGTTCGGGCTCGGGAGGAAGAACGTCCAGCACCCCCACGTCAGGCTCGCGGGCCACCGGCGGCTTATAACGCCCGAGTGCGGCTCCGAGGTACTAGCGGTGTTTGCGGAGGGGTTTGATAGCGGGCTCGCTGAGAGCAGAAACCGGACTTAAACCTGGGGCCTCCCGGGGGACACGCCGGAGCTGCCTCACGCCCACCCCACCGCAGCCGCGGGGCACGGCCCCCCGCGCCCAACCGGCACCGGGTGCGCGGGGGCGTCGCTCCGGCGGCTGCACCGCCCGGCGCGGCCCAGGGAGCCTCCCGCGACCCCTCCTCTCCCCTTTCCACCCGTCTCAGCCTTTGTAGGAGGCTCCGGCGGCCACCCCCGGGCCGAAGCCCCCCAGCTGCCTGCCCGCCCGCCGGGGGCGGCGCGGCTTCCCGCGCGCGGGGCTGGGGCGGGGCGGGGCGCGGCCGCCGGGCTTCCCTCGCTTTGGCGCCAACTGCTTCGGGCCGGGGGCGGGTTTCGCTGACATCGCGGCCGGGGACGTCCCGTGCGTCTGCGGCCGTTGGCTGCCGCGGCCGGGAGCCCCGCCCCCTCGGCGCCCGGCCTGCGGGACCAGCGGCGACGGCGACCTGCGGGGTGTCGCGGGCCGGGGGCGGCGGGCCGCGGCGCGGCGGTTAACCGGTGAGTGAAGCCCGCGGCGGCCTGCTTGGCGGCGCCTTCCTCTCCCCTCCTCTCCCCTCTCGTCCCTTCCTCTCCTCTGCCGGTGCGGGGCGAGGCGGCGCCGTGTGCGGGTGCCGCTCCCCTCCCCCCCACTCCTGTGCGGATCCCGCCGCCCAGTTCGGCCTGGCCCGGTCCGGGCTCTCCCGGCGCCCCGCGGGCCCCAGCCCCGGCGCAGCCTGCTCGCCCCGGCCCGCCGGCGATGGCGGGGCTGCGGGTGCCACCCGTGCGGCAGCCGCTGGGGCCGCGCTCCCGGGCCGCGGCGGGCGGCTCTCCCGCGCTGACCCCCGTGAGGCCTTGGGTGCTTCCGCCGCGGCAGCACCGGGGCGGGCGGGGACCCCTCCCGGCCGCGCAGGGCGGGTGAGGCCTGGGGAGCGGGACAAGGCCGCCGCCTCCCAGCTGCCTGGCGGCTGCTCCGTGCCTCTGCCCGCCCCGGCACCCCCGCGGGACTCCCGGGCTCGCCTTCCCTGCCCAGCCGGTGCTGTGGCGGTGCAGGCAGCAGCTCTGGCGTCAGGGCTGCTCGAGTGTCCGTGCCGCACGCGGCTGTGCGCCCAGAGTCGTTCTGCAGCGGGTGCTGTGGCGGACGCGCTGCGTCCCGTGGCCGAGCATCAGCGTCACGGTCCGTCTTGCCTGCTGGTGCTCGTTGGTTTGGCGGCTGGTGTCAGAGAGGGGAAACTTGCTCTTAAATAGTCAGCAGAGAAGTCGGGTTATTTTAGCTGGTTAAGGTATGCCTTCAGATAACCTATTCATAGCATGCACTGCTTGTTTTCATACCAAATTTTTTTCATAAGATCTTTATTTGACACATACAAATTAAAAGATACAGCTGAAGATCTTCAGAATGCTTGTTTATGAGACAGGTTTTTACTCCCCTTGATGGGGCTCTACTTTTGTTATCTTGAGGTAAGTTTTCTCATTCTGGTGTTGGATTTTGTTGAAGAGCAAGGGATGCAGGTAGCTCAGGTATAATTGACTTATTTCAAGATGCTTCTGGTTTATGATGTTGTTCTGAAATTATCAATTAACGTGTTGTCTTTCCTCTGATATCTTACTCATAGATGGGGAAACCATAGGGAGTTTATATCATGGCAACAGATGAGGATGAACTGGGACTGTTTGATATCCGCTACGGTGGTAAGATGTGTTAGATTACTTTGTTTTGTAGTCAAGTAACACAAGCAGTCTTCTGAAAATAAATAGATAAAAAAATAACTTGGAAAACAAAATAGAAATAATTTAGATTGGGAAAAATTCTTGCGAGCTTCAACTCTAAACATCAGTGGCCCAGTATCGTAAGCCTTATCCAATTAGTAAGTTTAGATTTTAAACCATAACTCTGTACTTTGGATTTCTAGTGCATTTTGAGGGGGTTCCTGGAACTGGTCTCCCCTGTGGTTTATGGTATACAATTTAACCTTTGCTGCATCTTAATGAAGCGTGTATTTGGGTGGTTAGGAGGATTGTTCCTTTGTTTGCTATTTGCAAGAGCAAATGCGCTATCATCTGGTATAGTACCAGCAATCAGGGTACACAAACTTTATTTCCAGCTCCGCAGTTGATTCGTCTGACATATGGTTGTGAGATTCCCAGCCTCAGAAGGACTGTGGATATTGATTATTCTATTTTTAATAGTAATAATATTTGTTGCAGAACTGGAGAAATACACGTATTGGGGATGAGAGTGATAAGAGGCATTGGAAAAAGATGTGAAGAGAGCTGCAGATTTTGATTGAAATACTTTTACAGTACCAGTTAGTCTTGGGAATAGATGGCAGTACTAAAGCAAACTCTTTGAGTTATGATACAGACTTCTACACTACTTTGTTTAGCCTGAAATGTTTATTTTCACAGTAGGGATTTTATCATACTAATTCTTTTATTTTTGTTTCTGAGTTGTCTGACTTTTGTATTCAATGTATTCTAGGAAACAGTTTCAAATTCACATCAAATTGACTTAGCGTATAATTTTAAAATTTATTTGTACTTAATGCCATAAAACTTGCTTCATATGGCACAGTTCTTGTAGTGTTCAGAAACTGATCTTACAAGACTGTCTTTTCTCCACAATAGCAGTAGCTTGCTGAGTAAAATTGCCTTGTCTTTTACTAGCCTGTGCTACTACTTTTACTACTCTTTACTGGTCTACGATCACAAATGCACTTATTTTATGGGAAAGTTAGAGGTTGGAGTTTACTAAATGTTTACTTTGGCTTCTTTTTTTGTTTTGTTTTGTTTAGCTGAAGCTTCCCCCTTCAGGGAAGGTGATGAGAGCTCGGTGGATATTTATGATGGCTTGGACAATGGTTTGACAGTTCCTGGTAGGTTGATTGTATCTTGCTGCTGCTTGGCTTGGAGCATTATGTACTCTCTGTGTTTCTTAGGCTGGTTTTAAGTAAAAAACCAGTTAGCTTTAAGTTATATTTAGCTGGTGTAACGTACGGCTCTGAGCTACTTCTTTAAACTTAAGACATGTATGTTACACTCCTGTGTAAATACAGCAACTTCCTAAATCTTTTAGCTGAGTGATAGGAGTTTTCATGTGATTGATATTGGTTATTTTAAAAGACTTGGGCATATAAAGAGGTGCAGAGTAATCTTAGCTATTCTATCTGTGCCTTGACAATGGGACATTTTACCTTGAAAAAGGCACCTTTATTTTGTGGGTTTTAAATAGCTTCAGGACCAGACCCTACAGTCACTGGTCACTAAATCCCCAGTGAGAGCTCCAAAGCATAATTTGTGTGATACAGTGCATTCAGTAATCCTTTTAATCTTTTGTTACTTTCTCAGTAATTTCACATCCCAATGTAAATTAATTTCCTCTTTTAACTTTGAAGATAGGAAAGAAATGGACCCCGCACCTTTTTGTTTATGATTTTTTTAGGAGTCTTAGTGTACCGTTTAATGAAATGCTGTTTCTGGTATTTACACAAGTGTGTCTCTAGTGACTTGACTACTGCAAGGCCATTGAATTTTTATTGAAGGGATATATGATATTCTACAGACATAAAGCATCTATAACTCTTTCTCTTGTTTTCCATTTTGTATTTGTTACAGCATATAAGAGTATTCTCTAAATCCATGTTTCACATACTGAGATGCTTTGTCTAGTAAGGAGGAATAAGAGTGCAATGCAAGCGTTTTATATAATCTAGTTCTGGGATATCTTGGTTTTAAATTTTAAAACAGAATTGGTGAGAATTTTGCTCTATACAGATAAATGTTATTTGCATGTCATCTTGCATTGTGTTAATAATATTCCATGTATTATAGTATTGTCCAAGGGATTGAAGTGCAGCTTTGGTATCTAACTTCATTTATTCATCTGCAAATGGATCTATATTTCAGAGGTATCATGAGTCAGGTCCTGTCAGCAATGCGTATTTGGTGAACAGAGAACACAGGTTGATCTGAAGGAAAAGCACCATTACCTGAATAATTGGGGTGTTTGGGTGTTGGGTTGGTTTTTGTTTTGTGGGTTTTTTCTTTCATTTCTTTTGAAGTAGAGCTGGGGAGTTTACATTTGTGAGGGGATATAAACCAGCAAAAAAGCACTTATTCAACACAAGAAGCATGGTATTCAACCCTATACCAACTCGACAGCATAACTTCATTTGATTCGGATCAACTGGTCAGTGTATGTGAATGTGTAGGAGGTTGTTAGCATCTGAGTATTCTTTTTCTCAGTAATTTTTTTTCTGTAACTGCAAATGTTTCTAGGGTGGGGTCTGGCCAAAAGCTGTATGAATTGTAGGATGCTTGTATTTATTCTGCCTTTCTGCTATCTATTGGCTCTGGAATTGCAGAACCTCAGATCACTGCTAAGGTGTAGTCCTTCTTGCTTTGTAAATTGGGTAGATTTACTGTGAGTTAGCTCTCCTTTGACTTAAAACAACTTACTAGAAGTCACAGAATGCAGCCATCTTTGTTGTTGGATGTCCTGTATATCTCTTAATTTTTCTAATGCTGTGTTTTCAGCTGAACTTTGCTTTTCATCGTTACCTTTTATGTCGGTGTAAATTGGATCAAATATTTCCAATAAAACTAACATAAATGTTGAAAGAGATGTTGAAATTTAGCAAAGAAATTTCTCCAGATGAGGTCCTGTGTTTTCCTCAGTGACACAATGCATCCTGGCTAGAAAAGTACTCTTTTCTTGATGTAATTGATTTTCTTTCTACAGACAATTCTGCTCCAAATTCTACACCAGCTGGAAACAGCTTAAATTTATTTGATGAGATATTAATTGAAGAAGGGACTGCGAAGGAAGCATCCTACAATGAGGTATGTGTTAACGTGACAAAAATAATTCTGGTGTTCTGGAGGTTTTTTATTCCAAATTTTCTTGTGCAAAGTGCAAAAAATGTTGTCAGTATGCTTACGTTATTGGGAAAATAGGGAAACTTTTTAAGTAAGTAAACCCAAGAGTGTGCTAATTAACTGTTATGTCAACAAGTTTATCATAATAAGTGAACCTCTCACTCTGTGACATGGTCTGTTCTCATTTAATGCCCTTCGCATGTGGTTCATATGTCAGATACATTATGGGAAAATGTACTATAATGTCTTTCTAGTTAAATATCCGTTCAGATGTCTGATACAAAGCTAGTCTTGACATTTCTCCCTGTTGCGACGGAGGGAAGACACAGTCACTCAATATGAGTGATCAGCAGACTTTGTTTATTGTACCTTACAGTCACCTTTTATGCCTTGTTATAATTAGCTCATACTTATTACAAAAGTTAAGCTCATTATTGGTTAGTTGCCTAAATATCAAGCCCGCCCCTAGTTTCTCTTCTGTAGTTATCTGTTCCCACCTGCAACATTCTTTTCCCACCACAATCTTCCTGATATTGTGTAACAAGAACAGCCAAGGATAGTGTGTTTTTGCTTTACTTCAGATAAGCTGAGAGCGATGTGCATTTTTGTCCAGCCAGCTGGACTATGTCTATGTGAACTTTTTCAGCTAGCCAGTTATCCACATCTCCCAACAAATTTTACCACACTAAAGCAGATGGGTCATGGATTAATCTTACATGTCATTAAATTTTGTCCTTGAGACTGAAGACAACCATGCAGTAGGTAACTGCTAGCAAATTAGCAGAACACTTACTCATGTAGCATCACCTGTCCTGGTCCATAAGACACATCTTAACTAACTTGGAGTAAAAGGGACAGACATCCATAGGTATAATGCACTACAGAAGAAGCATGAGCAAAACCTCCAGGAGTCTACAAAGTGATGAAAATGTCACTCTGAAAGCAGTTGACTGTTAAATATGACAATAGGGAAGTTGTCCATTCTTCTGTGAAAGTTTTGTTCCTATCTGCTTTTAAAGAAGGGCTCATGCCAAATGTGTATTTTTGTGATCTCAACAAGAGCATGTCCTTTGCAGCCTATTTTTGCAGTCTTTTTGCACTGTACAGTCCAGTAGTAACTTTGTGTTGTGTTTTTGTTTATCTCTTTTGCATTATCTAAAATCTGACAAGTCCCCATCTGTAGGGCTCTGATAACTCCTGCTCCTTGGTAATTGTCTTGAATTTCACAATAATACGATTTCCTGTTAGTCTGTAGTCTGTTGGGCAAACACATACATATTTCCTCTTATCTGGGTGTTTGTGATGTTTTAGAGACTTGTGTACCTGTTGGAGCATATTGAGGCTTTTTGTTTTAATGTGGCTTTAATATGTTACTTTTGGAAGAAAAGCAGAGATTTTTAATACACATAACTGTGTTAACTAACTATAAATCCAGAGGAGTAACTTTTCTGTGTAATTAAATCCGCTTCTGTGCTGTGAATTCTCTCCTTGGCAGTTGCAGGCAGAATATGGAAAATGTCAGCAGCAAATTAAAGAGTTGATGAAGAAATTTAAGGAAATACAGGCACAGGTACTGTATTTCAAAGGGCAACATTATCAAGATTTATGTAAAGCAAACTTTTTTTTGCTATTGCTTTAAGAGAGTTAATTTCATGTGCTTTCCAGAATTGATCCATCACATGGATGGTTTGTGAAGCATCTCTGTAGGAGGTTCTGCCTAGGACAGTTGGTAGGATAGCCTACTGATGAATTTACTCACTGATCTTACTAGTTTCATTATGTTGTGTGCGGTAAGACTTTAGTTGCTTAAGCTATTTTCTAGCTCCTTAATTAGAAAAATAAGCACGTCAAATGAGTAGTTATCAGAAAGGTATCCAGTTCTCTTGCTTTTTTTAAAAAATAGGCCTTTACCACACTATGAAGAGGGTTGCAGCTGTACTTGAGCTGCCATTAGAACTGGAAGATGTCTGCATTGCTTTGAGCACAGTGCTGTTTTGATGAGGCTGAACTGCTCTTCTACTTCAGCTAGTACCCCCATGCTGTGCCATTCTATATAGTTAGATTATTTTACAATTCTGCAACATGCTTTACTGTGTATTACAGATAAGTCCCAAAGGTTCTATGCTTTGCAGTGGTAAGCAGCTTCTGCCCTGTGACACACCTATAGTTTTCTGCACAACTTGTCTGCCTTTCTCAGCAGGCTTTGCTGAGGATAATTATTAAGAGAAGGGCCTATCTCTAGGACTGACAGAGCATTCTGGAACATCTCTAGAAATGCTAGAATGATAGAGCACCCAAAGTTTGGTTTAATACCTTGAAAGAAATACAATTACCCTTTTTCTCTGAAAGTGCTTAAAAGCTACGTCTCTCATTTGATACAGTGACCAGGAAAGGAATAAATCGAGTAAAAGAATGAAGCAAAGGGGCAGACTATAATTTTTTTAGCATCTTTCGGTTTTAATAAATTGAATGCTTGAAACATCTTAAATAGTTACTAGGAACAGAAACAGGAGCATAAATGTGATTGATGTTTAAAAAAAAAAAAATTCCTTTGGAACTCAGTAACTCTGACTTCTCCAAAACAGTTTCTGTATGTTCTACTGTCAGTTTGCGTGTGACGGGACTTTTTCTAATGGTTGTCTTGCACTGTTTTACATTATGTAAAAAGCTAATTCTTTTTTTTTTTTTTTTTTTCTCTCTCTCCCCCTCTCTTTTTTTGGTATATATGTTTAAAATAGAATGTCATTCTGCAGAATGAAAACCAAGCTCTGAAAAAGAATATTTCAGCACTTATCAAAACAGCAAGAGTGGAAATTAACCGTAAGGATGAAGAAATCAGTAATCTCCATCAAAGGTACAACTACTCAGTGGAACTGAAAGCATGCTTTTTGTCTGATCATGTTTGTATACTTGTAAGAAACTTTTGTGGTGTTTTACTTAAACTAATGGTTTTCTTCATTACTTAGTAAATAATTGTTTGTGTGGGTTTAATTACTGGTAAAATCAGAAAATAGGTAAGTGTCTCTGCTTGATGAGGTCTTTGGTTTCTAATTAACAAAATGAGGAGGAATCCAAAGGGTGACCATTGCCACCATTCCTGGTGGGTTACCTAACCATTTTCCATGTTTCAAAGCAGATGCTATCTTACACAGTTCAACTTCAGAACTGGTCTGTTATGGTCTCAACCATGAATTCCTTGGAACTTCAGACAACAAATGAAAATAATGAAGAGACTATGTAATGTTTTCATGGCAAGATATGAAAGCCCTGTCTCCCATGGTGGGAAGTAGCAGCTAGAGAATTCTTGGCAATTTCTGTGTATTACTAATCTTATGGCAAGGAGTTAAAAATATTAAAGTATGGATACGAGAGTAGCTGAGTCTAAGGTTTCTGAACCACTTGAAACCAGAGCACGGTTCCAGAATTGAGAACCCCTAGCTTATCACAGGGTTACCTGCTTGTCACTTGTGTGACATCAGCCACATTAGTTTGTGTTTCAGTTTGACAATTTGATGTTTTCTGGCTCCAAAGGTGTCATAAAGAAAGGTCATTTGATGTTACTGTGCTAGGGGCTATATGCATAATAACTGTGATTTATTTTTTTTCCTAAATACAGAAAATTACCAGGTATGATCTGATGGAGGTTAAGAGGTTTTAACATGTGTAATTCTTACAGTTGATTGGCTTTGGTATGACAGCTATCATTTTCACACCTTTGACTGTGGTATTCTGGGTTTTAAATCACGTTGTTTGAAAAATATTTTTGTTGTTTTGAATACTTGACCTCATTAAAGAGTTTACAAACTCTGTTGCAATGCCTTCTGATGATGATTAAAAATTTATGTATAAGGTATTTGATCTAGGCATTTTGGGGGCATACATCGTGGAAAATTGTGGGGAAAGTGGCACTTTGAGGTATTAGAAGCATGCCTTGTCTGCTGCATGGTCTGTAGTAAATTAGCTCATCTTAGGGCAATCTACCTATCTGTAAAGACTACTTCAAAGATAATATCTTTAAGGGGACTTGTTAGTGCTTATCTCAAAAAAAAAAAAAAAAAATCAAAACCAAAACAACCCCCCCACTTGAATACAATTACATTTATCACATATGTAGCGCAGATCTAATAGCCAGCCTAAAGCGTGGCAAAAACTTAGTGGTATAGTTCAAAATTAAACAGAAATATAGGAAAGGGTTTTTGATTACAGCAGCTGCAGCTTCGTTTTAGTTCAACATTCACATAGGTGTCACATTTTTGGAGTAGAGCCAGTTGTATAAGATGATCATTACATATTTACGTTTACTGTGTTGGCCCATAGGAAGTGTTTGATTTTATAAAGCAAAACTAACCCCATTTTGTATTGGAGATAAATACAGATTTGTTTTACATGTGAACTGACTCCTTGCAACTGGACACTGAATCAACATAGAATTTTAGGCTAAAACCAAATATCTGTGTGTAACAGCCCCTTCATCTTTGGCTCTAAAAAGAACCATACATTTGGTGGTTTGCTGCCATCATTTGTTGGTATGACTCTTACTTTTGTTTCCCTCTGCATGGATTAGACACAATCATTCTTTTTAGATAAAGGAGAGTATTTAAGAAGGTTGCAATTGTCTTTAATCATGTCATTTTAATGAGATGTTTTGTTAAATATGGCAGAAAAGTGGGTTGTTGTGGTTTTTTGTTCGGGTTTTTTTTCTGGTGAGGTAACTGTTGAGTTCTGTCAGTAATGAGTAAGTTCAGGCCATACAGGCTACATGTGTCCCTTTACATTATTTTTTTTCCTTTTTATTATGACCTTGCAGCTGTAGCACGTGGCCTTGATGAGGCTTGATTATTGTAATTTACTACTTGTTTTCTGTAGCTTGCAGCAAGTTCCAAACACGGTAGTTTATTTGCTTATTGTATAGAGTAAGCACAGTCACATTTTACCTATTCTTTTGGCTGCTGGTTTACCAAGTAGTAAAGTATTGAATTGCTTTGTGTTTTATTTTTAAAAATCACTAGTGCTGTAAAGAATAACTTTTTTTTTTTCTAGGGCAAGATTTTTATTGCTGGACAATGAAATACTCATCAGAATTACTGAAATTGTTAGAACCAGTACAGATTTTTTCCACAGATCTTGCTTTTTCTTTAGATGAATTTCATTTCAAAAGCATGGATACAGATTATGTTCTTTTGCTCTATGCTAATGGAAATTTTTAAACTGCTCTTTTTATCCCACATTTTTTTTCAACATGAAGCTGAAAGAAAGCATGAAAAATTTTGAGATCTGTGGATTCATTGCAATTTGACTTTAGTTATGTTTAAGTAAACGCAAAAATAACCTAACTTTTTTCTTTTTATAAACAGGCTATCAGAATTTCCCAGTCATCGAAGTAGTTTCACCAGATACCTTCCAGGATCAACTAATGGAAGGTGCTCTGAGATGTGTAAAACAAAAGATTCCAAATTCAGACCTCCTGATTCAGGTGACAGTGTAAAGATGGAGCACAGAATGAAAAATGACTGTTCAAAAGATACATACCACAGTTACTCATCTCATAATACAGACAGTGGGAAGTCTAGCTCTGAAAAAAGAAACACTCCATATTTGCTGAGATACCCTCCCGAAGAGCTCTGCATTGACAGTACTCATACCTGTCTGCCAAACTATGACCATAGTTCCAACAAGGATAACAGAAAGGAAAGAAAAGAAATTAAAAGTAATGAACAGTACAGTAGGGGAAGTGGCAACAAATACAAAAGAGAAGTACATCAGAGCACTGGAAACAACGGTGACAGTGAAGAAGGAAACTCAGATCCTCAGCAAAAGCTGAAAACTCTTTCAGAGAAAGCTAGTAAAAATGACTTGCAACAAAAAAGTCAGAGCTTAAAATTCAAACGCAGTCCAAGTGTAGAAAGAAGAGTAGAAAGAGGTGTTTCTTCCAGGGAAAAACAAACTACTGGTAAAGACAGATTTCAAACAAGAGGTGAATTGTTTGCTGATGAGAGATCGCAAAATGTATTAAAAAAAGACATTAAAACATATGATAAAGATGAAAAAAATGCTGGCCAAAAAAATAAACCAAATGAAAAGCTACAAGAGCAACCAAGGAGATCTGGTAGAGGGAGTAGTCCACACTCAAAGAATGAACAATCAAAGAGTCTTCATGAATCACGTAAATGTCG
Source organism: Falco biarmicus (assembly GCF_023638135.1). Lineage (NCBI taxonomy): Eukaryota > Metazoa > Chordata > Aves > Falconiformes > Falconidae > Falco > Falco biarmicus. Next base: position 4,563,235 of record NC_079293.1, on the reverse strand, counting down.
CATGGAAGAGTCTAGAAAAGGAAAAGACACTGACTGCAGGAGAGACAGGGGAGCAAATGATTATACTTCTCGAGATGGAAGGACTTCACCTTCTAGTTCCAAAAGCAGAGAACATAAATATGCACGCTTGAAGGAAAACAGTAGTAGATATGAATGGGAAACAGCACATTCCAAATCAGAAAGACACAGAACTGAAGAAAAAAGGAAAAGAGAAAGAGAGAATCAGGATGAGAATAAACATTTTAGAAATGAAAGAAAAGTTGCAAAAGAATTTTTTCACCAATCTGCAAAAGAATCCAAGAAAGGTACAGATGTTACAAAAAGTGAGAGAAACAAGTCCTATAAGCTAGAAGCAACATCCAGAGTAGCAGACAGTTTTAAAGACCATAAAGTTCCCAAAACTAAAGATGATCACACTGGGACAAAAAGCAAAGACTTAAAACTTAGCTTTATGGAAAAGCTAAATTTAACTCTTTCTCCTGCTAAGAAGCAGTGTCTCTCTCCAACAGATAGACTTAAAACATCTTCCCCAAAGGCCGCTGATGAGGGGAGTGCAGAGCTCACGCTGCAGGCAGAACTGTTAGATTTTGCCCACCCTGTTAACTGTGGTCCCACAGAGCAATCTGATTTAACACTACAAGTTCTGGACAGTGCAGCTCAAAGTGACGGGGCACCAGCACCGCCAGTTCCTGTTAATTCTGAAGATGAAGCAGTGGAAGTTGCAGCAGCAGATCCAGCACAATCTGAAGCATTGTCAGCAGTGGCAGTGGATGAACTGAGCTCGGGAATCTTACCAGAAGCACAAGTGGGTCAGGTACAGCCCCAGGCCTTGCCAGGAGCAGCAGAGTTACCTGTTCCTGATGAGATGCAGGCTGAAACATCAGATGCAGCAGAGGCTTGTGATGTGGTTGAATCGGAAGCCCCAGCTACAGCAGCGGCAGTGTCAGATCTGAATCACCCTGAATCTTTGCCCCTGGAGGTGGCAGGGAGCGTGGCAGAGTGTGAAAACTTGCCTGTGATGGTGGGTGTGATGCAGGATGATGATGTACCAGCAGCAGCACAGTCTGAACCTGTCAGTGAAAGTACGAGAGCCCTTCCAGAGTCAGCAGCAGAGAAGAAAGAAGATAAAATACGGCTAGCTGCTAACATAGAAAGCTCAGCAGACCAATGTGGCTCTCAAAACCTTGTCTTGGATGACTCTGAAGCCAAAAATTCTGGTGACCTGGAGTGCTGTGATATCACAGATGATACTAGCGAAACAAAACCAGACTCTTTAATGGAAGTAGTGAAGGATGATGATCCTTTGGCTGCAGAAAATGTTGAGTGTCCCACTGAGGGAGAGGGTATCTGTGAAATTAATATGGGTACATCTCAGTCACATGACAGAACTATGTTAACTGAGAAGGATGAAACATTAGTTGACCAGAATGCTTGTGATCTGGAGCCAGACTTAACTGAAATCCGTACTGCAGCATCTTCTCTTAGCGGTGAGATGTATCCTAGAACTAAAGACAGAGAAACTAACCCATTTGCTATTGATGATGACAGCTCAATACTAAGCATTGATCTCAATCACTTGAGGTATATTCCGAAGGCAATCAGCCCACTGAACAGTCCGATGCGCCCTTTGGCTAAAGCACTTAAGATGGAAAGTCCCTGCAAAGGTCTTGTGAAGAGTTATAACAAAGGTATTTGTACACGTGTATTCTAATTTCTTTTCTGCATAAAGGCTTAAAAGATCCATTCATGGAAAGCAGAAGTGACTTCTTTTAACTGCTTTCTCAAAAATACAAATTGTTTCTTCTTAAGCTGTTTAAGTCTCAGTGGTCCTTTGTGTTGGAACCATTTGACAGTACAGCCAACACTGTAGCCAGTTGACCATTTACTGCTATAAAAATTGGAGTTTCTCACTACTGCCAGATAAGTCATTGAAATAAGAGTTATGTACTGACTTCTAAAAAGGAAATCCATGTAGGTTTCTTGATTGCATTTAGTTCTGAGTAGTTCACATTAGGTTTTTCTCTGAAATTGTAGGGGCAAAAGTTCCTTAAGATCATATTGTATTGATTTGTGAGAAAGCTGGAGAGACTATCTAAGAGTTAATTTCTAGGAATGTCAGCTAAGAGGTAGCTTTGCTCTCCATCTGGATTAATTTCACTGTGAATTCATATATATACTTAATAATTGTAAATCAGTGGGGAGAATAGTAGAACAAATAGAACATTAGGATTTATCATTGATGAAGTAAGAGACTAATAAGTCCTCAATAAGGTATCAAGGAGATAACATACGATGACAGTACTCACAGGAAGAGAAAATAGGTGACCCAAAGTTCAGATCTTTTCCTTGTGTGAATTTAAATCTTTCTGTAATATGCAACTTTCTGCAACTCATCAAAAGCTTTCTTGGAACTTTGGATTTCCTACTAGAAGAAGAATTATAGAGTTGCATTTAAATACTTTTTCTTAGTTTTGGAGCATAATCCTATCTTCTTGCAAATCTTAGTGTGGTTTGCTCAGGAATTGTGTCTCTTGTGCTTGAGACAGCTATTGTTTCACAGTTACTGTGAATTCCTTTAGTAGTTTACATTCTTTTGAATATCTGGGGGAACACAGGAGCTTTGGGATCAGAGTAGATGAACATCAAATAAGAGTATTTTTATGATTTTGTAGTGTTTCCCCAAATTACTTATTAGAGGAATCTATCCAGCAGCGATTTTCAGCTCTGAAGTTAGATGCTTAGTTGTCTTGGTGATGTGACTAACGATACACACATCAAATGTTCTGCATCTGTTAAATTGACAGAAGGCAATGGTTTCTCTTGGTCTTTGACTTCAGTACTCACCTTTTTACTGTTCTGTAGGACAGGGGTACATACATTAATACTGTATTTTGACCACTTTCATTTTATAGTTTGGTTTGTCAAAATATTGATTTGTTTGAGTAGGTATTGATCCTTGTAAAACTGAAATGGAGCGGTGGCAGAGTATGTTTTTGCTCCTGCAGAATCTGTAAAGTAAACTTTTTAAAATGTTGCTTTAAAGTTTTAATTGCAAGTTCATTTTTTTTTATGGAGATCAATTTAAATATGATCTTTTATGAGATTAAATGTTAGAGGTCAGTAAGTAGTCTAATTATGTGCAATTGAACATAAGAGTGTTTTATTAACTAGAGTGCCCAGCAAGCCTAAAATTAACTGCAAATCTTATTAATTGATACATATACACTTCAGTGGAATTTTTATACAATGGAAATGAGCTTGTCTTTTCATCTTTTGTAGCATGCTGCTTTGTAGCTAACTGTAATTGCTTATTTTTCTTAACAAAATAGCATTTGGTTTGAATTTAAAATAATGATTGAATATATATTTGATGATATCTCAAAAATATAAAAGATTTAATAAACATCTGTGAGGCAGAGTAAGGCATGCTACAATTGGCAGAACTTTAGCTTTTCCTCTCACGTACCTCATTTCTGTCATTCCGGAACCTGAACTGGAGACTTTGTCCAAAATTTCTGAGAGAAAAGCTTTTTAGGCGGTTGTGCTTAGCTACAGTAATGGTAATCTTAAAAGCACATAAAACTGAAATAGGAGATTTATCATGCGTGTGCTGCCTAGTACTTGTTTGTTTAGTAAGTCAGTTTATTGAAAGACTCAAAAGAGCCTTTATTTCAGCCCTGACATTAATAGGTCATTAATAGGGCATTTGTTCTTCTCATTTTGTTTCGTTAAAAGATAAGCCACTTATTGTATGTAGATGTTAGTCTATAATAATGTTGAAGTTAAATTTTAGATTGTGCAGTGTTCAGAAAACTTGTTAAAATAAATGGAAAGAACTCTAAAGCTGATGGAAACTGCTAGATTTTTTTCTGTTTTCATTGGACGTATTTCTGAGCGAGATCACATGATTTTAGTGAAACTTTGAGGTCTTACTTGCCCTTCGAGGCTCAGAAAAATCCTTTAAACTAGCAGCTGCTGAAGGAAACCACCCAAACTTGTTATAGCTCAGACTTCCTGAGTTGTCGTTGGCAGTTTCAAACAGTTCTGAATGGTCACTTTAGAGAAAAGAATCTTCCAGGTTTTTCTGAAAATGTCTGTTTATAATTGCATTCTTCATGGTGATTGGCAAATTGTTTTCTTTTCATAGATGTAATTCCTGAAAGTACAGTCGTTGTCTGTCCATCAAAGAATTTGTCAAAGGAGTTAAACAAAGAAAATCAGAAGCCAGTTAGCATGTCTGATGAACACTTGGAGATGGAGTCCCAGCTGAGTATCTCTTCAGATGAAATAGAAGAAGGAGAAATCATAAGCAGCGATGAAGAAAAATCTAAACTAGAAAGAGGCTCTGAAAATACAAAGAAGTCAAGACCAAAAGCTTCTCCCGAGGCACGAAATTTGACCAGCAGTCCGCAGAATCAAAAGAGCAAAACTGTGTGTTGCAATGAAGATTATGGAAAATTTATTTCTGTGAAAGTAAGTACAAAGAAGAACGGAGAGAGGCATAAAAATCAGACTTTCAGATCTTCGAAGGATATGAAGAAAAATAAAACAGTGAGCATTGCTTCTCTTGAAAAAATAGTTCATGTTATTGTTGAACCTTCAAATGTACAAGAAGTCATGCAGATGCTAAGAGCTGTACGAAAACAGATGAGGAAAAATTACATGAAGTTCAAGGTACACTTCCCAGTTCAACGTTTTCACAGAATTATAGAATCTGGTATCATAAATTTTACATCATTAATAAAATACTTGAACTTTTCCAAGATGTCTACATTAGGTGAGACAGTAAAATTGAATATCTGTGATATTATAGAGTCCAAACTTAAGCAAGTTAAAAAGAATGCAATAGTGGACCGTCTTTTTGAACAACAAGTATCAGATATGAAAAAACAGTTATGGAAATTTGTAGATGAACAGCTTGATTACTTATTTGAAAAGATAAGGAGAATTATAATAAAACTATGTGATGTGCAAAATGAGAGTAAGGAAGGGAAATTTGAAAAAGCAGGAAAGCAAAAACACAAGATCGGTCATAAAAATGATGTGCAAAGATCTAGAAAAAGGTCCCTGAAAGCCAGATCTCAAAAGCACGAAGAATATATCATTTCAAAGCAAATTGTGGGTTATCAGCGACCTAAGTGTCAGCACGAGAAAAGTAAAACAGATGCACCAAAACCTGCCTTTACCAAATGTCTTAACTCCATTGATAACACGAGGAATTCCCAAGCCAAAGTGCACCTCTTTAAAGAGAATAATTTGCAAGGCACTCTCACTCCATTTAAGGGTGTTAAATACGAAAAGGAAGGATTCCAACTCTCCAGAGATGCTAACAAATCTGATCTTAGTTATGAGCTTCTTACGGAACAACAAGCATCCAGTCTTACGTTCAATCTTGTAAGTGATGCTCAAATGGGCGAAATTTTCAAAAGCTTATTGCAAGGTTCTGATCTCTTAGAAAAAAATGGTGGCAATATTGACAGAAATGAGTGGGAATTCAGGACTCCAGAGAAACAGGTTTTAGACAGTTATAAATGCAGGGGTAATGCTGCTGAACTGGTGCAAGAGATTGTTCCAAAGGAGACTTGTGTGGAATCTCGACCAGTAGAGGATATTAACTGGCCTATTGTTTCACCTGTAAGAGCTCCCTCTTTAGCATCTAGGCTTCAGATGTCTGTTGATCCAGATGTACTAGATGAAAGCTGTATGTTTGAGGTTCCTACAAATGCAACTTCATGCAAAGAAGATGAATGCAACTTACAAAAGAATAAATCATTTGTTTCTTCTATCCTTCTTGAAGATTTGGCTGTTTCCTTAACTATTCCATCACCTTTGAAATCAGATGCTCACCTCAGCTTCCTAAAACCTGAGAATAATTCTAGCTCAACTCCCGAGGGTGTTCTCAGTGCACATTACAGTGAAGATGCACTACTTGAAGAGGAGGATGCCACTGAACAAGACATTCATTTGGCTTTAGAATCTGATAACTCAAGCAGTAAATCAAGTTGTTCTTCATCATGGACAAGTCGGCCTGTTGCTCCCGGTTTTCAGTGTCGTCCCAGCCTACCAATGCAAGCAGTAATAATGGAGAAATCCAATGACCATTTTATTGTAAAGATTAGGCGTGCAGTGCCATCTATCTCAACAGCATCTGATCAGGTGGCTTTAGTGAAGGAGGCACGGGTGTCCTCAGCTAAGATTGAAAAAGAAGAAATAAGAAGTGGGGCAAAAGAAAGGGACAGTCAGATTGCCACAGCAGCCACTGTGCAAGGAACTGTCAAACCAGATCTGGTTAAGACAGATCGCTTGCCTCATGTCAGCATCGGAAAAGAACAACATCCTGCCTTACCTCAGCCTCTAAAGGAGTCATATAATAGTATTGGAAAGGAAGAAACTACTGGGTTGCTTGGACCCTGTAGAAAATCTTCAAACGCAGAGAACCATGACACTGAAAGCCCAGATGAAGGCTCTGAGCAATCTCAGGCACACAAATTGAAAGTATCTGAAAACATAAATGAAATGGGTGTTGGATGCAGTTTAGAGTCATATGTAGACATAACAGATGATATTGTTGGTGAAATTTCATGTTGTGCAGTGAAATCCACTGCAAATAACAGGAGCCAGGAAACTTCTGCAGGAAATTTGGAAACCAGTAATAAAAAGGAAGAACTGGAAGAGTGCGCTGGTGCATTTATAGACTTAACAGGAGAGTTTTCCAATGAGACTGCAGCAGGTGAATGTAATTTTGAAACAAAATCCACCTCAAATACTGATGAAGGATGCCAGAAAAGTATAGATGATAAAACTAGTAAAAAAAGGAAAAAGGAGTCTGTCAGAGAGAATTCCAACTCAAAAAGGCAACGACGAGAAACTGAATCAGCAGGTGAAGGGAGTGATGCAAGTGATACAAAGTCTGAAGAGGTAAATTCAGCACCCAAGCTATGTTCTAGTAAGAGGAATGAGTTGCAGCAGAACAAAGATTCTTCTCCTTCAGCGTCATCTGCATCATCACCTAGTCTGTATGCCAAAAACATCATTAAAAAGAAAGGAGAAGTAGTAGTTTCCTGGACGAGGTAATTTCTGATTTGATCTGTTTGATTGGTTTACAGTGTTTTAAACTACATGATAGACTGAAAAGTGGGAGGAAAAGGATATTTAGCTGATGGCTGAAGCTACCGAGTAGCTCGACATCCTGCTGTAAATAGTGGAGCAGGAGCTTCTTCCTGTCTATGCAGGATGGCTTTATGAGGTTGACGTTGTCTCTCAGAGTAGCACTGAGAGGTGCTGGAATCTTGTTTTATCCTTTGTCTGTAACAGTTGTTCAGAGGAATATTTAAAATTTAAATATTTAAAAAATTTAAAAAAAATTAAAAGGTGAACTGATTTAATGTAATCCTGTTAGTCTTTGGAAGAGAACAATTTTTAGTAATTTCTTAGGTAGGTTCAATCAGATTTGCCTTAAAGACAGTGGCTTCCATTATCATCACTAATTCCATCACTTACACCAATCTCTCAAAACAAAGGATACATTTTGCTTTTGTTTTTAATGCTAAAGTAACGACCTACTATGTTGCACTGTCTGTAATTTTTGTTTCCATGCTCCTTTCCCTGTCCAAAAATTCCAGCCAGGCTTGGTAGGGGGTGGAGGTCTTTTATGTTCCTACAAGGCCTGGAAGCATTAGTGTCTGTGTAAAGGAGAGCAACTAAAGATGCCCCCTCTCTGTGGAGGAGATGAAAGCAAACAGTTTTCTTCTTTGGGGCCTATGCTGCTCAGTCTGCAGAAATGTACTAACAGTTTAGCCCATATATTCCAGTTAGTAGGATGTGAATGACAAATGAGGTGATTCTGTGTATTGAAAATACGTGCAAAATTATTGTGGTGTATTTTTTATCCTTACCATAGCTAGCAGGTTTTGCTGTTCTTGCTACAACTTGATACAATCAATATCTCTTATAAAGTGGCTTCTAAAATTTTCAGGGCAGACTTTTCCAAACTACAGTTCAGATATAAAGGAAGTTTCTAGGTAGCATGTTAAAAGAAAATGCACTCCATGAAAAAAAGACTGTGAAAGCTAGCATGATTTTTAAATGTGCAAACTGATGAGATAGGAAGAGACTACTACAGTTTTCCTTATGAATACAACGAGTTTTTTTATTTCACAGTCTTTGTCCATCTTTGAACTATGCCTAAAAAACTTGAGTTTATTTAAATAACTAGTCATTACATTTTGCTTTGAAATGGAGGAAATTAAATATAATTTATTGGAATATGGCAGGTTTCAACCAAATGTACATAGTAGCTACTGTACAACGACTGTCTATATACATTTTACATATACCTAAATTCTTTAGTGAGACAAACAGCAAATCAATGACACACCCAAGAGTAGACTATCGGTCCTTTATTCTTGTGTGGACAGTAGATGTGCTCGGTGTTTGTTGTATTAAGCCACTTAAGAGAAGTCAAACATCTCTTTTTAATCTTTGAGTCAGTGGGCCTAAGGTGAAAGCTGCTGCTTAGCTGTGCAAAATGGGGCAAGTCTGTCTAGAACTGCTGGCCCCTGTTAAATTTATGAGGGGTTTTTTCAATGGATGTTTAAATGTCTGGTCTAGAAGCTTAAAATTCTTTTTTATTACTTTGGTTTTGGGCTAACTCAATTGTAATAATCCTCATATGGATACATATTACCCTTTCTAATAGGGTAGCATGATCTCCACTACCACTTGTTTGTACTGAGCCCTGTTACTCTGTGCTGGGAGAGGAGGATCCTCCATAATTTCATTGCTGCTGTTTGAACTCATGTTCCACAGTTTGGAAAAACTCAGAATTTTATATATGCCTGTACAAATTTTTTTGTTTGTTTGTGTGCATGTACACATATATATGTATTAATATTTTTAAAATGCGTTTTTGCTCTAGAAATGATGACCGAGAAATTTTACTGGAATGTCAGAGAAAAGGGCCGTCAAGCAAAACCTTTGGTTCCTTGGCCACTAGGCTGAACAAAAGTCCAAATCAGGTAGGTGCTATCATTCATATATTTGATAACAGCTATGTTGCTACATTTATGTTTGCAGTTGAACAGAAACCTTTGGAGATCTTCTGCAAATTTGGAAATTTTTTTCTCATGTCTTTTGTTGGGGGGTTCTTGAAAAAAAAAATCTTAGATTCTCCCAGTTATTACTTTTTAAAAATATACACGATAGGGATATTATGGTCCAGGGATTCTTCAGTACCTGTTTGATTGGTATTGAAACTGCTGTGTCCAATCATAAGCTAGGGATGACAGGATTGTTTCTGTCGTTGAATTAGTACTTAAAGAAAGGCAATTTTGGAGAGGCCCAAAGCCTTTGCACACTTCTAATAAATTAGAAAAGAATTAAAATTAAAGCTGGGAAAAAATACCCCAGGATTTTGTAGAAAAGACGTGTCTCATGAAAATGGTTCCTTTTTTCTTTCAGTTTTTAATTAAAAAACTTCAAAAGACACAGATGTCAAGTTGATGTAGCATATTTCCAGGGGTTTGCAGATAACTTTGTACATGTCTTGAAGTGCTATCTTAATCTCTATCCTGCAAATATGGAAAGGGAGAAACACCCATTTGACTAAGTCAGGAAATCCTGTGTACTCAGGATTTGGCTTTTAGGATGTTGTGTTGTATGATTACAGAATCTTTGCAGGGTTTAGAAGCTGTTGTGGTGGATGGTTGGGCAAGACAGTGTTATCTGTGCGTTTATGCCACTCTTCCCAGTTAGGTGTTCGGTGGATGGTAGATACACTATAGCAATATGAATTATTAACTTACTATTGAATGAGGTTGCTATGTAAGCTGTAACTATGCTCAACGAAGAGATGTTTGACTCTCATCTACAGACCAGTTTTGTAAAACCCTTAGTAGGCAGATTACTTTATGGTGAGGCATAAATACCTGAAGCAACAGTTGTACAAGAAGGTAGAAAGTATCCAATAAACTGTGGAGTACAAAATAAGCTTTTGTCCTTACATTTGAATCTTACTCACAAGTTATACCTGGCGAAATTCAAGTCCAATTGACTTTGAAACCTTCAGTTTTTCCCTCCTTGTTGTAAGGAAACCTGTGTTAAACCAGTAGTTGATCTAGCTCTCTGTGAGCTGACATAGAGGCTATTTTAGATGTCAAAGGGATAGGAAGACTTCCTACATCCAGTTAACCTGTTAATGGTGCTCCTAAAATTCTCCCGCTAAAATTTATTGGAAGCCAATAAAAAACAAAAAAGTGGTCTTTTTAAGAAAACTTTATGCTGTCAGATCAGTCTGGTTTTGTAGGTACAGAAATCTGGGGCCTTAATGTTATGTCTTTTTGTGTCCTCCATTAGGTTTCAGAAAGATTCAAGCAGTTAATGAAGCTGTTCAAGAAATCCAAGTGCAAGTAAACTTACCAACAAGTTGCTTCATGGTTGTGGGGTTTAACTGTTACCAGCAACACTGGACTACAACCACTGCATTCATGTGATGGGATTAGTGGAAGGTATCCAGTATACTGAGTTTGGTCATCTGGTGCACTGTTATTTACTTCCCTGTCCAGTTTCCTCTGAAGTGCTTTATCAGAATAACACAGAGGGGACTTTACAAACAAGCTAGCTAGGAAAGAAAGGGGACGTGGAAATGGAGAGGTATCATTTCAAGGGGTAACATCTCCTGTTGGTTAAATGTGTTCTATAAGCAAAGACAAGGGCATGCAGTCAAGTGAAAATGGTGGCTCTTGCTTAACTTCTCGGAAGTACTGCATATGGTGGTGTCAAACTAGGATTTTAAGAAGAGTGTTTTGGAATCCAGTGGGTAGATAATCCTGGAAAATGACAGGTATGTAATCTTGGTTATCTTGAAACATATTTTAAGAAGTTAGGCATTTTCCTTTTAAAATAAGGCAGGGCAATGATAGCAACGGTTCCAAAAGCTGCTTATCTAGTGTCAGATTCTGATGGTAAGGAATAGGTGGTTCTTGCTGCTTTGTTAGTCACTCATAGTGGGTTCCAAGGAGAGAATCTGAGTTCAGGGTTTGTGTTCAGCTTTAAGCACACTATCTAAGCCAGTTCTTAATGACTCCAGTGTTCAACACAGGTGAATGAATTTCTCTTTTAGGACGTCCATCTGTTGTCATTGACAGTGGAGAAAATCTAAGCCAGTTGTCTAGTCTAATCCCCTAACTTTTCAATTTTTGAAGTCAAATAAAGTGAGTCCCAACCTCTGTGAAAGAATGAAGCCAATCATTAATGCAGGGACCCGTTTTTCAGTTTCTTTTAAATTGTGAAATGCTGTAGTGAGTGTTCATTTACAAAGAATTGTCTTGTAGTTTAAAACATTTTGCAATTCTGATGATATTTTAAAAGACAGTATTGAATTTTGAATAGTTGGAGGGTTTTTTTCCACGAAAAATACGTTGGAAATTTTTCAGGTTTTTTTTGTTTTTCCTTTGGAAAAGGCTAGTATATTTTTCTGCTCCAAATTACATCTGGGAAAGGTACTTAGTTTAGGTCTTCAACATAATGAACATTTTGTCTTACTAAAAAAATAAAAATTGACAAGTGATTTTCTTTTTAAAATTAATTTAGAAACAGACCTTTACAGTTTTATAAAATGTGATTTTATACTTACTAACCAGGAGAAAAACTTTTCTGTAAAAACGGGCAGTGTCAAAAGCTTGTCAACTTGGCATGTTTTGACAGCAATTGTATCTATCTTTACAAATTGTTTAGTACATTAGAAATTCATTATGCTCTATTTTAAACTGGAAGCAGTTACAAGAGTTCCTTTAATAATACATGCTAAAAGTGTGTATGTATGTATATGTATACGCACACACACCCCCATATATTACTTCTTTATCCCAAATTTCTGCAAAGCTTTTTCTTTTTTTTTTTCCCCCCTAATGAACATACCTGGAAGTTGCACAATTTTTTGTATTATGAATTCATTGATGTTTGAGGTTTTATTCTTTTTTGAGGATCAGAACTGCTGTAGTCCTTGTTCAGCCAGAACATCTGCTGAGTTTAGTTAGACTTCGTTTAAGAATCCCACCTAAGCACATTGCCTTACAATTTAGGATTAAATTGGCTTTTTTCCGGAATCCAATGACTGCTTCTTCAGTTTCAGCATAATGGGGTTTTTTGCTGCCCCTCCAACTGATGGGACAAGCTTCTCATTCTAATAAACCATCAGATAATTTGTCAGTGATGTTGCCACGGACACCTTTGCAGTATTGTAGATGTGACCTACAGAATGGATTGTCATGCTGCCAAACAGTGCATTGTCCTCGTTTTAGACAGTGCTCTGGAAACTGTTACAAGGAATGACTTGAGTAGGTGATGATGTCAGTTCTGGCAGTCTTCCATCTTATGTGCTTGCTTCTGAAATGTTTGCTTTTGATGACCAAGTGTCATTTTCCATGCTACGCTGGCAGTGCCTAGTGGTTTCAGTGGAGAATTGGTATACCTGCTTTTGCTTGTTCTTAACAAATATTTGTGACAGTTGTTTACTTCTTGGAGATTTAAATGAGTCAGTTTGCAGAATAGTCAGTTTGCAGAGTAGCATTCATGTTTGTGAAAAAACCCAGACTCTACTAAGAGTACTATTTTAACCATATCCTTAGAGATCAAAATGTGCACAGTACTGAAGGCACTGAGGGAAGTAGCTTCTCTCCACTTAAGTGCTTCCTCTCTGTCTCAAAATAGCAGGCAGTATTTTGTTACAAAGTTGTTTATTCCTTGTCTGTGTTTATTTACTTTCTTATCTGTACAGGTTGGGGGGGGGGGGGGGGGGCGGGCTTTGACTGTTTTGGTTCTGACTTGGATTCCTTTTTTTGTAAATTACGTAACTTTTTTTAATGTTCTGTCTGTTGTAAGTATCTGTACAGGTTCCTACGTGGTCATGTAAAATATTTGATGTGTGTATATATATATATATATATATATAAATATCTGTACAAAAATAGAGAGAACTTTGTTTAGCCAAAGGTGATTTTTTTAACTATATAAAACTCCAGGTTTATTTTGTATAAACTGAATAGTTTGCTTACTGTAAGAATAATGCAAAAAATAAAACTGTAAAATTCACACACACACGTTCTTGTTGAACAAAGGGTGGCTTGGAGTGGTTTTGTACCATTGTTTGTAATTTATTTCTCCAACAAGAATTTTGATACATATATGCAAAATGTGCTGTATGTAAATTACAGTCTTATTTGTGAAACCTCAGGTAAATGAAAATATTTTCTAGAACTGTTGGCTAATGGTTCGACGACCAGAAATGCTGTGAAGCAGCATTAAAATTTACTTATGTTGGTTTGTATAAATGGGTAGTTATGTTGATGTTCTGGCCAATAAACATGGAAGTAATCAGCTGCTGCTCTGATGCAATTACTGCTCTGAATACATACTACTTGTTTCTTAGTGGGTGTGACTGGATCAGAAATTGGACAATTTCACAAGCGACATAAAACTTTTAAACCTTTATGAATTAGAACCTACAGCTTTTCTCTTTTTTTTCTAGAAGCGTTAGGTTAGTGCTGAGTGGAACATTACAAAGGAGAAAGACCTTTTTTCATCCAAGGCTTTTCATTGGAAGAGTGTAGATGGCAGCTCTTCGAGAGTCTCGCTCCGGTTTGCTGTTGAAGGATAGGTCTGCTTTGATCCTACACGTACTTTTACAGGATTCAGTTTAAAAATTCTTAATGGATGTGAGTATTGGAAAATTTTCCAAAGTGGACATACAGAGAGCAAGATTTATGGAGATGTGCATAACAGTGAAATCATAGAGCATCGGGTATTGAATCTTGAGGGATTTTCTCTAAAGTGCCAGCTAACTGTCTGCATACAGCTGCTGACTGGACTGAAGGCATTTCTCTTAGGTGTCAATCTAGGAACCCACAGCTATTTCCATTAAGTCTTTCCTCTAATTGTCTTCACTCTAAAGCCAGCTGCAGAATAATCTTTAGCAATTTGTCTTCGTGAAGGGAGGCAGCAGTAATAAAGCATGCCAAGGAACAGGTTTAAGGATTTCTTAGTAGAATGTAAGAAATCAATCAACAGGCATTTCAGGAGCAAAATTGGCTTCGGTAGGAAAGATGAATAACGTTTCAGTGGTGGCTGGCACATCCTCTCCCATCGGAGTCTAGAAGTACTGTGCTGTGCCACTGAAAGCAACCCCATCTGAGTCACAAGAGATAACATGGGGAATAAAATGAACAGGGAAATACTTGTAGCAGAAAGTAAGTGGCACAGGTCTTGTTAAACTGAAGAGGCCAATGGTTTGTATCTGTGAACCTGAATAGTTGTCCATGTTATTAGACTAATTAGTATGGGTCTTTGATAATTAGCCCAGTCCAAATCTGTGCAGCTAGTCTAGTACCGGTAATGTTCATCTGTAGTAAAATGGAAAAATCTGCAAGTTCAAGTGAGGTGGCTTTTTTTTTTTAGTAAACAAAGGGGTTTCTAGCCAGTCCAGTTACACTGTGCGTGGAGTGGTTTTGGCTAAAGGTGCTAAAATTCTGCAGTCTCATCCTGGCATTTCAGTGTGCCTGTACCCGAACTGCTTCGGCCACAGCCTGTTGTTCAGCTCGCTGTTCCACATGCATTGGCTTCAGGGTTTTATGGTGGGTTTGGTGAGATGGCAGAAAGCATGCGCTCTTTGAAGTGGTTTTGACCCTGTGATGTTAGCTGGTTTGAATGTCAGAATGGTAATACATTAGTACAAGGAAATGCTCCTGTCTGTGTTATAAGAAGATTACAATTGGTTCCCATACGTATCCATTTCTGGTTTTCAAATGTGTGAATCCCTGACAAGATCAAAAGCTGTAATGCTCTAAAAAGTGTTTTTGGACCTAATACCTTAAGAACTTATTTTGTAATAGCTGCCGCTTATTATTTTACATGCTGTCACAGCCCAGACATAGTAAACACCCCGTACTGGGTTTGGATACTGGGGTTTAATGAAGAACCAGCGCGAGACTAGAGCTTTTGCCCTACTTGGTTTTCTGCAACTCTTGCCCCAGCACTATGGGCCCTCTGCTTCCCAGCAGGGAGGTTGCTTCTGGTCTGGGAAGGTCAGGCATGAAGTTGTGCTGGTTCACACTGTGCCACCGCTCAGTTACCTGTCTCAGGTGTCACTGGCCAAGGTCCCATCTCTGATCCCCAGGATATTCCAGCCCCCTCCCCACACTGCCTGTTAGCATTCACACTGTAAGCTGATTATGGCAGGTGCTTGTAGCAAGGAAGCGTCCTCAACCTCCACAAATTCTTGCTCGTCTCCAAATGCACAGGACTACACTGCGCTCCTGTTCTTCATCGCGATTCCTGCCACCGCCCCAGTGCCTCAACCCTGCTTCCCTTCCACATACAATTAATTGTATCATCCATTAATAAGTTTGCATGAGCAGTCCTTTAGCAGCACTAGTTGTTCTGCTGCGAAAGCTGAAACACAGCAAATTGTCCCTAAGCAGCCTACTGTCACGTCCACTGTCCCCTGAGAAAACCAAAACCTTAAACCCAAGTTACTCTGAGGGCAGCCTGAGGTAGGCAGCCTGTGGTTCTGGCGCTGTGGCCTGCCGAGCGGAGAAGAGGTGAGCTGGGCCAAGAGCAAGCTGCTTCTGCAGTAAGCGACAAAGCGTGTTCTCCCTAAGGGGTGAGTAAGTCACAGGTGCTGCAGCTCTTGCTCAGTTCTCAAGTTCTCACAGCGAGGAGCGGAGCTGAAGAGGTGGTGTGGTTTAACCCCAACCAGTAACTAAGTACTAGGTGCCTGCTCACCACCTCCCCCAGGGGGATGGGGAGGAGAATCAGGAACAGGAAGGAATGTGAAACTTGATGATTGAGATAAGAACAATTTAATAATTGAAATGAAATGAAATAAAATAATAATATTTATAACAATTATAATGAGGAGGAAGGAGAAGGGGAAAGGAATGAAATCTAAAGGGAAGGGAGAAAACAAGTGATGTGTGACACAGTTGCTCACCACCCGCTGACCGATGCCCAGCCAGTCCCCAAGCAGCGATCGCCAGGCCCTGGCCAACTTGCCCCAGTTTATATACTCAACGTGATGCCGTATGGTGTGGAATAGCCCTTTGGCTAGTTTGGTCAGCT
The DNA here is from genome assembly GCF_023638135.1 of Falco biarmicus. Taxonomy (NCBI): domain Eukaryota; kingdom Metazoa; phylum Chordata; class Aves; order Falconiformes; family Falconidae; genus Falco; species Falco biarmicus. Next base: position 4,547,122 of record NC_079293.1, on the reverse strand, counting down.
GTCCTGGCCGTGTCCCCTGCCAGTTTCCCGTGCCCCTCCAGCCCTCCCGCCGGCAGGGCCTGAGAAACTGAGAAGTCCTTGGCTCAGTAGAAACACAACCCAGCAACAACTGAAAACATCAGTGTGTTATCAAGGTTATTCTCACACCAAATCCAAAACACAGCACTGCACCAGCTACTAATAAGAAAATTAACACTATCCCAGCTGAAACCAGGACAAGAGGGTGCTCCTGAGAGACACCTGGGAGCTGTGGAAGCTGCTGGAGATACTGGGCCAACAACACCTTCTGGTGAGGCAGCACAGGGCACACAGGCCTGAGCTGAAGCTCTGAGACAACTGTAGCAGCAAGGTAAAGCCTTAGGGCTTTGTGACCGACTTCAGAGAGAAGAGGCATGAAAATAAAATGCCAGCAGTGTACATGGGCTTGAGAGAGCACGAGAGCATATGGATGAGAAAGGCCTGTGGAGGTCTGGGTGGTTTGGATTAACACGTCTCTCAGGAGTAGGAATTGTAGTGCTACTGCCCCTAAAGCAAACATAACATGCATAAACCACGCCGCTGGTGCATTAGACTGAGGCTAGAGGAAAGATGCTGTCCTGATGCAAGGCAAAGCTCTGAAGGCATGGTTAAACAGGACTTTAAGGGACACAAGTACAGCTTGTGCAAGACAGAAGGATGCACCGGTACTTGCATCTGAGATAGATGAACCAAAGAAGAGGTGGGGGTAGTGTCTTTTGAGAACTGGCCACCAGTTAGTGGGAATACCTTTAGGCAGAAGAGACTGAAGTAGAAATCAGTCACACCTCTTTCAGGACAAAAGAAAAGGGGCAAAAGTTCTGGAGCAAGAGAGAAAAAAATGGGTATTTGGGATTTCCATAAAATTTAGGCCTAGGCAGCAGAAGCTCTTAGGATCAGAACCTCAGCTCTGTTGGCCCAGATTTCTCACAAAACTCCCATTTTTGCAACTCACCTTCCTTTTTTAAACCTTGTCTCTGATTCTGAATGGGCTTGGGGATGGCACTTTAACCCAACTGAAGAAGGGTTACTGTGCCAAAAGCCTGTGTTTCTAACTGAAGACTCGAGTCTCGGTCCCAGTGGCCTCCATTTCCAAAGACTCAGTCTAACGCATCCTAAATTAACTCACCAGGCAACAGAGTATGAAATCGGACATGACCGATCGATCCTTGCGCATTGATTCAAAGCGAAACTAATGGAATGTAAAGAAAATGTAAGACTCTATTGTACAGTAAAGGCTGCCTATTTAGACATTTTACCAAAAAAAATTCATTTGAGAGCTGGGTGGAGGCATAATGTTTGAAGAACCAACTAAAACAAGGCGTAGGGACATTGCAAACTATTGCTGTACAGATTGAGCCTTGAGGGAATGGCTTTGTTAGATGCCACTGACTAAAATAATTGCACGATAATTTTGGCTAGGGGCACCATCCTATCATCTGATGATTTTTAAACCCTGCACAGATAGTTTAGACTGAGTGATCTTGGCATCCAGCTACAAAGAACCGAGAAGTCCGCTCAGCATACCACGTCTATGCTTTGGCTCTTGAAAAAATAAAAAGATGTCCTAGCACTGTCGAAGGAAGGTCTCTGAGCTGTAGCAATCGGCAGCGCTGCGTGCTCCTTCTGCAATACTCTAAGATAGACTAACCAAGGGCTTTCTCCTAAGGTAAGCGGCAGAAAAATAATTCTTCCTAGGGCAGTACGGAGCAGGGAGGTCCCTGTCAGCCTCGAAGCAACGAGAATTAAACCCAGGAGTATTTGCACCTTAGCGTTTAACTTTTCCTGACAAGAAATTTAAGATTTAACTCTGCTTTTTCAAATCACAGCTGATGAAAACCTGGCATAAATTTCATACAGAAGTGATTTGAAGAGTGGCAAATAATCAAAAAACTTTAAAATAAAAAGTAGCAAAACTGAGAAATAAACTTACAAGAGAAATGGTGGGTTTCCATCTGGTTCTAACTGATGACATGCATGAGTTTTTATTGTTTTAAATAACCATTTAAACATATTTGGACAGACACAAAGGTCGCCAGATGGTATAATGAGAAATATCTCAGGTATGTATTATCTATACTAAAAATGGTTTCTTTTTAATATACTAGGCTAGTATACCAGAATGCTAGAATTTCTAGTCTATTAGTAGACTGGAAATAACGATATCATTGATATTTCAGATTACTCTCCTACAGTGAACTGAAATACTATGTTACACAGAACTCAAATAAGACGAGGGAATGGAAAGATGGAAAAGTTGGAAGCACATTGCTATGACAAGGTTGTAAAGTATTTTGGCTGATTTCTTAGAAACCCCTGGCTTTTGCGGCTCTAGATTAACTTCTTTATACACAACATTACCGTGTCAATATTTATACTGTGGTTCTACCAGTGCAGGCTTGAGGGAAGGTGTCTTGGTATAATAAGCTCACTTAGAGAGTGAGTTAGACCATTCCTACAATTACTGTCCCCTGTTGCCTGCTGTAACGGAAAGGTGAGGACAGAATTGTTTAAACACTGGTAGAAGCAACCTAAGAAACAAACATCTGGAGAGTCAGTGATATGTTTATACTCCTCTTCTTGTCCTCTCTTACCCCGAATGGTTACATTCACTTTCTGTTCCAAAACGGGCAATGGTAATTCCTACTGCTAGAGGAATGCCAGCATTTCACCTTTGGGATTAAAACATGTCTCCTTTCCCTTTTATTCCTGCATTTACATTTTAGCATGTCACTTGGTTTTGTTTTGTTGGGTTTGTTGGTTGGTTTTTTTGTGTGTGGAGTCTATGAGTTTCAGTGAGGGATCAGCCATTTAGCAGGCAGCAAATATACCCAAAGCTCCTTTGCTTGACTGTTGTGTTGACACCATTCAGTCACCTTTCAGGGGAAGCAGCACAGAGCAGTCAGCAAGTGTCACCCACTTCTGCTTGGCTTCTTGAGTACTCTGGGTTTGGGAGCTTGCTCTGTGTAAACCTCTACTTCTTGCTTTACTGAAGGTGAACTATTCTGTATCAGGACTTCCAAGCTTGGAAAAACAGATTGAACATTGTTAGCTTGAGATGTAACATTTTTCAGCAAATATTTTAATGTAGAATCGTAGAATCATTTAGGTTGGAAACAACCTTTAAGATCACTGAGTCCAGCTATAAACCTAACACAGCCAAGCCCATGACTAAAGCATGCCCCTAAGTGCCACAAACGTCTTTACGCCCACCCAGCCTACGACATTGCGATGATTTGATATCTGCCCTGAATAAAATCCGTATGAAGTCAGAAGAAAGATCTGCCATTGTTTGTTAAAGATGAGGGAAATGGACTACAATAATTCTTTCTGAGGGTTGGTTTTTTTTTCCCATGTATCTTGTTTCATTGATATACGAGGGAGAGAATGAGCATGGAAAGAAGATATTCCAGGAGCATCACAGCACCAAAGAAATTGCTGGACTAGCTAAGTTTCCTCAGCCAGTTCCCAGTGTCAAAAGAGAAGTTCATTGTGAAAATTCAAATTTGAAGAACCCCCCCCAAATCCCAGAGATGTAATAATAAAGTCTGTAGAATGGCTATGCAGAGAATGTCGACACTCTTGATTACAACTGAAAATCTTTACTTGCAGTGTGGATAAATACAGCCTCAAAGCAGAATTGTATTACATGGGATCATACCATGAGCCATAACCAAGCCTTACTGATAATGGTGGTATCACCCAGCTGTGCCATCAATTACAATTACGTTACGATTTTGGGTACTATAACCAGCCACTCTCAAAAAAAGTTTAGAAATTGCACTTTCCTAAAGGCTGTGGTTTAGTGGAATTTGGGAAGCTTTGAAAGTACAGTAGCATAAAAAAAAAATCAAGTGCAAACCCTAAGGTAGATATGATCCCAGATGCTTTCAATATTTTATTACCACATTAGCACATTAGCAGAGAAAATTCCAGGGACACAACACCGGACATGTGGTGCACTCACAGACAAATACCTTATGTTTCAATTCCCCACATCACCTGAGGCTCCTGAATAGTTTCCAGAGAAGGGGCTTGGAAACCAAGCGTCTGGCAGCAGAACGTAGATCATTTTGCTGGTAAATCAAAGACGTTCTGGGAAAGTGGTAGTTAGAAAGATCATCTCACACTCACAGCTAAAAACTTCCACATCACTCCAGCGTGTAATCCCTGTTTTATTTATCTCATATCTTGAAATTCATAATTAAGACAAAGTCTTGGCGATTCAGTAAGGCTTTAAATGCATAAAATTAAAGATTTTAATCCTAGAAGCACTCTTAGTTTATTAACTTAGTTATCCTAGCACTGAGAGTATTTACACATGCACAGTTACCTGTAAATTAACTATGTATTTTTAGTTTTAGGAATCTGAGTGAGAAACTTGTTAATTGTTATCCTGGTAGACGGGAAAATATTGGATGTATGGCACTGATAATGCTACTACCTTGGGGTAAAAAATGAAACATTCTTCTGTCACAGAGAAGGATGCTTCTCAAAACTTTATCAAACAAATGAAAGCCATGAGCATTTGATGTTATGGCAAAACTATGGCAAAACCGTAGACAGTGGAATGGAGTGAGTGTAGAACTAAACTATACGTGGCAAAGGATTTGTGTCTTCTTTCCTAGTGGGAAGAAAACAGTGTAGAACTGTAGGAAGTTAAGAAGTACTGTCGCTTACAGCTGAAATTAAACTCTCTTTAGCTTAAAATAATCTCATATTTGCATCTTTCACCAGTACTCCTGAATTCTGCATTAATTTAAAGATCCATTAAGTGAAAAATAATGAACTTCTAAGAGCTGTCTTGCTCAGAAGACTGTATATGAAAGATCATTACAAAATAAAATGAAAAATAAAAAACCAAAAAACCCCTAACCCAACCAGCCTGAACCAACTAAAAAGGGCCATTTCCAAAAGAAATCCAGTATTGTATTAAATGAACATCAGGTTTTGTATTTCAGGTATGAACTTTTGGCCATGGGGGACTGGAACCTGTTGGGCAGCATCCTCGAAGAAGTGCACATCCACTCCACCATAGTTGGCAAGATCTGGCTCACGATCCTATTCATATTCCGGATGCTGGTGCTGGGGGTGGCTGCCGAAGATGTGTGGGACGATGAGCAGTCTGAGTTCATCTGCAACACAGAGCAACCCGGCTGCAGCAACATCTGTTATGACAAAGCCTTCCCCATCTCCTTGATCAGGTACTGGGTACTGCAGATCATATTTGTCTCTTCTCCATCGCTCGTTTACATGGGCCACGCGCTCTACAGATTACGGGCTCTCGAGAAAGAGCGACAGAGGAGGAAGGGCCACCTGCGGGCTCAGCTGGAAGACCTGGAGCCCACGTCCGAGGAGCACAGGAGAGTGGAGAGGGAGCTGCGCAAGCTGGAGGAGCAAAAGAAGGTGCACAAGGCACCCTTGAGAGGCTCCCTGCTGCGCACCTATATCCTGCATATCCTGACCCGCTCGGTGGTCGAAGTGGGCTTTATGATAGGTCAGTATCTTTTGTACGGGTTTCACATGTCCCCCCTTTACAAATGCACGCGCCCCCCTTGCCCTAACACGGTGGATTGTTTTGTGTCCCGACCCACAGAGAAGACCATCTTTATGGTCTTCATGAACAGCATCGCCGCGGTCTCCCTGTTCCTCAACATCCTAGAAATCGCCCACCTGGGCCTCAAGAAGATCCACAAGAGCCTGTGCGGGCGGCCGCGGCGGCCGGCGGGCCCCGCCGAGGAGGACGCCGGCCTCTACCCGCCCCCGAAGGGCCCCGCGGCGCCGCCCCGCCCGCCCGGCGCCGCCTCCCCGCCGCGCCCCGCCGCCGCCCCGCCGCCGCCCCACGCGCCCGCGGCTCCGCCGGGCCGCCAGCCCCGCGGGGAGCTCTGGCCGCCCCGCCGCCGGCACGGCGCGGCGCAGCACCACGGACAGCAGCCGCGCTCCTCCAGCAGCGAGGAGGCGCCGCGGGCGGCGGGCGGGGCCCTCGGGGCGGGCGGGGCGGCCGCCTCCCGCCGCGCGCCCCGCAAGCGCAGCCGGGTCAGCGTCTGCCGCGACCTCGACGAGCAGCGCGGCGACTCGCCGGACAGCGGGCACTGCCCGGGCACCCGCAAGTCCAGCTTCCTCTCCCGCGTCCTCGCCGGCAGCCGGGCGGGCAGCGACAGCGAGAGCACCGCCTCCCGCGGCGGCTCCGGGCCCGGCTCCGGCCCCGGCTCCGGCTCGGAGGGCAAGCGCGGCGAGGAGGGCAGCTCGCCCGGCGGCCCGCCGCCGCCCGCCGCCGTGGGACGCCGCAAGTCCATGGCAAGTAGCGCCCCGCGGCCGCCGGGGGAGCCCGCGGGAGGGGGGCGGCATGGGGGGGGGGCCGGGCGGGCGAGCCCCGGGGCCGGGGGGCGGGGGCAGGGCTTCCGAGCGGCCCCCGCGCCCTCCCGCACCGAGCGCAGCTCCCGCGGGCTCGGCCCCCCGCCGCGGCGCGGGCAGGAGCGCCACTGGGAAACTGCGGCGCCCCGAGCGCCCCCCGGCCCCCGCCTCTTCGCGCTCCGCATCGCCCCGGTCGCGGGGACTGTCCCGGGGCCACTCGCGCTGCCTGACACCCTGAGAAGGCCCGGCGCCTCGGGTGCGTGGGGTTCAGGTTCTCTAAGCCCCGGGGGGAGGGGGGCGTTCTCCCAGAGGTGGCCACCGAGGCGAGCAATTGCTCAATGGATAAACGAGATCCACGTACGGAACGCCAGGTCATTGCGATGCTAGAGCCAACCACCACAGAATTCCCTTTTCAGCAGCTGTTCCTGTTCCTTGGCCACACACTCTAAGCTTGCTTACAGTCAGTGCTGGTGAGGTGTAGTGCTCGCATTCAAGAACCAACGAGTCTGGTTTTATTACAACTAAATTGAATTCTGATTTCCCCAGATTGCAGGATTTGTCCTCTGAGAGCAAAAAAGCTCCTTTACAAATGCTGGCAGGAGCAAGCCCTTAAAAGCCTTTTTATAGGGCATGTAAGAAACGGGAGATTACTTCACGCACTACTCAAAGTTATAGATTCCATTCAATTTTTTCCCACTTTTCTTTAAAGTAAACACTTTTCCTAAATACAAAACAAACAAGCCCAAGAAAACAAGCAAACAAAAAACTTCAAATCTTGTGCGGCAAGAAGCAGAAGGCACTCTTACATGTTGCTCATCAAAAGACCGCTTGTGGGTTCCTGTTTTCATGGAGTTGTAATTTCTACAATACATAGTCAGCATCAGCCATGTTAAGTTGTCACTTAGATGCAATTTAACCACTTTCCGCTTCAATGCTTCTAATACAGGCAGAAGACCTAGAGTCCAATCTGTCGATCTGCTGATTTTTGATAGTCAGATAAGAAGGCTTTTTAAGAAGGTGAAAGGCAAAACGTTATTCAAGCGAGACCGAATTTCAGCAGCGCCCTGCTGAGAACTCCCAGAAGTTGCCTGGCAGCTTTTACTGTTTAATGACAATGACGCTATCTTCCAGGGAGCTCTCGCAGAGAAATACAGTCCGTTTGCAAAGCAATGCCATTACTCTTTAAAGTAACACCTCTGGCGTGCTGCCTTTGGGTACCATTGTGCAGGGGACTGCTGGAAGCGTTTTAAGATATGACTCATGTAGGTACACGACCTGTTGCTTCCTGCTTACTACACACGTGATATTTTAAAGTAAAGGTGCTTCTATGTACAATTGACTCAGGATTTTGGCAAATGCACTTTACTGTTAGCATTGCTATGGCAGTTTGCAAATACAGATTTCAATACACAGATATGCTGGTGCATCAGAAAAATGTTGAATCTGGGCATTAAAACGTGTATATCCTTCTACTCTGTATTTCCCAGTTCCTATATTCACTATTTAATTCTGGTTGTCGAAGGCACTCAGCATTGGTCTGATATGTTTTAATTTGACTTCCAGGAAATAATCATCATGTATTAATGTTCAGATAAAAGAAAAATATATACGATTAGATTTATCTGTGTGACAGGAACATTCAAAAATCGGTGATCCTAAAGTATTTAAAAGGAACTATTTAAAAAATTCCAACTGAAGCACACCAAAAAATATTATCTACTACCATGCCTGATTAATAGCGACTTGCAACAGTAATGCAGAGAAAGGACAGATGTTTTTTAACATAACAATGAATTCACATGCACAAACATTTTCTAAACAGCCAAAATGCAGTCTGTTCTAACCTGGCTCTTACTAATCTAAGACGGATAGCCAAATGGAGCAGAATCATAGTGGAATTCACAATGTTCTTCCATTTTCTTTGATAACTTTCCCAAACTATCATTTTTAGTTCCATACTCTCTTTCCTTTCATCCATACAGTTCTGCCAGAATTTGTCTGTAGCATTCTTTGCATTAGCTCAGTGAGAGAGGAATATCAACTCAACATTGAAATGATCACTTTCTGTACCTCAACTACCATTCTAGCAACCTCTAAACACATACCCACGCTCCGTGCTAAGACAGCAGGACAACTGCAACTGCCCACAACCACCATAGCTTTCTTAGCTGATGGAAAATCTCAAAGCTACACAAAAAAAAAAAAAAAAAAAAAAAAATCAGTGCATCTGATATTGCAAGAGTCTGCATACAAGTCAGCCGAATCCCATGAGCCATAGCAATGAAAGCACCAATCAGATCTAATAGTATAGTTACGGATGCTTGACTTTCAGCCAGTGATGAGATGTTTTTCTGGAGCAATATTATCAATACCATTTCCACACCAAACTTGAGTGTCTAACAGATAAATAATTATTATTAGGGAGAGCTAAATGTTGTCAAAATTACCCCTCATAATGTATTGATCAAACCATGAAGACTAGGTGGTGGATAGTAGTTGCCCAAGTGATTTTTTTCCAAGGAAGTACAAAACTGCGTCCCTCAAGGAGAACAGGAAATTCTTCTTAGGACTTCCTCTTTGGAGTCCTAAGAATTTGAAAGATTTGAAAGATTGGAATTTGAAAGTTTACTTTGGACTCTTAAGAGAGAATGCATTCATTCCTTCACTGAAAACCCTCACGGAATGGCTCAGTAGGATAGTGAATGCAAAATGCATATTTGGCATGAGGATTCCTCAACTTTTTAGACTTTGGTTCAAACCAGACCAGCTGTATACATAAAGGAAGAAAAGCCCTTCCCACGGGTAGGATTTGTACAAGCCAACCATGTTTGTCCACAATGCAAACTAACAAGGCTGTTTAAAACTTCCTTCTCTGGAACTGATGGAGATGAAGAGCCATTTCTTTATTTCATTCATGTCCAATTGGCATAAACCCTTGAAAAAATATTTACGCTCCGACTGTTTAGTTTTAGACCCAAACCACTCACTCTTCATACTCTTCAGTTCCTTGGTCATTGCATTATCCAAAGTCATCCATTATTCAGATTGGGAAGCAAAAAATGAGAGAAGCAGATTATTGGGTTAAAGGCTTCTCAAGAGACTCTGACCCACCGGGGAAAAAAACTTTTCCTTGAGCCACCGCTGGTCAAACTTTAGATGTACTAGGTTTTGAGGACAGACCGCCAAAACTGGACCTTCATTGCATCAGGGAAAGTACACAGCAAAGCATAGGAGGAATGAGTCACTGCATGACATGACGGTAATTTCCAACTGATTTCAGTCTACCTAAACACAATGACCAGAGCATCACCAGCTACACAGGTGAGCTAATCCCAACTCCCTGGATACCTGGGATAAATAACGTTACAAAACTCTATATTGACAGGGGAATTCAGCATCTGTGTACAGCTGAAAACAGGCTGTCTGCAAGCCTCCAAAACCCTGGCGATGAGGAATGCAGTCAGCATGCCTTGAAGTGATACTGAACAATTTGTTCACTGATAACTCTCCAAGCTAATAATTTCCAAGGCTTACTTAGGGGATACGTCTTAAAGAATATATGGCATCTTATCTTCTAAGAGATATTGTGGGTACACACATAGTTCTCCCTAAGTTTTGCGTCTCTTGCCACATTTTAACTTTTATTTGAGGGGAGCAAAGTTATGGAGCGAAGGGGCACCTCCTACATGGTGCTGGGCTGCCAGCCTCCCTTTGGCAGGCAGGCCTTCAATGGCTGCTTTTCGCACACAACGCAGTGAAAAGAGCTGCGCTGAATTTACTATAACTACAATCACAAAGGACAGCTGGGAGCTGGATTCACAAAGGTGTGTAAAAATTACGCTGCTGTCAATAGGATGCTCGGCATGAATGACATCATGAGAAAAAAGCCTCCTAATTTGAACCAGCCAGGCACTTGACTGGTGCATGATACATTTTTAAGTCTGATAAAAATAATAGGCTGATGCAGTCAAAGGTCAGTATATAGTTAGTACAAATAAAATCTGTGCTCTCTTGAAAACAGGCAGGGCCAGGAATTACAGCCTATAATAGGCACCTGGCTCTCAGAGCGTTGTGCTAAGGGGCATTGGCTTACTGCCTCAAGTGTGCAGGATTGTGTGAAGCCATTGGGACCATCGAATAACTCTCTGGAGGGATGAAAAGGAAAGATCTGAGCACTCCAACTGAACAATTAGAGAGGGAGAGAGCTTTACTTCCAAAGCCACCCTTTGCCAGAATCAAGCAATCTTCCTCCTTGGCTTTTTTCTACAAACAAAAGGAACAATTGCAGAACATCAGAAAGCTCAGCTGAGCATGGCCGCAGCCTGGCATTGCATCTCCAGAGCGTCACAGTGTCATCACAATTCAACAGCTGAATGCAAATGTTTCTGCAAAAGCTGGAGGCTGTGTGATATTTCATTGCTAGCTGTGTCTGAAGTCTTTTGCTAACTGTGTCTCTCCCCACCTTTCTAAAGCAGAGGACTCCAGCTGCATGCTGCCTGAGCATGTCCAGCGTCGGTTCTTTCTGGCCTATGTATAATAGTTTCCTAAAGAATCCTAAGGTGTGTTGTAAAACCTATAAGCTTTAATTTGGTTAACTGGGACTGGAAGTATTTACACTAGATTTGTAACTTTTCTCACAAAGGCACCATCTTTCAGATGACTTGGGGCATTTGCACCCTAAGCCTAAACCTGCACTGAGACAACTACTGTGCCAGGCCTCTTGCTAGAATACCCAAAGATACACCAAGAAGACGGGGAGACTTGACATGATCTAATGGTTGTGCCTTTTCGTTGAGCCAAGATAACTTCCTGGAATCGCAGAACAAAATTGGACATCGTTAGAAGTTTTATAATATCCTTAGCGATATTTTAGCTCTCCTGGGAAACCAAAATTACTAGATCAAGGTTTTCAGAAAGAATTAGGCATTTTAGGAACTCAATTTCAGATTTTTGTTTTTTTCAAGAGTGCAGTTTTCCTCACCCTCCCGTCCATTCCTTATTCTTTAGCCCACCCTCTCCTCCAGAGACCCCGATGCTTTCAGAGTGCCATTTCTTTCAGCCTATATTTTTGGCTACGAAGTAATGGAAGTACCTTTAAAAGCAAGGCCCCCTCCTCATGGTGAATGAGGGGGATAAAGCTGCTGCTGAAGCAGCTGGTAAAGCTGATACTCTCAGCTCACAGAATTGGACTGAAATAGGGCTGCTGATTTTATTCATTTGCAGAAAAGAAATCCTGGCTCTGTCAAAGCTGGGGAAATTTTACAATTCACTGCGTCCAGTTTCCCTCACTGCATTGCTTTTTTATTCCTCTGTGCTGTTCAGTTCTTTTTCTACTTCTCAATTCTCCATTCAGTCTTTTACCCAGTGGGAAAATACTCCATAGTGAGCAGGGTATGAAAGAGAGAGCTGCTATTCAGCCTGAATGCTTGCAGTCTTCTCCAGAACAAGGCATGTTTACTCACCCTTTCAACACCACTTGAGGAATAAAAATATCCACTCATTTAACTAGCTGCTCACCCACTCTCGCTCCTGGGACTGGGACCAGTTTGATAAGAATGAACGTACATTGAAATAACAAACATGGTAAGTACAGAGGAGTGAGTTAGACAGCTGAGCTCCACCAGGAAAATCTACAGGTGGGGTAAGGGACTGGAAAGACTCTGTGTTCCTCTAGGATCTTAGAGAATCCCTAAGGGTAGGCACATTTACCTATTGGTAGCTACTGCTGGTTTTGTACAGTTTTTCTATGCAAACACCTCTTAAAAAGAAAAAAAATCGGATTCCACAGTACTTGTATTTTATTCTGCCCTGGAGCACTCAGGAGAAGCTCGTGGTGATGACACAGCCAATGTACCAATTAGCTGGCAAAAGCTACTTGATCGCCGAAAGGTAACCATTCACCAGTTGCACAAACACAGACACACTTTGGGGGCCAGCGGCAGCTGACAACTAATAAACCCCTCTGAGGATCTGTGCAGCAATGAATGGATAAGCTGGATTTTAGAAAGTGGAACTTGCTTAATTGAGTCCACCTTCGTATGGGTTTAAACCAACCAAAACCATACAAAACCCCTTAACATGTAAAGCAGGGGCTGTAGGATGGGTTCACCGATTTCAAGCCAGTTACTTCAGGGATTAATGTGTTTGCTTTGGTTTAAAAGCAAGGTGTTCCCCCTATCCCTCCCTTCCCCTTAGCACTGAACAAAGCCCTACAAGGTAAGTGTGTCATCCGCTAAACACAAGATTCCCACCTTCCCGGGTATGTATGTGTTGAGGTTAATTACCATGATAATATTTCTTTTTCTTCTTCAAGCCAATTCAGCTTCATGCTTTTTTTCTCTTGTTATCTTTCAGAGCATGCTCCTAGAACTATCATCTATCATGAAAAAGTAATGACATTCTGAGAAGAAATAAACCAAGGGATTGAGCACAAACTGCCTTCAGCAGAGAGATAAAAAACAGATTATCTGTTGCTATGTTCCCCTCTCCTGCCACTATAATGCTAAATTTGTAATACAGTTTAAGAAAGCAAACACTTTGTTCCTCTGTTTTATGCCAGTCCCAACCGTATCATACTCTGATTGCTGGTGTTAATGGGCAGCTCACTCCACAACTCAAGATTTTTCTCCTGTAGACTGAGCTGGATCTGCTCAGTGTGTGCTGCCACCGCAGGAATAGCCTTGTGTCCTTGGGAGAACATTTTGGGATGTACAACTTGCTGTGCACGCTAGCAGTGTTCATATCAGAAACCAGCCTGATCTGTAGACCTTCAAGGTAGCGGAAGACCCAAGGCACCTACAAGAAAGGGTTAGTTCTATCTGAAAGTAGCCTGAAAGGCTACGTGGCCTCTGTCTCCCCAGACTTCAGCAGCTGATGAATAAATGATGGAAGAAACGCTCAAGGAATCTGATGGGACAGAGAATTTAAGAGAGATAAAAAACCAGCTGCAGAATATGCTGCTGCTTGTCTGCCTGTGTTAACGCGGCCCTCGAGCTCCGATAGAGACTTCCCATGCTAATGTAGCCTCCTTGTAGCCAATACTTTCAGCTTCGAAACTGAAACTAAGTAAAATCAGGCGATTTATTTTAAAGTGCAAAACATCTGTGCTTCAGTTTGCTGTTCAAGAAGGTCTGCAAGGTATCACCTCAGGGTCATGAACAGCTTATTCCCTTAACTGCCTCATTAGTTCATACAGAGAAACTGAAAGAGAAGCAAAGCCAAAAAGAGCTCATTTTCAGTTTGCTAGGACAGACTAGCTCTGGAAGGTTGGATTTCTGGGTTGAAGGAGGCCCGAGAAAGCAGCGCTTCCACTTGCGTATCTGTAAAATAAAGCACCTTCCTCTGACTGTCCCTGACCCTGTTTCTGGCCACATGCTTTTTGGCTGATTTTATATATCAAGCTTATCATAGCTCGCCTTTGCTATCACCACAACGGCAAGCGATGCTTGGAACAAGCTCATTTGCTATGCCCGTCTCCCTAAGCAGAAAAATCCACTATGACTTGACACCTCTAAGGCAAGGTTAGAAAGAAAGCAGGACAGCAGGAAAAAAAAATATTCAAGCATAAAGATTGCCTGAGGTTACAGTGGATTTGTTCTAGTGTACATGATTTACATTCATATTCCGCCTCACTACAAACCCATTGACAGTTTGCCTGTGCATTTGTTTAGTATTTTAAGTCAAAAAAAGGAAATACTTAAGATGGTGGCCGTTAAGTGTCAGCAAGAACTGATCGGGGATGGAGAAACAGCTTTGCTGAAGTACATTCTCTACTGTCAGGCTATGAGTAGTAGATGTGGTGGATGCTCTGTCTTCTGACAGATTTGAGGGGGTGGGAAGCTTTCCTCATACATGCTCAACAGGAAGATAGATAAAGCTGGGGAACTCTGGAAAGTAACATGTTCGGTTTTCTTCCGTGAGAATTTTAAGACTGAGGAATCGCAGGCACGTGGCGGACGCAGTTTGCATCCCTGTGGATGGTGGTCCAGGGCACACGATCTAGGGTTTCCTGTCTGGTGATTAAAAAGCCTGGGGACCTCCTTGTAGCAGCTTGCCCTCCTCCCTGCTCCCCGCAGCAGCATCCCAGCAAGTGTGGGGACCAAGGCAGGACAACTGGTCATGCCACTGCCCCCTTCCCAGGCCTCCTCCTGCCAAGCTGCTGAGCAGCTCTCAGGTTGTATCCAACCCAAGGACGGAGGTGGCTGACAATGCACCCTGCTGGACCCTGCACCCTGCATGTGGCCATAGCACCTAAAGGCTGCATGTGATTTCTTTTTGCTTTTCTGGATCTTCTGCAGTATAAGTGATGCCAATGGTCCATGGCACGAGTTCCTCCAAACGCTACCTTATTTGGGTTACACACAGAGATTTTCAGCTATATTTTGTTTCTACAGAGAGCTCTCTCAATTTTTCTCAGGTTTTCAGCAAGGGGGGAACATACCCCAACCCCTCCCCTTGCTTCCCAACACACACACTGACACTTCAGAAGACCAAAACAAAGACTTTGCAGAATTGCCTTAAGTCAAGCACTAGGGGATGGGTATAGGTACAGCTTATTTGATCTTCCAAAGCAACTTACTTCATCTTCACAAAGAAAAACCCTCAGCTGTTCCTGCAGCAGATAAAGATAACTGGATCCCTGGATGAAAGATGACTAGTGAATTAGCAGTGGAACCTTGTGAGTGGAGATCTCCTCATCAGTCCAGAGATTCACCGGGCACTATCAACCACATCCAACCTACCGCCACCCCCCCCCCCCCCCCCCCCCCACCCCCGGAATCTCGCCTACAACCTGCACATTAACTGAGCACCGCAACATCAATTTCAGAGTCAAGATGAGTCGATTTACAATACATAATGATATGTCTTTATTTCATCAACAGAAATGGTGTCTAGACAAAATTCAGTTAACACTAGCAATTCAAATGAATGAAAAGGGTCGGGTGGTTTTTTTTCATTTTTTTTTTTTGCACAATACTGTATTTACAATGAGTAAATGACATTTTAAATTCATTAGTTCATAGCAATGCTTTCTTCCAAAAAGGTAAAAATTCTTAGTTAACAGAGAGTAAGCATCAACAGCCACCTCATTTATTTATACAATAAAAATCACAAGAAACCACAGTCACCTAGAAAAAAAATAAAGACAAGCTTAAGAACTAGTACAATAAAATGATGCATTGAATTAAGTTACATTAATCGCATAGAATTTGTGTAAAAAGTATGTAGAAAAAACACCTGATGTAACCTGTTACAGTCATTGACCAGTTATGAGAGGTACAGAGGGTTATACAGGTAGATATGTGTGAAAACTGTCCATACTGTTTGACCTGGGGAGGAAGAGAAGAGGGGTTGCACCCCCTTGCATACACTGATAAAACCCTGTTTTGAATATGGCCTCTGAAGTTTGTAAGGCATATATAAGAGGTGCACTTGTAACCAACTGGTTCTGGAACAAACTCTTAGGGCATCCCCACCCTTGAAATCAAGGGTGATGCTTGGAACTACGAGTAAACAACCACGCATCGAGTATCACCAAAGTGTTTAGTATCATTCCTGCCGGTCTGAGGGATCCAGATAGCTTCAGGCAGAGCCAACGCAGCAGTGAGAACAGGACTGAAACCATGCATGTTTCTCTCGGGTGCATCACAAACGCAGGGGAACACCGGCCTGCACGGGAGAACCCAGCCACAACCCCGGCGTGGGGCAGCTGCCCCCTCCTCTGCCCCCCTCCTGGAGGGTGGGCTCCTCTGGCCGCAGGGACGAGCCCAGCCGGCGGCTGCAGCCCCTGCTCGGCTCCCTCCAGAACGGAGGGATCGGGATCGTTCGGGTCTGTAGCCTGGGACCGTCTCTGCTTCTAAGCGATCAATGAAATCAAACACTGCCAGTTGCCATTTCTATTTTAGGATGCTGGCTTCTTTCTGCCCTTCATTAGCCCAAAGGGACAACAGTGGCACTGCATGACCCAGGCAGTGACTTTCACCTACGGAAATGGCTCTGCCCACAGTCACCAAGATTTGCACAAGAACAGGAGTCATCTAACTGGCTTTTTAGCCGTTGTTGGGTTGGGGTAACAGCCTTATAAAAAGGCATTTTTAGCATTCCTTCCTGCCAAAAAGCGATTTTATTTGCAAAAATGGCAACTTTATCCATGTAATACCTTAAAATGCATATCAATATTTGACTTCGATATAAATAACACCTATCTTGGTGGAGTGTAGGAAAATACTGTACACTTATAGTCCTTGCAAGTAATGCCATTAAAACTTTGAGAGTAAAGGGAATAATTATTCTACAGACCACCACCAATAGATCTTTTAAATATACACACAGTATTTGAACATATGCATATACACATATATTGTATTCTACAGCATCAGATCTGATGCCTGAGTCATGAAATACTCCAGGGAGTATTATAAATATACAAATATGTATTATAAACAGGAAAATACACAAACACACAATCTGACTAGAATTATAGATGTATGTGTAC
The DNA here is from genome assembly GCF_023638135.1 of Falco biarmicus. NCBI lineage: Eukaryota > Metazoa > Chordata > Aves > Falconiformes > Falconidae > Falco > Falco biarmicus. Next base: position 4,530,258 of record NC_079293.1, on the reverse strand, counting down.
GGTGTACATACACCCATTATATATATATGTAGATGTAAAATTGACTTGGACTATGTTGGCAGAGACAAAACTGAAATGAAGTCAAAATCTGTTGAGAAAATTTCTAGCAGGAAAGAGAGCATAAGTTCTTTATGTTAATAGTTTTAGTTTCACCTCACTTCCGATAAAAATAAACCACTCCATACTTAGCAGATCCCATCCTCATGCAAAACCATCAACTCCACTGCTCATACGGAGCTAAACCTTCCCTAGGCAGCCCTAAAATAGAGACTTTTGAAATGCTGCAGCCTTGGGCCACAACCGTCACCCAGAGGTACCTCCAAATGCATCTCAGATCAGAAAATAAAGGTGAAAGCAGTGCTCCTTATTGCAACAGTAGAGGACATGAAGTGGAGCAAAATGTGAGCTTGCAGAAACCTGGCAAACGTCTCACGGCAAAATTTACTCTGGGTCTTCTGTTCTGCAGACCCACCCCTCTCCCTCTCAACCACCACAGCAGTGGATCACAGGACACAGGTGAGGATGTGGTGTTGATTCTGGAATTGCAGTGCTTCGCCGTGCTTTCTTCTAGCGGATCAGATTTTATTACAGGATTATAGTGATTCCAGCATGCAGATTTGTTTTATTTACTAGGCAATCATAAAGTTACATATTAAAAAAATCTAACTATATATCTAGGCATTTTAACTTCTATTTAAGCGCTCTTTAGAATACAGACTTGACAAAGTGTTGGACTCCAGATTAACGACCACACTATTAGCATTAATCATTTCTCTGGCAGCAGTTAATCCATTTAGCAAAGTTACACATCTAGTTCCCACTCTCCTTTTTAAAGAGAAGTAGCAGTTAGCATACTAATCACTGTGGCTTGCCTTTGCAGCACATTTTACTTCCTTGGGAAAAAAAATAATACAAGGATTAGATCCAAAAATATAGTGCATCTTAAAAGCAGCATATACCCTTAAAAAGACATTTAATAAATTACTTGTACAATATATAAAATAATAGTTTTATACTGCAGCATCAAACTCTGACGCCTGAGTCATCATGTTAGGAAGTCTGTGATATAAATACTGGGATCTCCTGATAACACAGCCAACATTTTTGCTTTTGTTTTGCTTGTTTTCTGTTTTGTTTTCCCTCTCATTTTTTTTCACTACCTTTTTGTTCCAGAATCAGCTTGCAAAGAGCTTTAATTGTGTCCAAGGCACCCCTAGAGAACGCAGAGAAACAAACACATTATATAGTGTAGTACTCACCCGACAAAGCGCAACAAGCCTAAATAAAATGAGGTTTCTTGGCAATACAAGTATAGCAATGACAAAGGAAAAGGAGGACTAGATACAGACTGGACAAAGCTTCAGGGACTTTCAGACCCATGGAGGTGGTGCAGTGCCCAGCGGGGAGATGCGGCGTCACCATGCCATTTCCAAGCAACACCTGACAGGACCGATGCTGCATGCATCCTCCTTGGCAAACGCAAAGAGATTCTTACTTAAGATCATGGTGACTGCTGGCCAAACTCTTACAATTCACAAATACTGCAGCGAGTTGTTTGGTTTTCTTTCTTTCCAACGGTATTCTTGCAGTCAGTTGTTCTGACCTCATAAGCCAAGAATGGCTGGGTATGGCAACTGGCGTCCAGGTCTGAAACTAATTCTCCCAATGTCCTCCTTTAACGTTAGTTCAGTAACTGCTCTGAGAGCCGCATGGTTTGGAATAGCAAAAAAACCTCAAAACAAAATAGTAACAAAAAAACAACGACCACCACCACCACCACCACCAAAAAAACCCCACTGAAAAACCATGATACATGTAAATATAAGAAGCAATGACATAAAATCAGCCACTTCTAATGGGAAAGAATGAAATCAAACATCCAGAAAAGCTCACGGGGGAGGGAAAGAGAGAGAGAGACGAGAGAAAGGTTGAGGAAGAGACACTTATTTGAGCAGTGGTTTTAAATATCAGTTCCCAAGGTAGAGGAAATCAAGATACCCAGCACCAGTATGAAGCCAGGTCAAACCTAAGAGCTGCAGCGCAATGGGTTGTGTGGGTGGGTTTTTTAATCCGTCGGAATGAGGTCAAGAGTACCAGTTGCACATGAGTTGTTAGTAGAGTAAATCTTCATGTCAGGAAGCAAGTTAAAACTTGGTTTTATACTCATAAAACATTCTATCTATTCATATATATATATAGGAGGTCACTTAAAAATAAAAAAGGCAACAGAAAAACATCTTTAAAATACTGTGTCAGTTGACCCTTCCCTCCCACCCGCCCCCAGCCCCTCCAAGTAGCTATGACTCTATAATGTGATTCACATTTAGTTTTAAATTCTAGCTTTCACCATGGTCTCATAGAAACAAAACTTCTCTGCGAAGCACAGAACTGCTTTGCAACGTCAACAAATTCAAAGGAAAATCAAATCCCCCTCCGCCGCCACAGAGCTTCTCAGTCAGTAACCTGCAAAAGATGGCTGGGAGGGGGTTCAGATATTTTTAGGTTAAGCTCTTTTAAAAAGAAAGGACGACTCCCCCCCTTTTTCAACCGTGTGAACTAGGAGTTTATGGCATTTGTATATTTTCGAACATTTAAAGGTAAGGATTTTGTACAGTAATGATTAATACTTAAACATAAATATTCTCCTACATTATATACTAGCTTTTCTTTGTACATGCGGGGAAAAAAAGTATTTTCAACAAACATGGCACATGCTATATGCATTTCCTCCTCGGTAGCTTGGCTACAATAGTTTGGGTGAAGAGGATAAAAGCAAGACTTTGTGGCGAGTGGGCGACGGTCCATGAGCACAGTCTGAAGATGGAAGAAGTGGAGAGAGGGAGCTGATTCCTCCTCCAGGGTCAAGATGCTGATCTACTGAGTGCCTCCAAAAACCACCAGCGCACACCTCTAGTGTAAACGTTAGCACAGAAGACCACATTATCACTTAGTGCTTCTGAGAAGCTGCTTCCCCATACTTTTTTTTTTTTTTTTTTAAATAGGTGTGAACAGCTGGTAATTTTTTTTCAGCGAGAACAAACAATATCAGCAAATACAACATCAGTAAAGCACATGACAGTTGTCGTCGATAAAGCCACGCAACCTGGCACACATAGGGCAAAGAACCACAAAATAAAAACTCAGTACATTTAGAATAATAATTATTAAAAAAAGCATTAGGAGGATGTTCTTCTGTCTACACTGTACATACAGATGTTATGCTTGGAAAGCTGCTGTCTCACACAGTCATAACATGAGTCAACATTGCTTAAGATACAAATCCAATACGGTTACAACTAAGCCAATTCACTGAGTAGTCTCCTTTGAGACAGCGCTCTTTTAGCTGTGGTTTGTGCTGAGGGCAATGCTGCAGGACGAGAGGATCCTGGAACACAAGAATTTGATGGGTAAGCTATCGAATTGGGTGTTGGCGGATGTATGTTTTGCTCTTAAAGGATACAGTGCTAACTTGACTTCTGTAAGGAAACCAAAGTCAACAGCTAGGGGTCTGATCCTGCAACTCCACCTACCCAAGCAGGATCAGACTTCACCAGACCCACTTCTGGGTCCAGTGAGGAAAACGGGTAACATCTGAGGACAGCTGAGGTGAGGCTCTGGGGAACAGCCGGAGCAGCAGTTGCTTCCATGAGTAAAGGATGCAGAGCAGGGCTGGAGAAAAAGCCCCCCCACAAGTGTATTGATGTGATCTCCGTTTGCTTTACTTCGTGGAACGTATGATGAACTGATCCAGTTGTCAAATACTTTTTTCTCTAAAGAGTGAAATATACTTTCCCCTATAAGAATCCAAAAGCATCATTAACAGCACTTAAACTTGGTTTGTGAAACAGAAAGAAGTCTGAATATAAAAATAATTCAAGCAGATTCTCTTTACAAATTGTATAGTGAATTCAGTATTTGGCAAGACCGTTTTTACTACATAATGAGCTCCTGAGTGTTTGTCTATTAGCTAAAACTTTTCTATTTCCTTTAAGCCATAAAGCAAAGAAAACCATATACTCAAGTTATACTGAAGTCACGACTTCATTTATGAAAAGAGGTTTGACCAGAAACTCAGTGCAAGTGGCAAAGTTGACCATTACTGTACAGTATCTGCAAGAAAATAAAATAACTCCACATTGCTCAAGTGGCACGAAATGGTTGTGCCAAAAAATTGTCTATAATAAAATCTCAAATAAGTTTCCAACATCAAAATTTCATAAATAAGTACAAATCGAATGATATTGCTGAACTGCGAACCGAGAAAAAAAAAAATTATCGTGTAACAAGTTACCAAACTAGTTCTAGCATCGAAGACAAAAAGGAATGTTGGAACTTGTTTATACAATAGAAATGAAAGCTTCCAGTTTGTAGGATGAGAAAAATTGAGGCATGCAGGGACTTTTGCATATGGATATATATATTTTATATATATTATATATAATATGTACAGATTAGCTATAAAACTTTGATGTGTAAAGAAGCTGTCTTCAATGAAAAATTGAACATTCAGAGGAAATTCCTGAGTTAGGGTTTTGTGACATGGGCCACTGAGAAAAAAGCTGCGGTTGGGTCCTCAGAGGTGTTATGTCCATCCCTGTTAAGATTGAAATCAACATACAAAAACAGACAGTGTTACCACTGCTTCGTTCCCTGCCTGAGCAAGGGATAGCACCATTGTGAAGAGAACTCCTGCTTGTAGAGAGGAGGGAATACTTAAAAACAGTATTGCTGCTAAGACCACTGTAGTGTGCACCAAATACGTTCTTCTAGACAACAAATGAACACTGCCACTGGCTGACTGAAGAACACCTGACCAGGTGTAACGTTAAACTTACAAGTCACTAGGTGTAATCTTTCCGAGGTTGTTCATCTGTTGTACATTTATCAGTCATTTCCTGACAGAAGTCTACTGTGACCGTTTGGCTGCTCTGCTCTGGTGGAAGCTCTCTCTCGGGATAAGTACCTGTGTCAGCTCCATCCAACCCCCCGCCAGCTGAACAATTTTCTGCGATGTTGTTGGGCAGCCAGGGCGCTCCCAGTTGCACTGATCCTTGCTCCGAGCAGCACTGCATGCTTTCCCCAACACACTGGGAGGTCACCAGGCTCTGCTCCACGCCAGCTGGGGAGGGGCTGATGGTAGTGGCTGGCTGTAGATCCATGGGTCTGAGAACGGGGCAGTATCGGTGGAGAGCTTGGATCTGTTCTGGGCTCTGCATGTCTCGACACACTTCTTGGGAAAGACACGAGAAGTTGTCTAACAATTCTCCCATGCTTGCTTTCAGCTGGTTCCTTTCTGAGAGCAATTTCTCTTTCTCACACACCTGAAAAAGAAAGAAGGCATCTCAGGCTGAGGAGGGGCCGCCCACTGGCTGCACACTCCCGGCACATATGCAGCGGTACCCAAGAAGACCAACACGTCACAGTTATTTTCATACAGGAAGAGGGAAAGTCACAAAGACATCAGGTATTTGACCACCATGGGGTCCGTGTGGACTGCAGTTTGGGGAACATCTGGAGAAAAACATGCTGAGCTGGAACGGGACAGAGTCACAAGTTATTCTGAAGAGACTGTTAGTTCCCTTTATAGACTAAGGCTGCTTGATGGATGACACAAAAAAATTCAGAAAGAAACACTTGGACAGAGAAAAGCCACTACCCATCTAAACAGCAAGAACACAGATTTTTTGTTGCTGAAGTGAGGATGCTACAGACGTTCGGTTCACCCTGTAACTGCTGGGTCAGTCGGTCAGGCTGGGTACACCTGCTTCGGCCCGTGTGCCAGCTGAGCACCCATTACCACTGTGAGGTGTGTTATTCAGAGGAGAGGATCTGGATGTGTGCTCTGTGGCCTGTACCATGGCTTGTTTTCTTATGTCCTGGTGCTTAGTGGTTTGGGTTTGACTTAAGGTATTTTTATGAAGACGTGCTGCTGAAAACATGAAAATCCTAAAGGTTTGGTGGGCTTCTTAACGCTCAGTACAACAAGCTCAATGTCTTTTCCCCTTTGTTATGCTCAGATTCTGCCTCACTTGCTCCCAAATGTCCTCCCCTACCAACATCTAGCTCGTGTGTTTTCAGAGTTTCACTGTGTCAGTGGGCTGCTCTAGGAGGGGGTCAGGTGAGAGGCAGGACAGTACTGGTGAGGGGGAAGAGCGAAAGAGTCTGGTGGGACTGATATTTCACGCAGCATTCAACAACTGGGAAAAGGAGCTCAGGCAACAAAGCACCGGTAAGGGCCCTAGCCCTAGCTAGTGCAGGGTGCTGTGTGATGTGCTGCAGCGGGACTCATCTCCAGCTTAGACCTCATGTGGCTGGCAAGCCTCCTGCGGGGTGAGCGCTGCCCTCCCCGTGCCCAGGAGTGAGATGGAGGGGTTAGGCACGGAGCCAGACCCAGCCTGGGGTTACACCTCTGAAAAGCGGTGTTGACTCAGTGCAGACTGACTGGGGCGGCCCTGCTGCATCACTTTCTGTCCCAGGAAGGTGGGCATACAGCTTGAGGGAGTAGATGAGATTTTGTAGAGTACCAGAGCTATTTTCAGAGCTGAGCTGGTCCCAAAAGCAGCGCAGCCACGTACCTCACCTAGTAACACTGCTAAACCCAAGCTGTCTTGGCATCTGAGGTGTGAAAACTCCACAACTCAGATAATCCAACTATGGGTAGTTGTTGAACAGCTGATAGTATTGCCCTGGGTCTGAAGACGGCACTGGAAGCCTACAGCTGTGCGAATGAGAAAGAGAGCAGTGCACATGAAAAGAACCAACTGCTAAAATATTGATAAATCTATCAAGAAAGCATAAAAATAATAAAAAAATAAACAGATGCTCAAGTACATCTTGAGATAATGAATTATGGAAGAGAATATGCTGTGAGTTTGCAGGGAAAAAAGGGAATGTGAGTGGGTAGACGGATGAGTGAGGGAAAGCAGAAAAAAAATTACCTATCAAACTCAGAGGATATGACCATTTCACTCACCGTCTGCTGTAAAACCATTTGTGTCAAGAAGATGGGTGACTTACAGGAAGTAAGTGCAGGGGGCGAAAGAGGTCTTTCATAAAAAAGACCCAGCTGAGTGAAAAACCCCTTCAACCCTAGCAGCATTACATAATTCAGGAGACTGGAAATTACTGGTCACAAAGCAGACAGAAAACGACAAAGGAATTTCCAGTGATCAGGTATTGTGTGAAGTCAACTGGAGTTTCATTGCTGGTTTTCCTAAGAGTAAAAGTAAGCTCTTGAAGCACACCACCTGCTTGGAGAGTGTACATATGAGTGGAGGGCAGGAGCGCTTCAGAGGCAAAGTTAAAGCTGCCTAAATTTAATTTTGCAGCTTTATACTCTTGTACACCCTGTGACTGTCTTTTTTATGAATGCCCTTTTTCATAACGATGCACCAGATTCCACAGAATCATAGAATCATTTAGGTTGGAAAAGAACTTTAAGTTCATCAAGTCCAACTGTTAACCTAGCACTGCCAAGTCCACCACTGAAACCGCTAAGCACCACATCTGCACGTCTTTTAAATACCTCCAGGGATGGTGACTCAACCACGTCCCTGAGCAGCCTGTTCCAATGCTTGACAACACATCAGGGAAGAAATTTTTCCTGACATCCAATCTAAACCTCCCCTGGTGAAACTTGAGGCCATTTCCTCTCATCCTACCGCTTGTTACCTGGGAGAAGAGACCGACCCCACCTGCCTACAGACTCCTTTCAGGCAGCTGTAGAGAGCGATAAGGTCTCCCCTCAGCCTCCTTCCCTCCAGGCTAAACACCCCCAGTTCCCTCAGCTGCTGCTCATCAGACTTGTGCTCCAGACCCTTCCCCAGCTCCGCTGCCCTGCTCTGGGCACGCTCCAGCACCTCAGTGTCTGTCTGGCAGTGAGGGGCCCAAACCTGCACCCAGGGTTCGAGGGGCGGCCTCACCAGTGCCCAGTACAGGGGGACAGTCACTGCCCTGGTCCCGCTGGCCACACTGTGTCTGACACAAGCCAGGATGCTGTCGGCCCCCTCGGCCACCCGGGCACACTGCTGGCTCATGTTCAGCCGGCTGTTGACCAGCACCCCCAGGTCCTTTCCCCCAGGCAGTTCCCAGCCACCCTTCCCCAGGCCTGTAGCGCTGCCTGGGGCTGGTGTGACCCAAGGGCAGCACCTGGCACTGAGCCCTGTTGGAGCTCATACAGCTGGCCTTAGCTCTTCGATCCAGCCTGTCCAGAGCCCCCTGCAGAGCCCCCCTGCCCTCCAGCAGATCAACACTCCCCCCCAACCAGGTGTCGTCTGCAAACTTACTGAGGGTGCACTCAATCCGCTTGTACAGATCACCAATAAAGACATTAAACAGGACTGGCCCCAGTGCTGAGCCCTGGGGAACACCACTTGTGACTGGCCACCAACTGGAGTTAACTCCATTCACCACCTTCAGACTTGGCCATCCAGGCAGATTTTTTACCCAGCACAGAGTGCACCCATCCAAGCCATGAGCAGCCAGTTTCCCCAGGAGAATGCTGTGGGAAACGGTGTCAAAAGCTTTACTAAAGTCCATGTAGACAACATGCACAGCCTTTCCCTCATCCACGAAGCAGGCTACCTTGTCATAGAAGGAGATCAGGTTCGTCAAGCAAGACCTGCTTTTCATAAACCCCTGCTGGCTGGGCCTGATCCCCTGGTTGTCCTGTACACGCTGCATGATGGCACTCCAAGTTGACCTGCTCTAGAACCTTCCCTAGCACTGAGGTCAGGCTGACAGGTTCCCTGGATCCTCCTTCTGGCTCTTCTTGTAGATGGGTGTCACGTTTGTTAACTTCCAGTCAGCTGGGACCTCCCCAGTTAACCAGGGCTGCTGGTCCATGACGGAAGGTGGCTCAGTGAGCAGTTCTGCCAGCTCCCTCAGTACTCTTGGACGGAATCTATCCAGCCCCATAGACTTGTGTGTGTCTAAGTGGTGTAGCAGGTCACTGACCATTTTCCCTTGGAGTATGAGGGCTTTGTTCTGATCTTCATCCCTGTTTTCCAGCTCAGGGGGCGGTACCCAGAGAACAACTGGTCTTACCATTAAAGACCGAGGCAAAGAAGGCACTAAGTACCTCGGCCTTTTCCTCATCCTTTGGCACTGTTTCCTCCCACATCCAATAAAAGATGGAGATTCTCTTTAGACCTCCTTTTGTGAGTAATGTATTCATAGAAACATTTTTAATTGTCTTTTATGGCAGTAGCCAGATTAAGCTCTAGTTGGGCTTTGGCCCTTTTAATTCTCTCCCTGCATAACCTCATGACATCCTTGTAAGTCCTCCTGAGTTGTCTGCCCCTTCTTCCACAAGTCATACATTTTCCTTTTTTTCCTGAGTTCCAACCAAAGTTCTCTGTTCAGCCAGGCTGGTTTTCCTCCCTGCTGGCTTTTCTTTTGGCACATGGGCATGGCCTGCTCCTGCACCTTTCAGATTTCCTTCTGCAAGAACGCCCAGCCTTCCTGGACTCCTTTGCCTTTCAGGGCTGCCTCCCAAGGGACTCTTCTGTCCACTAGGCTCCTAAACAGGCCAAAGTCTGCCCTCTGCAAGCCCAAGGTAGCAGTTCCGCTGACCCCCCCTCCTTAGTTCTCCAAGAATCAAAACCTCTATAATTCTGTGATCGCTATGCCCAAGATGGCCTCCAACCATCACATCACCCACATGTCCTTCTCTGTTCACAAACAGCAGGTCCAGCGGGGTGCTTCCCTAGTTGGCTCCCTCATGACATATCACTACATACTGAAGGACAGCTTGCTAAATAGAAACTTCAACATTTATTTTGAAGAATCTTAAAGGGTTTTTGATTCCTGAAATTCAGCAGGGATCAGGCCCACAAGGTCACTCGTATGCCTTTCATTCATTTCCCTGTGATGTGTGTGTGTGCTGGGGAGAGAAGAGGACTTAAAAAATGTATTTTGCCTACACACAGTTGATTATGTTCAACAATAACGATAACGACACAGGATTACGTAAAGCAAATGAACCCAAATTAATTTTCAAGTGAAGCCTACAGCTATCAGGCTGAAGCCTCCCCTGCTGCTAGTCCAGCCCTTAAGAGTGCTGCCCCTGGTGCTCTGCTCTGGAGAATGACAGACATGCACGCTCCATCATCAGCTCGGTGTAGAGGGATGGGCATGTGCAGCCAAGGCTGGACCGGCTTCTCCTGACAACCTGGACGAGGAGCTGCTCTGTCACCCTGCAGAACCTCTGACTCACCCTGCAGCACTGTGGATTATGCTTGGTGCAGAAAGCAGTTGCTCACTATTTTATTTATCTTTGATGTTTTGTTTGTTTTGCATCACTGGAGCACTACTCTGAACAATGTTTTGATTTTAATTTCTTTTTCCCCCCCAGGGCTTCAGCAGCACAGCATCTGAAGGCTTCACAAGCCTTGATGATTTAAGCCTCCTAACCAGCTTGTGGGGTCAGTGTCACCTCCCTGTTGCAGACGGGAAGCAGACAGGCACAGGCAGTAAGCAAGTAACCCCAAGTCATGTGGCTTTCTGCCATTTGTGAGGTGACAGTAACTCAGCTTCTTCCAACAGATCCCTGCATCCTTCACACTGCTTTTGCTACAGCTTGTGCAGAGAATGAAGTACAACAAAGCCCACACTTAAGGACACTTTCAACACGCAACCTGTTATGACAAGAACAAGAAGTACCCCTTCCCCAGACCCACCAAGTACAACCTACAAACAAGCATGTTTTAGATGTGCACATAGACATTTAAATCAAAGACTCCAAATAACCTTTCATTTTCATGGAAGCTGGGTACACGGAGATCTCAGTAAGGAAATCAGCTTCAGCTCCTTTTGTTCTATCTGTGTTAATGAATTGATTATCACTCAAACCCTTCGATATTCAAAGGCTGGGTTTAATGCTGGACTCCTAAATCTATGCTGCATAATGCAATTAAACTGTCCAGTACTGCACGCTGCACACCCAGGCTTCTTCTAACAGCTGAACTGGGAATATTGCATTATTTTTGATATCTCAGAAAGCTTTTAGGACTTTTAAACAGATAAGGAGGTGCTAACTCATTTTGAAGTGTTGCATTTCTCCTGCTGAATGACACACTGTAGACATGCTTTCCTCCATGACCCTTGTCTCAAGCTTTTTTTTTTGTTGTGTACCAGCTTGCTTTCTCAATGGGCAAGGGTTGTCATGGGAAAAGGAGCAGGGCCTTGAGACCACAGGGGCACTGTCATAAAGGAGGGGAGTTTTTTCAGATAAGGTACTTATACTAAAGCTAAGATGTCTACGTTTGGCACGGCTCTCCAGGTGATCTTGTTTAGTGATGGAGAGGAACAGGCACTTCTGCTGCAGGATGAGACAAATAAGACTTGATAGGTATCTACTTCATTGACTATGAAGGAAACCAGGACAACTAGCTCCATCAGAGGTGTCTATATTGTAGACATCTGTGTTTAGCCACCCAAGCCACACCTGAGTTGTCCATACCATGACTGAAAGAGAGGAATTTCCCAACCTGCCATTTAACCTTGCTCCAGCCACCTCACTCCCTTAGATTAAAATGTGGTAGCACCTCACTGACACTTTAGCACACAGGAGACCTGTCCCCAGACGTGCTCTGGCCGCGGAGTGAGGCATGTTTTGCTCTCTTCTCTGCAGCAGACTACTGTCAGACACAGGTCAAGGAGGGTTGGGCCAAACCAACAGTTGCCACCTGAACCTGGGGCATGGGAAGAGGCCTTTTGTGTTAAATAGTCCTTGAATCACGGGAGGGGTTCCGTCCACAGTACATCAGGAGTGTCAGAGGGAAGAAGACAGCAGAACCAAGGAGGAACATACCTTAGCCATCTCACTGACCTACACTAAGGGGTGCCCACTTGTCTGGATATTCACATTCCTGGCTTTTCACTTCCCTTGCCGTTTCTGCCATTTTCTCAGTGAATGAAAGAGCTGAAGAAAAGGCTTAAAGAGCTGAAACATCCTGAAAAGGCTAAGCTGCCTTCTAGCACACCAAAGAGACAGAAAACCTCTATGTAGAGATGAAGCTGACCCTGCCATATCACACTACTGTTCGGACCAGACAACCTCTGAAGCTATCTTCATACTTATCTCTTTTGAGCACTCCACAAATCCCTGACCAACCTATTTTTATGGTAGTTAGGGATGGAAATGGGCCTCAGATGAGGAAATACCTTTGTGGATGCACTGTAAGTACCAGGGGTAAGTTATTTGTGGATGCACTGTAAGTACCAGGGGTAAGTTAAACTGCAAGAAGGGAGCTGGGATACAGGCTTCCCTCCTCTTCCAACTCACCCAACAATCTGCTCTTGAGGTATCAAAACAAGCAGATATCTAGGCCTCATTCCACTGGAATTTTGTGTGTGTATATAACACAAATATGTGTGTATAATATATTATACACACAGACACTCTAAATATTTTTGTATATTAAATTTTCACACATATACTAAAATATTTTTGTATATTAAATTTTCATACTAGTGGCTCTGCTTACTTACATACAAACTGACTGAACCCACTAAACCCTGGACAGGAACTGCTGTCAGCGCACTGCTAGCTGTGACACGAGGGCGAGCAGACCCAAGATGAGAGCAGGCAACTCACCAACTTGCGGATTTCACATTCTAGGTTCTGAATACAGTCCAGTTTCCTCTTGCGGCAGCGCTGAGCTGCAATTCGGTTCTTGCTGCGCCGGCGGACATCGTGGATGAACTCGAGCTGCTCTGAGGTTAGCTTGTGCATCTTTATCATCATCTGGAAATCATTCCTTGGAAGATCTGTGATTTGATCAACAGGAAAAGGAAGTTTCACCTAAACCAAACAAATACAAGACAAGAGCAAAGAGTCATAATTTGATTGCTGAATGCAAACCAGACAACAACCAGTAGAAGGACAATTACCTATGCTGCCGCCCCCTAAATAAACGACACACCAAGTTTTACACTGAAAAAGTTTTTAACACTCCCTTGTGGCACATTGTGGAGGTCCAGCTGGTAAGGGTCAGACTATAATTGTACTGAAATAGCAATCTGGACGAATCCCAGGTAAAAATTTCATCTTTCTAAAAAGCTCTAGTAACAGATTTCCTTGCATTAAAAGAAGGCTCCATCCACTAAAAGTCATGGCCTTTTGGAAACAGTGAAGTACCTCGCTGCTATTAACTTCAAACTAGTTTCAAGGAACAGGCTATTATTGCAGCAGGAAACCTGTCTCTGCATGGCTTGCAGGACTAAAGTTTGATTAGGTGTGAGGTTAAAAATGCAACCTGACACCTCAAGTGGATGAAAAATACTGTATTGCAATTAGGAAAGGTCTCCTACCCAGCTTTTCAACTGAGCAGTATACCATATAAGAAGAAAGGGTCAGAGGAGTGCGATGCTAAAATATATGCATTTTGAAACAAACCAATATTTGCTGACAATCTAATATTTCTGTAGATTGAAGAGCACTCTGGTTGCATTTCTTGAAATAAACCCCAAACACTCTAAAGCCTCAGTTACTTGCAATAAAACATTTTTCCTCTGGGCCATGAACTGCCATCCTGTTTTGACTGTAGACCATGCGACAGTATCTCCAGGTTCTGACTTCAGGAATTCCAACCACCTTTTCAACTCCTACTGATTATTCATTAAAGCAAAGTAAAACACAAAGCTTCTGCCAGCTTGGAGCAATGAACACATACTATCTGAAAACAAGGAGAATGGCAGGTGTACTCAAAGACTTCTGTTAGCTTTTTTTCCCAAAACCGATCGGCTTGCTCAAATCAAAGTGAGCACCTCTCCCTTACAAACCTTGCCTCACTTGTAGCTTGAGACTAATAACATGACTATCAAAAAAAATAACGTTCCTCGGTGGACTGTGTGTTTGGTGGTCATACAAGAATCAGTTGACAAAGCTGAAGGAGATGACAACTGAGTAACTCCATTGCCCTCTTTTCTTTTTTTGAGTCATACCCACACTGCCCAAACGATGGCAGTAAATATCTACATTTCTGTCCCCGTTCGGTACAATCCAGCCTTTCCAACAAGGAGACTATTCTGCGTGCAGGCTACCGAAGAAGATATGACTTAAATTGCTCCAGCGAAGCAAAAGAGATGGGTGGAAAAGGTTACATATATATATATATATATATATATATATATATATACACACTTTGATATAGAAAACATGGTCATCATCTTCAAACGGTGCACTTTAATTATTTGGAGATAAAGAAAATAACAGCATAGATTAGAAATAAATGACTTTCATCGGAGAGCTGAGTTTGATTATGCAGAACACTTTGCTGAGGACACACGTACACACAGCAGTGGCCTCTGGCACTGGCAGTCATGGACCCTCACCAGGCAACAGGACCTGCCGATAACCAGCTCCGCACCTTGTTTATAAGCTTGCGTTTTCTTGTGTTCTGTCACTGCTCTGTGCGTGTGTCCAAGCCTGGGCCAGAAATTCAGTGCAAACACCTCCACACCCTTTCAGACAGTTTCATGCCCTGAACATTGCCCCTCTGCCCCACGTGTCCAGGCATCGCTTCGTAACATGCTACTTAACAGGTCAATTTAAACCAGCAAGAAACACCAAACACTGCCCCAGTCCCCCGCTTGTACACACAAAGGCTGACCTTAGGCAAGGTGATGTGGACTACCTTGTTTACAGATTGCTAACCAGTGACATGAAACCTGTTTGAGTTCCCTTCCTTAGCCTTTGGACGGTCAACATAAACTTGGTGTCACCTGCTTTTCTCTCAAGCTTCAGTCAGAGTCTGAAAATGAAAACATCTGTGCTTTCCCCTGAAAGACACCACTGTTCTTCACTGCAAAAAATGTTCTTTCACGTTCCCAGTTTTTCCTTATTTTCTTAAGTCCAAAGTGAAAAGTGATGTTAACTTTATTTCTCCCTCCCTCTTCCTTTCAAAACATACTTACTTGCAAGGAGATGTGCTTGCAGCTGGAATGGGAATGAAAGCGAAGCAACTTAAATCTGTCAGGTAGAAGTCGTTGAAGGGAAATAGGAAAATAAATAGAAACAGATTCACAGGGGAAAAAAACCCCAAACAACAGATTGAAAATAAAATCATCTACACAGCAGGCCAGAGACTGCTATCAGTAAATCCAGCATAATCCCACTCTGTCATAGGCAGCACAGCACAGGATTAAAAATGTGAAAGGGAGAGTGGAAGTGAGTCAGACTCGTTTCCTTCACCATTCACAGCATTTTTATTGCCCGTCTCCCTCTACGAAATTAGCTGTCAACTGAAAAAATAAAAAAAACCACCAAGCTTTTGGCATGGACACAGTGAATAACTGCACTGGGGTACTGCTGCAGTGAGAGGCTAATGGTGTTTTACACCAGCACAGGGCAAGACTCTCAGCTGGTATTTATCATAACAGAGTGGTAAGTCAATTTGCAAGAGCTGAGGACTGTGCCATGGGTGGGATTCGTCTGACCCACTTAAAGCTGTCTGAAACGATGGGTTGGGACTAGCTACTGTCTAGGTCCCTGCTGTTGGCATCAAGGCCAGAGAGGCCTTTGGACTGCAATGCATCCTGCATGGCTTCTCCCTCCTCCCGGCTGCAGAAAGAGCTGAGATAAGACTTAGGGAAGATGCTGCATCTTACAGTATCTAAGGTAGGTGAGAGAAACCTTACAAGAGATGTCTGAAAAAGATCTAAGATGTGTAAGATAAATCCAGCAAGTATGTTTTCTTGTAAACTTCTCTTGTTGATAACTATGAATTTTGTACAGGAAATGACTCTGTACTCTTTGGTTTGTACTATTTCAAATTAGAAATGCAAGCAGGATCTCTACTCCTTCCAGGAGTCACTCCAGCCAGAGCTAATCTCAGAGAGCTCTAAAATCTTCCCTGTCAGCACAATCACTCTTTCCCTGCATTTTTACAGCAACAGCAGAAGCTCTGTTTCTGCAACACAACAGATAAACCGGCAGTTCCCACTACTGCTGCAGCCTCTACCGCCACCGGCTCTAGCTGATAAACCCCTGCGAGATCAGCCAGCCCACCCTGGTGAAAAAGAAAACGTACGACTTTGTGGCATTTACCCCCTCGTATTAGCATTAGGATGCCAGTGCAAATGTCATTGCTTTGAGCAGCTAAGTAACAGCAATGATCTAGACAGACAGGGAGAGCCCTTGACTAAGCACACGAAAGGCCCATATATAATCAATTAATTCCTTCAAGCTTCACTAGTTAGTGCCAGCTTGGATCATACGCCAGTTACTGCTGTGCTGCTCACTTACTGTACTAGTTACTGCTACTGCTGCTCTCCTCACTCTCTTTTTCTTCGGAATAAAGGACTAAGGCCCTGTATTTACTCACCTTAAAATATAAATGCCAAGTGTTGGGAATTTCCTTATCTTATAAGTAACATTAGCTTTTTCACTCCTTTATATGTAAAATTTCAACATCATCTTCCTTGAGCTGCCAAGTCCTAGTGGAGACAATGAACTTCCCAAGCCTGGCTTAACATCACAGTAACTAAAAGTGTTCATCTATTATACATAAGAAAAAGTCATCATTATGTATTGGGCATGGGAGGGTGGAACTCAAGGTACCAGCCTGACCTTTATAAATGGTTTAAAATCTTGGTCAGGTGCTCCAGAGTTGAAAGAAATAAAACTGTTTCCTTAATGCCCGTAAAATGAAAGCCAGTTATTGAAAGCTTCGGACACTTAAAATTGCTCAGCCCTTGGAAAGCTCTCAGGATCCGCCCAAGCAATTTAGCACAGGGGCTGAAACATATCAATGTTTGTTTAATGTAGAAATGGGCAATTTCCTCCAGATAGAAGAGCCCAACACATTAATGCTGCTACTCCTAGTATCTTCCTCAGTATGCAAGTCTGTCTTCTACAAACACTCAGGAAAAAATTCATCCCAGGACAGGAATTGAGGTGTGTCCACTTGTGTTAGGGACTCGATTGCCCACACGCTAGTTCAGGCACCACTTGTGGCCCCACAGAATAGGGACCTACCTGATTTCACTCGGACAGATGCTAACTACGAAGCACAAAGCCAAGGGGCCACACTTAGTGTAAGGGGGAGGACAGGCAGGATGCACTCTAGTGGCACAGGTGAAGACTTCAAAACACCTCTTCTTTTCAGGTGTCAATCATACCATGATGGCAGAGGACTGCAAGAGGAGAACAGTGAGCCAAACAGCAAAGATCTACCATTTGTGTCAACAAACCAGGTCTGAAATGGCCTTGATCAGCAGGTCCCACTGCAAACGGCCTGTCTGATATGCCACAACACAACTGATGGCCACGTAGTTGCTCAGGGTCAACTCCAGCCTCCCCTCCTGAGGGCCATGAGAGGTGTTTGGGTCAGCAAATGCTGTCTGAGAGGGCACCGCTATGCACTTAGTGGAGGCAGCCTGGGCAACCTTTTGATTTGCCACCTGCCTCAAATAACTGGCAGAAGGGGCTAGTCCCATGGCTGAGGGCTGTACTCCAACAATCAGGAGACTGTTGGATGGCCAGGGTTCTCATCCTTTAGCCCATGAATTGGACCTGTGTTCAGATCACACACTGCCAGTGCTTAAAATGCTGAGCTGACCTCTTCCTATTCACCACTTGCATTGTCCCCAGCTTCCAGACCTTCAAATGGCACAACAATACAATACTCCTGCCCATAAACAGGCTTTCCAAGACCAGGGATAGCTCAGAAACCCCAACGGAAGCCATAGGTGCATTTGAGAGCGGCAGATCAGGCAGTGAAATGAGGGGGGATAAACTGCAGTATTTCTCTGAAAAATCTGCTTTTGCAGGAAAAAAATGAAGAACTAGAGAGTCAGTCCCTCAAGAGCTCCAGCAAGGTCTTCAGCTCAGGGCGTAACAGAAATGATTGCAGGCTGCAATGAAATAAGACAGCGTCTGAAAGGACTTTCCTGAAATTTCAGACTTGTAATGGAAAACTCTCAGTGTTGTAATCCAGTAATTCTCTGCTACCGGCATGGATACCACTCCTACTGGAGAAAGGAAAGAAAACAAAACTGCCATGGAGTTTATCTTGCAAGACCGATGTTTGACGACACTCCATTTAACCAGATGTTGCCAAACACAATTCCCAGTGCTCTGCTGATGCACTGAGGATCCTGATCAGAACATCCACCACAGAAGAATGTGGAGAGTAACTTTCTCATTTTCAAATTAGTAAACCTAGTAAGATCAGGCAAGCTGGGGTGACCAATCACCAAATTCTGGGGCGGAATTATATAAAAAAGCAAGTTAACACCTTGACATGTATTTTTCTTGGTTGTCCTTCTTTCTACATATTACTTTTAACTAAGTTGAAATATTAAGAGCAAAGAAGGCTCAGGTTAGGTAACTCAGCACTGCTCCAGCAGACTTCTGTTAGAACAGCTTTGGTTTACCCCCTTTTACTGGGGCTTTAATACTTTGCTAAGCATCAGCAGATGAACAGAGAAAGGGCAGCTGCCTATTGCTTACCATGGAGGGGTCTGGACTCTCACTGAAGGTTATTTGCCTACAATATCCTCAGTGTTCCAATTGCATTCGCTTTGCCTTTATGAGCATTTCCTTTGAAAAGTAAGTCTCTAAACCAGGTGGGAAATTCTTTTGAAAGACACATTTATGCAATTCTCTAGATAGTAATAGTTCTTGGAAAACTCCACCTCTTACCTCCTCCTACCCTTGTTTATTCTTCTCCTAAGATAACTCACTCATCAAATTAGATCGAGCTGAGATTTTTTTAACTGGTTTAGTAGTATAATATTTTTACAAGTTTTCTAGCCGAAAAAACCCCATAGATACTTGCTGAAGGAGTATCAAGAAAGTAGGCAGTGCTGAAGTTTCTGTTCCTAAGTAGGTTAACAGATTGACAGACTACTTCCTTCTCAACAATTCATTATTTCAGGGCTTATTGTTTTGTTGTTGCTATTTTAAGCAGGATTGTCAGAACCTGCCTGCAAGCACTGAGCATAAGTATTCGCTCTAGTATTATATGCCAATAACTGATTTGAACAACCTGTTGGGGCCTAAGGGAGCTGGGTGAAAAAAGGAACACAAACTGTTATATATTTCTTTAAAGTCCCAGCAGCTCAAGTAACAGCCCTGTTCCTGCAAATCCGTAAGATGGGAACAACCCATTTGCTGCTTCTGTCACAAAACCTTAAGAAAGGGAAATCTCAGAAAATTCTGGGTGGCTCCCTTAACAGGAAGGAAAATGAAAGGCAAATACATCCCAGCGAGCAGTTAAGAGCAGTGTTACAGGGACGGCCACCTCCTGGGACACTTGTGACTGCAGTCTGCACCCCCTGTGGGGCAGGGAGGCCGGCCATGGAGAGGGGTCACTTGTACCCACCCAGCACTCATGCCAAGCCCTAGCACTCCTTTGGCACTGAACAACTTGGGCACGTCCTCCTGAATGGCATCTGTCTGTGGGAAAGCAGAGTGCCTGAAAATAAGCAGAGAGAAGAAACTTTTCACCTACTTCTCACACAATCAATACACTGGCAAATGATGCTTTGTGACATTACTTCTGGAAAAGACAGCACTCTGGGACCCAAATCAAGACCAACAGAGTCCGAATTCCAGGGGAACTGAGCAGCCCCATGAGATAACCAAGGGTCAGAGTCCATCAGGCTTATTCCCATTAGGCCATCCCACCCAAACCAAAGCCCACCTGTAGCTCAAGAGCCTGCGTGGCTGCTCTCCAGAGGGGTGAGTGCCTGCATGTCATGCCCAGCTATCTTATCAGGTGCTTTTTGAAGAGAAGTCCAGCAAACACTGTGTGATTTGATATGGCAGGGGGCAAGGGACCCCATCTGGAAAGTCATCAGGACAGCAAGGGCAAACTGACAATTTCAGGAATGGAGAAAGATTGCCATGCAGCTTGCAGGAAGGTGAAGAACAGAAAGCAGCCCATTTCAGACTGCTGTGAGTCTCTCCTGCTGTTCTAATGGCAGCCAAACTGCTAAAAGTAGGTAGAGCGACTTACACAAGAACTTCCTGCTGCTATTAGAGATTTTCTGCTGCCTGGTTTAACATATTTTTCACTGAGGTTTCTACAGCAGCAGACCTTCAAGGATTGCAGGACATACACCCCAAGTCACTGTATAAACATGGCATTGTTTAATGAGGCTGCAATGTCCTTTCTCGTATTGGTAACAACCTTTACAAATGCATTTTTCAGAAAAAAATCTAGTGTGATCTGTTTACCCGTAGTTTGTTCAGAATAAGTGCAGTGCAGCCTCACGGAGCATTGATTTCCTCACCACATTTTTAATGCCTAGCAGTCCTAATCAAAATGCCCTGACAAAAAAAAAAAAAAAAAAAAAAAAAAGCACCTTATCAGCAGTCCCAGGGAGTAAACTTGCTCACCACAGTGCAGAAAATCCTCCCGGGAGGAAACCAGCAGCAAACCCAGGAGTGTAGCAAACCCTCCCTACCTTTGCCCAGAGCCGGAGAGGTCTGCCTGCCAGCGGCACAGCAAGATGGCTTCCCGTAACCCACCCATTGTCTCCTCTTGGGAATGTCCCTCCTCTCATCCACAGCCTCCTGCACACATTCACGTAATTTTATTTTTTTTTCCAGGAAACCACCACCAGTCCCCTATAACCTTCTCATTTGACTCTTCTGGGCTTGTGTCTGCTGCAGCATCTCCACACAATTAGCCAATTATGACAGCTAATTAATCATCTAACCCCAAAAGGCTAACCTCCTGCCCTCTTTGCTGCCTCATGCTGCTCATTAGCCCTTGCTGAGCAAGCAGCACACGTGGGTGGAGACCCGATACTCTTCCCAGTCCCACTCCCTGCTCCCTTCCACCGCTTGTAAATTTAGGCAGGACTTCACCAAGTAACTTTGGTGTGGCCAAGCAGATCAGTTCTGTTGTAGGGCTTCCCAAATGAGGTCCCATGCGGCCTCCCAAGGAGATTCCTCCCCCTTCTGCGTTGTCCCCAGCTCAGGACATGGGGACAAACAAAAACTGTCCTCTCAAAACCACTGGTACAGCACGACAGGGATTAGGACACCACAGGCTCCCCTTCCTGCTCTTCAGCCCTTCCTCAGAGCTAAGCAACCAGCCAAGGGAACCAACCACATCTGTCTGAAAAGGTGTCTTCCAGAGCCTGGGATGTAGTTGGAATAAGGATTAGGGGATAAAATGAAGTTCAGTTTTTTTCATCCCTAGCCCACAACTATGCCCACCTGGTTTGGAACTGGGCACTCACAGCGTGTGAACCCCCCAAGCTTGCACTCGCTGCTCCCCATGCTGAAGCATGAGCTCTCAGTGGAGCATTTCAGCGCTACTAGAGGGGCCAGATATGCAATTTCACCTAGATGCTCTCCAGGTCATGTGGTTTCCCAATGAAACTCTATGAAAACATCCAGTCTTTTTTTTTTCCAGTTTCTGGGCTCCACAACACATCCCCATAATTTAAGTCTTCCCTCAAACTGGTGACTTCACACAGGCAGTTTATTCGATCACAATTAGCCAGTTATCACCACAGCATCTCCAGCTGGCCCATCTCTTAGTTTTAGAGCAGGCCCTCTTCCTCGTCCCTCTTGGGGGACTGCTGCATTCAGTTCACAGCTTGCTCTTCAGCGCCAGACCACCCCCTTGCCATTCTCCTAACAGTCCTGGAAATTAAAAGGATAACTTCTCTATGAAACCAATTATGCAACAGCTGCCAGAGCTCACCACCAAACAAAGAGGTCATGGGCAGGAAACACCATCTCGGTTGTCACTTAATGGAGGTGAAACCCGTTACCTGCGTGTGCAAGACACACACACACACGCACACACACCCTACACAGAGGGAAGATGACTTGCATACCATTCCCACAGCTGAGGGTGGCCAGCTATGCAACTGTTCAAGTCATTTCAACCTCTTTCTCCTCCCACTCTGTCTGTCTCCTCTACTCAGCTGTTAGCAACTGCAGCAGGGGCTCTTCGAGCAGGCTGCCTGACCCCTCGTGTCGCTCCAGGGTGCTCAAACACACCAGCAGCAGTAACAAGGGGAGCTGGAACCCCCTCTGCAAATTAAGGATGAGCAACGGTGCTTTGTGCTGCGCAGGTGGGTGAGGGAGGGAAGAGGGCAGGACACTGCTAGCAGACTCCTAAGCACATCAATTAGCAGTTTGCTGTTGTCCCATACCCAAACTCTGATAAGCACCAAACACCTCGTAGGTCAAGCAAACCTATTTACGTGAAGTCAACCATGTGCACGCAGCTGACAAGGGAATAAACAGAAGTTACTCTTGGGCTCTATAAACAAAGAAAGTGCTGGGGAAATGCCAAGTCATTTGAGAGAATCAAGGAGCGATTAATTGGGTCACGACAACTGCGATATATGTACTTATCTTAAATCCCTACCTCATGCCCTCTGTCTTGCACAGGACATGATTCACTGTCTGCTTCTGAGAATGACCCAGACTCATCGCTGGAGTTTGTTCCATAGGATGGCTCACATTTAATCTGGGCTCGGACTGGGTTGTACAATCCATCCCCCACCACACCGGGCTCCTGGTGCTCGGGCGCCAGGAATCGGGGGCCTTGGGAGCAAGGGGAAGAGGAGAGCTCGCAAAGACGCAGACTGCAGGGAGAGCCGCCGCTGCCGTCCTCTGCGTACGAGTAGGAAGAGCACGAGCTGGAAGTCCTGGTTCTGGTTTCCAAAGGAGGAGAACGAGGGCAAACTTTAATTGGCACTGGACAGCTCGTGTTCGGCCGCATCCTTCCCGGCAAGTGATCAGCTGTCAGTCCACTGTGCGAATAGGTCTGAGAGCTGGGGAGAGACTGGCTACCGCCAGCCCACAGACCCTTTGGCACAGTCTCAGTGAGGTCTTTGTCCAAGCTGCTCACACCAGAATATGAATGCACCGAAGTGTTTACTTGGTCACAAGCATTTGAAGAGAATATAACACTCCTCCTGTCCAGCTCCCCTTCTTGCTTACAGAGAGTTTCAAAGCCAGGCCCCCTGAGTGGTGATCCCACTGTGAAGTTGGAAGCATCCTTCTGCATGGCATGGGACTGTCCATAGTTCCCTGTGAAAGGGATGTAATCAGTTTTGTGGTCACCCTGAGTTGTCCCTTTTTCAAAAGGGCATGCTGGACTCCTGCCAAAGTGCTGTTGGGAAGTGCTGGGGAAGCCAACCAAATCTATGCTTTTTGTTCTGTTGAAGAAAGACCGCAAGCAAGAAGGAGAGGACCCACTTTTCGGCCTGTCAACGCAAGTGGGGCTTGGCTGTTTCCTGTCCATTTCAACATCCCCCTCTTTATCCCTGATGTCAGGTTCATCTCCAGACAGGCAAAGTGTGATGCTTTCTTCATCGTTCTCTTCATTCTGAGGCTCGCTTTTTATCTGCCCCATAGCAAGTCCTGATTTGAGGCCATTTCCAGAACTCTCTTCGCTGAATGTGCTTGCAAAACCTGAGGTACTGATGTGTGATGTGTTGTAGACATTCTTGGTACAAGCAAGCTGGTATTTCTTGTATCTGGGGTACCGTGTTACTGCATCTTTGTCCAAATTGTCCTTGCTGTCTCTCAGCATGTCAGAGTCAGGCAGCATCCCTTCGCCTTTGTCTGCTCCAGCAACAGTGGTTTCAAAATTGAACGGCTCTTGGTGCACCCTCTCTCTTGGGCAAGATATTTTTGACGTCTCCGATTCCATTGTCTCCTCCTCATCTCCATCTGAGTTCTCCTCATCGTGCATGCGCTGACAGGTGGTATCTTTTTTGCACAGGAACAGGCCATCTTCGTTGTTCAGCAGTTGTGTCTGAAGGAAGCTGAAGCAGGAGTCCTCCAGGTTGTGCATGCGCAGGAATTCAGCGCAGTGGATGACCTCCTGGATGTTTTCTCTGCTGAGTAACAGCTTAGCAGTGTAGGCAAACTGTAACAATGGACCAAATCCCCTGACAGTGACCTGGAAAAAAAAGAGAGGGAAATTGCCAGTGTTACCATCAGCTCATGATATCATCCCAAATCCTTCATCGCGCAGTCAGACAACCTAACAGATAGAGCACCCAGAGAGAAATACTGCTCAGTACCAGTTATTTTTCTACCATGCCAGCAATGATGCTACATCCAGTAACTAGCACTGCTCCCTTTATGTTGCTTCTGTACATCACTGTACAGGTTGCGCTGAGCACTATTTTTCCCAGGTATCTTGAAGACCTATTAACTAAGCCTCTGCTCTAATAAAAGACTGAAAAAATCAGACTGGTGTGGACACTGCTGATTCTTGAAATGGATCTTATTTAACTGTGGTGCAGCACACTTCCATGAAAGTACCAGTACAATTTTGATTCTTCTGCCCTGATGGAAGGTCTGGTGAACAGCGGTTTCAACCTTAAGATACCACTTAAATCCCAAAAGTGTTTTGGGAAGGAAACATTTAATATTACAGCAAAATTCAACAGAAAATACCCTTCTGCCTCTTTGAAAAGCAAACCGGTTTCTTTTTTCTTCTCGAACTTTTGCAAGCCATTGCTGAATAAATAAGAGGTAAGTACTGACTGCACAGCTCTTTCCTCCCTCCCATGGAGATTATTCTCCTCATGCTGCTCCTGATTTTAGCGAGTCTAAGGCAGCTAACAGGAAAGAAATCCATATTCATAGTTCAATTGATAAAAATCACTCCGAGTCTCACCTCAGTACTTAATTTTCCACCATTTTATTTGTAGAAAGAGTAACAACTGTTTCCAGGAGACTGATCTCCAACCAACTGTTCCAGGTCTGAGTTATGCACCACTATTCATCCTTTTTTCTCATTGTACCAACTACATTTTACATCACATATCCTATATAAAAAAATGCACACTTCTCCCCCACCCTGATTTTTTTAAAGTGGTATCTTCACACATTACTATCAAATAACTTGCTAAGACACATAGTAAACTATAAATACCGTTTATTTTTTCACCGAAAATGCACCGGCACTAACTTGCATTGCATTTTTTCCCCCAATGGGCAGGAAAAAGAGGTCTACCCTTCATGAAGCAATGAGAGGTGGCTTTAAAACCAGGGCTCACCATCAAGGATAAAGGCTTCTCCATAAGAAGAAGATTCAGTGGTTTGGCCACTAAGCTGGGATTTGGGAGACCATAACTCAATTTCCCATTGCACCAACCACCTTCTACATGACCCTGGCAAGTCACTTCAGTCTCAATTCACCAAGACACCTTCTTGCCTTGCTTGCAAGTAGTATTCCCAAATCTGAGTTCCCTGTGCTCTGCATACCAAGGAAAAGCATCTCGATAGGATTGAGAGCAGCCAAACACCTGCATGCCTATGTGAGGTCGGGATGCACGGTCTGCAACCTCCTTCTGGCTGTAGGCATCTTCGATAGGTGTTCCCAGTTCAATTTCTTCTTTTCAAACAAAGAAGAGAGAAAGCACTACTGTCCCCCTTTTGTAAAATGGCCTAAAGATCAGAAGAGGGACCTAGAAAGTAGGAAACCAGGCCCCTTCCTCAGGCTGTGGGGATTAATTTCCCAGCTCCTCGGAAGGATATCCTATCCAGTAGGTATGGGAGACCCTGAAGGTGAGCTGTTCTTCCCTGTCCTTCCAATTCAATTAATGCCACTGAGCAAGAAGCTGTTCAGGAGTTTGGTGAGACATCAGACCATGGATTTGTGATGGTCTTATTTGTGATTAGCATAAATGAGTGAATAATTTGGTTCATCCCAATAAAAAGCCTACAAATGGCCTCACTGTCTTTGATGATGTGGTAGAGCTCACAGATTTTTATAGAAAATCCTGACTTCCAGAAAAAAGCCTTTGTTATTCATAGATCTATACTTGTGATGCTGGATTATGAAGACAGCACAAGTGGTGCAGACTTTGATGGAGAGAAAAATATTTTAAAACACCTCTAAAATTGCTCCCAATAGCTTTTCCATACATAATATAACTGCTGCATCTGCTATTTTAAGAAACGGTGCATTTTCACGCACATACTTACACACTTGCACATTCCTGTTTTACAATATGCCTCTGGCACAGAATTGCCTAGATTCACAGCTGGCTATTAAACTGACTCTGCTTTATCAGTGTTACACTTTCCGCCTATTTGTTAGATTATCAGCTCAGTAAAAGCATATCTACATTTTATCTATGCAGCATGATTAACAAAATTGCTTGGGAACTTAATAAGCTACTCACAGGCCAATGTTTCTCTTTGATAAGATCATCAGTGTGGGGGCTTACATATTCCTACACATCTTGTAAGCTCCACAGCAGCATAGGTCTGTAGGAGCAGCCATAAATACCGTCTGGGGTTTTGGGGTCCCTTCTGACAAGCAGGAACCCTGGAGCACAAACCCAGCTCTCCCGGCAGTTGTGGCACTTGGCCACTAGGTGGGATGGCTGGAAAGCAAATTCAAATAATTCCCTGCGCTGGGCCAGGGCTTCACCTGCCTGCTGCTGCCCCAGCGCAGGCACCCCGCAGAGCCTCCGACTGACTCACGCCGTCCCGCAGCAAAGGCTGTCTCCCACGCTGACTCAGGTTTTTGCTCCCAGTAAGCCACCACGCCAACAAACAGCAGCAAACAACAGCTGTTACAGCTGCTCTGCACTGGAAGTATCAGAAGCAGAGCCTAAGATTGCGCTGTGGGCTCCCCAGGATGCCCAGCAGATGCCTCAAGTGAAGGACGATGAAAATGCTGGCCAAACGTGTGCCCTGACTTCCTTACAAGATTTTACCCAGCAACACGACTTTCCTTGCTCTCAGATCCAAAGGGGGAAATTTTCTTTTCAAGTACCCGGTGCTTGTCCTTGCTCTGAGAGAGGAACCTTTCAAGGGCCCAGCGCTTGAAACTGCATAAACAATAACTTTGGTAACAAATGGATACAAAGCTTGCTGCCAAGTGTGAAAGCCAGTGCAATCTCTGTCGCCTGAAGCTGTCCAAATATTGATTTGGCTCCCGTGGTGGGTCCCCTGTCTCAGCCTCATCAGCTTTGGGGACCACTCGCATCTGATGTATTCTGGCAGGAAGGCTGGTATCGAGGAGCTGGAGCGTGGCTATGGGCATTGCACGCTAGGAAAGAAAAGGCTTCAAAGCTGCACGTATTACCATCACACATGCATTTCTGTAGGAAGAGGTAAGAACAGTCTTTTAAAATTATTTGACCTGACTGATGCATTCCAGTGAAAACAGTTAGTGAAACCAAGTTGATCCGTGTTTACAGAAGGAAACAGATCATTTCTCTGATATAACAGTCTCCATTTACAAGTGAAAGAGACCTTTGCTGGATGGGTAAAACGCATGCCAGCAACAATCTCAGTTTTTTGGTTTTTTTTGCTCTACTGTAAATAAGATGCCATATGTCCAAGATTTGTTTGCTTTTAAACCTTATTTTCCATGCAAATTAGTGTTTAAGTAGGCAGGTTAATTTGTGGGAACCTCCACTGGGCACCTTGTCCAAGCTCATATGCCAAGTCACAGCTTCCTTGCCCTCCGATCATTCGCCTTATTCCAATTTCTACCTATTCCTATTGTTTAAATGGAATCAAATGGCTACAAGAAAACCAAGCAAAGGTGAAACATACATACAAAACAACAACGCCCACACAGGCAAGAAAAGCAAAGCAAAGATCTCAGCTTTCCTTTTTCTTCCAAGGCAGGCTAGGAGAGGACTTCTGTACTTGAAACACGTCAAACACCCCACCAAGTCTAAGGACAAATCCGTTTATTTTGCCTTGCTCCTGTCCCCCATTGGTCTTGTATGCATTAACCCCCTTCTGCACACCTAGTGCACAGAGGACACGGGTACTGCAGCCCTACCTAAGCCATGTGGCACATCTCGCTCTACAGCAAGCCAAGAGATCAAGCACTGGGGATCCATGTGCAGCTCCTGCTTCTGCCGCGCTGCCACAGATACACCATGCTCAGCATGTGGTATGGAAGTCTACGTCAGTTCAGCATTGTGGCAAAAACAAGCCTGACCACTAAGGGGAAAGAAAGAAAGTTAGTTCTCCAGCCTTTTATCTGCCACTTGTCTTTCAGATCGAGCTAGCTGAGCCAGGGGATGCGCTTTTTATGTCCATGCCCTCATGAGTTTATGATACTGAGGAATGGCCTGGAAATAATGCAATGATACAATCACCGTCAAGAGAGCTGTTAATCAGCATTAGCCATATTGAATTTACTGGAAAAATACAGACAGCAGCCCTGCAGAAAATATGCATGCAAAAACTATTTTAGTTCAGTCCGACACTGCTTTTCTCCTTACAGAGTCCTGTGGAGTGCGATGCTCTGGTGAGTTTTAATTGATTTAAGTGACCAGACTTCCACTGCTTCCTTTGGGAGATCATTGCCAGACTCTACTTAAAACCTCCTTGTGAGGAAATCTTCCTTCCCTTATTTTCCTCCATCATCTCTCATTATATTGCCTCGATACATTCCAGGCAATGCTTCTTCCTTTTGGAGAAATAGTTGTATTGTTGTTACACTCTCTGCCTTCCCTTCTTCTTTGGTTGGTTTTATATCATTGACAAAAAACTGGCTAATTCAAGGGAAACTATTGATCACTGTCAGATGGGAGAATAAGATGCTGAGATGAGAGTCAGCAACGAGACACGATAGTGAAGAAGGCAGCATTACAGATGCAAATATAGAGCATTTTTAGCACAGCATTTTTCTAGTACTGGACACGTACTACTCTAAAATTAGGAAGAGGGCTAGCTCACTTCCATGTTAGGAACACTGTATTTTCTTAAGGGACTTCTAGGGCAGAAATTCTATTTTAAATGTAGTTGTACACACCCCCACAGGCACTACAGGAGACACAGCACTGTGGGTGAACTCTCTCTCTGGCTCCCCATTGTATCGGGTCTCCTCCGTGACGGCTGACCAAGCGCCTCGTGGAGGCCTCCGCGCTGTTTTGAACACATGGGACGTGGCCTCAGAGCACATGCAGAGGTCTGCCATTTCTGCGGATGGGCTGGCCTCACTGTGCGCTGCAGAGTTCATCGCTGCATGCTCATTAGCTGGCTGACCAGACTTCCAGATGTCTCAAAATCCCAGACAAGTAGACAAAATCCTCCAAGTCTGCACAGACGGTATTTCTTACAGGGGGGAAAAAAGGTTATTTCCAAGGGAAACATGGATGTCTGGTAACCCTGCTCCGAATGGCATCTCCATGAAAAGCTTCATCTGAGGCCGGGAAGGACAACCCCTGCAAAATGCCAGCAAGTCTGAGTTCAATTTAAAGAGGGGAAAAGTGATTAAGGGCAAGGAAAGATCACTGTAAACATGTAGGAATGTACAACTTGGCAAGGCAGTATCTAAAATGGAGCAAGAGAATGTTTACAGTCATCTGATGCATACTAACATCAAGAACAGAGAATTGTCTACTTTGCTATGGGGTGCTGTTGACGACTGCAGTGAGAAGAAACTGAAGAAATGAAAATGCAGTGATTTTTTTCCTGACTCTTAACCTAACAGCAAACTCAGTGAGATCCTGGAAGGCTTTCCAGGGAAGATGATGGATACTTTATGTCTGAGTACTGCAAAGTAAAACTAACAAAGCAGAACCTTGTTTTGGCAAGGTAGGCTTTTCCAGGCCTAATCTCTGTATTAACGAGGGCACAGTGCCAATGATTTCTAGAAAACAGCATCAAAGTTCAACAGCAAATGTACACGCAATTGTTCCTTTTCAAATAAAGCATACCTGGGGCATATTCAAAGAACAAGCTTATTGGCAGTGATGTGGGAGGGCAGAGCCCCCTCCTCCCCTCTGGGAATATGGAGTTCTGCAGAACATTAATTGCTAAATCCTGCCGAATTGGGGATAAATTAGATGTCAGACCTTCAGACCCACAGAGAACACAGAAGTCCTGACAGAGCAGCACAGGCGCAGATTATTATCTTTATGCATCTGAGTAGTCTTGTTGAAATCAATAGGAGTACTGATAGGTTTTCTATGAAGCATACAAGCTGCTTGTAGGATTATGGATTATGTTTTTAGTGTTTTGATTTTCAGGTTAAATTCATCACCAGGCACCTAAAAACAGTTAGAAACCCCGCATCTCTAATCTCCAAACATCGATTTAATTGTTAAGCCATTTTGTGGGGATGGAAGAAAGGAAATTGAATCAAACCTCGCACGCTGAATATCAAATCCCAAACTAAATATTAATTTAAAAAAAATGGATAGAAACATGGAATAAATGCAACCATTTCTTGCAGAACCCAAAATCAATCTGTTATTCACAAACCATTTTGTAATGGGCTTACTGTGATACCCATGCTGTTAACCTTTCAGTGTTGCTGTTGCAGTCTAAAGGCATGTGTGGAGACCTTTAAATCCATCGCAGCCCTGAAGTTTGTCTAATTAGCCCAAGGATGTAGCAAACAAACCACTAACTTCTCACTCAGCCAGCGTGTTCCTAACACTACAACTTATATAATCAAACACATGCTAGAAATAGGAGATAAGATTAGTGACAGTTAACTGCTGCTATTTTTTTCCACAGCCTGAAGAAGGTCTCTGGGATTAAATATTAACTCTAATCTTATTTGCTAAAATTAGCGCACACTGTATTCTTTTTTTTTTTTTTTCAGCCAATTGCAAGTATAGAGCAGAAGTTATTTTCAGAGTGTAATCTGATAACCAAAATCGGTCACCAAAGCTGTTATTCCATTAAGAGTTAAGAGACTTCCCAGTTATTTACTTAGTTATTTTTACTTGGGATGGTGGAGCCTGGCAGATCCTGTTTTCCTAGCTTGAGCTTATTTGGTTTTGGAAAACTCTCTGAAATATTTAAATACATTACTAGGCTCAAACAGGTTAGGCACATGTAAAATGGTGCTAGACATCATGCTTTGTTCCTATATATGCACAAAGAAGCCAGCAACAGTCAGGAATTTTTTTGAAATTGTGATCCTTTTATATAGGGTGGGAACTTGGAGGAGGCAGCAGAAAGTCAGAAGAGATGATAAACAGCAGAGTACTTTTGTAAGCCAATGCCATGCTGGTATTTTACTGCATTTCCCCCTATTCCATTTAACAGCATTTAAATGTTCTCTCACCAGCAGCCTGTAGATGTATTTCCCCTATTTGCTCATAAAGTGAGAAGCTCCTAAAATGAGTAATCACTCTTTAAAATTCAACTTGGACAAGAAGCATCAGATGGTGCTATTTGTATTATCTGGGCTTTTAAACAAGAGAGGAATGTACAAATCACTAATGGAGAAGACTGATGAAGAGAGGCCTTTGTTTTCACTATAAACCCACTTCTTTAATTAAGCAGATACCCTTCTGGCCTCAGTTTAACATTCTGGCACTTCAGGTAGCACGTACAGATTTGGGTGGAAGAGTGACCCAAAGTCCAAGTGACAGTCTGGCATCTCCCACATCGCATCACATCGCATCACATCACATCACATCACACCACATCACATCACATCACACCACATCACATCACATCGCATCACATCACAGGGGTGGGAGGCCACCACACTGCCACCATGACAGACACCCCTGGGCACGAATGCATGCCAGGGGAAGTGAGAGCTTGGACACATAACTCCTTTCCTTGAAAGGATGATTCACCCAATTTATTTTTATAATTTTTTTTCATGAAAAAGTCCCACTGAAAAAGCTGCCACCTGCAAAGCCACACTGAGCCCGGACTAAGGGGCATCCCAGTATCTTTCCAGTGCACCTTCCACAGCAGCCTCTTGAGGTGTCAGGCTGAGAAGTTCAAGGAGAGGCTTAACTCCCTTTAGTGGTACTTCTTTGAAAGATGCCACATTGAAAGGGCTCGTCCAGGTTCCAATTTTGTACTTTTGAAAACAAAAAATGCACAGGTGCCCCCCTCAGCCTTCCCCCTTGTTAGTTCCAGCTTTCGGCCAGATGACAGAATTACACTAGAAGCCCTGACTGCCTATGTGAGGGTATTTGCAAATCGAGGAGGAAACCAAATGACTTCTCATTTTCCTCTCTCTGGCATAACAAAGACGTCCAGGGGCAGCACTTCAAAGGGCCTCCTCCCTCTCCACTTGCAAGGGCATGCAGGGGATGCAGGTGCGATTGCAGGAGGTGAGATGAGGAGGAAGGAGAGGTCATTCACACCAGGCTCGCCTCCAGGATGGGGAGCAATAATTACAATCCGTGTCCATTGCCCTGTGAGAAGTGCGTCAGAGCTGATGGCAGGGCAAGTGGCTCAGAATTGATTGCCAAGCGTAAAGATGGTGTAAACAGCCAGCAGATCGATGCCTATGTTATTGGTTATGTCAGCGTTCGACCACACATGACTAACGGGTGAAATGTAAGAGTTAAAGCACCCGCATACTTGGGTTTTTCCGAATCAAATTAACTGTGGAAATGGCCCTAAATTTGCGGCATTCTCCAAAAATCCTGGTCTCCAAGCCTGAGACCAATAGTGTCGGATGAACCAAAGGGGGAAACAGAATCAGAAGACATCTAAGAAATAAAACAAATAAAGTTCATAGTAAAAGTAAGAATAAAGTAATCTCTGGTCCAACTGCACTGCTTATTTTAATCCACAACTTCCAAGTAGAGTTACTGAAGCCCAACCAAAATTGTTTTGACCTTCAAAAGCGAGACTGGTTTCAAACCAAAATGAAGAAATTACTTTTGGAAATCCTGACAGTATCCCTGGGCATTTTCAGCATCCTTCCCATTCCTGAAAATTTTAAGGGGAAACTAATCTGCTGAATTTGCCTCACCTTTCAGAAAATACACTGCTTATTGAGAAGGTAGAGATCACTAAACATACCAACACTTTGCTGCTGGCACACTTCTGTGCATGAAACAGCAGGCATCTTTACCAAACGTGCTTGCAAAACCGAACGGCTATAGAACTGGAAGATCCAGTGTTTTTCCATAGCAGGGATGCACTGCCTGGATCACACCTACTCCAGCCACCACTCGCTGGCAGATGTCCCCTGGCACATCCCATTGGGCAGCTCTGGGGTTTACCATTCACGGTGGTTTGCTGAGCGTAAGGGGATATTTGCTTGCATGGCCACCACTCCTCTGGGCCACAGCCTGACATGAGAAGCTGGGCAGTCAAGGGAAGCAGGTGGCACCAGGACACACCTCCCTCTGCCACTCACTGTGGTGCGACACCTTTGGCAAAACAGCACTTGGGTTGGAGACGGGAACTTCTTACACCCCTGCAAGCAAACGTGCCACATGATACCCGTCAGAGCCTTTATTTAAAACCTCACTCGGTAACTGGTACTGAAGTCAAACACCAGATCACTAGACTGTGAAGAGAGTGCTGCCTGTAATACTATGCATCAAATGACAGTTGCAGTGCCCCTGTTTGGAGAAAACACCTTAATGAACTTCAGCAGAAGGAGACAATTCTTTCCTAACTAATTATGTAGTTTGGGGTATGTTGCCAATGGTAGAGGCTTCCCAGGGTGGAACTGGAGAACACAGAAAATTCAAAATTAAGGCCAAGAGAGCAGGCAAACATAGGTGAAAAAGCCTGGGCGAAAACTTTCAGGCTGCTGAGGTCAGACTCTGGGTGGAGGCGTTAGAAAGAAAATCAGACACAAGGATGTTTCAAATAACCTTTTCTCTGAAGGTTATTTGTTCCTCTTTCTAGGAACAAAGCTATGACACGACTGAATCAACAAAGAACACATAAAAACCAGTGGCACTAATTAACATTTCAAACACTCAGGTATGAACCGGAAGATAAAGCAAAGGGAAATTTGGTTGTGATATCTGGCAGTTTGCAATACACTTTTTTTCCCAGTGCAGCTTGCACCTTAAGAAACCTGGAATGCAGTAACAAAGGATGACATAGGAGGGTGGCTCAGCAGAAATGCTACCTTCTCTCTTCGGGTGCCCACGCAAGCCATGCTGAAACCAGTGGGGAAGAAACAGGCAGAAGTGAACAGATTTTAACCCAAGAGCATCATCAGAATTAATGTGCAACTCTAATTTAAAATTAAAATCAGTCCCATGTTTTTGCAAAAGGAAAACTAAACTGACCCCAGATTAAAAAAGACAAATAAAAAAAAAAAAAAAAAAAAAGAGAAAGTGTTGAGCAGTGAGGAGCAGGGAGGAAGGAGTGGGAAAGCTTTCACAGAATATAAATTGTGAGAGAAGAGTCTGTGAAAGATCTGTTTAGGTGCGTATCATGAGCCAAAGAGGGGAGGAAAAGGGAAAACAAAAAGCAGTTTAAGAACTTCTAGAATGAAGAAAGAAACTCTAGAAGCCTCCAAGTTACATTAGGAAATATCAAAATAGGCAGAAAATGAAGATGTGTATAGAAATTTGCTAATCAGAGGGTGCTTAGAGGAGTGATTGAGAGTTTCTGAAGCTGCAACTAATACACAAGCAAACACAACAATACAGAAAAATTACAAAGACCTGTAAATTACACCAATACTCCTCTTTCCCAACCACACCAGAACTTGTTTAAGTGAATAAACTATATAATACGGTGTATTAAATACACAGTGAACTAAATACACTGTAATTACTCCATAAAAACAAGGAATACTTCACAGCAAGGCATCTCACAACAAGCCCTACTATTATACTTTGTGTAGTGTACGAGAGGCAGAAACAGGGTCTCCGAGATACAATTTAGGAAAACACGAGGCTGCACTCCAAGGATCAGAACTAAATCAGAAGACAAAGGAGCTGGATAAGAAGTAGGCTCAGGAGATTGGCCAGATAACATCCGATGCAGCTCACGGATGCTCTACCACAGTTTCCATGGGGCTGACGATGCCAGCGCTTCCAGAATTGACCGTGACCACATGCTGGCGTGGCACAGCATGTAACATCACTGGCATCCTTATGCTGGGGTGGCAGAGAGCGCAGCTCAGCAAATACCATAACATTTCAAATCCAGAGATGCTTCTGCTGGGCTGTGGAAGGAACTGAATGTCAAAGACTTTTCTACTGTGCTTCATGAGGTAACCAGGCAATTACAATTACTAACTGGTAGGCTGAAACCCTGTATAAATAACCTTCCTGCAGGCTTCCTGCAGGCATCATATTTTTAAAACAAAACCTGCCAAATGCTGCATTTGTTCCAATTTTCCTTCCCCTCCTCCCCTGCCTGGCCTTTTAATTTCCAGTATTTGGACACGCACTTTTTCTGTGTTCACTTCGTTTTCGTTCTTGCACAGCTACTAACAGATCTGAGGATTACAGTGGCTTTTGTTCCACTGCTTTGCGTTCACTTTTCATCAACGATGTCCACTCAGCTCAGCAAAGCACGTTTGCAAGGAGAACTTGCCAGTGCTGAGCTGGCAAAGCTGCTCCCCTCCTGTCCTCCATGAGGAGCAGTTAACTCCTCCTGCAGTGGTCCAAGAGGTTAACTGGGCTCCATAAATCCCACCAGAAAATCGGAGGCATTTGCCTTCTTGCTGAGATTTCATGTCTGCTGTGAGCAAAGGTAAATGGCTCTTTCAGTCCCTGAAGAAGCACAGGCTCAGCAGCAGCACCCCACAGCAAAGTGGTTGAAGTCAGGGAAGGACAGGCAATGGCATCCCAGTGCAGCCACAACCCTGCCAGGCCCCGGTCTATCCCAAAGGAACTGGCCTCCCCCTTTCCACTTCACACGCAAGATTTTTAAGACCTACCCAGAAAGTGAGGGGTAGAAAATGCCATCTACTCTAGGAGCCCTGCAAATACTCTCCACACAGAAAAATGATGGCATTTCCAGCTTGACATGTGGCTTCCTGGGAGGGTGGAAGTCAGGACTTTACAGCTATTTGTGTGTGTGTGTCTACATATGCTCACGTGCACCCACGCATGCTAGTGTGAGAAAGAGACTAGAGAACATGAACGTGTGTGAAAGGGACTGAATTAGCCCCATCTGCTCCAAAAAGATCATTTTCTCCTTGGATTTCTATTACTGTTGTATCATTGCCACACTAGAGTGCTTCTAAAAGGCTACAGCTCTGGCAGCCAGCATCATTACATCTGCTCAGATTATTAACAGTATAAATAAACTCTCAGAGACACTACTAAGAAAATACTAACTACAATTATCACTGTCTGATAAAATAATGAACAGTGAGGTGTTATTCTGCTGCCTCAGTCACCAGTGTGCATTTATGTGTGCCGTGAGTAATGAAAACCAGT
This sequence comes from Falco biarmicus, assembly GCF_023638135.1. Taxonomy (NCBI): domain Eukaryota; kingdom Metazoa; phylum Chordata; class Aves; order Falconiformes; family Falconidae; genus Falco; species Falco biarmicus. The sequence continues at coordinate 4,494,201 of NC_079293.1, read as the reverse complement.
TTATTTGCATACTGAATCATCCTGGAATTGGTTCTTACTATTTTATTTTATTTGTTTTTCTGAAGATCAAGCAGCACAGGCTGAAGCTCTGTGTTTGCGGAATTCAGTGTACCCTGCCTCCTTTCCTGCCGTATATAATCCCATTAATTCCAAGTGAACAGAAAGCCATGCCCGTAGCCATGTACATGTCTGTTGGAGGAGGGAGACGGGGCAACGTGCAAACTACCAGCATCAACTCTAAAACCTTGTGATGGACTTTTATTCTTGGGCCTTGTTGCTTTTTTTCCCTAGACGAGGAGCAAGGGCTCACACGGTGTCAATGCCATGTTCGCTGCGTAGATCCTCCTCACTGTTGCTCCTCTGCTGGCCTGCACTGCTTTGGCTTTGTGAACTCGTTCTTCCTCACATGCCCCAGCGATACTCCCGAGTTCTGTCCTTTCTTGACAGCAGTGGGGAGCCTGGGCTTAGTTTCTAATAAGAGTTGTTAGTTCCCTGCAAGCCCTGGGGAAAAAAGTTCTTAATTGCTTGGAGAGCGGGAGATGGGAGCAGGAGCCTCTCACCCCACGTCCCCAAGCTGGGCTCCAGCCCTGGTGCCCGAGCAGCACTCTCCTCAGCAGTCATCTTCTCTTCTTCATTGTCTGTTCGTTAGTGTTGCTCATTAAAATGAGGAGAAATCAGCTACTTGGGCCTGAAACCACCCGCTGCAGGGCAGACATGACTCCGAAGCTCTAGTCCAGGCCACCTGTTCTCATGGCCCCGATGCGGGAGAGGCTGCCCTCCTCTGAGCTGGACTCAGCCCCAGAACATCTTCAAGGTCTTCCCAGGGAAGTGTCCGGTAAAGCCCCTGCTTTGTTCAGCTCTTCCCTACCAGGCCTGGCTGCTGTGGGGAGGGACAGAGGCGAAGGCCCGGGGCCGGCCGCTGGCGGGGGTTGGCACAGGCGGCACCAGCCTCCGTGGGCCCCAGGCCCCGCGGGCAGCCCACGCTGCCCCGCGCCGCGGGTGCGAAAGCTGCACGTTCTCCGCCAGGGCCAGGGCTGGCGGGGAAGCTGACGACTCGTGCAGACGGCAGTGCGGCACAGCTAGCACGAGGCACGCTGCCGCGCTCAGCACGTGAGCTGGGCTGTGCCTGCCTGAGCAAGGCAAGGGACTTGCCCAGGGCGAGCGTGCCTGTTGGGCTCTGGGGAGAGGGCCCTGTAGGTATGAAGGAAAATCAGGATGATGACAGACAGGGGCAGCAGCGACGAAATGCAGCCAGAAAGGAAGGCAAAAACGCAACGCTGAGTGAGAGAAAAGGGAAGAGAGCATTTTCTAAAATAGCTTCCCTCAATCTACGCCAGAAAAACCCTACACTGCCCACCTTTAGTGTCTGCAACCCACTGCCCTTTTTCTGTGCCCTCTTCCATCATTTCTCCAACATTTCACGCTCCCTGCCTGGTCTCTTTTCCTCATCCACAAGCCTTTTGTTCCACCGACCCCCACTTCTGCGCTTACTGCCAGCTCCGAGCAGCCAGCCATGGCGCGGCCACCTTTTGATTCGCACACCCCGAGGCTCTCACCCGCCTGGGTACGGCAGTGACAGAGGAAGAAAAGCGGGGTGCAGAGGCTGGAGGAAACACCCTTTTTGAGCATCCCCCTCTGCCAGCTGTGAGGGAAGGAGAGCTTGGAGGAGGCAATCTTCCCTCTCCGTACAAATCACTGCCAGGATGAACCTCCGCCCCTGGGAGTGGAAGAGTCGAGCCACAGCCATCCTCGCTATTTTCCTTCCAGCATCCTCCCTCTCCTCATTCTCAGCAGTTGGCCTCTTCTGGCCACCGAAGCAGGTTAGATGTGGCTTGCCCTGAATAAGTGACCTACATTAATTTTTCCTCTTTAATTAAACAGTTCTCCTGTGAAACAATTTATGAAAACTTCTTTGCTACGGAAAAGAAAACAACGTATTGTTCCACACATGTTTACAAAGACAAAAATGCTCTCTCCAAATGAATTTTGTTCTCCAAAAGCCTCTATGAAAGGCAAAACACAGAGAATAGTAAAGGATTCGCTGAAGAACTGAAGTTCATTTTAAACCAGTGTACCATGTACAAATGCTGTCTTACAAATAGGATTATTTAATTTAAACCTTAGATCTGTCAAGTTCCATTACTTCAAATGGAGCTTGTCGTTTCTTGACTTCATTATAAATCAGGATTATATTACAATTTACGTTAAGTAAAGTCACTGCTTTGATAGGAGGCAGTGAAGAAAAATTACACAGCAGTCAGTAAATACAGCAAAGTCATTGCATTGTTCTTGAAAGGCAAAGAGTCATCTTGCTAAATGAGGGTCCGAGCTGTCCTGTACCGAGACTGTTCCTAATAAATAAAAGACCTCTGGGAAAAGTGCTGAGCATACGCTGGATCTATTTTCAGCTTGCATCAGCAGCTGCTGCCCCTGGGATCGCATCTTTGCTCATATCCTACACCATATGTAATCACTCCAGTGCTGCAACCAGTAAGATAATGAAAGAGCATGGCATAAATCTATACTTGAGTGGAATGCTAAATGAGAAAAATAATACAAAAAAGGGGGAAATAAACCACATTTTCAAGTCATTAGGAAGAAAGACTTTGACATATGAAGTGTTGCAACCATTAATAGCACTTATCATATAGAGTGGAGACAAAGAGACAAATTAATCAAACTGACAGAACTGGGACATTTTATGCTAATGCAGGCTCCTGGGTTTTCGTCTGTATTCCGCTGTGTCTAGAAAACTGATACCATTACAGGGCAGGAAATTGCATGAATAACATGCAACAGATCATAAAAATTCACACACCAAGTGCAGAAACACTGCCAAAAGCACTGTAAAAACAAGGCTAGAGACCTCAACAGAGGAACTACCAACAGCTAATGAATGCAAATAAGTACAGGAATATTTCCCATCCATGCATAACAATGAGACATAGGCTGTGACTCCGCAGTCTCCAGTAGTGTAGGTAAAATAAAGCCTGGAGAGTGAACATGCAGACAGCTGGGGGGAACTGCTGGCCAAGCCAGGGTCTGAATTTGTTTGCAGTATTGCAGCCAGCAGTTTAAAGCCATTGGGGAACTGGCATAGCCAAGTGTCACCTCTGTCTAAACGTAGCGCTATGTTAGATTTAATTTAATGTTTCAGGTAGAAGAGAGAGGGGGAGGAGGATTCAAGAGGAAATAAAACAGAGCCACAAAACAGCACATAATCACACGAAACAAAAGTCCCCTCACCCCTGCATAAATCCACAGCACGCAGTACAAATCCTTGCAGATAAAGACTTTAAAAACATTATTAATTTGGGTAAAACAAAACGTGCTTGCTGTCCAAAGCCACATCCATGTTGTAAGGGGCAGGAAATGGCAAGAACTACATGAATGCTGAGCAGGGCATGGCATAACACAGGATATTGCCAAAGTTCCCTCATTTGCCATAAAGGCTTCTCATGGACCTTTAGAAAACCCTGGCAAAACAGAGCACTCCTAAAATGCAGAGAGCTCACCAGCCACGTAAACACCAAGTGACAAATACGTCCACTCGATGGGCAGCTACGGCATTTCTCATTGCTCTCAGTTTTTTAAAAAAGTGATGCTTGCCCCTTGTAGAGTAGCTAAGGTACAAACCTAAGGCGGGGACTGACTCTTGGGGGTAAAAGGAGTAAAGCTGATACCTTTTGGAGCTGTGTCATTTCCAGCACGGCTCTCACCTTCCCCAGAATAGAATGATATGCAGCTGATAGGATTGAGCAAGAGCATTTACGTGCCAGTACTGCAAGAGTAAAGAGGGTGAGGAAATGCCAGCCTGCCCAGGGGTGGCTGCTTTCCTGCAGAGCAAGTAAGGTTTAAGTCCTTCCTGCATTTGGTGCTGGAGGGCCCCATGTTCAGAGGCGGCAGGGCAGAAGCTATTTTACCCCAGCAGAGATGGACACAGAACAATACAGAGCTCAGCTCTCCGTCCACTCTCCAGCAGACCGCTGTGAATATTTTACAGAGTTTTAGCCATGTGAACAGGGTTTACCTCCAAACCTCAAAACCTCCTTCTGTTCCTTTGATCACTACTAGAGTCTCAACAGGGTGCTTGCCATGGTACCAAAAAATGGCACACACACACAAAAGCAAGCTCGTCCAAAAGCTTTCCAAAGACAAAGATGGTGTAACCTTTATTCTAAGGGGAGAAATTAGAAACAGGCATTCATTAATTCTTGTGAATATACATCCATCTGACAGAAGGACAAGGGTTGCAAGGTGCAAATGGAACAGCTTTCTCCTTTCCCTTAAATTAAAAAAAAAAAGCACAGACAATTATTACAAAAAGGCCTCATGAAATCCTTGGCCTTAAGAAGTTTTAATACCAGGAGGGATACAATTTGGTCAAATAGTTATAACGATGTTGATTTTTTTCCGCTCTTTACAATAGCAAAGACATCTTTGAAGTCTCAAGAACACATATGACATCTGACCCTTTCTTTTCCTTTACCTGCAATCAGAGCGGTTTGGGAAAAGAAAAGCCTAGTTAAGAGTAAAACATCTGTTCCTGAAAGAGAATATTTAGATAGGTCTTTAATACCACCTTATCGTTCAACTAAGAAGTAGAAAGCACAGTGACAAGAAATGACCATGAATTCTCACACCCCATTTAGCTATGCAATTCCTCTTCAGAAAACCAGTTTCAGAACCGGAACGTAACCTCACCAAATAATTTGGATTAAAACTCTATCTGAGAACTAAGATGAGAGTGCAAGAGCAGATGATGAAAACAGTCTGGGTCCCCAAGGCTAGGATTGACTTGAAACCCTCTGAGCTTGCTGTGAAGAGCAGCTTACGGTCTGCAGCGCTGATCTGCTCTACAGAGCTGCTTAGAGGAGGTCCAGCACAGCAGTCCTGACAGTGGCTCCTGCTAGGGTCACCTCAGCTGTGCACCACCAGCTGAAGATAGGCCAGAATGTGATCAAATGCTTGTCTTTAACAATTTACCTCCCTACACCCTCTCAGCTGAGTTTTCCAATTGGAAAGTTCACGCATGACGGTGAAATAAATCCCATAGGAGGATTAGGCTCATCTTTGAAAAGGAAGCATAAACCAAGCTCAGGGTAGCTCTCGCTGTGTGTTTTTCTCAGTCATCCAATTGCAAGATACGTTAAAGACATGGAAAGAGGAAAAAGTTATTGATTTAAAGGTTTCTGCCACTACTAAAAGCAACTCCTTCTGCTTTCTGAATGCTATGACGACTTTGTAAATGTGAGGAAGTTTACTTGTGGAATGCTCCAATGCGTATATATGTATCTCATGGACACCTCTTCATCCTTCACTTCCTTGCACAATGGTGTAGGTATTACTTGTTCTCAATGGCTACTGCTTATATAAACTGGATATGACAAGGATAAATGGCTCTTACAAAAGACAGGCAGCTCTCTATTTTTTGTGCTTTGCATTTGACAAATTAATTAAGACATATAAAACATAGCCTTGGTTTGATGTGTCCAGTCTCCTGAAAACTAACAAGTTCAAGGTAGACAGAAACTGCTTGATCTGACTTGCATGTCCACACAGAAATGCCATATGCAGAAAGCCATCCATAGGGGAACACGGAAATCTGCAGCCAGATAAAAATAAGGTTAAAAACCAGTTCAATTCAACAGGCAGATGGTATGGATGGAGGCCTGTCCTCCTCAAGTCCAGCTTCCCCTTCCGGAAGCAGAAATGAGCACTACTCCTCTGTGGAAAGCAAAAGGGAAGTTGTCAGGACTTGTCTTTCCCCAGCTTTTTCCTGTCTTGAAAGGTTACTGGCTCCAACCCTGTCCTTTAAAAGAAACAGGAAATACCTTGAGCTTATTCTGCTTTTACTTGACCAAGAATCACCTCACAGGGAAATTTTCTCTGAAGGGTGTCTGTGTATCTGGGGAGAGAGGTGGCTAGGCATGTTTTACTACTGCTGTGTGGTCAGCGATGGAAAGATACTTTGCTTTCGGAGTTAAGACTGGTTTCTGACTAGCTGCAGGCCCTTGAAATAAGGGGACCACAGGTCTGAATTTCAAAAGTGAGCAAAACCCCAACACATTTCCCACGGGCAAAAGCTTTACACAGCCAAAAATGTAGCCTCAGCCTCCTAGCTGACAGACTGACAAAAATCCCAGACCACTTAATCAAGTGTTTTTTTCCTGAAACTGAGAACTGTACTGGTAAACTTTGCAAAGCCTTTTTTTTTTTTTTTTTTTTCCTTTACATGTACTCTTTTTACCTTGAAACACCACAGACTGCATCCACACCCAGTCTGGGAACATAAAGTAAGAGGTATATGCACAGACCAGGGATTTTGGTTGTATCACAATTCAAAGCAAACAAATTTCAAGTAGAGTATCACCAAGTGTTTGATGCACAATCCAATGGTTGCCCGCAACTCTTTAAACTATTAGCACTGTTCAGGTGTCTCTCTGGGTCAATTGATTTATTTGAACGGTCTCCTTTCTATTTTACTACCTGCCATAAACCCACCCCAGCCCCGGCTTCAGGAAATACGTCTGATGCCGCAGGCGCAGAAGGCAGCACTGAATACAACGCTGCCCCTGAATCCATCCTGGGTCACACACGCCAAATCCTTCTGCAGCCCTTACAGTAAGTCTGCACACTTCCACTTCTCTAAAGTGTTGTTCTGAAATGATGAGCAGCTGCTGCAGGGAATGAAGTGGACCAGGTGGAAGATATACTCAACTAAATATGGTTGCTTCAACACCAAACCAAAAATGCCTGGTTTTGATGTCCTGAAAACAAACCCACATCTCCCATCTGCCAAGACTGATCAGCTTTCTGCGGAAGAGATCAAGTCTTGCTAGGTACCTACTCATCTACTGGTTGGGATAAATGGGATGCCTAAAAGCTACAATAATACAGGAAAAAGATTTTACATCCTGCTGTAAGTATCAAAAATATTTTTTTAATTAAGAATTTATTTTTGAACCTGGCTCTGCAACAGCTCCTTCATTTAAACAAAAATTTCTAAATAAGCATCCTCAAAGTGTCCCAGTCCCCTGGTAAGGGACTGGAAGTCTGTACTGATTCACAAACTCACTCTGATTTGCTCCATGCCTCCAAGTGTACTTTCCTCTTGCCTGTGGTGGTCTCAGCAGCTGTTATTGACAGCAGTGCACAGGACCTCAGGGGTGATGCAGGAAGAACAGGTAGAGGACACAGAGTAGAGCCCATCAGTCAGATAATGCCGCAGAGGCTCCAACCTACTCCAATCAACTTGAGAAATGCTGCAACTAGTTGGAAAATCCCCTCAATGCCTCCTGCATGCTTAAAAGATAGAGGGAAGAAAATGAGACTGAAACTCTGCTGAGGAGTGATAAGCTGGGAGCTCTGGGTTCAGATACATGGGCTGCTCTGGGACCAGCAGCTATGCCAGCTGTGGGTGAGTCTGTTCACCTCCCTGTAAGGTAATGTGAACCAGAGCATTTAGATATGTAAACGCAGCTGAGTCGTTCACACAAGGTGATTTAATCATCACTGACCTGGCGCACAGACCTGCACTGCAATTCCCCTCTGATGCATCAGCTTCCACCCCAGCATTTGCGGAGTGGTGATGACAATATTTTATTTGTTCACAAGAGACCTCAAAAACCTACTGCTGAAGGTTTTATGTTACTATTACACAACTTCAGAGCTGATACCTCTCAATTCCAGCTGTTTGGTGACACCTTGTTTATGTATTTGCTTTACTGAAAGTGCTAGTCCTCTGATTCTCTGCCATTCTCAGCTCAGCTATGGCTATTTTAACTGTGGACCCCCAGCTAGCAGCAGTCCTTGCAAGTCACGGCAAGCAAATCCCAGTGCCACTTCAATTACGCATTAACCTCTTCTTCTGCACAAAGTCTTCTAAAGCCTCTATCACTGACTCTTCAGAGACCCAAAACATGCATCATGCAAACTTTAAGCAAAAAAAATCCCAAAACCAAAACAAAACCACCTCACCCTCCACCCCCCACCCCCCGAAATACAAAACAAAAATTAAGAAAAGATTTCAACTACTTCTGGGTGTGGGAAACAGCCACACTTAACCACACACTTTGATGCCATCCTCTCTTTACAAGGTCAGATCAAGCAAAGTGAAGGACAGAAAGGTTTATTAGCAAATCTGATTTATGTTATCTTAGGATCTTAAATTTCACTCAACTACATCTGTACTGAGCACCAAACTTCTTCAAGGGGTGTCTAAAGCTCATCCCTTTCCAAGGCCATTTGCCTTACAGTTATGAAACAATATGCAGTCATACACATCACTGAGCAGTTTGTTGCTAAAAACACATGCCAAATTTTTCAGTCGATTTTAATCTGGCTTCAAAACAACTGCCAGTAGCTCTCATGATATCTTTCTCCACTAAATTAAAACACGCTTCCTAGAGATATGCCTGATACTTTCTTTTCATTTAAGTATTTAAACAACCACACAAACCTCCTCTCAAGCTCCTTGGCTAGATGGATGTGTAGTTTGGCTGTTCCTATTTATTTTATTAAAGTAAATAAAGTGCCAAAGGACACAGCTTTTAGTAGTGTTAGACTGCACTGGGACTCAGAGGTGTTTGCTGGCAGTCTCCCACCAAAGTGGGGCAGATGAAAATTCAGCATGGCACAGAAGTCCTGGAATAAACCAGCTCTTTCTCCCTTCAGAGCCTGCATCGAACATGTAACAGAAAGTATGTCTACTCGTTCCTCTAAAAAACTCAACAGCCTGTCCATAAAATTCACAAAGAGCATCTCATTCCCAAATCCTAGTACAATTCAATTCCCTTCTGTTCACCTAAACCCTGTATTTCACTTCCAAATTGAACCATACTTCTTAATGTTTGTTGCCTGCTGCAATGCATCATTTGAATACATGCCATATTCCACCCCATAACATGCTCAATTTAACTGGTAGCTGAGAAAAACAGTTTGACATTATTCACCAGGGAATCCTTGTCAAAAAGTGCTCCGTAGAGATAAAACCTTATCTTCTTTGGGTCTTAGGTACACTAACAAAGCTTGGTACTGGGATCAGGAAGTACCTTACAGGTTGTGGTCTCTGATGTGGTGAAGCTGAGGGGGGTGTTATCTGGGCCTTATCTGTCTGTTTATTCAAATGGCAAATGCTCAGCCTGTATTTCTGGACTGTTAAACGAGCAGATACTTAGTTTGCTGGAACTGAAGAAATTCAAAGCTTTTTTAGAGGGAGAAAAACCAAAAGTAGGAGAATCAAAGGTGGAGGGAGAGGAGAGGGGGAGATCTTTCAGTCTGCAGGGCCAGAGTACTCACAGCATTTTTATTTATGCCTGCAAATATATTTGAATATAGCAAATAACCCCATCCCAGATTAAAAAAACCCCACACAACAAAATACACCTCCTGTTACACATGCTTATTGCTTCTGCTCATGCCCTTAGCATAGTCTACCTCTAGGACTTACTCTTTGGGACACCTTTTACATTTTAGATTATGTTTGTCATGTTTGAGCAAGAAAGTTTTCACACTGCAAAATGCCTTTTCAACAGCAAGTGCAATCACAGTCAATCAGCCCAATTTAGCACTAGCGGCAGGTAGGAGTCTAACAAAGGCAATGAAATTGAGTCCACTTATCATGGTGGTGAATTTAATTCTGTGCATTCATCTCCATATCCCCTTCAACAGTACATTTTTATATGCTGACTTGAATAAATAAATAAATAAATACTACAGCTACTGCCAAAGGGAGGGAACAGAGTTATTGCAAGATTGTATGTCTGCATGACTTTTGTTTTGCTTTTTTAAGCCTAGCCCTCCCCACAACACAACAGAGACGTATTTCGCTTTTCTCCACTGGAAAAGATCAGAGAAGCATTATCAACAGCAAGACAGCCCACATCAGAAAATAATGGAAGGTATACCACGCAGAATGAAAAGTATGTGGCTAGTTTCTTCATCATACTTGAGGAATGAAAGATCAGGCACTGCCAGAAGCCTTTGCAGTGAGACATGGATGGAATGTCGTATCACATCTTGATGGACTCATTTCTATTTTATTGCTCACCTGCTAGAAACAAAATACGTTGCTCGTACCTTGTACCATGCTATATAAGCAACACATATAAACCAATGTCCATTTTGTCTCACGGTTTCCACTGAATTAGTATTGTGTCATGTAAGGCCTAAAAAAGTACCTAAATGCTCAGTTTTGCTCTCACTGCAGACCTGCACCCTGCAGTCATCCTTTGTGTGGTCAGTGTCAGCAATGTGAATCAGCACGAAAAATAAGACATTCCCTAGGAGGAATTTAGGAAACAAAAGACCCAACTTCCATCCATATGGACTCACTGAAGTGGCATTGCTGAAGTAAGTCTGAAGCGTAAATGATTTTGAAGCCTGACTTTGTTAGAAGCCTGGTGGGATTCAACCTCTTACCATCACAAAAAGTTCTGTGGATGAAGGGCGTGGTGGCTTTCTGGAAGGCTTTCAGGTCACTGCCACCTCCTGAGTCAAAGCAGAAATAATTCTGGCCAGTACTGCAATCTGTGAGGAACATCAACGGCCGATAACGGTCATGTAAAGAGAAAACCACATTAATGCTTCCCATTCTCTAAGAACTAACTGTAGTTACTCCTAATACATCTCTGGAGTGCCAAATAAGAAGTGCCTTTCCTTGTTCCCTACTGTGTAAGAACATCCCTCCGGCTGGAAAAGAAACTTCCAAGCAGATACTTTCTTCCTTCCCTCTTGCTCCTCCTTCCCACATTTATCACCTCTTCCACTCCACGCTCTTGTGCAGAGCACTCCCAGCTCAGTCCCTGCATTCCTTCAAGATATTATATTCAAACATATACACAGCATGCAGAAAGGAAAGAGACAAAGTAAGATAATATTGTTTATTTCTAGAGACGCAAAAAGGAATACTAATTGCCTTTAGCCAGCAGTAATATGTAATAGTTGACCTTCTGCATCCTGCCTTTGATTTTCTCCTCATCGCAATCATCTTTCATTGGCTAATTCCCAGAATTTCTCCCTCAGGCTGGTGGGTTGGCATGGATGGTTAGCAGCTGCCAGTATCTCTCCTCCCTGTCAGCTACGCGCCACACTAATGTTAGATGCCTGCCTCAGTCCCACCCAGGGTGCTGCATACCCGCGCTTTCCAACATACTCGGCTTTTGCCAGCCTCGAATCCGAACTGAGGTCCTGTCCTGCCTTTCCCCTTGCAAAGATTAAGCGGGTGAGGGAGTTAACCCATGTCAACCGAAGAAGCAGATGACAGATTTCACGGGGCTAGACCTCATGGGGAAACAGCAGGTTTCACAGCAGCCGTCAGGGAGCAGTAAAGCAGTGAGAACACAGAGAAATTCAGCCTGTGGTGTGTGCTAACATCTACTTTGAACATCATTCTCTTAACAGCAAAGAAAAGAGCTGTGCAGATAAACAAACAGAAAAGTTCCCCGAGCACATCCCACCCCGTCTTCCTAAAAGAGATGCTGCTTCCCTTTGCCCCTTGGAAGATTTGTAAGCCACAGACAACTCTGTTTAATCCTTTTGGAACGCAATATTTCCAGCAGATAGTTCACTGCACTAAAAAAAAGTCACCAGTAACAATCTTTGAGACAGATTCAAGAAATTGGAGGGTTATAGGTAAAACTAACCAACCTACTTGAGAAGCAAGTTGGTTTTATAACAGAAAGGACAGTATCAGACCAGTGGTAGAGAAAGCTTGTTCTGTTACTTCAGAAGACCTGTGTTTAACTTCAGCAGAGAGAAAGGCATTTGGTGCTCTCACAGCTGGAATGACCAGGTGAAGGTTTTTTCAAATGTACACCCCGAAATCAAAAAAATGAAAGCAAGGTCAGGTATCTCATGTCTAACTTGTAGGAACCTAGTACAACTGAGGGGGTTTATTTGCTGTTGCTGTTTCTGTCTTTTCACCATTTAAATGGAACCTCAGCTTTCAGGAAACCAAGTGAATAATAAAGCGTTTGCACAGACCATCGTCTGCCCGACGCCCAGCTTCCAGCTTGCCTATATAGACTCGTGTGCGCTTCTGTTAGCAAAGCCAGGCAGGTAATAATAGCGAATAAAAAGCCTGTTCGACGAAGCACTGGCTCCTTCTCAAGTAAAGCAGAGTACCACTACAGCATGAATGACTCAATCATCTACTTGAGAGCTATTACTTGCAGCGATGAAGCAATGTTAATTGGATAATGGCCTGCTGCCAGCTAATATTGGCATGACCTACAATACCCCTGGCTGACAGCCGTGTCTCTCTCTCTATCACACCTTTTTTTGTAATCGGGATGGGAAGTGGAAACCATTAAAAAAGCCTCATAAGTGCCATTTAACTTCTTATCATGAATTAAAAGCTTAATTAAGTGCCTTGTTAAAAGGAAGGAAGACCGGTTTTCGTGATTAAATAAAACAAAACAACAGTTAGGGGTACGGAGTGAATGACTAACTTTACAGATTTAAACTTATTTCTTGGAAAATACTAATTCTGGGTTGCATTTAACAGCACCTGCTAGAAGAAGACTGCGTAACTGTTGAAAAATACCCTGGGTGACAAGCAGGCAAGGTTCTAGTTGTTTACCAAAAACTGCAAATGAAGAGAAAAGCATAGAAGTTAAGAGCTAACAGGGTCCTTTTTCATTAGCTGTAGGCAGCTGACACACTCCGTCTAACTCTGCTCTGAGGGCTGATAGTTCAACACACCATGGCTACATCTGAGCCCTTGTTATTACATGGCTGTTTTTCCAAGCACTTATCTACACACTAAAATACACTGCTTTAACAAAAGGTGTAGTATAAAATCAAATTACAGAGGCTTGCACAAAATAGTTTATGGATCCTTTTCAATCAGTACAGAATTAGCTCCGTACTGACTTGGTTTAAGTTGATTAGGGAAAGGTTTGAACTGAGCCACATTGAATCACGCTTGAACTGACCTGAAACGTCTAACACAAAGTTTTGCAGCTGTTTAAAAACCTGTAAATTCAACTAGTCCCAATCCTGAAATAACTGGTCTATCATAAAGACTGCTCTCACTTGTAATTGGACATAAACGTAAAATAATGTAAAAAACATCTGTTCACTGTTTAGCTAGACAATAGTTAACAATGTCTGGATGCCAGACTAACAAAAAGACCCTGATGTGCTATGAAGTAAAACAAAAAAAGCACCTGCAATTTGAGAGTTCACAAGCAGATGTATTGCTTTGAATAATCAAAAATAAGTTCTTTAGTTTTGATGTTAAGCTCCCTCAGACCAACATTACATGAGTGTAAATGCTTTATATATCAAGCTTTATCCAGCTCCATCATCAAACCTTTGAGTAATAATAATAATAATAATAATAATAATAATAATAATAATAATAATGCCCTTTCTCCACAATTGCATACTTTACCAGTTTTCAAACCACACCAGAACTTAAAACGCAATGCTTGTACAGCTGACTTGAAAATAGGTTTGCTAATTTATAAGTGATCGTCACCTTCGGAAAAGTTTTGAACTGTGAAGTCTGTATTTAAAAATTATTTTCAAACTCTGTTTTTCTATAACAACTACATGCCAACATAAATTGTCTCTAAGCCTGAAAAAAGTACTGACTCAGGACATTAACTTTCAACTTCTGTTTGAAATTTTTCCACCAAAGGAATAGCTCTCTACATGACAGTCAGTTTTCACAAATACTTTCAGAAATAACTCATGGGCTGCCAGAGCTCTGCAGACCACGGACTAAAAACAATAGCCTTGGGAAAAGCCATCAGCTTATGAACTGATAAAGATCCTGCTGCCTTCTTTTAATGCAATATAATTAAGATTGTGTTTCCCCAGCTCTATCTGCTCTTAAAAACCAGGAGCGTTTCAGTTCCTTTTGTGGGGTGCTCCGACACTGTTCTTTGTTGGAGGCACTTCCCATATCTACACACAGGCACCTACCAAAGCGCCCAGCACTCTCAAGCAGAGCAACACCAGAAGCAGAGATGTGCACCTTAAGCAAGGTGTGACAGAAATAACGAAGTGCATCAGGCAGCTCTCTTTACCCCAAGTGACCAACATTTGTGAGGAAATTATTTAACTGACTGTGTCACATACGGCTATTCAAATAAAGTAGCCACTGAGCCAATTAGATTCAATGCAGTTAACACCAATAATGCTGCATGTGGAAAATACCTGTACAAGTAAGCACTGGTTGACTAGGTATCTTTTTTTTAATAGGCTAAGAGAGTACTCTTCCAGGATGAGAAAGTTAAAGCCCTGGCACTCTCCAACTAATAAAAGCATGTGGCAAAGTAAAAGTGGTGGTCTTACGTGAAGTGTGACAATTTCAGAGTACCGGGAAAAAACCTGAGAACAAGATGCACTGCTTCTGAAAATCTGTGGACTTCAACGGAGCTGTAACAGCTGCCAGTGTAATCTTCAGACACTAAAACTTTTTGATCTCTCACTGAAATATATTCTAAAACTCCAATACTTCCTTTATCCAAAGGGGACTCACTTAAATGGAAATCATTTATGGTTGAACCGGAGAACTTTTTTTTTATGTAGTATCTCATATAAAACATACAGAAAGACAAACCTTTGTGGTTTAAATCTTTCGTGTCATAGGACTGGGTCACAAAGAGCAAGACACCTCATGACCCGCTCCCCACCCCAGCCCTGTGCTTCTCCCACTGACCTGCAGCTCAGCACCTCACCACTTCTGTGATTAGAAATCTGCTAATTTCCAATCTACTTTGACTAAAAGCCAGTTGAAACCAATCAATGCTTGTGTCAACAGTCTTTTAGTATTAAAGAGAAATAACTCCTCTCAGTTGTTTCATCTCCTCTGCCTACACAGAGCTGTCGCATGTCTCAGCTGTCACACCAGCAGCACGAACCTGCCATGGTCTTGCTTTCTCCTCCTTTAGGCCAGGCTCCTACTTCCAAACACCTGTTAACTCTTGTATATGCTTAATTGAATTTCAGTTATTTTTCATCTAACAGGACCTCAATCATACATGGAGGTCTCTCACCAAGGCTTTGCAGAAGAGTTCTGATACCCTCCTGCCTCTTTGCACCTGTACACCCCTGGGCATGTTTTGTCACCTCTTTACTCCTGCACTTGCTCTGCAGTGTGACAGATACGCGACACTGACTGAGACTCAGTTCTTCCACTGGAAATTATCAGTGGACACTGCAGAATCATAGTGTGCATCCTACTGTGTCCTCTGCAATATCTCTAAACTCCTATGCAAAATGTCTCGGGGTGAAATTTCTTCATGAGTAATATTCAGTGTCAAGGCTCACGAAGACACACCCAGTGACCTACTTCTAATGTTCTCCCACTTGTGTGGTGACAACATCATGATGCTGCTGAAGTCTCTGGAGATCTAAACCAGAGGGGAAAAACCAGTGTGTGACACTTTGGGATGCATCAACGTTTGAAAACACACCATGCTTTCTCATGGGTGTTAAGCAAATGATGGTGAAAACCCCTGTACAGGCCAGAGCACCTTCCCACTGAGGACTGCTGTCCTGTGCTGTGGGTGCATCGCCACTCTTCTTGTGCCATCCTTTCCAGCTGGAGATGCTGGGTAGGCCGTGCTGAGGCAGTGGGTGATGGCAGCCCTGGCCAGCAGGCACATGTCTCTGCTGTGTGTGCAGCAAAGCCACCGGTGTGCCCTACAGTAGCTGCGCTGTCATGGCTGTACGGCTGTGAGGAAATTACAGTGGGGGTGGAAGCCAGCCAGTGAGATTTTGTGGTAAAATAAAGTAAACTTTCCAGTGAGGTATGTATTTTCTACATCCCTTGGCTTCCTGCTGTGGGAGCCATGCCACATGAGAAACCCCATGCTTTTTGACAGACTCTGTTCATGGTTTCTTGGTGGAAAACACACAGCCTGAAGCAGTAAAATCCCAAACTCGTTCTGAGGGGAGGTGAGAGGAAGCAAGGCTGAATGAGGTGCAGGAGTGCGGAAAGGGGAGGATGAGCTGCTGGAGAGGGGTGGACAGCAATGAGACTCCCAACAATGTGACAGCTCAAATGATTTTTCATCAATAACCTGCTGTCTAACCCCTTTCAAATTTCCTGTCTGGATGAGCAGAAGAACAGGGTGCTGATAATTCCCTGAACGATGCTATGGTAACTAAGCATTTGGGTACAACTCCCTCAGCAGCAGTGACAAAGGTGAGCTGAAGCATCTTAAAGCTTTGCCACCATAACCACTAGCAGTTACTGCTGGTGAGGAAGGCTGGTGTGAACATGTCCATCCTGCAACCACTAGCAGTTACTGCTGGTGAGGAAGGCTGGCGTGAACATGTCCATCCTGCAGCAATTTGCAACCCACCCAAAACCAAAACCTACATCCAGAGCCATGCCGGGGCAGGCACTGACACCCGTGCCATGCTCCGCTTGGCCACCTTAGCAGACTGTGGAGGGATGGAGAGGGCTTGTGTTTATGGTGAGGGTATGGTGACATACTGTACCTCTTCCGGCAGGCTGACCACCAGGTCATTTTCCGTCTGCCCTACCAAGGCCTGCAAGAAGTACTCGCTGCAGGCAGCCAGCACAGCCCGGTGGGCGCGGAACTCCTTCCCCTCCACGATCAGTGTCACGTCACAGAGAATGTCCTGCTTCCGCTGGTCATTTAAGCAGAGGAGAATATTGGTACAGTGCACCGTTGACTCATACACATACATGGGGGAGTCAGTCTTCTCATCCACAGACATGCCGTTCACACCCTGCAGGGGAGAAGGGAGGAAGAAAACACAAACAAGGCAGTGAGGAGCAACACAGCCACTGGGCAAATGTGGTGCGATGCGGTGGGATGCTGCCTGATGTCTGGATACCCTCGGACCATGGTCAAGAAGCTCATTAATTCTTTAACCCAAGCAAGTTGCCCGGGAAAGATATCAGGAAGGGTGTCTGTTGCCACTGGCTTTCACTCCACCACCTTTTGATTACCTACTCCCCCCGCCCCCAACAACTTCCCCCCTCAAAACCAAAATAGGGTTTAGATGGACTGCAAAGTGCTTTCCTTCAACCACCTACTATGCATCTGTGATTTTCGATTTAGTAGAGGCAGTAACATGGGGACATGGGAAATTTTAGAAGATTTTAGCAAAGAAAGCAAGAGTGACTGTTGGGTCTTCTAATAGCGAAGAAAAGGGCTTTGTGCTTGCTTCTGTTATTGTCAGACTAAGGGAAAAAACCCTCAAACCCCCAGCCTATTCTCCAGCAGACTGGCAGCACTGGATGTCTACACTGAAGACCTCAGCTCAAGTGAAAGGCAAGGTGAAACCATACCCAACAAAGACAAGCCACTAACTACAGTGACTTCATTTCTCAATCAGAATTAGAGTGATTTTAAGCCTTAAGGGAGAGAGAAAGATGTTTACTGGCTTCAGAAGAAATGTGTTTCCAGATATGACCAAAGCTTACACGCCTTCATCAGTGGTTTAATGTCATTTACAGAAAAGAGCAGTTTCTGAATTCCAGACCCACAGACCCAAGAAAATCCTCTGACCCTTGTGGAGGTCCAGCCCTGGGCAGAGGGCAGCACCTGGGTGCCTGCAGATAAGTCTCTCCCTCCTGACAGTAGAGCAGAGGCTGGAAGAATGTAAGACACCTGCTACAACTGCGTTGAGCTAGGAAGTTCTCTGCCTGACTTTCTGCAATTTCTGACAAACACAGAACTAACTGGCAATGCCTCTGAACACGGGGACTTGACTTGTGGTGGTGATGGTGGTGGGGATCAGCTTTCCCCAACATCCAACACTGCATGAACCTCTGTCACACTTTGAAGTAGCTCTTTTACCCAAAACTTTCTGCCCAACAACAGACTGAATCCTCTTTGCATTATTTTCCCATTTCAGTTTCTCTGAGTAGAAAAGTGTAAAAGCCTGTGCTGTGTCTGAACACACTATGCACCCCAAAAGAAGCCGAACACTCTTGTTTTAGGGCTTACAGGGGAAACAGGATTATTTGTATGTATTATTCTATCTGCTGCTGAAAGGAAAGTCATGCAAATGCACAGACTTCAAGTATTTTAAGTAATTATGTTTCCTTATTGTGAATAACAACCACCTCCTGAGAGGTAAGATTCAGAGGCGTAGAGGGCTACAGGCAACAGACAGCGGTATTTTGTATAATACTGCTGCACCGTAAATGCGATCACTGCAGCAAACAGAAGCAAAATCCCTCCTGTGCTACCCTTTAATGTAGAACTTTGCAGCACTTTCCTTTGCTAGTACAATATACAGGTACACAAGTAGACACAACATGACTTCAAACTATTTCTCTTACCATCAGTTCAAACCAGGGTACCGTTTTCCTACAGTGTCATTTCTCTAATACTCTAATACTAAACAAGAATGGACTTTGGAGGACCCACTTGTTACCTGTAAGTATTTATCTTCCCACCTTTATAGCAGTATTTTTAAGCCAGGGGCTATGATGACCATTTCTGCAAAACAGGTATTTTTGCCAACATTACAAAACTATAGTATTACTGGAAGTCTTAGTAAGATGCTTATGGCTTCTCTTCTACTGGAATTCTCAGTATTTACTGCTGACTCATGCTACACTTCTGAGTACCCAGCTGAAATGTCTACATGAACAGAAAAAAACAACCAACCAACCGACCCAGATTAGCCCTTCACTGACTTTACATCTAGAGAGAAGATACATAGCTGCTTATTGATCTGCATATGGGCAAGGGAGGCAGACACCGGGGGTTTTTATGCTATTGGTTAGATTTCTTTATCAGAAAAAAAAAAAAATCTCCTCATAAATTGAGACTAACGAGAAGAATTGACAGCAATCATTTTATTAGCACTCTAGTAAGATAAAAGAGAAAATGATACTTAGCTCATCCCACTCACAGCTTTCTGTGTAACTCAATTCTGATGCTAACGATAGCGTTATAATGATGTTCTAAGTGGTCACTCTTGCATGCTATGAAATGAATGAGTTTACAAGAACAATCTAGTGGGAAAACCTGAGAGTTGCAAATGACAATGCAAAGGGGAAAGTGTTAATTATTTTTTTCTTTTTTTTCCCAGGCATGTCTTATACCTGTAATGTCTCAGATGATGAAAAAACGTACAAGAAACGTGAAACCTGGCAGGTAATGAGCAGAATGTCAATTATATTTTCAGTGACTTTTAAAAAAAAACAAACAAAAAATGCTGTTTGCCTGAAATTGCAATCCTTTTTTTACAGTAATAGTGCAATTTGTGTGAATCAAACCCTGAATTACTTGGTTACTAATTAGTAATTTCCCACTTTTTAACTACAGCTCTCATCAAGTGTATTTTTAAAAAAAATTCATTGCATGCCCTGTGAAGTGTCGAAAATACCATGGCGTATTTCCCCACTGGCGAGCGAGCCTGCCTCCTATGCTAGGAAACCTGACTGGTGCAGTACTGAGATGCTGGGGCTGTAAATCGCACCTTTGCTCCAGCGGATCCCTAACTACATTCCCAGGAAGGACCTCCACCCAGCTGCTTCTATCGCCATGCTTTCCCAGGGCTACTGTTGTGACTCCAGGGGCTTCCTGGAAGCAGATCCATGCCATGCCCCCTCCGCAGCCCCTGAGAGCCTGCATGGATGCCCTGGTCGATGGCTGCAATCTCAGCCCAACACAGACTTCCCCTGGCTGTGCCCCTGGCTGCTCCAGGAAGCACCCTGAGCCCTGCATTGCGCACAGGGAAGCCAGGGCTGGGCTACCGCTCAGGACCACCTATTTATCAGCTTTTAATGTTTCAACACAAGTGATTTATGGTCTTCCCCTCCCTTCCCTGCCATCGACTGAATAACCTCCAGGCAAGAGGTGTTTCCTCTCCAAGAGGGCTTTATCCTGCATGCAGGACATGAGCAAGACGGTGAAACCCTGCACTGGGAAGTATATTGTTCATTTTCACAGGGAAAGGGTTTAGAGTGCAAAGAGAAAAGGTCACCGTAGGGCTTTGGCATGTAGTAGCAAGAAAATCAGCAGCATTCAAATTTTTTTTTCCCCGCTCCTTGGAAGAGAAAGGCAGGGTTGGGTATTAACTCTGAACTCTGAGGCAAGCTGGGCTGGAAGTCTTTTATACAGTGTTAATTCAAACCCGCATAATTTTTTGCTGAATTCAGTATTACGCTGAGTTTGCAGAACCTTCATGGAAATCATTGCTACACACTTGGTATTTCTTCAAACCGAAGACAGAATGTCTTAGCAAGCCTTTCTCTGGCTCAAAAGAACACGCTGTGCATTTGTTTGCATATAGGTCACCATACTGCCAGAAAATGCCTCTTTGAAACAAAAGTTTCCAGAAACTGGCACGAACTATTGTGGGCAAGGAAAGCACCACTGAATCCTTGCCAAAAAAAGTTGCTGGTAAAGGCCAGCAACTGCAGTGAACTGGAACGTTGCTTACAGGGTCCTTCCACAGTGACAGGTGGGAGATCCCGCTGAGCCTTTCTGCATGGGCAGCTGGGAGGAGGCACATGAAACCTCAGGAGACCAAAAAAGTTGCTCACGGAACATGTGAACCAATTCGGTTTGCAGCATGTCGTCCCTACTGGCTGGTGCACACCCTGAACTCGCCAGGAACTCATAAACACACTGCCTCAGCTGCTACCAAAAATACATTACCTATCACTAAACCCCCCGCTCCGCTCCTGCCTTACGAGACTAGAGAGCAGGCAATGTGCTGTCTGTTTTCAACGGGAAGCATTAGGGGAGAGAAAACCTTATCAAGACAGACCAGAAAGTCTTCATCAGAACTGGGTTAATTACATGAAAAGGTTAAGTCTTGGTTCTTGCAGAGCTACAGAGCCCTTAACCAGGCAAACGATCATTGTGACAAAGCGGCATGGCTTCTGCAAGGGAAAGTCATGTCACTGATGGGCTCTGTTAGAATTCCTGAAGTGTGTCAAATTAGCAGTGAGGAACACTGGTATGCGTAATTAATATTGACTTCCAGAAATCCTTTGACAAAACCTTTACAGAAGGCTGTTAGAGAAGTTCATTTGCCATATGGTGCGAAGTTGCCTCAGACTGGGAATCACTTAGGCTAAACTGTATTCAACAGAGAAGGGATGCAGGGGCAATTTTCAGCAGGTTAACAGTGAAATTCCTGCAGAAACAGAACAGCAGCAGTACTGGCTCACATCTGCCTACGGTCATGCTGTTCCTGAGCAATGCTGGGGCTAAAGCATTGGGCACACTTAGCACTTGTACGGGAGGCTACCCAGCTGTACCAGCACCCTAACAGCAGCCTGCCACTCCTACAAAGAGGTCATTGCGAAGATGGAGCCAGACACTGGGAGCACTTTAAAACAACAGAGTTTTAGACTAGACATAAGGAAAAACTGAGGAACAGGTTGCCTGGAGAGGTTGTGTCATCGCTATTCTTGGAGGTTTTCAAGACCAGACTGGATATAGCACTGAACAACCTGCTCTGATCTCAAAGCTGACCTGCTTTGAGCAGGAGTTTGTGCTAGGAACCTCCTCAGGTCCTTTCCAAAGTGAATTATCTGATGATCCTACACTGATTAATGACCTAGAAGTCCACAGACCATGACAGGGGGACTGAAATGGATAAAATGAGTTCAAATGTTAAAGGTTATAGGGCTTGGTGGGAATTTAAAAAAGACTTAATATAACCAAGAAAAGAATTACTCGACTAACAAGGTAACACACTTAAATCCAGGAGTCTCTTTTATACACAAATGGCAATTAGAGGGGAAAAAAATTTACAGAACGGTTGAGGTTGGAAAGGAACTCTAGATATCTTGTAGTCCAGCCTCCCTGCTCAAAGCAGGGTGACCGAGACAAGACTGCACAGGACTGTGTGTAGCAGGGTTTCAAGTCTCTTCAAAGGTGGAGACCCCACACCATCTCTGGACAACCTGTTGCAGTGTTTGTGTCACAGTGTCGCAGTAAAACAGGAACTCACTGACCCGGAATCTCAATCCCAGTTTGGAGTCTCTCATGAAAAAGACTGGAGACAGACAGACTGTCATAACCTAGAGACAGATATTAGAGATGTGTTTTAATAAGGAGATATATTGTCTAGTTACTTCTGTCGTGTGGTGTCTGTAACTGATTACTGATGTTGAAACAGGGAGAAAAGAAATCCTTAGGAGAACAATGAAAACTATTATTGGCAAGGAAAGAGAGAAACCCCTCCTCAACATGTCAGATCATTTCAATAAACACTACACAAATAATACAAAATAAAAAGGCCAAAGCAGCACTGCTATTTATTGTTTCTCGCGTGGCAAATAGGAGAGGACACCCAAGCAAAACAAGCAAGAGAAATGCAGAATTTGTAAAAAGAAGAGCTGTGATTCTTGACCATAGAAACAAACTGAAACTGTACCCTCTACTCATAGGAAGATGCTTATCTTGCTTTTCCTGAGAGATTCCACATCACTGCAATAAACCATACGTACAACTGACCACTTCTGCATGTTACTGGGCAAAGAACTCACTGCATTTGTAAAAGTATTAGTCACTCCTAACAAAAATATCCAAGGCCACATTATTCAGGGTACATGAATATTCACATGCTTCAGTGCACTAGCCAACAACAAACTGGGCAGAGGAATGTGCCTGTATTATCCCTCTTTGCTGACCTACTAACCGCTGTCTCAGAAACCAATCATTTGATGGATGACAACACAGATGAAAATTCAAATCTATCACCTCCACACATGCCTCCTAGACCCCTTTCCCCCTCTGCCCCCAACTGCAGAAGACAGCAGTGGGCATGCTGTCCTGTGCTCCCCTCGCTTGGAAGGGGCACTGAAGTTGCGTGGGACCAAGCTGTTGAGAGCAAGCAGCAGAAAACATCTGTCCAAAGACTACATGTGTGGGTGTCACTGACACCAGGGGCTCCTGCTCCCACTGGCTCCAGCAGAGCAATGGGTTTAGGACATGAAAAGCCATCAGATGTTCAGCTCGACTCATAGAAGTTGCACAGACTGCAGTGGAAGTGCCTTTGTAGCCTCTCCACGGCAAAACACCAGTGAGGAAGGGGATGGGGGAAAAAGGAACCTGAAGGCATCATCTCATCCCATGAAACAGAAGCTCACTGTGATCCCAGGAGGTGTAAGCAGGACATCAGATCTACAATAGCACACAGAGGACTCCCGACAACTTCATGGTAAAGGCCTGAAAAGGTTTATCAGCATCTCCTCATTATGCCTGTAATACTACATTTTAGCATGGAAGCCAACAGATAACAACTCTGTGATTTCTCATCTAGGAATCGCAATTCCTGACTTGGTGTAAAATGAACCACAGGTTTTGCTTGGAAGCATAAGCTGGAGATCGATCCCATTATATCCTGCTATACAAGGTGACTCCCAGCTTTCTCCTGATTGTGTTAAGAAAGGATCAATACTGAACTGGGGCTATTTTTAGTTCCAGTTTACATTCTTCAAATCAGCTCCCCTAATAGCAAAAAAAAAAGACACCTGGGAATAACTCGAAGTGGTCAGTTTGCACGCATCTAAGGCTTTTTGATCAGAGGTAGCTGGAGAATCCGCATCACAGATCTGCATGCAAACTGACAGTATTTCCGTTCAATAGGATGCAGAGAGTGTGAAAAAATGCTCTTTTGTTCTGAGGTTTTCTAATAATTTTTTTCCCCTAACGATTCCGCAAAAGGTACAAGGAAAAAAATGGGGAGAATGATGATAAAATAATGAAAAACTTGAGAGGAACCTGAACTTCTGACAAATGGCAGCAAAAGCGCATCAGACTTGACAGCTTTTAGGGATAAACATGCACAGTTTTTAAGTGGCAAGTGGGAGGAAAATAATTTTCCAGGCTTCCTTCCCCATCTCCTAATATTTTTTCTGTGAAAAGACTTGTTCTGTGTAATCAACACTTTGGTTTTAAAGAAATTTATCAATAACTGACACTTCAGAGCTCCTAAAATGACCATCCTTGTAATTGGTTATTACGATCTCTCAATTATAGCTATAACAACAAAGGATATGATTATATTGTCACTGCTTTCCTTTGAAAAGAAACTATTGAAGGGCCTAATGATTAATTCACCATTTTTGAGCGCTCACTGTAATGACAGAAGACTATATACAAAGGTCTCTTCAGCAAGCCCATTATTCAATTAATAAATGCTGAATACCGAGCAGTCATAGTCATATGAAACTCCCAAGAATTGTGTGAATTTTTAACCAATTAATTATCAATTACAACATCATAAAACACCAGCACAAAAATAGAAATAACGAAATTTAATTATACATTATTCTTCTTAGTTGCTGCAAATACTATACAAGACTGATTTTGATTAATAATTCATACAGCAATAAAGTATCAGGAAAGATAATTATACTGTGCCACAATTCTCACACTGATTTCTGTAATTACAGATTACAACAGTGTTAGCAATTTAAAAAGGTTAGGGAGCAGTAGTAATTTGCTATGTCATCCTCAGCAATATTAATGTCTTCTTCTCTGAGCACCCCAGATAATTGAAAATAGACTAGCGGGCCGCCAGGCTGCACGGGCTTGCCTCCTGCCAAACATACTGCGGGTGCCAGGGCCATTAGCAACAATATCTTCAGAAACGAGCTTTTCACATTGTTCAAGTAACTTCTGCTGTAAAGCAGAAGATGCGTGGATAGGTGGAAAAGGCGTAGAGCATTCTTGGCCAGCGGCTGTAGAGGTGTTGCTGCTGATAGCAATAGCTGGTGCAAGGCCTTTGCTTGAGCACGAGCGGGAAGGAGGGTATCTAAGAGAAACCCAAGAGAGGATGCAACCACCGGCCCCGCAGAGAGGCAGGTCTGGCTGGGCATACAGCAGGGCCCTGCAGACATCTGGTACCACCTCCTCCAGGCAAGAACTCACATTGCTGAGGAGGCCGCATGGCTCTAACACAGCGAGCGTACAGCCCAGGGAGCACCCTCTGAACTGCTTAACAGCTGCATGTGGTTCAAGGGCCACAAACTGGTCCCCCATGAGCTACACCATGGGCAGCGAGCAGAAGTATCAGTGCCTGGGCTGGCTGCAGAGCTGGGCCATGGGCCCTGTGTCCATATGGCAAGTTTCATGTGCTTTTGAAGTAGAGATGAGAATACTGGGAATTCATTCCTTAGCTTAAACCAACAGCAACAGGGATGCATCCTCCAGACTGTGGAATGGCTGCCTTTGCACAGCTCATACGCTGTCACAGCACAGAAGATCTGATGTAGGAAGTAAGTCCCATTGCAAAAGTCACTTACCAGCTTTGTTATACTGGACCTAGACCCTTCTGCACAACTGGATAGAGACAAGGGAAAAAACAAAAGGGACTCTGATCCCACAGGCTTTTAAACAGAACCGCTGAATATACCTTTTGTCTGTAGCACTTTGGTTACTTAGAATGTTTTTGCTACTGGTAGATTGCACACATAAACAGAAATGTACCACAGCTTCATTTCTGCAATGGATCTTGGGTTTTGTTTGTTTTGTTTTGGGTGTTTTGTTGTTGTTATTGTTGTTGTTGTTGTTTTTTTTTAATTAGTGTCAGGATACCCATAGTCCCCACGATGAATGTTTATTTAAACCCCAGGTGTCTACTCTAAAGAACTGTGCTTCAGGTTGTTCAGAGATTTGTACCATAAGGAGGCAGGGATTCCCGGTGGAGGTTGCTTTGAAGAGTCCAAATAGATTTATGTTCCACATACAGATAAAACCTATTTCTTGACTTCACAGGGTTGTGGTGTTACTGTTTTTTGAGAGAGAGTAATGCAGCTGAACAAGGTAATGACAGCTCACAGTCTTTAGGGACTTTAGTTAACATGCAAATAATGGTTATGCATGGTACATGCATTGACATATACATTCTATACAGGCCTACTAGGCAAAGTATACATGTGCACCTTTTTATGACTCAGGAAAAATTGTATAATTGTACTACTAATTGTCCTACACTCAGTAAGTCAGACTTCATTTAACATGCATGTTCAACATCCTTTAAATATAAGCAATGATACCTTCAGGAGAGAGGCACAGTAGAGGGGGAAGGCATAGACCAGGTAGGAAAACAGAAGGAACAACAGAAGAACTGTCTTCTATGCTCATTTCGCAGAAGCCACTCAACTGACGTATATGTACGCTGAAAGTTAGAAACACAGAAGAACTCTTCCCTGATACAGTGTCTCTTCTCATGGCTCTCACATTGCTCTTTACTCAGTAGCTGGCTATGGTGAAGGGGACTGGAACCAAGTCTGCTACTCAAAGTAGCTTATTCAAAGCAGAGTGGGAATGGCCAACACTGAAACAGTGCCAGGAAACCACCAAGCAAAACAAACGACGTATGTTTTTCTGAAGTGCTCAATGGCTTCAGGACCTTGGGGAAAAGACATAACCTTTTGGGTTATTCTTGGGTAAGCTGAATTGCCACATTAAAGAATCAGAGAGGGAAAAATGAAGCACTGATTTGTTCTTACCTTGCCCTCCAGCTTGGCAAGCTCTCTGAAAAGTTTTAAGGTCTCCACACAAATGGAAGCTGGAAGTTCTGTCAAGGGCCCACCAGATTTACGTCCTGCCTTGCTTGCTTTAAATGAGCATTTGAGGGCTTTGGTTGAGGAGTGATACAGTGATACGGCTTTCACCTTTTTCCTAAACATTCAATTTACATGTGTGTCTATGGGTGCACGTGCACGTGTACGCATCTACAATTTGCAGTATGATGCCATCTGAAATGATGAAATTGCTGAAGCACAAATGGTTTATGAAGTATTTAGGTCACTTGCCAGTATGGCAATACTTTGGGATAGTAAAGAATGTGTCTCTCTATTTTCAGTCTCTTTTGCTAATATGAGAACAAAGGCCAGGCAGATATTGACCCAATACCACCAGTGTTTGGTAGCTACAAATTAAGAACAGCAGCACTGTTCT
The DNA here is from genome assembly GCF_023638135.1 of Falco biarmicus. Classification (NCBI taxonomy): domain Eukaryota; kingdom Metazoa; phylum Chordata; class Aves; order Falconiformes; family Falconidae; genus Falco; species Falco biarmicus. Next base: position 4,467,319 of record NC_079293.1, on the reverse strand, counting down.
GCTCCTTTTAGCTGCCTTTTAATGTGAAAGATTATGCCAACAAGTTATCTAAGTAAAAGCTATTGATTTCCCTTCTGCTTTATTCTCAAGAAAGCCCAGCCTTTAAAAACTCCAGTAGAGTTCAGTGCTGAAGCTCTGTACTTGACATTTTAGCTTGCTATCAAATGAACATTGGTTTTGATTTTTTTTTCCGGAGGAAAATAGAAAAGTTGTCTCCTGAAATTTTATCTCATGGTTGATTTTCTCTTCACTTCTCAAGCTGTGCTAATCACTGCTTTTCCAGCTTATCTGCAGAACTGGTGGAAGAAGTTCTGTCTGCATGAGAGGGTATATCCAAAACCACTGCTAACAGCTTTGAGTACTCGAATTTTAGAGGTTGCAAAAATGACAGAAACCCATTTCCTCCTGTCATACTACATAGTCATTATGGGATAAACCTGCTCTCTCTTTTTTCCCTTTCTCTCCACTCCCCCCACCCCACCCCCCAAAAAGAAAAAAAAAAAAAAAAAAAGCAAGCTCTTCATCTTTGGTGCAAGTTAGCAGGTGTTCAGAATATCCTTCACGTTTCCTTGGGATGCAAACTGACATGTCCTTTGGAACACGTCTATTGTGATTAATGTGTGAAGACCAGGAGCGCATGCAGTAGGTCACTGGGTTAAATTTGGGACAGATTTTCATAGGGTGTAACTCTGCACCTTCTGCTCTTGGGAAAGAATACAGGTGTCTCCTTCTCCTTAGAGACCGGGCCGCTATCTGCTTCTGCAGCGTTTTCTACAACCAAATTGATACCAACAATGGTGTTCTCTTTGACAACATATGTACTGAAGGAAAAATAGTTCCTTATGATTAAATCATAGATTTTTACTAATCTAAAAATAAATGAGTAAATAAATAAATAACTTCTAGTGACTACTGCATTAGGATCCACAGATTTACAGCTCTGAACCTTGGAAGGCCTATCAACACATGCAAAAAACAATTTTCACATGTTTTTCTAACCATCAAATCTGATTGTCACTGAAATGACTATTTAGAAACTCTCAGAGCACGTGCCAAAGGGATACCTGGGTTATGCCATGGGATCCTGACAGTGGTTTTGACACTGCAAGCACCTGAGAATTGCCATTTTATTAATGGAAGGTTTAAGCAAGGGCTGCGAGTCTTCTCATGATCCTCAGTCTGCTCTTATTCTGGAACTAAACTGCCTTTCCTGTTGTAGACAATAAATCACGCCATGGAGGAAGGCGCACGGAAAGCAATCACTTCTGCTGCCGACACCTACCGGGCTACAGCTGGGGTAAGGGGAGGATGTGAGAGAAATGGGCACTGTGACCAAGTGCAACTGCAGCCCGGAGGAGCCCAGAGTGAAAGAAAAGATGTGATGCATTTGGGTCCTGGTTCTGAGGGAAGTACAGCCAACCGAGCACCTGCAGTAGAGGACTGCAAAGACAACAGAAGGCAAAGACAAGCTTTCTAAGATCCAGAGGAGCTTATGAAATCTTCTTTGCCGTGGTAAAGAATGAGGGATTAAAGCTGCAAAGGCTGCTATAAGAAGAACGTGGATTTAATCTTTGTTTGAGGATACTTATTATTTGTTGAGCTTTTCATGCAGCTTTTTGAAGTTTGTTTGCTTTCTTTGCCTCCCCCCCGCCCCGAACTACCATGTACTCAACACGCTTAAAGCTGCAAAAGCCATCAAATCAAATCAAGTGGGAGATTAACATGCAAAACCAAAAACTAAGCCACACTTTATCCCAGGGAGTGGCTTGATTATTTCAGTTTTAATTAGCGCACTCTGTCATGGGAGTTTTAATCTCAGGGCATTCCTTACACAGTTCACAAGCCTGAAAGGCAGAATCTGGCCTCCTAAAGGCAGCATCAACAGTTGCCTTTATCATGCAGACTTGAATCCCAACAGACCACAGAAAACCAGTGGTTTGACAAGCTGTCTCTTTAACTGTTACTGGAATTACCTATACCTTTAGCCTCCAAGTTCTCTCTTGACAGATCCTGAAATAGCTGTTCCGCTATTTTACCCTGGACTGACGTCAAGCTAAAACAGCCTTCAGTTCCCCGGGATATCCCTTTTATCTTTTCGAAATACCGGAAATACAGTTGGCAGCCCTCCAATTTTCTGGAATTTCCCCTGTTTCCCAAGATTTATTATAAATTAACAGCCACTTAACAGAGCTTTTCAGCTACCTCCTTTAAGATTCCTAGATGTAAAAATTACTAGGATGTGAAAATACTTAATTTCAACCACTCTTGCCTGTCTCAGATCCTCCTTTGCTACAAGCAGCAAACTTTCTCTTCTTTCCACATCATGACACAGGATGGACACTTGCACTGTTTCAAATACAAAAACCATCTAGGGAACATTTCTACCTTTTCTATTTTCCTTTTTTGATATTCAATTAATTAATGTTTTATCACAACTTCTATTTCTTCATTTAACCGTAATGGCTTCTCATTAGAGCAACGTTTTTTTGTTATTGATGGCAGTGTAAAATTATAATTTTGAGCAGCTGGCAGAATATTCTTCAACAATTCCCAGTGTGTTCAACGCTTTTAACTTTAAATGTAATGTTATGCCAACACAACAGGTTCTAACTTTGGAAAACATCTTTCTCAGTTCTGAGTACAGTGCATGCATAAATTGATGTTCTCCTGGGAGGTGGTGTACTCCGCTTGCACAAGGTCACATTATTTAAGACTGTCCACAAATAATAGCATTTGACAAACTGCTTCCCTTCTTGCTTCATTTTCTCATGCAACAAGATGCAAACCTTTATTTTCCAGTCTGTTTTTAAGAGAACTGCTCCCACTGAAACTCTCTTGGATTCCTGCTCATGTGCCACTCTCTCCAATGCCTCTCCCGTAACGCTAAGAACCTGGCTAATAAAAAGTCAAACGGTGATTCTTGTACAACACGCATGGTTTAGATGTACGTATAACGAAAGCACCACATAAGGGTGGTTTATGCGGTTGGGTATTCACTGATGTCACTCTCTCCCTCTGTGATTAATTTACAGCCCCCATTTGCTCATCCGTCTTCAAGGGGAATGTACTATTGGTAGAGCAAGAGGCCACCAAACGCAGACATTCCCCAGAGGCCCTGCAGCCCACAGCTTGGAGACCCACGAAATCCCAAGCCGTTCTCCACCCTCAGCAGCATGGTGAGTGCAGCCTGCTGCTACCTTCTGCCTTCCCTCTCACACGGCGACAGGCGCTCCACCTGACTGTGCCACATCCGAGGGCAACACAAAACAAATCAGTAAGGACCTTGTCCCCACAGAGGCCTCAGCATTGCCACACGACTTTCAGGACCACGGCAGGTCTGCTCAGGGCTGTGTTTCAGCCAGCTGTGACCTATGGAAGCTTTGCCTGGCTGATGAAACATACCCCATACCTACAGACTGGACAATCTTTAAGAGGTAATGATATTTGATGTACAAGCAAATGCTTTTTTTTTCTGAGAAGAAACAAGTGTGTGTGCTTTTTCTGATGTGAATTGAGAAGCTACATTCTCCACAGATCTTGGAGACACGCAATTAAAGACTGTCAAATTTGCATGCACATAGGATCCAAGTGAAGGCTGAACAGGCAATGTTACAACATTTCTCGCTTGACTTGATAACCTTATATTCTTTTAACAGCTTCTGTGCCTATTTTCCTTACCTTAAACAAACTATAGGTGCCACTGTGTAACCTGACGCTGGAGCCCACGTGGGTCAGGAGCCACAAGATTTCTGCCTCCCGAGCAGCGCTGGCTGACCACCGCCACTGGTTGCAAAATCACAACCCAGCAGCCTGCAACGCCACACTGAATACGGATGGAGCGAGCAGAGCACAGCTCTGCAGGTCCCCCTGGTTTGTCAGAAACCAGATTTCCAAGGCAGCATCGAACAGAAGCTATCACTGCCCTGGGCTTTCTTTTCCAAAGTTTCTGGCTGGTTAGATGGATTTCCATGGGAATAGCAACAACAACAGCTGCACCTGTGGCCCCAAACCCACACTCCCCAGCTGAGATCTCATCTCTTTGCTCCACAGCATGGGGGCACCAGAACTTTAGAAGAGCTCAAAAAACCACTGAACATCGGAAAATCAACACATAATTTCAAGCCTTATTTTCCTTTTTACTTCCCCCTCTGCTGAAACACGTTGGCGGTGGTTTTCCAACTACAGGCTGAGAGAACATCACAGCAAGGAAACTGTGACCCTGTGCACCTGAAGTCTGGCAAACCTACTTGGTTCAAAATGAAGGCTTTGTAGAGGGAAATGACAAGCTACAAGGCAGGCAGTCCCACTTGTGCTGCACATGTAGAGTGAGAAGCACTGGGAGGTCTACATGCAACAGGACTTAGCTGGCACATTCCAGCACTTTTTTGGCAAGGTGTCGAGTGCCTTTAATCCGTGCCCTTTAATGAGATTTGAGATCCCCTGCAACAAGCGGGATCAAGCCATAAAAGCATGAAGGAGATTAAACTACAGATTAATAATTATACAGTAGAAACAATCTGGGATGAAAGAAAGCTCTTTTGCTCCATTGGAGATTGACATGTTTATGTATAAAGTGGGGGATCTATAAAGCTTATTGATTAGTATTTCAAACGAAACTAATCTAAAAGCATTACTAATTATTAACTGAAATATGTAATACAAATAGCATGCTAGGAAACAATCAATACTTCCCAGTGCTCGTAACCCCCTACAGCAATTTCTGTGCTAAAAAGGGGACCAAGCCTAGATGGCAAACCCTAGTGTTTGCCAGGGAGTTTTGTCTCTCCATATACACAGAAGAGAACAGTCTGCAACGTAAAAGCAGGCACACTTTTTTTTTGCTTCTTCCCCCTCAGCTCCTGCCTACACTAACTGTACCTAACCCATACTGCAGGATGCAGTAAGAAATAAATAATTTTGAAAAATCACTCCACAAATCTAACTAAAGCAATGTATTGTGTTTCTTGGACTGTCAGAAGAATGCAAATATTGTTATGCAGGACCAAATCCAGCCTTCTTAGATAAACTTGACCACATAGCGACATAGCTTCATGGAGGGAAGAGCCAATTTTCTACTATCAGACTAAATGAAGATTTTGCCATTAAAACAATTCAAGTCTTGTAGAAATAGACTCAGTTAACGTATATTTATTGGAAGTCAAGATCAGGTAAGTATATTTACAGATTCGTGCCATTACTTTAAGAATTGAAGTCCTAGTACACTACAGTTCAGCTACAAGCCCAAATGAATGTTAAATAGCTTTAAAAATACTTGTTGCTCGATGAAATACAGGACAGTCACTACTTTGTTATGAATAACATGATGCTTTTCATCACACCATACTATGCTCCAATATAGTGTCTTAAAAATAGAGATGAATTTGCATGTGCATATAGTTGTATATGTATATACAGGTACACAGACATGCGTGTATATATATATGTGCACACATATGCACAATGTTTAATTAGTAGCCCTCAGAAAATATGTATCACTGTCACTGCATGTTTCTGGAATAGCCCATGTTGCCTGGCATGAGTTTTTGAACATTAAAAATTGACATCTCTTGGGCCAGTCCTATCAACCCAGACTTATTTCAAGGAGGAAACGCTCCTTTAACTCTGTACAAATTAGGTGGGCCAGTATTATTTGCAGCTGTTACTGTGTGCATTTCTCACCTGACGTACACATGCGCGCACACATTCTTCTCTGTGGCATGTAGCAAGAATTTTTCCGAAAGGAACATAAAAGCAAGAGGAGAAATTAAAATCATGAGAAGGATGTTTGTGCAAATGCTTTCAGTAATAAAGGAGGAAAGAGATGTGTGAAAGAAGCTCTGAAACGGGACTAATCCAGAGGCAATGGCAAAAAATTGAAGGGATGGGGAAGAGCCAGAAGCAACATCCACAAGGATGCTAAAAATTGTGTTACTATGGATGTGTGGAAGTATTCAAGACAAAAGAAGGAAAAGGACCAGGCTTACCTCAGAGAGAGAGAGGAGGCTGACGAGGCTGAGGGCTTATGGATCAAGAGTTACGCAGAAGGAAAGGTGGAGGAAGGATGGCTGGAGAACTTTCAAGGCAGAAGGGCCTGTAGTAAGGGCGCAGGAGCCCAGTCCTGGCCCCCTTGCCTCCAGGGGGGTGGAGGGGCAGAAGTGAGAACAGGGAAACAAATAATGGGAAAGAGTGGCTATTTTCCCATATTTTCAGTGAGCACAAAGAAACTGAAGAAGCCAGAGATAAAGCCATTGCATACTACCAACGAGTGTGTAAGGACGCTTGGATGGAGCAGAAAAGAGTAGATGGGCAGCAGAGAGAGGCTGCGCCACCCAGAACAGAGAGAGGAATGACTGCCAAGGAGCTGGAAAGCGCAGTGGGAATGGAGGTGACACCAAGAGAAAAGGTCCCCAGAAATGGTCCGTTCCCCCACTGAGAGGTGGGGTGATGTTGGGAGGCGAGGGGAGGGAAAGTTGCAAGCACTCAGAGAAGCAAACAGGGAGAAGTGTAGAAGTAGAGAAGAGACGAGAGGGGCGAGGTAATCGCTGGTGAGAGGCTGGAGAGTGGATGAGGACACAGCGCCAAGAGACAATAATCCAGCTGATAAGAGCATTAGGCCCAAGAGATGTCAAGCAAAAGGCAGAGAGCAGAAGAGGCTATGGAGGTGGCAAGAAGAGCTTGAGCTTAAAATAAAACTGTTAAGCTCTCCGAATGCACCAGCCATACGCTTCTGCTCTGCCTGGTTCCTCTCTCATTGTGCCACCGGAGACAGACTACCTTATGGCAGGGAGCAAACAAAAATCCAGCCACCCTCAGGCTGATCCTGGAGCAGCAACAGAATAGAAAAGACGCAAAATAAAAGCAGGCTGACAATAGCTGCCTGTGGATAAAAAGGAGGCTTTTAGCACAGCTGTGTGGCTATATTTGATTTAAGTGGGCTTCTTCATGCAAAACAGAGACACAGCAGTGCAAATGCTTTGTAAAGAAAGCACTGTGGACCGAAACTCCTGCACATTAGAAAGACAGAAAGGAAACGCTGATGTCCTGGGCCACACCAGGATGCATATGGACCTGGGAATCCTGGCCCAGGCAGCCAGCACAAAGGCGCCTGCACTGCACCGTCCCCATGCAAGGCAGTGCTATGCCCAGTGATGTGAGGACTGATGTATACAAAGCCCGAAGTGCCTTCTTAGGTGGCTTAGTATTTTGAATTTGAGTTTGACAACCCCTTGTAAAAAAAAAAAAAAAAGCTTGCCTCCTCAAGAAAATGACTACCAAATACTGTAAAAATCCTGTTCTTTGGGACAAAGAAATCCACTTCCAAATTAAGGAACAAAACACAGTAGCCCTGATTACACACTACACATTTCCGTAATTGTTCTTTTTCTAGTAGCAAGTAATTAATCTTGTGTTAGAGCCTGAAAAGTCCCTACTAGTTTTTGAACTTGCAGACAGCTGGAAAATGCCTACTTAGGCTAGTGTGCACATCTTTGAGTAATTCTTACTTGCTAATTACTCATCTAGAAGCTGCCAAGAGCTATTCTAACATTTTGCTAACTAGCAAGGTATATCACATCACATTATCATGTATCATGTGAATTAACAACAGGATGCTGGTGAAGTGATGGGATAAAAATCAGGTAGTTGAGAAAAAAAATTAAAGCTAATTGATTTGCAACAACAACAAAAAAATAATCTGTGGTACGCAAACAGTGTTTCAGAAACGAAGAACACGGCTGGAGAACAAAAAACAAAAGCGAAACTAGGATTTGCAGAAGTTGTCAGAGTAGATTCCTGTTCTTGGTGACAGATGAGACTGAAGCCTGGGACCCCTTGCAAACGAGACTTGCTAATACTCCACCAACCCACTGCAACCAGAGCAATATTCCTCTCTGCAACACAACAGATGTGATTCAAACTGGCAAGCCCTCGCACATAAAAGCACAATGCTTTCCCATGCTCAGTGAGGTTTCTGCAATTTTCATCGTAGTGGCCCAGAGGGAATTCCAGTTTGCTGTGTGCAGGAAGCTCACTGGTGCTCCTGCATTGCAGAGCAGACCCTGCCATGGCTGAAGGGGCACCAAAGGGCACCAAGCAAGTGCTGCTGAAGGAACACCCTCAAGGTGGATCCGCCGGTGGCACAGGCATCCCGTGCAGCCCTTGGGCCTTTGTGGGAGGTGGGGGGAGGCAGCCTGGAGGGGAATCAAAGAAGCACCTTTATACATGTGCATGCACATTAACTGCAGTGAGCTGATGCAGGATTTGCAACAGGAACAGCTGCCCTGAAAGTGGCAAAGGCAAGTTATTATCAGGATGAACATCCTTACGCAGCATCTCAGGGGAGACTCTGGCCACCTTTAATCAAATGTCTTTTTCCTGGAATGCTGTTAAGCTGTGGTCATCAATCCCATTTAAGGGAACGGAAAGAAGGCTTTGTATCACCACCTTCCCTCCTCACTCGATGTGACATAAAATACTGGCACATCAGCGCAGGCAAAAGAAACAGAGCCTGGCTGACAATGGTCACACTCACGTATTTATTAAGCAGCCCGGGGACAGCGGCACCAGGAGCAGAAGATGACTATGCAGCTTGTTCATCGAATGCCTGCAGCAGCAGCTTCCTGCTACTGAAGAGGTTTCCTTGAAATACCTCCATAAACGCTCTGCAACCAAAATGCAAAAGCAGCCACTTGCCTTGTTCCGATTGTCCACTTGAACTTTTTGAGAAGGTTGCATGTATTTACCAGCAGTCTGCAGTGCTGTGTTGCCAGCCGACTTGGGGCAGAACGACTGCAGAACCTGACTGTGGTACTTACACGATCCACGCATGGCTTTGCCCCTCATTCCTCAAAAGGGCACGTAGGGAGACCCAGCAGTACCCCCATGCCCTGGCAGGCTGCGGGGGCAGGCAGATCACCATCGGGTGGTTAGGAGCTTGTGCTGCCGCTGCCAGGGCTGTAGGTAAGGCAGAGGTGGTTACCTTGACTTCTTGGCTACTCATCCAGATTGGTAAAATCAGTTAAAGGACAAGGCGATTTTCGTGATCGTTATGGCCTAGACAGGGGCTGGAATTTGACCCACGTTGGTCATTCAGACGTTTCACTGCTGGGCACTGCTACAGGGTTTAGCGTTGCTGCTGCCTTCAGTCTCTTTCCACAGCTTCATCTTGTCTGTGCTCTGTATACATAAGCACACACAGACCCTGAGACTCACAGTGAACCCTTGTAATTCCGGCTGTCAGCAGCTGATGTGGAGTCAGAAAAAAAAAACATCCTTCAGCAAGAGGTCGCGTCTATAAATATGGCAAAACTAATTATCCCAAGAAGGGTTCTCCTTCCTCTTAAAATTAGCAGTGTATACAGTCGGATATCTCAATGTAAACACATCGCTCTGAATTTCACCAGCTTCACCATCAAGCACTGCTGCACTGCTATGGAATGAAAAGTATGAATCCTGTACGAGGTCTCTAACAGATACGAAATCTGACAAGTGAAAAGTTTTACTGTAGTGTTTTTAAAAGAGTGAAATTAGAGAGAAAAAGTGTGAAGCCTAAAACCAGCAAGACACCAAAAGTTACAAGAGAAGTACAAATGGTGCGTTAACAAGAGAAATATTAAATGTGTGCATGTGAGAAACGGGTAAGATAGGTGAAGACCTTCCTGTGACCAAGGCAGTGGGCAAGCTCCAACCGAGAGTCCAGGAGAGAAAAAGGGCAGGTAGTCGTAAGACAGGACAAGGGAGCCGATGCTATCCTGGGTTCAAGAACAGGAAGTCTTTCCAGAAAAACTGCTCTGGGTAGTTTTAAGTAATTATCTATAAAATATAGGGCAAGAAAGAGCCTCCAGGACCAGGCAGACCTGGGGACTATGTAAGCCACATCTCGCAAGCCAGAAGAGCTCAGAAACATCCTTGCTAGGGCATATCCTTGCTAGGGATGCTTTTTTTTTAATTTTTTTTTTTGAGGGGGGGGGGAGGGAAATTTTGCTTCATTATTTCAAGTCTGGTTTTAAGTAAATACTTCTTTAATCCTTAAAGGCATCCCTTAAATCTCCTCTAGTTTCCTGGTTTTTCAGAGACAAAAGCAGAGTGCTGCATTCACTCAAGTATGGTTGTCCCTCAAACTGGTGAACGGGACATCTCCTGCAGTTCCCAGTGGGGCTACACAGATCTGCAGTAGCAAAAGGATAATGAGATGCATACTCCCTCATATTTAACAAAGGAGCCTGTACGAAAGAGTTGTCTTCCAGTGACCACTGCTAGACTGGAAAGCCCTTTAGCATGCAGTTGGAGGGTGGAAAGAAAGGCAGAATGAATCATGAATGAGCAAATAAGGTTATGGGACACCCCCACACTTTTCCATTTCAGCTCTGTAAAGTTCAGCTATACCCAGGTGGTGCTACTGGAACCCCCATCCAGAGAGAGAGAACTGAGCAAGTCTGAATCAATCAGATCCTGTCTAAGAATTGAGCAAAATCCTGCAACACAACAGAGGATGGAGAAGTTGTCATCATTTACGCAGGAATAACAAAGAAAGGCGAGTCTGGCAACCTTATCCTAAACAAAGAAATAATCAGGTGAGCTTCACCCAGCACAGTTGTTGGGAGAAAAGGTCAGATTTCTGAGCAGAAAATTGACTTGTCTCCCAAACCCTTCCCATGTCCTCAGGTACAGAAGCACTGCCAGCTTCTGCAGAGGAAGCCTGCCCTGGAGCTCCACAGGAGCAGAAAGGGGGACATGACAAGTGCCATAGGCAAATTTTTGCAGCAAAGGAGCAACTACTGCTTAACCAATGCAAAACGACAGCCTCAAACGCTCGTGCAATGATGAAGCATCAGCAAAAGCCAAATGGGAGATGAACAGAAACACGCTCTCACATCCAGAGCCATCTGTCCCTCTTCCCTCATTCTTGTTGTTTTACAAATTGACCTACTGTTCCAAATCCCAGATTTTCAGAAACAGCACTGGCTGAAGGTATTACTGGGAAAAACGATCAGTGTCAGCTAACCAATGTAACTGAGGAACTCTTTCCAGGAGGCTGAGGCAGTGATGACAGAAACTGGAAAACCAAAATGCCAGGGAGGGGGAAGCATGGGACACTTGGATACACAGGCAAGAAGCAGCAGGACCAACATTTGACAGTGCAAGTGGTGTTCTCTTCTGCTGAAAGCAATTGAGAAGTTTGCTTAGCAAAGATGATTCCTGTTTTTTGGTATAAATGGTGTATTTCAGAGGACAAACAACCATCCCTTCCCGACTCTCCAGACTGGCCTCAGAGTAAAGGAGATAAGAATACTCAGGAGATTCCTAAAATCTATTACTATACCAAATAAATAGCTAGTAATCTCCTGTGAACTGAAAATCCCTTTGCCTATTCCCAAACAATTACTGCCTCCCCACCCTGTACAAAGATAAATTTCCTCTCCAAGGTAATTTTTAATATTTTAAGTAGGCTTGGTAATGGCAACCCTGTTACTTTAATATCCTCAGAGACCCTTACCATCTCTCCCTGTTGAGGTTTTCCACAAAGCACCCATCCTCATAGTTTTTTAGTCTTTTGAGCCCTTAATTTCCTATTAGATTGGCATGTCTTCATTGGCCTGACTAGTTTTACTGTGTGTTTCAATCGGTGGTGAGTGAGTAACCCCCTCGCAAGGCTTTTGGGGGGGATTTCCTCCCAGCACTGCCAAAGGAGCCACGACTTGATGCGTGTCCTCCCCCACCTTGGCGCTCCCTCTCCCTTTGAAATGGGGAAAAAGGAAAACTAGAAAACGCAACAGATGGTCTGAAATCCTCTTCCTGTGAAAACCATCACTACGGCAGCTAGCTTAGGCAATATTTCAAATATTTCCGCATGTACCAACAGCGGTATCCATGACTAGGGAAGACGAGGAGACTGCTTGTCAAACTCCCCCATAGGCACACTGTTTCCAGTAGCCTAGTCCTCTTGTTGAAGGCTCTCTTCCCTACTATAAATCCAATAAGAAAACTAATCTTCTCCAGATTTAAAGCTGACAGGTGGTACATGCATAATTAAAGATGACCTAACAGAGAATGCTCTCGTTTCTGGCATATTATCAGACACTTAAGCAAAGCAATTATCAGTAAGCAATCTTTTCTGTCAACAGAGATTGGATGAAACATTTTGGCAGTCAGGAAGATACTGTAACAATGATACACACGTATTTGCAAATACTTCAGCAATATAACATAGGCTTAAATCTCTCCTGTCTCAGAGGAATGCCTTCATCACCTATGGAGGACTACAGTAACTTCTTCTCACATTTCTGTGTTCCCCTGTGCTACTTCCATGGACTCATGGTAAATACTGCACAGCCTCCACCTTGCTCCTACTCACGTCAACCTCTTCCTTCAACTCACCTGCACTCCCTACAAATCCTGCCGTTCCTCCCCACCTAGTCTTCCTGTCCTCCCTAGCTCCCACACCCCTTAGACCTGCACTAGCTGGTAGATGGTTGATTTGTCCCCCAGGGAACCCTGTCCTACTGCTTTTTTTTTTTCTGCAAAAAGCAAGCAAAACCCCAGAAAACTTGTCCTTCCTCTTCCTTACTCAAAAGCAAACAAAAATCCAGCTCCTCCAGCAAAACCCGGTGAAGCCTCCCCCAAATGCCCTCTTCTTCACCCGCAGGTAGCAGCCACCTGCGGCGTGTCAGCGCTATGTCACTCTCTTTGTCCTCATTATAGCTCTTGTGACATGAACACCTGTGGGGAGGAATTACAGGCCTCATATGTTACGACGGACTGTGCCTGTTGTGAAGAACCACGTCTTACTCATTGTGGACCATGAGCTGAACACCTTTCCCCTGGGAGCTGTGAAGGTGGAAGAGATGCCTTGCTCTGCCCAGCTTATAGAGGGGGCAAGTGCAAGCGAAGATTGGTGGGGAATTTTATGTGGAATCAACCCAAAAGTCTATGCTAGAACTAGGAACATCTTCCCTGCTTTTTGGTTGAACAAGCAGATGGCATTGCCTCCCAAAATAGCAATGTCACCCATGCAGTTTGAAAGAGGCAGAAACTTTTTAACCTAAACTCTTAAAAAGCTTCCTTCAAGCAGTGTTTTGCCATGAATCCAGAAAGCGTTCTGTGCCTTTTTTTTCCCCTCCTAAGAAGGGATTTTTAAAAAAGGATCTTTTGGGGAAGAAAAACAGGCAGAGCAAAAAATAATTAGGAAAAGGAAAGCCTAAAAAGGTGAGTGGTTTTCTTAATTTGGGGGAAATTAGGATTGTGAGAAGCATTATAAACCATAATTACATACACACATGGGACTGCACTTTACCTTACAAAAGAGCTGCTCTTAGGGTATAAAATTGCTTTAATATTGCACTAAGACAAGTGTTTTTTAAAAAAAGACTTATGATAATGGATTTTCAAAGCAAAAGTAAAGCTGCTTTTCCCTGAGAACAGGGCTTTAGAGCAGGGAAACTTCACAATGCCAGTGGTGTGCGTTTTGCTGCATTTCACAAGATCTCTCATTATTTAAATTCCAATGTATTTATGTCATACATGGATAAACGATCTTATTGTTCAGAACATGTCTTTATATGAACATCTCTGCTGTTAGAACTAGTGCTGTTTTGCCTTTCCCCCCCACTCTCCTTACCAAGACAGAACAAAAGTCTCTTTTACTGCAGTTTTGGGAACTTCATGCAAATGGCAGTTTTTACACATCAATCGTCAGTTTAATAACACTAATGATAAGAGGGGAATTAATGGTAATGGGCTGACTTTTTGGCAAGCAAATCAGAGTTTATAGAGAAGTTTCTGCTATGTCAAACTTCACAGCCATGTGTTATCAAAAGCACTAGCAGTGAGAATTAAGATTAAACCACTGACTCATTAGCAAGCTGGGCTTGCTAACCACAACGTTTCTGCACAAAGGTTGATTATTTAGAAATGCGTTGTACAAGATAGGAAGTCTTGGTAGTCTTCTGGGACAGCGGAGAGCCATTTACATAACAAAATCCATTTGCCAGGGGATATAGATCTGACTGAGGAGGCTCTGTATCTCCCTCAGTTAAAGCAATACCGGTTAGTCTCTCATTCCTCCCCAAGGCACAGAGCGTGGTCACTCCTTCTCCTGTTCCACCCCACTCTTGCAATTGTGGTAATTTGCAGCATTTGAAGTCCAGTCCTGCACCCACCGCTCCCCATGCGTGACCCTGGTGACTTCACAGGTGCTGCTTACAGGCGCTCGTGCCACAAGACCAGCGTGGGAAGAGGAAAACGGCATCATATGGAGAGCTGGGGCAGCGAGAACAAACGGGTCTTCTGTGGATTGACGGACGACTACAAAGAGCCACATTTTGAAAACATGGCTCAATCATGACCGCAGGAATGACACTGAATATAAGAAAAAGCATATGCTTCCCCAACACGCGAAAAAAGAAAGATATGTCAGAATGCCAGGTTTTGACACAAAATACCACGGGAGAAGTGAGCGACAGCAGATTTTCAGTAATACTACAAATGGGTGCTTAAGCAGGCATAGTAGTTTCCCATGGTAATGACGGTCTAAGGACAAGCTTCATATCTCTTAGATGTTAACTGTTTCACCCCGACAGACAGACACAGTCCCACACTCCAGCCCAGTTCTAATGCGGGAAATGCAGATACAAATTACACTTTGCTTCCTCCCACTCACCTTTGGCTATGATCAGGACTGGCTAATAAATTGCTCTAATATTGAATCCCATCCCACCTAGGGCATCTCCTTTTCCACGCATGCCTCACCGCTTTTTCACACTGCCTGTAGGTTTGATGCTATGGTTTCCAGCTATGGGCTGTAAGGACTGAATCCCGCATCCTGAGGAGGATGGGCCATTCCCATGGAAGCATTTAAACCACAACGTCTCCGGAGTCGATACCCTTCAGTTTGGCTGTATTTCCTGGCTAATGCCCCCACAACTTGAAATGGTATTTCCAGGCAAAGAAACCTATGCTAAGGACTGCTGATGTATCTGCGCTGCATGTCCATCCTCCTGCCATGTGTGGGCTTTGCTGAGAATCAAGTTTTGTAGAGGAGAAATGAAGTTTGCTCCCTTATTATTTACAATATGCACTTCTCAGTGATGCTTTTAATGAGTAGGCAAGTGGAAAAATACATTTTTAAGCAGTACAAAATCTGCTAAAGTTTTAGAAGCAGCCCCAAGGCAGGCAAGCCTTATTACGCACTGCAGGGATGAAATGTAGCGTTTTCGGGGAGAAGCCGTTTTACCACTGGGAGAACTGTGGGAGCTGGGCTGTCCCACCCATAAGCAGACTAGGAAATGACAGGAGCTGGTAGATGTTGTCTGCATGTATGGTCAGAGACAGAGAAGTAGTTAAGCCACATCCCTGAGGTACCACCCCTGTGAGGGTGGATGTAATAGGTCATTACAGAGGGAAAAAAGGTGATAAATAACTATTCCACTCAACACCATCACTGTGACTGGGGGAAGCAAGGTGGCATTAGCAGTAGGTCTGGGTGGGCAACGAGCAAAACAGCGTGAGAAACACATAGGTGCGATGTGCCAGCACATGCATGCTGAAAGGGATGAAGTCTCTGATTTTTGCTGCACTGTTGATATGATGTCATGCTTCTAGCTGCCTGCATCATGGACCTTGCCATGTCAGCCAAGTGCCTCTAAACGAGACCGTAAAGTTTCTGTCCCATGATCTGCTGCTGCTCACTACAATGCAGCCCCAGACATTACTAGTGAGAATGGTAATAACCTTCCTCTCCCCACAAACCTATGCTAGAATTACTCTATAGCCAAAACCCAGCCCCAAAATCAAGTCCTCAGCCAAATGAAGCAATGCATAAAGATCACTGCTTGAGCTGGGAACACACACCTAGATTTTTCCCAAGTCTGAAGGAGTCCCAATTCCTACCGAAAAAATGGGAGCTGTGCATGTTCAACCTTTTGCTGCAGGCTGGTACGCACTCTGAACACCATCTCAAAAAATACTATTGCTTCATCAATACATTTGTAATTCAACCAAAATAATTTCAAAAAGCATCTGAAGAGCTTTGCATGGTAAATATCAGAAAAACACCGCTTTCCAACCCTGCAGCCAGTTGTTCTGTAATATCTTCTGCTTTGTGCTGACAACCTTTTTTCCCTCCAATCATTCAGACACAATGCCTTCAGGTCTGTCTAAGTAATGTAATTTACTGGAGTGGAATTCCCTTGATACCTTCTGCAGCACTCAGTGACAGTATCATTTATACTCTACACTGTCATGCCATGACACTGATACATTGGCTTTCATCCCTCATTCAGCACAGAGGGTGCAATTTCACCTTCCATTGTGCCCTTTTGCAGACTGCGCGTACAAATTCCCTCCATTCATTCCTAATTACAAACCTCTGCTGAAATACTCTCATTAGATTTATATTTCTCACTCCAAAGTGTCAATCTGATTTGAAAATTCCAATTTTCCGGAAGATTCATCCATTAGCAGCGACCTCCAAAGCATTCCTTAACTGAGTGCATTAAAAGTGAAGCTGGCAGAGCAGAGACGCACTTAAAATACACCATTACAGCAAATCTCCATTGCTAATGTTTTTGCATTATTCGAGCAATGCAATAAGGAGCTTGTGACCAGGCAGCTCTGTTCCTCCAGCAAGTGACAGGCAGCAGTCAACTGCTCTGTCCGGCTCTGCTCCCGTTGTGAGGCTGCACCACATCCCTAAGCATCCACCATTCCCCCCAGGTATGTGGGAGGCGGTCGCTGGCTGACCGGGGTCTGCGGCCACCGTGTCACAGGACCTCCTGTACATCGCAGGGAGCAGCAACAGCCCAGGTGGCTGTTTAAAGGACTTCAGAAACTGAGAGACATAGAAAGGGTTTATGACAACTGCAAAAACGCCCGAGTGCAGCTTGTTTGCTGCGGGAAAGTTAAAAAAAACGAAGCTGGGGGGTTTCTGAGGTAGCAGATCTTTTGCTATGCAACCCAACAGGCTGTTAGAGCTCTTCAGCTAAAAATCTCAACTGTATCACTTTGGTCACTTATACTAATCCTAATTTAGCAGCCACATGCAGGACTGTTCCCTTCAGACTGTATACTGAAAACACAACTCCACAGACTCCATGGAGCAGCTCTGCGAGTGGTTAAAAGGATCAAAAAAACATCTGTCCACCTTTTCAAGAGAAAGGTAAACACCTTGCAAACCTCATCACCATACAAGGGAAAAAATGAAGAGCCCAGCAGTGGGTACTGATAGTTGCACAATGCGCCCTATGTGCCATCTCTAAAAATAGCCTGTGCGGCGATACCCCTGGAAAAGACCAGCGTGTCTCATCCAGCTGGAAAGTGCGGCAGCGGTGAGCGGTGCGTGAGTGCCATCACCGCATGACGCGCTCTCTCCTGCTGTTATCTTCAAAGCCATCAGGTTTGAACTCATCAGCATCGGGCGCAGCAGTAGAAAGGAGGAGGAGGGAGGAGAAAAAACCCACCTCTACATCTGTACCTAAAAGGGAAAATTTCACCGAAAAAATGACAACAAGCACTCACGCCACTTGTCAGCATCTGGTCACCTACAGGACTGGGACACGCAGGCGATTATAACAGATGTAATGTAATTCCCTGCAGCAACCACTGCTGTGGAAACTAATTATTGCTGAAGTTTTGCCTGTTCCCACCTGAAATATTTAAAACCTTGATTACTGCATTAGCTCTCTTGCCTTTCGTACTTTGTATCAAGGCAAGAGACGGTCCAAGGGGCGCACACAGATGTAAAAGCAGAAATGTGCATTTCAGCAGAAAGGCAAAAGTAAAGCAGCATCGACAGGCACTGAGCTCTTCTGAAAAGAGGGGGCGGGTTACACCAAGATAATTTAAAAGGATTTCATATTGCATAATAAAAGACTCACCGCTGACAGCATGGCTGTTCCATGGAACAAGCGTGTGTGCCTCTAAGTGCCCCCAGCACCCTACATCCTCCGTGCCACGTGGTGTTGTTACTCAGAGTGAAAACCTATTGTCTCGTGCAGCCCAGTTCTCAAGACCAACACCTCTGCTACCCTGTCAAGCCTGGAAAACCTGGAAAGGTCACAAAGCAACAAGGAAGCAGCGAAGCTCAAGCTGCCACACAGCAGAAAGCAAGTTTTCAGCCTCTACCTTTGTTTCTGCAGCTCTTGGATAGATGTTCTCTCTATTCATCCATCGCAAGAATGACATCAAACCGAGAGGCCTGACATGCACAGGCACACTCATTCTCTGGAAATGCCACGGCTACTTAATGAGCGAAGCTGGGACAGCACCAAACCTGACACCATGAAGTTACGAATTTCCCTGCATATGCTGACAACGTCTCTCTTGAATATTTCTCTTGGCCACAAGCTGAACTACCAATTAACGTGGTCAGAGCAGATTTAGTAGCTCAAGATATTGCAACTAATTTAGTAGGTTCCTAACCAGTACAACTACCTGGAAAATCTACCGAGACAGCATATTTCAATACTGTCACCCTAAAAAACAAAGCAAAAGGATTTTAGGTGCCAAAAGTTAACCCTGAGAATTTGTTCCTTGATGATCAGCAGTTTTGTATAGTTCTCCTTTCCACCCCCCCACCCCCCTCCCTTATTTTTCTTTTTCTTTGCCAGAAGATGAAGTTCTGGATCAACAGTGACGTTCTGGAGGGCTGATTTTAAGGATCTTTCAGTCCTCTCCAAAGCTGCTCTTTCCAGAGAGCTGAACAATTCTTCTTCCAAAGTTCTTTCATCACTACCTCTTACTTATGCTCCAAGCCTAACTCTATTTTTTTTCTTTTTTAAAGCAAGAAGCTGATGAATTAACATAGTTAGACCACACCGCAAGTAAACTCTGCCTCTCCTTCCAACACAGACCCATGTACAAGCATTTAAGCCTAGGACTCACCAGACAAAGCTGAAGTCGCAGGCAAGCCAGTCATCAGAGCTAGAGAAGAATTATGCTTGCTCTACAAATTCTGAAGCATTTGAATCTTATTTTTAGTTGTACACAAAGGGCAATAAATGGAAAATCTTATTGTAACCACTGCTTTTTCATGGCCACCCACACTTCCAACACCTACAGCAAAAGTATATAAATGCAAAAACCCCAGAACTCATGGCTCATCTGAACAAGGGATGCAAACTAGCTAATGGCTGTTACTTTTTTTCCAGTTTGTATTTACAGTGCCATTACATTCTGTTAAGCATCAAGGACAGCTATTGGTATGCAGTGCGTATCCACTGTCAAGGATCCTGCTGGATTTTCATACCTTTAATTAACTGCTTTCTCCCAGTTACCTGGTAGAGTCCTTTTCCAAGTTAGCTGACCACTGACCAGTTTTTGAATGATGAAATGGAGGAGTTGCCTCTCCCTAACTCTCAGTTTTTTCCCCCACTGCCCAAACTACTGAGGTACAAGGAGTTAATGCTTCACTCACCTGTGAGAAATTATGCTGAATACTTTACCCAGAAACTGGTGATTACGAAAAAAATCCCTTTACACTCATAACAGTAGAAGAACTTCAAACAAATTGCTGTCAAGGATGATTTCATTGTGTTTAAATCCACTTTAACTCAAGTCGCTTTGCAAATTATTCTGTAATTTAATACCTAAAACTCCCAGGTCTACTACGATGCCAGTTTACTTTCCTGTCTGTCCTATGCCTGATTCTTTCCATTTACCAAAAGCAACACAAGAACGAACCTGATTATCATCTGAAAACCTGCAGAAAGCTAACTCAATTAGCTGAGTAAAGAAGAAATACAGAAAAAGGTCCATCTTAAGACCAGACCCAACAAGAGTACAGGTGATGCCACATCTGCCAATGGGGTAAAGACGAGTCAACAATCTCATGTCATTAATTACCTTGCTGTCTCTGAAAATGCAAGTTATTATAGCCAGAGAAGCATCCGCTACAACATTTTTATTTCTCAACTTTTTGCAAATTATAACAGGAAACACGTCCCGTAAACTAGCAATCAATATTTAACAAAATAATCTAAGACAAAGTGCCAGCCCTGGAAAAATGTACCTTTACCTGCCTTTGGTCATTAATTGCCCACCAGACCCAATGGCCCATCACCTTCCCACAGCCCCCGGCAAGCCGAGCGCAGAGCCGGCTGCTCTCTACGCGCACTGCTGAGATCAGGTGTGTGCTTCTCTGGCGAGGATTTAGGTCGTAGGATCTGTGCGCTGAATGCTGCAGAAGCACGGGTATCTAAGTATTATGAAAATAAATGGGTCATACACCACTGAGCTAACAACCACACCACCCCCAAGCCGGGCACTGAATGACTGTGCAGGGCTCTGCCAGAGGGAGAGGACAGATTGAACCAGCAGTGAAAACAAAACTGTTGTGGTGAGATGGATTTTACTTTTCACTGGTTTGGGTTACAGAGAAAGTTGATCTTGCCATCACCACCTCTCAGTTTTTCTGTTAAAAAAAAAATAAAAAAAAAATAATAAAGCAACATGTGGGCAGGTAAGCCGTCCTGTGGAGATGGGCTGGCATCTTGCCCCCCCACCCCCCACCCCGGTAAGGGGAAGTGCCGCTGGCCCTGGGCGGAGGGAGGGCTGTGACTCAGTCCCTCAGGCTGACACACACACGCACCCGGGCTGTCACCTGTCACAGCGAAAAATAGAAGTCCTCACCACAACATGGCAGCCACGTGGGAAACGCCGAGTAAACAGATCAGTGACACCGCGTACCCACGCAGCCCATCGCACCACTGGGGTGAGGAACAAACAAACTTGTGGTCAATGGCAGCAAAGGTGAGAGGTGTCGGAATAAATTTGGTTTCATATGGCGCGCTATACTGCAACAAACACCACCGTCCTCCCCCACAGGCTCAGCTAAGCACAAGCAGGATGCTCCTTCGGGCCATACAGCCCATGGTCGCCACGTGTACCCAGACAGGGATGCCTCTGGTACGGGGCTCTTGGTCAGAAAAATCCAGAGTGGGATGTCCTATCACTGCCCACACGTGTGTGCACACGAAGCTACATCGGCACTTTCCAGACCATACTGATTATATTTGTCCATATATATATATATATTTAAAATTGTATTTTTCATATATATCTGTTATTTTTATATATATACACACATATGTATACATACATTAAAAATATATTTAATCAACAGATGTATTTGCTGCAAACACTTATCAAAAGCTGTCCCCAGCCACTCAGACTGGGGGTGCAGCCTGCCTCAAGTACAGAGGCACTGGTGGCACCGAGGAGCACCTGATCACAACGAGGGACCGACGCAGTGCTGGCAGTGGTCAACAGCTTTATGTATTCTCAACGTGGGGGCAGTAGGAGTAACTGGATTAATTAGTGGCAAAGAAGATTTCCCCTAGTCTGCAGGAAAATGCTCTTTGGTGCCTGTCAGCACAACAACCAGGGCAGCATGCCACAGGAGGTCGTGAAGCTCCCCGGGGCAGGAGATGCTCCACGTGATGATGCATGAGGTGCAGAGCCCCCATATGCCAGTACTATAAAATGGGTAAGAAAATGCCTTCTCCACTATAAAAACAGCACTCCAACAGGAAAATGTACCAGAAAAATCATGAAATTCAGACATGGCCACGTCTTACATCTAACCCCAGAGTAGGATAAAACCATCCGTGTCCTCAGGTACAGCCATGGCGCTTGAGACCTGGATTTGGTACGAAGAGTTAGGAGTATTTGATAAGTCAACGTTCAAAGGGATGCGACTTTGCCTTCAGAAATCTGATTTCCTTCTTAACTCAGTCAAGTTACCTGACCTTTTGATGCAGATTTTTAAAAAGACACATTTTTCCCAGGCTGTGGTGGTAGGCGGGTGACAGACATTTAATCACTAAAAATCTGCATCTTAAAATTTTACATTATTTACATCTGCCTACAGATGGTTGTAGGACAGATTTCAAGAAATCTTTTTTAATTTTTTTTGAAATATTCTGAGGAACTCATACCTAGCAAATAGGAAATTTGTGTGCAGAGGTTTCTGCATTTTGGGTTGCCTTTTTTTTCCCCCGAACAAGGCACTTAGCAGCGCTTGCTGAATTCTCAACACTGGATAGATAAGCATGACAAATTAGGACAACTTATTAGATGCAGATTACCATTGATTAGGACGTTATTTTTGCTGCTTTTAAAGGAAAACACATGGGGTAAAACTAAGCGAGAAACGTGAGCAGAGTGTGGAAATTGCTAGGAATCACCACTCGCCTCCGCGGGGATGCCAGCAGCCCTGCCCCAGCATCTGCTCCGAGGCACAGCCATGTCCCCAGCACCTGAGAAAAGCCCCATCCATGCTTTGCCATTAGTGACCGTTTGGGATAACGAACTGTAAGCTGCTCAGTGAAAAGCACAGCTTCTCCCTAATTTGTGTACTCCCTCATTATAATACACACGGTCTAACCTGTCCAGGATTAATTCCCAGGGGCGCTGGATATTCTTATTTTTTTTTAATCTTGGCACACGCACCATAACAGGGTTTTGCAATCTGCTCTGTCAGAACAAGGAAGATACCTTCTGCTTTGAATTCAAACTTCAGTACGTATTGGTTTTTTGGAAATCACATAAATCAGCATCCTAGTAGTATTATAAAAACTAAATAATAAATGGAAGCGGGGGAAGGAAAACTTGTTTACGAAATACACTGCACCCTGGGAAAAGCAAGAAGAATACGGTTGTCACAGCTGGGTCAACCTTGTGTAACTGCTCTTTCCAACAGGGCTAATTAACAAGGGAAAGTTCGCTTCTTTCTATGGGAACTGCTGTAACGAAGTAATTGTTACATGCAGAGTTTGTTATCACAAAAAGCCAGGCAGTGGGAAACACAGAGTTAAATAAGCAACCAGCAGCTTGCCCTCGCATCTACCTCTGCTGGCATGGATCCGCTTGTACAACGGCTACAACCCCGGTGGTACATGTGTTTTCTGAGAGTTAGAGCACACATCTCAAGCACTGGAGCAGAATAATAAAAAAAGGAAAAGAAAAAAAAAAGGGGGGTGGGAAAGAAAAAGGAAAATAAAGTAAAGCACTATTTGATGACAGCTCCTATATCCCTACACCAGTTTTCAAGTTTATTTGGCCCTCAGACCTGATTTTACCACTGGAAATAGAGACTTCTGATTGTTTGCAGCACAAGAAGCAGCAAGACAAAACTTTCTATGCACTTCTTGGAATGAGAGAGGTTGTCTTCCATTTACGTCTATTAAATTCCTGGCTGTTTTTTCAAGTGCCCTAAGAATGATGCCATTTTTAAAGTTAGTTCCTCTGAAAGGGGTTTTAATAGTGAATCTGCAGGATGCCTAATGACAAGCTTTTCAAACATCATGAGAACAGCCTACAAAAAAGTGTGAATAAGGCTTCCAGCCTCATGGGAATGGTGCTAAGTAGGACTGATGAACAAGGTTTTGCTGCCTGCCTAGCTGTTACAACTTGTATTTTCAAGTTTTCTTCCCTTAAGACAAACACTAGAAACAAGTTTCAAGCCAGATCCAGAACTCTCCTGTAGTCAAATGATTCCTGCTATCAGGGGGTTGACTAATAACTGCACCATATATTGCCAAGCCCACAATGAAATAGCAATGCTCTCCCTTTTTTGGACAACAAAATCAAACCAACATGTTGTAAGGCCCCTTTGACAGTGAATTCTGTTACTACCCAACCTTTCTCTGCTGCCTACTACTTCACTATTATTTTTGCTGATACTCATCATACCAGAAAAAGTTGTCTCCTCTCTTTAAAAACGGAATTTCCATATGCATTAAAAAACCCTGTCCTCCTTTCACAATAGACTTTTCTTGTTTTAAACAATACTTTTAGTGTCACACGATCAAATTAAGTACCTCAAATGAAGGTATCTTACTAATACAAACTCTTCAGTTCCAAAACACTCCTGTTTTTTTAGAAGTAGTACTACAAATCCGTTCCTAAGATTAAAAATGTTGTTAGTAAGCATTCAAGAAAAATTGCCCAGTGATGAGCGCTGTGGTTGGCTTCACTGCCCTGTCCTGATTTAATCATTAAAATGTGTCATATGGATTTGTTACTGCAGTGAACGAACAGGGGCAGGACATGCATAGTACCACACTGCGAACCACAATTTTGTATTATCTCTGGCTCAGGCAGCCTTTTGCCAAGCTGCTCTACACCACTATCTGAATGATAAAAACCTCCCAACCACGATGAGATTTGGCTTTATTTTAAAAAGGAATGGAATAAAATTGTGCTCAAGCCTTTTTTCAGAATTCGCAGCTCTGGGATGTCCCACCCTCTGGACAGCACAGACCACCACATCCATGCCATCCTTGTAATGGTCCAGAGGTTTCTCCACCTGCAGATCCACCCCAGAATTAGGGTTAGAACCGCCGAAAAGTAAAAAAATGGTCAAACCAATTTCTCCCCTCTAGAACAGCCCTCCGATTCCATGCCAGGCTGATGCCATGTGACGTTTTAGAGGAGAACTTAACCACGACAGGGGACGAAATGTGTGCATTTGGGAGGAAAAATCAAAGCATGCAACACTCACCAGGAACTACTACCCAGACTGAGAAGATAGGAAGGAGACTGCAGCTCCCCTTTGTCCCTAGCAAATCTGTGTACAGCTTCCTCCACCCTCCTAGAGCCAGGTGGAGCAGCTAAATTTTTAAGCTGATGCTTAAAGAGCCTTTTGGGGCAGCAGGCTGAAAGGAAAAGCAGCACCAGGGCTCCTCCAAGGGAAGTATTCTGGAAACCCCGAAGGAGGATATGGGTTTTATGATGGGAAAAATACAGGGATGCCTGCAGTCCTGCTGAGCAAAGGATGGCCTCCAAACTCACACAGAGCACATGCGGCTTCGGCACAGCACACCGAGATAAGTGCACGCACACTTTCCCAGTTGTGGAGAAAACCAAAGCATAGTTAGGGGGATAGCATGCAGAGACGTGTTTTAAGTACTTTTTGGTATGGTTTACTATGCTAGCAGAACACTTAGAAAAGCCTTCAAAATGACAATCAAGATTTAGGTTAAAAAAAGCAAGTAACTATTCAATAACAATTTATTCACCACCTGTTGTTTGCTGTTGAATTACAGCTTTTACAGTATTTTTCTGAAGTATGATGTTTACTGCCTCCACCTTGCCTCTCCAAGACC
The DNA here is from genome assembly GCF_023638135.1 of Falco biarmicus. Classification (NCBI taxonomy): domain Eukaryota; kingdom Metazoa; phylum Chordata; class Aves; order Falconiformes; family Falconidae; genus Falco; species Falco biarmicus. The sequence goes on along the minus strand of NC_079293.1, from coordinate 4,442,219 downwards.
TTTTTTTCTTTCTTTCTTTCTTTTTCTTTAAATAGAAAGGAATTTGAATCATGACTTACATGTAACTTTTCTAGGTTCTGTGCTGGCTAAAATGTTCTCACGATGCAGGGAACAGGATCAATGGAGAAATTAAGAGGCTGCAGCAATCCATTAAGAAGTGGCCCTCCAAAGCTTTGTGGAGCAATGTTCTGGCAACTCAGTCAATAGCAACCTAAAATAAAATAAAGGCAGGCATTAAAAAATCCAAGCATTGAATCTTCACAAAACCCCTCTTATTCCCCACCTCCTCCTTTAATTCTAAAACCAGTTTAGGGGCCTTTTTTTAAAACACAGAAGGTCTTCGTGTTAAACATGACAATTACACTATTCCCATTTCATACCTCCTATCTCTTTCAAGCCGCAGACACCTTACAACAAAGACTGCTTTTCTTGCATTCATATAGCACCTAGACATACGAGGCCCCTGAGAAGAATATGTCACAGATAAACCAACACTTCTGTGATTATTCTACCAGACCATACCACAGGTACGTGCACACGCACTGAGAAATCCTTCACCGTGAGGCTGGGGAGGCACTGGCACAGGCTGCCCAGAGCAGCTGTGGCTGCCCCATCCCTGGGAGTGCTCAGGGCCAGGCTGGACGGGGTTTGGGCAACCTGGCCTGGTGGAAGGTGTCCCTGCGTGTGGCAAGGGGTTGGACCAGATGAGCTTTAAAGCTCAACCTAAACCATTCTGTGGTTCTATGAAACTGCACATCGCACCACAGACGTGTTCCAACAAAACTAGCAAAACAATCTAACGGACTTTAAATAACAATTAATACTGGGTTTTGCCAAAGCTTCACTTTGATTTTATCAAGGAATTTAAGTTAGAAACATCAAATTTATTCCCCTGTTTCTGATTTATTCTGGGGAGCTTCAGAGAAGAAACACCATCAGCCTAGTTGGGTATCCCCGGGTCAGTGCAAGGTGCGTCCTCTGCGAAGCAAAGCTGCCTGTTGCACTAGTCTGTGGCCAGAGGAAAGCGGAGAGGGAACAAAATGTTTGTGTGCCCACGGCAAATCCGCTGTGTGCAGGGGCCTGGGGCGCAGCCTGCGGAGGGGGGTACGCTGGGACAGGGAAGGGGGCTGCGAGAGGGGGTGAACCTGCCAGCGCCCGAGTCCCAGCATCCCCATACAGCCCAGATCCCCCCCAGCGCACAGTCCCAGCTGACTCCAGAAAGGCTTCCCCCGTCTGTCAAGGAAGCGGTCACGCTCTGAAGTGGTTGGGGAGGAGGGTGGGAAGGAAATACTTGTGGAAGGAGAAGTAATTTGTTTTTAGTTACAGGGGTTTTCAAGCCGCCAGTGCCCAACACTTTACTGTTTTCCTGGAAAAATACATTTGAACGCTTAACTACTATTTACTGGGATAAAACTGGCAATTGGGAGTGGAAAGGAAAATTATTTTCTTTTGAACAGAAGGGGACAGCAGCAGTACAAGCAGTGGCATGTACCTGTCTTCCCAGGATCACTGTAAGGGCTGCATCTGCAGAATCACCAAAAGTTGAAGTTAGATGAAGAGGGAGGTGAAGGAAAGAGTATAAAACCCAGAAGTTTAGATTATTTTTCTTAAAACTACTATTAATTTCTGAAACTTGCAAAAAACTTACTCTTCAGTAAAATCTTCTAGTTTCTCAAGAAATGTCTACTGCCTCCATTAGAAAGTAAAAAAAAAACCACCAAAAACACAAATCAGTGCAAATGAAAGAGGTTTGGTTGTTGGTTTTTTGTAAGTATGCGGTCCCTGGTAAAAAAAGTTCAATACTTTCAGAGCACTGATGCTGCAGCACTTTATTCCAAGCCTTGTAGAGAACATGACAACAAGTAGTTTCTTCTGGATGGAATCCTCCTAGATGATTTACCAACAGATGCTCAAAATACTGCTACCTTTAAAGATTACCTACATGGGTACTTCAAAAGAATCATGAGGCTATGCTAGGAACACAACGCTTGTGTCTCTTCAATTTATATAATTTTCTCCAACTCGGCATAACATTCATTGACAGACTGTAAGAGGACCAAATATTTATGGTCACAAATACGCATTATCTAAATTGCCTATGAAAGGAAAAAAATAATCTCCAAATCTGTTCAGTCATAAATCACTGGTAGAACAAAAATAACTGCTGTTTACTCAATGGTCAAAGAAATAAGAGGAGGGAAGGCTCTGTGTTTTCAAGGACAGGTTAGGTTTTTGAGCTCAAATTGCACTTGCCACTGTGTATCAGAAGGAAAGGAGAATAAACAGAAGTGGGGAACAGGGGAACAAGAAAAAAAGGGGGGCTGGAGGAAGACTTTCAGTGCTGTGCTTTTCTGAGACAGTGTGATTGATGTTCACTGCTGTAGAAAGCGTAAGGCTGCATCCCAAACATTTCATTCCCTTCTGCAAACGTCTCACTCTCTATCTCGACCCATGTTCCCCAGATATTCTTGCCCTACACAGGACGATCCAGCCAGCATCAGGTTTTACACATGATCTAAAACACGAAAGCAGGAATCTCTCTGCCCGGGGGTCAGCTTAGGGTAGAATGAAACCTAACCCCCGCCTACGCTCAACATGAGGGCTTCTTCATGCTTTCCATTTGATAAAAAGAATTTGCCTTCTGAAACAGGCAAATTATTAAAAGCAAAACTGTTGCTACAGCTGTAAATTTACAAGGAATACATGAAAAAACTGAGCTAATATGAAATGAAGAGTCAATGGTGCATCTACTGAAGAGGAGTTTCAGCATTTTAACATGCTGACTGGCCAGGTTTATGGCATGGAAAGTGCTTGATCCTAGGCAGGGGAAGACGCACTCTCTGCTGCAAGGTTTGCTCATACCAAGGTCTCAGCTCTCAGCACAGACCTGCATATGTAGGCAATCAGTTACAGGATCATGAGAGGCCACAAAATCATTGTTCTATGTCAACATGAAGATCTAGCTCCTGCCATCATGGGGGGTGCAAGGAAACCTTATCATTATTTTAAAAAGAAGCATCTGCCTTCACAGCTGCAGAGAAAGCTAGAAAAAGAACAATACTTCAGATGGGACACGCTAAGGGTTTTTGTTTTGTTTTTTAACTTATGTTAACTACCTCTTGCATTTTTTGAACCAGGTTACCTTTTTCCCCCTCTTTCTGAGGGCTTCCAGTACTGCTTGGCAGCTCAAATCAGCACTGAAGAATGCAAAGGAAGACACACCAGACACCGCAACTGGCAGAAGAAAGCATGAAACTAAAAAAGTATTTACTTCAAGAAAACACTTTCCAGCTTGGATTTCTGTTATACAGAGGGTGCATTTCAAAGAGAGGTTTTATTGTTAATGTAAAATAACATGAGCTTCGATGCTTAAGAGGAGGAAAACTGGTAAGTTCTTCAGTTTGCAATGAACAAACCAAGAAAGATGATTTGAGAAAAGCACGATGAATGTACTTGGATATTACTCCATCTGGCATGAAAGTTCTTTCAGGCACAGAAACTCATGTTATCATGCTCAAGAAAACCAGAGAAGCTGGGCAGCCAGTGAGGGAGGTGAGTAACAAATATACAGTGGGGTTTGTAAACACACAAATGTCCACAATCGGTGCATAAAATTAGTGCTAAGTAAAATGAACCTACACGATGAGTTGGTGAGCTGCTCACAGATGTGAACAGGAGAAAAAAAATATTTAAGGAAGGCTGCACACCGGTGAGTAGGGAGAAGTGAGCACAGAAGTGCAAACAGAGCCGGTGTTTTCTGAAGTGACACCTTAGTGGAGTGCAATGCTTCTTACACAGATGTGCACACAACTTAGTCCCAGTGAAGTCAAGGATCCCAGCCTGTTACATGCAATACCACCACAGATTAGCAACGGTGTTTTCTTTACGTTTTGTGTCTTTCCAAGTGAAGCTGAACAATATTTCTTTCTGGTTGAAACAGCTTCATTGGAACATTTGTAGCTTGCAACTGCTTGAAGGATCGCCTGAGGCTGAGAAGGCATTTGCAGTGCTCCTAACATCTAGTGCAGGATCTCTCCCTGAAATCCATAAATTAAACCCATGATGATATTAATACCTATGTCAGAAAAGATGCATGGCCTGCTTCACTATCAGTGCATTTAATTCCCCCCTAGTAACTTGCTCGGTTCTTCCAAAGGGAAGGAACATGCTAATCCATCACTCCTGCTTGTGCTCACATGCAACGTTTGGCCAGGGGCAGCCAAAACCAAGAGTCCGAAGGGCACAGCAGCTTCTTCCCTGGTGCCCAGAGGTGGGATGCGGAAGACCACCACAACTGAGGAGGTGTGGACCAGAAGTAGGGGGGTTATGTGCCCAGAACTGTGAGGACTGGCTCTGCCGTGTGTCCCTATCTGGGTGAGCTGTGTCAAGTCTGTGGACACAGACAGTTGTTCAGATAATGGTAAAACCACACGAGGAATCAGTCTGGCTAGAAACCACAACTGAAGTCATCAGGAGAAGCAGCAGGGAAGCAGTGGCTGGGGATGCACTCCAGGGTCTGCAAACTGGATTTTCCCCACCAACTGGGCTTAAATGGAAAACCCTCAGAGGAGGTGGGGGATGTGCATGGGGGGAATGTTCCACCCCCTCTTGTCCTCTGGTTGCAGTTAACTCTGTGACATATCAACCGGGCTGGGCTAGGAGAAGCAGGAGACTGTAGTTCAAGAGCATCACCGCAGGAACTTGTAAATCTTTTTATGTAAAATCTGAATGACTTCATCATTGGAATACACTCAAAATAAAATCACTGTTGAAAATATTTTATCTCGGTGGCATGACTCGTGAAAGAATGGCCATGTGTAAAAGGGAAGTTAATATATGGTGTGAGAAGGACCCCTACACAGCATTATCGAATGACACCAGACGAGTATTTATGCCCCATGCAGTAAAACCAATATACAGCAAAAGTCACAGCCTAACACTTTGTGTCAGATCTGATGAAAATTCAGATATCTGGCTTATTTCTCCTTAAGGACTGGAGATTTTGGTTAATGCACACACAAACAGGAGAAAGTAAGATGGTTCAGTGACGAGAATGAAATTGCTGTCCCTGAGCCTGGCATTTTGGAAGACCCTACCATACTAGCCAGCGCTGGGTCTCTCAGGTAAGGATGCTTCCCAAGGGACCATGAAATGATGCAGCTCACTGGGTTTATGCTCGGGGACTCCTGCTCCAACACACATGAACCACAAGAATGCACGCCTGCCCTGCCAAAAGGATGCTCCCACATTGTGTGATTATCAGAGTCAGGCTTTTACTGCCAATTTATTTTAGAAAACGGAAATCGAGAAAACAGCTAACATACAGAATGAAAGAACGGGCCACAGTCAACTACAAAAACTCCCCATAAGGTTCAGCATGTGGGAAACAGATAAGTAAATGCTGCAAAAGATGAACAATATTTAAGTATTAACACAAATGTTTGTTTTGGGAAGGTTTATCTGGCATCTCTACCGGTTTTCTCCCAAGCTCTAATACAAAAATAACTATATCTAACTGCAACTGGGAGAGATGGCAGCAGCTCAACATTGCTCCCTTTTCTTCTCTGTAGTCAGAAGAAACCCTACTGTCTCACAACATCAGACAAACTAGATTTCAGGTGATTTCAGATCAGGGTGAAGTCAGCATTGCATCTGCCAGTTCAGAAAGTTCGGTCAGTGGTCTCATTTCATTCAGCCTGTGAAATGAGGACATACACACACAACACAAGGGCAGGAGAAACACAGCCTTCCTCTGAGCTCTGCAGCTGGTCCCCTGTGTTCTAGCGTGAAGTGAAGGAATCATTCTTTACCTCATACAAATGCTGAATGCAACAGTTGCGCATCACACTATGAAGAGAGGGACCATGCTGATGGAGGTACGTGTCTACCACGAGCCTGCACAAGCTGTGGTGGGGCTGAGAGTGGGCCAGTGCTGTCTCACGTGAAAGAGCTGCCCCTCAGCTTCTCTGTCTTCACCCTCACACCAAGCAGGGGAAAGTTGAAAGACCTGAAAATGTTCTGTGGGTTATCTTCACTGGTCATAACAAACAGAAAAAGAGAAAGGCAAAATCGTGATGGGAAAGAGCCTCAAAAATACGTTCCCTGTTGGGTGAACTCAAGTCTGTTTAACAAGAAAAGCCAGAGAGACCATGCACAGTAATGATGAGAAAAAGGAAATGGTACTTCATTTTAGCCAGAGTCATAAATCTTACCAGCAAGCCTCTAACGGCAAAACAGCGAGCAGGGGAATTTTTATACACAGATAATTAGTTGCAAGCTGATACCGGGTTTACTGTGCTGTGCACTCGGTGTGTGCAGCGCCTTCTCAACCTGCAAAGCACTGCATGAAGGTCTGGCTGCCTCATTGCTGCTGGCTTCAGTGGGAGGTGTGTGGACAAAACTCTCACAAACTTTTATAAAAAAAAAAAAGGTGAAGTGGACAGGGATATTCCTGTTTCAGAGAAATCTTTCTGAGGCAAACCCAGGAAGATTTTTTCAATGGGGAAAATGCACCATGCTTATAGCACACCCCCTGCTGCAGGAGAGATGGACCAACAGAATGCCTTGTCCCACCATTAGCACCCTTGTCTTCTGGGGCACGGACACCACTCACAGACCCTGCAGCACAGGCAGTTCAGCAGTCGGAAAAGGCTGACCTACTGAAGCAGAGAAAGAAAATGTGGTCAAGGAAATTCATCAGCCAGAAGCAGCTGCAGCGCTGCCTTGCAAGGACTAAAGTCAACTGGGCATTCCCACCACCTGTGCTGGGAACAAGGAGCCCATCCACCAGTGCTTGTTCCTCGACATCTTGCTCCGTTTCAGAGCGCAGCCAGGGACTTCCACTAGTGACAGACGCATGCAAAGACTCCACTGCATCTAACAGTCAGACCGCACTTCCAGTCAAAGAAAAGCCGCTTTTCGGTTTCTAGATGAGAGCGTATCCAGGGGGCACGTGCCAGCAGCATGCCGAGCGTGCTTGGTGCTGGCACGTGTCCCCAGCACTTCTGATGCTACCGTAGAAGGGAACAATTTAGTCTAGAGGAGGAGGTCTGGAAGCTTTCATCCCCAAAAGTCATCCGAGTTACAGAATGGCTTGGAGAGGACAGCAGCTTGCTGCTCTAAGACTGGCTGAGAGACACCTCGTTGAGCAAGGAGAGCCCACCCCGTTTGCACCAGGAGCTCCGAGGCTACGGCTCCCACAGGCTACTCTGGTGCTCCTAACTACTTTCTGCTCATCTTCTATTCTCTTTTTCATCGCCAACTTGCTGCGAAAGGGCAGACACACTGCATTGTTCGATCACACTCCTCTGCCAGTCCAAAAGAGCTGGACTAGGCTATGGGGCAGACCAGCTCCACCATGCCTGCAAGCTTCATCTGCACAGGGTTAAGCAGCAGCTCTCTTGTCCAAGGCTCAGTTCTCTTATTACCGCATGTTAAACTGAAAGACCAATCTGCGTTTACTGCACTGAACTACCATTATGGGATTTTTTTCTAATTATCCAGCATAATAGTATACAGTTGTCACAGAAATCTTTGAACACATCACTGGCTCTCTTTGAACTATTAACCAGGTAAGGAACCTTAGCCAAAAGACATGAAAGGATGGGTCCAAATTTCAAACTCTCAGCTGAGCAAAGAACTTCATTCAAAGAACTGTATGAAATGGAGGGGGTATGTGTGGGGGGGGTGTCTGAGGGGTGAGGTCCACAACACAAATGAAGGGTTTATTTACTACTGATATAAACAGGTGAAACACCCTGCGCCACTCCGTTTAAGAATCAATGCACGCCAGCCTCGGAACGGTGCTGACAAGTATTACTGCCACGCCGATCTGTGTGAATGCCAATATTAATGTTTTTTTCCAGACCGGAATTGAAGGAGAACCTACCAACAAATCGAACTTTACACTGAGCAAATCTCCTTGTGATATTGAAGAGCTCCAAGACCGCAGCTCCTTCACCCAAACTGCTTCTGTTCAGCGTGTTTCTTTGGATAGCATAACGTTTTTTAAAAAAATTCAAGACAGCTCTTTGCATTTGCTTTTACTTCTAGCACAATACTTACTATTCCAATCAGAACGTTCTGTAATCTTGTCCAAATGTTTTATTACTAATCGCTGTACCCCGCACCCCACCTTAATAATTATCCTTGGGAGAGGTAAACATTGCAACACGAGTTACTTTAGCTAAAGCCATGAATATGCATTATTTATTTATTTAGGTAAACAGTAATTAAGAAAAATCACCCAGACTGTCTTCTCTTTGAAATGAGCACTACTTCACCAGCCTTGCCATGGGAATTGCAAGTCCCTTAAACACACGCATTCTTTGTCCTTCTCCACTGTGATTTACATTTGTGGGCCTCAGATCACACCACAGCTTCCAGCAAAGCGGTCCCTATGCTGTCCAAGGCCATGCAACGAGTCCAAAGCATTCAGACACTCTCAAGGATGAGCAGCAGGTGCTCAGATACCAGCAGATAGTATACAGTATACAGCAGATACAGCATAATAGTATACAGTTGCCACAGAAATCTTTGAACACATCACTGGCTCTCTTTGATGCAGCATGAGGACCAGAATGCTGCTATCTACCACCTGATTTGCTCATTTCTAAGTTTTTTTGCAGCAAGACCAAGTCTACTAAGATCAAAACGCTCATGTCCCCCGTCTGCTCTCTCTCCATGGACAGAGGGCTACGTCCTTACAAACTGAGGGGCTGGCACCACCATGGCCTCTCCATGCTAAGCTGGGGAGCAGCCAGCTGCAAACCAATGAGTGCCTGGTGCCGGAGCAGTCAGGTAGCCCCATGTGCCATAGAGATATATATATATATATATTTATATTATAACCTATGCATCGGGTAATAAGCAGCTGAGTGACTCCACTCAATTTCCCTGGATTTCTTCCTCAGTATTACACAACCTCAAATACTGCAACATCCCACCCTGCCTAATACTTGCACTAACCTCTACCACACACCATGGCAGAATCAGGCAGCACCACAGGCAATGAAGCCATGTACAGGGAACTCAACTTTTTTTTAAACTAAAAAATTAAGACACGTCAGACAGTCCTGATGTGGTTCATCATCCAGCCTAAGGACTGCACCGGTACTACAAGAGAGGACTCAAAATGCCTCCCAAAGAAAAAGGGATTTTCACAGATCTCAAATTGTTAAGTAAATAGATAAAAATGCGGTCTGGGCTTTGTTTCAGTTTTCAGAGCTAATTTCCGGCCACCGTTCAGAGAAATGCTTTGCATTTCCATTTCTGACTCACCCGTTTCAACAAGTGCGCTCGCTGGAATTACTAAGCATGGGATCCGATCAAAACATTTCGCTTTCTGAATAAAAGTGCTTCTCAACTTTATTGATGCGAACTTATCTATCAATTGAACATGGTGACTGACAACACCGGTGGTGTGCGGGTGTGGTCCGGGCGCACGATGCGATGGGTTAGCGGACCCCTCTCCCACCGGGCATCCCACTGAGGTATGGGGATGCCTCCCAAATTCTGCTCACAGCATGCTGACGCCGGTCTCTCACGTCCCGATCACAAAATGATACACGCTCCCAGAGAGACGCTTAAGTGTCGCATATGAATGAAAACCATTCCTGAAAAGAAGCTGTTATGAAACCGAAAATCGGAGACCGCCGCAGCACTGTGCCTAAGTTGAGTCATCAGTTCCCTTTACAGCCTAATAATTGACACTGCCTTGATCAGAATGACTGATCTGATTGCTGCTTTGTGTTTGTGTGGGATTTTTTGTTTTTTAGGGTTTTTTGTGTGTATTTTTTTAATTAAAAAACCCAACACATTTCTTATGTAAACAAGCCACCTGCCATCTCGCAGGAGCATTTGTATTTGCCAGATCATGGGAAACATCTGTCAAAAACAGATTTTGCTCTCCTCAGTCAACTCGGCACAGGCTGAAGTACAAAGAAACTAAAACCAGGTCTTGTTATGGAAAAAATACGCTGCCAACTCTCAGTGAAAGCACTGATTTCACTGCATTTTCCTGGGATTAAATGTAGCAAAGATTATTAGAAGAGTTCCCTCCTTCCCCTATGGGATTTCTCCCCCAGAGGAAATCTTGGGAATTTAAGAGTGGTTTTTCTCCCCTCTTCCTGCATTTCTACAAAATGAAGTTCCTTCTAGGAAGAGACAGATAGGAGAAGAATTAAGGTTCAGTGAAACTTCAAAGCATGCTGATTTCTTGCCTTGTGATACCAGTACTCGGATAATGGAGTGAATCCCCTCCTGATTCTTTCAACAAACAAACAAATACTCCCACGCGTCTGCATCCCTCAGGTCACACCTCCCCAAAATGATTCATTAAGTATTTTCACATCTTCTAAACAGGGAAAGATCAAGTGAAGCTGCAACTGCCTCTAGTGGTGTTTTCTGAAGAAAAGGTGACGCAAAACAGGGTGGTTGCTACTAGCAGGATAAGGGTGATGCTAGACAGCCGCACTGTGGTGCTTCTGCCAGGGAAGCTGCCCTGGAATAGCAAAATCGTTGGGGGGGGGGGGGGGGGAGGGGGCGGGAAGAGAAAAGAAAAGAAAAAAGGAAAGCAAAGGGACAAACAGGTATGAGACTTTAACAAAACGAGGATTAGGCTACTCCATTAGCGTGAAAATGGAGAGGAGATGACTGGGGCAGGAGCACCAGCCTCAACAGGTACCACCCTGGTGTCAGGGCTGGAACTGAGCAGAGCCCTGTTAAATGGAGCAATAATTTACAGATTAAGGGGACAATATTCGGAACATTTAATATCGACATTTAACAGTGGATACATGGTCTTACTAGAAGTATGTCCCTGGATGGGTGAGAAATTTATGGCCATGTCTATATTAGCCTTTGCCTGTAGAGTGAAACCACCAGTACTGTGCAGTTGACGCGATGCCCAATTTTTGTGTATTGCCTGGCAGTAACTCCAGCCTGGCGCTGCAGACTGAGCACACACCAGCAGCTGGAGTGCATCAACAGCGCTGCAGGAGGCACAACTGTCAGCTTTTATCAGTAACTCATGGATTACACAACATGCTAGTAATTCTTAAAAACAAGGCATGGAGGTAGGAGGAGAACCTCGATATACTTTGGAGAAGACGGAGGAAGACCCATTTAAATACTAAGTACGGCCACTAACACAATGGTAGATTTTAAAACAAGGAGACAGACAAAATCCAAAGCTGTGGAGAAGAAATGATGAAACAAATGGCATAAAAAAGGAAAAGAAAATTATTTACTGGCTGAAGTTAACATCAGATTTTATTTCTCTAACTGCAGCGGATAGTTGGACATGAAACTAATACTTAGAGGTATCTGCAAAATATTGTACGCTGTCTCCTTTGAATAGGGCAGAGGTGGATTTAAATGAAAGTCTTGCATTTCAATGACAAAAATATCTTCATGCAAGCAATTTACACAGCTCTTCTGAAACAAGAAACAACTGCAGAGCTACGCTTACAAAACAAACCTATGACAATACTAAACAAGATGTCATCTCAACTGTGACTTAGAAATAACGTCCAGAAGCATACTCTGTTCAGCACAGAATCCAGTGAGTATCATCAAACTTGCAACATTTTGGGGGAATTTTGAATTTTTCTGAACAACACTTAGACCTACTTCAGCTATTTTAGACAGAAACATACAGCCACACTCCCAAAACATGAGGAGAAACACTATTTTGGTCAGATTTCAGAAGAGAGTGCACTCAGCACTGGTTTTATCTGCCTGACCTAGGATAATGCATGCTTTTGACTGCGACTTTTCTGAACGCTTTAAAGTTTTATTATTCCAAGGTACAAGGGCAGCAATATAAAGACAAGAGGAAGCAGAGAAAAACTGAATGGGAATTAAAAGCACTTTGCACTCTCAAGCCAGCAAGTGAAAGAATCGTTATCTGGCTTCATGACAGCATTGCCAACACTAACAAACCATTTGCCGTCTGGCGCTGCACACCAGCAGGTCGTGTACAAATGTATATTACTGTTTTGATGCAAGCTAAGCGGGCAAAATTCGAAGTGCCACTTGTATTTGCTTTTTAGTTAATTTTGCACGAACTCTTGGATGCCACGATGTAAAAAATAAAGGCATGGGAAACAAAGCGAAACAGGGTTCATCACCTCATAAAGAAAGTTAACTGAAACAGCAAAGATTGTATTTTGAATGTCTATCTAGTTCTCCCATACAGCTCAACACAAACAGAAAACTTAGGCACTACATGAATTTCTTCTTCAGTTTCATGCCAGCTGAAAGCAGAAGTTTAATATCACTATTGCCACCATCCCAGCTAATTATCAACTAAAGCAGTAGCAAGAACCAGCATGTGTTAGGCCAGAGTCAAAGCAAACTCCGTAACTAGAACAAAGAATTATTTTCTTAGCAAGCCCCCTTCTCTGCTTTTAAACTGTGGCTATGCCAGCTTCAGGGACGTCCAGCACGATCCACGCTCAGCCCTCGTTCCTGTAAGAACAATGCTCTCTGCACCCAGTAATTAGAGCTTAACTTTGCCAAGTGAAAGGGTCTCTCTTTCCAATTCTCATGGCTTTTGGAGGTTTGCTTGGGGGTTTTTTTGTCTTTAACTCATACCACAAAACCTGCCTACTCTTTCTTGATTATCTTGTTTTATTACTCTCTGTAGTCCTGGCTTTTGTTTAAAATGATGTAAAAAATAGGCAGTTGCACAGAGAATGATTGGTACAGCACATGCCGTACCAAGCTATGTTAGATATTTTAGTGCTTATGAAGTCAGTGTACCAGAACCAGATGAATCTGTTGGTTTGGTCTGAAAGTGTATTTTTCCTGTCCTGCTTGCAACAGGAGAATTAATACTCAGAAGAAATAATGCAGAAAATAAGCATGGTGGTAGGTAAGCACTTCTAATGACATAAGCTCATGTTTGGATCAAGGACTGAGGTTTGGGACATACCTCTATGAAGAAAGAATAACTAAGTTTGTGGCTCAGAGTGTGACAAGGACACTTGCCACGCTGTCTGTTCAGCCACCATCCCAAATTACTCATTACCTGTGCTATTGTCCTCGTCCCACTGAAAAAGCCTGTACTTCTCCCTGAAGCTCTGCAAGCAAAAAATTCAGTCTAACGCTTTCCCATTTGTTCAGTGGCTGATGAAAAACTCATTAACGAATGAATACTGGGCAAAAAACATTCTCCACAATTACAGCGCACAGTTATAACAGCCAATGCATGATGGCCAGCAAACTTTTCTATGTAGAAATTGGCTTAACACAGCTTCCTACTTGGTAAATACTGAGAGGAAATTCTGCATAAATATTTGTTTCCCCGTATTTATTTCTATACTGGGTGAGGCAAGACAAAAGGATGTTTAGGCACTGAACTGTTTTCAGGTTTTGTTCTCTGCACGATTTGGCCTGCAACGTTATAGGGCTTTTAATCTCATATACCTTGTGGATCCTATTATCACCACCATCATAATGAAACCAGACACAGCTGACTTCCTGCTCCCCCAGCCTGACACCGGCAGGGCACGCTGAAATGGCAGAGTCGCTCATGTAAAACCGACTGAAGAAGGCTACCCATGGTTTCAGCCGCTCGGCTTCACCTCCCCACGCCACACGGTGCCACCTCAGGCTGCTCCTGCCAACACGCAGGTCAAGCAGCAGCACAGCCCAAGCCATAAGGATCAGAAGCCAGCCAAGCCGGCTCGCCCGCGGGAAAGGCAGGAAACAGTCCCCGTGTGTTTCTACAATTCCTGTTGCTCTCAGCGCAATTAGACTTTATTGAACCGTAATCCTAGATAAGTATATTGAATCTTACAGCTGAAGTCAATTACATTGCGTTAAATAGCCTTCCTGATTTGCAGGAGGAAAATCACTTCTTTGGTATAAAACTAAATTAGCTCAATAACTCGTTACTTATACTTGGGCACACAGTTGAAACAGCAACGGACAACTAAACGGTTGCTGTATTTTCAGGCACCAGTCCTTTAGAGCTGTAAGCAGACTGAATTCCCAGGTTTACCAGTGGGGAAAAGGGACAAATACTGCAGTCGGAGAGGGGACATCCAGTGTCAGCAGCACCACGTCTCAAACCATCCATGTTTCTCATGGCAGGGGACTCTGAGCTAACCAGCCTCAGAAGGGACGAGACATGGCTTCTCCTATAATTAAAAGTCTCCATACTAAGGGGTTTGGCTGAGCTGCAGCAGTCAACGCGGAGCTGCACTAAATCTCTCCAAATGAGAAGCGGGCTCTCCATTCGTCTAAAATGGCAGTAACTCAACCAAAATGGTGCTGCTCCAGAGGCCGCCAAAGCTTACGGAGGGCTCTAAATCACAGCCCCTCCAGCGCATCGCATCCCCTCAGTGCCTGGCACTACTCGCACCTGCCTTTTCATGCACTCTCCATGGATGTCCCCCCCGGCCACAGCCAGGGGCAGGGCTGGTGGACCTCTGGCCTGACCCTCATTCAGCACTCGGGCTCAGAATTTAGGCTGCTGTGTGCTGCCATTAACCAGGGTCAAAATGAGAAACCAGAACCAGACCAAACCAAACCATGTCATGAATAAGAGGAAGGAAAACAGGTTGCAGTGAAATGGTGGGGAAAAATAAACAGGAAAGTAACTTGATGAGAGTTACTGAAGAAAAGCCAGCCTGCCCAAGACAAAGGCTGGCTGCCAGTGGGAGTAAGGAACAAGCAGAGGAAGGAGGACCTGGGAGGAAAGAGCACATCTCGCGTCACTTCTGTATCCTACCAGACGTAAGTCATGATGGAGAAGATACACCTCACGGAAGGGCCAGGACAGAGAGTATCAGTGGCAGAAAGTGGTCCAGGCAAGCATAGATCTCAGGGTATGGCTGGGGAAGTGTCTCTGTAGCCATGGGAGGAGGACTGAAATATGTCAGGGATGGGAAGACTACGCAGGTCCCAAAGAGGAGGATCTCTAATTAACCCTAGCAGCTCAGAGAAAATGGAGGGTCAGGTCAAAGGAAGGCTTGTGAAATGTGAAAACAAGACCCCAAAAAAGGGACGGCAGTAAGAAGGTGGGAGGAGGGGGAACAGCAAGAGCTGTTGTAGCAAAATCAGTCAGCAGGCTCTGGTCTGAATATGAACCTGTCTGTACTTTCAGGATCTCATCAGCGGCTGGAGAAGAGCATTACTAACATTTGGAGAAGAAAAAGAGTATATGGGGTTCCACGCCCCCTTACCAGAGAAAAATAATTCCTGTAAGGGGTGAGAAAAGTTTAACTACCAACCCTCAGGAGTTGGTAGTTAGAACACATCAAAAGGCATATGAGTTGTCACTTCTGATTCCTTATTCAGAACCAGCATCAGCACTAGGTGAGACTCATGCAATAAGCTCTTAAATGAGTATTTGCCTATCAGGGGCTGAGTGAAGGGGCAGAGGGGATGAAGACCAACAGTGGGGACGGGCTATCTGGACACCCTCAGCAGGTGCAGCAACAAACCCTGGGCCAGCGCAAACCTTGCTGGGAGGCCGGGAAGGTGATGGCCTGCTCCCTCATAGCACCTTCCTTAGCTGCTAGGGCCACCTTTGGCAACCCTCTGACCAGGCTCAAGCATTCTTTGGTTTCTTTCTTACACACAACTGTATTTAAATGTCAACAGATCTCCACATAACTCAGGAGATGACAGAAGCTGCATTTCTGATGCTGTTGGGTTTGTGTGGGTCACACATGTTGAGCAGACAGGAATGACTCAAAGCCATAAGTAGACAGACAAGAGCAGAAAGGCAAGAGAGAGGGAATACTCCAAATACCTGCTACTGCACCGTGGTAGCCAAACTCCGTGAGAAATAGGCCTGAAAGACTTAGAAAAAAAAAAAAAACAACAAAAAACGAACCAACCCTTTCTAGATCTGGAATTCATTTTCTCTACTCTTGCACACTGAGATGCAACCAGCATGGATGATCAACCCATGCAAGGAAGCGCATCCTTTTCATTCTCATCCACATGGTGGCTCTCCCCGGTGCAACATCCACATCTTTCAGCAGCATCAGTAGGCTTCACCCTCATGATGGATGGGAGAAGGATGATCTCCACTGCACAAATGAGGAAGTTGGTCATGGGGTAGATGAAGGAGGTTGCCCGAGAACGCAGAGGAAACCTGTGACCAAGGCGGGGAACGGAACTCAGACCACGAGTTCCAGTTGGGTGCCCAGTCCAAGCTGGGTAGCTGAGAGATCACCTCTTCTACTAGGGCTTTGAAATTTTAAGTTCAGTGGGTTTTTTAATGAATACGTTTATTTTTTTTTTTCCTTTGTCTAGCCACTACGTTTCATTTCACTCACACTTCTGCTTTGTGGAAGCATTTTATTCTGCTTCTCTTTTTTTTTTTTTTTTGTTTTTTTTTTTGTTGTTTTGGCTTAAAAAAACAACATAACTGAACATTAAACAGAATTTAACTTTCACTATTTGGTGCTCTCCCCTACCAACACCAGGCTCTCTCTACCTCAGTGTTAAGTGCCCTCAGTGTAAGTGTGCTGCGCTCACAACTATAGCTTCATCAAAACACATCAGTGATATTTAGGAGGAGATGTCTTATTCACAGCTTCAAAGAATTGCAGCAACTGCTTGTGCAAACAGCCGTGTTGTGAGGCAGCAGAGCAGATCTGGTGAGAAAACCAGAGAAAGGAGAAGCACAAAAAAGGTAAGTTCCAAAGTAAATGCTCTGATGCTCCTATGCATCACGCCAAAATGAGCAACTGGCTGAAGAACAGCTACCAGTAAGCCACCACATCAGACTGCCTAGAATGCTTTACTGGCTTGGCTAATGAATCACTGGGCAGATATCAGCAATGTGCTCACAGTTAGGATAGTCTTCATGGTGTGTGAGAACAGTGTCTCTTCCATTATCATCATGATCTGTGGTTTAATTGGTATTTGAAAAGTCTTAAGATCTTAAGAAAGTGTGAAAGGCACAGTGAAAGGCACATAATACATATTTCTAAGACAAAATTCTTGTGGTATTATACTATTTGCAAGGAGGTGCAACAAGTCAAACCGTTCTTTTGTGAAATAATTAACACTGGCTGAATCCCTTACAGAAAGTCTCAAGATCTCGAGAGGGAAAAAATAGCTAATTTCCACCTGTGTAATAACTAACACAGTGAGAAAGAAGAAGACTTCAGACTTTTGTGAGAAAATGTTGCAAAACCACAAACTTTCAAAAGTGCCCAATATGCTATTTTCAGCTTATGTGGATGTAACCCAAACTATCCACGGCTAACCAAGGTGCATCAGAAGATTGTCGTCATTCCACTTCCACCACAGGCTTTCAGTAACTTGTGCCCACTCTGCATCCAAGGCTGTCAAGTCCCACAAAATAACGTAAGACTTTTAGGCTTAAAGCAGCTGAGCAGCTGCAAAAATAACCCCCTAAAAATATTGAAGAATTGGTCCCACTCAGCAGCTGAAAAAATCAGTGTTTGATATTACTTAACAGTTGGGGAAAAACTATTTGTGAATCATAATTAACATTTATTTAACTATTTAAAAGCATGCATCTGCTGTTTGAGGCTTCAAGGAGAGCCAATATGTGGCCTTCTGGCACCATTAAACAGACTAATACTGTTAAATTGGAAGGGCATGAGGCAGAAAGCCATGCTGGAATAGTGAATCCTTCGAGGAACTGGTGTAAGTGAGATTGTCTCAGTAGTGTGCACCCCGCGACACCAGGTCTGAACTCGCTGTACCAAATGAGTAGCAGCTACCTCAGGGTAATTAAATGAATGCACAACTCCAGCTCCTGGTGCCACAGCAATTCAAACACCATGACACAAACTGGATTAAAATCCAGCACGAACAGCAACAGACGAAAAAGTTCCCTTCAAACAGCTGCAGAGCTGCTCACGGGCAACTCTACGGCAGTGCCAGCCCAGGGCCAGGTGGCAGCGGGGTGTCCTGATGGCAAACGCTGCGGTGACCTGCGAGAAAGGACCAGAAGCGCTCATCGTTCCTGGAGGAGCCAGGCTCGCCTCCCACGCTGAAGGTGTGGCCAGCAGGACCAGGGCAGTGACTGTCCCCCTGTACTGGGCACTGGTGAGGTCGCCCCTCGAACCCTGGGTGCAGGTTTGGGCCCCTCACTACCAGACAGACACTGAGGTGCTGGAGCGTGCCCAGAGCAGGGCAGCGGAGCTGGGGAAGGGGCTGGAGCACAAGTCTGATGAGCAGCAGCTGAGGGAACTGGGGCTGTTTAGCCTGGGGGGAAGGAGGCTGAGGGGAGACCTTATCGCTCTCTACAGCTGCCTGAAAGGAGGCTGTAGGCAGGTGGGGTCGGTCTCTTCTCCCAGGTAACAAGTGACAGGACAAGAGGAAATGGCCTCAAATTGTGTGTGGGACGTTTAGATTGGATATCAGGAAAAACTTCCTCACTGGAAATTGTCAAGCATTGGAACAGGCTGCCCAGGGAAGTGGCTGAGTCACCATCCATGGAGGCATTTAAAAGATGTGTAGATGTGGCACTTAGGGACATGGTTTATCGGTGGACTTGGCAGTGCTGGGTTAATGGTTGGACTTGATGATCTTAAAGGTCCTTTCCAACCTAAATGATTCTATGATTCCATGAAAGCAACAGCAGGTTGGTCAGGACATTAAGTTCCAGAAGCAGACAGATCATTTACAGGCAAGACGCTGAAAGCAAACGTTTTGCCACTTTCTAAATTTCTAATTAGGAAACATTCTTAGAACTTAATCTTTTCTAAATCCTAATTTCCCCCAGGCAATTCCCTCGGCTGCTCTCTGCCCATTTGCCACAGCTAAGGTGTCCCATCGCTGACAGCAACTGGGTCCTTTTTTCACCTCATTCCCACCCACCCATGCAGAATTGGGCTGAGCACCTCACGGGTCCGGTAGGCACAGAGCAACGATGAAGTGGCAGTCAGGGCATCTGGCAGGTAACTGCTGGCAGAGCTGAGCCAAAGATTTTCACCTGGAGAGTGACCCAGATGTGTCAGTTGACCACACAGAACAAAGATCCACAAACAAGAAACCTATTCGGACAGACTGACTCAGCTGCTTTACAGCTGTTGTGTTTGAAGGACTTGGTGATGGGATTAGCATAGATGTATTTTTAAAACTAGTTTATGCACAGCAGATGAACCTGTTAGGGAATATTTTGCAAGGTGCTGAGGAGTGTGAGCAGCCTGTACAATATGCTTAACTAAGTGATTTAAGTCCTAAGTCACTAACTCTTCCACCCTTGCTCTCTGAAGCAACGATGTTATCAGAGGCTATTTCAGGGGAAATGCACTTAAGTCATAAATACTTCTCGTATCATACTTCACATAACCTGCATCAGCAGCAGCAGAAAAATGAAGGCAATATAAAAAGAAATAAAAGTTATAAAATTTCAGGTCACAAACATCCCCAAATGGATTGTGCTTTCAGAAAGGAACTGTATAAATAGCATGATGAGGGTTCCCTGGTGTACATCTTCGAGTTTTCTAGGATGATGCTGTTCATTTCAAGCGCAAACATGTCCTCAATGCCATACTCAATGCAATCGGCTTGTAACGTGAAATGGGGTCTTTTTCATCAACGCTAACTCATCATGGAGACAGATGCAGCCGACCAAATTCACTGCCGCTCACAGCCTACTGAGGTTCCCTAGCCATACCCACAGCATGTTTGAAGAGGCAAACCAATGCTCTCTTCGGATCAGTTAGGGCAGCTATTCATGGACCATTTCAAATTGAGTTAGGCAGATGACAGTTTTTAAAAGTTTCCGCAAAGCAGTTGCCCTGGCAGGGCTATACCAGCATAGCTAAAACGCACTCCAAACACATGTATGCCACAGAGCGAATGACAAAACAGATCAATACGTATTCTGCCGATTTCTTTGTAGGTTTGTATGAAGTTGCCTGTTCTCAGAAGCGTTCAGGGACTGTGCTGAGAAGCTTTAGAGCAAGTCAGCAAAGTGCCTTTACAGGGCTTTAGCTCTTTACTTTAGACATGGGAGTGCCCATGTTCCCACATGCATTGCTACTGCTACTGTCTTCTAGATGTTAAAACTATGAGATTATAAGGAACAAACAAAACATCCAAAAAAATGCCCCAAAACTGAAGAAACCATTTGATATTGCTTTTGCAAAAATACTTACAACACAGTCCTGGAAGCAATTTCCAAGCAAGCCAACTGCTGCTCTAGACAGTTCACTGGATGGTGTGGCTCAGCTCTTTCATACAAGCAGCACCTACAGTTATATCTAGAAAAGGAAATAAAACCAAAATTCTCTGTGAGCAAATACACAAATAAAGTCATCTTTCTTTTTAAAGCCATAACCAGGTTAAAATTAGCTCTAGTAGGACTCAATAAATTTCTCATGCCAGGTTTCATGTGTGCTGCCCACTTACAGGAATAAGCTCCAAGGTGCAGTCAAAGCCCACCTAAGGTGCTGAAGCTGAGAGCAACTGTGCTTGAGAAAAAAGCCCCAAGCCGAGCGTATCACATCAGCGAACAAATGCACACATCTGTTTTTCTCATCTAGTTCTACTTTACAACATTTGCAGGAAACACAAGATGAAACACCAGCGTTAGCGCCAAAAAATATAGGTGATTTCAGCAAGGCCAGGAATTCCAGGCACCAACTTCTCTTTCTCTCTCTTGAGTGGGTGTTCACTTGTAAGTTGTAGACATGTTAGCAATTCAACGAGTGAGAGCATTAATGTTCAACTTAACAGTCATTGTTAGGTTGGGAGGTTATTACTGCTTGTTCTGCTGAAGTGACAGGTTAAAATAGGTTTGTATCTGAAAAGTTGTTTGCTACCATATATATTCCCTGGCTTTTCGTATCAAATAATTTTCTCCCATCATGTCAACTCCTATTGTATGAACCACCACTGCCAGCTCCACTACAGCAGCTGGGATAGGAAAGGAGAAACAGCAAGGCGACAGGCGAGGAAGAGAAAGCACTCAGCCCCCATCATTTCCCTTTGGGCTGCCATCTGATTTTTTTCCCCAGGTATTTTATGTTGTTGAAGTGAGACTTCTCAACAAAGGAGCATGCTTGCATCTGCGGGACACATTCTGCTTTTAAAGCAAGCAAGCAAAGGCAAAATGCATGAGTACAGAGAGGGCTCTACTTCATCTAGCCACAAGACTGAGAAACCCATTAGCTATCAGGCACTACTTGGTACATGGGATGGAGAGTTGTGATTTCTCAACTTTGCAGGTGATATTATTAATGGAAAAACCAAATTTTCAAGGTTGAGCTGACCGGTATGGAGGACAAAAAAAAATACCACCGCATGTCGGATTTTTGCAGACTCAGATCCATTTTGTACTAGTAAATGAGATTTTATCCTTCCCTCCTTTGCTTTTTTCCCCCCCCCCCCCCCCCCCTTCTTTCAGGGTAGCTCACAAGCTGCTGACAACTCACACTGTACTAAGAGCTGTTCACACCGCACAAAGTGTTTACCACTCACAACTGATGCTAAAAATTAATTTACAGCACCGCTACAGCAAGCTTTGACAAATTGTCATGTGTTGACACAGTCATAAGTTGTTGGTTAAAAAAAGTAACACTTCCCTCTTCTGCCACCTCATGTTTGAGACCAAGGATGGGCACATTATGTAAAGTTTGAGGGTTTGTAAGCTTCACAAATGTTTGGGCTTCACAAAACAAGCTTGGTTGTGAAAGTTTTTTCTTTTACAGTTAGGCATGTGTTTATTGCCAAAAAAGAGTCTAGTAAGAAGAAAAAAAAATCATTTCCCATCTACCAAGATCTGTGTGTTGTGCAAAACTAGGAGAACAGGCTGTAAAACAAATAACGTTGCATGACACTTGTTCTAGGTAAGATCAGACCAGTGACAAATACCCTGTATCAACTACTCAGAGCTGCAGACAACATCCTCCTACAGTGGAAAGGAAGGGGGGGGGGAAATAGCTGCAAGTAAGAGTTTTAATTGTTCTCAGCTGTCACACAATGTTATCTTAAGTGAACGCATGTATTTCTCTATTCTTCTGTATAGTTCCTTATGGAAAAAAACCAGGCAGTGGCATTCACCAGACAAGGTCCAAACTGATTTTGGTGTACTCAAGATAGTAAACATTAGTCAGCACTCCTGTGTGCCCACAAGTGGCAGCTCTTAAATTTTAACTCCTCCTCTTCTTCCTCAGGGCAGGACAAACAAACTGTCTAGTTTACACCCTGGAATCAGTAACGGTCACAAAGGTGGTGTCAGCTGAAATGAGCAGTTTTGGTGGTGATGCTAACTTAAAACGTTAGCCCCATTCTAGCCTAAATCAAGGTAAAGAAATAAGGCCAAGCATGGAGAGAACCAAACCACCAAGAGACAACCAAGGTATCCATTTGGTCGAGGTGTCAACAGCTTCAAGGTATCTTTGTTTTTCTTGTCTTCTGACTTTTAAGTTCCTCTGCACTTCTGCAGAGACACCCGTGCAAGCTAAGGACTGCCATCCAGCAGCCAAACCAAGCGGTCAGTTGGTTTTACCTCCAACATTGTTGATGGTCAGGACAGCAAGACTGCCAACGCAGCAGAGAAAGGCATAAATGACCCCAGGCATAAATCGAAATGCTAGCAAAAGTCTGGAGCAGCAAAGCACAGTACTCTCAGCAAAACAAGCACTCTCAGCACCTGCCACATGGGCTTCACGAGGAGCAGTCAAAAGCCACCACTTTATGTTGTGCGCCAGTGACCTGGACTCTCAGTGCCCCAATACCTCTCCCTAAGCTCCACCACCTCTCTGTGTACACACGGTGCAAGAATGCAGAGGAAATTCATTCAGGAAATTAACTTGGCAACACAAGGAATTTATTCTGTTTTTTTCCCCTCTAACACTTGCACAAAGAAGAGATGTTTCGAGTGGTTCCCAAGTCCTGAAGAGAAGCAACGCTGTACCTCTGCAGAACTGATCCACCTGCCCCATGCCTGCATCGGTGCAAGTGTGATCCATGTAATTTCTCCACAAAACTCAAAACACATAACATCAACCAAAAAGAGCTCCTGCAAAACACTAAGGGGGATGAAATTTCACACGGACTCTTCACTTGCTCACGCCTCAGACACCTTGTACAGAATTCCTTCATCATCTGAGCTGTTACTCTGACAAATGACGTATCTTACTCTTTTGATAGATCTAATGGAAGAAAAGGACATTTACGTCATTACAGTCAGGCTGGACATTATCTTGTGCTGCTGACTGGCATGGCATCATCCATGCTTAGCTTAGATTGCTGTACCTTTAGAAAAGCACTCAAGTGGCAACTCCTACCTCTCTGCTCCAAAGTTACAAAAATTCATAAATATTTTGAGTGCATCACATGAAATGCATTGTTTCACTGGATTTAGTCCAAGAGTCAATAAGGATGAAATAAACATGATTCAACTACTAAGTCAAAAACTTCAGCTGTGTAACTACCCAGAAGATAACACTAATCTTCCTCCACCTTGGTGGAAAACTAATAAAACCTTAAGTTTTACCACAAGTTATCTCAACTGCCCAAATATAATCTCTTCTATATAATCTCTCCTGTACATTTTTACTTCTTTGCTCTATAGAAGGAAACACAAGGAACTTAAACTCCCCGAGTTCTTACTTTGGGATGGAAAAGGCCCAACGCATCCCCACTAACCCAGTGGGGAACACTATTAGGAAAAAAGTGGGACTTGAGGTTTTCTGTTTGTTTTTTTTTTTTTTCTTTTTTGAGAAAAAGCATCTATTTACTTGTGACAAGCTCCTTCTTGATGGCTCCAACTTGTGAGTGTGAAGAATCCACCCACAAGCAGAAGGGCGTCTCTTGCCAAGTCCCTTGTGTGAGCTTGTGCCTGCTCGAATGGACGCAGGACCAGCGCAGGAAGGGCCAGCACCAGGGAGAGGCAGACCCAGGATCCCCCGTGGCCTCCCTGCACCACAGCTCTCCGCTCTGCCCTCCAGCTTTTGTCATGGGGAGGACAGCAGAACCTTGGCCAGGCCCACAGCCGCACTCCCTCCCATCGCTATTTTCTATGCCCTGCATAAGAAAACCATAAAGATGACACTTGCCCCTGCGAGCCCTCACCAGGATTTCAAAAGCAAAAGGGAATATATGAAGCCATCCTGCTGTCTTGATGATGCACACATGCAATGAAAGGGATAAATATATGTATTAAATATATATATTGAATATATATACTAAATATGCACTGGGTAGTCGCTGCCTGCATGGGATGCAGACTGTGTGAAACAAACGCCCCTGGTTAGAAATTAAAAAACAAAAGGAGGGTTGCAACTTTCTTACTCCCTGGGCACCACCCTTCCAGCCGGCGAGGACAGGATGCTAACCCCAACGCTTCAGAGCTGCTGGGGTTTAAAGGGCCTCTCCTCTCCTCTTCCCAGGGAAGTGGCACCAGTGACTAACTACAATGTGGGCAATTTTCCTGTCTCTGCCTCACGCCTGTCTTCACGTCACTGCAAAGGTCACCACGTCCTATCTGTTACGCTGAGGTCTGCCACCCACCAGCAAACAGGGAAGCAGCTTATCTGGACAGCCGGGCAGGACCTCCTGCCAGCCTTTGGGGGCGGGGGGAAACCTTGCAGCTCTCCTCTTGGCACGGGGGCGTGCTTCAAAAATGGTTCCAGTTCTTAAACCTTAAGAAGGGACTGAGATCCTCAAATTGCCTTGAACTGGAAGGATCTCGGCCTGCACCAGCTTTGCACAGCAAGCTTTGCTCAGCAAAGCCCAGGCCCTAAAGCTGTTCCCCTCACAGGAGAGGCAGCAATGGGAAGTGCGAATGAAACTGTTCCCCATGAAACAGTGGGAAAAGGCATCAGATCTTTGTCCGTGCCTCTCTGGAGCACACCTTGTGCTTCCAGCCCTTTCAAGCAGAAGAAACTTGGTGGCCCTATGAAGAGTGTAATCACCTGAAAGCCAGCATCTGTGTTCCCCCTCTGCCGCTCCGTCAAAAAGGACATGCAAGGGCCCCTCAGGAGGCAGGCTGGGAACTGCCTGCCCCCCCCAGCATCCTCACACACATGCGTATGGGCATCCATCTCCTCTGCTTTGCTGTTTTTTCTAACTGTATACACCAATATATTTTTCATCACTTTCTTAGCATTACATCTATCGTATGGTATGTGACAATCAGTGCCAGCATTACCCAAAGCATTATCACACAAGCATGTAATTCACTGGAACGGGACTTTCTTCTTCCTCAACTTCTTATAGCCAGTTTTGTCAAATAAATCCATCTGACTTCTTGCTTGACTTGTGTCTACTCAGATCAGACCTTTACCAAAGCTAGAAGCATTTTATTTCTAACAAATATATTCCCATCCTCCCAAATCAAATCTCTACTTCTGGCTGAGACAATGTCATTCAACTTTTACTGTAGTGCAATGCTTCCAAACAAATGACCTTAAAAATTCAGTTAAATGGCAATGCACAGCTGAAGGCCTCTAGAGGTTTATTTGTCACATGGCAAAAATCACTCTTTGTATGGCATTTGTATAAATGACTACAGGATTCTCTGGAGGCCAGAAAGGTAACTAGATAACAAAGAAAATCATGTCAAGTTTTATGAGTACTTCAGCAAAAATGTTTAAATCAGACCACGTTGGTTAGTATATTTTGAAATCCTCCTACCTGCTCCATGTGGTGTTAACTTGTGCGTGCAACCCAGTCACAAGTCAGGGGAAAGAACCAGCTCGAGAGTTTTTCAGAGATTAGTCCCACCTACAGCACTGCAGCTGGAAACTTTGCTTGACGTTTTGATCTACAGTGATTTCCACAGTAGAAATCACTGCAGTAAAGGTACCAGTCAAAGTAGTTAACTAGCAGTGTACGAGCCATCTTTTATTTTATATCTGCTAATACAGACAACTCAATGAAAAGATGAACATACTCCCCATGCCCTCTAAGGCAATTTTTTCTTTATGGGGTGTTCAAGGAGCCACAACCCCCTTTATCAGCTCTTTGGTATTTTGCCCAGAATTACAAAAGCATCCCGGTTTTGGGAGATGCTGGGCCGCAGTGAGGACATGCTCAAAGTGCTGTCTGTTCAGCAACGTGGATGCCAGCATGGGTATAAGCAAAAATTTCATTCAGCACAAAGCAAAGCAAGACCAGGACACAAGGATCCTAAATTAATCCAGTTCCTGTCTTCCCAATTACTTCCCCCACCACTGGAAAGACTTTGGTTTGGATTTTAGTCAAGTCTGGTTTACAGTGCTCAACTTCGGCTGTCAAAAAAAACCCCCTCAACCCTGCTGGAATGCCTTACTCATTACGCAGCCTTGCAAAAATTATTAGCTACGTTACAAGGCATTTCCCTTTGGGGACCAGAAGGGGTGAAGAAAGAGGATGAAGAGTGACAGTTTGTGGTTTCTAATGCAGCAGCAAAAAAATAAATAAGTAAGAGGAATACAGGATATAATGTGTTTACATTTGTCAAAACAAGTTTCCTGGAGACACGGAGGGTTCGTGCTGCTGAGCTGTCACTTCTGCTTGAAACTGCTGCCTCATGCTATCAGGAGGTCACTCACTGACCTACTTTCTGATAGAACTGAATTAATTTGCTACTTCTGTAAACAAACCATATTTTTTTTTAACGGAATACTGAACAAACCTATAAAAAGCTGCCTTTTATCCAACTTGAAGCTTCAACTGATGCTGTGCAAGGCTATTACACACCCTGGCAGAGGGCCCACTGTGCTTCGTCTGCTTATTCTTTTGGAAAAATATGTACAGAATATTTTTAAAGAGTTGGCACTGCAAATAACATCTTTCCTTTTTGAACTCCTACACTACACTAATACCAGCGATATAACCCACTACAGACAGTAACAGAGGCTAGCATTCAAATATGCTGTGCTTTGTCTAGGCTGCTCCTGAAATAGATGCCTACCGCAACAGGATTAGCTAC
Source organism: Falco biarmicus (assembly GCF_023638135.1). NCBI lineage: Eukaryota > Metazoa > Chordata > Aves > Falconiformes > Falconidae > Falco > Falco biarmicus. The sequence continues at coordinate 4,415,347 of NC_079293.1, read as the reverse complement.
CCAAATAGAGAGATGCATGGCACAATATACTTACAGGTTTAAAACACAAAGTTATTAATAGAAAACAAGATGAGTAGGTGAAACTTATAAACTAAACATCTATTGATCTGATCAACCCCTGCACAAAGCCAGTTAACAAACACCTGTGCTCACCAGGAGATGGTGGTATGGTAAGAGCACTTGCTCTAAAGCATTATACTCAGAAAGCCAAGTGGCAGAAGTGGTAGCAAAAGAGATACCACCTACTTGCTCTCTTTGCTTAATGGCTACAAGCACATAGCTCTAACGTCACTACACAAATCCTTTCATTAAAATAAAACCATGGTTGAGGGTTTCACAGCTCTTCCAAATCCTTGGACCGTCAAAATATCAGAAAGTGACTCTTGAAATCATATGCAGCAATGTCATAATTGAAAGCTTCACTGCTGGGGTGGACTTATCTTTCCGGGTTTCTTGTGGGTAGCAGCACTGCTGTTTGGAAACAGAAAAGCAGTGTACCGATTCCATGAAAGCATGGTCATACTGCATTAAGGCTCTGGACTAATATTTGGAAGATGAGAACCCACAACCCACACTTGCATCAGACCTCTTCAGCAGCTTGGTCTGATACATTCACGTCACCCTCCATCTGCAAAGCGAAGAAAAGGATCTTCGCCAAGTGTTTGACTTGCTTAGTACCAAAACACTGTGGGTGAGAGTCATAGCATCATTCAGGTTGGAAAAGACATTTAAGATCATCAAGTCCAACCGCTAACCCAGCACTGCCCAGTCCACCACTGAACCGTGTCCCTAAGCACCACATCTGCACGTCTTTCAAATACTGTAGGGATGGTGATTCCACCACTTCCCTGGGCAGCCTGTTCCAATGCTTCAGCACTCTTTCAGGGAAGAAATTTTTCCTGACATCCAATCTAAACCTTCCCTGGTGAAACTTGAGGCCATTTCCTCTCATCCTACCGCTTGTTACCTGGGAGAAGAGACTGACCCCACCTGCCTACAGCCTCCTTTCAGGCAGCTGTAGAGAGCGATAAGGTCTCCCCTCAGCCTCCTTCCCTCCAGGCTAAACAGCCCCAGTTCCCTCAGCTGCTGCTCATCAGACTTGTGCTCCAGACCCTTCCCCAGCTCCGCTGCCCTGCTCTGGGCACGCTCCAGCACCTCAGTGTCTGTCTGGCAGTGAGGGGCCCAAACCTGAACCCAGGGTTCGAGGGGCGGCCTCACCAGTGCCCAGTACAGGGGGACAGTCACTGCCCTGGTCCCGCTGGCCACACTGTGTCTGACACAAGCCAGGATGCTGTCGGCCCCCTCGGCCACCCGGGCACACTGCTGGCTCATGTTCAGCCGGCTGTTGACCAGCACCCCCAGGTCCTTTCCCCCAGGCAGTTCCCAGCCACCCTTCCCCAGGCCTGTGGCGCTGCCTGGGGCTGGTGTGACCCAAGGGCAGGACCCGGCACTGAGCCCTGTTGGAGCTCATACAGTTGACCTCAGCCCATCGATCCAGCCTGCCCAGCCCCCCCTGCAGAGCCCTCCTGCCCTCCAGCCGATCAACACTCCTGCCCAATTTGGTGTTGTCTGCAAACTTACGGAGGGTGCACTCAATTTCCTTTGCGTTTCCCTTGGGTCCAATCTAACAATAGTGGAGGCAGCACGAACAGCCATAATACAAGACAACTATTGGTATCACAACAGATTTATGATCACTCGAGTTCCTGGACTTGATGAGGCTCACGTTGCCAAAGATAACTATACCAGACCCAGCACTTGCAACTGCAAGTGCACTTTTGTCAACCTTCTTAGCTTTTATCTGTGCATATTTACAAGCCCTGAACCTGAAGTTCAAATAAATCCAATAATTCACTCAAATCCACCAGGAATTGAAAACATTAGGGAAGTGTCAAGATGTCATCGAGCTTGTTCTGCAGAAAATAGCACTTTATAGTTTCAGAAAGAAATAGACAAGGGAGCTATTTAACGAGATGGTGGCATATTGAAACATGGATAGATAAGTAATTAATAGTTACCTTCTCTAAGTGAAAACTTTTCTGAGTGAAAAATCAGTTTATATGAAAAACTGCAAGTCGATTGCTGCCATTTTTGGGTGGATAAGAACTGTCACACGTGTTATCATCTCCATTACCATTAAGGATTCCAGTCCTTTAAGCAACTCACAAAGACCTTCACATAAAACAGCATGTGGGAAGCAAGGAACTAACAGAAGGAGACACCAAAGAAATGTTGACGTTCGTAACTAGAATGCTAATGAAAAATGTTACCAGAAATCCATGAAAATGGGAGAGAACTTCTGCCACGAGAAGTCAAAGCTAAGGCAACAAGTTCATTTTAGTCCCTTAGGAGCAAGAGTAAATGCATGGTTGTATAGGTGCTGGCATTAGGATACAGATTATTGGACAAATAACCTCTGCACGCTGGTAGCCCAAAACACTTTCCTATTAAAAAGCTGCAATATTTCCCTAGTAGATCACCTAATTCAGAACCCTCTTAACCCTGACATGCAGGTTTCTTTCCCAAATTTCTATATAGCTTAAGTGGAACATATGGCACCTTAAAATAAACAAAACAGGAGAGGAAAAATAGACATGCTCCAAGAAAAAGGAAATATAGACCCATTAATTAAACATTCAATTCTTTTTATCCCTCATGTCTGTCTTCACAGTTTAAAGTCTCTCTCAGCAATCAACCAATTTTGGGATTCAGTGCTGTCATGCCAATCGTGGCAGTACTTCAGTGAAAAAGGCACTGTCAAACATAATGAAGTTTTCCTTCAGTTTGTACCCACACTGGTGCTGCGTACAGCACACATGCTGCCTGGGGGGGAGGTGGGGGACAGGGCTTTACTTGCCCTGGCTCCCAAGGACCACTGAGCAGCAAAGGCACAACGGAATCACACTGATGGCTGAGACTACCATGCCGCAGAAACCATCTTGCAGCCTCCCATACAACGTACAAATAGCACCCTATGGGCTTTGAAACATATTTGAGAATTTTCAGTTGTTTTCTTGTATTTTCTTTCCAACTTAGTGGTGGACTTGGCAGTGCTATGTTAACGGTTGGACTCAACGATCTTCAAGGTCTTTTCCAACCTAAACAATTCTATGTTTCTTTTCCAACCTGCACATGCCTCGGACTAAGGCAAACTGTAAACATGGAAAAATTTCCCAGTACTTCACTGTTACAGCTCAGCTTGCACCTATGGGCACCATTCCCTGTCCTTCACCTAGAGACGCTGTGCACAGAGCACGTGGAAGGACAGGGCAGAGGGGTTCCCCATTGGGAAGGAGAAAATAAGTCTCTCTAATTGGTATTTCTGTTTCTATCAGTTCGTTTTCAGACTGGTCCCACTGGAGCTGGTGTTGTCAGAGAGCAAATAGTAGGCCAGGGCTTATAAGGCTTTGCAACGTACGATAGTCACTGACACAACGAGCGGTGCGTTTGTATCTGCTGACTCAGGCAAAGACGGCAGTACGGCTGTCCTGACTGTACACTGCACCTACAATGCACATTCGGCCGCCTCACCTGAACTCCCTCTGCTTTATCTGTCCCTGGTAAGCTCTGGCCTGGCAGCCGATGCTCCTGAGCAGCTGGCGGCAGCAGCCATCTGAAACCCGTAAATCAGGCTGCTGGCTGCCCGGGCAGGGGCTGTCACTGTGCAGTCTCCCAGCACGTAGTGCAGTGGGACTCCAAACTACTCGGTCTCCGGGCATCACTACAACATAAATGAGGATAAACCAAGTGCCAAAGAAGGGTAAATATTCAGTCCTGGAAAAACGGCATGCTTTACAGCAAACGCGTCACGGCCCAGAGCTTGAAATAGAAATTTATGTGACAAAAACTTCATGATGTGAAAGTCTGCATCAAAAAAAACAGCAAGCTGCACTGTTTGACATCTTGGTTTCCAAGCCCTGTGAAGTCCAAATAGCTCAAATATAAATCTGTAATATCGTTCTCTGAGTAAAACCTATTTTAAACTGATTTTGGCATCCCCTAATAGTTGTAATCAGGATGCCAGCTGTATGGTTTCTTGTCTCCTTCTCCTGGCTCCAACTGGCCGGCAGCAGTGAACCGCTCTCCTTGCTCCAACTGCCTGCCCTGCTAAGGAAGCTCTGGCACCTCCACTTCCTTGAGACCAAAAGTGCTGGGTTCCTTCAGCGAGGAGAGCCTGCCTTTGCCACTCCACGGACAGATGAAGAATATCACCAATAAAAATCAGAATCTCCAAAGTTTCAAAAGTTCCCTTTCCATAAAACAAGCCTTAGACAGAGAATAACCAACAATGAGCTGCAAAACCCTTTTTATAGGCACTCACTTGAGATGACCCACATAACTCATCCACTTTGCCACTTACCATTTCCAAACTTACAGCAGTATAAAAGCTTTCACAACCACACATGATCATGTCACTTTTTTTGCTTTATGTATAAAAGCACCTAGTGCATTTTTTAATTTTTAATTAACATCTCCACCAACACGTGGACTGTGATACCCGTTATGAATGCCTGAAAATCTAACATCTGCCGATCCTGGTTGCTTCTGTGCTTCTCTTTACCTTTGCCACTAGCCTCCTCTGAAACATCTGAGCATGTTTCAGCTTTCCAAACACCAGCTGACCCAGAACTGTGGCTGGAGCACAACCTGCCATTTAACAACGTTTTTTTCCCCTGTGTCCCCAGGCTGCACAAAGCTCCCGTCCTGGTTTCCTACCTGGGAATGCATGATGGGAGGGTAAGGTTAAGCTTTGTCACCACACAGCAAAGGCTACAATGCCTTAAACTAAATAGAACAAAATACAAATAAAAATAAGGAAAGGTCCAAAACAAGTAAATTCCATTTCTCCAGTGCACACTGCAGGAACATACATGTCCGCGGAAGGGATTAGCATACTGCATCTGTGTTGGATGGAGGGAGGGGGAGAGGTCAAGTCAGGAAAATTGGGAAGCAAAACCAGGAATATCTGTAGATAGCACTGCAGAAAGGGGGGGTGGAGGTTTTTTGCACAACCACGGCAAAGCCTGCAGGGACAGGAATGTGCAGGGGAAGCGGTGGGGGTGGGAAGGGACGTTGTTCAAATGGCATTGCTGGCAGAGCGTGAGGTCAGTCAAAGGAGGTCACGTCATTCCTGCAGACAACCCTGCTGGAATTATCCTACTGGGCAGGAGCGATCATCCTTACAGAAAGAGTGCAATGCACGGGCTCGGTCAACCCAAGCGACCCACGACTTCAGCTATGGAAAAACAAATGCCCGAACACAAGGCCGTTCCTGACAAACTGGACACAGATAGACTGCAGCTGCTGAAACATATTAACGGAGTGACATAATATTAGAACATATTTTTATGCTTACTAAGACAACAACAAACCGAAGCCTATGCTGTATTTTCGGCACACTAGCTCAAACTATCTTTAGACAGGAAAAGTGTGTACGTACAGATGTTCCAGCAAGCATGGAGAGCAGAAAGCTGGAAAAACCACTCGCTCACTTCTGAGCCTTATAAAAAACGCCTGTTCTAAATAAGGGTGGGAGTAAATACATCAGGCAATGCCAAATCAAAATAAAACAAAAGCAGGCAAGAAGCCAGTAGATGGTCAGGGACTAGAGAGGTTTAAGGGCTGCACACCTCCTCCAGCTTCACTTCTCCCAGTAGATGTTTTCAGGTGTTACCCACTCCTGCAGTTCCCCCCTACATTTTACTCCTCCTGCCAGCTCTTTCATCCAGCTTTCAAACTATCTCACTTTCACAGATGCTCTCTTGGAAGCATGATTGAAGCTATAAATTCACGTCTACACATCTGTAACAAAAATAGTTTTTCTAAAAGCTATTCTTCTTCCCTATTGATGGTGACACAAATGATACAGACTTGCTGGCAATTGAGGGGTCTCGCTGCAGCTTTAAACACCAAACAAGACAGACAGCGATGCTCTGCCTCACAAGGATAACAGCAATAATGGATTTTATATATATATACACATATATATATATATATGAAGCTGTTATTCTTGGAATCATTTCTGTTTGTGAAGAACTGAAAAATACAAGAAATTGCCTCCAAGCTCTTGTTCTGTGGAACAACAATTATTTTTTTTATGTAGAACATAATTATCACTTCATTCCAGAAAAAAACTTGGAGTCCACCAGTGCAAGAACAGATCTAATTTACCACGATCACTGCTCAGCTTGCAGTAGTAGAAAGATAAGGGCAGCAACCGCATGAAGTACAATTTAGACCTTCCCTGGCAAAACCCCTGTATAAATAGGACACAGAAAATTAGGATGCTTCCACATGAGGTTACGACTGAGACCTGCTTTTAGCCAAAAAACCCCAATGTGGTGTGGCAAAAAGCTGTTACACCTCAGGTACAGAAGGCCCTGGACCTGGAGGGCTTTCTGCCACAGGGAGGACACCTCTGCTGCTGCCCACAGACCCGAGATCCAGGCATAGCGGGGACAGGGTCCCTGCATGCATCTTGCACACATCTAGATGCGTTCTTCCTTGCCCCCCGTGCCTGCATGTAAGGAAATCCTTGGTGCCATGACCAAAGCAAACAATGCTTGCAAGGTCTCTAGAGGTGACCTGAGCATACTAATGGTACAGAAGACCTTGCTCATCTCACAACCTCCACATTTTTCTTAATCCCAAGCCTGCGGCAAAGCAGAAATCCCAAAGCACTGTTCCTGCAAGCAGTGCTTGTACAAGACAACTGTGATCTGCATGAAGGCACATCTCCTTTGGGCTCAACTTGATTTGCCTTCATGGCAAATAAATTAGCCGTGGGCAATCGTTGGGTTAACATTGGCACAGCAAAATCCAGGCATGAAGACACGGGAGAAAGAGCACAGCTTTGGGTGATGGAGACAGGCCATCAGCCTGCTGGCAGCAGGGTGACGGGGGAACCAGATAAAAGAAAACAACAATGTGCCAACAGAAGCAAAGAGAGATAGCAAAGAGACTAAACAGACCGATCTGAAAAAAAACCCCACAAAACAAAACAACAAAAAAAAAGCCAAAGGAGGGAAGCTTAGCAGACAGGGACAGCACTTGCGGAAGAAGCTCTACATGGTATTTTTAAAACAAGGGCAGGGAAGTAGGAGCAGAGTTTAGCACTGGACCTGGAAAGGACTGGTCCACCCTGGTGAGTGCCTCTGGCTCCAGGAGAGCCTGAGAGCGCTCCCGAGCTCCTCTCCTCTGCACGCACCCAGCACAACAAAGCTCTGCTTGCAATGGGCACGTGGTGCCACTGCAACTGCTGCGTGACAGCAGCTTGCCAACCAAGAATTCCCTGTAAATCTAGTGCTGCAATGGTATTTGCAATGATTTTTGTTAAGGTTTTCATATTTAGCAAAGCCACTACTGTTTTTATTGAAATTCACACACACACAGTGCTTAGAGAGAGAGAGGGCATAAAATACAAGCTGAATTGAAAGTTCAGCTGCTTTCAACTGAATTTGTTAGTAAGTTCATCACCATTTTTTGACAGAATAATCTTTCCATGGTGAATTATTTCCACTGGAAAAAATAGGAGACCAACAAATTGCTGGATATAATTTGTGCCTTAAATAATAAAGCAATTAATGGCATTTTAGCAGGAACACATTCTTCTCTCCAGAAATAAAATCCCTATTTCATCTCATCTAAATTGCTTGGTCAGCTTCAAATGAGTGCAATATAAATCTCCTTCCCATACTGCTTCTGTTATCTCTGATAAAGGGAAGAGACAGAAGGTAATCCTGTGTTCTGTATTCACTGACACATCATTTTCATGCTACACTACACTGTAATTTATTTCTAATGGGATAAACCTCTTGTAGTCTTCCCGCATTGTTCAGCCACACACACATACCCAACCGGTACCAAGACTGCGGGACTGGCAGGTGCAACACCCAGGGACCATGCCTGGTGGAATTAGGATGTCTGCTGCAAATTTCAGCAGTGTTACAGCTGTGAAAATAAACAGCTAGACTGTATAATTAAGGTACGCTTTTATTCCTTCCCACCCACTGCCTCGTGGAAGCAAGGCAGACAAAGAGTACAACACTTTTCAGTACTTCTTGTAACTGTCAACTAAACTTTTAATTTTTCGTCTAATCAGTTTGAAACAATTCAAGAAGACAAGCAGAGCCAGAAGAAATTAAAAGGCATGGAAGCCAACTGAACCCAAGAAGTCCTTACAGTCTTAGCTATAACATAGATACAAAGGTATCATACAAAGGAAAATATCTTTAAAGCTCTTTCTGCCTTCCTGGTCGAGAGAAATATAAGAAATAAGTAAACCAATGTACGAAAATCAAGGCAGAGCTCTGAAATGCTAAATGTATTACTGTTGCTTACAAACATTTTCTTATTCTTTTTTCTTTTTTTTCTTTTTTTTTTTTTTTAAGAGAAGATGAAGATGATAAAACCTGTGGCTTTAGGTTTATAAAAGCTTTCTTCAAATTAAAAAGGTCTGGACCTTGGGCCAAACTGAGGAGCCAGTTATTCTCGATGCAATCCTGAAATGGCTAGGTGCACACAGAAAGCTAGCTAGAATGTTCCTGCAGAAATCAATATATTTTTAGAAAAATAGCCATATTTATTTGTAAAACATTTTTATCTGTTAAAATGTACAAGACTACCATAGTATACTTAATCTGCTGCCAGTTAATAAACGCTATTACCAAGTACCACCACTTAAAGAGACAAGAATCTCAGTACTACCATGCCTTTCACACCTACCTCTCTGCTTCAGCTGATCACTGTGCTGACATACAGAGTGCACCTCACAAAGTAAAATACTATCTAATTAGCTGTCTGCTGCTTATCCAGCCACGTCTACAGACCCACCACCCCAGCTGTTTACAACCGGATTAATCTCATCTGATTCAGATGCAAAGTAGAAAGTTGCAGCCAAAACAGTCATCTGTCCAGATTTCCTTTCTCATCGATACAAAGTGACAGTCCCTTCCAGGGCACATGTCACACCAGTTCAGGTACCCATCTTTTGAGGAGATGAGCAAACCCCTTTGCTGCCTACAGAAGGGCCCAAGAGCTCCGCTGTGGCCATCTGCACCTAGACAAACCCCTGCTCTAAAAGGGGCTGGCAGTAGGAGAGCTGGCTCTGGTCTCCTGGGCTAAGGTGGCTTGCAAAAGCGTTTCAGCAGCTTTGCCATTTCTGGTGGGACTGGGGTCCTCTGTGCACCCTAAGCCCCTGGGCAGGATGACAATAGCAAGAGCAAGTCTACAGAGAAAGGGTAGAAGAAACGTAACGCCGGGCACCGGCTGTGGGGTTGCAGCTGCTTTATACTGCTTCTCACTGCAGATTATGAATCTGCCCTGTTAGCTCTGGTTTACCAACAGTTCACGCTTCAAAAATCTGACAAAATACCCCAAAGGCTAACTCCTGCTGAACTGTCCCTGCTGCCACGACCAATTTGTATTACGACTTTGTTCTAGGGATGTGTCTGCAACCACTTATGTGAAGGGCCCAAATGACTTGGTTCAGCCTCTCTGTGCGGGCAGTGCTGCTCACGTCGGCACTGGGTCATGGGGGAAGAGAAGCCAGCTCAAGAAGGCTGGCTACCAGTTTAGGAAGGTTTCCAGCTGAGATCCTGCAAGAGAAGCTCCCTGCAGAAACCGCCGAGCAGCCTCACCAGATGCTCCTGTGGCTCCGCACAGTGCCAGCCAGGGAAGCCCTCGGGCATCCAGAGCTGCCCCCGGCAAGCCCCAGTCCTCACAACTGGCCTCTGCTGCATCCCAATCCACCTGCGGAGTTCAGTGCCAACCTATATTCTGATGTCTGCTGATATCAAAATGTCAAATACAGCAGGTCCCGTGTTCATTTAGGCTCTTCTCATCCAAAACTCCCTCCCAAATGCAATCCAGATGAGCTCCTTGGCGTGGACAGCACAGGCAGCGGCTGCCCTCGCTGTCTGCAGCACCGTTTAGCAGACTGTTTTCAGAAGGGAGCAGGATTATTTTAGATAGACTGCCTTTCACTGAGGTTGGAAAGGGGCTCCTTGATCACACTACCAAGCTCAGACCCTGGTTTCTGAGCATCTCTGGAGAGGGAGGGCAGCGTAACTCACACCACCACCAACATGGGAAAACACTGTGCCTTTACTTAGCCGCTTGTGATGCTTATCGGCTCTCACAGGGAAAATGCATGGCATCGCTCTTGGCTGGCAAACAGATGACTGTACTTTGTCATCCGGTGGCTCTAGACACAAAGGACAGCATCACATGAAGCGCATGGCTCTGTCCACACCTACTGCCACGGCTCACCCTGCTGCAGGGGGGCTCCGCTGCATGAAGAGGGCAGGCAGAAGAAAGCAAACCCTCGAACGTGATGCTCAGTCACAGGCTTCTCGTGACCAGAGGCTGCCGTTATCCTACAAGGCTACCGAGAAAGCCTGCTGGAGGAAGAAACAAAAGGGCCAAACCTAGCTAGCCAGGAAGTTCGTGGTAAATGGCAACAAATGCCCTGGAGGCATGTGCAAGTAAAACAGCGAGATTAAATCCGGGAGGAAGAGGTTGGGATTCTCAGTGGGAACAACTCCACGGCAGAGAGCTTGGGTTTGGCTGCTGGAACTGCCTCCCCAGGCACAGGGCTGGGATCTTCTTGTCTCAACCTTTTAAAGCTAGGCTGGATGAGCAATAATAGAAGGTTGGCAGGGAAAGCGTGAGCAGATGATCAAATAAGCCTTTTCTGCCTTAAATTTCTAACTCTCTGAAAAATCAGCTTCTCATCCAACAGGCTGATGACACTGCCACTAGGAATAAAAATGATGGCTGTTTGTACCCAAGTGTAGATGTCAAAAGAGGAGCAGCAGAGGTGAGGTTGTACAACTGGCCTAGCAAGAGGGGTGCAAACTACTTCAACCCTGATGCACAAGAAGGTGTTAACCTGCAGTGGTAAAAGCAGGGAGAAAGAACAGGGTCTGATAAATTTTCTGTGAAAGCAGAGTTTGCGTCAAGGAACCACAGTTGTAAAACCCAAACAACTGAAGTGCAATTTGTACTAATGAAGAAAGGATATAAATGGAGAGTGGGATGTTATTTTTGTTACCATGTTCTACAGAGTGATCTAAAACTCAGTAACCTCAACACTTTTTACTGTAGTAACTGCCATCGTCTAGTACACCAAATGAAAAAAAACCCACAAAACTGTATTAAGTCAAACCTGGAAGCACCCACACATGAGGAAGGTAAGGGCTAGCGTTGACCTCTGAGGATGATCTGTAGGTAGTTAACATCATCTTAGGTCGCTTTTAAATAAAGCTACAAGCAACTTCTTTACTCCCAGTGCAGTGTGTGAAACACATGCTTTTTTCCTATTTCCACAGCAACTTGCTTCACCTGCTAGCCCCTGCGGATGACTGCGAAACCAGAAAAAGTAGTGTACTGTCCACTGTTCCTAATTAAAATCCCATAGTCTTGTGGTCAGAGAGCTCTGGAGAACTGGCAGGGTCACGTGATTTGCTTGAGGTCAGACAGTAAGAGCAGACACTAGAGCAGAGACGAGATGACGGATCTCTTGGCTCGTGCGTGCAATGCAGCACTCTGCAGCCGGGGCCAGAAAAGCAGTCACAGGGAAGCTCTGGTTCCTCTCAGTAACCTAACCCTAAATAGTTCAAATTTGCAAAGGAGAAAACACCACATAAGCCCCCCACCCCGCAAGTGAACCAAGAGTAACTTTTCCCCCAAAGCTGTCCTGCACCCACAGATGTTGCTCTGGAAGCCAAGGCAGCTCCGCCGTCTGTGCCGATCTTTAGCCACTCTCCGCAGTTTTTCTGTATCATTGAGTGCCAGTAAGCGTTCACACTCCAAGTAATATCTCGCCTGACCATTTGCGCGCTCCTCCAGCTGCTCAAGAGTCCATCTGCTCAGGCAGGCTTGCTGGCTTCACTCTGAGCACAACCCAAGTGTTTCCATCACTTACCCTGGAGAAATTGGGGGACACTGGTGACAAAGTGACAGATCTTTGCATTTATGACAAATTCACTCCGTCTGTTACCTAGTATTTCCCCCAGGTAATTACTTCTGGAGGCATGAGGTGTCTGTGCTTTTGGTGAGTTTCCAACACTCACATCCACATGTTAAAATGGAAATAACATCTGAGTGGAAGACTCCTAGTTTGGTCTTTACATTTGTATTTTCAATGACTAATTTTGTTTAAGTTGGTAAACGCAGCTGTTGCCTTGCCAGTTGGTGACATTTCCTTTTGGACTTCCCCACTGGTTGGCGTGTTTCTGCCAAGATATGTAAATTGACTCATTCCTTGTATTCCTTTGCCTTTTAATGTAATGCTTCAGATGGGATTTGCTGAAGGTCTCCTGAGATTTGTTTTCCTAAGTAATTATTAGCTCTGCAATGTCAGATAGTCTTTACTTACATGTTTCTGAATTGTCACTTAAGCATCACATGCTCAGGACGCTGGATCTAACTGATGTAACACTTCACTAAATTATATCTAGCTGTACTTTTTCTCATGGTGACTTGGTCATGTCAACACCAAGTCAACAGCAACCATAAAGAGGTGACAGAACGCACGTCAGTTTTACACCAGTGTTATCCACGACAAACCATACACTCAGCTCTCCACTTACTTCAATGAGTCAAGCTTGTCAAGACTTCGCAACTATTGTAACTACATACTTGAAATGAGTAGCTTAGCCCTGAAAAAGGTAATAAAAATACCCTCCCCTTCTCCCCAAGAATCCCAAACAAACAACTGCATCAGATTGGCAGGTAATCTGCCTCAAGCCAGGGAGCAGGAAAGGCTATCCAAAAATCTGGCCATTCCTTTATCTCCTAAATTGAAATGGATGAACTGAAGCTGTAAATAGAATTTCTGTTTTGTTTTGTCTTTTCATTTTTCATGACCGTACCACTGAGAGGAACAGAACCTTTATTCAACTGTTGCAATCACTTACATCACCTTTCTAGGGTACTTTAACTGGAATACATTATCTCCATCAGTTACATATATTTTTTTTTCATATTCCTGTATTTCTTGAAGAACTCAGCAACTACTCATTCAATCATTTTTCAGCAATGGTCTCTACCTGCAGCTTCTCCAAATTTTGGTTTGAGTTTTTCACATCCACCTTTGCTGTGAGACAGCATCTCTACTTTGGCACTCTCAGTTCCTTTGTGCATTGGGTCTGCCTGAGATGGAGTTACGTTTTCCCCACAGCAGCCCTCATCCTGCTGTGCTTTGTATTGGTAGCTGGAAAGGTGCTGGTAACACACCAGTGTTTCAGCTGCTGCTGAGCGGCGCTGGCGCGGCGTCAGGGCGGTGTCTCCAGCATTGCCCCCTCACCAGCAGGCTGGGGTGGGCAAGACCTTGGGAGGGGACATAGCCAGGACAGCTGACCCAAACGGACCGAAGGGATATTCCATACCATCTGATGTCTGCTCAGCAATAAAAGCTAAGGGAAAGGAGGAGGAAGGGGGGGGGGGGGGGGGGGGGGGGGGGGGCGGGGAGACATTCGTTTTTACGACATCTGTCTTTCACAGCAACTGCTATGAAGCCCTGCTTCCCAGTAAGTGGCCGGACGTCGCCTGGTAATGGGATGTAGAGAATAACAGCTTTTGTTTTCCTTTGCTTCCATGTGCAGCCTTTGCTTTTGCTTTATTAAACTGCCTTTACCTTCACTCATGATTTTTTTTCCATCTTATTTTCTACCCCCTGTCCTGCTGAGGAAGGGGGTGACAGAGCGGCTTGTCCAGCCAAGGTCAACCCACCACACTTTGGCAAAGTCATAGTGCTCCTCCCATCATGGTCCTTCTTCTCCTGTCACTAAACAGTTTTCACTTGTTAATGTCAGACAGGCCCACTGTGTGGTGGCACCTTACCTGCTGAGCTGATGCAGACAACAGCGAAGGGGATAGCTTTTTCAGGAACCAGATCGGATTCTTGGGCAAGGCTATCTGTTTATTTCTCTTGGGACCCTCTACTCTTGCTCTGAAACCAACTTTGCTGCTGCGTTTGCTGAACGCATTCAGATGTCTCATGTTGGCTTTGGTATTTCCATCCTTGGAAAGCCCACTATTTGGGTTTGCTTAGCTGAAAACCAGTTACATTTTTAGCAACCCATGCCTTGTTCACTTGGTAGTAAAACTGAAGAAACACCTCTCTCGCTAATTCTCCTGCAAAGGTTCTTTCTTCTTGTCTTTTTAGTCCTGCCACAAAAAAAAATAACAACTACTTCTACTGCACATGGAGGTCTGCTGAAGATATGCACTGTGTTTGCCTCCAGTACACTCCGACCACAACAATTCCACCAGCTGCTCTGGGGACAACTTTACACTATACCCACACAACACCAAGAGCCTTGAGAGCACGCTGAGCTCTGCCAGGCCCCGTGTTATGGCTCTGGAGACAGAAGATTACGCTTGGCCATCGATTCCTCCACTCTGTCACCGTCCCTAGCCCCAAGAAGGAAGTCTTCCCATTAGTTAGCAGATGTCAGGCTGAGGAATGTGGTCCAAATCTGCTGACAGCTCTTATCTCATCATAGTAGTTGTCTGTTGGTAACACTGTGTAATTGTCATTTCATGTACTGTGTTTGAAATCTAGTTCAGAGCAATCGACCGCTAATTGGTTCCCAGTCTAGAAGCTATTTTTCTGCCTTGGAAGTCATAATTAATGCTACTCCCTCTGAGTTATAATCATCTTGCTTCATGAATATATTATAGCTTTGTTTTCATTCTTAGATAGATTGCTCTTCATCAATTCCTGGTCACAGACATTTTGCTTACTCAAAGGATTTAACTTAATGTATTCGTCCATCTCTTTCACCTGCACCTCTTTTGTTGTTGCAGCCTTTCTTCCAGTGTTCCAGAAACCTACTTTCAGTGGCTGGTTGGGTTTTTTTCCCAGAAAACTTTCCCTGAAGAATTTCTCAGAGGCTTGCCTGGCTCACGGTTTTCATCAAAGCAGGACGTATCATTTCACCCAAGACGGAATCTGTTACTTACCTGGCACGTGCTTTGCTGGAACCTTGTCATCTTCCTCTCAGTTGCCTCTTCTCCAGGGACAGATTTTTGCCTGAGCCCCAAACAAGCAGTGTTGCGTTACTGCTTTTCATCTCAACCATGTCGTTTGCCCAGTTTGGTTTGGGTCATGAAACTCTACAGCCTCGCCCTCAGCAGAGTTCAGATGCCACCTTGTTTTGGTCGTTGAGTTAGGTGGTACCCATGCACCACCAACCGCTAAGGGAACACAACAGTTTTCCTGTCACCTACGTTCTACTTGATAAGGATGCTGCAAGATGAAAAGATTGCAGAGTACTCACATTTTACAGTAACAGCAAGCATTTCAATACCTGGCTTAAAAAAGAAACCACATCTTCTACCTCAGAAGCAGCTGTGTTCTGTGAATTGTTCGTACCTTCTTCAGCATCGCATTTTGCATTGCCTTCCTCCCCTGTCCCCAAGCACACTAGTATGTTAGTAGTTATCACCGCTCAAATCTTATGCAGGTTCACGTTAGGACTCCCTAAATACAGTGAAACACAGAAACTTAACACCTACCAGAGCTGGGAGAAAAAAAATCCAAAGAATTTTTTTTTTGGCTACTGAACTAGCTTATATTCTTCTATACTTATGGTGCTATTTGGTTCAGCAGATGGAGAATGAAAAGGAAGGTCCCTTTTGCCAACAATTTATACTAACTCACGTGAGAGATGTTATCTGCACTTGGGCCCCACGTGACAAAGTCTTTCTGGACCTGACAGTGGGTAAATTGGAAGGGAAGAGCAGTCTTTGCACTTGGACGGCCAAGCCACAGACCTGACATATTAACATTCAAAAGCTGGGATTCAAGACAGAGCCAAAACGGGCCAGCAGTGTTGAAAAAACCTGCAGTTCACCATGACAAAAAGCCCAGACCTTCATGCAGACAGGCTCCACAGAGGGGAGAAATTTAACTCAGATGACCAGTACCTGGGGCTTGCTAACTTACTTTTTCAGAGTAAAACTGGGGGAAGGGAGGGGAAAGGATACTCATTAACTGAACAAGAGATGCAGAAGCCAGACCAAATCAGGATGTTACGAGCTGCTCTGTAAAACTGCAGGATGGTCAATGGATTAGATCAGTGCACTACCTGCACTGGTGGTGTCATCCTTGGCACCAGCCAGGTTAGTGAATGGGGCAGGAGACAGGGTGGAGAGAGGGAAGACGGAAAAAAAGAGTTCAGGGTTAAAACAGAGTCTTCTGCTTAAAAAATGCGACAAAAAATGCTATTATCTGAGATATTTGGAAATCAGCATCAGCCTTTTAATCTTGCCAAATCAAGACTGAAGACACAAACACTGAAGACGAAGAGACGTTTGGAAGAACGTAAAAACCAGAGACAACTTAATGATATTTGCAGATAATCCGCTCTCAAGTAGTATAAATATAGACTGAGCAAATGTAGCAAACGTATAGCTTGCCTTAAAAAAGACAAACCATCCGCATTTCACCTCTTCTTGTTAACACACTGTAACAAACAGCCACATAAAGGCTAAATCAAACAACAAGGGACCAGGTTGCGTTAAAAGCCTTGTATAACCCCAAGCAACTTTGTGCCTCAGCTTACACACATGTAAGAGCTGTGTATACTGCAATAAGTGCCTGTAAGATGGGTTCAATTAAAATTTGGTGGTAACAGCACCGTTCAGTGTAAAACAGAAGAATTAAGTAATTTTGGCATTTGCAGTTATCTGATACATCGTTTCTCCCTAGAAAACACAGCTTTTTCCAAAGTACAAAGAGCATAAAAAGTGTCCTGTGTTTCTGAAATTGAAAAAGACTCTTGAATCCACTTGTTCAAATCCAGACTTCAAAATGCCCTAAGCAACTCCCCATGACTTTCTGCAATGCAGACCACCACGCTGCAGTTATCCTCTGCTGAGAAAGAGTGAACATCAAGCAGATACAGGACAGCACCGGTACCCGTCTGTGCTAACTCCCCACCAAGTCTCCAGGAAAGGACTTCCAATGTACTTTTTTCCTAGCGAAGAGCAGGTGTCTGAGTAAACACAGGTGTCACAAAAATCTGCAGCTATTAGGTCTCAAATGAAGAGAGGAGGAAGTTGAAAGAAGACTGAAATGACTATTTCAGATGTGCAAGAGAACAGCTAGCTTCTGTTGCCCCAAGTAATTACGATACTGCTTCATTTGCTTTGATTATGAATTTTAATTTTGTGATACCTAACTTTCTTTGCTTGGCCTTACAATGGCTAGACAAGAAATCTCTGTGTGACTGTGCTGAAGTTTAGTTTCTACCTCTTGACAATTAGCCCTCTTTGACAAAGCACATTTTAGTATTATCTGTGCTTCCAGATAAGCCAGGCTGCCACCACAACGCTCCATCAAGGTTGGGTTTGTTGTCAGCTTTTGATTTTATTGCTTGTGAAAAAGCAGTAAGTGCAGACATGAAAAGGCAAGAACTGAAGCATCAGCCCAAACAGGAATGGGCCCCAATGCCTGTTCCCAAAAGCAAGCACTTGAGATACTTGGGAAGCCTGGAGAACACCCAGGGTCACCTCCTCCCGAGTTTAACTCCTTCACTTCTGTACCTCTCTTGCCTTCCATTTTAGCAGCTGCTGAGCAGACAGAAGAAGAAATACTTGGGGGGATGAAGACTTCCTTGCAGAACATTTTTGTTTCGTTCTTCATCAGTGGGTGGGCGACAGCCATACATAGTGACACGGGTGAGCACATGAGGGTTTGACGGAAGACAAGCATGCCAACA
This sequence comes from Falco biarmicus, assembly GCF_023638135.1. Lineage (NCBI taxonomy): Eukaryota > Metazoa > Chordata > Aves > Falconiformes > Falconidae > Falco > Falco biarmicus. The sequence goes on along the minus strand of NC_079293.1, from coordinate 4,397,615 downwards.
TTCATTCCCAGGAGGCTCAGTCTCACTTATGTGATGCCCACGTTCACACTGCAATCACAACTGCACCAGCTACAGTTTTTCTTTCTCACAGGACAGTTGTTAAAGATATCCTAAATGCCAACCCCACCTCCCATTATCCCAAGTCCTCTGACAGCAGACTCAAACTCAGGATCGTTTATAGTAACAGAGAGCTTTACCACTAATATAATCTACCCAGGAAGTACTTTTCATTACGTGTTTTAAAATATATGTTGGTCTGATATATTAGCCTGATTACTTATTCCTTATCAACTCCATAAAACAGCAGCACTAAAGAAGGCCAGCAATACAGGAGCTTTTGATGTTTGCAACTTGCTTACAGGATACAAATCTAAGAGACAGCATCATTGCATCAAGAAATGTCACATCAAGGTTTCCAGTAGCTTCAACATTTCCCATTTCATTAAACGAAAAAGGGGGTGGAGGAAGGAGGAAACCATATTTCTGCTCCACTTACTTGACGAATGCAGGAAACTGTGTACAGAAGAGATCATCTGACACAACCTCTCTGAATCTTGCTGAAACACACAAACAAAGCGATACCAACCCAGACAAGTAGAATTTGCTTCCATGGTTTAGGCAAATGGTTTAAAACCCCAAAGTTTCTGGATACCTTGGCTGAATGCTTCCAAATAACAAATACCTGCATGCAAGCATGCTTGCCAGTAAATAACAGGTTTCAGAATTCAGTGCCTATCTATCTACACCACTTCAGTCTTTCAACAGATTAACTCCGTATGACAACTTAGCTACAAGTCTCAGCCTGGAAGCATTTCCCTTCCCCCTCCACCTAAATCACAGTCAGAAATGCTCTGAAGGAGATTAGGGAGACACTTTTGCAAAGCACAAAGCACTGACCTAAATGTATTCCCATTTAAGTGGGTGGAGGTTCTAAATTTGACTGAAACAGCAACGTTGGGTCCAGCCCTTTGTGTTTTTCAAGATCTGTGTAAGCTTTTAAAGCCTCTCACGGCATTTAGAGCAGGTTTCACCATCTCTACAAATGTTTTCTACTCTTAGCCTATTTTGCTATAAACATACTGACAAATTGCACATACATACATTCTGCTGAATCTAGAGAAATGAAAGGTTTTGTGCTTCACCTGCTAGCTCTGAAACAGCAACAGCTGCAGGAGATGCTCTGGCTTGTGCCAGCATTTGGTAGCGGTACTCCAGCGTACGAGAGGGATGGCTGCTTCATCAAACAACATGCTCTGTAAGCTTTTACATTAGGCAAGATCCCAAAATATAGGCCAGCCACATTTCTTATTTTCACCCATACAACACTGTTAAATCAATGGGATTTGCATGGATTAGCAAAGGACAAATTAGCCTATTTTAGTAATGATAAAATGACATTAAGATTATAACCCATCTCACACTCCCAAGACTAATTACTTCCTGACTCAATGTATCGGAAGGCTCTTTCTGCCTAAAGAGAGTTATGTCAAATGAAAATAAAATGGGTTTTTTTTTCTTTCTTCTTTTCTCTGTTTTAGACATGATCTATTTTAAAACTGAAAGAAGTAATCACTTCGTTTTCTTTAAAGAGTGAAAAAGGAGCACAGGCTGCTATGCCGCTTCATTAGAAGAAACATCAGACTTGGAGGCTGCTGCCCGCTCACTGAACCCTGAGCTATGACATCACAGCTGGCCGTGACATAATTCCTTTCGGAAGACTGAGCTCTCTTACACGTCAGTGAGGCTGCTGTTTCCCCCAGCTGCTCCTGAGGTTCTCACACACGAATAAAAGTGCCTCTTTGGGAATATTCAGATAAAATATCACTGAGGTTTTGAAATAACCAGAAAACATGTTGTGGTATTAGTTCTGCTAGACATTATGAAATTTTAGTTTTTATCAGCCTCTGCAAGGATGAATTTCCCAGAACGAAGTAGCTGGGGTCTCAAAATGATCTGAAAATGAAAGTTTTGTTGTCCTCAAATTAGAGCTCTACATCCCACTCCCCGTGCTGAGATATGTATAAAAAAGCTAATCTGAGGGCAGCTCACACATTGGTTTTAAAGGGACCCAAATGCAAAATGGGCTGAAGGATGCCTAGGATGATGCAGAGAAACCACACTTTGTATGTGTGGGGACACAACCGCCTCAGTATCATCTAAGGAGCCAGGACCCACAACAGCCACCCCTCTGTACACTGCTCCTGGAGCACGGCCACTGCAACCAGCTCTGCCCAGCTTAGCCTACAGCTACAGTGGGTTACTCCAACTGTAGCTGCTGACAAGCGAAGGGGTTATTTGCTTTTAATACAGTGAAGATTACTAAAAGCAAAAGTTACTGACTCAGAGACCATGTGGACACTCATTCAGCAGCCGACCTTCCAAACGTTTGTCCTGGAGTGCTGGCCCAGGGCTGCACCCCAGCTGCACCCACAGGCTGGGGGGGGTCCCAATGCAGACACAGCTTAGTGATCCCAGGGTGGGCGACTCTGACAGCATCCCGAGCTGAACCCATGGCTGTCGTGCATCAAGACTGAGGATTTCCATAGCATTTTCCTCCAGAAGGCAGTTTATTCTGGCTGCTTTGTTTCAAGCTGCTCACATCCATCACTCCCTGCACCCTCAGCAAATGCAGGGCTGGTTTACAGCCTCTGTCCTAGGGACTGCATCTCAGCAAGTTTGCATACGTGCACTACAGTTTAAGTACTTTGGGACTGCTCAAGAGTGAAAAGCATAAAATGCTAATGTATTACTAGACTCCTACAATATTTTTAAATAGCATCTCCGGTATATGCAATTATTTTACAAGCCAGTCAGTGTTCCATGACACCAAAGATTTTTATTTTATCTTTTAAAGTTTAAATATCACAGAAAAGTGGGTGTTGATAGGATCTGCCAGCAGCACAAACAAAATGTACAAATCCAGACTAGAAATGAAATGATCTCTCCACAATGGGGAAACTGAGGCAAAGCGATGGGGAAAAAATCCACAATATACAGCAGCTTAAAAGTATTGAACAAGCAAGTAGAACAAAGATTTCAAAGCACATTTGGACATGCCCTTCTACAGGCAACATGTCAAAAACACCACTTCTCCTCCCCTTCTCCTTGACAGATGGTCTGACTGGGCCCGAAGCCACACCACCAAGCTGTGATCCTGGCAAAACCTACAAGGTAAATAAGGTTGGGCACAAAGTGCAACTGGATGGGAGGCATGTGAGTGCAGAAGGATAAGATGCCGGTGATTTAGCAAGCAGCACAAACTGCTCTGAAACAATGCACCGGCGCAATGCCAAGAGTGCTCTGGAGGTAAACGCTACATAGCCAGGGCTGTATCCATGTCCAGTTGAGGCCCTTGTATGTTTAAAAGGTTAAACGCTTCAAATTTCCTGAGCAAATCCCAATTCTGTTCATTTTTCTTCAAGCAAGTTGGAAAAAAACGAGGGGAAAAAAAAAAAAAAAAAAAGAGAGACCAAAACCTCAATTATCCAGTTAACATTTAGCAAATTTTGTTTTCTTCTGTGCTCTTAGTGTGGCATGACAATGCAAGAAAGTGATACCATGCTCTTTTGCAAGACAGGATATATTTCATGAGTACCAAGCCACCTATATGTGTGCTTTGTAAGAGCAGCTGATTCCCTCAGCACTAAAAAACACTGAGAGGATGCCAAGTCACATTATTTAGGCATTTTCTTTTGTTTTAGCATTGAGTAGCGGAACCAACTGCATAAGACCCAATCAATAATCAAAGCCAGCCACCGCCAGATGACAAATCTCTCTGCTTCTGCAGGTTTAAATGTCAAATTACCAATGCCATTCGAATTCTGGTTCACTTTTAACTTCAGATCAAAGCTAACATAGCTGGGAAGACAATGCTTTCCACCCTCCCCGCCTCCTCGCTGCTCTGAAATCATCTGTCTCCAAGCCAGAAGTCTAAATGGAGTGTAGGGCGAGTTCAAAACAGAGAAGGTTGATGGGAGTCTACTGCCAATTCCGCTCTGCAGTCACAGCTTGCTCCCACAGCTCCATTAGCTGCCTGCAATCAAGGGCGGCCGACTCAGTCCTGCTTGCTGTCCAGGTTTAATAGGTTCAGCTAGTTAATGAGCAATGGCTAGATTGCATTCCAAGACTTCACATCATTCACAAAGCAATTAAGTGTACACTTCTTGGTCTCCTCCAGGAGCCCAAGAGGAGTGCCTTGTTCCACTGAGACCGTAAATGCAAGCCACAATTTTCAAAACTGAATAGTGTGACACAGTGGGAAACCGTCAGAATATTCACCTTCTCTAAGTATCAAGCTGAACGCACCGTTCCTTTTCCGCAAGCCTCTGAAGCCTCCCCTTACCTGTACACCGCTGAATTATAGATCGATCTTGCCAGATGAAACCAAGAGCTGTAAGCCACTGGGAAGCATCTCAGTGAGCTGCTGACAAAGCAGGCTAGGGAGCCATCGTGTTAACGAAACGGAAAGTATTTAATTTGAAAGCCACTGCAAAGGCAGGGGTACTATTTACATGTAGACTTTTCACACGCTCCCAGCAGAGGACTAGCAGGCATCTTGCAAACAACAAAACACTTACCCTCAGACTTACGAAGCTCAGAGCTAAGTGACTTAAGCCTTGGGCATCCCTCACAAAAACCAGACCATGTCCCTGGAGGACAAGACTACCTCCAAGGGCAGAGCTGGGGAAAAAGCAAGCATTTTCTTTTGGCTCACACAAACCCATTCACTCCTCATGCTCCTGCACTACGTTACCGCCGTTAACTTATATACCATTACTGCTCTGATGCACCTTCCAAACGTTTGCGCCTTTTTAAGCTCTCAGTTCCAGGACAAACATCCTACTGTTATGGGGAGGCGATTTCTCTGGCGGTATAAAGGATCCTCAGCCTTAAGCGGGTGATTCACAGTTGGACCAAAGATGGATCTTCAACATGTTCTGAAAGGACAACTCCTTACATGTGCAGGCTGCCTTCTCCAGGCTGTGCGGCTGGGAGAAAGGAGTCCTGCTGGCAAGGACCTCTTTTCTTTCCACGAAGGGACTGAAAAGACACGCTATGTCTGACACCGAACATTGAGAGCCATGATCACAGAGCTAGTTAGTAGATGGCAGCCACATCTAGAGAACAAGGAAAGAGAGGTGCTGGTCATACATTCTTCTCTCCTCATCCTACATGCAGCGCTCACGTATAAGACTTACGGAAGCCTGGATACTTACTGGTTTATAACACGATTGCTAAAAATAAAAGAACAACAACAACAAAATCCCCAAACACTCAAGACTCCTTTACAACCTGTTTCTGTAAAACAGGAATCAAAAAAATCTATCTTAGACAAAGGGATCTTTTGAATTTTTAAGGATCAGATTGCCCAATCACTAAACCCACATGGATTCAGTTTCTCTGAATGAAGACACGCAGAAGTATTCACTACGTAAACAGGAGATGAATTTGGGGGGGGGGGGTGTGTGGAATTACCCCTTCACTCATTTACCAAAAAACTCATTGCTAAACTTTAAAAAAAGACACAGTAACACAGACCGGTCTTTTTACTTTAAATGCAAAACCTTGGTATGGAAAGGAAGCACAGCTGAAGAGTTATGTAAGTTTTTTCTTCTATTATTCTCCATTTCCTTTGCGCATGCCAGTCAAAACTATAAAATACTTGTGGGAGAAACGCAGAAGGCACGGTTTCACATTCCAGAAGATCTGTTTCCATGTGCTGTGTACAAGCTAGGCGACCACCCAGGAAAGTCAGGCAAACACGATTTGGCTCACCAGTGCTGCAATCACATGCCAGCAGCCCTTCTCCATCAGTGCTTTACACTGTACTTACTACGAGAAGTAACCACCAAGCCTTACCAGCAGCTGAGCCTGTGGCAGGATCACCTTTATGCCTGCTCTGAAACAATGCTAACAAGCAGCCCTGCATTTTCTCCTTTGAGAAGCTGTGGCAAGCTCAGAATCCATGCTGAAATATTTTGAATAAACTATCCATGAGAAAAAAAACCACCACAGTAGATAATCTTAATCTGGGAGCCTTTAGTATGAGCAGCTCTCTACTTCTCAAACCCTTCCATCCCCTGTGCCTCTGCCCTCCACCACAACACTTTCACCCCAGTTTTACTAAGGAAAGGAGAGCAAAGGTGGGCCATTCGTAGTCTTGGGAAAGGGTATGACCAGCTATTTCCTCTCCTTAAGAGCCCACGACTACATTATTTTCTTTTCATATGTCTATCACAGAAAGATTTGGTAACTGTTTCAGCCTGTCAACTGTTTCACTAAAAAGGAATCAGCCCCTTGGAGGCCAAGTGGGTTGAGAAACTGTGCTGGCTGGAACAACACAAGTAGGCATGACTTGCCTTTAACAAAGCAGAAGGCATTTGTTTTAGTTGAACGGGTAAAGGGCAGTAAAACTTGGCCAAGTATTTATTTATTGGACTGGACTGCCTGCAACGAGAGAGGAGGGTGAGATGTGTGTAAGGTTTTTGTAATCCCAACCTTGGAAGGAAGGTAAATGAACTTTGGTTTCACTGATGAAATGAGATAGCACAGAAAAGCTTTGCATGTGATGTAGAAATGTTGATTTATAAAAGGGATGTTCTGGGTGTGTGTTGAGGTGCGGGCACATGACCAAAAAAAGGTCTTTAGAGCTTTCCCAAACCTTTTCTACATCTGTTGGCCATTACTTTCTGCCAGTTCAAGATGGTCAAGAACACGAGGAGGTTAAAAAGCAGCTAGTGAAATTGTTTTACAGGAACGATGCTTTCACTTTAGCACTGAAGAATGCTGACTGTACCCTGGGTGCTGCTCGAAGCATACCCCTCTGATCTCTCCAGTGGGAACACCAATTAAATTTAACAAAAGTAACAAGTATTAATGGAGCCTTACATAGTCTCAACCCAAACCTACACTCAGCAGTGTTACTCCTGGACAATACTTCAGTGCATACTAATACATGTCCCCCCCAGCTGTGACCCTGTTTGGCTCTCAGTTGTGTCCTCCGCTTGTTCTGAGGGTAACATGAGAAGGGTGGGCAATGAGAGACCCCAGCTCTGAGCTCACATCAACTGCAGCAAACGTGACTGACTATCACACCACGGCAGGGGTGAAACACCAGCAGGTCTTCCACCAGGGATGGTACCACCCAGGGATGCTGCACAGGCTCACTGGGTGTGTGGCGGGGAGTGAGAAACAAAAACAAAGAGGAAAAACTGGGTGACCTTGCAGTGCTTAGCTGGAGCTGTCAGGCAATGGTTAATGCTGAGGAATCTTGCAATTCTGTTTATATTCTTTCACCACAAGCAGGTGTTGGGAAGCCCAGGATGGGAGGGGCATGCAGATAAAAAAAGAAAGAGGAACCACTTCTTTTCTGACGTGCGTGATCTATTCAGATGAATCTTTTTTACTGACAGGCTCTTTTCCTGGAATCAGCACAGATGCCTGAGTGTCAAACCCAGGCCCTCCCATAAACAGCGTACCTCAAACGTTTCGGCTGTGTTACCTGTTTCTGGCAGAGGATGGCATGGCTTTGACAGAAGTTCTGGGGGAACCAAGTAATTTTTAACAAAGATATTATTAAAACCTCCAGGCTTTTTCAAATTTAGATTTATTTTGCTGGGGTTTTTTTGTTGTTTTCATACTATTATAGCCATGTGCTGTTATGTTTGCCGTCCAAGAAGTGAGGAATAAGGGCCAGATCTCCATTGACATCCATCTCGTTTCTCCCCTTGCTCACCTCGCGTACAACTGCGCATACGATTTTTACACTGATGGATTCTGCACAGAGAAATGCTTTGACCCGCAGATTTCCCCCCACCCGCCGCTGCTCCTTGTCCAGCACCGCAGCCACCTCACTCTCTCCTTTCTTCTCCAGCTCTTTGTTCCTGAATGTCAGGGTCATCAGTGCCACTGGCTGACATGATTAGTGTGCCTGACATTATACCACTGCTCTACAGGAAGCAGGCAGAGGGCAAAGGGGGGGGGTGATGGGGTGGGGGGGTGATGGGGTGGGGGGTGGGGGAGGTTGGGGGGAAGCCACCCAAAACAAAACCTGCAGCCATTTTAGGCAGACGGAATCAGGCTCAAATAGCTCTTCACAACCTCACTCTTTCCAAATAAAGAGAAGATCCTTGCACCACAATAGATGTATGCAGTATTTCAATGCACTCCGCTGCTCATAAAATCACTATGCTTGTGCCCACCCCAACAGATATCCTGGAGGTGTGCTACAGTTCTTGGAGACCAAAGGCAAAGGTAGGAAGGGGGGGAAAACAAAAATGGTTTAGAAAAAGAAAGAAAAAACAAACACCAAGAAAAAACACAACCAAACCGGCATCAGACAGGAGATAAAGCCTGACCCGTGATTCAGCAGATTCGAGTGCTCAGAGGTACAACAGCCTGTGCACTACTGAAAGACAGCAGCAGTCCATTACATGTATTGATTTGCAGCACTTTGTCAGCACTAATGATGTTACCTCATTAAAAGAGATAAATGCCCTACTGTTCTACCAAAAGCATCTGCTCCTTCTTCCTTCTCGCCTGTTCTCCAGCAGGGCCCTCAGCAGCAGCACAGAGAAATAACATCAAAATTCAATGCTAAACTCGCTTAGAGACGCTTGCTAAGGTTGCTTTGTTGTTATTATGTTCTTTATTTATTTTAATTATTTTTTTTAAATGGGGTTATTCTGTGTTTCCTATCAGATATCTCGTCTTTTGACACTCAATGGGGACATCAGAGAAAAACAAAGCCCTGTGAACCAACATGGCCCTCCTGCCCGCGAAGGACTTCTCAGAAAATAATGCCTGCCTAGGATAACTCATTCACTGTTCAGTAAAACAATATGGGCTACAACATTGATCACAACAGGTGAAGTGACAGGTAACAAGGAGATAACGACTTTTGTCCACTAACCCCCAATGATGTGCTGTCACATACAGTGCACCAGTTTTGTTTCCACATATTCCTTGTTACATGCAAAGGTAGCAGTTTACCGTAATGAATGTTTTATGCATTATTCCTTTGTGTATAGGGTCTCCAAAGTACACATTATTAAAGTCTATTAAACTCTCTGTTTAGCAGAATTACCAATGTGCCTTTGGGGAAATTACTACAATGAAGCTGTACCGGTATTTAAATTCCAGTTGTTAAACAATCTTTTCCTGATCACCAATCCAGGTGTCTACATTAAAGTGCAGTCAGACTTCTTCCAGCACGGCATGAACCTGCCTATGAGCTGTTTATGGAAATTCATTTTAAAAAAGGAGTATTTCAACTTGGCACGTTTTTCATAATTAGGCTTACACAGCTACTGCTTTAAAAAATCACAGGAACTCCTTCCTGATCCTCTTCACCAAGCCAAGCACTCCACAGTTAAACCTGGTTACAGAAACAATTAACTGTTTGCAGCCATACCATTTATACCAACACATCAGTATCTGCAAGATACCAGCCTGTTTAAGGAAAATTTGGCTAGCAAGGTCCCATTCTTTACAAATGGTATTTCTTTGAGAAAGGACCTGCCCTTGCAGCCCACCGACGCAAGGACGGAGCAGCCCAAAAGCGGTATACCCAAGTGCCTCCATACCTGACGTACCTGCTGTATGCCCAGGTCCCTCCTCCGGTCCAGCTACTAAACTTTCTGGGTTGTATGTAAAGCAACAACAGATCAGCTACCAAGTGTTGTCTGTGCCCCTCAGACCGTTTCCCCTTTTAATATCGCACACTACAGCTATAGCTGGCTACTCTAAACATGCCGGTTTTCGTGGCAACGAGTCCTGAACTCTGTTCCCAACCTGTAAATGTGTGCCCATGCCTCCTGTGATAAGAGCAGATATATTTCCAATGGGAAGAGGCTCATGTTTCTCAGGGGAGATGAAGTAAACTTCATCACACTAGAAATCACAGGACTCAGCTTCCTGGGGTAGGGTAGAAGAGACCTAGATCCCAACCTTCCAGGTTTCCTCCATGACCTTCAATAAATGACCATGTTCTCATCAGTACAAGGGTGGTATTTCATCTTCTTTGAGATGCCCAGAAGCACTCAGGTTCTACCTATGGGGCAGTCAGGTTCTCCAGCAAAGACAGCTGAGCAAGTACCTAAACTGATGTCTTGCCCTTGCCACTACATCACACCAACACTTTCACAACTTCAACACCAGTTCAATTCTCAGTCATCTCCAATGACAAAAACAACATTAATTGAATTTTTTTGTATTGAAAAAATGCTGATAAAAATCTTACGAAACCAGTGGGCACAGGAACAGAATATAATGAAAAGGAGTTGCTCAACAGGGCTTCAGATCAAATGAATACGCAGAATTCAGGCCATCATACAACTGCATGTTTTGATATGCCAGAATTCAAAGTTTATGTCCAAGTACAGATGAAAGGAGGACTAAAATCATCATTGGAAGCTGGTACATAAAGTAAAGATTCCTCTGACAAGTGTGAGTCAAATACTGTCTGCTCTTTTTGGCTCTAAGGCAAATGCAATGCCCTCCGGCAGGCGTACACAATGAAGCTGTTTTCGTCATGACCAAAAGTCCTTCGGAGAACAACCCTTGGAAAAAAGCACAGCAAATGGGTGGGCCTATTTTAGATATACACTAATTCCCTATAAATCAATGGGCAAAAGTGCTTCCTTTCTCCTGTTACAAACCCTGAGCCAAATCACCTTCTCTTTTACAAAGGCAACCTCATTGACTTTGCTCATGTTACACATAGACCATAGCAGACTTTGTCCTTGCATGCAATGGGAGGCCAAATCTCTCATAAATAAGAACAGAAACAATCTGTTCATCTTAAGTGAAGTGAGACAAGGACCATACCTTTCACCTTTAAAAAGGAGACATGTCCAAGAGACAGGAGGGAAAACACCTCTAATTGTTTGGTTTGCGAGTCCATTAGGAAAGACTCTCATAGGCCTAGAAAGGATGTGGTTTTCAGGCTCTTAGGGTTACTTTATCTGACTGCAGATCAGAAGTCCAAGAATATCCAATGCTGGCTTAAAAAAGCCTCCAGCATCTACTTCACCATCCACTGAAGAAGTAAGTCTTCCATCCTGTTTGGCAGGGGTGGCACATCAAGGGTGCAGCTCTACTGCAGCCTGAAGCCACCAGTCCCTTTTTCCTATCACTTGCTCATTTGCCTCAGCTCTAGTTTCACCAGCATGAGGTGAGATGGTTCTGCTGAGCTGCACAAAATCCAACCACGTCTTTAGTTTAGTTAGTTGTTGGCTGGATTAACCCATCAAGCAGCTCATGGTACCATGGCTTCACAAGCACCAACGCTGGAGCAAGAGGGAATGGGGGGGAAGTCCTGGCCAACGACACCGTGGGGAGAGAAAGAGGATGAACAGCCGTTAACTGGGACTGGCTTAGTCTGCCATGAAACCTTCAGTCCCTGACGCCTACCAGAAGACATCATAGAAATGCAAGGCACAGTGCGGCATTTAACACAGGCATTGCAACACGTGCCTAACGTTCCCATCTTACGTCCTCACGTTTACCACAACAGATGACAGATCTCAGAAGAACATCTGGCAGTACAATGCCACTTTTTTTGCAGGGTATTGGGTGTAGACGTGGTACGGCCTTCATTTGTTATTGCAACACATGGACAAACAGCTACTTCAGCCAAGCTGTCGCTTTGTCTCTCCTGCCACCTACTGTACTGAAAATCAAAATATACGTCACAAACTCGCACGTGTCTCCACTTCTTTTTGGAAATACCAACCTTCAGTTCTTCTAGAAGTACACTGCGTGCACGTGGGAACTCCCTGCTGCCACAACTCCTCCAGCAACGCTATCCACTCTTTCCTGATGAAGGCTAAAGGCAGTACTTCGAGCTCTGCTTAACTCACTGATGCTTCAGGGTTAAAACTGGCATTAAATACTAAAAATTCTCCAGAGTTTAGGGCATGAACTCCTCTCTTCCTTTGCCCCACAGAGAATTAATCACAGAAGATTTATTTTAAATGGTGAACAGGTCATGATGCCCCATAACCCTCCGTCCCTTTATTTGCTGTTATTTCCGATGACAACACTCACATGGGGCAAAACCCAGCAGAAAAATAACTTCTCATCGGGTGTGTGACTGTCAGCCCGTGGGCAGGGGTGAAACTCTTGCTGCACTTGAGCTGTGTAACCAAATGAGTGTCACCCAAGAACAGACCCGCCAGATGCAAGAGTCTGCTTCAGACCGTGGTTTACCCTTGTCCTTTTAACCTCTTGCTCTCAAAAAGCACAGCTGAGCGAGGCTGGCCGTGCCATGTATACCCTCGGCAGCGCAGTGCCACCCATGCAAGATGCCCTCCCCAGGAGCAGCATGTGGTCCTGCTGCCTCCAGAGTCACTGGCTGCAGAAGGGGATTCACTGATGCTTGTGCTCAAGCAGCACATCCAAGGAGAAGAAAATTACTCTGTCGTAACCATCTGGGTTCTGCCATCCACCCAGACACAGTTAATCACAGTGAATGGCATCAAGAAGGGCAGCAACAGCTCTGAGCAGGTCCGGCACAGTTTAAGCCCACCGCAGGCGCTTCTAACCTGTTCATGGTACTACATGGAAGCCAATAAGCAATGAACCAAAAAACGAGTAAACATATATCCCATGTTAATTATTTATGCCATCCTCCCAGAAGGCATGACAAGTTTATTTTTTAGTATTTTATTATTAATTTTGAGAAGGCATTCAAACAGAAAACAACAAGCTGAAGTTGCTAAAAGAAATCTCATTATTTCCTATTATGTAGCTACCTTGCGGGTGCTGGTTTATTTTCCCATGTATGGCATTCCCTTTACCTAATCAACAACTTGAGGCATTGTAACAGCAGGTATCCTTGATAAAAAAGTATTCTGATGAAGGAGAAAGACATTCAACACTTGCATGATCAAGTAAGCTATCACGTGTATTTATTTATGCTGTGACCATAGTAATCAAGAGGTATCAGATGTGGAACTGAACATCAGTTAAATGCATTTTAAATCTGATTTTTCACTGGTTGCAGTAAGGAAATCGTTGACTAGCAAGACTCTTTAGGGTCTTTACAGGCTGCAATTAGAGAAGCAGATACAGAAGATGAATTACTCTACTCCTCTAAAAGCAAGTCTTACTTTTGCAAGTAATAGTGGGCCTTTCATCTTAGCACTTAGAATTTGATCAGCTGAGAAAAAAACATTAATGTAATTCCACTCACTCACAGATAAACACCTCTGAAAAATAAGGACATCTCTTTTCCTTAAACAAATCTGACAAGCCTATAACTAAAAATATTTACGTAACACACACAGTTCAGTATGGACACAGGAAAATAACTGGCATGAGTAATCAGAGTGTCTAATCCCAGCTATTTAGGCACCAAAATGCCTCGAAGAGCTGTGATACGTCAACTTAAAGCCAAATATGGTTCCCAAATATCTTTTAAACATGAATAAATTTATCAAGGAGCAACAGTTTGTTCCCATTAATTGCACAAATGCTGCAAACAGGTTAAAAAAAAAATAATCAATCTTTTTACACCATGTGATCAGAAGCAGCTTTTGCTGACACCAATTTAATTTATAACAGAATCAAGGCTAAAACTGAAAGGTTCACGTTAGCCGTTAGTAATGCTACAGGAACTATCAGTGAAAAGCTAATGGAGTGAACAGAGCCTTAAAACAATGTGAAGCTTTTTAACACAAACTTGAAAAAGCTGCTACTGTAAGGGCAGTGTCAGAGGGTGCTCACACATCCTTGCTAGAAACCCTCAGATAACTCTCAAGGATTCTTAAGGATGCTCCAAGGGAATTAAAGAAGCATATTTTATACATGCTGTGCTGCCTGGGTTGATGTCTCGCTAAACCAACAGGCCAAGTTTAATCTCCAAAAGGACTTCTACCTCTGCGCTCGACCAAACGGAAGGGAAAGAGATTAAAACTTGTTCGGTCTATGGCCAACGGAGACTTTCTAGCAGAAATGGAAGTCATTGATGAGGAGGTGATAAACTGCTCCAACCTTGCTTTGAGTGGAGTGGAACGGAGCGGCTGGGAGATTTTCAGAGCAGATTCTCCAAACAAGCTGTTAAGAGAAGCCGCTATCCAGAAGGCTCCTCCAGAAGGAGGAAAAAGGAAGCAGGGAAATCACAGTTAATGGGATCTGGCCACAGCTAGAAAACAGCTAGGTTTCCAAGTACATTACAAACAGTCCTGCGCTTCACCGCTGCACTAGCTCATTGCTGGATGAGAAAAATTTACACAGATTTAATGCCTTAAAAATCTCCATGGAAATTTAGATTAATCTGTTTAGAACAAATCTTGCCTCTCCTCTGGGATACCCTGTACCTGTACACATGAAGAAGAGGAAATTGCCACCACTACACCATAACTTCTGCGATTTTCTGTAAGGGGAAGCTGTCAGGCTAGAGATTTATTTATTTTGAGGTTCTTTCATAAGTCCCATAACTGAACATTTGCAATACAGGGAGGTCACCACCCCACTCACCTTAGATATCACACACCACAGAGAATTATAAATTTTTCCCAAGTTTTCTGTGGGAGGGAATTGCTATCTGATCCTGTCAAGTAGGATAATTTTAGCTCAAACATAGAAGGTTACCTCGCTCCCAGAGCATCTCTCCTTGGCACAACTTCAGATTGAGGAACGTTATACAATTAGGGTACAGAATAAGGTCTTTGGAAGGAAATATAGTAATCTCACACCTGGAGGAAAGCAATCAAACCCCTGGCTACGGGTTGCATTGCTTTGAAAAGAGCAGCCTCAGCAGGAGGTTGAGCAACCTCAGCAGGAGGTCCGCAGTGGAGGAGCCTGAGGACCTCCTGCTCATCCTCCAACCGAGGTGGAGAAGAGACTTGGTTGCTTAAGGCAGCAATGGAAGAAAAATTACCATAGATGATACTCTCTACCTGTCCAAACTGAAGCTAAGCGCGGGGCATGACCCAATATGTAAGAAATCCAAACTCATCCTTCCTCAGATCCCAAAGGAGGCAGCGTCACAGTACATACGAGGAGGGAAGATGCCAGCAGCAGAAAAAATTCTGGTCTAATCATAAGCTAGAGGAAGAGGCAGTAGGAGCCGAAGAATGGAAATGATAGGAGAAGCAAGATAAAGGATTACAGGGCTGATAGCATCTTACAGAGAACACACTTTTAGAAGAAGGGGAGGAAGTTGAGCAGCCATGACAGGAGGGGAAGGAAAAGTAAAGCTGATTTTCCCGATAGTCAGGTCATGAACAGTTCCTGAAATCTGTCTAGTCAGGCTGGTTGTCCAACACAAAGATGCAAAAATCAACACATGCGGCACCTTCACAGCAGAAAAAGGAATATTGGGGAGTGTGGCACTCTGCAGGGTAATTTAAAAAACTACAAGTCTTCTAAATGTCATAAATAGAGATGAAGCTATTGAGCTCTCAACTGATAACGAATGCAAACAGTTAACAGAGGAGTTATGCAGAATTGTCCACTAAGACAAAAATCTTAAAACTTTGGCTCCTCACACACAAATGTCTTTTTTCTTTTGGAAATCCCACAGCCACTGCTGGGAGATTAGCTTTATAAAGTGAGAATTTAACTGGAATTGCCACTCTGGGTAACTACGGGAAATGTTGCTCACAGCAACAGAAAATGTAGGATAATTAGGTATTTTGGGGAAGAGGGGAAAGAAACTTACAGTAACTATGTAAACAGTATAAATAACAACGCTGTCCTTCTCTGGGACCTTTCCGAGGACCTTAGCGCAATCTACAGCCATTCCTTGTGAAAAGCTGCCATGCTACAGCCGCCGCTTACTGCACAATCCAGGTCCCAAACCTGGCTGTATTTCTCATCCTTATACTTTATCCCTCTGCTGATCCTCGCCCCGGACAGCAGCTGTAAGCTGAGGGGCCAGGACCCCATGTGGGTCTGTGCAGCGTGGGACCCCAGCCGGGACGTGGGGTGCTGCCAAGTGCTCCTTCAACATAATTAACGAGGGGCGGCCTGATCAAGAGAGAGAGAAGACAAAAGATTTCCACCAAGTGAGAAAACTCTCAAGCACAAGAAGTGAAGGTTCTCCCCATGCCGAGCGTGCTCAGCGACACAGCCCGGCAGGGCAAGTGGGCTGGGAAGGCTAGCCAGCTTTCAGACAAAAGTGTAAAAAAGAAGCGGGAGAAGGAAAAAAAAAGAAAAAAAGGGGAAGACAAGGTCAAGCACAGGGAGGCAGGCTCCAGCCAAACCTTTGAAAGCACCTCAGCGGACACCGCTGTGGAGTCTGGAGAAGATGCCGCTCAGCGGGGGAAAGGGTCAAGTTAAAATACAAACCCACATTTACATGCTCCCATGAGTTCCTTAACTGCAGCTGAGAATTTAATTAAATGCTTTGCCTCAGACTTGTTTGATTGCACATATTCACCAATTTTCAGTTCCAGTTTCTGCCCCTGCTCTGATTTTTAATCATCGGGACAAAACACTAGTATTCAGATGCTGCCTTGCTAAGAAATCTGGAGTAACTGGAAGTTACATTAACAATATTTAAATACAGTCCACGTCTATTTAAAGGTTTGAACACATCTTGTTAGAACACTGCATAAATTAACCCAACCTAATTCTCCTGGATGCATCAAGATCTGAAAAGCCCCAAGTTTGATGTTCTCTCTTACCACCCACTTAAAGAAAACAAACCCAACACACTGGGGGTTAGCTTAGGTTGCAAACAGTAACAAAATCAACATTCAACTGAATAAATGCAATTTACTGCCTGATGTAATGAAAATCATGCCACAACCAGTTCAAAACCAAAACAAGAAGAGGCTCTCCCCTGCCCTCTCCGTGCACACACCCCACCACACACCCACCCATTTTTGCTGTGAATGACGCCCCAGCACAGCCTGCCCGCTTGGCATCCTGCATCGCTCCCTCCATCCCTCCCCACCGCCCGAAGCCATCCCTGGACAGAGCAAAGTGCGCGCTGCTCCCGCCAGGCTCCCCGTCCCCACCGCCCTGCTTGCGCTGGCGGCCAGACAAAGCAAACTCTGGTTGCATCACGGAGCAAACTCATTTTCCAGCAACCTCCCAGCCCGGAGTTTACCGCTACTGTAATCCGGTGCTGTCAACAACGCCGTCTTTGTTGCGCGCCTGTGTGTGCAGCTTGCTTGTTGGTTGGTTGGTTGTTGGGGTTTTTTTATTATTATTTATTTTAAAGGAGAATTTTTTAAATGCGTAATCTGTTTTTGAGTGATTTCTCCTCCGTGCTGGCTCCACCCTGTACTATAAACGAGACATTACCTTATACAAGAATGAATCTGCTGCATTCCTCTGTCTAGCTGCCTCACAGCACATTTCCTACGCTTGCAGCAGCCCCAGCAGCGCACGCTCTCCCACCCCTTCCCCCCACCTTTTTTTCTTTTTTCTTTCCCCTTTTTTTTTTTTTTTTTTTTTTTTCCTTTTCACTGCCTCGCTGTGTTTTTGTGTAAATGATCTCACATGACTCAACAAATCCATCTGCCTGGAGCAGGCCAAGTTTGGAGCCTTCCCAGGAGGGAGGAGAAGAATTGCTTTGTGGAAAGGACCTGGAGCTTTGCCCTTTCTCTGGCTCAAATTACCCGCCTGTCAGGCCTGACGGATTTGGCTAAAAATAAAAGGAAGCGGGCCGTGAAAAGGAGATGAATGAGCTCAGCAGTTCCTTAGATAACATGGGCCTGGTGTCGCCCAAAGATCCCAGAGCAGGAACTTCAGATGCCGGGCATGTAAGTGTGGTGCTGCAGCCTAGGTGAACTAGGCTGCTCAGGGACCAAAAAGAAAAAGGCACAAAAAAAGGGCAAACCCAACCATACGCTGTTGGAAATAAACGGATTAAAGACTTGCAGAATGGGAAAACTGCCTGCTGTAGGTTTCAGTTTGTAAAAGGGGAGATTTATGGCGTTTCCAGTGAGGAAAGGGGGCATGGGGGGGTGTGGCGGGGGGACGCACGTGATGTCAGCCTCCCGCCCTGCCCAGGGAGCCTCAGCATCCTCCCTGCAAATGCCTGCCCAGCGCCCGCAGCGGGTATTAAGCACTTAGTTTGGCAATGTAATGACACACTGCAACAATCTGTAATGCGAGGCAGTCAGCAAAGCCCTGGCTCGCAAAGCTCTTTCTCCTAACCATTAACCATATGTTTGGCTCCGCTGCCGCCCAAGCGAGCGGGTGTTCCAGCGCACCATCTGGTTTCTATCCACACAAGCAACTGCAAAGCACAGAGTATTTCCCTCTGGAGCAGTGTCTTCCTCCCCGGCTCTCCCTCCCCACCCGGCCCCCCACTCCTCCACTCCCGTCTTCCTCCTTCGCCCCCTTTCAGCAGCAGCCTCGCCTCCTCACCGTGATGCTCAAAGAGCTGGGGACCGTGGCTGCCCCACCAAGGATGTGGTAGAAGAGCGGGGATTCTGTGTTGTGCTGCACCCCATGAGCTTGTGCACGTGCACACACACACACAGAGGGATCACATCCCTCATCACCGATGCTTGGGGTACCACGTTAAAAAACAGGCGTGTTCTTGACCAGTGCAGGAACTGCTGCAGTTCCCATCGCATCTCACTCACGCACACATGCGCACAGGGAGCGTTCAGTTTGGATTACATCAACTCCATCCCAACACTGCAGAAGGACATCAAGAATGAACCTAACAACAGGAGGACAATTAGCACTGTTATCGCCGGCTCCCAAGTAGGGCTTTCTAGGCACATCGGGTGCTGTTTCCCCATCCCACCAAATTAAGAACACTCTGGGGAAAAAAGAAAAGAGACAAAAAAGGAGAAAAGAGAAAAAGAAAGAGGAATGGAATGAGAGAGAGGTGAAGAAAAAGGAATGAAAATATTTACTTTTCCTGTGATAACTAAACAAGCTCTTTGTGAAACTATAAAAAAAGCTTTCAAGTGTTATATTTTAGAAGACCTTGTACCATATGTTTGCTTTATGATTTTATAAATTTTAACTACTATTTATGTTTGTAAAGCACTTCCATCCTTCTGTTTATTTCTGAAATCACCTATGGGAGATCAGCAGTAATTTTCCTCTCAGGTTGGCCAATTTAAGATTAATCATGACCTAATGCAAATATTCAGGGATGCAAGCAATAGGATATTCTACAAATCCCACACTTGCTCCTTTAAAATAAGTTTATACTCTGCAATGAGTCACACATACAGTGTTTATCCAAGTTACCAGTGCTACAAGGAAAAAAGCCCATTACATTTGCAAATACATACAAATCGCAGCTGTAAGCACCCAACTGCTTACACCAGGACTCGTTTCTATGACTGGATATTGATTTTTTAATAATGTGTCATTATACCAATGTTGATACAGCAACTATCTTCCTGGAGTATGCAATTTAATGCTAAAAAGAAGCTGGCTCTAGGAAATATCAAATCCACACCCATTCATATGCTATTTAAACACCCTTCTTGGTCATGACTATAGCAAGGCAAAGCCACAATTGCATTTTTCCCACCTAGCACCCAACAAAGAAAATGCAAAGGATTCGCTAGTTAAAAACAGCTCAGTCTAAGGCAACTAGCTCTGCTGATCTGCTTCTTGATAAAATCCTGCAGAACCTCTCCAGCTGGTGCTGGAAAGCAAGAGGCTATGTTGAAAAGGGTGCATGTTTTTTGAATCTCCTTGTACGTCTGAGAAATCAGTACATGAAAAAACGCGCTGTAGGCCATTATCCTGGAATCATATACAAGCGGGGAAAACCTGTACGCCTGTGAAAAGCCTGATGACTTCACTGGGATTGCCTAAGAAGTTTGAGGGTAGGATATAGCCTCAATTACAAATGTGGAGTGCAATTAACAGTGCAAACTCCCCATCCCCCCCTCCCCCTCAGTGGGGGAAATAATTAAAATTATTAAAAACATAAGAGATTTATTTTAGCTAGCAACTTACATTTCCTACAAAACAGGATCTGAACATGTAAAGTCCATTATTTTAAGAAAAGATTGTTGCAAACATATTAGTAGCATGCTTAAACATCACACATTAGGTTTCCTACAACCATGCAACAACAAACTGTCTTCATTCACACACAGAAAACAACTAGCAGTAGTCCTCTAAAGCAATAAAGGTCTAGGTCTGGGTCTTTTAGCAGATAATGATCTGCTCTGATCCAGAAATCTTTTAAAAGGGGTAGTTCAAGGGAAATATTCATAGATTCAGAGTTGTGGAGTCTGAAGGGACAGCTGATCATTTGACCTTCTTCCATAGAACCGGCATGGAGCTTCCCTACCTGCACTGACGCAGCTGTAAGAGGTTGAATTAGAAAATCTCTTAGGGTAAAAAAAACAACAAACCCAAAACAAAAAAAAAACAACACCCCAAATAAAACAAAGCTCAAAAAACCACACCCAAACATAAAAAAAAAAAAATCCCAAAACACAGCCTCAGATTCAATAGCTTGACTTAAGGAAGGAAGCTACCGCAGCCCCAGCCGTGTTGCCCTGTGCAGCAATCGTCCATGCTGTGGGAGCATTCACACTCTCTCGCCTGCTCTGAATTAATTTAACAGCCAGCCACTGGGTCTTGTTATACTGTGTCACTTTCCTCTACCCCTCAATCCCTTACAAAAGGCCACTGTCAGCCTGAAACCTAGACAGTTTTTAAAGCGTAATAAAAAGTGGTGTCACATTATTACCTGAATCCACCAAGTCCTCCTGCCAACAATGATGTTTATGCAATCACATTTTTCTGTTTTTAAAAACTTCTCTCTTGCTTCATCGCTCTGTGTGAAAAACAACACAAAAGAAAAAATTGATTAACTGCACACAATCATCTATTATTTGCATTACAGCAGATGACTTTCCAGGCAAATATTTAGGTCTTTTGTTTTCTGCCATGTGTCATAAAGGTATTAAACAAGAAAAAGTTTTTTCCCCAAAACTGCTTATTGACCAAATAGAAGTGAAAGAGAACAACTTAAAGGGGCAGCCAAGGTACCACAGTCCATCACTTGCAGAGCTGCGCAGAGGAACACAGGTCTCCTGCACCTGCATCCTCTGTCTTCTCCCCAGAGCATCCTGCCTGGCAGCGCTGGGACCAGTGCCAAAGCAGAAATACAGGGGAAAAGAGAGCTGCTTAAGTTTCTTTCAGTTTTGACAGTAAATACATGCCACTAATAACCGCAGCAGCAATGTAAAAATAATACTTGCAAAATTACATTGACGGTAAATTACTTAATCGTACAATTTCCCTGAACTTTGTACCTACAGCATTATTTAAGTAGTGACTCTGCTTAAAATTCTCGAAAGGGTCTTTCGGTGTCTGTGTTTACTCCTCACCTCACATATTAGTAGCTTTATGCTTCAGTGTCGAATTCTCCTGCCAACACACCAACGAACCAAGATGTACACTTCATATAAGAAATTTCCACACTTAAAATAAGGAGAAAAAAGCCCACATGGTAGAACCCAGTTGAAGATAAAACCTCAAAAAAATCCACCAGCCTCCCTGAGTGGCCAGAAGACACATCATAAGTAAAGAAAAAATGACACCAGATTTTCAGTACTGGAAATGCCATTAATGTCAGTATTTCACTGCCCTCTCTGAAAGCAAACAAAACAAACCCTTTCACTTAAGAAGATGCAACTCAACCATCTGTATGTGATCCCATGCCTACCTCCACAAGGGCATATGAATTAAACACAACTACACTGCTTGGGGTGCAAGATACGGCTGTGATACCCATCCTGTGATTTCAGGGCTCAGGCATTTGGCATACTCTGTCCATCGTTGACATGGATGTCTGCCAGAAAGATTTTCTTGCAAGGTTTTGGTTGCAGGGGTCTGATTTGAGCTATTCCCAAAGAAGTGGCTGGAAAGACTCAACAAATTCTGGCAACCACTGGAACTGAGAGATTAAACCTAGGACTAGCCAGGTGACACAAAAAAGCAAAGAGCACGGTCTAGTCCAGGGCTGAGGAAGAGAGTTGGCCTTTGCCTCTGGCATCTGCTCCTGACCGGGCAGGGCCACCTCCCAAGCAAGGAAAGGGATCAGCCCTCTCCCCTGCTCCAGGTGGTCTCCCTGCCACAGCCCTGGCAGCCTGGAGCCATCCACACTCAACACAGAGCAGCCAAGAGCTGGGCCAGGGCACAGCAGGAAAAAATAGGTCAAACCAAGAAACTTCACTTAACTGGGAGAGAAAACTGGAGGTAGGATGGGGAGAGAGTGACAACCTGGTTAGGAACAGAGGGCTCACGGTGGCTGTGCAGCTGCAGCACTGCCAAGGAATCATGTTCAAGCCTCTGCGATGCCAGTGGACGCTGTTTGCCACTTGTTTGCCTCCTGTCTTTTTTCTTTGGTGGACCAAAGCTATACTGGCAAGACAGAACACTGATGAGCTGAAGCACTAAAAAGGGAGGGGAACGTGGTGGGCGAGCGCTGCCCGCAGCGGCTCTCTTTGCCCTCTCCTGCTGCGCTCAGCACAGGGGACGTAACTGACCATGCACCAGGGCTGTGGGATAACAGCACAGGACAACTCTGACAGGTGTTGGCAGTGAAGATAGCAGCCACCCCGCCACTCCCTGCCACCCCTTCTCAGTGCTCAGGCAGATGAGCCGTGCCTTGGAGAGCTGCCATGCAGCTCTGATGCAGTGCCGCTCCAGTCATTTAAACCCGGCGTTTCCCAAGTGGCCATTAATGGCAAGTTCCTAACCAGCCTGAAACCCTGGCTTCTCTCAAGCAAAACTAATGAACACTCGCAGCAAAAGGGAATTGTATTTCCAGTACATGAAATACTACGACGTACGGAGACATCTCAGCAGCAAGGCTGTAAGATCCTTAAGATCCTTCGTCCTCTTGCTTTAACTCTCTTCCCATGAAAAAGTGACCACGCTTCCCGAATTCTTTGTCAAACCCTCAAGCCTGAGGCTGATAAACAGAGTAAGTCTGTGAGGAAATGGCAAACTTCTTCAGCAGGATTTGAAGTAGTATGCCATAAATAAAAGCATAGAGTCAAACATGGAACAGCAGGGAAAAACCAAAACGCTGAAGAGGGCATTTGCCCAGGGTTTGCAGATACAGCTGGAGGCTTGGCACAAGGCAGAGGACTTGCAGAGAGAAAGGAGAGTGTGATACGTAGTCAGAAGCTGTCCATGCATTCACAAGACTAAAAATTAGGTCTACAGAAATCCTTTTTATACCTCACTGAGCCGCACTCTGACCTCAGTTATAATACCGTAACATATTTGTGTACAAAATTAAAATTAACAGCAAATAGCTGGAACCACCCTAGATACTACACTGCCTTAGACATTCAGAGCATATAACAGAGCACAGGTCTACAGTTAACCAAATGCACAATGCAGGAAGACAGACCTTAAAGGTAAATAATTCAGGGCTTGAATTCTTTAAGGTAAATAATTTAGGGCTCTAATGAACTCGCTGACTGTAAATAGGGAGTTCCACTGCTAGGAACCCTCCAAACTGCCCTACATCCAATCCTCACAGGAGTGCAGAGCAGAAAACTGTCAGCAAAAACACGCCTCAAATATTCCTGGCTATAGCAGCAAGGACTCAGTCTAACACAAAAGGGGTCTCGGATAGGAAAAGGCAGCTTTGCAGACTGCTTCCAGTGCTCTGTACCGTGCCCAGGAGCTGCTGAAAAGGAGGTGCAATTACAGAAACACCACTTGGCAAGCAGTGAGGTGGTCTGTGTAGCAAGGTAGCTGACCCATGCCGTGTCCCGTGAAAGCATTGGAAAACCCTTCAAGGACAGCCAACACAGTTTGGTGCTAAAACCACACCTGACTCCAGGTGAAACTTTGCTAAATAAAAGAGCCCATAGATGAAAAGTAACCAGACAAACCTCCAACTCCTTCTCACTTCACAATCTCCCTTCCCTACCCTCTTGGGGAAAAATTGGCTATGGTCAAGTGCTTTTATCAACACCTGGGAATTCCTGTGCATGCACCAAAAAGCATCTCAGCCAGACAAAATCCATCAACAAACCACAGTATCAATCCTCATCAGATCTTAAATTACCAGCAAGCCTCAGCCTTCCCAGCCCGTATCTTTTAGTTCCAAGGGGTCACTCACAAACAGAAACTACTCCTGACCAAGCAAGGAAACTGCATTAGAACAGAGATACAGTGAATCATCAGTTATACAATGTTGTCTCTGCTAAAAAAACTCCATGGATTTTTATGCTGTCTCACACATACATAAAAGTAGTATGTAAAAACATCCTGGAGTTGCCTCACACCCTCTTATGAGACCTACATGAAACCAGAGCATGGAAGAAAACCCCGCCTTTTGCCGCCAGACACGGGCACGTCAGCAGCAATAGCCAAGGCGCTGCAAGGCTGCTGACAAGCCTGGAAACACCGTATGGGAACATGCCCATGGATCAGTAGTTGAAAACACAACTGCTGTTCTCACTCTGTGCCCAGTGGAGATGAGATCTCATCGCCAGCAGAGATCTGGGTCACCACCAGGAAGCTGGAGTTATCCCAGCATCATCTTCTAGGTAATGCTCCTGAAAGGGGAAAAAAAATCTGCGGCAAGGTTGCATCTGACAAGATCCTAGGTGTAAAACAAAAACAACCACGAGTGGTTTCTTTGCTCCCTGCTGATACCATCTGACTGAAAAAAAACCCCAACCCCCCAAAAACAAAACACCATATCCGTACCATGTGATATCTTGTATGCAAACTACTTTGCAGAAAGTGTTTGTTGTAAATGCAACGTTCAGATTGCAGTGTCTCAAGAGCTGGCAAATGCATCTTGATTGCCAAAGTCTGCCTCTTAAATGCCAGGCTAAAGAGTATTTGTTTGTGTATCCAGTACTTCAAAATGAAAATCCAAATGCAGGGAAGGAGAAAGTGAGAAAAACAATGAAGTATCAATTTTAAACTTAAGACATTTGTGAAAAATACGTGTTCTGAGTCTCTGTGCAATCAAGTAGCTGATACCTATCCAGGCACAGGACTGAAAACTGAACCAGCTTTCCAATCTCTGCTAACCAAAGTTTTTGCAATCTTCCTGTACACCATTTCCCTGTTTACATCTCATGGTACTGGAGTTAAACTTTTGGAGAAAAACAAATGGCGAACCTAGAAAGTGAAATGCAGTATTTTTTACAGCATAAGAGAGCATGCCGTTAGCAAGAATTCATAGCTGCACACATCCCAATCCCGTTCCTCAGTCCAACACCCACTCCTGAAATCCTGTACCAACCAGATTAGCCGATGTGCACATGCTTGCGCTCTTGCGGAAACAATAGTCTCTTTCAGTCCGTACAACCTTCTGAAGAACCAGGCGAAAACGTCATGGGAAAAGTTAGGAAATATCTGCAGAAAACAGTCCACAAGATGAAAGGCAGAACAAGCCTTTTAACTTGTACGAAGTACGTAACATGGAGGAGAAACTCATAGCCTCATTACCTAGCCCCTCTTCCAAAGGGCTTTTATTTTTTTCCCCAGGATGGAAAAGGGGACTGAAACAACTTTAGAAAATAAAATACTCTGGTGGTGGAACAGCTCCCCTGCAAACAGAGTGCTGCAGGCAAAATTCAGCTCAGGTAGCTGCGTGGCAGATCTGGGAGCCGATACCTGCTCTCCTCACACACCGGGATCTCCCGCTGACGGCAGGGATACTGGCTGGCAGGATGAGTCCTCCTGCCCCCCCCAGTGCTCCTCCCTTTTCTCCCCCCCACAAACACTCTGCAGCTGTGGAGGGCATAGCACAATTCTTTTAATTAATCCAGCACAAGGTTTGAGCTGCCCCAGGGTTAAGCTAAACATTTTCTGTCTTCAACCACTATGGCAGAAGTAACTACAGAGAAAAACACTCTGCCATAAGGCTAGGAAATTGAGGACAGAAAAGAAGCTGCAACAGAGCCACCCTTGACCTCTCGAAATTTCGCCTCCAGAGGACTCAAAAATAAGGAACTGAATTTTTAATCAGCAGGGAAATGGGGCAGGGAGACTTGCTCTCAGTAATGTTATGGTTGGGAATATCACATAAAAGGTATTATGGAGTTGTACCATCCACCTTCTGTTCCAAACTGTAGGTCTCAAAAAAAACTCACCAGAAAAAAAATTCCCCGTTATCAGGACAGCACCAAGCGCTCAGAGGCATTTAAAATGAATACAGTTCTACAAATCCTTGTTTCTCCTCTCACAAGGGGCTACGTAACTCCTGCAGCAAACAAACGCTCCCCTATCAAAGCAGATTTTCTCTGCATGCACTCACGCTGCCTATTATTCTTTAATCGTCTGGTATGCCTCTTCCTACAGGATTGCTTATGTTGAGGGAAATACCGACTTTACCTGTGCAAAACCACCAACTCCTGTTCTGTGCAAATGCCGTGAAGGTTAATAGCAGCAATCGTGGCTTGAACTCTGCCTGTGCCTTGCACTGAGCAGACCATATAACCACTGGCATCTTACCTCTTATGTCCGCTTCCCCTCAACTCACACTCACTCTCTGCAGGATTTCACTGAGCGGTTTCTCTAAACCTGATAGTACTTCTCAAACTGTAGGAGCAAGTCAAAGTATAATTTGATGTGTCTGATCGCACAGACACCATATGAGAATGTGAGAGCTGATCACAGAAGAACACAAGTTGCTTTTTCATTTCACAGCTCCGAGAGTCAAAAAGGGTGTGTAGGACCCTGATATATACCAGATGTTTTAAAGTAAGGTGGAAAAACTGGTGTGGACACCATTTGTCCATCGCGAAAGCTTCCCGACGGCAACCAACTGGCCGTGCTGTAGTAAGCAGGCTTGCTGTGCCTGCAAAAGATTACAAGCCTAATGGAACAGGAGTATTCACAGCTTTCATGCACATGTATAATCCTGCTCACTTTTCCTGAAAATAAATTTGACAAGCCCATCAGTACGATGTGTGAAAGCCTCAAAACAGAACTTGTTTTGTTAGATATATTCTTGCACCTATTTAAGAAAAACTGATTATTTTAAAGAAAAAAAATATTTTGGGCTGGAGCACATCCATGGTTTTACCAAGTTCTACACTCAACCCAAGAAATGAAAGAGCAGAACTTTTTCATACATTTGTAGCAAGTCTTGAGTCAGTTTAATTCAGAAAATTTTGTTCAGAATTTGTGTTCGGATATAAAAACATAAACAAAAGAGGCTTTCACTCCAGCTCCCAAGGGACTCAGGTGGTACTCTCCCTGTACTAGGCACTCTACAAATACATACGGAGACTTCACACCTCTGTCTGGAAAAGCCAAGTTTCACCTTGTAGTTACGAGACTGGTGGTTGTTTGTTTTTCTATTGGAGAAAAAAAAAAAGGAAAAAAAAAGAAAAAAAAAACTTCATCATGAAAACAAAAAGAAAAAGGTGGTGGGGTGGGGGAAGCAGCCCTGCAGGAAAATGCTATTTCTGATTAACAAGAATATGCACCTATTGTCCCTTGGGTGAAGCTCATTGCAGAGATCAACAGTTTTTTGATGGATTTGTGCTAAACTCTGGAGTTCAAAATACTGCCAAGAGCGGACACCGCTGTCCTTGACCGTGCAGCGTGAAGGTGCATGAACGCAAGACCATATCCAACCCAAACCAACTTCCTCACTGAACGCTGCCTCAATTCTTTTTCTACGTGAAGTTTGCAATCATAAAAGGAGGTTCTGGAGATTCACCTAGGACTTGCGAGGTGACAGGATATTTTGCTCACAGTCCAGCTGAATAGTATTTATGCCTGTTGTTTTGTTTTCATGTTCCCTTGTGCACATATACCGCCCCGCTCTTTCAGCCTGGCTCCGCCTGAGGAGCAGAACTGCCAACTTGAGGCTCTCGGAGGAAAGCTCTGCCTATGCCAGCCTCGAGCTCAGCACTGAAATCGCTCATTCCTGCACAGGACTGTGGAGATAATCCTTTGCCCATTAAATATCCCATTTTCTTCCTTGTTGCTCTGGAAGGATGCAAATGAATGAACTGCATTTTCTCTGGACACCACCTTCTGCTTTTATTGAGTACCTCAGCTACTGGTTCCAGCTGCACTTCTCTGCCCTTCAAGCCACCAGTTAAGGTTGCTGGGTATGATTTCCAAATCCCCAGCTACAAGTCTTTTTGAGGAAAAAAAGGGTGGTTGCTATTAGCCCGATGAGAAAACATGCATTTAGTCCATAACCACAGGCTCCTGAAACACAGCTGTTAAGCGCAAATACGAGTTTCTGAAATTTTCTTTCTGTTGCCTCATTATCTTCACTACATCCCAGCAGAAACCAGAGTTCCCGCAGGTGGAGGGAGGAAGCCTTTCTGCTTCCAGCTGCATCTAATGCTGGCTAGTCACCCAGATGCAAAATGTTGCATCAACCTGATGTTTCACTTCAAAGTCTCAAAATTTTTCTCTTACTGCTGGGACTAGGTGCTTGTGGCTTGAGTTACCACTGGGGAAATGGAATCTCACAGCCAGCACTTCAGACTGCTTCCCAGCACTGCTGGGCTGCCCTCATAAGAAAAACAACCAGAAGATGTCAGACACAAAGTGGCTTAAATCAGATACCTAGAAAATATACTGTAATAAACAAAAAGTTAAGTGTCATTAATTGAAATGAAGGCTGAAGCTCCCAGTAAGCCATCATTTCAATCTTAAGCATAGGACAGGACCCCAAAGAAGCAGTTCTGGCCAAGAGGTCCTGACCACTAAATTTAATGCTGCAGGTGCTGACTTCATGCTGCTATTGTCTTCCAGCCAGACTGCTACAGTTAAGCAGTCTTTAATATTTTCAGCAGAATCCATAGAATGAAACTCCATTTTTTAACTATAGTCATGCACAGGAAAAAGAAAAAAATCAACTTGCCAATGAAGAACAAAAATACCAGATTGGTGAATATGCAGTCTTAGAAATCCCTTTCAAAGAAATGCTTATGTTGAAATTTAAAGTTATGTTCAACATTAATCTTAAGGAATTTTACAACAGAACACACCAATTTTAAAAGGATTCTACAGTTTTAATGAACTCCTAGAACCCATAGACAGAAATTAAAGGGGAGGGAATGGACCTACAGTGTTGGCTAGACATATTTCAATATTTGTTACCATAGAAACAAGCCAGCAGATTTAGGTTTTGGAGTTATCCTTGCTATAAAATATTAAACTTCTTACAGTTTTTGCATATGTATATTATGGCAAGAACACTGTCAATCCTGATAAAGCCCAAAGCATCTTAATTATTTAACAGGATTTTAGCTTTTTCTTTTTTTAAACAGAGTATCTCTTAATTATTTTTTTTCTTTAATAGACTGTATTTTAAAATCTTCCAATACTTCCAAGATACCAGAGACACTTCTGGCTGACAGAGTAACACACAGGAGATGCACAGGAGATAAAGACTTATTTTTCCACAACGCTGTGGAGAAGTGCTAGATGAAAGAAACACAAACATATTCTGATAAAGATGATGCAATAGTAACAATGAAAATAATACCAATTAGCAACTGTGATAATTTTACCAGCCAAAAGTACATTAAATGCTGTATTTCATTTGAAAGAGAGTTCATACTTTAAATTTGGTGGGTTTGTTTTCAACACTAGCAATGGAGAATTACTGAAGCACGGAATTTAAGTGATTGAGATAACATCTCAACACTTCAACGCTATCAAATACTTCTGGCAGATGCCTGAGAAATGAAACAAATGCATTGTCCTTTCATGCTTCAGAAGAGCATTGACAGTTGTGTTCAATCCACAGCGCAACCAGCATGCGAAAGGATCAGCAATTCAAACGAAGAGGAAGGACAGATGTTTACTCCAGCAACACTCCTTCAAAAAGGAAGGAGGAAAAGCTTGTTTGGACAACTTGAATAGCAGAGGGGACTGACAGCTCAGCTTGCCATCCAGAGGAGTCCTGAATGTCATTCGTTGCTGGGACACAAGCTCAGCTGGGAGCAGTGGGGAAGAACAACACTTGGGCAAGCGCAAGCTCACTGCTGCTGGGACTGGATGTGTGCAAGTGACTCTGACTCAATTTCACAGCCAAAACTGGTTGCATGTCGCAGCCCTTGCTTTTTGTTTGGATTAAAGAAAATCTGTTTACTGGAGGCTCAACATGAGGCTTCCACATGACCAAAAAAAAAATTAGAAACTTGGGAGTAAAAGCCATAAAACATACAGTTGTTTCAATACTATATTCCAGCACTGAAAGGGACCAGGAAAAACACCAACACAAGCAAAGCAAAGCAAAGCAGAACAAAGAAGAAAACTAAGTGAGACTGAAACACCCTCTTCTTCCAAGAATTAAACAATGCTTTTTATGAAGTGTAAAGATAAGCAGCGGGACTACCATTTCCTAATGCTTCTGAGGTCAGTCCTCTAACACCGGTTCTCAAATAGCCAATTAGATGTACACGGCCCTCACACTCAAAAGTATACCATCATCTCTAAATTAAAGCCCAATAGCCCAAGCCTCTTCACAAAAAAAAAAAAAAAAAACCAAACAAAAAACCACCAAAACCAAACCACCAACTAAAACCTTATTCTTGAAGGCTTGCAAGACAACCCTTTAACTAATGGAAAATCTTCAACGCTTTAAAAAAGGAAAATGGTAAGAAAGCTTAATTTTAAATGAGTAAGAATTTAAATGTCACTTCCTGCATGTGACATCGATTTGAAGAACCTTGCATTTTTGTTTTCTTCAGTGTGGTTAACGGTGGAATCTTTGTAAAGTACATTTCTACAGCATTTACTGTTGCACATTTATGCTCGGCAACTGCTTTGCATAATTCTGAACACAAGAAAAGCATAAAGTGATTCTTCCTCCATAAAGAAAGATCGATCTCAAAAGTACCATGCTACTAGGGCTTTCAAAGAAAGAAAGACTGAAGAAAAACTCGCAACACTCAAGGGAAAAATGCACAGTTTCCTTCCACTGACAGCTGCAGCAAAGTACAATGAATTTATTTTATCTGAGCAGTTAGGGTATACACGTTAAAGGCAGAGCAACGCTAGGTACTACAGAGAATTCACCCACACAGGTCCACAAAGGGCACCACTATCAACCTGCAGTTGAGAGGTGGGAAGTTACTGGAATGATAAGAAATGCAGGCAACACATGTTGTCAACGATATGGCATTCAAACACTGAGCTACAAATCCCCTCAACGCACCCTCTCGTAGGCTCCCCGGGCAAGGTTTGTCCCCCAGGGAGCTGCACACCACCGGGCACAGCGCTCTGGGTCCCTCCTTTCCAACTGCTGCTGCGGGTGTCAACACCTCGGCACGTCCCTTCATCCTGCTCACCAAGCGTTTTTAAGTCAGCGGCTGCTCTGAAAAATGTTAAGAAACTTGATGTGGCTTTTAAAAGTTTTCTGTAGAATTCAAATAAATTCAAGTAAAATAAAGCAGACGGGAGCCTACGCATGCGCTACAGTTATATCTTGGAACAAAAGAGCTATCATTCCATCAGACCGCTCCGCTGATAGACACCTCTCCCGTGCTTTGTCAACCCACACCCACCCCAAGAAACACATCCACAGTGACGGCTTTTACATCTTTTGACAAACACCTCTCCAATTTAAGTGACATCTTGTGGCGTCACTGAGGATGGCTTGGGTTACCCTCCTGCGCTGGTAGGACAGCCCGGGGCTACTGCCCAGCCACCCTGTGCCCGGCTCTGAACAGGGGCACCCCAGCACCGGCTGGCAGAAGGAAAGGGGAGACAGCAAAACCCTTGCAGCAGCGCTGCTGGGCGGGAGGAAGGTGCGCTCCCGTTCTGGGTAAGGTGCTCCATTTGGTCTGCTTAAATTGCGTGTTTTAGAAAATTAACTGGGAAGAGAGGAGATTGTCTTTCTCTACCTTGCAACACAAGAAGAAAATAAATTTCAACCAATTAAAACTCAGCAGATGTAAAAGAAAATACTCTATACAACATGTGATTTACCCAATAGTAATTCATTCCCCTTGATGCCAGGGAAGCCAAAAGTCCATCTGGATGCAAAAAGGGACTGGACACAAGTTTCCCATCTCAACAAGACTTTGGAAAAGAGCATAAATGCCTCATGTGCCAGTCTTGACCCAATAATTAAAGGGTAAAGCCACCCCAGACTGTCAGCCTGTTGTATTTGCCATTGGGGGGGGGGGGGGGGGGGGGGCGGGGCAGGCAGGGGCAGGAGTACTGCTCCTTCCCCCAGACAGTCTTGTTGTCAGTCACCAAAATAAAGAGAGGAAACTAGGGGACACTGACACGACCTGAACTGGCTTCTGAACTGGATCTGAACAACCCTTCTCATATTGGAAGATTAACATGCAAGAGAGTTGATGAACGGGGAGGATTAAATATAGAACAAAAAAAAATAAGTGAAATGATTAATTGCTAGGAAAGGGAACTGATGATTTATGGAAGAGAAAATTAGTAATATTGAGGAATGTGAAGGGGATAAGCCGCAAGTGTGCTGCGGGGTGGGACCATCTGGTGCAAGGGAGGCACAGCAGCACAGGGCACGCTGCCCCCTGCTTCGGCTGCCCCTCTCTCCTTCCCCCAGCCCCGGCAGGCGCGGAGCAGACACAACTGAAATAGGCGGCGTTTAGAGGTTACTGGCTGAAAATAACTGACTTCAAAACCAACAAGCTGCAATCAGTTTTAAATAATATCCTATCATCTGAAACAAAAGAAACTTGTCTCTTCACTCAGTTAAGCGCTTCCATGTGGTCTTGCAGCAGGCTGGTAGCACTGTCAAGCTCATGCTCTCATATTCCAGCACTTTCTAGAAATTTCCAAAAACAAATGGATACTTGTTTAATGCTGGTTTTGTTTATTTTAAGAAGGGATAAGTAGGAATGGAAATGAAAGATATTTTTAGCATATTTATCTTCTATTTTGGGGTTATAACATCTCAATAGTAACCCATGCTTTTGGTCCTATGTCCTATGCTTCCTTGCTTTGCAACTATTAAGATAATTGAACTCTTTTATAGTCAGCATGCAACCAACAGCAGCATAAACCTGAGCAATAACCCAGCACCTTATAGTCCATTATGATCAGCTGTTTGCTGGTAATGGTAACGCAAAGAAAAAAAAAGAAAAAAAAAGATATGCTGTGAGACTGTAAAAGCACTTCACATTTTAGCATAACACCTGCTTGGGTTTTGTTTGTTGTTTTTTTTTTTTTTTTTTTTAATAATGCCATTTTTAAATCACTTACAAAAATACTTTTTTCAGTTAAAAAAAAAAAAAGATACAACTGACTACATCCTCTTTGGGTTATGCTCATGAATGAGCTACTGTCTGCATTAGAAACAAGCACCTGGATCAATTCATGGGCATCCAGCGAAGCCTGTTGGTTTCCTTTCCAAACGCTAACTTACAAAAGACACCTCAAATCCCAGCCTGCGAGCAGCCGCACTTGGGGGTGGAAGCGATGGCATGCAGGAGGCAGAGGGGCTGCTCACCCCGGTGGAACCCAAGGCTCCGGCTCGCAGCAGCCGTGCAGGAGAAGGAGACTGCTCCCTCCCCCGGAGAGGTTATTAAGATACCAAGGCAAATACTTTTCATACTTTTCCGAAGGTCCCTTATGAAATGCTGTACCCAAGACTCATTAAGAAACAATTTTGTGCTATCTTTGGGAGATCTTGCATTTCCTCACACAAGTCCTTCTATGAGCTCATCCCCTTTACAGCTGAATAGTTTCTGCACGGGGTAAACAGCAGGACCTGGATTCGCACAGCCAGCCAGCCAGGAAAGAAGTGGTCTGAGGCTGCGGGGAAGCATCAGCATGTTTTGTTTCAGGCACAGTCGTCTCAATAAACAAAACATCCAGCATTTCATCAGGCACCTTTCCCACCACCCTTTGTTTCACCTGGTCCAGCTCCCACACGTCCCACCCAGGCAGAAGTTTCCCATCCTTTGCTACCCAAAGGAAAGGACAAGCTCAGAAGAGCTGCCACTGTGTCACCAACACACCCTGGGGCGCTCCAAGCTCTGTAAGAGGACCAAGATAAAACTCACCACCACCTGCACAGCTTTCTGTGCCAGTCACTCCCATCTGACAGTGCCTCAACAACCTCTCTCCCCGTCTGTCCTCCAGAAGGAGTTTTCTTTTGGACATGAGGACACTCAGCATCAATTCAGAAGGACTCCAGCAGCAACTCCTGCTCCACTGAAGGAAGATCAATACAGACTTAAGAGTCAGGGTTTAAGGGACACATTACCTTGATGTATTTTACTTGCTGAGGTCCAGTTTTACTCATTAGCCTTTTGAAGGAGCACTTTTCATTCAATGTGAGTATGGAGAACTCCATACCCTTTCCCCTATACAAAGGCTAATATCTAGAGGAATAGTACACATTACCTGCCATAACGGAATTCTGCACAGAGAATAGTAATAAATTTTTTTTGAGAACTAAGAATCAACACGCAAGCCTCAAGTTTCAAGAAATGTACCGTTCTCAGTTTAGTGCTGTGGGCTACAACAGAGCGTATTGTCCACTCAGTAGTGCTGTACCATTTTCCTTATTAACTAAACAAACTCCCGTACTTGATTTAATGGGAATCTGTTGTTCTAAACAAAATATATAAGGCAAGACGGTTTACTTAAGCTGCCAAGTGCTTCAATGAAATGGAAAAGAAAAATCAGACCAGGCATAACACATTTCACAAAAGAGCAGCTATAATAATAATTTAAGTTGAAGTGGCCAAGAGATGAAGCAATAGAGAATTGGAAGCAATTAACATGTAATATTGAAGAAATATTAAATCCATACTGAAGACTCAACATGGCATTCACACAAAAAGATGTGATGATGAAAAGCAGATACTTTGCATAATCAGCAGCAAGATATTTCGAACATAGCCATCAAAACAGACGAGACAGGTAATGCCACACTGAGAAAAGCTAGCTGCGGAACAGCAGCACTGGCAGCGTAGGCAGGAAAGGACAGGGTGCAAGCGCCGGTGCATCACCCCCACCACCAGAAAAAGAGGTGACAGCTACTCACAGCCCTTCAGCTCTGCCCAGGCAGAAAGAGCATCCACTTGCTGCCAGCCCGATAGGTACTTACAGCTTTGGTAGGTACCTCTCCCTTGAAAGAACATCTCAATAAAATCAGAACCCCAACCTGTGCACCCAGCAGAATCACAGCGCCTGGTCAGTGCCCACTCCCACTGCCGGGGGAGCCAGCTTCACCGTCTGGGTTTCTCTTGACCCATGTAGGCACCAACACCGGCCCTTCTTCTAGCACCACCTGAGATGACCCTCCCCACCGGCTTCCTTCAAAATAGGACATCATGGTCTGGCTGTCCCCCATCCCCAGACCAGTACCATCCTCTCAGGCTCCCAACAGGCTTAAGCACATGCTGACCCACAATTCAGATCTAACTCCAGGTCAGAATCACAGGTCAGGGTCTGAAGGGACCTCTGGAGACCATCTAGTCCAACCCGCTGGTAAAGCAGGTTCACCTAGAGCAGGTTGCACAGAATTACGTCTAGGTTGGTTTTGAATGCCTCCAGAGAAGGACAGGTCCGCATGTTTACATCTCCCAAGGTACAGAGGAATAACTCAGACACACAGATGGATTTTATGTGGGCTCTAGAAACCAACTTTTACTTCAACAAGTACCAGAAGCGCATAGCCAGGCAAAACAGTAGTTCCCTACATGCTCTACCCTCTCTTTCAGCTGATGCAGAGCAGGATACAGTAAGTATTCTTGGGACATCACTTGCTGGTCCAGAATCACAGGGCTTATCCTCCATGTCAGGGGCCAACACTGCCCTTCGTGCCCTACATCAGACTGCAACGAGCCCCTGGGCTGAAACAAGCCCACTTACTACAGAACCACACCTCGCAGATCCTCTCTGGACTCATGCAATTCCTTACACATTCTCCCAGAGCCTCTGTAAGCTGGAGACTCCCTGTTCATGCTACAAGGCAAAAGAAAGGAGCTTGCCAACCACATCTGAAAGAGACAGAAAGAATCTTGATGACAATGAAGTGCTGGGTTTTCTGTCTCAGCTTTAGGTGGAACTTCAAGATGACAAAGAAACCTTCCACTTCATCACCGATGCAGCTGCTAAGAGAGCCTCTTCCTTTGTTTTTCTCTGACATTAATATTTCAAGAGAATGAAATAATTTATTATTTTTTAAACTGAATTGCCATGAGCTTTGAAATACCACCACACTTACAGTGTGTGGCCTGGCAAACTCTGAGGAAAATGGCCGATGAATTTCAGATATTTTTGTTCTGTTGTTCTTATGTTTGATAGTCACACTTTGAAACCTGAAAATATTGGAGTGTTATTGCTCTTCTTGCAAAATAAAGGGTGTTTCTACCACAGCCCTGAAATACTGCAGGGGTTACACACAACATGCACAGCTCTATTACTTTATTGTATCAAGCCCACAAAGTTGTTACCTGCAGAAAATCAATTCCTACACAGTAGTTATTACAGAACATTACCTTAATTTGCACAAGGAAAAAGTGTGTTCTCCCTGGGCTTACAAAATTATCTTTTAATATTACAGCCTTTTGTCTTCTTGGGAGGGATGAGGAACATCAAACTAAGAAAAAAAACCCCCACAAAACAACACAAAACCAAACAAACAGAAATCTGAGGTAATGAGAGAAACCATCCAATTTTTAACCACCAGATGCAGAGTCCTCTGGAAGGCAGGGAGGCACTTGGGCATCCCGTTGGTCTGCACGGTGCAGGAGCTCTCTGCATCCCATTTTCAGACCCTGCTTTATGTGTTGGGCATTATCCAGCACAACTACAGGGAGTTAAATGCCCGAGGATGTGGAGTGTAAAGGGCAGGAAGGGGAACCAGTCAAGAGGGACAAGCCTCGGCCAGAGACACCACCAGGAACCTTAAGCAGATGATGGGGAGGCTATTAATTGGGAGGGGGGTGTGGGGCTGCATCCCCCCACTGCAGAGGCAGCGTGGACTAAGGGGAACAACACAGAGCTCATGAGGACAGAAAGGTGCTCAGCTAAGTGGGAAGAGATGGGAAAGCATTTACGCCACTGATTCTGCTACACGAGAGTAATTTGTCCTGAACCAGGCTTGGAATTTCTCTGGAAGCAGGCACAGAGCTCAATTTTCCAACGCACTTTTGGTGCTCACCTGGATCATGCTAAGTGGTAAGGCTTCCCTCTCCTGGCAGGGCTTTCGGGGGAGGCCCAGGCCAGGCAGGCGCAAGGCTGTGTGATGGGGCCCGAAGGCAGCATCCCCCACCGCAGGGCGCGTGCCCAGCCAGGGCGCGGGGACGTGCCCACGCGGGCGCCCAAGCTGCAGCTCGCCTTCAGGCCTGGCTCGTGCGGCTCCCAGGCGCAGTTCGTTTCTCATAAGCTGATTAAAGTCAACAGGTTTGTGCTCGTATTCACTGAAAACGCTTTGGGTATTTTGCCTCTGCCTGTCTTGCTTTGCTCGCTTTAAAGCAGGCTGTAGGCATCCCACAAGAGCCAGCCAGCCCTGCACAGCCCTGGTCTGGCCGTGGCTGCTGATGGCCTTCCCTCCACCCCACGCCTGACCCCGTCCTCACCAGCTAACGCTCCTCCTCCCCCCTTCCCATTGCCACCAGAGCAGACATACATCACGCCACCCTGCTTAGCACTTCTTCTTTCCAAAGCCAGCCCTAAGGGGTAACTAATCCCCTCTAAGCCCAGGGAAGACAGGTAGCCTCCATTTTACGTGTACAGAAATGGAAGACGGGGTGAAGTAGTTCAGCCAGTTTCTTCCAGCAGATCCCCAAAGATCAAGCCCATCATCAGTAAGCATTTTAACTTAAGCTCTTAGGCAATACAGGGCCAACCTACCAAATAAACCTTAACAAGCAGGCACTGAATGTTTACAACACATTTATTTACGTGACAAAAAAAAAATTTACTCTGGGCATGTTCATTGCTCTGTAAGCTTGTGTGTGCACACGTATGGCTGTATCGTCTCCTCTAATCCCCAAGCTAATTTCAGCTAAAGAATTGGCTGGAAGCAACAGGAGCAATCCATGCAGCCTTGCGAGCTTCCTTCAGAACTCTTTGCGTGGACTACACAAGCCACACTTCCCATTCCCCTAGCCTAACTGCTAGACAAGAAAGTCAGGAAGACAAACAAGAGCTGGAGAACACCATCTGCAGAAACCACGAGGTAGCCAGCTGCAAACCTCTCCAGCACAGGAACTCGCTAGCTCGCTGCCAGCATCACCACTGGGCATCCCACAGATCTCCTGCCCTCTGGGCTTCTCACATGCGTGGTTATTAGGTAAGGTCACACAGTCCAACACGTGCATTCCTCAAAGAGATGGGTTCCCTGGACCCCATCTAGAGGATCAAGGAGAGCTTCAAGAAAATGCTGCTGTTCAGTCAGTTGTATCCTGTTTGGACACTTAGTGGGGATGACCCTAATCTTCTAGGAGGTTCAAGACCTCAATGGAATTGTATTAATTAATACAGTGGAACGCCACAGCCGCATTACATGTTCCAGGAGAATGATCTCCAGTACCAACGGTGGTAGACATTATCTAGATGGAATACAAAAGTTGCTTTAAAAATACATAAACCTTTTAAAACTACTTTATAATGTTAAGATTTTAAAGTGACTGAAATAAATGCTATCTGCTAACAACAACATTTAAAGTGGGTGGCAATCCTGGTTCTAGCACACCTAAGTTTTGCATCAGAACAAAACTATCATAAATTGGTTAAAAACCACAGTGATATGCAGTTGACACCCACGTATGTTATACTGGTGCCCAAGACAAATGATACATGGAACATACTGAGATATATTATACATGTATCATCACTTAAGAATAATGCAAAGTACTTAAAATCTAAAAAAAATCTAATGCAGTTGGCAAAAAAAAAAGCCTCTCTTGCACACATACGTATTCCTCTACATTCTCTATAAAATCAGTATTGTTTACTAAAGCATTCTTTGTATAGATAGCAAAAAATTAACAAGAGGTCATCAAATCGGAGAACATAAATGAAAGTGTATTTATAACTATGATGTCCTCCGGTCCTTTTTCCCTATGTTCCTATCCTAATACATACACTGAAAAAGGAAAAATCAATGTTGTTTATAAATATGATACATGGACACACAAATACCACCTGAAACACAAAATATTAAGCTGCCAAACATGGCTTCTAAATTACAGTGACTCCTTTGGATATTCCAAGTAACTGCAGTAACAGGAAACCAACTAACAAAATCACCTTGGTCAGGAGCAACTGTGCTCAATGGCCATAAATACTACTGATGTGGAAGAGTAGTACATTATAAAAATCATCTCTCTGTTTTGCAAAGAATGAAGTGCTGTCTGGCTCCTTGCCTGCAGCTCCACAATACAGTTATTCTGACTGACAAACTCATCTGATTTCCAATCTAAAGTTTGCTTTATCTCGGTCTGCAGAATTGCACAGATGCTTCTCCCATTAAAAATGAAATCCAGACTGCTGCTGACACATCGCTAGTAATCCCAAAGGCAAGAACTGTGGACACTTTGCAGTTTAAAAGAAGTTACACTTTTCCGCTAAAACCCGAGTATCAGTTCTGACAAAGTCCTATGTGAAATCATTTGCCTTACTTGAGGAAGAAAAGCTCCGTATGCTTTACTCAGCAGGCACTCCACAGACTAGCTGAGCAGCCCTTCACCTGCTGGTGCAGGGAATCTGTTAGAGGAAGGTTTCTCTGCTCTCACCTGCACGTCAAGGGTTTGCAGAGCATTCACTGCTTCCTTCAGGACAGGGGAACGGCCCTCAGCAGAGCGCACAAGTAAACCAACAGCCATTACTCCCCTTCATCATTTGTTTTTCTTCTGCAAAACACACTTCAGCAGGTGATGCTGCCACTAAATTTCTCAGTGTTTTAACTACCTGCAAACACATCGGCAAAACTAACCAAGGTGAAACGACATTTCTAATGTCAGTTTCCCTGGGGTTCTTTCTGCTACAGAGGAAAATTTCACTAGGGAAAATAACTCTACATCAGTGTTTGGAACCAAACACTTGGACTAAAC
This sequence comes from Falco biarmicus, assembly GCF_023638135.1. NCBI lineage: Eukaryota > Metazoa > Chordata > Aves > Falconiformes > Falconidae > Falco > Falco biarmicus. The sequence goes on along the minus strand of NC_079293.1, from coordinate 4,357,692 downwards.
CTCGGAAATCAACTTGGACAGGAAAAAACAAATCTTTCACTTTATGAAGGGAATTGATTATTAGCTTGCATAATCCCAAATTCTCCTCTGGTTAAACAAGACATTCAAGACAAAGCATAGACAAAACCCAGGTACCTACTGGGACGGGACAAAAAAAAAAAAAGCGCAAAGGCAAGAAAGAGTCTTTTAGGAAGACCATATTAAATTCACACAAAACCCCTTTTCTGAAAGCCTGAAAGTTTCCCTGCATTTATTTTCCCACATTTAGCAGATTATTTCCCCAACAGGCTTGAAAAGACAAATACTAATTCTAGGTATTATTAATGATCACAGACTACATCTCCTAACTGCAATCATCCTAGGCTGAACTTCACGTAGTAAACACTGCATTCCACAGACTGATGAGCCAGCTTTCAGATAAACATGCTTGCTTAAATATCAAGTATTAACAGCCTATGGCAATCCAAGTCCACACACAGTGACTCAGTGCAATTATTCCGAGTGCAACAATAAGTGGGCAGTCATGCGGATTTGTAACTTATTGGTTTAAGCATGAAATTAAACAAGCAAGAGAAATTAATGAAAACTATTCAATTTTCAACCAGACTAGATACAAAATATGAATAAGTATTATAAACATGACATAATCTCATTTAAAGAGACCATATAACACACAGGTTTTAAAAATATTTACAGACATTAATCTTGTTAAGTTGATTTCCAGAGTTTTATTCAGTAACAGGATTGATTGGCTGGAGAAACACAGGCTCAGACAAAGAAAAAAACACAGCTGAAAGCTCTATTTTTGTCAGAATGATGGATCCTTTTCTTAAGTAACTTGTTTTGTTGCTTTTGTTCCAAGACTATAAACATATTAGCAGTTCTCCAACTGGCAAGAGAGGCTGAGATGTTTCATCTTCACCATTCTGGATTGCTTTTTGTTTTCTTACACAGCCCAAGAGTCAGGGGAGCGGCAACAACTTTGACTTCCCTCCCCTGTAAGATCACCTTTCCTTTGCCCACAACTGGGTCTTGCCTCTAAAGCAGTGCATATACACCCGTCCCATGGGCTCACGCTTGCTCTGGAACGAGATGAGTTGCAGATCCTGATAGGCAGAACTATTGCAGCCTACAGGAGTTTACATATCTGACATAACCAACATTAACATCCAGTTCCCTGTTGTTTATTTGCTTCCCATCATCGCTCATTTCCCACAGCTGAGCCTCCACACGGCTTTCATGTGGCCAGAATTATTTCTGTTTGCACTGAGAGGTCATTTCATATGTTGCTAGCAGAAGGGATACTGCTTTCTTCTGTGACTTCAGGCAGCTTTTAGGAAACAAAGATTTCCTGCCCCCTTTCCAACTAACGGCAAAGGTCAGTGAGTCTAACAATGAAGCACAGTGTTGTAGCTCGATATTTTAGTGCTAAAAAATTTACCCACATAAGAGGACAATTGCTATATAAAATTACACACGCTGGGCCCAAAACGTGTCCTGTCCAAACCATGTGCTTGTAGCCCAAGCAAGGATTTATGCCCACTAAAACAATGCTATTATGTATGTATAGGCTTTCCCAGAAAGATGACATGTTACTAAGCAAAAGTCCAGTACATTAGAATTGGTACATCTGGTTTTTTTGTAAAAAATGAAAAGTAAAATGCATGCAATATGAACAAAATAGGGTACCTTCCTTGCTGGACTCAATAGCTAATGGTCACATTCACGCTTTAATTCCACGTTATGACCTGCCCCCACCTCTCTGCCATCCCCTTGACCTATCAAATGCGTTACAGCCAAGGGCTGATTTTTTTTCTATCAACATTGCTAGGCCAATTATCCTCCTCTTTTCACTAATGAGGCCACATCTGATACACTGTTCTACCTCTATGGTATTCCTCATATTCAGGATCCAAGAGGAAACATATTGGAACAGCTCTGCCGTAAGTTTTTCAGAGCAGTATAAGAGTGTTCAGAGCACCAAGGCCTCACTACGTATTTACGAGCAGCTGATTTTCAAACAATGCCCTTCCCCAGGCACAGAAAATAATAACGAAAAAAACTCACATTGAAAATTGCTTCATTATTTGGGTCAGAGCCCGAAAGCATGGTCTTCGCTGTCCTGTACAGAGAACGGCAGCTTCTGTGCTAACTTTCACTGTAGCTATCCTACTCCATTTGGAGGAGATGGGGCCCTAAACCTGCACAGGTCAATGTGGTGTATCCATGACCCCATCAATCAATGGGAAGCCCCTTATCTATTTCACTGGATACAGCCCAGCGATCTGTTGGATGTACTATATTACATTTAGTTTTGCAGATTTTCATTTCTGTAGAAGCTAGGTGTTCCCCACACAGCGGTACTTTTTGTTTACACACTTTTTCTGTAAGACTTCCAAATGTATCATTTAGAGGAAATACTGGCAATGTTTAACAGTAACCGTATGATAGTAGTTCATACTGTACACAAGAAAATGCCTTCTCAGATCACGGTCCACTCCACCATCAGCTTCAGGCAGCAGAGCTACAGAAGCTTCAGGGCAAGGTACAAGAAAACTAACACTGGTCAATCACAGGAAAACCTACCCCATCCTGTCTCTTCTGTTCCCCTTGCCCTGCAGGAAACCAAGCTCTTAGGAAGATGCTTATGCCCCAAAGCACCAGGCTGCCAGCTAGTAACTGTCTCGAATAGCTTCTATCCTGGAAGGCCTCATGCCTTTGGGTTACTCACCGGGATGCAGAAAAGGCCCATGCAAACCTCTACGGCTTCTTCCATAAAGAGAAGCTGTCTCTGCCCCAGACGTTTAAGCACGCTTCCCTCTGCAGCCTCGGTGATCAGCATCCAGCCACTCACACGGGTGACAAAACTCACCATGCAGGGTGCTCACCACAGCACTTCCCAAACGAGTCAAGCATGGGGTGGAATAAGGACGTACGCAGAACAGAAATCCAGCTGCTTTGCCTGAATGGCTTCAGCAAAATTAAAACCCTCCATCTACTTGCTGACTTCCTCCATTTAAGCACAAGTAGTTAAAACGACATGCATCACTGTAGAAAACAGGTGTGTTGTACCCAGGGGTTAGAGAAAGACAAAAAATATTTACTATATAGGCAGACTGCCTGTATATGAGGAAAACAGACTGGTATAGACCAAACTTGCGCATGCATCAACAGCCAAGAAAGAAGAGTTAGGAATGAACAGGGAAACTTCTACAGTTGCCTCTTCAGCCAGCCAGAAGCAAGAAGAAGGGCCTCTGGCAGGTTGCACAGATGACTTCTCTTTTGACTGCTCTCCAAGGAAGGAGGCAGGCAGAAAAGGAAGCATAAGCCTTAATGCCAGAAGAGCAAAAGCCTGCTTTTCTCATGCTCCAGTCCCTGGAGAGCTGCTGCCTGACCTGCAACACACCATTATTTTCACTAGTCCTCCATCTCTCTGCTTGTGCTCTACAGGGACCCTGATTCATGCTCCAGCCCTCTGTCCCCACATTTCTTGTCCAGCCCCTCCATGCCTTGGTCAAAGCAGTGGAGGAAATGACATGGATGGCTGCATAATGGCCATGCAAAGGACCCAGCACCCTTTCAGTGGGACCTGGTAACTCCAGCCCAGGTAGTGGCATGGGTTCCCTGAACAACAGAGAACCTGCCAAACTCAGCCGCCACTCTAGCACGGTGTTCCTCTCCCCATGGGAAATCGCTTCCCTTACACTGATTCACTGATTTACAGCTGGTTAAATATCCACACACACACACCTCCTTGGTGAGCATGCACACATACACAAGCACATGGTCTGCAGCTGTAGGGAGAAACTCTAGGGGAGGCAGAGCAATTGATGTGCCATATATGGCCTGCCACTGGTTGAGAAAGCTCCCAGCTGAAAGGAGAAATTGCTTATCTTCAGCATCAGATGTTCTTCTCACTGTCTTAGATGAAGGATCAGCTCCCATGCCTAAGCCAAACCCCTCCCCATCCATAAAAATCACACAATAAGGATCCATAAAGGAAAAACCCTCTGATTGCAACAGACTGCACTGCTTGGTCCACACAGCGCTTTCCCCCCTTTGCTGCCTTTCTCATGGAAGTGCCAAGACCCACGTGGTGTTACCTTGGGTTTCTCTTGTTTTGAGGACAGAGAAAGGCAGCTGAAGAGCACTCCTCCATACAGCCTTTATTTCGGGGTGGGCCAGGTCTAACTGCTGTCAAGGCAGCCACAGCAGCTGGGACCACCAGTGTGCTGTGCGTGGGGGCCAGCCTGGGCTGCAAACCTGACTCCCACCGAACTGCAAGTATTGCAGCTTGACTCCCGTGGTACCCAAATCAATCTGTTCTTGGTTAGGCTGGCAATTTCAGTGTAACGCTCCTACACATCTTAACTGGATCCTGTTTTCAAGGCAGGGGTGATGGCTTTATATGTTGCAGGAATTAAAGCAGAATTAAAAAAAAAAAGAAGTGATGGTAGGAACGGGACAGAACACTAGCCTACTTGATTGGTGGAGTCCAAGGATAGTACACTGGCCCACATCCTCACAGCCAAGGGACCAGTTGGTTGAGGGTAGGTTCTTGCATCTCAGGAGGCTACTGATGAGAATGCCAACAAGAGAAAAATGAAATAAAAAGCCAGGTCACCAAGAGTACTAAATGCCAAGAGCTATGAGAAACATATGCAGAAAGGGTCATTAATCATGAAATACCCTCACCACTCCCTCCTGTGCCTTGCATTGGGGATCCAAGATAAACACATAAGTTTTAATCTCTTTTCAAGAAGTTACACCAAATGACATTTCTCTGTGTTTGGGTTTCTAGGCAATAAGACTTTGGTATAACCCTATTCCATGCCAGGTACTACTTTTAAAATGGAAGTCAGACCTGGCTGACATTTGATGGTGGGAGGTCTGAGATACTGCACTGGACCAAGTCTACTTCTCTGAAGACACTGTGGGATTCCCCCCCACTTATACAAGAAGCGGCTGTTTCTTTTTGTTGTCGTTGGTTGCATGTTTTTAATGTGAATCCACTTCTCCTTCTCCAGAAAATGTTCCCAGGGTACTGTGGCACCCTGAGAGTAAGCCTCGTGTGGCATCTTGCTTGAAGGGAAAACCAAAATTTTCTCCTACAGAGAACTGAGGAGACTCAACAGCCAGGGTCCTCCCAGAGGAGACCAACAACATGCTCCCAGGGGAAAAGCAGAAGCCAGGAGCTCAGAACTGACATCAGGATCTTCAGCCTTCCTACCTAGTAACAAATGTTATGCTAGCACAGTATGTCTGTAAGTCTGAGATGTAAAAATAAGGTCCCTACAATTAAATGCTGAAGTAAGCTACACTGAACAATCTAAACAGGAGGACCCAACTAAGTCACATTTTTGGACAACTGCTCAAAGTGGGCAGTTCCTTACATAAGGCCTATTTTTAAGGTACAACTGTTATATAGGGACTTAACAGTTTTCTCTATCCCTTTGGCCCTTAATGGAGATTCCACGTAGAAGACCATTTCCCCCAAGGAACAAACGGCATTGCTGCAGACTAAGAAGAGAAAACAACACTGAAGGGTGCAGGCCCCACTGCGTGTACCTGCAGCAACACCAGCTCAACACATTTCCACCCTCCCCTGTCTGCTTGATCCCATTTCTCCTCTGCCACAACTCACTGACCCCTTGCTTTTTCCACTTTAAATTTCCATAGCCTGGATTATGAGCAACACAGTCAAATGGCTGGGTTTGAAATATCTTTAAATAAAGTTGGGGTGGGTTTTTTCCTTCCTAACCTGAACAGTTCATTGATAGGGGTTGTATTAGAATCATAGGATCATTTAGGTTGGAAAAGACCTTTAAGATCATTGAGTTCAACTGTTAACCTAGCACTGCCAAGTCCACCACTAAACCGTGTCCCTAAGCACCACATCTACACATCTTTTAAATACCTCCAGGGATGGTGACTCAACCACCTCCCTGGGCAGCCTGTTCCAATGCTTGACCACCCTTTTAGGGAAGAAATTTTTCCTGACATCCAATCTAAACCTCCCCTGGTGAAACTTGAGGTCAATTTCTCTCATTTTATCTCTTGTTACTTGGAAGAAGAGACTGACACCCACCTCGCTACAGCCTCCTTTCAGGTGGTTGTACAAAGTGGTAAGATCCTCCCCGAGTCTTCTTTTCTCCAGGCTAAGCAACCCCAGGTCCCTCAGCTTCTCCTCATAAAGCTTGCTCTCTAGACCCTCCACAAGCTATGCTGCCCTTCTGTGGACACGCTCCAGCACCTCTACATCCCTCTTCTAGTGAGGGGCCCAAAACTGAACACAGGATTTGAGCTGCAGCCTCACCAGTGCCGAGTACAGGACAACCACGTCCATAGTCCTGCTACGAGTAGCTATTCTGGTGCAAGTGGGTGAATAGTAGATGGCTGCAGAGAGGAGAAGCCTTCAGATGGAACTTTGCAGTCCTCTGGAGAAGCCCCATGTGAACCCACACTTTCAGCTTAAGTTACCAGCTATAGATGACCGCACACCTGTGAGATTCTGGCTTAGCCCAGCATGAATACGGCTGCCCTAGCTATGGCTCTACAGCAGCAGGTATGATGGTGACACACTCTTAACACAGGGCATGTTAAGGTGCCAGCAGAAGAGCAAGGTATGTGAGACTTACCTCTGGCTGCTGCCTGTAGTAATGCACAGACCAACACCATCAGACCAAAGAGATATGGAGCAAAGAGGTGGAAAGGCCTTTCTTTCCCTGGAAAGCTACTGGAACAATAACCATGGCATAAAGGGTACCACAGAAACTTTGCATGCTCACTGCTAATGTCTGCACTGTCACGCTTCTGGCTCCTGGTACCCTGTCCACGCATACTTCAGACAGGGCAAAGGGGATAACCTTATTTTAGTGACTAGTTCAGCTATCAACACAGGCACATTCTCTGTTCACCATAAGCCTCCTTTGTATCTGCCCAGCACAACTGGAAGGGGAGGAAGATATTCTGCATTTATGCTTCTGTTAATTCAGCAAGAGAAACAGATCAAATGTTCATTTATTCTGCATTCCAGGACACTTCTCCTAGGCACTATATATAGTTTCTCAGATACCAGCGTCTCCCTCACCTACATACTCACACTAATGCATATAAAACTATGAGTCATTGCACAAAGTTCCATCCAGAAGAGTAAGCCATTCATCCTTTGGGGGAGGAGGAGAAGAGGGGAAATTAAGAGCTGTTTCCAATTTAATTGGCAGACTTTACATTTCTATTCTGCTTCCACTGGAAAGTGTGGTGCTAATTTTTCTGCCACAGCTTGCAACCACAGCAAGATGCTGATCTGCTTCACTTATGTCTACCAGTAGGACCTCTAAAAAAATAAAATTAGAACTGTATTTGCCATAAGCCTCTGGTCAGCATATAAGTTCTGTGTACCGAACGAAATGCTTGTGTTACTTTGGAGACTCAAATGTTTTAAAACTCCCTGCAACTGCTAAGTCCCCTTTTCACCAAACGGATGGCAAAATGGCAGGGTTTAAATGGCACACTAACTCCCACAGCAACTGCTCAAGCCTCAGTGTCATATCTTGCGAGCACCTATGAGATACTTTCTGAACTCATGTTGAAAAAGGGAGAGTAACATGGATTCACTCACTATGCTCTACAGCATACCCTCTTCTTTTGCTTTCATACAATAAAGGACATATATGCCCCACCCTGTCTTTTTACTGTATCTTCTAGTCAAAAACTTGGTTTCCTGTATGCAGGCAGCTCTTTTTTTGGGGTAGAGTTAATTTTGAAGTGAGGTTACACAGAAAGCAGCAACTTGGAACAGGTATGTGTTTCAATTCCTACATCACCTACTTCAACACGGGAGTTTTAATTATGTGTTCCCCCTTCCAATGTGACAGAGAACAGGGCTTTGACTTCTCATTTTTTACCCTTTGTGTAATTTCTGATTTTTTTCTCAGCTGCGTCTTGGCTTTGCATGACCTTCTCTCTCTCATTTTCTAATCCAACAATTCCAGCCTGGCAGCTGCACACAACATTTATGTCTATTTCAACTCAGCCTCCCTCATCTTACTCCTTTTTGCAAACAGTCCCTAAATCAGGGTGGCCAGTCTTTGCCTCCCAAGCAGTTCAGGGGCCATTCCCACAGACTGTGTCACCCAAGAGATGTGAGGGCTCAACTGCTGCAGGGACCGGCCGTTGCCCTGCCGGTGTTGAGATGGGTGAAGTCCACAGGAGCTGCTGAGCCCCCAGGACCACCAGCAGGGCAGCACTGAGCAGCAAATCCTCCAGAGAAGGACTGGCACCTTCTGCCTGAGCTGCTCTCAGAGCTCCTGTAGCTCTCAAGGATGGATGCCCAGGAGACATGAACCATACAAAGATTTTGACAAGTGGACTGTAGGGTCACAAAGACCGACTGGCCACCTCAAGAGCAAAGCAAATCATACACAAGAAACAACAGCTAAGCAGTCTTTCTACAGGAGATGAACTTGAGCCAAACAAACACTGTAAGACTTTCAGCACCTTTTCCCAAATTAAATCAATTCAGTTCTGTATGACTTTGCTAATGATTCCCCTATCTTGCTACATCTTTGTGGAGCATTAGAATTCCCTGCAGTTACTTCTTTTCAAAACATGTATCAAGCCTTAACATTTCCACAATGGCTGCGCATCATCTTCAAAAGTGTCAAACACACAGTGTAGAACTACTGTTGGGCCTTTAGCTGCAGTCTCAATTAACGACGAGATACAAGGTGGCACAAACATCAGAAAGACTGCTCTACACTTGTGCTTGATATCTACCAGCTACAGTTGACAGTTCATCCGGCTCAAGCTCCCCTGGAGCAGAGCATTTGGAGCTCCTGTCAACCACCAGCTGATGCCGGATATTCCAAGTATCTGCATGGGGAAAACACCCCTTTCTTCGCTAAGAAGAGGAGCAGGTAAATTCTATCCTCTCCATGGCAGAACAGGACATGAACTGGGGCGGGGAAGGAAAAAAGAAAAAAGGAAAAAAAGGTAATCAGTAGGCACTAAAGCTGCACACTCTGCTAAGAAAGGTGTTACATCAATGAGATGTACATCTAAGCGTAGGTCCACACAGGTCCCCCTCCCTTCCATTACCACCTCCCCCCCAAGCTAGCACGTGCAATTTTATCTTCACCATTAGCATAATGGCAGTGCAGCTTGCTAAGCTATAGCATTTCATCTAAAACGTTAGGGAATATGAGCACACATGCAATACACTCAACAAATATCCGAGGCATTAAGCAGCACCCGAACAGTTAAGGAAAATTACAGGCCCCCAAGTAAAGATTTCAAAATTGCAAGGAAACAAATCTGTACTTGCAAATGTTAACACCACGCTTCCTTGGGTACGGCTGCAGAAGAAAAGCATCTCGTCTAAATACCTCACAAACTCCAGGTATTTAAGCTTCCTTTTTATTGAGTTTTAAGGCTTACCAACAGTTTGTATTAGATATTTAAACCTTAAAGGCTATGAAATCATTTAATCTCAAAAAACTATCTTTGAAAGGCAAAAAACGCATACTTGTAGCTGACGAGTAACGATCAGGGAAAACCTTTTTCTTTTAAAATAAAAGTTAGGCTTCTTGCCTTCTAAAAGTTGTGAAAACTTTTAAAGATAAAAAAGGCCATGTCAAGAAAAAACAAACAAAACAACAACAACAACAAAAAAAAGAAAAAATGCAACACTAGGTAATTTTAAACACTTTGCATACCTAAAAAGGGCATATTAAACCACAACCCTAAGTCATAAACCTACAACAGCAAATCAGTAAGAGCAAAGATGAAAAACTGTGGGCACGACCTGCAGCCGCCTGGCTGTCAGCGAGGCAGCGGGTTCGAGCGCACGACAACACACGCCAAAGGAAGCGGGTGTCATACCTCGCCCGAGCGCCGCCTCCTCCGCCCCCCACCCTCCTCCGACCACCTGTAGCAGCCTCAGAGGAAGCAGACAAGCTCCCACATACTTTCCAGCTACGCTGCACCAGCCGCAAAGTACGCACGCAGCCATCGGCACACGTATGAAAATAACACACATGGAGTACCACCATTTAGTCTTTCTGCAATGATTAACCTACTTTGCAGGCAGCCAGACTTTCTTTTTTTTTTTTTTCTTTTTTTTTTTTTAAATTTAGGAAACAAACCAGAAAAGCAACCCAAGAGGCAAGAGATACCCCTCTATCCCATACGTGTCCTTCCCCTTTCTCCCCTCCCACTCACACCTACTCACTGCTGGAAAAAGGCTGTAAGCAGGGCATTACCACCAGTGCGTCCTGGGTATTGGGAGCTGCGGTTTTGAGATTAAACACCCAAAGAAATTTCACCCGTTTGAGCAGAATTTTCCACAAGCAATCAAACATGGGTTAGGAAAATAAATTAAAAAAAAAAAAAAAAAAAGAGAGAGAGAGAAAAATGTCTAAGTTTCCTCTCATGCTCAGATGCGGCAGTATGCTTAAGATCACTCCTCTGCGATAAGCTAAAATTAGGGCAAAAGGGGCACACACCAAGTGCCTGAAAGATGGTGGGCAGCTGTGGGGACCACACTGCTGGAGACACCGGCAGCCAGTGCCCAGGCAGCAGGACCTGGCTCCAGGAGTTCTCCTTGCAGGTTCCAGAAGGGCACCCCGCCTCCACTGGCTTCAAATATGTTGCTATTGGTATCTTTTCATCAGTTGTCAGCCCTTAAAAAAAAAAAAGCAACAAACAGCATGCAATCTAACTCTCAGAAAAAAACCCAGCAGCCACAGAAGTTTTACCCCTGTAAACCCCAAATAAGCAAAGAGCAGAAGGGAACAAGTGGGGCTCGGCGAAGGAAGAGGTGCAGGATCTCTGCCATTACGAAAGCAACTCACTTTCCGAGGGTCCTCTGGAAACTCTTGGTGCACTTTGCATATTCTGCAACAACGATTTTCCCTCCTTGAGCTGTTTCAGCCTCGCCAATACGCCAGGGGAGGCGCCCGTAGGTGGGGAAGGAGTTAAAAATAAAAACAAACACTGAAAAGCTATTTGTAAACTGTTTCACTCCTGCGATCATTTCAATCCGTGGTTTCTTTAACCGACCGAGCAGCACACCTGCAGAGCAAGTTGGGGCAGGAGACACCCCTCTATAAATACCCGGGAGAACCCTCACCCAGCTGTGCCTCCTCAGGCACCTCTTTGCGCAGGAGGATGACACCAAGCATGCCCATCTTCACGGGAATGTCCGAAACTTTACAGTCAAGAAACAAATTGAAGGGGGGGGGGGGGGGGGGGGGCGGTGTTTGCGGAATTCTCAGATGAAAATGCCCTGAATACAATTTCATCTTTGCAACAGTCACCACTGCCCTTACCTGGGCTTCCACAGCTACAAGGTTTCAGGCACTGGGTCATCTCTCCTTCACGCCACAGTCTCCTAACTAGCCAAAGAAAACAGCTGTGCAACTGTTAGACCAAATACAGCTGTAAATCCTGTAAAGCCTCCTCTGCCCTGTCCAGGTGACCTGAAACCTGAAGTCCCAAACCCAGCGATTAAGCAACCCCCAAACACTGTGCACCCCTGTGAAAGCCAGGTGCCCGTCTCCTCCGGTGCCAGTTCAGCACTCAAGGTCTGCAGCCTGGCATTGACCACTGGAGGTCCAGAGAAGAAGTCTGGAAGAAAAGGCATTCCTCAGTTTCAGTTTACTCATAACCCAATGAAACAGCACCAATTCTCATCTCTGTGTGTATTACTTCCTTTTAAAAAAAAAAAATAATTTGAGATCAGGCAGGGGAGCAGCAGTCATACAGACTGGCTCCTGGATGCCTTTCAACCAAATGCAGGTGAAAGCTCTGCTCACACTTGAGCCAACTGAGAAGCAGACACACCCAAGAAATTTTCAAATTCCAACCCAGCATCGCTCCTGAAAAGTAAAGCTCAACAGCTGAAACTAATACCTAACAAGAAACAAGTAATTTTTAAAATATGATAGTTGCAATCCATCTAAAGAGGCAAGTGCATTAACTAGCACTGCTGATGTTGGAAAACCTGCAGGTAATCTGGATGGGCAAATCCCAAAGGCTGGGGTTCAAATAAGCACCCCCAGCATGGCTGTTTGTCCAGAGCGTAATCAAACTACTCAAGCTCGCTGGCGTGCAAAATCAGTCTGCAAGGAAAAACCTTTCAGAAGCCATAATTCTTCAAACTGGAACATGGTGACCAGAATGTTTTGTGCATTTACATGGATTGGAACTGGATTCTAGGAACAGAGAAATGGATTTTTCCCTAACTCTTCCTCCAGACCAATTGATTTTTTGCTTATTCTGACAAATGCAGAGCACGACAGACTTCTGCTGTGACCCCATTAGACTGTGGCAGGAGGTGGCCACAGGCTGCCTACAGACCCTACCACAAACGGCTATTCCTTCCCACCCACTGGCTTCTATATTGCCTGTTTACAGAACTGTAGCACAGGGGACACCCTAAAACCATCTGCACCACAGGGTAATTGCACACAGAGACAATGACTTTGCTGCAAGAAATGGACTGAAGTTGCGAGGGAGGACAACAGGTGCCTGAAGAAGGAACAAGGAAAGTGTTGGGCCAAGCAAACCACTCTTGGTACCCATGTTTATCACCCCCACCTCACCCTACCCCCCGTAGCACTCAAATCTCTCCTGCACTTTGAATTCCTTTGCTGCTGAGCACGGCAGTCAGCCCTTTCATGTTATTTTAGAGCAGACTGTAAAGACTTTGGTCCTATATAGTTCTCCCGTGACATTACTGACCTTGTTACTCTTTATGCTACTCCAGTTTCCGTAAGAAAGAAAAAAGTAGTTAAAAAATTCTCAAGTGATTCAAACAAGTACTGTGTTCATCTTCAGAAATGACTGGCATCACCTTGAGATCAAAACATCTACCCGATCGCTATAGGAAGGCTTTATAGATTCAAGTTCTATATAGATAACACTTCAACAGCACAATCACTTTTTTCCCTGCCAAAAAGAATCATGAAAAGCACCAAAAATATTTGCAGCAGGGAGCTAATACCAGTTCCAGCTCTCCTTCCAAGCTATTTTCAATAAATTAGTCTTGATAGCATTGCAATTTGTTGAGGTAGAGAACAATATAAATTAACAAAGTCGTGGCAGTCTGGGAAGGGAGGGAGGCAGTATTTATCCCTTGAAAGTAGGAGCTGCAAAGAAAAACACAAAGCATTACACTGATTAAGTAACACACGGGTTGGTGTACAACAGAACTCGTGCATTACATTTGCAGGTTTGTGTTTTGAGTTAATAACTGGGGCTAGACTAAACAATTGGACTGTAGCTGTACCACACTGCATGCCAGACCTTACTTGCTTTGATCTCACAGAATGGTAAAAACTTTGAAGAGAAAGTTTGGAGATGACTTAAATGATGCTCACAGCTTTTTAAGCTTGGAATTTGGTGGTTAGTGCATTAAGCATTACTCACTTTCTGAACAAAGTGGAAAGTTAACATAAATTGGCAGATGACTAACTGTCCAAGAAACAGATTACTGAATGAATCACTGACTCTACTTTTAGCCTAATAACAAGACAAACGAAGAGGAACAAGAAGAGGAAAAAGACAAAAAATTTCCTTGCAGAGTGCTTGTATTTGCACTGGCCACCAAGTTCCAGCTACAAAAAACTACACAAGTTTCATTTACCGTGAGTGAGTTGTGGACCACACTACCCCTCAGTACACATTTAGTAACAGCTACAGGAATAAATGACAGGATTGGAATGAAGTTAAATTGTTGAGCAGTCAGAAGCATTTGGCAGGTTACAGGTTCAACACACAGAAGCACCTCAGGCACAGCAGATACCTGCACTGACCTGAAGCACAATTTGGGTTTCCCCACTCAAGAGCAGGACCTAACCAAAAGTCTGCAGACAGTTTGATTTTTGCTAGTCAAGTTCTGGCCAAAAGTCTGGCCAATACGCATGGCCACCTTTCAGCTTTGCATAAAATCCCCACTGGCGCTGCTCAGGAACACGGGAGCACGCCAGCAGTGCTGTCCCCCTCCCAGACACCGGCCAGCTGGCTCCAGCAGCCACACAGGGTGAAGCTATGCACAACAGCTTGAGGCAATCCAGGTTTGCCACCTAGCAAAGGTCCTGTGCCACCACCACTGCTCCACACCCCCCCCCCAGCCCCATCTCTTACTCAAATTGTCTAGAAAATAACCCAGAAATCTACCATCAAGAAAAAGCCATCATCCCCAGAGTGATGAAGGGTTGCAAGGAAGACCTGAGGGTCTAGGATTGCAGTCACCTGGTTCAAACAAAGGTCTCCACAGTCACCAGGTCTGCTCATGTCCTCAGCTGTAACTTAAGGTTGAAACCTAAATTCAGGGGAGCTCATCACAGAGGGGAGATTGGTGACACAACCAGGTCAGATCAGGCCAGCAGCAACCAGAATCAGGTATGAACAACAATAGTTATTTGAATATTTGCAAAAGACAATACTTTTGCATTTTGTTAACGTAGAAGACTTGCTTGAGTTCTGTTTCCCTCTATCGTTTCTTTCAATTGTCTGATACAAATACAAGCCAAAATTTAAAAAGCCCAAACTTTCCATGCCCTGGAAACAAGCTCCTACTGCCAAGCTACAGGTGAGGCTGGGCACAAGCTGCTAATGGTTTTCTGCAGTGCCACCACATAGCAAAAGCAAGACAAGCATGATCTTCAGGAGATGGGGCATGATGCTGTGACAGTCATTGCGCTTTGGGGACCAGAGGTCCCATGGTCAGCTCTAGGTCTTTCAACAAATTTTGGTTTAATTTGATCCCTTACAGAGGTCCTTGCCAGACTCTCAGTAAAACCAACCAGCAGAAAAACAAACCCTATACATACAATGAATAATCTTCTGCCGATTTAGCTCTCGGGGCTGGCCCACTGTGGGGATGAGACAGGTGCCGGGGCAAGTGCAAGGAACGGAGAGGAGACGATGCAGAGCAGAATCATAGTCTCAAAATTCAGTAGCAACAGTGTCTGTCACCCCTTACAGGTGCAGCCCTCAGTGATTCTGGACACAAGTCCCATTTCCGAGTCAGCAGAGCTCAGAACATGGATGAGATTTAGACACATCATGACCCAACCCTCATGACACTTCTGATGCCAACCTTTTCTAAAGAAAAGCTGAAATCAGAGCACTGAACCTATGTCCTCTTGAACTCTGAGCAGCCAGTGACACCTTATTTTGCAGTCCTTACCGATTACTCTTCTGTGAACTTCAGTAAGAACTGTCCATAAATAAATCCTTAAGCTGGAAGTTGGCATTTTCTACTATACCAATCTGAAAATAGCAAAATCTGTCTTATTGTTGCCATGTAACAAACAACTGGATTTTCACATGTTTCAAAGTTGTATCTTCACAGGCTTCTGCGCCTCTATTTTTAGTGAGCCTCTCCCAGTAAGAAGCTACAAGACAAAGATTGTCCATCACAGTCTGGTTATACAAGCAACTAACACACCCAAGATATCACAGCACAATCCCAATTAACTACATAAATACATTTAAATATTTAGTGGAAAAACATGCCCATGACACGGAGGGGGCTGGGATAGGTCTAGATATTACTGAGAATCTGCCCCAGAATGGATTTTGTAAAAAGCACACTCTGCTTTTAAAAAAGAGTAATAAGAAACAAGGAACCATCACATTGTTATAAGGAATAACTTACTAGTATAAATGTTGCAACAACAGAGAAAGTAAACACCAAGGTTTCACAACTGTTGGAATTTTCACTCTTAACCAGGAAGAAAAGACTAGCTCTGCCTCATTTACAGTCTTTAAATCTTACAACAACACAGGCAACTTGAAAGCAGGCAGTCACACTCTCTATGCAGCAGATCAGGAGACACTGATTGCACTGCCATTAAAAGAAGAACACCTTGTGTAGAAGAATTAAAATCTGATATACTGTAACAGCATGGAGGGCATGCTTTGTTGACATGTAAACAAAATAACCTCATGTTCTAGGAGGCACAGTTTCAAACAAGATGCAGTATGTGCCAGGGGTTCCTTCACCGCACTGAACATGGGGCGGTCTTTAGAAAAAGATTTCAGCCTCATAGGTAAACAGCTAAAAGGATGCCAGCACATTTGAAAACTATTACTTAAACAAAAACAAACAAACAAACAAACAGAGAGAAAGAAAAATTTAATAGATCACTTTCTGATTTGCCCTTTTTTCAGTATCACTTTCAGTACTGGAAGACGTGTGTTTCCTTCTAGGTAATGACAAACACATCCTGCAGTTGTCATTTATTCTTCAACTCCTATTTTCTGTTTACTTTCCTCTTCGGTTCCTCTGACCCCAGCTCCAACAGCAAAACAGGTCACTTGGCCGTCTTACTGTCCTCTCTCTAATGGAGTGGAAGAGAGGTGGAGAACAGCAGCTCAGTAAGACAAGGTAGTATGCCAAGTCTTCCCCCACTCAACATAAATAGATTATATTTTCCAGATGCACATCTCTTGACACCAAGGCTAAGTGTCGACAATACTCACTGCAGTGAAATGCAAAACGCTGAGGAGACAGGAGAGGGGAAGATTTTTAGCACTGCAAGAAGTGCTACAATTAGGGGGTTTTGGGAGGGTATGAGATCTTCCCCTGTTGCACAGCAAATCGCTAAATCTTCCATAAGTTTTAAAAAAACAGAAGCTCAAAGTAATATTTTCCAACCTTTCACTAAGAGTAGGGGCCAAAACCACACGTTTTAAAGGTCTTCCACAGTTTTATTATTAGAAACAGAAACACTACTGATACTGATGAGTCATTTGTATTGGCGGAAACCAAGAACACCCATTTTCTTCATCTGTTACAAAGCTTTCAATGTGGTTTTCTATTCATTACTGGTCAAAGTAGTTGACTAAAAACAAAACAAGTGACAAGAACTCACCTTGTTGTTATTAAAGCCTGTTCTATACCAGCTGATTTTGTTTATCACACTTTCACAGATTGTTTTTTGTCCCATTCCACAAAAACAAGAAAAATACACAAAGGACAACTACAAATCTAAACTCAGTGACAGTAAATCCAGAACTGCAGACGAATAATTCACTCCGCTTCTGCAAAGGCTTTTGTGATCGACTAAGAAAGGAAAAAGAAAGAAGGAAAGAGAAAAAAACCACAATAAGATGATCAGTTAAAAATCATCAGTCAGCAGAAGCTATCATTTTAGGATCCTTATGAGTAATCAGAATAGAGGCTGTAAATAAAGAAGCAGTTTTACAAGAGCACAAGTTTTCATCTTCATGCAAATGAAGGAAACCTTTCATGCTAATGGGCAGCGATACTGCCACACAGGAGATAATAACCAAACTAAGAAACAGCAAAATTCTGAAAACTGAAGATGGCTAAAGCCATTTTTTTAAAGTTTAATTAGAATTCCTTGGTGGCTTTAAAGATTTCTGCCATAAAAAGGAGTGGAGGGTAGGAGACCGTACAGCTTGCAATTGGCAAGGGAAAATACAATTCATACGCTGGACTTGCCACATCCAAATTGGGAACAATGCTCGGGGGGATTGTTTTTTGGGTTTTTTTGGTAACATCCCATTCACAAAAAAAAGAAACAAAATAAACCCCAGAGGTTTATTTCTGCAGCACCTAGCTGTACTTTAAGCACAACCTCTGCAGTGGTACGATGGATTTCTACTTCACATATGCACCTAGGAGAACAGCAGCCCGGCAAAATGACAGTGTATTTTGATACTACTGGGGAAGAAAACCACAGCAAAGCAATGACCAGAGAACTGAAAATAACCTTTGAACAACAGCTCGGCACTGACGGTCTCTCTGCCTGCGCTTCCTATTGTGGATAGTTTATAGCAAGGGTAGCTCCAAGCTGCACCAGACACGTGAGTCAGCAAGAGCAGCTTGCAGGAAACTGCTGACATGTTCAATTGCTCTCACATACAGTGAACACACCTACCCACTAAATAAAAAAACAGGCTGCATGCAAATCGGGGTAAAGGAACACCTCCACACCTACAGTTCCTGTTTTCCTAGTTCAGGTTTAAATTTTAAAGCGCTCACTAATAAAAAAATAAAACCACCCTCAGTGGATGTCGGCTATAAGAAGTAGCTATGGTTAAGTCTCGAGGGTCATTTTGTTTACTTAAACAGACGTAACTGCTTTTCCTCTTTGCAAAAAACAAAATTGCTGCTCCACAGCCCAGCAGCCCTGTATGGTCACAAGCAGTAAAGAGTTCCTGTTTTTCTTGGTGGGGAGACTCCTTTTGAATCTATGCATCAAAACCCATCTACCCATCACAGCCCAGCTGAGTGTTTTCAAAGCTCAGGAGCAAAAACATAAGCTTCCAGCTTCTGTTGCAACTCCTACTAGGTGTAAACTGGAAATCCCCAGCTTTTTTGTTTCTAGCAGCTTTTCAAGCATCTGTTCAGCTGATACAATAGCAGAGAAAGCTGTATGCAAATTATAGGTCTCGGGAATAAATCTGGGAGAATCTGACCCTTTCAGGTCACCTTACACACTAAAAAGAAGAAGAAAATGGCATACCTCAGGTCCTGGTGCCTCTCGCCCCTGCAGCCACCACCACCACCACCTCCTCCTCTTCTTTTGAGGCACTGAATCTAAAGTGTCCCATCTTGTTCCGACGGCACGTTTGCACCAGCAAGTGTAAACAGCAAAGGGGGAGCAGCGGCAGAGAAGATCAGGGAAGGATGAGGGGCTATACACACAGTGCAGCCCTCTTACCCACACAGCAGCGCAGTTCAGCCCCCGCCACGTTAGCCTTTGCAGGCAACTTGTTTCAAGCCAAACAGGGACACATCTATTGATCTACTGAGATGCCAGTGCAGCACAGCTGGTGCTCCTCTGGTTGTTGCTGTGGCTCTTTCTGCATAAAGATCGATACAATCAAGAGAGGAGCCTTCCGAGCCCAATTTTGGACAGATTGAAGCTCTGCTCTACATGTAAACTTTTAGCATAAAAGTTTTCCCAAACTTATTCTCTCATTCCTTTTTATTTACCTGTTCTGAACATGTGGTTGCTCTTTGATCAATACCATTACTTCTAGCAACTTGGGAGCTTTGAGTCCATCACTGGCCACAAAGGCATTTGTATACATTCCATTGCTTGCCTGCTTTAAAATTTTAATTCATAGCCAAGAGTGGCACAGTAAGTAGTGCTCTTTTCAATCCACTACAAAGATGTTTCTGCCTAACTAAAAAGCAGAACGAACACATTGCAACTCAGCTGGCAATATTCATACATTTTACATCTTCTCAATGCAAGCTTCAAATGAATGTGTAATATTCTAGCAGCTGCCAAGGTTAATGTATTTTGGCTGAATTTAAAGGAATGAGGACCATTTTTTTGTAAAAAGCTGAACAAGCAGTTTGAGCACTGTTCTGGAAAACCTTGGGGGGTTACTGGGGATAGAAATCTACTGCCCATTCAGCTACTGCAACCTACTCAAATATCAGTAAAGAACTGCAACACCAAAAAGATTCTCTTTGGTATGTGGTCAGGAAGAACACCGAAAGCAGCAGAACTAACTCGGACTTAGAGAAAGCTTTTAAGTTTAAATCCAAATTTTCTTCAACAAATTAATGGAATGATTGGTGTATTTCCCCTAACAGTTCAACTCAGAAACCACTAATATAGGACCATCACACCCAATACGAGCAGACCTGGAAATTCAGACCCAGAGGTGAAAGATGGAAGCATCCATGCCTTCCAACGTAAGTCACATCTGCTAAACACTACAGGTATGTTCACGCAACTTGTAAACTAAGAAGCCATTCAGAGAGCATTCCTTTGAGTAAAAAGGCACCTACATTTTGACTTGCATATATAAACCATGTTCATACCACCTAAATTAAAATCACAAGAGACTCTGTTCACCTCACAGAATAAATGCTATTCAATTTACACCAACAGTTTATTACATAAAAATGTCATTACTACCAAAATGATTACTTCGCATATATTAATGTTACACATCTCATTTTTCAGCTTAGCACTGTAATTGTCTCTCAGCTACGCTCTAAGAGATCTCCCCTTTATCTGTGCGTATGTGAAGTCCTACCCAAAAAGAATGTCACAAGCACACAATGAGAAAACATCTTTTTTTATTCTTCTTGGATTTTCTTTTTTAAACGTGATCGCTGGTTGTTTGGGGTTTTTTTTCCATGGCTGGTGATATTTTTAGAGAAAACCTTGAGGAAAGTAACTAATTGGCAATCATACTGTAGCCTCATTAAGAAAAATAGCTATTACACTTCAGAACAGAAAATCAAGCAATTGAAGTTTTAAAATAAACAAGGGCAAGCAACTCTGTCACATATTTCACACTGTACATCATCTATACAGGGTTTTATTTTCAGCTCTCTTTGTTATTAATTATGTACATGCAGAAAGAGATATGCAAGATTGCTATACAGTATGGAGATTTTACTAAACTCATCAATTTCAATGAGACTCTGAGGCCTTCTACAATGTCAAAGATTTACTAGAATCTCTTCGTATTAGGAGTGTCATGTCAATGCCTATTTGTTGGGATTTGGACCGTTACTCTCAACTAGCAACTCGGGTGCCATCTCCAACTTTCCTTCACGCCCAGCACAGAAGAGTGAACAGACAGTGTTTTCTTGCTTCAAAATGAACGACAGAAAGCAAAGAAAGGAGATGAGGGTGTCCCACCTACATCACCAGCACATCCTGCCAGCATGCACCACCTTAATACCAACAGATGCTCCAGATGTGCCTCCACACCAGAAAAAGACTAGGAATACCTGCTCTAGTACTGTTTCCCCAGTTTGAGACATCTGGGCATAAACAATCGCTCACGATTAACCAGTTGCGATCTGTCAGCATGTGCATCAGTCATGTATCTGCTGTGCACACCTTTCCCATGTGTGCACCTTTGCCATGTGCACCTCACAACGGTAAAAGTTCTCAAAAATGTTGTTTAACCACAAATTGCACGGCAGAGTTGCCTAGCATTGTCCAGAAATGCATACTCTGCTTCTGCAGAGCACTTCTGCAAAACATCTCTAAATATCCTGACAACCACCCCGTCTCCAAAATCACTAGGGACCTTTCTTGTCCACTTGACAGCTCAGCGTACTGGTGTACATCTGTTTGAATGGCTCGTCCAGTGTTACAGAGCTAACGAACACAAAAAGTAGACCTATGATCCTGATTTTTCAATCTTCTACTTTTCCAATTAGTCACGGCTTCCTTCCACTTCTTGCCGAGCACCTTCAGAGCAGCCTTTGAAGCTGGAGGGTCAAATGTGAAAAACGATGCTGAAAGCACAGGTTCAGTACACCGCAGGGAAGTACAACGCCGATCCATTTTGCTGCACAAGTGCCCAGATCCCAGCGACAGGGGCAGGCAGGTGGGTACAAAAGGCAACACGGGCTTTTAAAGGAACAAGCCCCCATCTGAAGTGGAATTTTATTTCTATCTGTCAGATGTAAAGCCTCCTAGAACACTGGTTTCAAGCTGTTGCTACAACAGCCCCATAGACAACAGCTTCAGATGAAACCTTATCGCTTTATTCTATCCATCTCATCAAACGCAATTATCTCAAATTTCAGTATTTACGTACCTGAGCGAGTCACTTCACCCAAGCACCACCACGCTCTTCAAACTGCTGAGCATTCCACCGGCTACGGCAGAACCTCAGACAATTCCCAGCCTGAAAAAACCCGACTGGTTTCTAGCTCGAGCCCCGGACCACCCGATTAAAATATGCACAAGTTTAGCGACAGTTCCAAAGTCTTTGAGAACGGGCTTTCATCACGAAAACACTGACACGGCTTCAACTAGCACAAACAGCAGCACCGCGATTTCCCAATCTTTCCAACACCCTGAAGAGTATTTCTAATAAGATGTCATCCCCGCCTCACGTTTATTACCATTGAATGACAAACGGGGTTTACTCCGGAGCTGCCGGGGCTTCGGCGACAAGGGCACGACGATCTCACGATAACTGAAGCGTTTGAAGCAAGACACCCGCCGCATTACAAAAATAGCCTGCTCCACAAAAGGAGAGGCACGATTTCACACTTAGAGTCTTTCATGACAGCCAGCGTCCCCGCGGCGCGCTGCCTTGCCTACACGCTCCGTTCTAACGATCCAAGAAACTGTTACCGGAGTTCGCATCCCCCCCGAACCCGCGCGGGGGGGCAGGGGCCGCCGCTCGCCCGGGGGTTCTGCCCGCTCGCCCCGAGCGGCTGCAGGTGGCCGCGGCGGCGGGACGGCGCTGGGCGGAGGGGGCTGCCCGGGGCCTCCGGGCCGCCCGGCGGTGCGGAGCGGTGCGGAGCGGTGCGGTGTGAGCGCGCACACGGACAGCGGGGCGCCCGCCGCGCACTCCCCGTTACGCAACGCGCGTGTTTCCCACTTCGGGGAGCGGGCAGCCAGCACAGCCCCGGCCCCCGGGCGGGGCGCAGCCCCCCGCCTGACCCCGCGCAACAGCTGCTCGGCGAGGAGAAGGGGAAAACCCACGCTGCGCCCCCCGCACCCCGGCCAGCCTCCCCCCAAACTTCGCCCCCCCCCCCCCCCCCTTCCCCAGCGGGGCTGCCGAGCCGCGGAACAGGCGCACTCACCTCGCCTCCGCGCAACTTTCGGGGGTCTCCCCTCTCGCTGCAGCCTGGGGGAAGGGGGGGGGGGGGGAGGCCGTGGGGCGGGGTGGAGCGGGGCGGGGGGGGGGGGAAAGACTGTTACGGCTGAGGAGGTTTGGGGAGGGGGGGGGTTGCTCTTGTTGTTTCTGCTGCTGTTGTTTCGGAAATTCTTATTAATACGTCTCTGCGGTCAGAAAACTGCACCCGCCCCCCCCCCAAATGAAAAAAAAAAACCCGCCCCAGACGCTCATCACATGGCGATTGCTTTGAACCAGCTGCTTCCAGCGCCAAAGTCTTGCGGAGAAAAATAAAGGGGGAAGGGAGGGAGGGAAGGAGGGAGGGAGGGAGGGAGGGAGAGGGCTGGCAGGGGGGCCGGAGGAGGAGAGAAAGCCGCAGCGGAGGGAGGGTGGGAAGGAGGGAGGGAGGGAGGGAGGGAGGGAGGGAGGGAGGCGGGGGGGGGGGAGCGGCACCGCGGCGGCTGTGTCGCTGCCGGAGCGGCCCCCGGGGCGGGCGGCGGTGGCAGCCCGGCGGAGGCGGTGAGGGAAGGCGGCACCGCGCTGCTGCCGCGGCCGCTGCTGCCCGGCTCTGCCGCGCGCCTGCCGCCGCCGCCTCGCGCGCCCCGGCCCAGCGCCGCCCCCGCCCCTCAATCGCTACATTGTTGACATTCGCAGGCTGACATCATCCTCCCCGCCCCGCCGCCCGCTCCATTCACAATAACGCTACGCCAACGGCGCAGCGCCCGCTCCCCGGCCGGCCCCGGCCCCGGCCCCCACGCACGGCGAGCGGCGCACGGCCGCTCCGCCAATGGCGGCGCCTCTGACGTTCCCCCGCCCCGCCCCTCCGGCCGCCGAGCGGGAGGCGCATGCGCAGCCCGCCCTCCCGCGCTTCCCGCGGTGGGTGTGTGCGGGCGGGCGGGAGCGCGCGCGAGCGAGCGCGAGTGTATGTATGTGTGTGTGTGTGTGTGTGTGTGCGCGCGCGCGCGCCGCCGGACCCCGCGCGGGGCTCGCGCCGGCGGCCGCAGGGGGCTCTGGGAGCCGTAGTCCGCCGCGAGGGGCCGCCGGGGCCCGGGCAGGCCCCGCGGCAAGGCCCGTCCCCGCGGCGCCGGCGGCGGCGAGGTGCGGCGCGCGGCTCCCGGGCGGCAGGCGCTGGGGGGGGCCGGCGCCCGGGCCGCATGGCGGCGAGCGGGGGCGCGGCGCGCGGGGGAGGCGGGGGGCCATGGGCAGGGCGAAGCGCGGCCGCCCGTCGCTGCCCGCCGCGCCGCGGTGTTGGTCCCGGTGGTCCTCCACGCGCCCCGCCCCCGGAGAAGCCTCATCCTACTGGCATTGCCGCCCGCCAGCGCCCAGCAGTCCCGAGTCAGCCCTGCCGCGCAGCGCAGGGACAGCTAAGCGCTCCCAAGACAGACAAACGAGCCCCGGTATCCCCGCCGAGTGCCGCCGGCGCGGGGGCCGCAGGGGGCCCGCCCGGGAGCCCCTTCTCGGCCGAGGCCGGGCGCCGCCGGGCCTTCTGCCCAGCGGGAAGCCGCGACTCCTGCAAGAGATCCGGCGGCGGCGGCTAGCGCTTCGGAGCGGGACCCCGAGTGTCCCGAGAGATGAGATGCAGTTGGGAGAACCGGCAGATGAATAAACCGCGTTCTGCAAGCCCGGGTCGCGCAGCCGGGCTGAGACGGAAAAACATAAAGATGAAAGACGGCTGATAAAAAGGAAAGTTAGAAAATAAATGATTCACAATAGGGGCTGTGAGTGAGATTATCTCTGGACACATCTCTAATTAAAGGACGTTGGATAACTAGAGGGTTACATTTTCCTGGGTCAGTGGTCTTAAAGAAGAAATTGCAGTTGCAGTAAATGTCAATAGAGAATGATGGTGACCTGCTACTAACAAAAGTACATTCATTAATTAACGTGGGCGTGTTTGTTATTTTTTCTGTGTTTATGTCAGTTTTATTGCACATTCTCTGTTTCCCCCTTTCACTACAGGGAGATGATAGATAGGGTTTTCCGTGTCTCTTAGAGTGGCGCAGTTTCTGTGAAGTTATTTCACCGATGTCTTCTCCTGAAATTGCAGCAGCTCCATCAGCCTACCTGTGTTTTCAAAGTCTACTAAGCTACAGAAAACTATGCAAATGCCGCATGCCAACGCAAAATCAACTCTTCATATGTAACGACAAATATATCATCACTTTTTAAAAGCATAGTTCTCCCCTGGCTTGCATTTTGCACAATTGCCCACTTGTGTGAAGTGAAAAGCGTTTCAGTTTGGTAGCATTTCACCCCTACTTTTCCAAGCTATGTGTGGCTGCAGAGTAGCACCCCACTGGAGAATTTGACTCATAAACTTCACTTGCCCTTTCCAAGTAATGTTCATATAAAGCCTTACTCACAAGTGCCACTTAGGTTCTGGTTCTGCAGACTTATATGGTGTTAAGCCTGTGAAAAGTCCCGCAGTGTGTAAGGGGACATGCCATGTTTAAACACTAGCAGGACAGCCTTCTTGTTGCCTTGTTTTTCCTAGAGACACAAAAAAAATTTTCTATTGGTGTGACAGATAAAAATACTGTATTGAGAAGGACAGGGAGATAAAAATAGGCCATGCAGCATTTGTAATGCTTTAGTTAGCATGCTATGTGCCCATTATGCTGCTGCATTCAAAGTGCACTTACTCTGTTATTTACAACACACTACAGGAGATACAGCTCCAGGTAGTTAAAGCCAGCCAAACAGAAAACTCGGCAAAGCGATCTGTATACACCTGCGCCCATGGCACGCGTTTCTGAAAGGTGCAGTAATTGCCATTTATCGTACTGGCCAACATTTTAAAATTAATGGTACAATTTGGCTTAAAGGAAGCGTAAAATGAAAACATCCATTTTAGATTTTATTCCTCTATTTACCCTGTGATAGAATTTGCAGTGACTTCAGTGTGAACCGGATCAAACTTGTGCGGAACTGAGATCAGCACAGAGTAAAAAAAGCCAGAGCCAAGCACGGACTGGGCACTTAGGCTTTTTGAAAACTCACCAAGCACCTCTGTGCAACTTGTGGTATCCAAATACTGTTAATAATTTTGTGACCGACTCATAATGGAAGACGGTGTTCAGATTCCGGTATATCATTCCGATCGTGATTTTATATCTATATAACACTAGAATAAACTGGGGGAAAACTGACAGTTGATTTTCAAAAACAGAAGGAATATTACGCTAACCAAATGAAACCTACTATTTAAAAATGCTATTTTTATATTGTGTATGATACATTTTAATGCATTGGCTTCCCAGTTAATTCCCAAACTGCTCATATTCCAACAACAGATCTAGTCTGATCCTGTTTCCATTGCAATCAACTATTGCCACGCCTCAATTTTTGTGTATGTAACTATTTCTGGACCGTTTTTCTTGTAGTACAGCCAAACATGTATTCCAGACAAATATGAATTATTTGAAGAGATGTCATGTATTGCCTCTCAAAATGATCCAGAGTTTGTCAAGCAACATCAAAATACGATAAGAATAAATGTGAAGAGGTACAATTTAGAAGTTATCCCGTGAAAACCTGAGGGGTAACTTGCCATGAATGCTGCAATGCTATCCTCAAAAAAAGGCTAAACCATGCATTCAGCAACTGGTTTTAACTCAGCTCTATGGAAAAATTTCCTGGTTACACGTTACCTTTACTAATGTCTTAATTACATGGTTTCTCCACGCTGCCGTGACTTCACCCCTTTAGAGAGGACTGCCTTGTTGAGCTTATGGCAGTTGACCTGCTTTTCAGTGTTTTCTTTGTGGATAACACAAAACTTTCCAGACTATCTGAATTACGAATATATATTTCAATCATGTTTCATATGTAAATTTAGAAGATTTTAGATGGAATCCAATATTGTAAAACATGTCCCAACATCCCTTTCTGAGATCTCATTTGCATATCAATCTTGGAACTTGAATAGTCTTAATAGTGCCACTTGTTGGAGAGCTCCGTGTATTGCAAGGTATTTCAATCATGTATCTATAAAAACAAATTGCTTTTTCCTGGTGATTGGTAATTCCTACTTTAAGGTGCTATGGGAAGAGATGAAAGTACTGCACAGAACAACTTTTTTTTCAGTCTCGGCTTCAACCACGCTGACTCAAAGCCTCTATGAATGAGCAACATGTTAGTGGATCTTATGCAACTTGATCTTTACAATGGTAA
This sequence comes from Falco biarmicus, assembly GCF_023638135.1. Classification (NCBI taxonomy): domain Eukaryota; kingdom Metazoa; phylum Chordata; class Aves; order Falconiformes; family Falconidae; genus Falco; species Falco biarmicus. The sequence continues at coordinate 4,330,920 of NC_079293.1, read as the reverse complement.
TGAAGGAGTGGAAAAGGAAAAATAAGGACAAGTCTTGTGGTTTTTAATTGAGGAAATCGTCATTTCCTTCTGAAGTACATTTTACCCTGCAGCATTTGGGTGAAAAGATCAGCTTTCCTGGATAAGCCCTGGTCCTGCGCACAGATCCAAGTCATTATTGATAATTATGCACATATTCTCCTGGGTTGTGCAGGTAGAATTAATGAAATTGCATCATTTTCTTTGCTGTGATTAAGAAATTCATAGATGATTAGTGATTACACTACAGGCACCATACGTCTTTTCATAACCAGATCCTAACACACCCCAGGTACATTGTGTTTCCAGGAGCACTGACAGTACGAACAGCACGCCCTGAGTCAGTGGCTGTGACGGCTACGAAGGAGACATTGTCATGGTGTGTGATATCAAAGATCCACAATGTAATGTCTCTGCAGCGTGGCTTGACATTACATCAAAAGCTCCACAAAGGAACATTTGCCATGCACAGAGCATCAGATTTCCAGCATGATATTTTGAGGAGCTGGTGAGATATAATATTTGAAATATACTGAAGTATTAACAAAGCATTGTTGCTGGGACTAAAATTATAATGTCGGGAAGCAAGGCAAGAAAAAATGACAGGCACTGACCTTTAAAAAAATAGATGCAGATACCATAGTAGAAAGGGAATTTAAGGAGCTGTTGACATTGGGTGTCAGGAAATCGAGGGTCAGGAATCACTAAGGTTTATGCCTTATGTCTAAAACGTGTTCTGTGGTCACAAAGTCAGAAGGTAGGGTCTTCTCTGGTGTTTATCTTTTTCAAAAAAAGAGAAGTAAACTGTTCAGATCACCTGCTTGCTGGGGTTGATGGGCTTTGGTTTGACATACAGTAATCTGGGAAAAGTAATTGCAATACCTGTGCTAGACAGATAGGATGAATGACCTGAAGATTGTTCTTTCCATTGGTTTTATGGGAGGTCAGGGTTCGTCAGACCCAGAGCAAACACAATCCTAACAGCCTTCTGGTGTCTTGAAGTTCAGTGCCATTAGGGGCAGTCCAAATACAGCCCACAGCAAGACCTGGAGATTGCCAGCTTTGTCCTTGCCCGTTTTGTCTTTAAATCAGTGCTGCCTTCTGAGATCTTACTCAGCTGTAGTAAGGCTTTCAAATTTACTTAGTACATTCATTATTTACAATTTGTGAGTAACACTTTAGAATTGTATTTTAAAATATCATGTAAAATTATATTCTTTTTTAACATTCTAAAGGTGACATCTGGCAAATTCCCTGGTTTGGCAGGTCAGGATGATCCCAGAGTCTGCTTCCAAAGGCAAGGACATCCGTAATGACATATTTAAATCTCAGTTCATATTCCTTTATCACTAAGAATCAGCGTAGGCAAATCAGCTCCAAAAGTCGTCTGAGGGCAGTTGTAGACAAAGCTCAACCTCGTTTTAGCTCAGCTTGTTCAAAAGCCTTGTAATCCTTTTTTTCAACAACTCTCTGTCTTTACGATTACCCGGAAATGTGAAAATAGCTGCAGCAAGCCATCAGAGTGCAGACAAAGCATCTGCTTGGCCACGGCTTCTGCAAATCAAGGAATGCACAAGAGGGTTAGAAGAAAGCTCCTTTCTCTTGAGTAGTGCTGAGGGAGGGAAAACATCTTGGATGGGGGAACAAGGAGGGCAGGTGGTGGGTTATCCAGATGTGATGGAGCGGTGTTTGTACCTTGGACAGTAAATTTCATGCGGGAGACTTTTTCCGTTCCAGAGCACTGAGATACTTCTGAGCAGTCTAGGTCCCAGTTCTGACATGTCACAGGATGCCAGTAATCTGGCAAGACTTAATTCAACGTCATGATTTTGGGAAAGAACATAAGATGGGTAAGAAAAAAAACATTACTCCCTGGGTAAAGGTTACTATTTCTAAGGAGTCTTCTACTCCACATAGTCTTTAACGTCAATGAGAGTTTATGCACATGCACCAGTGGCTGACTAGACCCAAATCCACTAATTAAGAGTAAAAGCCTTGAGGTAATTATTACTCACAAAGACACGGAGTTGGTGACATCTCTGACTTTCCATTGCCCGTGATTCTGCTTTCAGTGGATAACTGTAACGGGGACTTCGTGCAAATAAATCTCTTTCCTCACAGGCTGGACTGTGCAGCCACAGCAGAGGGCATCTTGTTGTTTCAAGGAAGTCACAAGGAGTTTCTTTAAAACTGGCATGGCAGTGGGATGTTTGAGTGGGTGCCCAGCTGCTTCTTGTGCCTCTGGCGACCTCTCCCTTGGTCCTCAGCACTGGGCTGCCATCGTGGTGGCTGTGCGCTCCCCTTGCCTCTGCAGATGGAGGCATACTTTGCCGAGCACACTGCTGCTTCAGCTGAGGAGGTATTTCTGGGGATGAGTCATGCAGGATGTAGCAGATGGTGGGAAACATGAAGCCATGAAGAAAATGCAGTGCTGGTGGGACTGGGAGAGGAGACTGGAGCACTGAGGGTGGGCAGTAGAGATGGAAGGGGGAAGGAAGCAGAGTCCAAAGCCATCAGCTTTGGCAGAGTCCGGTGGTGGTAGATGTAATGTTGTGGGGCATGGCCAAGGTGCCCATCAGTGTGCCTTCAGAGGGAAGAGTGGGAAGTCACATGCAGCAACATGTGGGAATGTAAAATTTAAGAGGCAAGTCTGATCATTGTGTAGCTTCATAATAACGTGCTTCATGTAGCTGAGACATGACTGGAGCATAAGAAGGCTTGTGGAGTTTGGGGATGGCTTCTGGCTGAACAGAAGCTGGAGAAGGACCGGCAGGAGGGCCGTTGGGGAACACAGAGGTTGCAGATGTACTGGCACTTAGCAGGCACACAGTGGCTGTACTGGTGTGGTGGTCCCCACTGCCTCTGATGGTCTTGGAGTAGATGTTGGAGTATTTTGGACTTGGTGTTCCAGGCTAAACACCTGACACTGTGGAGTTATGAGGTGGGTTTGGAGTGCTTCAGTGCTATACTGAAGGCTTTAGCTTTTGCAGGGTCAGTTTATTTTGCTTTTAGCTCTAATACTAACCAAAGAGCTTGGGAGCCCAACAAACCTGTGGGTTTCCACTCACATAACTAACAACAGTTTGATTCATTTACTTCTCATATCCATTGCTTTCAGTTTTTTCAAAAAGGCTGCAGGAGGTTCTTGTACTTTAAGCAAGGACTGGGACCGAAAATATATTTCTGTAGGAATGAAGATGGCTCTTTCCATGCAGAGGCATTTATAAGCTGCCTTCATATATTTTTTGATTAATAGATAGTGTTGCTGAAGTGTTAGCACTCAAGGCAGAGGTCAAGTCTGTGTTATTTTTCTGTCTTAGAGGTGAAGGCAGAGTGCATTGGCTTGCAGCATGTGTGTGATTTCATTTTTTTTTGTAGCCATGGCAAATAATTGTGACCCCTGATTATTGGAGTGATTTAAAACTGCTCTTCGCTATGTTAACTTGAAGTTGTGAACTACAAAGGTCTGCTGTGAATAGCATATGAATAGAAAAGTGACTCTGTTGGAACTCGCTATTATGTTTGAAGTTGGTAGAAACTAGAGACTGAAAAGACCCACTAGTTCACTGAATTAATTCGTTGCACATACAAGACAGAAACTCCTTGCACAGCGCATTTCTCAGGAAAAAGAAAATTTGGGGAGATGTTTCTGGAGGAAATGCCTTGACACAATGCCGTCCATTAGGATGTCTACATTTTGACCTGGTCTGCCATCTAGGTAATTTTTGCATCAAATTTGCAGTGTCTGTTGCAGAATGACTAAAAAATTAAAGCTTCACATAGAACAAAGTTTATTTATGTATTACTCTTTCTTAACACTGAAAGGAAGTACTATTCTGTAGTTGTAGCCATTCTTTTTCTCTGAAAAACTGTCAGTTTAGCCTAAACGTAAATGTTGTGAAAACACAGGTGAAACACAAGGTTGATAATATATTTTTTATTTTTAAATACAATACAAGCCCAATGAAACATTTTTAAACAACTGGCAACCTGCAGTGTCTGAAATTCAGTAACGATACAAGTAAAACCTTGAAAGCAGTTGGTGAGGAATGTCACATTACGTGTACGAGTCTGACGCATGGCTGGGGGGGAAAAGCCCCCTCGTTGAGTCACGAGGTTCGGAAAAGATCTCCTTGCTCTCCAACTCCTTCTCAGAGAGGAGTCTGGGTGCAGATAGATCCAATCCTAGACACAGACTTGGGCAACGGGTTTAGTCTAAAGGATACAGCCACTCACCAGAGTCAATGTTTGCCTGTCAGAGCCCTCTCAAGGACCTTCACTGAAACAATTTCATGAAGTTGAAGAGAAACAGATGCTTTATTAAGGCAACAGATATAACAGATTTGGAGTTGCTGTTGATAAGTGCAGTTACTGCAAAAATGGAGCTCGAGTTAAAGAGTGCAGTGCTTTTGTTAACAGTACCTTCCTGGGTAACATCCAGCGTAGTTGGAGGCACCAGTCTTACCACAGAGGTGTCCCTGCCTGGGGAGGGGAGAGGTCCAGGCCCATTGACCCCTCTGGTGGTTGGAGTTGTCATCCTCAAAACAGAGGATTCCAAACGATGAGTTTATACTCATGGCAAGAAGTGACTAAGTCAATTATCGTGTGCCGATCGGCCCTTAGCAAGGATTGTCGATTCTGGAAGGTCAGTGGGGCCTGATGGCTCAGCACAGGGCTGGGGATTTGGCACAGACCTACAGGGGTCTTCCTGGCAGTTACTGAAGCAACACCGGGCTGTGAGACCCCTACCTCACCCTCTGCATCACTCAGTTGGGTTGATTGTTAGACCTTATCCGTTACCTGTTCCGTGAGATAAGCGTGTTGCCCAAATTAACCACCCCCCCACACACACACCTCACAGCTTCCTGCTGACTCCTAGTAGCTTCTGTAATTGGCACCAGTGTCCCACAAGGAAACAAAAAATTGGTGATATTTGGTGATTAAACCAAGCGAACAGAAAGAAAATAAACCAAGCCTGTAAAAAGTGACAAGCAAATGCCATGAGAAGAAATTTCAGTCATCTAGTAATTTAACTTAATTTAACTAGACGTGTAGGCCAAAAAAACTTTTTTTTTTTTTTTAAATGGACTTTCATGGGAAGTTGATAGAGTTCCTCAAAGGAATAGACTTGCTAGCTGCAATTTATGTATGGTACAGCCTACTTTTGTCTTCAGCTTATGAAATTTGGTCTAGTTTGTCATGACTACTTTCTTTGTTAAAAGGTAAAATGCACATTGGGCAAATGTTCTATGGCAATTTGCATAAAAAGTGATGACAAAGAGCAATTAATTCCTCATTATTATGCACTGAAATGCTACTTTGCTCCTAAGTGACTGTAGAGGAGGGTTTTTTCTCTGTGTGTAAATCTGTTGCGGCATTGTTCTAAAAATAGTACTTAAGAGCCCTCTGCACTCTTTATAAATCAGGGTCTTTGACACTCCATTCGATTCTCCACAGAGAGATTTTTCTCACACATGCTGTACACTACAAGTATCGCTCCAAATGTTCATCACAATAATAATAAGCATCAGAATTTTGTTAGATAAAGCAAGATAGAGGAATTTAATATTTTGTCAAATTAGATCTCTATCCTTTTTATCTGGAGATCAGTATTCAAAGTACACTCAGATCACACACAAATAGAAACATATTCCTACCACACACAGTTAGTCTGTGCAGAACAAAGAGTCAAGATACCGTTTTCTATGAAGGCTTGATTCTGAGTACAGATTTCATTACTGGCTCACCATAGGATAATGAAATTCCTTCAGGGCAAAGATGAGGTACATCAAAGAGGCAGCGTGGAGAGGCAGACTTTGTTAGTGCATGCTCTGTCACCTGCATTACTGGTCCTTGCCTGCCTTTAATTTGTAAGGAAATGTTAGTAATTCAAATCCTTTATTGGACCAACTTATATTTATATATATACATGCATCACACACACAGAAATATATATCTTTCAAAATACAAAACCTTCTGGAAGTTGTGTGACTTCTTTACAGCTGAAACAGAATATATAAAATAATTAATTTCTTACTAGCAAAAATGACCCAGGTAGGTCCTAAAAGCATCTTTGCATTTAGTAAATAAATGCTGTCTGCACCATGTAGATAAATAACCATTCATGCAACTTTGCTTTTTTATTTCTGTAGCAGTTCAGAGTGACTTTAGTGCTTATGGAAATGAGAGGCCGATGTTCGATGTTCGGTAAGACCAGGAGCTGCTGAAAACATGAATCACCAAAGCTTTCCCACAAAGCTTTGCCGATATGGGAACAAAAGGGTTGCCCTACAGAAATGCATCACGGGTCTATCTAGTCCAGCATCGTGCCTCCGGCAGCGGCTAGTAACTGATGCTTCAGAGCAAATCAAAACCACAGCCAGCACCTAGCTAATTATGAGATGCTATGCATAGAGGAAAAAAAGGTTGATCCTGACTCAGAAGAGAGCAGTTTATGCCCTGAAGCGTGAGGTTTGATTTCCCTTGTATCCTTTTGCTTAACTCACACAGTTGCAAATACTATTTATGCTTAAAAGAGTTTCTAATCCTCTCTTGGATCCTAATCAACAATCTGCCTCAATAACCGGAGTTACCAGGAAGTTCTTGGGGCTGAGCACACACTGCATGGAAGCTTTGTGCTTTGCTAGTTTAGGGAAAGTTTTCCAGCCTTGGCCTAATACCCACTGCCCTGAGGATCAGACCTAATTGTCTAGATGAAAAATACCCAAGCTACCACTCCCTTCTCCTTGAGTCCTCCCTAACTGAAGCAGTTCTTTCCCACCCCCCGCTTGCAAAACTATTGCTTTGGGTAGATTTCTTTCGCTGGCACAGGGCAGTGGCTCCCGCTTTTCATCCTTCTAGGAGGTTTGGACAGGTTCCTCTGTGCATCTCACCTCAGCATGGGAGCGGTCTGCATGCAGGCAGAGGATGCTGCCTGGCCATGCTGTCTCCCACTGTTGCAAAGGACAGGGCAGTGACAGGCAGAGGAACAGGGCAGAGGAGAGGCTCACAGAAGGCAGCAGTGGTGCCAACCTTTTTCTGCTCTTCCAGCATTTCCTCATGAAGTAGTGGGAACTCCGCTTGGACTACTCTGTGAAAACATGCAATGCTTGTGAGAATCCCTCTCCTTCCCATCTCACTTGAGATTTTCTGCTCTCCTGGGCAAGAATGCAAGCAAAGTTTTAAACCTATCCTTTTATGACCTTGAATGAACTTGAACCTCAGTGCAGAGTGATCCTGGCTTCATTAGAGCAGAGCAATAATCCTCTCTGCACTCTCCCCATCATTGAGTGTGGGTTTCTTCTATGTACATCGCAAAATGGTTATTTAAATCTAGCACATGGACCTTAACAGCAATACCAGCAGGTAAAGGACATCCAAAAAACCCACTTAACTACTCCCTATGGGGCCTCCATGCTTAAGCCTGAAGGTGTGACCTGAGCTGCTAAACAGAGAGGTGCCTCCTAAACAAAGAGGTGCCCACACACTGTTGGTTTTCATCTCAAAGCTTCGCCTTCATGACCTGAGGCTGTCATTGCTACACAGGCACAGACAAGCCTTGGTTTTGATGGTGGCAAGCAGACTGAAGCCTAAGGGTGCACTTCTGAGACAGCTCCGAACAGCCCTGTGGGCACTGCTGCCATCCCATCCTTACCTCTGGCTGTGTTTTCCCATCTCTCCCTCGCCGCTTGCCCCTCGGGCAGACACTGGTGTTTGGCCTTGCAGTAAGCCAGTTTGAAAGCTGAAGTGGCGGCACATTTCTTTGCAGGATTAGTTTTCTGCTAGCTTAACTTCCTAAACCAGCTGACCAGGAGATCAGATGAGACCCAGACTGGTGCAAAGGCAGGAGTGGAACTGGAGGCTGGGGACAGCGCAGAGCACCTTGGGCTTGCGTGGACCCGCAGCCTCAGGAGTGTGGCCGTGAGGTGCCTCAGCCCCAGCCTGGCACCCCACAAGAAGGTGCTCTGCCTGCTTAATGCTCCCCAGCATGGAGGCTCACCAGCACCTGCCGTGGGGCAGAGCCGGCGGCACCACTGCATTTTAGCAAGGGCAGTGCTGTAAGACCAGGGAAGAGCAGCAGATCAGTGGGGTGGGAAGGGAGAAGCAGGGGCACAAGGGGGTCAGGCAGTGGGCTCAGACTGTGAAGAAAAAGTGATGAGTCTGGTGGCTCGCCACAGAATGAGAGCCGGGAAGCTGTTGAGCTCTGTGAGCCCCTTTCGCGTGAGGCAGAGGCACTGGGCAAGTTGGGAGCGCAGTGAGGGCTGGGAGCAAGCAGCCTGCATGAGCAGTAAGGGTGGGCATGTGTGTGCTTTGCTGGATAAGGCCCATTTCCCTTCGTGCTTTCGCCATGCCTAACATTAGCCATGCCTCTGCTTCCATCAGCTTTCGCAGGATCTCTTCAGCTGTCACTCCAGCTATGGTGAACAACAGTACAAAAGCCAAATCAGAGCCCTTGTTTAGCGATGATCTGCACGCCGAGGATACAGCCTGCCAAATACACAGGTCTGAAATGGCCTGTGGTGTGTCAGTCTGTTTATCTAGCATGGCTCATGCTATTTTATTTCCTTAAGTGTCATTACCTGCATCCTGGGAGAGGTGGGAGGGATGCGTTCCATGACCTGTACTGAATTTTCCTGAAACCACCAAGCGAAGAGAATGCCATTTCATGTCAATAAACTGTTATTTCACCTAGGTGCGTGTTATGTTGTATTCTTCAGGCTACATTTTATATGCCTGGGGTGTATACGTGTGATCTACTGAAATCACTCACCATCTTCCATAATTTATGCTGCCCTTCATTCTTAGCAGAGTGCATAAACTTCGGCGACACATTGTCACTCCTCTCTAAATCATTGTGAAGGATCATCCAAGGAACAGCACCAGACCTGGGGCATTCTGCATTTTGCCTGCTCCGCTTTCCAGACCAGGCTCCAAGGTGGCAGGATGACACAGCAGAAGAAAAATCACAGCCAGCAAAGTGTGAAATAATGTCCCTGATGGTAAGAAATTAGAATGGATAATGCGTTAGCATGAATCTTGGCATGGCTGTTCAGCCTAGCAGTGTTGTCCTGGATGTGGCAGAGTCAAGGAGAACCCAGCTTTCCTGAGGGCAAATGTTCCCCCTTTTCTTCAGGCAGCCTCTTCATAAAGCCTCACAATGAGCAAATAGATGTAGCGGAAATGGGAAGGCGTGAGGGTTAGACTTTAAGTCACTAGGGGTTTAGGATTTACTGCTGTCACGCAGGACTCTACCGAGATTATTTATTTCCTATCGCTTAATCCATTTATAATACAGCATACTAATCCACAGTTTGTCATTTGACCCATTGCTTTGCTATGAGGAGCTTTGACAAAAGAATTTTGAAAACCCACTGACATTTCCCGCTTCCTTAGTTTACTGGGACTTTTTTGCATGTTTGAGGGGGGAGAGTGACAGCCCAGCTGGCCTGATCCTTCATGCCCAAATTATCCTTGTCCGTGGTTGCACACAGTGGGCAGCCTCAGCCCTGGGGTCGGCATTACCTACGTTCATTTCTGACTCATATTTTGGAACAAGGAAATTCTTTACTTTTGGGAAACACCCTTGTTTTTCAAAGTCGCATTGCAGGCCCTTGCCAGTCGCTCTGTTCTGAAGTTTAGCTTCTGAACACTCCTGGATTCTTTTAACTTCATCAGCTCAGGTTTTCTCAACTTGCTCCAGCACCTCTTCCTCAGAAATGTTTATCTTTACAATATCACACTCATAATTTCAATAAATTTCCAAATCCCCCACTACAGTGAAGACAAACGTAAATAATAAATTCAGCTTCTTGAAAATGTCTTAATTCTTGTTAATTGCATCCTTAATTCCTTAATGACCTGGAGGGCCTACAGAGACACGCATGCAGCTTTATTTATGTTTAGTCTTTTTGAATAATTATGTGTTGTTTATCTTAATATCTTTGGCTATTTGTTCCCTCTCCTCCCTCTGAATTACTATCTATTTACGGTTTACTTGTGACTTGTGCTGAGCTGGTTTGGGCAGAATTTCTAACAAACACGCCTGTGTGAAAGCTCCCCCGGTGCTGTCCTGGAGGCAACATCTCTGAAGTTCACAGCACCACGCTCTTCTTCCACTACAGCAGCTCCTGCCTTGAAAGAGCCTTTAAGGCTCTGGAATTTCTTGTAAAGGTTTTGCTTGCCTCAGTTCAGTATGGTAATGCAGTACGATGTGATAATTCAGTGAAACATTTGATCTTTTTAAATATTATTGCCATTAACATAGATATTGTCCAGGAAAGCAACTTTACTTTAAGGTCGTCAGTTACTTTCCTCCTGTCAGATGCTCATAAACTGCCTCATTTTATCCATTGCAGATGGTTTCTTCTATGGTCTGTGTCAAGCTAATCTATTAAAAATGTGGGGGTTTTATGAAGAGGAGGGAGGATTTTTGGGAGGGAGACAGGCTGGGAGTTGAGGAAGGAGGTGAGAGTGGGGCTGAATTAGTAGCTGGAGGGAAATACCGAGGCTGCCTGACCCAAGGAGCACAGCTGAAACAAAGCCTCCGCACCCACCAGCCCCTCTTGGCTGCCTGTGCGGGTGACTTAGGGCATGCTTTCCTGGAGCCTGCAATTTGTACAAATGAGACTTGGGACGAGACTGCAAAATTAATTTCTATGTCTGATGTGAACTAACATTGAGCCAAACCCATAAAGATGCACTAGCTTCTGGTTCCAAGCAATTTTAATTTTCACTTGTCACTGAGAAGCTCATAAGAGAAAAAACCTTCTGCCTAAGTTACCTTTGCCTTCTTTTTATGACTTTGGTACAAAACAGATTCATTTAAAAGGAGAGAAAAAGAATCTCTCCTTTTCTCTCATTGCAAGATCCACATATGCTGCGTAAAGCAGAGAAAGAAAAGGAGTGAGTGCTGTAAGTAGTGGATTACATTACGTACTTCATGGGAAAAAAATGTCCAGCTCATTTCAAAGAAAACTGTGCCTACAATACTTTAAAGGGAAGTAGGAGGAAATAATAATAATTATATCTGAATTGGCTTAGGGCTAAATTCTGTAGATGAATATGGGTGTGACCGGACAAAATGTTGTCTTGATGTTAACCCGAAGGAAAAATGAACCTATCAAAGGTTTGCAACCAGATTCAGTTGCAAAAAGTGTTATGTGTGTTATTGTACATCCATGCAAGGATATTGGATTTTTTTTGATTTCTTAACTGAGTATGCAAATTAGCCTACTCCTTATTAGCCTTTGTAGAAGCATATTTGTATGAAAAAGTATGACAATTTAATTTCAGTATTTCAGTCTTAAAGATTCAAAACGGCCAATGTAAATGTTAGCAGAGAACAAGGAAAAAGGTAAATTAATTACTTGAGTATTTGTGGGTTTTGCTCTTAAGTAGATGGGAAAGTAAGTAAGGATTAAGGAAGGGAAAGACCAGTAAGCTTTTCTTTATCTGTGAGGTTAGTGATATCTTTATGGCAGATGGCATTATGTTATTGATCAAGGCCAATAGCCACAGTCATAAAGAGTAATAAATAAAAAAGTTATTGAAGGGAGCTTATCATAAGAAAACTTTGATTAGTGGGGCGTTACAGACAAGTTGAGGAAGGACTAAAGAATAAACAGAGTCCCACACTGTGTGGTGGAAAAGAGAGCCCTGCTGTAGCTCTAAACCGCAGCAGTCCTGATGTTACTGAGAAGCAATTCTTTTTCAGCATCCAGAAATGTATGAGTTAAAAATTCTTTCTCAACTGACAAGGGCTCAGCTAAACAGATCAAAAAGAGAAGGAAAACCAAAACACAAGCTCAGAAGTTGCCTTTGCCTTGTACCGGGAGTCAGAAAGTGTCAAAAGATGTGTCATATCTTGAAAGGCTAAATGAAAAGTTATAGTTCCTCAGTACATGAAGAAAGAAGAGCTTTATTGAAATAGTTTCTTTGTCACATCCTATAAAAATATTATGAGGACAGCATGTATAAAAGAATAAGAAAAACAGAGGTTACTGGAAATTCATGTAAAGGCGAGTTTCTCTGTTTTATAGCATAACGAGAGAAAGCCATCACTCCCAATACTAGTGTTTCTAATTATCTGGGATTTTTTTTTTTTTGTTTTGTTATAGTTTCTAGACTTTTCTGCTAAAAACCTATGGCACTTCCTGAAAACAGACTGTTCTGCATGTTAACCAGAGTAGTTGGATAACCCATCCATCTTTCCTAACTCTGATTAAAAAGAAGAATATTTGTATTCTCCAGAAATGTGTTTTTTGAAGCCAAGGGCCAAGTTTTTCTCTGATGGATTTTGACATAGCATCCATGAGTGGTGACGTGCCAGCGGCCACTCCTTCAACAGCACCGTGCAAAGTGCCTTCCCCTGCCATGGGCTTCAGAGCTGTGGGGATGCTCATCTACACTGGGGCTGCCACTGCTGATCCTGCACTGGTTTTCTGTCAAGCCAGACCTTGAAAAATGCTGGAGAAAACGGGTTGGGTCTGGCATATGGCAGCCCCCAAGAATCCTCCTGCCAGCTGCAAAAAGCTTAAGTTTCAGTAGTTCCAGCTGTTCGTCTTTCTGTCCCACTCTGAGCTGATTCCTGCTGGGTGCCAGGTCTGGATGGAAGCGGCTGATGGAGTCGAGCTGTACATCACTTCTGTAAATCCTGGAGATTTTCTTACTCCATTCCTTGCCCTGCTGGAAGTACATGAGCAGGGCTGAGGAACCTGAATGAAACTACCTTCAATGTCTGGGGGCGGGGGGGGCAAGCACTGAAATATTTTCCACTGAGGCACAGGTTACAGGTGTGGGCTAGAGCATCAACACACAAAATTACTCTCAGTTGATTTGAAATGCAGTGAAACTTTGAATGTGTGGTAAGCAAGGTGAGATATCCTAAATATCCCAGTTGAGTCTAAACCTTACTTCAAGAGGGTTTTGGATGCTACTGTTGAGGCCAAATTTTCTGAGGAACTGTGGTATTCAACCTGAGAGTCGTGGCGAGATGAAAACTGGCCAAAGCGAGGGGGCACTCAGGTGTGTTTCTGAGCCTGTTCAGGGCTGTGCTAACGCTGGTGGGGAGAGCAGTTCCCGTCTTTGTGCATGGTGCAGCAGCCTCTAGGTGGATTAGAAGACTTGCAGTGTTTCTTAGAAAGAGCCCAAGACTGCTACTCAGCCTAAACTCAGATTGAATGCAAGCACAGTAACGATTTGGGGGAGTTAGGACACAGGCGTCTTCAAGAATCCCAGTTTGGATACATCTTTTCCTCACCTATGACCAGGTTGGAAATGTCTCAGTTCAGTTAAACAGGGAGAAGTTCTGCCTTCAATTAGATAAATTCTGCTTTCAAATTCTTATATGTTTTTTTTTCATTGCTTGCTCACTGATACCAGTGCAAACTGGTCATAATTCACTTCTGAAATGGGAATGGTTTGTAATAGGCATGCACCAGAGAAATGACTTTGCAGCCCACTGGAGACCCTGTCCCATCAACTTTGCTAGAATTAGGTGACTGTAACTGAGACCGTTGCTGACCCCAGATACCCTGATGGACACCATCTATTTAGTCCACTGGCTGCTACACTTCATTGTTTTTTTCCAGTGAGACTAGAAAATGGGATAGGCATCTATAAAGCCGTATCCAAAATATTGTGTTTCTCCTCTTTGTCTAAGTGCTGCAAGCTCTCCTTCTTTTCTTCTTCTCAGCCAAGGAAATACTGCTGCAGCGCATAACTGAAACCAGGTATTTCTGCTATTTTTATGCTACAGATGTGTGCTCTGTGAATAAGTGCTACATTTCCTTCTCCCAGCTGAAAACCAAGTAAAGGCAAACCTTAACCATAATACTGGTAAATAACTAGCTATGATTTCTGTTTAAAAAGCTTTTTTTTTCACACACAGTGGAGAAGCAGCAGACTGGGAGTGTTGTTAGCAATATATTGTCTTCTCACTATTGTTAGAGTGGCGCATCATCACCTCATTCTATTTCTTCCATCTGTTTCATGATGTGTTTGCTATAATGCTACTTTGAGGTTAGTACAATCATTTGTTTGTATTGATATCAGAAATAAATATAAAATGTTTTTGAAGGCAGCATAAGGGTAGAGGGTTTGATGGGATTACAGTAAAAGCAATCAAGCTGTGAGCAGAGACAGAGTGCTGCAAGATACATAATCCATGGAAGAAATGAGTTAGAGGTTATTAAGGGAGAAGGAGAAGAAAGATGTTCTTGTGACTAAGGCGCTGGACTTACACTAAAGAGGTCTGGTCTTAGTTCCTGGATGCAATATTGGATTCCCATGCGACCTGTGACAAGTCACTTAATCTCTCATTCCTTCAGTTCTTCGCCAGTAAAATGGAAGTAAATAAAATTTCTTTGCCTCACTGATCTACTTCAGAGATAAATCCATTCAAAAGTTATGAAATGCTCAGCTGTTAAAGTGATGAGCACAGGAGAAAACGAGTAAATCAATGAATTCTAACTCTCTGCATGTGATGAGTTTAGCGAGTCATTTCTCTGGCCAGTGAACCTGGTATGAAGAAAAGCTCTGGGTTTCTCCTAGTCAGAGAAACATCAATGACCAGTGTTTTGTGTGAAGTCATAACAAGGTCTGAGATACTCCTAATGATAATATGTCAGTAAAGGAAAAAAAAAGATGAAACCCCCTTTTTTCTTATTACATCAAGGAGGAAAAGACCCAAGAGAGGGAATGATAGATGTCCTAACTGCATACAATGAAAGCTTGAATAGAGGAAATGCATAGCTTTTCTACCACTGGGAAACTTTTAAAGATTAAAACATACATTTTCACTGCTGGGTACCTTGCACAGTCAATTACACGCACTAATAGTGAGAACAAAATGCTTCACATATAGCTGGTTGCATTTATATTCCCCTTGCACCTGCATAAATGACCACACAAGTCTCTAGGCATGGAGAATCCATTTCACATAGATTTCCAGCGTATCACAACCTGAGGATGTTGCTTTATTCCTCAGTACCCTGTTTGTCATCAAAGCTATAGAGATATGATGCAAATGCTATCAGTGAATCACACCCAGAAAGCTTCCTAATCCTAGATAACTACTATGTGATGCTGTATGTGTTTGGAACTGATAAAGAAATCTTTTAAATTTCCTATTATCTTTGGTTAGATGTGGGTTTGGGTTTGATTTAGTGTTAGGCACCTACTGTGACGAACAAAGGAGGTGTCACAGATAACAGAGAGATAATTGTTTTAAAAAGTGAGATCCCTAAGAGAATAAAAAGCAGGTTGTTGAATTTCTTCTCATTTTATTGATTATCCTTTCACTATGATTATCCATCTGCGGAAACATATGCTTTCAAAGGAGATAATCTTATCTGTGAGATGACTAGCATGCACCTAAATTTTCCATTGTTACATACCAGTGACACATCTTTAAAGCAGACCTTTCTCCTGAATGTGTCAAACACCAGTGACACTGACTGGTTTTCCTTTAGGATGAGGACAAGCAGTTTTCTTTGAATTGCTGTGTTTTCCCTTCATGGCTCACATTTGAAAATAATTTGCAGGCAGATGCTGACAATTTCCTGAAGAAACTTCATGGTTCATTACCTCCCTTTATGATAGCAGCAAAATAAATTGCTGTAAAGTCAGTTAATGTGATAGAAAATGTTCTAATTTCCAATAATAATAATAATAAAATCTCAATGCTGCTCTCTAAACTCTTCCAAAATACTTTCCAAATCACCTCCCCTTCTGCATTTGCACACAGATACTGAGTATTACTTTGTGCTAAGTAGAACAAAGGTTGCCTCTGCGATGCAAATGCTGCTGGTTTATGATGCCACTTAAAGAGATTCTTCAGGAAAAACAACGTGCATAATTTAGTGCAACTGCTGGATGAGCGGAGGAGAAACGGGGAATGGGGCTTGTTGCTTCTGCTGTGTGTTGCTTGCTAGGTCCCTAACACGAGTTGGAATTACAGCATACAACAGAATATTGGTTAAATACATGCTCACATATTCCCTAGAGAGGGATGGAATTATATAATAAATCATGCATATAGCTACTGTGTATATTCTGGGGATCATAAAATGAGTACAGGCAGTACAGTAAGCAAAAAAGAGCAGACAATCAGGCTTTTCCAAATTGCAGTGTCTTTGCCGTGCTTGATGTTAGCACTATTTGGAAGTATTTGTGCTGGTTTACGTTTTACTGAATGGTGCCCGGGTTTCCGAAGGGGCTTTAACCAAGCTGACTCTCCTCTTCGGAGGGAAATAATAACAGGGGTGCTCTGAGCTTGCTCCTGCCAGTCCGGAGGGGGATTTTCTCCAGGGCTAAGCTTGGATTCTGGACTGTGTTGGCACAGCCCTTGTGTACCATCACTGGCCATGGCTCTCAAAAGGGCAAAACGCAAGAAGGTGAACAAAAATAAGAAGCTGCAAGGGAGTGTGTGCGAGTGTGTGTGTGTGTGTGCTAACTAAAGTCGATTCTCTCGATCAGCATGGGAGGTCCTGCATGGTCAAAAGGGTGCAGGTGTGGTAGCCAAATGTGACCTGACCCAAGGCAGGAAAATGCTTTTGAAAGCTCAATGCTAAAGAGCTTGCATGTGGGTCAAACAGATAATATCCTTCTATTTTGAATGATAAAGTGACAGATTCTGTAAGTAACGGAGGCTGCGCCCAGGTCAGGCGGCTGGTTATGACCTCTGTAATGTTTGTTTGTGTCGATAAAGCACACAGGTAAGAAATAGTAATCTCATAGCAAGCAAATCATTCTAAAGAGATTTGCATCTGAAAAGCATGCCCTAAGCCAGAAGATAAGTCTTTCAAAGCCTGTATTTACCACATGTAGCACATGTTTAACTCTGGGTGATGTGATTTCTCGTGCAGTTGAACCTAATACTACAGCGCGAACTCCAGGAGAACACAGAGATGGGCGGTGTTTTGAAGTGTGTACCACTGGACAGGCTAACCATATCAGCTGGAAGAAAGAAATAAGGTTTCTGAGGATTGGATGAAACCACGGCGTGTATCCTGTTTCTTATTTTTCCATTAAGCCTGATCAGTAAGTAAAGGAATAGAATCGAAATGCAGACCTGTAAGTTCATCGCTGAGATAAAAGATGACACTCAGCGTGAAGGCACAAAGGCACAAGAAAGGAAGACAGAGAAGTAAAAGAGGAAGCAAACGGCAAAACTTCAGTAGAAAAATCCGAAGCATCAGAATGGCTGATTTCAGCTTCAGAGAGTCACCCTGAGCATACATTAAACTGGGTTCAGCTGCTCTATGTACCGTCAAATATTTCATATTAATAATTAACAAGTCACTGGCTGTCAGAGCAAGATTCAAATGGATGGAAGGGGAGTTTGGGTCACCTTCCCTAGGACTGAGAGTTTTAATGAAGGGATAGCTTTACTGCACTGTTGAGGAATGATGATATACTAGACAGATGGATTAAGGGATATACATCTTGAAGGCTCCTTCCATGCTTGCTCCCCCATAGGAGGGTATTTCATTTCCTCTTTTTATTCTTCTCCTTGATACACTGCCAATGTGTACACATAAAGGGCTCGGTCTTGCCTGCCAGTGTGTGATGTACTCCAATGTACATCTCCAGAAAATTAGCTTGCATATATGCAAACCCAACAGCAAAGGTGCTGTGTATCAGGGACATGACTGCATTCAATGACTGTTATAAATCAGAGTGCTTGGTGTGTCTTTGCTGGACACATTCTCATTTATCAAGGTGATTTTTAAACCTGTGCCTAAGTCCCATGTGTGAGAAATGGGAATTCACTGAAATCTCTTGCAATGCCTTGTTCTGGCTTTAGATTTTCTCCCCAGCACTCCTGTTCACCTTCAAACCTACTTGAACATAAATGATAGACTACAAGGCACTGGGTTTATTGCCTTCCTATCGATCACTGATGGGCTGTTACAACTTATGCCATCTCACGAGCAGCTCAAAACGGCACAGTCAAACCCCAAGTTTTCCTTGTTACCATCATGAGGTGGAGAACGAGCTCAAAGAGGCACCAGAAAGCTTTCACAGCCTTGGCTGCAGGACCACTAGTGACCACAGCTAGAGAGAATATCCCCCGCAGGATGCCACAAGCAGATTTTAAGAGAGAAACTGAGGAAACAACAGTCACTTCAAGATCAACTGTAAATGTTTGTGAAGTCAAGCTGCCATTTGCACCTCTGGCTTCGGATGAAAAACGAGCATAAAAGCTGTGCAGAATTACCTTTTTTCTAGTCCTGCAGAAGGACAGACAGACACATTGACAAACTCTGAAAGCCCAGAAGAAAAAGTGGCACATTTCAAAGAGCTAATTACAATTTCTTTCCCTTGGAGATTAATCCACTGACTGTAATTAAGCTCCCTCTATTTTTGAGATCTTGGCAAGATCTAAGAAAAGCGCGAGTGAGCGAGAGAGTGCCCTTGCTAGCCAAGCAGATTTTTTTTGCTAAGCTCTATCAGCCCTAATTAATAAACCTTTGTGTAAGACCAACAAGAAATCAGATTTCCAATGGAACTGAATCAAATGGCCTTGGCTACCTCTGCACACAGTTCGTTAGGAGCCAGGCCACAGACAGGATTTACACATTCAGAGGATGAAAAAGAGGCATAAGGGGGAGGCAGGATGAACAAGCTCCCCCCTCCCCAGCTCCTTCTTCTCTTTTGCTGCTGCTTTGTTCTGTTTGTAATCTTACCAGATGGCCAAGGCAGCCTAGAGAAGAGATTGCCTGAAACAGGCAGGTGATGAGGCCAGCAGCAGGGACTCCGGCAGCAATTGAAGAAACTGATACAGCTCTCTAACCCTTGCTGCTAACAAAGCGCTTTGTTATTCTTTTGCTCATGGCTGCATTGCATTTTGTGCCTTCCTGATGGCCAAGAAGGATTCTGGAAGCCAGATCATCAGCTGGCACAGTGAGGATAGCATCACTAACATTCCTAGAGCATGGCTGATCTGCGCTAGCTGCAGCTTTAGCCTTTAATTGCTGCACAGCCCAGCTCTGCTGTTCTCCTTATGGCTTCTCCTATAAGCATGCAGGCGTGTGCCTCTCAAAGCAGGGAGGACCTACCCCTTTCCCACAGCTATACCTGGCAGACAACATGTTTTTCTTTCCACCCACACTAGGGTAAAGCTACGGGCAAACAGTGGTGCAACAGAGACCGAACTGGGTCATGGAGAGCATTTGGAGATCCCCAGAAATCTCTAGAGAGAATATTGACTATGCCAACACCACCCTCAAGAGCAGACTTGACTGTTTTCCATATTGCAAGTCTGTAAGTGCAGCCTCTGCCTGGGTTCAAGGCGTGCTCTCTGCAGCAGCTGCAGGGACCGTGCTTGCCTGAGCTTGCTCCATGGGCTAGGATGCTCCCAGGTGCATTCAAACAGGCCAAGGGCAAGCTATTTGTGCGGCAGCTGTATGGACTGAAAGTGGGTGGGATGTGGGGCAAAATACGCTCAGAGTCACTATGGGGCTGGTTTTCAAAGCCACCAGGTCTGTTCATGTTCAGTGATCCTTTGTAATACAGATAAAACCATGGCACTGCCAGGAAAGGCTGGAGCAGCTCACTCTCCATTTCCATTGCAGGTGCCAGCAATTTGGTGTGAAGAATTAGCCCTTTAAGGAAAAAAAAAAACCCCAAACAAACAAAACCAAAACACCTGTTGGGTGCTTAATTCCATGCAATATATATTCTGGCCCTACTCTCATAAAATTTAATAGTGAAAACGCTGATGGCTTCAATGGGAGCAGAACTGGGTCCCATTACTGCACTGGTGAAGCTGTAAGAACAGAGCAAGGCTCACAATGGCTTCCAGTTACTGTTCAGTCAAAGACGCAACTGTCAGTTCTTTGGCTTGTGGATTGAAATGACAGAAATTGAAGTACATTTAAAGTTCTAATATTCACCCACAATGAAATAAATAACAATAGAAGGCTTGTCTTTGTACTTAAAAAAATAAACTGAAAGCCACAGAACAAAAGCTGAAATACCATGAAAATAAGGTAGGCATATTTTTCATAGCCAAGCTTATATGCAGTATAAATATCTTTTGTCTGACTTTTTCTTTCTGGATAATCAAGCATTGAATAAAAAAAAAAATAGGAAAAAATATTCTATTTCTTTTTTAATCTTTATTTTAATTATTTTATAATCCTTTTCAAAACTGTTTTTCTATAGGACCTTAATAGTATCAATTTCTTAGTCTGTATCATTGTCAAACACTGCTAAGACTTTTTATATGTCTTTTAAAAGTGAAAGCACATTTACTGGATATGTAGAATTGTTTATTTGGACCAATAACTCTTGAAAAAAGACAAAGTTTGAGCACAGACATCTCGTATAGAAGGTTTTTCTCTGGGAGTTTGAAAGTTTTTTTTTACAAATGCAGTGATCAGGATGGGAAGAGCATTGTCACTTCTTTTGACCTCTACCACATGTCATATTTGCTTCTTACGTGTGGCCTCCTTGAAGTGGGAGCTACTAGACCTTCCATAGAGGGAAGAAGTTAAAGGTCTTAAGAAAAAGCTGATCATCTTCCACAAGGCCAAAAATAAGAAAGCTTTTATGAAAAGTTTCCTTGATCTGGCCAGTATTATGGCAAATCTTTCAAGCTTTGGCAGTGGAGGTAAGTTGCCCAGGGAACATGAGAAACAAAGAAAGAGGTTGGCAATTTGTCATGACCAGAAGCAGAAGAACTGGAACGTTATCGTCACATCTGGAGGTATCGAATCACCACCAGGTGCTGAATTCAGACATCTGAATGAAGAACCTGCAAGAACCAACTGGATGAGAGAACACACAGGTGGTGGAGTAGGAAACCGAGAAATGCTGCTCGTCTCTAGCTGGGCTGGGCAAACCTCCAAAGAGCCCATGAGGGCCTCCAAGCTTGTCCCAGTCAAGACAGACAATGCAGGGGGTCATCTCGGCAATGGCAGCCTGGCAGAGCTGGTAGTGCATATGGCTCTTGGCAGCACAGGTGGATCCCAGAGCAGTTTTCTGCTTTCCAGAAGTGAAGGGCATCATCACAGTGATAAAGGACACTCATGTGGGGCATCCCAGACTGGTATGTTTGGTGGGGATCTGCACTGGTGACATTAGTTTCACCTAAGGCACTGTCCATTAAGGACATTGCTACTTTTTAGAGCATTACAGATCATGACCAGGCTCTCTGAAAGGTTATAGGCTACACTTTCAAGTCATGAATTAAAAAGATGTTGGTGTTGGCGAGCATTTATTAAAGTGCATCTAATCCTACATGCTCTTAATCTTTCTATATAATGTGCGGTAAAACTGCATTATCATGTGCACCTTTCTCTCGGGATGCACTGACTAGACTTCTCTGGTCAGTAGCAACATTTCCTGGGTTTCCAGAAATGATGAATGATTTCTTAATGCAGAAGTGCTGTGGCTTCACTGCAGTCACCAAAAGCAGATTAAATTAGTATTGACCTCTGTGCTGCAGTAGCTGCACAGCTAGCAGTAGAACGAACATATGACGACTCTGCATACCGGTTCTCATTCTGCTTGAAGAAGATGAGATCATCACTGACCTAAAAATTGGCAGCTGCCCCTGCACCAGTGAAAGCAGCCTGCTTTCATTGACCTTGTAAAGAAAGTGCCAACATCTATCACGTATATTTGGAACTTGAAAAGGGAGAGTTTTCCAAAAACTCAAACCTTTTGTGAACATAACTGATTTGTAACATGGGAACCATTACCTCAAACTGAGGATTGTTTCATGCTATCCGACCGATGTCCCTCAGCTGTGGTTCTGCAGTCACACAGGGAAGTTGTGCTGCTGGGAAGATTTCCAGGCTGAAAGGATGGACAGACAGTGAAGCTAACAACTGTAAATAATGCACAGCGATGTGGAGAGCTAAAGGAATCGCTCACATAGCTTGGGATTACACGGCTAAAGGCAATAAGAAGGTATTTTTGTCATATTAGGAATAAAGAATTTGTAGGTCAGGTAAGGGTCCACTGCTGCTTGCAAATAGTGGATGTGTAAATTGGATCTCAAAAAGGCAGACATTTTCAAAGAGATTTTTGTGCTGTAGGTGGGGTGGGGCAGGAGGATATGCCTGGCTCCGAGCAAGTTACAGCCAGAAGTGGGAATCTCTCCTGTACAGAAAAAGCGCATGAAGCAGCATCTGCTAAAGATCAAAATTTTCAAACCAGCCTGTTCAGATTAAGCACAGTCAAGGGGTGAAAGGAATGAGTCAGGGTGCTGAGAGCCTGAAAAAACTCAGACACCTAGGCAAGGAGTGAGCAGTGTGATTCAGGGAAGTATAAGGCCCTAATGAAGATCTTGGTCAAAAGAATAGAACAGTGAATTCAGGACTCTACAAACAATAAGCTCTGAAATTATCGCAAATATCAGTCAGTGTGGTTTCAGGGATGGTATGTCTCATCACACAAACCTGTTGCCCTCTTTTGAGAAGATTACTGGCCCACAGATGCATCTTCATATGCGCTTATACTTCTCAAAGCCATTTGACTTAATACCGCATCTTATTTTGATTGAAAAATTTGCACAGAATGAGGAGCACTTTCTTGGAAGGTGGTACTGAACAGAAGGGCACAGGGGTCATTGCAAATAATTACCCAACTACAAGCACTTAACGCAATACCGTGGTAAAAATTGGCCAGTGCAACCGGTAGATGTATAATATGGGAATATGAACTAAAAGAAAGAAAGTGATTTTGAATTAATGAGTGCTATTAAGATACTTTGTCCACTTCTCATTTTCATGCTTCAAGAAAGATGTGAAATACTGCAGAGAACTCAAAGGACAGCTACAAAAATGACCCAAGTGCTGGAAGGCAACCCCGGAAGATAAGGCTTATGCAGGCTGAGAGGTGACTTGATCTGTGTTTATAGGTATCTACACAGAGAAATGAGATCTAGGCCAATGTTTTAATGCCATATATAAAACCATAACAAGATCCAATACGCGTAAGGTGAAGTTAAATTAATTCATCCTTGAAATAAAACCAGCTTCCTAGCAGTGGTGGTAAATGAATATCGAAACAGCTCGCCACAGTGCTGATGGGCTTGACATTGCTTTACATATTTAGGATGAGATGTTGCCTTTCTGAATAATGTGTCTTTATCCCACTACTGTCAGGAAGTCTGCGGTGATGCAACCCTTTCTGTCTTTGGGGAGGAGGAGGCTGAGCCCGCACCTGAGATTGATGGGAGCTGTGATAGAGGCAGAGTCAGGGTCAGGAGGGATATGGCTCTCGGGTGGCGCGAAGGGACGAGAACCAGGTCGGTAACTGAAGTCTGTGCAGCAGGGACAGAAGCATGCTGCTGGGCACATCTGGGCATCACCCCCCGGTTACGTCCTTTCCACAGTGGTGGCCGGAGGCATCGGGGGAAATCAGTAATTTTCCTGCATTGGTGGCTGAGGGTCCCAAGGCTTAATTGAAATTTGCTCCCATTATTTAGGCTACATAAGGTTTATATACAGGACAAAATTATTGTTCATATAAGGAATGTTAAGGAGCTAAACCAATATAACTTCTAAGTGATGATAAAATTCCTGGGTGGAAGTTTAAAAAAAAAAATTAAAGAAATGTTTGACAACTACCTGTAAATCATGGACCTACCTGATTCAGACCAGGGAGCACAGTGGGTTTCCCAGGCTGGCCTGAGGGCCATCCATGCAAGCAAGCCAAGGCTCAGTTTTGCTACAGCTAAGCTGATGCAGCCGGTGCTTTGAAAAGCCCCTTCTACCTCTGGACCTTTGTGGTCCCACATCTCCCTGGCACTGCATTAACCAAGCAGGGGTTGCTGACCCGGCCCTGCAGTGACCAGGCTGGGGCAGAAAGCCAGCAGAAGCGAACCCCAGAAGACGAGGTGAGTTGCTGCCGCCTGGTTCAGCTCCTGTAATTGGAGGACCCTGGCCTCATATGAATGGCAGCACCCCAGGGGAAAGAGTAACTCGTGAGGATGATGATGATGTGGAGGACCACCATGAGGTGGCAAACCTCATCAATGGCGTGCCTTAGGTGTAATGTCAGGTTATGCTCAGAAGCCCCCTGAGTTCACCTATGCCACCCACTAACCTCAGAAGAAGACCTTGCCATCACAGGGAAGATTTTCAAGGCCCACCGTTCAAGGAAGGTTAAGAACAACAAGAGTAGGTGGTACCATCCTCTCCTTTCCATTCTGACTTGGTATGTTTCTGCGGTAATGACGGAAAAACATCAGCTGACAGAAGGATGATGAGAGCAGAGGCAAAACCCACATTATGTTGGTGTCACATCAAACAGGGAAATGTTTAGCCCCAGCTCTTGGAATGGCACCAAATAGGATTTGTCCTGGTCTCCATTGACTGGCACGTTGTGGGACAGTGCTGGCCCAGCTAACTGGGTTCCTCAGGGGTGTCTCTGAACAGCTCTGCTTTGTTCTATTATTTCTGTGTTTTGATGGCTTTTGTATTCCATATGTAATGAAAAAAAAACTTTTTCTAAATTAAAATAACTGTTAAACAGTTTATTATGCAAGTGACCTGTGTTTTTACAGACAGCATTCTCTAGTCCTGAGATGGCCATATTATTAATACTGACTTTTAAAAAAGAAGAGGCAATATTAAAAACTCAGATTCAAACATACAAGCAACGTGGTATAATTATTTAAAAAGCATTAAGACAGGTGTTAAAATTAAGAATAACAATAGTTTTGCTCAGTCACCAAGTTCAGGATCAATCATGTCTTTGGACAATCACGTCTTTGGACAATTCATGTAAAACACTTCTTCTTCCCTGTTCAAGGAGTGTGTGTGTGTTTTGACTGTAGGTGTGCATACAGATTAGGTCAGGAGAGGACCTAATGGTCCTAGCAGACATATAGGCTATCGGACATAGCTGCAGTTGGATCCGCTCTGTTTGTCATCAGTACTTATATATACATAAATGCACAAAGACACCTTACTCTGAGACATTTTTCTACTGGGATCATAAATTTATATTAGAGTACTTTTATTATAGTCTGTTTTTCTTGCCTTGAAACAATCAGAGTATAATTTAATCCTCCCCTCTTGCTGCCTCTCTTTTCTGTTCCTTCCCTGAAGTGAAGCAGCTTGCAGTCAGTAGTGGCCAGAAGATGCCCCAAGGAAAGCGTGGTCTCCCATAAATAGGAAATGAAACAGAAAGCTGCAATCATGAAAGAAAAGGCTAGGAAAGATTTTAATAACATTCTTCAAAAGTTGTCTTGTGAACACTCACCACAATTTAATCCTCGAGTGTTTAAGTGTTTTTGAAATGTTACATCTTCTAAAGGGAGGAAAAAACCCCTTTCTTCTCTAGTGTTTCTAAACCCCATCATTTTTTAGCAGTACTTTTTCTTGTAAAGCTAATACATGAGGAAGGGAAAACCCCTTGCGAAAGGTTTGCACCAACGCCATCCTATGCTGCCTGCCGTTGTTGTTAGTGTCCCCTTCCCGAAGTCAGCCAGAGGAGCCCTCAGGCACTGACTGCTCTCGTCCAAGGGGCTGACCGGCAGACTGGTACAAGGCAAATGTTGCAGGTTTGGCTGTTTTACAATGTGCTGGTAAAGCTGCATAGCTGCATTATGCCTCCAGATATGACCAGACCTGCTGAGTAAAGGCTTGCTGTCTGAAAAATTACATTCTCACCCTGAGCTTGCCACTTTCCCAAGGACGGCACATGCTGGGTTTGAGGTGAGGGAGACCAGTGGGCTATGGTGCCTTTCCTGGCCCTGAGGTGGCCAAGGAACTGCAGTGGGAATTGCCCTGGGAGCTGGACTCTGGAATCCTCCGGACTCCTCTGGACTCCCAGCCCTGCAACGCTGGGCACTGCAGGAAAGAAAAAACCTTTAGGAAAGGCACACGTTGAAATATCTGAGCGAAGAAAGGCACTGCAGAGAAGGAAGCAAGCGTGTACTGGTCAAGGAATTAGATTACTCAAGGTGGTGACTCACCCACTAAGTATTCAGTGTTTGCGGTTAAAAGAGAAACCATTGCCAGAGAATGACTAAAATCCATTGGCACAGGCTCTAAAGGAATCATGACTGGGCCTAAATGACTGTGTACGCAAGTGAGTTATTTTTCCGCCCCTTTCCACTGAAGCAAGGCAGAGGATAAAAAAAAAATACACCATCCCTGTTTACGTAGGTTATTACAGCGCTGGAGTTGCCTCAGGGGGCCTTTCCAGCAGCCGCTGTCGCTGGGGCCAGGTTCAGGCTTACATTTCCCTGTTCAGGCTGGGCTGTGATTTTTGAGTTAATTTTAAAGGCTTGAGTTGGCAGTGTACAGCTAGCTCTAGGGCATTCATTCTTGCCTCATTGAATGGTATATAGGAGGAGAAAGAACAAATTCCAGGATCTTGCAGTTTTGCCACAGAAATGAAAAACAGAATGACTGGATTTTGCAGGCTGCACCAGGGTAATCTGGGACTAATCTCGGCTCAGTCTCTCTGAGCTGCCGAGTCTGGCTGTGGCTTGTTGCTCAGCATCTGGCAGGATCAAACCAAAGTCATCTCAAGTAACACAGAGAAAGTACCACTACATATGCAAAAATCCAGAAAGACGTGGTGCGATTGAGAGATAAATGAGATGCCTGATTTTCTTCCCACTGGTCTCCAAAGTTGTTTTCATGTTACCATTTTCTTTGTTTAATTCTGAGATCCCCAATGCCCTGATTTCTTTCCTCCCTACAGCCTAGCAAGCCATATTTGCTGTCTTTGTCAAAGGTCAGTGAAATATTTCAGTGGCACAGGCTGTCAGCAAACATGCTTAGAAGAACTTGTGAGTATTTGGTTGCTTTTGTCATTTTTTTGTGGCTGTAAGGGAACTATGGCATGCACAGATGTGTATTTCCCTCCAGTAAAGGTTAAAGCACAGCCTTGGCATTATTCAGAAAAGCCTCCCCACACCTGCTTTTCATTTCCTTTTGCTATTTCTGGTAATGAAAATTGGAAGTGTTGCTATAGATTTGGGGTGTAGAAGGCCTTCTACACATTTTTTCATAAAGGCAGGCCTGGGATTAAATGAATGTTTAAGACTCAAAAAGATGAAACTAGAGAATTTCTGGAAGGAGGAGAAGAAAAGGGAATAAAGCTTGCTCGCGGATATTATTTTTTACTATTGATCCAGCTGGGAAGCTCAAGTTGCCTTTCGTCCTTTTCAAATCTCCACTGTTTTTGCACCAGAAAATCCACTGCTTGCTGGAGCTGCCCCTTTCTATGGTTTAACATGGAAACAACAGAACTGCAGACTGTTTTACAACAAGCCATTGAGCTTCCTGTAGAAACAAATTCCTTTCCAGCACTTTCTTCCCCTGCCCGCCAGTCAGCCTTTTGTTCTCTGTCTTTTCAAAGCTTGGCTGCGCTGCCTGAAGGAAAGGGGCTAGCCCAGCCAAGTTCGCTGCTCCCCCCACAACCCCAACTGCTACTGAGACACCCCCAGGAGACTCTGGCAGCAATTAGGGTGCTCAAATCCTCAGGGAGATCCTTGTTCATGTCTCCCCCTTTGCTATCGTCACTTGGCTTCGACAGGACCTTTGGGTGTGTTCTGTTTTTCTGGGTGGGATTTCTCAACCCCCGGAGGCAGAGCAGTGCCAAATTCCCACCACTCCTGGCAAAAGAAACTGCTGCCTTAATGGCTCTGTAAACAGTGCAGGCGAAACCCTCAGACTGCACTCGAGTTCATATCTCACCTGAGCGTGTTTAGAGCATTTCCCCAGAACATGCAAAGCCCAAGCTTCGCTCTTGTGCTCTCTCATTTGGAGGAACCGCTTTGAATGCTTGCATCCCATAGGATCCCACCTCCCACAACAGGCTATGGACCATTGCAACTAGAATGGCCTTAATAGAGGAGGGTAAGACTCATCCAAAGCTGTCACAGTCTGGCAGCAAGGGCAGCCTATGTACACGGTGGATGTCCTGGACTCCATAAACGGTTCCATCAGATGTGTGGGGCTGTGAGCACCGCTGCTCTCCCCAGCCCGCGCTCTGTTTCGGGGCTAATGGGCATACAAAGCTGGGACAGAGCAGGAAAGCTCTTTGCCTCCTGCAAGAAATGCTTGGGCAAGTTTTGGCAGCCAGCTCCAGGCGAGAATCCCAAATGGAGCAAAAGGTACAGCTGTCTACTAGAGGCTCTGCCTAGCCTGCTCTTGGAGCTAATGGCCACCCACTTTCACATGGCTGGTTGCTCATTCCCCACTCATCTCGCCAGCCAGCGTTTCAAGAGCCCACTGTGAGGCTGTTTATCCTCTGCCTGCAGCCTGTGGGGAACTGGGGTTTCTGCCCTGGGGCTGTGTTTCCTACTGATCTGAAGGGCTAAGTCAGGCAGCTCTGAGTCAGGAGGAGATTTAGCCTCCGGTGTGCCAGCACCCTCAGGCATATTTGCAGATCCTGTCCTATGACTCCAGCCTCCTTTTTCCTGACAATGCTTTTTCTCGTCCAGGGTTTTTTTGGTCAAATGATAGTGATGCAATGCCTGTGTCCATAAGTGCCGTTTTGAATACATGTGAATGCGCAGATTTGGGTGTTGTGTTCTGAGATATGGACGAGACAATCTCCAGAGGTGCCCGCCTACCCCAGTGCTTCTGTGTGATTTGGGGTGTGGGATTTTGTATACGGACTGACATCCCTGCCCTTCCCACTCTCTCCATTTTTAAATTCCTTTTGGTACCTCTCCACACTTTTGCAGTCCATTAACGTTATTAGCAGACACTTAGGAAGCGTGTAGCTTGGCCTACCCACTCTGAGAGCATCCCATCTAAATGGGAACTTTATGGGCAGGTCTCAAACCCCGCAGGTCAGTTTAGTGTTTTCCAGACACTGCATGTTCTTTTTTTGGCATTCATAAAGCAGACTGACTCCATCACTTTATCTCACGGCTTGGGAATAGAATCTCTCTGCTTGCTAATATCCTTACTTTAACATGTAAGACAGAATCCCAGTTGCTGTATACAAAGAGTGAAACTGAAGATGACAGGCCTTGAAAACATGAGCAGGATCTGGTCCTGAGTTAAGTACAGCACTGCACTTAGCTCCAGGGAAAGCAGGAAGGATGCAGAAAAGCAATCTCCACGGAGGCATTCCTTTAGTACAGGTTTTGTATCTCATCTTTATTCTCTGTCAGGGTTTCCTCCACCTTCTTTAAACCACAGTGGATCGTGTGTGCTCTTTTGAAAGAAACATTCAACTGTTAATCAGTGTATGTGATGCATAAAGAAATTTAATAGCTGAAGCTTTTGACTTTGGCAGTATCAAATGTCCTGATTTACCTATGGTCTCATTTCTTTTTGGTAATATACGCTGAAAGTGCTGTAACATCCCCCATCACGGTAAGAATTCAGACTTAAAACAACAACCCCATCCTTTCTGCCTTTGGCACTATTTGCTGATTAACCATCTGCTGTCGTCAGAGTCCTGGTGAAAAAATGTGTGCTCCGCAGTGCTGGCTGAGCGGGTGGCGACTGGCAATACCAAACCGCAGAAATACCCAAAGCAGCATCCATGCAAAGACCAGAGCCCCAGGCAGCGTATCTATTGCAGGCTGGGCAGAAAGCCAAGGGAAGAACCAGGAACCCCTGGTGCTGTGCAGGGCTCCAGTGATGGGCATCGCTACTGTTTGCCTCGGCTGTGCTTCCCAGACAAAACGTTTTCTTCATGGGCTGCCCCATGATATTAGTCTTGCTTTGGGCCAAACCTCCTCAAGTATTACTGGGGTATGATACTGGCTTCTGTGTTCAGACTTTCAAGTGAAAAACATTCACAGGAAATGAGCGCTGTGAATGTGAATGCTGTGCTATCTGCTCTAAATTTTTAGGAGGAAAGATTCCCGAACAATCAGGAACAGCACTTGGTCAAGAACACTCATTTGTGCCAATGAAGCAGTAAAAGTGCTGTGTTTCAAAGAGAGCTGACCTCCTGCGGTGGAGTGTTGCTGCCCCTTTGCTTCAGGTGCTCGTTGGTTTTCATTTGCCATGGTGCTCTTAACTCATTATTCGCTACAAGAAAATAACTGCCATTTGACCTAGTGATGCTAGTCTGGGCATAATAATAACAGCAACAACATCACATCCAGTGCGCCATAATAATACATTACATAAAGACTCTTTCTAGTGAAAGAGACCTTAAAAAAAGAACATTTACTTGCTTGGTTTCCTGATTATATACCACACGCTCAGCTTGGAAGGGTGGATCTGTGCATGAGACATATGAATGACTCACTTGGGCACCTGTGCTGGCCCACAGATGGGGAGGGGGGATGCACCTTTGGCAGGGTGCAGAGGACACCAACGCCTCCTGACTCTAGGTGGGCAATGAATTTGGTCCCAAATGAGTGGCAGGAATATGGCCCACACCTGGGTAGGGCTCTGTTTCACGGATCCCCTCTGATGCCAGTGGCCTCTCCTGCTGTAGGATTAAGCAGGGTTCAGGACAGCCTGTTTGAACACCCACATTTCAAGACCAAAGGCCCTAAGCTGCTTTCTGCGTGAGGCTGACGGAGAATGCAACTCACTTTGCATTGAACTGTGACAGAAATGCAATGATGTGAAGAAAAATAATGTAACAAATTAGGGCAGGAAGGGGACACTTTCCCCACACCTGAAATTACTGAGCGAACTCTAGGGAAAAGAGTATCACCTTGGTGGAAATTTGGCTCAGGTGCAACATTTAACCCCTCTACTGAAAGTGTATCTGATGTTCCTTTTTCAATTTCTGGTTAGCTCTTAACAAAATGTCTGTTGCAATTGGATCTCTACCTAATTGATAGAGATCTTCTCCCAAAACCAAGAAAACAGAAAGCAAAAGTGCAACAACCCCTATAGGTGGAGAACAGCAGAAAATCTCCCTGAACCCGTTAGCTGGAGAGAGTGCCAGAACACATGATGGGATAAAAAAATGCGTGGTGAAAATTTAACACACTCCCTGAAGCTATAGAAACAGGCTCACAAATTTTAAACAATCCTCCAGCGTCCCCAGTGCTCCTATTTGGGACCAGTGATTTATTTTGCTATCTAGTTAAAAAAAGCATGTTTTGAGACGTGGCTGAGTGACAGTAGGAAAGCCAAGCAGCAGAGACAGGTCCTACATTACTATACACAATAGTTATTGCCATTAGGGGATAAAGGGATGCAGCAATTGCCCTTAATTTAGAAACAAATGGCAGAGGGACAACTAGCAGCTGAGGGAGTCTGCATGCACATGCCCTAACAGAGAATCTATAGCATGGGAGCAAGAGGATGCATTTTCAAGATGACACGGAAAGAACCCACACTGAAGTTCCCAGGCTGAGTAAAATCAATATCTGAATGCTTCAGTGAAACGTGTTTGATGTTGTCTACATGTAGAAACCCAATAGAGGCCACTTATTATTGAATAGTACTAGGCTGTGCAAAGTAGGTCATATTACAGCTTTGTTTGGGAAGCAGTATTGTACCTGCCAGAACAGCATCCTTAATGCATTGTATCTGGCACTGGAGAATAAGTAGGATCTGCACCCAAACCACCTGCAAGAATGAGTACACAGGCAAACAGATCTAATCTGTGATTGTCCTCTGAAATAATCCTTGGTCAAATTGCCACATTCTGTGAAGTGGGTACTTGAACCCATCTCACATGCCAGGCATTTGTAAAGGCTATTTATAGACCAACTGTGACTGTGGTGGTGCTGAAGGTCTGTCAGCATTTCCATTACAGGCTCCTGTAACTTGGCAGTACGATACCCACTCCAGGCTATAGCCTGACACGAAGGGCGGGGTGTTTTTTTAAAACAAACCCCTTACATTTGGGTTTCTTTCCCTAAATGCATTAAAATTTGTTGGTATCTATTAGACTTTTGAGTTTCTGCTGCTTTAAAAAAATAGAATATAAATCTTCTTGATTTTTTAAACAGTTGTTTTTCATGATGAAAAACCAAGTTATATTTTCCTGTAGGGAAAACAGAGATGTCTAGAGAAATGGCAATGGCAAGTGGCTGCCCCTGTGCTTTATTAACACCGTTGTTGGCTGATGGCTGTATGTGACGTGGGGATGCTGTGTTCCTGGGGAATGCGTGACATTCTCTCTAGCCACGTGGAGGACTGTCAGGTGATCCTCGCAAGACACAGAGAGCTGCTCCACTCTTGTGCTTGACAGCCTCTGACACCATCACATGTTTCAGGGCATAGTCGTTCAAGCACACATGGGGCTGGGTCTGTCCAGACCGGCAGCTGGGCATGGCACCTGCCTGCATGGACACCTCTGTTTCTGGGGTCAAGGAAAGGGCTTCCCACTGCTGCTCTCGTTGCTCAAGGCCCCTCGTGTCTCACCTCAAGGACAGCCTGGGAAGAAGATGACCCGGCTTGCCCAGCTGCTTTGTGCTGGGGTAACTCCACCCATACGCTGCCTGAATTGTGGGCAACCCCAGCTGCGGCGCGAGCGCTGTGTGCACAGCTGGATGGAAACATCCTACGCCCACGTGTTCGGCAGCTGTCCTGCCTGTGTGTGCCTGTACATCACGCCTGGCTGGAGCCACCTTCTTTACAAACGGGAGGTGGGCTAGGTGGGCAGAGGGTGCAAGATGCCAAATGCTTCCCTCTGATGCTCCCCGCTGTCCGCGGGCACCGCAGGAGATGTTCTGCCAATGTGCCTTTCCTTGCTTACCGCCTCACTCTCGTCTGGCCCAAGAGGGACTGCAGTGCCTGGCAGCCCCAGCTCCTCGCCTGCTCTCCTACGAAGTCTGGATGCACATTGATTTTTCTGCTTTTCTCAGACTGCACTCATCCGTCATTTTATATTACTGGAGATACCATTAACAATAAAATAAAGGATGAAAGGTACAGAACCCATTAGAGTGCTTACTTCATGTGTATGAGAGAGTGAGTGAAACAATTAAAAGCACATCATCTTATAAACATGCTGATACAGTTATTAGCACAGTGAATAACATCCAGAGCATGATACCAGGGGATAGAGATGAAATCTCCACTTTCCTTTCTCCTTTTCTTCCCAGGAAGCAGAGGGAGAGATCTGATATTTCATATTCGTGCTGAATGTATGTAGCCATAGATATTGTGCATGAGCAAGATGAAAAGAAGATTGAATAATAAAATCAAGGGACATTACACAACAACCAGTCCACAGTTGGCTTCTATTTCAGACCTGATGAATTTCAGACCCACAGTGGTAAAACTGGAGTGACAGGAAGGTTAAATGTAAAAGAAGAGGTAGCAGTACTGTCCTGGAACTAGTTCATAGTAAGCTGGGAAAAGCTTCAGCAAAGAAGAAGTTTCATTATTCCCATTCATGGAATGATTTAACCAAAATCCTTCTGAGAGCTTGATACCCTGTGAGGATTATATGAGCAAGAATAAAATGTGTATAAATATTAGATGATAAGCAGGCACTTGCTCACCTTTCTGAACACTCCAGTGTCATTTGCAAGGAAAAACATCTGCTGTGTAAGTTTCGCAGCTTTTGTTTTTACCTGCCTTTCACTCTCAGCAGCCTCAGGTGAGGTGCCCCGCATCGGGAGCCCCATGTAACTTCAGTCAGAAGGGCTGATCACCCCTCGGTGGTGGTGGTGGGTCTCTCCCTCCAGGTTTTAGACCCACTGACTCCAAAGGGTTGTGTGCATGGTGCTGCTGTGGGTTAGTGGTCCCCACTGCACATAGACTTCTGGCATTTCCAAATAGTGTTCCAGACAGTGTCCTGGGAGGTCAGGCCAGGTTAGGACCAAGCCATTTTAGAGGCTGACAGTGCTTGAAAACTTGCACAGAACACCAAGTTATTGAAGAGTTGCACTGCTGTTTTGGATGGGAGTTTTTATGAAAGGTCTTTTTGATGAGGTCAATGTCGAAAAAGCATGGACTTTCTGTATTTTTATGTTTCTCTTCGAGACTGCGTAGAAAAGAGCTCCTGCTGTGACAATGTACTGGACAATGATGTACCAAAGTGGGGTGGGTGAGTCAAGCACGACAGGGGTGCGGAGGCGACACAGTTAGTTAGCCCAGCTGACAGCCTGCAGCTGCTGATGCACCCTTGCCTTTGCACATTTTCCCTGCCCTGGAGCACACTGTCCTTGGTCAGAGTCTTTGCGATCCTTGGTCCTGGTGGTCGCTGTTGCTACGTGCTTGTGGCTAAGAGCTCAAAACAGCCAGTGAGCCAGCTGAACTCAGTAAAGCGTAACCGAACGTTGTCCACAAAGTGCTCTCTGGGCACACCACCCTCCTTTCTAGAAAATGGTATATGAATACAGATCTTAACTCTGCAGAAAGATGGTTGCTAGAAGTTAGAGAGTTTGTCCACACCCACAGTTTAATTGTGAATCTCTCTGGCCTGGTTGGGGATGTGGTAATACTCATTTGTCTTGCTCTATGTGTAGAAGCTTCAGTTGAGTCCTATGAAGGATACCTGTGTGCCAAAATCTACTCCAGGGTTCACTGAGCAGATGTATTCACACTGATCAAAACCTGCTTAATACCTCACCTGTAAGCTAAATGAAAACAACAGTGTGTTTACATCAGGCTTAATAACTCCCTGTGGAGTAAAACTGTGGTGCCTCCATGCATGAGTTCAGCCACATTTGTGCTTGACAAGGATACAGACGGCAGAAATTGAAGGTGAAATAGAACAAAAAATGCCCTCAAAGTTATTAGTTTGGTAAAGGGGGATCACTGGGGGGGGGGAAAAGAAAAAAAGAGGAGGGGGAAATTATCTTCTCATTTTGACCTGCGTAGTGTTTTAATCTTGCTTTGAAAACAGCCACTGCAATCCTTCAGTCTCTGATTTGACACAAAGTTTAAAGTGGAGATAGAAAAGACAAGATGGATCCTGCAAGCCTGAGCAGGTTTTGAGAAGACGCATAGCGTCAGGACATTTCCATGGCCCAGGGCAGGCAGCAGGGCTGCAACACACCTACAAGTGGCATGAAGGCTCCGTCCTGGTGAGCAGGAGGCAAGTGTGCACAGGGAGAGCAAAGCACAGCTCTGGTACACACATACCTCGGTTCCTGTCGCGGGATCAGGAAGGAAATGCTGACTAACAGAAGAGCTCTCAACTGGGTGGGTTTTTTTTGTCACTGATCTCCTAACATTAAACAGTGATTTTGCAGGGACTGACTCATTTCAGATATCCTAAGTACGGAAAAATAACTGAAAGATCCCAAATCTATCACAAAGCTCATTTTGATTTAGGTATTTGCCTGCTCAAATATTTAACTAGATCACATCAGAACAGCAGCATACCCCTTCTGGATGCCTCGGTTTGTGTTCTCAGGGAAACTGCCAAATGCGATTGTAATTTCCCTTTCTTGTGTGAAGCAGCAGTGCCCAAACTTTTCTAGGTGGCTGGGCCACGTGGCTTGTCACGGCGGCAGGCAAAGCTGTGCCGCGCAGTGCCTCTGGCCGAGTGTACCTCCTGGGGCTGCTGCGCGTGCACTGCACATCCCAGCCAGACCGTGGGGAAGGGGCTTCGGGAGCCAGCAGCGCTCGCCCACAGCAGTTCATACAGCTAGACCTGAACCAGTTGCTTCCCACGGCAAGCAATTGGGCAATGGAGTCCAATGATTTGGGGCGGCAAGAACCTCCCCTGTCACCCTGGGACATCGGGACACCTCTCTGCTCCCCTGCTGTGCAGTGATACCACACGGCCATGCCAGGGCTGTGCACCCATGGGAGAGGGGTTGCTGTTATCACCGCTGGATTTGGCCCACTCCTTTGGATTTCTGGGAAAGGGGATGACTAGGCCATGGGATACATGATGATAATGTGGCCAGTTATCTGGCACTGCTGATAAATGGGCTGTGCAGTGAGCATCCCACAAGTCCTCTTAAAATGGTCAGGCACAGATTCTCAGAGGGCATTTCTGTAGTGCCTCATTCCTAAGGGCTGAAAGACCTTGTTTAACTGAAAAGATCCTTTATTTACATTCTTTTCTTCTTCTTCAGAACAAATAAGGTTGATGGAAACAGAAAACTGCCAAAGAGAAAACCTTGTGAGTGGGAAAAACAGAGTAAGAAACAATGAGAAGAAAAATATGAGAATAAGCCAAAGCCACTCAGCTCTTTGCTTTGCCACAACTATTTCCTGACCTGTTTATTGCAGTAAGTGCCTATTAATGGGCTGACTCGAGCTCTCAGATGTGTGAGCTCCTGCCCCAATAGTTATGTTGTGGTAAAAACAAAGCATGAACAACAACAACCCCAAACCCTCCACAACCAGTTCTTGGCACTGAAAGTGTTAGCAAGCACTAATGTAGTAATTAAATGTACCCGATGCTTTCTGACTTCACAGATGACAGTCTGTGGTTTGCCTGCCCACCCAAAACGCGTGGGAGGGCAAACCCAAGTCTTAGAGCTCTAGCTGCGCGAGTGTCTCATCACTTTCCTTATCAAGATTTTCAGTCACTGGGAAAGGGTTGCACCCATTAGCAGGAGACATTCCAGCACAGGAGATGAGATGACTTTCCTACAATTCAAGTTGCACAGGATTCCTGCATAATCATACTCCATATCTCATCTCTTTCTGCTGTGCACCTCTTCCCTCCTGTGAAATTTTGCATCGCTTCTTCGTCTGAATGTAAAGGAAACGCACAGGAGAAAGCAGGAGTTTAAAGCAAAAAGAAAACACTACAGTTCCAAAGAGACCTTAGAGGCACGGCCAAGGTAGTTCTACGGTGACCCTAAGTACCCCTGTACATTCAGGAAGCCTTTGACAAAGTCCCTGACAAAAAGTTAATAGAGCAAAGAGTCACAGAACGAGGGGAGCTGTATTTGATGGCTCCTGAGAAATGCAGGGCAGGATTAGACTGGCAGTTCCCAGCATGGCTAAGTGCTAACAAGGAGAAGCTCCAAGCACCTTATCTAGAGCAAGTGCTTGAAATACGTCAGTCTGGAACGGAGGGAAAACCACTGCAGCCACAAAGATGTACACAACTCGTCTTTGGTTCGTGACTCAGGAGAGGGCAGTGAAGAGCAACAAAGAGACCTGAGAAGATAGACCAAGATGGCAGGAGGGAAACGGTGCAGTTGACAACAGTGGTATAACGCTTTTGGAGGCTTGGGTCTGCTAGGGTTCTTGCTTGGCAGCTGTATGGAGAGGTGAACTTTCTTTCTCCATGCCTTTAGTTTTTAGGGGTCAGATAGCTTAAACAGTATTTCTGGCTTTGGAGCTATAGGCGTGCAGTTTTGCCAGTGTCCAGGTACCTGTGTTTTGAAACAGATGCATCACAAAGGTTTTCCTGTCTCCTTGCTGGAAGTCCTCTATCAGCTTGGTGCTGCTGACAGATGTCATCTCATTGCTCTTCTCCCCTTCCTCCTCCTCTTGCTGCTGCTGCTGACCAGGAGTCTCACCCTCTTTCTGACACCCACTGAGTCGCTGCTTGTCAGGCTGACTGTGGAGCTTAAACAGCTACCTGATCTCTTAGAAAATGTCCTTTGCTTCTGACACCCATTTCCTTGTTTTGAGAACTGCTTCAGCTCAGTGAGAGATCCAAGAAGCACCGGTGCTGCAGGATGGGAATCAGTGCAACTGCATGACCAGGATGTAGAGGTGTTGAGAGGATGAAGTGGGGCATCACCTCCTGGCAGCAGTGACCCGGTCTGACAGCAACTCAGTCATGGTGCCCTACAAGAGCTCAACCACCTCTGTGGCCCATCACCAGGGGAGAGCTGGGCTGGCTGTTCAGGTTGCTGAGTGCTGTACAGCTCTAGCCCAAACTGAGATTTTCCAGAAGAACCAGAAGGATTTGTGAGTATTTTTGTAAACAGCCACATCAAGACACCACACAATATACCATAGCTATTAGAAAACAAGAAAGATGCTTTGGACAATTTAAAAATGAGTGAGAGGATACCCTTCACATCTGCAAAGGCATTATAAGGTAATCTGTCATGCAAGGTATGCTCGCTTTTGTGTTAGGCCAATCTTTCCAGAGAGGATACAGAAACCTAGTGAAAAAACAACTAAAGTAATGGGAGACTTCTTGATGGAAAGTTGACAAAAAGGCTAGGCTTGTTCAGTTAGACAGGAGGTGAATAAAAGGAGACAGAGAGGAGCATCGCATGGCACACAAACAATGCATATAGCACTGCCTGAGTTAAAAATGAAGTGAAACTGAAAGATAACCATTTCCAGTAAATTGTAAATACTTTTTCAACAATTTGTCAATTTCATTGTCTCAAGACATGAAGAAAGTTAAAGGCACTATTAAGCATTTAGACATTTACATCAATAAAAGAATACATACCGTCATTCTGTGTAGGATAACTGATGTAGGATACATCGCAGATGATAAGCCACTTCCTTTTCCTGTTGCAGGTAAATTGGAAAGTGTTTTGGAGACCACAACTACTCAATAAGATCCTGGCACCTTTCTCAGAAACATCTAGAATTGGCCAGTCTCAGGCAGGACACAAAAAGCTTTAACCTTCTATGGAAATGCTCCTATTCCTAGCACAATAAAGAAATCCCATGTGAGCACAAGTGCAGGGAATGTCGGGAGCTCATTTTTCTGAGACGAAGAACCAGGGATGTTTGAAGGAATGGGTAATGGTGTGACCCCATATGCCCATCTCTGTCTCCAAAAACGGCGATCGTGAGGTGCAGTGACAGCCTCTGAACAGCCATATAAAGGCATTCAGGGCAGAGTGCAAGACCCCTCCCCTCTTCTTCTCAGCTTTAACCCAGGAAATATTCAGCAAATCATGTAACCCAGAATTATAACAGATTGTCTCAACAAATGGCACTGCAGGGCTGTGTGATGTGAGGGTCTTCTGGCATGTATCGCCACAGAGGTTAAAAGAAGAACAGCACCCACCCGTGAACAGCATGAGCCGGGAAACTGAAATTGAGAAGGCTGCTTTGTGTTAGATTAACAGCTCTTAATGGCTTTTTGATCTGCCATTCTCTATGAATTTATAGTAAAGAACTGACTTGTTTTGGATCCATAAATAATCATAAACAAATGTTGGACCAGACAATCTTGCTCTTCCACACAGAGGAGGATTTTGCAAACCTTTCAGAAACATCACGTCTTGTTGCATTTGGGTACAGCAATTAAAGTTGCCTCGAGGCAGCTTTAACTTGTGTGACCGACACTTACAAAGCGAATCACAGTAGGTTTTACTGACCTTGGCAAAATCAGAGGTCATATTTTCACAGATATAAGCCTTTTTAGACATATTCCCCTGGCGTATTCACTGTGAAAAGGTTTCTTTCTGTTACCTCTACAGAATGTAATGCATGTCCTCACCTTCATTCTTCTCTCTTCAAAGTATTAGTGAGGCTATCGAGAAGAAAATTAAGTTCCTTTTAGAACATTTCAGTACAATTATTCAGGGCAAGATTCTCTGCCACGCTCTGGGGTATTTTTATATTTATGAGTTCTCTTTAAGGCTTTAATGGGGCAGCAGCCACAGCAAGATGAACCAAATAGGACTCTTAAAGAGAGACGTGGTACATTAGGGGCAGATTCTCCTTCTTATTAGCCTTATAATTTTTAATCCTCTAAGCAGTGGCAGTGATTGCAATGTGACTTGTATCTGAGTGAGGTACAATGTAGGTTGAATCCACCTTTCAGAGTCTGACCCTTCCCTGTTCCCCTAGAACAGCTCAGACCAAACGGCAGTCATTTCCTGCTGCAGAACAAGGATGGACAAGGAAGGTTATTGGATCAGCATATCTTCATTTTCTCCATAAAGGAAGCATCACTGCTGACATTTCAGGTAAAATAACGAAGAAGACAAAACACAGAAAAAGAGTGATGTCCAGAAGGTTTGCAAAAGCCTAATACCAAACATTCTGTTTGCCTTTGTGTGTTCTGTGAGTTGCTCCTTTTAGTGCCAAGTAAAAGAGCAGGCAATGCCAAGGTGGAACGGAGTAGTACCATAACTGTGTGTGGGCTTTTATAAATTTATGGTAAATCTGAAGCAGCTGATGGAGATTAGCTTTCAGTGAAAAACATTCAGTTATGTCACATATAGCACAGCCCGAGATCAGCTCCTATGGCTCAAATGATGCAGTATGAGAGGATTTTGCCCAGGCTGAAGCCCCAGCTAGCTCAGTACCCTGTCTCTAACAGTGACTGGCAGCGGATGGTTTTGGGGTGACAGTGATACAGGTATATTCCCAGCTCCTTACAACCTCTAACCTAGAAACTTCCTGAGCCAGAGGTGGCATCTTTGTGCATAACAGCTCAGGGTGGCCTTTTCCTGCGACTTTGTCCAATTGCTTTCTGGAACCCATGCAATCTTTTGGGATTTATAGCATCCTGTGGTAATTAATTCCTCAGTATACCCTTTGCGTTGTGAAAAAGTGCCACCTTTGTTTTGAAGCTATCTGGTAGGTTCAGATTTTGATGCAGTGTACATCCTGTTGTATAGGAAGAGTGAATTAACATTCCCTATCCATCTGCTCCATGCCATTCAAGGTTTCCTAGATGCCTGTCATCTCCCTGTGCATCTCCCTTTAGGTGAAAGACTCCTAGGTTGTTTACTTGCTTCTCGAATCTTTTTTTCCATACTTTTAATTGCTTGTGTTGCATGTCTGTCATTTTTGTAACTGTACCGTATGTTTTTTAAGATGGATGGGAGGACTGGAACTCCACAGAGGGTTCAAGGTATGGGAATAACAAGGACTTTTGGTCTCTGTTCCTTTCCTAATAGTTCCTGAGATGCCATTTGCTCTTTTGGTGCTGCTAAACCCTCAGCTAACATGTTTGTAGAAAAGGCTGTTGTAATGCCAGCCTTTTACAGGGCTAACAGGCAGCTCAAAATCCACCTCTTTTTGTTTCTTTTAACTTTAATCCTTGAAAGAACTTTCCTCCTAGTTTAGCATCTTTAAAAACCCTTTGTAATGGATACTGTGAAACCTTGCTGAAAATCCACTCCTACTTTATCAACCAAATGAGCTGCATTTTACATGCTTGTTACCTCCTTTAGAAAACTCTGGTAAATTTGTGAGATACGGCTACCATACTTTTCCATGTGTCTACTTGTTCTATGCTTTTTTTAAAAGTTTCTATTGATTTGTCCAGTGCAGCTGATGGTGTTACTGATAGGGCAGCTCCCTGTTTGCCCGGTCTTTACTTCATGAAGCCACATGCCAACCAGTGATGTCCGAAACAGCAGGAAGAGAAGCCTGGAAGATAGAGTCTTTCTGAAATGTCCAAGGGATGCAAAGATTGCTACACAGACATTTTCAGGCCTCCTTCCTGGAACTGCCATCTGCTAGCAGATATGTGAGCATCAGTTGCTATGGTAGCACACAAAATACTATGTCCAAACCTTGGAAACACAGAGTACAGGTCTAGAGCTGGGCTGTGGACCAAGAATCTCTGAGAGTTTTATCCCCTTCCTGGCCTATGCAAAGAAATCTTTTTACTGCTGTATAGTCTCACGGCTGTTCAGTGGCAGATATTGTCATCCTGGCTGGGGATGACAATATGTAGAGCTTCTTGTAAAACAAGCCTTACTTTTGTTTTGCAAATCTCCCAGAGGAGAGGCCTATATGGAGGAGCAATGGGCTGCAGTGAGACATTTCGGCTGTTTCCCAGTAAACTTATGCAACAACCATTGTGCTTGTGCAGCCTGTTGCAAAAAAAGGATGCCATCCCCAGAATGTTGGCTGAATATTGATTCAGCAATCGGGGAGAAAAAAGGAATGAAATAAAAGGCCATTGTAGCTGGTACTGCATATAAATAGCTGGGAGGTTAATTTATGTTATCTATGGAAATCTGGAATACTGGGAATGCTCTAACGCTTATCCCAGCTAGACTATTAGTGCTGTTCAAGTTCTTATATGCATGCATCAACGTGTTATCTAAGTGTCGCTAAGCCCTCTTTAAAAGCAGTCAGGCAAGGCTTTAAACAGACTAGAAAGGGGACTGTGAAAAAAGTATCATTTTCTGTATCTATTTATAAACCTAAAAGGATGCATGTAATACAAGTGCATGTAAGAAACGCTTTTATTTACCAAACAGTAGAGAAAAACTGCAATAAAAGAAGGAGAAAAAAAAATAACATCCCTCCTCCAAAAGAAGAACGGTGCAGGGTGTTTTTTTAAAAAACACATATATAGTTCTTTCCTTTTTTTTTTTTT
Organism: Falco biarmicus; assembly: GCF_023638135.1. Classification (NCBI taxonomy): domain Eukaryota; kingdom Metazoa; phylum Chordata; class Aves; order Falconiformes; family Falconidae; genus Falco; species Falco biarmicus. The sequence goes on along the minus strand of NC_079293.1, from coordinate 4,288,851 downwards.
TTTCCCCTGCTGGAAGGGTGTACATATGGCTAACGGAATCTCTCTGAACCAAAGAAAACAGTTCAGACCAATTTATGTTCAACACAAATTTACCTTGTACAAAACACACACTCCCCTCACTCATTTGATTATGCAAATAAATTAAGAAAAGAAAAAAAAGCAAATGGAATCTATATCTCATCTCTTACAGGGATGATAACCACCGCACTTCTACGAGGGGCACCATGATTTGCTCTCAAGCCTTCTCCTTTAACAGCTTGTGGAAAAGGTGTGACAAGGAGATCCAATAGTGAAATGGCTGTGCTACATCAGCTAAAAATACTCCCTGGTCAAAGCAAAGAGCGGATGAGAACGTGCCAGAGGTGGGGAGGGAGGCGAGCCTGCAACGTGTATAAACAAATGCCCTCGTGACAACCGGAATGTATACAAAGTTATTGTCAGAGATTTCCTACACCTTCAGGGGCTCATTCTTCTGCTGAGATGCACAAACATAGATGCTGTTCTGACAGAGTATCTCAAAGAGTGTAAAAGCAAAAGCCACTGCTAAATATAGATGGCTGTCACATGTTGCCTTTAGTCACATTTCAATTCATTGTAAACTGCAGCATGCCTCACACCATGCTTCTTTTAACCTTGGCGATGCGTTTGAGGCATTTTGTGTTTGTGCACATCCCTTCCCCCCCCCTAATTTGGAAGTGCAAATGTAGATGCACAGTCAATAAACAGGCAGTTTTGATGGTCCTGTTGAGCTTTAAAATGTACAGGCATGTCTGAAACAACATGGAAAGTGCTGGTGGAAGGGGGAGTGAGTGGATGAGTCACTTCTAAAGCAAAGCAGGCAAACTGGAGAGAAAAAAAAAGAAAAAGATCTGTGTCTTGACTCAGTGCCCAAACTCTTAAGCTGACGCTTCACCGCAGACTCTGAAGTTCAGCTTATTTTTCTTCTCATTTGTTCTCTTATTTTTATGTCTTACATAATGCAGCTTTGATTCATAGAAATCTATTTATATAGTCTAGGATTTGGGCCAAACTCTAAGTCCTAACTCTGTCTTTCCTCAGGCAAAATGGCCATTGTGGTTAACGATATGAATGAGGTTTGCTAGGACTGTGTGTTCAGAGCTGGATTCCTGGGGGACTATGCTTGATCGCCCCACAACTTCTTATATTCTCGCTAGAGCAGTGATTTAATGTGAGGAACTCTAGGCTGTATTGCAGCTGGAGGACAAATTGCCCAATGAGAATGACAAAATATCCCGGCTTTTACTGGTGAAGCCAGTACGAGCCTGTGCTCCCTCCACATGCCCAAGGGCCACCAGTCAGATCTTTGGGTCCCAGCTTTTTGCCTTATTGCCTTCCTCCACCTCAGTCCTGCAGCAAGACAGATGTGGAAGCCACCCTCAAGCTGCTTGCCGGGAAAGCCCTGGCCTGAGGGTGGGGATGAACTGTCCCTTCCCATGGCTCCAACACGGGATGCTCGCTGCGGAGGAGGAATGGCTGGACCGTGAGGCACCGGCACCACCCCAGCTGCAATATCTTTCCAAGGGCTGCAGCTGACTGGTATGATTGAGGGCAGGTTTGCAACTGAGGAACTGAATCTTGGGAGTGGGGAGAAGGAGCTGGCTTCTCCTGGGGCTGCTTTGCTTGAGGTGGTTGGGTGCGAGCTGTGCTAGGTCCATCTGAGGAGCTGGAAGAGCCAAGCTGACCTTTTATCTGACAAGCTGGCAGCGAGGAGACGGTTGCCAGAGAGCGAGCTCCCTGCTGACATCAAGAGTTATTCTTGGGGCTAGATGGAAAACAGTGAGAGATAATGCTCTTTGCTGTAATGATGAGGCTGATTTCAAATACTTTGCATGAAAATAGCAACCCAAAGCCAACTAAGTAGGTCAGAGGAGCAGAACTGAGGGAGGTTGCTTCTCTGTGGTACTGTGACCAGGGCCTGGAGTTTCTGCTCTCTAATGAAGTGTGAACCCCAGAAGAAGCTCTTCTAGGGGCCAGACATGTCCAGGAATATTCTTAGCAGTCTGCTAATACCTCAGCTCACAGTCCAGCATTTCTTCCAGTGCAAATGCTCTTATAATCCTGTTTTTTAGTGGATGCTTGTGAGAATGCAGCATCTTTGATACTGCTGCCTCTTGGTCATATCTGATGACGCCACGTTCATATTTTAGCCAGACTAAAGGAGATCACTGTAATGATTCGGGGGAATCAGGGGAAATGTTTTCAGTTTATACTAGAGTACATACACACATATTTATATATAGCGTACTCTCTCTCTACATTTTTGCCTTGTGACTACTTTGCCACAGTTCAGAATGCAAAAGCCATAGGTAAAGTACTACAGTTTTGGGCAATACCAGAGTAATGAAATAGCCAAACAAGCACTCCTTAGCCCTTCGCTCCCTCAGCTATTAATCTTTGAATGTTGGAGATAAATGTCATTTGTAAATCCCACTCATTGCTAACATTAGTACTATGCATATGTACTTCCTTTGACAAGTAACCCTACTAGTGAAATCTGTAAGGCAGCAAACTTTAAACGGTTTTCTTTTAAGCATGGATAATTAGAAATTGGGGGCATCTGTCTCTGCTCCCCACTCTGCACCCACGCTCACTTTTCTTTAAGGTGTTCCAGCTTGGTGACTTACAAAGAGCCTTGAAACGTTTGACATCCTTTCTCCTAATTATGAACTCCATTATCAACTCTCTCTCTGCCTGAGTGGCTTTTCCTTTCTCTCCTTTTCTCTTTCATTTTGCAGCGCAAACTCTGCCTATGTGGCTCGAGCTATGCTCCTTTTCACTTACAGCCCAGTAAATTAAGCTGACCCACAGGGTCCAGGACAACCCTGAAAGACTTGAGCCTGTTGGCTCAGCCGCTGCCTGGCCCCCTGCCAGCTCTCTGGGACCGTCACACAACGGAGAGCAAAGCTGCTCTTGTACGATGCCATCCCGTGCCAAGAAATCTGAGGACCCCACTTGCGTGGGAGAAATCATCCCTTTTTCCCTAGAAAGATGCTGCTCCTCAGGAGCCTGTTTCCTCCAGGTTGAAGCTTGTTTCTGGTTATATTGCCACAGGAGGCGCCGGGATGGAAACAGATCATCCAGCCCAGCGTGCAGAGCTACTTTTTCCATCAGTTACTCTTCATCAGGGAGAAGAGTGCATTTTCTCCCTCTGCTTGTCTCCCAGGGTTTAACGTAACAAGAGGGAGAGTGATAACATTAAAGATACCTCAAGCCAGTGTCACTTGGCTCCTGCTGTGCTGGAGCACAGGGGCTCCAGAGGACACTCCAGATCTGAAATCTGTTAAGGTCCCCAAAATGCCTTCTAGATTTGCCTTTCTTTCTCCACTAACTCCAGCGGACCCTTGGGAAACTGGCCTTCAAAGTTGGCCTAGAGAGGAGGCAAAATTCTAAAAGGTAAAAACCATCTTTGCTTAAATTAAGCTACAGTGTGAATTTTTTTTTTTTCAAAGTACAATGATGGCAATGCTGATACACAGAATTTAGGAAATAAATGTTTCCAGGCTGAGATTTTTATAAGTCAACCATAACACCCTTGCAAATACTACCACAGTTGCCAAGCTATACACTTCTAAACCCAGAAGTTAATGAGAGACATTGTCACTGAAAGACCTTTGATGGTAACAACACTAACGGGTGATAAAACAGTAATGAAAATAATAGCTTCTTGCAAATAAAGGATGGGTAATGTCTTTCCATGGTAGCCCCATACCACACTGAGCACACAACGCAGTCATGGCATCTGCACTTTTCAGTGATTTTATGAAAAGCAGTTTGCAATTCACTGACTATGTTACATTTTGATTTCTGAATGGATATTGCAAGGGATTCAGGTACCTCTAAACTGAGGAAAATCATGAGAAAATTATGTTTCCTTAAGTTTACTTGACTCCTCACTGTAATAATTTTTCTTCTTAACAAGCTTCAGCCCATGTGATCAATGAAGAATGCATGTAGCAGCTCAGCGTTGTGGACCGTTTCATCAGCCGGGCAGCTCTTCTGTCCTGCCCCGGCCAGTGAGCTCCCTGCAGCCCTGACACACACGGAGGTGCTGTGGTGGCCTGGAAGGGACCTGCATGCCACGAGGACCTGCACGCCCCAAGTCAGCCCTTTGCCAGCTCTTTCTAAAACATGTATCGCAAGGGAAGCACCATTGGAACAACGCAAAATTACTTCACCTGATGCTGGAGGTGGATGGAAGAAGTATCCAACAACATGAATTTTCCAGAGTTGAGTGAAGAGGAGAAAGCAGGTAAGCTGCAGTGGACTCACCCATGCTGCCAGGTACTGCAAGAGCACACCTGGGGCCCGATACCCCTTAGAGTACGTCTGCCTGCCCCAAATGGTGACCCAAATGCATTTTCAACACATATTCACAAAGCAAATATAATTTATAAAAAAAAAAAAATAAAAATTCTTCCTTTCAGCCTTGGCATTTCAGGGCTTGAATAAAATTGCTTCCTGATATGTGATTTGCCAATCTTTTAAACACAAAACATGCTTGCCAGATGGGCAAAGCAATGGTTGTAAAACAGTTGCACCGCACAAAAGAGGTAGCAGTTTAGTAGTAGTGATGGAGGGCTGCAAAAAGCCCTGCCTCCTTCAGACTCAGCAGTACCTGAGAGCAACACCAAACATCTGCAGCTGCTGCCTCCTTCACCCCAAAGCATGACAATAGTTCCAGGCGATTTTTTCTTTTGCTATTAGCAAATCTGGTTGGTCCTATGGGTTGCTGCAGCTGGATGCTTATGTGACACCTCTTAGTGTGAGCACAAGCTCATAAAGAAAACAGCATGCCTGAACTGGAGATATTTTTGTGAAGCTGTGACTTATGTTTTCTTTTCTCAGTACGCTTTCCCCTTTGTCTTCCACTGCTGTTGAATTTTTGTTTTACCCTGCAGTAATCTCTGCAAGCTCATCTGTGGTCCTAGTAAATTTTTTTTCCCCCGACAAGGAGGAGTCCGTTAGTGCTTCAAGGAGGAGAGAAAGTGTTAAGTAGCTTTTGGGCTAGGTAGAGAAATCCCTGCTGGGTATTTAACCTACATTAGTTTTCGATTTACAAGAGTGTTCCTGTCTAAATCTGCTGTTAAAGATGAAAACAAAGTAACTCAGGTAATTCAACAGGATTTAGCTGAATTACTGAAGGGGCTATAGTAACAACATTTGTAGAGCCTTTTCATAGAGATCACAGCGTCTTGAAACAGGGAGGAGATTACTGGAGAAGTTTAATTTCCTCAGAGCTGACAGTCTTACCTTTCCCCAGTTAGCAGCTCATTTTAATTGAAAAGGAAGATGTTCGCTGTCCTAAGCTCAGCATTTGACTGACAAATTCAACACCACGTGGGTAATATTAGTCCCTGGCAGCCCTAGGCAGGTTGATGAGAGAAGCAAATTCTGCAAAACAGGGAAACAAAGGCAAGTGGCAAGCCACACAATGCATTTTTTGTCTGCACGTATGTGAAGTTCATTGTCAGAAGCCATCCTTTCCTCCAACTGTAGGAGAAGGCTGCGATTGTGGAAATTCCCAACAATGGTTTTGAAGTAACAGGGGCTCTATCGCATCTAGGCAGAAGTACTGGATGTTCAAACAGACAAAAGGGAAGGCCCTCTAAAGCCCAAGAAACTGGAACAAGGAAGGATAAACACGTGTTCTCTTTATAAAGCCAGCTACTGAGCAACTCTGCTTCCCTTGTAACTCCCAGCTTTTTAAACTCTGCTGCCAGATCTGCTGTACCTTAAATTCAGCATTAGGTGCTGCATCTTGTAACAAGGAACTGGTTAAAGGCAGGGCAATCTTTTAAAATTCTGCTGAAGGATTTTGCCTAGAAATTGTCTGCTTAGGAACATTTTTTCATGCTATGGTCCTGTCTGTGCTTTCATTGTGAGTCTGTAGTTTCACATCTAGGCTGTACTTAGAGAACATCTCTAGGCCCATGCATAAGTAGTTACAGAAATAGCTGAGAGTGGACAAAGCAGTTGCTTTGGTGTGTCAGGTAACTGTTGGGCAAGTTACCCAAAAGAAAAGCTGACTTCTTTCCTGAGAAAGGTGTAACAGTCCTTCTGGCTTAAGGATTTTCAGATATTAGTGAAAGCACTTTTTTTTTTTACTTATTTTTTTTCTGATGACCTGAGTAATTAACATTTTCTCTTTAAATAAACATGCCAAGTTTATGCCTTGCAGATTTCTTGTTCATACTCCATCTACATATAACCTTTCCTGGCTGTCTGCATAGCTTCTTAGCATCCAGCATCTTAATGTTTTCATTGCAGCAGGAGCTTTGCTGCAATGGTCATTTCCTTAACCCATGGCTTGGACTACTCCATCATCACTTTTTCTTTGCTGGTTCCTTTCTCTCTGTGGTGATCACATTCTTATGCTGGCTCTCACCTCTTTGTGATATGAGGTGGAAATAATTTTTCTTCACTTGCAAGCTCTATTAGAGCTATCCCCACCCTGCCCTTAAACCTTTATCCACCATCAGGAGGCTGGCTTCCACCTCCATCAACCACAAGCAAGGACCTCTGCTATTTTCTCCTCGGGCTTGGGAGGAACTCCTCATTAAAAATGTGCAATGCTCTCTCCCTTTCCTCCAACCCCTGTTTTCAGAACGGCTCTGCTTTGAACACTGCAGGCCAAAATCTTGTCAGTAGTTCGTTGGACCTGCAAAATGTCTAAAATTGCCCTGTGCTCTTTTGTGTCTCTGTCTCTGGGTCAAGATTTTCATGTTTGTGTTGCAAGCAAGAGCCATGTTCTTGTGTGTTGACTAGTACAGTGGGGATCCCAAATGTGTGACAGTGAACCACCAGTGACTCACTGTATGGGAGCATGCTTGGGCAGAAGGAGAGGAAGGGAGGGGAAGGTACACAGGGATTTTAAGAAGCTCCTCTCACTCCCTTTAGACACTCCCTTTGATACACCTCAGCACCATCCCTCCAGCAGAGTGCCGTGTAAACCTCACAGACCTTTACTTCAACCTCCAGCTCTGGCCTGGCTTTCTCCAGGAATGCAGGAAACTACACAGGATGCTTTCAGATATTGCATTACTGTCTGGAGCCGAGGCAGTGCTTTCGAGTGGAAAACCCAAGTCAGCCTCAAAGAATTGGGAATTTGGTTGGAAGCCAACTCCTTCTGTGCAGCTCTGCTTTTCACATCGCCCTGCCCTCCCTCTTCCTCTAGACTTAGTCCTGCGGAAAGTTAGGTTCTTGCTTTCTCCAAGGGTTTTACTATTCTGAACAGTGCAGCGTTTTACCCGGCAGGTGCGTCCTCCCTCCGTGACCATCCCCAAGAGGAGTAGCAGCGCAAGCAGGAGATAAGAACATTGTGAAGGACAGTTTATAAATGACTTTAGTGAGGCAGAGTGATGTGTCAGTCTGGCAGAGAGCCCATTAAAGAGGAAGAACTGCTCTTCAATGCGTTCAGCTGGGGTTTCTGAGAACTCCTTTATACCCACTCATTATCCATTTCACATTCTGGAAGTGGATGGTTATGTTTGCCTATGTGACGCAGATCTTAATAGTTTTCTGCAGTACTACATCATTTAGCTCTCAGCTAATACAAAACCAAGCTAGTAATTAACATTAAATGCTGAGAAATGGATCTGATGTGATGAACACTCAGCACATAATGAGAACGCTGTGATTTCTTACTTGGAAGCCATTGTGGTCTTACAACGTAACCAGTTGTTACAGATGCCCAAACAGAGCCAGGATTAACAATAGGATCTGGTTACACTTGCAAACCTAATTGTTGCTAGTCTGGTAGAAGTTACGCTCTCGGGCTCCACTTCGACGGATAACAGCTCTGGCATCTATTGTCATTTCATAATGGTGTAATGCTATTTATGCCACAGAAATCCCAGCTGAGCCATGAATTACACGCAGATCAGGCACATCACAGAAAATGCAGCTGTGTCGGGGGACGAGGCTTGCAAGCAACTGCTCTGCAAGGCCAACTCGTACACTGTGGAGTGGGACAATGTAAGTCAACCATAACAATTATTAATAAAATGATTTGTTAGAACAGCCATTAAAGGGCCAGCAGAACTGGAACCCGAGTATGTCAGACACTGCAAAACCAGCAGCTGGTTCCTGCTAGACAAACAGACAGACAAAGCCAAGCCTTAGCAAGGGGTAGGCTGGACACCTTGCCCTTGATGCCACTAAGAAGAGGGATGCCAGGAGAAGGTAAATATGCCACAGCCTTTCTGGCTCCTGATGCTGTCCTGGAACTGGTGGTGGTAGTGACTGGGAGGGCTCCTGTGGGACCACAGCCTCCTCGGGGTCAAGGACGAGGGGACCAAATGTCCTGGGATGAGCCCTGGATACAAGGGCGTGTTCCCAGTATCCTGGTTATTCAGATTGAGTTGTGGAGGGGAGAGGCCCCAGTTTCTCGCCCCATGCAACCTTGCTGCAGAGCCCCAGCCCTCTCCATGCTGGGGGGTCCAGGCCCCTTAAAAAGCACCCAGGGAAAACCTGTGATAGAGAAATACATGGAGAGGCTGTCCTCCACTGTGGGATGGTGACCTTCCCCTCTCGACAGAGCCTTTGCCTCCCCCAGTTTAGCTGCTACTGCTGCATTTCTCTGTCAGGAGGGAGGAACTCATTGGGGCAGTGGAGATGACCAAGAGCCATGGGGAGGAGAGGATCTGCCCCCCACCCACAGGGTGCCCTGTCACCCTGTGTCTCTCTGGCCTGGATCCTCAGTGCTTGTGGCAGGGGAGGAAAGGAGACACAAAGAAATGTTTAAGAAAAGAGGGAGAGTAAGGTGGCCTCAGTTGCCAAAATGTCTTCATCTAGCTCTGGACTGAGGCAGAAATGAGATGTAATGTTCAAGCACAGCAAATAATGTGACGGCAGCAAATACGAGACTAATTGCATGCTTCTTGTGTGCTTTGTGCTTTGGTTTTAGGTTTTGGGTGGGGTCTTTTGTAGGGTTATATCTCCAGCTGGGAAGGCACAATCCAAGTGGAAATGAAAGATGGGTGGGAGGAGGGGTTAAGAAATGAGAATAGGGAAGAAACAGGTGAGGAGAAAAGAAGAGAGTGAGCCCAAGGTGAAGAGATCACAAGCAATTTACACAGATTTGAAACAAAGAGCTGATCAGCCCAGGCCAGCGAAAAGCCAGCCTGTACTACGGAAAATTTTGAGTGTGCTGTATCAGACTTTAGCCTCACCCTGACCAAAACATTCCACGTCCATATCAGGCAGATAATAATGAAACTTCCTATAAAAGTTCACAGACAGCAATGCCTTGGAAAATACAGTGATGTGAATCCTACGAGTGTAAAAATAGGTAGAGCACTGACAGGTATTCACTTGGTTTACCTTGTAAAATTCAGTGTTGCATTGATTCTACTAAAATTGGAACTTGTCTCAAACCTGAAGTCTGGATCACAAAACTTGCCTCCTTGGTGAGCGTGAAGGAATTCTTTGCAAATGGTAATTAACTTGTGGCTTACCACAAAGTGCCTTATTTTCCCTTTTTCTGATAAAAGTACATTTTTTAAACTGCTGTAAACTGAATTGAATAGAAACTTTTCTACCAGATACAGGGTGCTGAACATTGAACACGCTACTTGATGGCCATCTCTCTTGGGTTTAAGCCTTTGCTTTGTGTGTTTTTAAGATTTTGTGTTGCTTAGAATAGCCTGCAGTTGAATCAGCAGGCATTTATAATATATCCACAGTCCTCGACCAAATTAATCCCAAAAGACACAGAAACAGGTTGTCAAGGGGGATTCTTCATGTACCGTTTCAGTCAGTCCTTCTTTTCTCTGTGCTTTTGTTTTTCAGTTTTTAGTGTAAAAATATTACATTTGTGATCTCTCTTGTTTGTATGCTGGTGATTTCATTTCCCAGATTTGTTCGGTTCCCCTTGAGCTATTGGATCCAAAATGCACAAAAGAAAAATAAAAATATTTGAGTCTAGTGGGGTAGGGTCAGCTTTGGGCTTGCAGTATTAATGAATGGGGAAAGGATAATCTCTGACAATGTGTCTTCCTGCACATTCTGCGATGGCATATATTAATTTTTAATCTATTAATTTTCTAAATTATTCATGTCAGAGAAATAGAATAAAGAGAGGAAAAGCAATGGCAGTCAGTACCTAAAAACTGAGTTCCTGCGCAGCTAATGGTTTCTTTCCCTCTTGGTATGCTCTATTTCTCCTTCTCTCCACCCCGGTACTCTTGCAGGCACAGCTGTGAATGGGCATAGGTTACCTGGCAGCAGCAGAGGTGCCCATACCTGATGCTCTTGAGGCTGAGCTTTGCAGACATCCCAGTACTGGTGTCAATGCCAACTTTGGGAGCCTCCACCCCATCTTCAGCCACTCTTTCCCTCCCTGCAGGGCTCCTTCCTCTCAGCTGTGCTTGCAGAACTGCTTGTGGGTCCATGCTGTAAAGTCATCTTCTGTAAAGGCATCTCTTCTGTTTAAAAGAAAGAAGAAAATGTGTATTTTTGGGGTTCCTAGGCCTAGAAGCAGACAGTTCACAAACAGTTGTGTTGATACAGATGAAGAGAGGGTTTGCTGTGGTGTGAGGGTGGAAGATGGGGTAGGGCCGCCTCGTGCCAGTATTGCTACCGAAGCCCCTGCATTGCTACGCCATAGCCCAAGTCCATTCCTGCATGAGAGGTGTAAAGCACCCAGAATCAGGGGGGAAACAGCCTTCGAGATGTGCGGCTTTCCTGAATATTTCTTGGTAGGTGTCTTATGGCTTCGATGCCTCCACAGTGTAAATGGGTGTGGTGACCATGCGCTGACTCGTTGTGTATACATATGTGCAAAGAGTGGACTGAGGATTTTGGGTGTCAGCTCAGGAAAAGAACCAAAATTCAGCTAAAAGTACTCCCAGAATGGATGCAGCGCATGGGCAGAGCTGTGATTTTGTAAATCAGATCAAGATATATTTTGACAACACCTTGTCTTAATAGTGTCAGTAGTGCACATGTGTGCAGATAACACTGTACAGACCTGGCCTCTGGCTTCTTCAGCCTCTGCTCTATCTGTCAGATGGGAGTTGATTTTACCTCAAGATGCTGTACAGATCAAAAGCAGCTAGTTAAATATGCCTACGGATTTTCAGACCTGCAACTGTATCTCTCTGTGTATTGGGGCGACACACAGCACGACTGATGCTGATCTTGATTGTGCCTTTTTTGCATTACCGACAAACAAATGATGAAAAAGCCACGACTGGCATCCTCTAAGGTATTGCTGTCTGTGTGCCATCTCCCCGCTTGATTTCTTCAGATCGGTAAGACTGTAAGAGCAATCCTCTGCAGGAGCTTTTGTTTTAAATTAAAGATGCTACAAGACTGTCATGAGGCATCATGAAAAATTTGATGCTTTCACCCTGAAAGTGCACAGTGCAACAGCTACATGCGTTGCTGATGTTTGTGTAGGCACTGTGTAAGGTCCTCGAGGGCAAGCAGGGAGGCACTGCTTTGTTCTGTCACCTGTGCTGAATAAAGAATGTTATCAGTGCACCGATAAATCCTGCCACAGAGTTTTGTTACATTTGGAAGGAAAATAACATGATGTGTTACAAAGCCCAGTAGGTGATAAGAAAAGTAAAAGGTTTGCTTTGCTTTGTTTTAAGTAGGAGTTGTTTTGTGTGTAGGCATCTGCACAAGGGGATACAGCACCGATGAAGACAGCCAGGTGTGGAGACAGATAGCTGTGTTTAAAGACCCGAATTCCAGCACCTTGCTCTGTGCTTATTTCTTGAGCCATCTTCAGCATAAGTCTCCAGGTAAAACACTGTCTAACAAACAGTGCCCCTGCTGGAAAACTCGAGGCCAGTTTTCTTCATTGCCCAGGTGCCCAGCTGTCAAAGCAGTGTGCAATTCAGCTAGCATCTCTAGGGGTGAAACTTAAAGGAAACCTGGCCTTATGTTGCCCTCCACAGCACCCACTCTTGGAAAGATGGATGGTGCTCTGCAACACCCTCTTCCCGAGCTGCCTCTGAGTCTTCCTGCGTGCAGCCATGAAGCTGTGAGCAAACCGTGTGACAAGACTGATCATATCCTCATGCACCTTCTGGCGGTTGGCCTATACAGAACCACTCGGGCACAAGGCAGAAGGTGTATCCTGGTGTACGGCCTGGCTGGAGCCCGGTGTCCTCCTTGCCCTACCAAAAAAAGTAAGTATAGGATTGCTGCTTTGGAAAAGATGTCTGCGACAGCCAGCACTGCGCAGAGATTGCTGCTGAGGGTAACGGGGTTTTGGATCAATTCATGCCACAGGAAACGGGAAGATCTGAGGAGAGCCCAGCACCAGTCTAGGGAGGAGAATGGCCCCAGGAGTGAAGTAAGGGTGTGAGAGGCAGCTCTGCCACAGATATAAGGTGCTCCACACAGCACCTAAGCCTGGCCCTATGGATAGCCCTGGGAGGGGTGAATGTCCCAGCTGGCACATCTGCAGGGTTTATCCCTTCTTCTGACACAGCCAGACCAATACCCGCATGGAGACCCCCAACAGCTGGGGCCAAGCCTCTGCCTTGGCTTGGTGGCCTCCTTGTCAGGATCAAGATGGCTTCTGACTGTCTTGAGAAGTTCAGGTACACTGGACAGAGTAAATGACATCCTGGTTGTTGCTGAGGAGGCCCAGAAGAGTTACATTTGGAGAAGATCTCCTGAAAGTCACATATTTAAACAATGAGCCACACCTGGACTGTTGAGAAAGACCCCAGGGAGCAGCAACCCAGGCAATCCTGAGGACACTTGGCAGCAACTTTACTGCCAGAACTTAGCTCTGCACCACCTTGTGCAAGACCATGAATGCGTAGCCACAGTTGCCCCCCACACCCCCTCAGTGCATCAGAGAGGGGTCATACCGGCTGGTCGCACCACTGCGAGCCTGATGGCTCTGCCTAGGTAGCCCTGCCTGTGGGACATTGGCCTCAGAGCCGGGGCAAGTGAGCTGGCAGTGGTTCGCCAGGTTGGTAAAGGACAACATGAGAAATGAGAACAGGACCCAAGGGAAGACCATCGGGCTATTTTCTGGATTTTACACCCCTTTATTTTTCTTTTGGTAGGGTAAACTTTCCTGCCTCTGTTCTTTTATAGGTGACGGTAACAGATCCACAATACCAAGAAGATGGATGGATAGCTCATAATCTGGATTCGAGACCTGACGTGGTAAAGTCAGAAAGGGCTAGTGGCTGTAATGTTTTGTTTATCACACTTCTGCAAACCCCAAGTACGTGCTAAAAGGGCAGACTATATTTTTTTTCTTATTTTTAAGGCTTTGGCCACATTACAGTTTTATGCTTTCTGTGTTTCTGCACTAACTTATTCCAGCCATAAGCCAGTGACGGTTTGGGCACTTTTAATCAGAGGGGATTCCAGATGGCTGTCGTAATAGAGAGTGACCAGCCTTTCAGTGTGTGGTCTGTGCTTAATCTGAGCTGGTCCAAATAAAAAAGCGATATGGAAATACCTCTGTATCTGTGGATTCTCCAGTGAGAAAGTCTGGAACTTTTGTAAAAGTTTCATTTTATTTTTAGTTATTAATGGCACAAAGCTTTTAAATGTGGACCATTTTTCAGGTTTACCCCTTGCCAGTAGCCTCTCTGCAGGAAACCGTTAGAATTTTCTTGCATTTGAGAACAGCAGTTTTGGCATTTGACAATTGCAAAATATTTTTGCACTCTACAACATCTGCTTGTTATTTTGATTTAGGGTCTTGGGCAAACTCTTATTTCTCACATTGTCTTCCATCTCATCTGCATGAAAAGCAATTGAGGTTCATGATAGGTTCCCTGAACTTAACAGCATGGTAGAAGTAGCTTCTAGAGATTTTCAGAATTCCTGGTACAGGGCAGACCAGTCTGCCTGTAGCCCTCTGCGTTTGATCAAAACATGGATGGTGTTATTACCCTCCTTTTCTAAAAGGTGCCTTTTTGCACACCCATATCCATCTACTTTAGCACCATGATGAGTGGGAAGCTGTGAGCTGCAGGGGTTTAAACACCTGACATGTCTGGAGTTCCAGGGGTTGGGTGTAAGAAGTGCAGGCACCTCAAGTATGGGACAAGCGGCAGAGTGACTCTTTGGGTCAGGTTGTTTGGTCAACCATACCCCTGGTCTGATAGCAGCTAAGGTATCCTAAGGGCTTGCACCATGGTGGTGGCCTTCAGGAAGGACCTCACCAAACCTTGTGGGCACTGCCTCAACCTCCTGGGGCCTCTGCTGTGAGCATAATGGAAGATAACGATGCTTCTGTACCTTACGGAGGTATTGCATTTGTGTTTGTAAGGTTTTCTGCAATGGAAGATAATTATCTAAGCAAGGGAAACCAAGTACCTAATGTAAGTAGACGAATTTTCTCATTTGCTTTGCCTCATGTCTGGCTGGAGTAACTCCAATCACCAGTCGCAATTCCCCCTCTCCTTAAAAAATCAATACTCCACTAAATCATTGTCTTTTTTAACTCCAGACATGAGCATTTTATTGCACAAGGACATCTACCTCAAATCCAGGCATTCTTTCGCCCTGAATGCCCATGAATTTTAGGGGCCAACATCTGATAATGTTGAGAATAGCATAAATGAGTCACATTAGGTATTTTGGTTTACAGGTTCTTAAAAACACTGATAAGCTCGAAAGAAATATTCTGTCAAATGCAGCACAGAGCGTACACTGATACGGCATAAACACACCATCTACTCTCCCTGGAAATATGACATGACAATTTACTGGTCTAGCATAAGGTCTTTTCACATAACCAGTCAGCCCACACCATATGGGAGTCACCTGCCTGTATCTTAATTACATTTTATAGTCTGGCACCAGAGCCACCCTCACCGTGCGTCAGTAAGCAGCCCATTTTCTAGTGCTGTCAGACCTATAGAAAGGAGAAGAAAATAATTGTTAATGTTCTGGCAGAAAGGCTAGGAGAGTGATGGGGACTTGCGGGTTTATTGCTGGTAGGTTTCCAGCCCTCAGGGTGGATGTAGCTAGGTACACTCCCAGGTACGCTGCCTCCAGATGGGGCAGGGTGGGTGACCAGGGCATCAGTGTGAGCGCCAGAAATGCATCAGGACTTGTGAGCTTGAGCTGGGTTATCATCTGCCCGTGTGGCCACCACAGATGCTCAACGCAGAGCGATCTGAAAATCACTGTAGGACTGCCATGACTAAAGGTTTGAACTTAGCAGCACTAACCACTGCCAGCGTTGGTCCAGCAGCCCGCTTAGAGGCTGAATGAAGTGTCCTTCCTGTAAGCTACGTGACATGTCAGGACAATGGCTTGTTTGCATTTTGATCCACTCTTTTATGTGAAGATGACAAGTTTATTGAGTCAAACTGTGAAGCTTTTGTTCGGAGTGGTGGTGTCTCTACTTGACTTGAGGGGAGCTTTGCCAGAATAATTCCTGAATGAAAAAGGAGGCAGGGCTTCAGGTTTTGATGGAGGGTTTTAACTGACGTTTTAAGTTGAAACACATTTGTGAGAGGACTCTGACCGAAAGGAAGTTTTTGTGGCAAATGTAGCAATTTGGGATTCAAAAGAAGTTGGAGAATTATTGCCATGTGTGCTGAATCTTATTCCATGCAGGAATCCTTCAGATAGACTTTAACTAGTAGAGTGGGTGAGATTAATAATGATTTGAATAATTTATATCACTGACATTTTTGTGGGGGTTTTGCACTTCCTACAGATGTCTCAGTTGGACTTTTAGCCACGACATCTAACAATTTTGAATACATGATTACAAATGCTTAACTTACAACAAGTATGTAATGCTTTTTCATGCTATTCACCCATTAGTAGACATCCAGAATAATAAAAGCTGATCAGGGCATAAGGTCTCCTTTCATAAGATCTCCTGTGCAAATATCTTATGAAAACAAAGGCATAATGAAGGTACTATTATTTTCTCTTCACATCACTTGCATATGCCACAGAGATGGAAAGGAGGAAAATTTTACCAAATAAGGAGAAAAGGAAAGCTTTTAAGTGGGTCCCGAGTGGGTTTCTTTCCCAAATGGAGCTTATTTGTCACTTCATTAACACAGAAGAAGAGAGCGAAGGTGGGATCTCAGGGCAACCCTGCCTGGAGGCACACCTCAGATTAGAACGCCACATTACAGCTTTGTGGCTATGTCTACCAGTGGCAGGGGTGGAAGCCGTGGCACCTGTGAAGACTTGGCCTGGAGAGGTGAGGAGAAGGCCTGAGGCAGCTGCTGACGCTGAGCAGTGCCCACCAGTAACCCACCTGACAGCACCACATCAGTGCTCCAGGTCTCTCGCTCTTGCTCGGGGCCTCCTGCTCACAGAGACTGTGTTCTCACAGGCATGTTGTGTTCACGTCTTACTGCCCACCGGATCTTTGAAAGAGGGATGGGTTTTTTTCTGTTACAGGGGTGTTAGTGTCTCACCGTGTTATGCCATGGTTCTCTTTTAGTGCTTAGAAATCCAGCTGCAATGTGAGTAAATCTTCCTGCTGCTGTTGCTGAGAGTGTTAGCAGTGAACCTGGAGTCAAAAAGGTAAAGGTGAGATGTGGGCTGCGTAAGAGATATTTCAGGCATCAGAAAAGGCCTAGGTGTATGAAGCCTCCTGCATCCCTGCAAGAGAGCCCTTGTCCCTTGCCGTCCTCCCCATGTCTTTGAGGGGAGGGGGACTGGGTAAGACCACATGGAAAAGCTGAGTGAAAATGAGAAAACGTCATTAAAATTGTTCAGTGGACCTCAGTAAAAATGTACTGAGCAGTCCTGGCTGAGAGAGACATTTTTCACACTGTAATGGCCACATGGCTCCCTAAGTGGAAGAAGGAAGGTCATTTGCTTCACAGAAGAAAAAAAAAAGTCTATGAGATCATTTATAACATTACTCACAACCATTATCTATCCCAAATAATTCTTATGCCTTGTCTGTGATATTGGCTGCCTCGCAGTGCTCTGAGTCTCTCTTAACATAAAACCCTTTCTTATTCCTTAATGGCATACCAGCTGAAATATTTAAAGCATTTGCAGACAAATTATCTAATTGTATCCGAGATGCAGGAAGGCCCCGGGGAATGCGAACTGCTGCCACAGTCACATTTACCTGCCCTGGGGGAGGCTGTTGTTTCAGTAAAAACCCTGTCAAATACAGGTTGGTTAATAAGAAAATGCTTTTCCATAAAACAGAGCGTATTTAGACTCACGTCCCGCACTGACACACTCTTTGGAGTGGTAAAAGCTTCCTGAGCTCTCCCACCGCCCGCTGGCCCGCTGCGCCCTGCTGGCAGTGCCCAGCCCACCTCCAACCACCCCCGGGGTCCTCCTTTGCCTGAAGAGGGGGGGGGGTAGGGGCATGGACCGGGTTGTCCCCCAAGGAGCTTCCATGCTCAAAGCTGGCCCTGAGTGCGTGATTACATACAGGTGCAGAAGAAGGACCCACACGCTTGTTCAGGGTCAGGCAATGGAAGAAGACCAGATCCTTGTTGCCCCTGAGCTGTGCAGTTTCTTGCTGGGTTTGTACTCGTCCCCACGGGAGACTAGCCTCAACCCTCATGTGTGTGAGAATGGCTTTTCATGTGTGACCCCAGTGGATACCCCTGGCCTCCAGCCCACCGTGATGGCTGATCTACAGAACATTTTGAATAGTTTCTTGCCTGTGCACAGTTTTTAGTGGTTGGGCTAGCAGTTAAGGAGTGATGCCCGGTCCACCGCATGAGGGGCAGGTAAGGACTGGTCATGATCTCCTGAATATTTTTTTCCTCACTCACTGCCTTTATTTGCCTGTAAGTCTTGCCCTGCACTTTCCAAAAAACATTTGTTTTGACTCTGAGTCCAGGCTGCAGAGCTGGATTGATGCATTGCAGGGACCTGGGGGAGTATCTGCATTCCCCGCCCCCCCCCAAATCATCACATTTTCTTCAAGAATCTGGCGCAGTTGCTTCCTCTGACTGGGGCTAGTGAGTGGGTCTTATTTACCATTTGCTGGGAACATGAGAAATGGCGATGTGCCTGTGTGAGGTAGGGCATCCAAAAAGAAAAATGCTTTTTGGTGTGTCCCAGTGCTGAAGAAATCACAGCTATTGCTCAGGATCTCTGCAAGCAAACCGTGAACCCTGTTTGTTCCCTAGCATGTTCAAAATAACCACCACACTGGTAAGACATTATTTGAATAGCAGACAACTGTGGAAATGTTTGGCAAGAAAATGTGTGGGAGATAACAAAGCAATTGCAAACTTTGGCTGCCACGAAGCAGAGTGTTTGAAAATCCTGCCCAGAAAGTCCTGAAGGGAAAATGTTACTTGTGGTGCCCCAGATTATTTCATATGAGACATTAATATTTTAGCTGGTAATGACTGTTGCTTTTCCCGTGCTACTGACAGTGCCCTAAACTGATACAAGGGCAAAAATAAATTGTTTTGCCCAGCTCTTATAACTGCAAACCAGCATTCCCTGTTGCCCAGAGTAAAAGTGGTTGAATGACCTACTCTAAGAAACATGACTCCAACTATTTAGTGGCAGCCATCTCAGATCACAGCAGTGCAGCCTCAATTAAAAAAAAGAAATAAGTTGAGAGGTGGGTGGAGAGCAGCTGAGAACACCGTGAATGAACATGGGTTTGTCCTAAACCTGGGTTAAGACTCACAGCCAAAGAATAAAGGAACTGGGGGTGGGGGGTGGAACATGTTGTTCTCGTTATCTGCCAGTGGTTGCACATCTGCAACTAAAAGTCAACAAAAGGGCATTTTTTGTACAATTGCACATTGTGTAATAAGATAAGAATAAAACTAATTCACATTTATCTAGAATGTCTCAGAATGGTTGTAGTCCCTGTAGACATAGCTGACTTTATAAAATGTGAAAGTCTGAGTCACACCAGCAGATTGTACATGGCAAAGGAAACTAATCTGATGTAATAGAAATGTTTACAAGCCCCATAACCCTTCTCCCTCCACCCTCCCCTGCTTTAAAAAGCCACAGAAGGCCATGGATCAAAGCGATGCAGTGGCAGCATACTCAACACTGAAACAATAACAGCCCTGACTTCCTCAGACGTCAATAGTACAAGTTACCAGAGGATTTTTGCATTCACTGAAGAATGAGGTAATATAATCATATGCATCAAAGGCTGGAAATGGAGCTATAATACCACCAACTCTTATCACTAAAATATTGCTAAACACGATTAAACACGGTTCAGTCAAGCTGACTACCCAGTGGGATCAAAAAGGCAGCAAACAGTTCAGAAATGTGTACTCAGTTAATGCTTACCAGATGCAATCAATTTAGACTAATAGTGAGCTCCAGTCCTTAATTTATATCTTTATGAAATGAGTACTCCTTTTATGTCTAATAGGTCTAATAGGTTTCCTGCCTCTATTTTTTTCTTTCTTTTCCAAGGAACACACCACCTTTGTTTTCTTGAACTCTTCGTCACTCCTTAAGCAAGCCGGAGGTTCCTTCCAGAAAGCAAATTTGCTGTTGCTTCCTGAGCAGATCTCAGGTTTGGTAAGGGTAAATGTGATGACACAACACATTTAAGGTTTTGTAAGACATGTGAAGTCACTGCGCAAGACACTGAAAATAAATGAGAAGTGCAAAGTCAAAAAAGCCCATACTGAACAGATTAAATGTTGCCTGTAAAAGAGAATTTGTCACCCTGGGGGATGGATCCTTGCAGGGTTCCATGTGTTTCCTTTCTGGTCCTAGTGGAAGATCTGGAAATAACAAAAAACTGGTGAAGAAGCATTAGGATAGGTCAGCTAGAAAAATTGATCTGGATTACTTGTTAAAAGAAGGTCAGTTAAACAATATACATTTTGACAGCCAGATGAAAGACCATGAAGCTAGGGATAGATAAAGGCAGCTTACCTACAGGAATGGGAGCTTTATTCTAGAACGTGGTGGTTTAGCAAAGGATTTAGGTGAATAGGCTGGTGACCAAGCCTATGGGAGCTCTCAGGATAATTCATAGCATGGAGGCTGATTTGAATCTCAAAGAAGAGCAGCAATATATTTAGCTGCCCTACTAACACGCTGGAGAAAGCCCAGACAAAAGCAACAAGAGTGATCAGAAGTCTAGTAAATGTGAACTTGGGGGAAAAATTGAAAGATGAGACTGTCTAGTCCAGAAAACAGAAGATGGCAACAGCCTTCAAATATGTAAAAGGTAGCTGCAACGGAGAGTGTAATAAAGTGTTGTTCATATCTGCTGGCAGTAGCACACCAAGTAACATGCTTAAATTGCAGCAAGGAAGATTTATGTTAGCCATCAGAAACAGTTTCTGATGATAAGGACCACTGACCACTAGAACATATTGCAGATTACCATAGGATTAGGAACTGATTAGGCTGGTGGCTTCCAACCTTTATTTTGCACCAAACCTCAACTAAGAGAACTGGCAGGGTTTTGCCTCCCATTGTTACGCTGCAAAATTGTTTTGTCTCAAAACAAAAAGCCTTACAGGCTTTTGAATACTGGGAATAATGATGGCGATGAAGATGACACACAGAAAAGACATCACACAGGGAATGCACCAGCTCTATTAAAAAGAAATGAAAAGTCAGCTTGGGAGTTAGCCACCTCTTGTAATGGTCTTTAAGAGTGGGAGGGTGCTGGAAGACTGGCTGGGACGTGACTGGGGTGTGCAGGAGCTCATATGGTAGTGGAGGCTGGGAGGCTGTGCAAGAGGAGTCATTGCAGAAAACTGCGATGAATCAGTTTTCAAGCAAGCAAGAAATAACGGGGTTTTGGGATGAGTGGAGATGAAGGGGAACTAAGGACTCCTGTGGGTGGTCATGGGATTACTGGCATGACACAGGGCTGGGAGCAGAGAGGACTGATGTGAGGGGCATGAGATGATAGTAAGGCAGAGGGCACAGCTGGAGGCATTTGCTGCTGGGTTGCAGCAGCTTTTCCTTCTCCCTTCTGCCACAGCTACGGTGACCCCACAGTGTACACCTCGCTGGTGGGACTCCCAACAGAAGTGGCCATGCACCTCTGAGGGAGGCTCAGACCCAGTCTCAAGGTGACAGTACTCAAGCAGGCCTTTTTATGATTGCAAATACCTACTGAGCAGCCTTTGCCAGATATATTGCCCTTGCCAAGCCAAAAGTGATGCAGAGTGCTGACAGAGGGGGTTGTCTTTCTGTTTTCTGTGCTGTTTAAACTGTACCTGTCTAAAGCCTAAAAGTTGCGCACTGACGTAAATATGCATGTGAAAATGGGGAGGTCCTGCTCTGCTGCCCATTGAGGGGCTGTGCAGATAGTGCCCTCAGTCATTCTTTTCCCAAAAGCCTGGGGACATGTCCTCACTCCTACAGCCCCAACCGAAATCCCTTATTGCTCATGTTTGGGAACTAGAGTCACGATCTCAAATGTTGTCGCAGTAGCTGGGTAGAGAAATGCCAGGCCTCCCACTATGTATGTGTGGGTAGCACCTTTGATTAGCTCAGAATACTTTCTAATAGGAGTTAACCTTTGTGACATCCTTGGGAGACTGGCCCACTGTGATTAATCTTAACATCGCTATCTTACAAATAGGAAAATCATTACCAAAACTTGTTCGACATCATCCTCTAAATCATTGCTTAAGCCTGGAAAAGAGTATGCTATTTCTTTTTCTTTCTTTGCTCACTCCCCCCACGCCCTCCACGAGCTGCTCTAGCAATTAAAATGCATTAGTAGACAAAGGGAAGAAGTTAATTGTTAATTTGGAAATGCGACTCCGTAACTGTATCTGTATGTTAAAGGTGGCCTTACTGGTATCATAAGCCCTGACGGGTCTGGATGCATCTCTACATCCTCTCAGTTCCTGGTCCAGCGAGAACTTGAAATGTGTCTGGCTGAAGTCACAAGGCTCCAGTGCTTCCCCAGTGCTGTATATTCTGTAATTCCTCTTGGAGGGAGTCCCAGCCCATGCTCAGCACCCTGGGATTAAGAAATGCTCAGAAGTGTAAAAACACAAATCACAAAACAAGCTCAGTGAAGTTTGAAGAGCAGTTTTTGAACACCCCGATGTGGACGGTAAACCACAACAACAGTAACAGGAAAAGCAGCACCACAAACGAAAACGCAGTACTCCATTTGAAACTGAATTCATTTAATAAACTAGAAGAAATTCTCAGCAATGAAAGACTCCAGCACCACCACCCTGACCACATAAGATACATAAGAATTAACAGACTTGTGGGCACACCTCAAGCAAGCTTAAAACAGCATCCTCCTCCAAAACAGTCTCCACACTAGCAAGGTGATCTCACTGTCTGGTAGAAATAACACTCATCAGCCAACTGTAATCAATCAGTTTCACAGGAGTGCTTGCTATATATAAAAACGGAGGTTGGTAAAATGTACAGGACGTTTGTGCCAGACCACTGTCTTCTGACCTCGATGAACAAACTGAAGATAGTTCTCACAGAAAACAGTTTTAGGTTACAGATGAGGTAATAACTTGGGAACTTCATCAAAGGACAAATCATAGTTCAGCAAATCCTCCAGAAAACGTCTGCAGTGACGCTTTAGATTTGGTAGCAAAATCCCTCTTGGGGTCTGCTTTTGCAGAGGGGTCCAGGAAATGAGTTTTATTCTTGCTGGTGCCCTGGAGTAACAGCTTTGGAAGGTGAACGATCTGTGTTGGAGAGGCAGGTCATAAAGGGGATGAAGGTCTACTTGCTGCAGTAGGTAGCAGGCAACCATGAACCCCTTTCTGATGCTTGGGCACAGGACTAATTGATTGAGCAGGGGAAACATCTAACTTCTCTGATAACGAGCAAGACTACATGTAGACACACAAGTGTCATATCAGCAAATGGTAAATTACAACATTACTTACTCACTGTGTGAGAACTAATTTTTCCGTGATTTGTGTCAAGCCAGTTGATGGGCGGAATTGGAAAGTCAATTAAAAGTACACAATTCAGATCTCTTACGGTCATTTGCTATTAATAAAAGAAACCCAACTGTTTCAAATGTGCTAGGTGTTTTGTGGGGAAGGTTGAATAGATGAGGCATCAAAACAAGTTTTGTACTTACATCTAACGGACGTACTAAATAAAGGAAGTAGTAACTGTAGTTTATGAACGGACAGGCTGTTTCTGGTCACTGTGAACTATATATTCAAAGACATATAAGTGCTTAAAGATACAGATGAGCACTCTGGTGTTTCTCAAAGCATCTCACTGGAAATCAGTGACAGTTGTGTGAAGTGGGAACGCTACCTGCTTGAGTTGCAGTTTGGAAAATCTCACCCACATCCTTCATGTTTCTAAAATGAGTGTGTCTTGACCTTGCCCACCTGTTTCTAATCACAGGCTGGAAGAGGAAATGAGCTTTGCTGCTTCTTCCACTCCCCAGTGATTTCTTAACTGTGAATGAACAAGTCCAAATGAAGAAAGTGCTCTTTTCACACCCATTAGCTAAACTGAAACCAAAAGTCACTGCATGACTTTTCTGCATAACAGAAAGCAAAAGTCTCTGCATTTAAAAAGGGTAAATACTGAACAGAAAAAATATTGATAATGCGATGCATGATGTTCCATACCAATCTTAAGAGTTAAGATGGTTTCCTCTTTTTTCCTGTGACTTTGAAGCTTGTCTTGAAAGTCAGTGTTTTTAAACTGGCAAATCAAGGGCAGAAATTGCTGGAGCTGAAAGAAAGGTTTGTCTGAAGTCTCTTCCTTCTCTGTGTGACCTCTTCTGCTGGGCAACACAGATGCTCTCCACCCAAGAAAAGGGCATCATGGCACTAGGCCTTCTCCCAGTGTATAAGATGTAGTGGAGAGTGCAGATGGAAAGGATAAAAAGGATGACCGATGAAGAAAGGGAAGGGTTTGTGAGGTGCTGGGAAGCTGGGTGTGTTGTCCGAGGCCATACAAGAAATTTGTGGCGGGCAGGTGAGCCAGCCACTGGCACTAGTGGAGGGTGTGTGCTGTTTTCAGTGCCTCTTCCTTGAGAAGCTGCCAAGGCAATGATATGTGGATTATCAACTGTCATCCATGTCCCTTCACAGTGACATTATCATTCATCAGCTGCTGGTAGAGTACATCCACAAGCGACTCGGCACAGAAAAAAATGATCTTTTGTGCTAAATGACATTCTGCTGTATTTTGCACAAAGCAGGAGGTATGAGGACATCTAGCAAAAAGTGAAGTAACTGGAAGTCACCTAGTAATACCATCAGGTTACATTTGATACTTAGCCAAACCCATCCCTCTCAGATCCTCAGATTATGGACTAATTCAGCTCTACCCAGGCACACACAAGCTGCCAGCCTGTGTCAGCATTTGCAAGATTGGTGCTGAACATGGTAAGCAACTCTAGTCTTCACGGTGGAGGTAATTTGGCAGAAGAGACAGTAAATTATCTCATAGTAGCCAATTAGGAAGGATTCTCTGTTTTGACAGCAGCTCTGCTACCAAGAGGGAACACTATGAATCTTGATGCAAGCGCAGACTACAAGTTAATAGCCCTATAGGAGTTCTACCATGTTCAGAATGCTTGTTAGCATAACTAGTCTTGGGCAGTTGTTATCATTAAGCGGGGAAGGAAAGGCAGAGAGTTACCTGCCTTTGCTAAGACCACTGAGGTAGGTAGTGTTCCAACCAAATTCCTGTAACTTGTTTGCAGAGATCCACTGGGTCTTTTTGTATTGTCCTCACACATACTCCACAGCATCATACTCCAGCACCCCCCACCCACCCCCTGCCAAGGCTGGGGAGTGGGTGGATGCCACAGGTGAACTTTGCAAATTAGTGAACATCAGGGATTATTTAAATTCTACCAGGTTTGGGAAGGGGAAACAGGGAATGAAAGAAAACCACTATATGCTTTCACCAGAGGAGTAGGGCAGTGCCTACGAATGGAAAATGGTGGGTTTTCTTTTGCAACATTCATAAATCTGGACTCCCTTCCCTTACTCCCCACACCCTCCTGGGAGCTTCTGCTGAATTGTAGCTCCCTTGACATGGCCCTCAGAGCGGTGTGTGGCTTTCAGCCACAGTATTTCTAGCTCTCTTTGGGATACAAACTTTGGGTTTCATTCAAGAAAGCACTTAGGCATGTGTAATTCCTTAAATTTCAATGTGACTATTCATGAGCATAGAGTTAGCACATATTTAATTGCCTTCCTGAATACGGGCCAAAATAGACAGGATCCCAGGAGTGCACGGGAAAGAAACTTAGTTTTCATTGCTTTAATAGAGATAGCTGCTCCACTTATAAGCATTTGCAAATGGTTTGGGAAGGTTTGGGAATTCTTGCTAGCACATCTCTAGAGAGTAAAGCAGGCAACCAACCCTACTGCAAATGAGATGAGGAAGGCTTGTGTCTGCACCAACCCAAGGCGGAGGACTCACATGAGAATTGATACTTTTTCTCATTTTTTTGTATGTCTGCCCAACGAGTCCTCAGCCCCAATGTTCTCCCCATTCATTTGTGAATTTATCAGTTTTTATTAATGTCCTTTGGGAAAGAGCTCTGGATCTAGAGTATTCAATCGTGCAGGTAAAAACAGAAAAGAAAACTTTTAAAGTGTCTCATTTTTAAGACTCGGCTTTCCATTTTAAAAATAACTGGAAGGTGATGAGGAGAAAACCACGCTTTTCATGTTAACTCTGACATGGTAACAAGTTAGAGGTACAACACCAGTAATGATGATACATTGCCTTAGCACTCAAATTGCCACCTAGATCCCACAGACCTCCACTGCGTTTAACTGAAATTGCTATTGAGTGTGAAAAAACACCAAAATCTTTAGTATTTACCACCAATTCTTGACCAAATACACTCTTTACTTTTCAACACCAGCTCTAAAACATAGTGTGGGTTGTCAGTGAGCAGCAGCAGTTTGCATTTGGCTTTTCAGTTGTAAATAGCGAGCATCTGGAACTGTGCTTTAAGTTCAAAACCGAAGCATTTTGCCCCAGATCTACATTCATTTATCCACATGTGAGTAATTATGGTGGATATCTCCACATCTGTGATAAGATTCATCTCACCTTAAAATAGACATCTCTTACACATCTTTTAATGGTAGCTTGGCCTGCAGCAGTCATGACCCATATACACACATGCCAAGCCAGCTGAACCATGCTGAAGATTAGCAGACTGACCGCTGCTTAGAGGGTTTTGGGTTGAGTCATGTGTGGGTGGGGGTAAGGCTTTCTCTTTCACAACCAGTGTTATTTTCACTGACTGCCTGGGCAAGATGGGGGAGGAAGGAGGCTAATCAAACAGCATGTGTGTCCTGCCTGTGGCAGCATCAGACATGACTGTTCAGCATGCTGGAGTTGAGGGGGGGTGTCTGGCCTCCGCAGTGGGCGAGAGGCTGTTGAAGCCTGGAGAGGGCACATGGATGGTGCCTTGGTAGCTTGAGGCCCCTGTGGTGTAGAATAGTCCTCTTTTTGTGGAGAGAGGCACAGCTGAGCCCTGAGATGGGGCTGGTACTTTCCTACAGCACTGCAGAGTGCTAGGGACTCTGGGGAATGGCTGGGATGTGATGGGGGCTTGGTGCAGTGCCTGTGTGCTGCCCCGTCCCACAGCTCCTTCTGCCCTCTCTGCAGCTGAGCTGCTCTTCTTGGCATAAATGCTCCTTCACCTAAAGGATCCCAGGCCATTCCCAATTTTGCAATGGGAAGAGCTGCTTTGGGCCGTAGGGTGAAAACAGATTAAGCCATGGTCCTTCCCTGACGTGTAGGAAATGGTGTCAGTGTGCACAGGAGCGTGTGTCTGATGATGCTACACAGCAAAGTACATTGCTGATATTGCAATACGCTTCTCCACCCAAGGCAGCACGTGAATGCCTCCCGGATTTAGGCGAGAGAATTGCTTTTGAAAGACATACGAGAGAACTCCAAAGTTAATTTCTGTTTTGGCTGTCCTCAGGAGGATAGCCTAGGAAAGGCAAAACACAAGGGCTTACTCACATTTACACACAAGTACTTTTGTATGTGGTATGTGAGGGTGCTGATCATGCTTGGAGACAGGGAACAGAAAGTTTGCCCAGGAAAAATGCAATTCTAAAGCAAAGCTGACCCGTACGAAGAAAACGCACTACAACCGAAAGGACTGTTTTCAAATTAGTGAACCTTGACGGTACACTTTGGTGTTTTTTAGTTTTTTGGTTGTTTTTTTTTTTAAATAATCTTATTTCTAAATATAAAGCCATGCTTACAGTGGCATCTAGTGGCTATTTTGTTTATGGAGCTCTCTTACCCAGCGGCTGTTGAGTGTAGGACTAGGAGAAATTTGTGACACCAGTTGTGTTTTTGTCCAAGACTGACTTTTTCAGAAGCATTTTTCTTGTGTATACCTTTTTTTTTCTCAGAATATTGTCTTAAAGATCAATGCTGAAGTCAGGGGAGTCCCAGACTTTAGGGTGAACGTTGGGTTAGAGCACCATAAAAAAAAATCCAGGTGAAGTTCTGGACTCAAATCTTCATTTTATTTCAGAATAGAAAATGAATTTGAGAAGGCAAAAATTTGGGGTGGTTCAGATTGACAAAAGCTGGAGGCAGCTCAGACCCAAGCTCTCATTTCATGTGAACTTTTAATGTTTCAGCAAATGGGAAAACCAAAGAGCAAGTGAGCTGAGTTCCAACCTTGCCTCGCTTTGTGCTGGCTGGCGCTCACCTGGTGGGACGGAGTCAGAGCATCTGCTGGGAGATGGGCCATGCCTTCTCCTGCTAGTGAGTGCCCTGAGGGGGACACTGACAGCCACGTTGCTGAGCCGCTAAGCGCTCCTCCTCTCAAGAAACTGAACTGGCAAAAGAGTGCTTTCCCACAAGACAGCAAGAAAAAAGAGGGAGGTCAGCACTGATGGCAGCTGCAAGGCCATGCCAGAGAAAGTGCAGCTCTGCGGCCTTGCCTCCTGCTCCTTTCCTTTGCCTGCAGCCACCTGACACGGAGGACAAACACCCTCATCGCTCCTCTTAGCCGCCTGCCCGCCTTGCCCCAGTGCAGGCTTCCCCTTCCTCTCCTCAGGCCTTCACCAGCGACCCCAGCTCTGCCTGCTCCCATCACCCCAGCGCTCCTCAGACCTCTAGCCTGTCAACACCCCCACACTGGCGGCCCCCGTGACATGCTGCAGCCCAGCTCCTCGCTGCTCACAGCTTCCAGCATCTCTTCACTTCCCTCTCGGCCGGCTCCCCAGCTGCATCTCTCCCCTTCCCACGCTGTGGACACCACCGATAGGAATTTTAGCTCGATACTGAGATTTTCTAGTGCAGACTCCTCTCTGTTTCATCTGCCATTGTGCTAGCTGGTGTCTCCACCTTCACTGAACCCTACACCAGGAGCTGCAGCTCATTTTCACCTACTTTGGCCCATGCCTATCTCTTCCTCTACCGGATTCCCTGCTGCCCCTTTCTGCAGAGCTCAGCAGGTTTTGCTAAGAAAAACAGAGCGCTCTGCTGTGACCTATCTCTTCCATTTGACCCACTCTTTCCTTTAGTCACCACCACAGCTTTGACTAACGATGTTATTCTGGGGATTACGGCCTCTCCTTCTGCGAAGTTCAGGTGTAACAGCCATGCTTCCGCTACAAAACTCAACAGGCCAAGGGAAAGGGCCTCAGTGGTGGCGCGTCATTGTCCACACAGTTAATTAGCAAGGCTGTGGCACACTAACGCTCTCTCATCAGTGCTGAGACATAGTCCAGGACTGCTCCCAAGGGGCTGCAGCAGCTGGACGGGGTTACCTGCATGGTGTGAGCGGGTGGGTGTCAGCCCTAAAAACCAGTCTCAGACCCATTTTATCTACCAAGGTAGCTGCAATCAGCATGATCAAAACTGTTATGACGAATGACTTATTGGCCAGAAGATGACACCAGTCCTCACTGAATAGCACTCCGGTCCTTCCTTCTCAGCAAGCAAGGGCTGTACTGGTGGGGCTGTGCACCTCCTGTGAGACCTGCCCTTCCCTGCAGTGCCTGTCGGGAAGGTGTGACAGATGTGAGGAAGCACTCAGATAAATTAATGGCAGAAAGACCCACCAAGGAGCTTCAGACCCTTCATGCTTTCTTCAAAGACACCCCAAGCTCCAGGTGACTGAGGTGAGAGGAGCAATTGGGCGAGGAGGATCACCTCATACCTGCTCTGCTTCTGACATGGTTCCCTAAGCATCCCCCACCGGCTGCACTCAGGGACGGGCTGGATGTGTCCTGGGTGGCTGTTCCTCTTTGCTTGCCTTGTATGCAGTAACAAAAGCAAGTTCAAGGGCCAGAGCTCTAAGGATGGCCTTTTCTTCAGTGTGAGGACAGACTGATTTACATACTGAATTGCTGTGTTGAAACAATTCAGGCAACAACATGGGGGAAGACCTAGAGAACTCATGCGCTACAAAAACCCAAGGGACTTTTTTCTTATGTGCGCATACCTTATACTGTAATGTATGAAATATTGTAGCTAGTAAGTCCCATTTACCTGTGATGTTAATACATCCACATCCTGTACCACTTTATCTTTTGACATTTTAAAGCTGCCTTTTTTTTTTTTTAATGGAAGCAATAATTTTCTTGAGTATATTATCATGAATTTAAACACCTAAAAGCTCAGCTATAGTCTAATTGTGACATTGATATTGGTAATACGAAATCTGCTTTTGCAATGCAAATGTCTGTCTATTAGCAGATTCTTGTAAATTTGATTTTGAGTTTGGAGCAGCAGCTGTTTACTCAGTTCGCAGGTTTCTTGCGGTTTGTGGCTTCTTGTGGTTTAAACATCTGCAGGGTGTAGACACTGAGAGCACTGGATTGTTTATGGTGATCTTTGAAGCAGCATTGCAGATTTGTTATGAATTTTTGCCAGGCCAGCAGAAACATATTAGACTTTCCTTATGCAAAGTCCCACGTGCGGAGTAACCTCGCTAATCCAGTGCTTTGGGACCATGCCACCATGCAGGTCAGTGAGAGTTTATATTGCTACCACGTGGCAGTTGATCACACCCTTTCTTCAGATCTATTATTTGGAGGATTGTCTTTTCCCTGAAATAGACCATTCAGGCGCAGAGCAAAAAAAACCCCAAACCAAGCTATTTTAAAGTGCTTACATCAAAAGCCCATGTAAAGAGGGCTGGCCAAGGCAGAAGGTTAGTGGTCATCTCAGTGACTCATGAATTAGCTCTGTAAAGGTGACACTGCACCGGGAGAGCATGAATGGGCCCTCCTACTTGGAAACCCATCTCTTACAACAACAATCTCCTACCAGAAACAGTGAGGCAGAGATCCTCTCACCTCTTCTGTGTACTTTTGCTGGTAATTTCATGCTGGTTCCACCACTGCCTGTTTTCCATTTGAGTAGTCAGCAAAATGACTTTCCAGGAGCCCAGTCAATTCGTGCCACACTCCCTTGCATGAGCTACAGGGAAAATGCGCTGGTTATCCCAGACTCAGAGAGCAAGTGGCCAGACTTGTCCTAACGACTCCTGAGTTCTGACTACTGATTGCGGAGTGGTCCACTAGATTATTATCACCTTTCTAGGGAAGGAGAGGAAGCTTAGTTGAAATACGTTGGGCAAAAGAGATATAATTGTTGAAACAATATTGCACTGTGGAGGAATAGGAAAATTAATTTCACAGGCCCTTTCCACCTAATTCTTGATGACACGCAGTCTTCCTTAGGTACATGGCAAAATGGAGCCCTCTAGGGTAAGTGTTGTATAGGAAGATGACAGTTTTGCGGTTGGTTTCATTTTGTACTTCAGCAGCTATGAAGGTTCATGAAAAACAATGATTTATGTTGCAGCCTCCAGCTCAAGGGAAATCCAAGCGGCTCACCCAAGCCCAGGACACTTTGCCAGCAGAAAGATCTCAGACTCTATGTCTTGTTTCTCTAAGCATCCTTAGAGAAAGGCTGGAAGGGCTGGCAAACCTTTGTAATGGCTCAGTGGCCATTCTCATGCTCCCTAAAATGGGGTGTGGATGGATGAAGATGAATGAATGCTGGGGAGTGGACACCCTTCTTACCCAGGTCCCATGCTGGCCTTCACTTTTTGCACTCCTATGAGTGTGTTACAGCTGCTGAAGCCCCATGTAAAGGTGCTGCTTCTCCTTTTCCCATCGTTACCCACCATCACACGCTGCTCCCACTCCTGGTTACCTATGTGCTGGCAGTCTGCCAGCCATTGTGTCCTATTTGGCTACTTTTTATGTAATTATCATGTCTTTTTCTTGCCCTGCCCTTGGACCCCTTCAATAAATAAGCAAGCCCACGCTGCTTGGCTTGTGTATGCTGCAGGGGGGGTGAGGAGCACAGAAAGGCAGGAAGAGGAGAGCAGCTGTGGTGTCAGTGCTGGGATGAGGAAAGAGGTGAGGGAGGGAAAGGGAAAACTGGAAGGAGTGGGATTGACTGCGATATTTAAAAATACAAGGAGATCTTTGTACCTAGCAAGTTAAGTGGCTTCTGGTTTATGTAGGGTCTTGTCCTTGCTGTTGACTGAACGCAAGGCTCAGACCGGCTCCGGTCCTGTGATGGCAGCCCCGAGGACAGGAGGATGCAACAAGTCCCTCAGCACCCAGTCGGATGGATGTCCTTCAGACCGGGCACGAGTGACCCCAGCCAGCAGCACCTCTCCTGCCGCTGCCTCACCAGCCCTCCCGTGGCACCCGTCTCCGAGGCACCACATCTTCCGGGCTCTGTAGCCTCATGCCCTTTTCTCAGTAAGGATTTACTGTTGTGTCAAGTCTAATGATACTCCTTTCATTCTCCCTGCCATTTTGCTAAAGCACACAGCCGTAGCTCAGGTAAATTACAGGTCCGCAGCAGAAATTACTGGGTGTAACTCCCTGGCCTGAGTTAAAAGGATGATAGAGCCAGTGACTTCAGAGCTTCCTCCTGAGCCTGAGAAACCATGAATCGCCTTGTGAAGCCTGTGGTTTTGTACAGTACTGCAAAGTCATCTTCTTTTTTCAGTCCCTTTTGTTTACCACCCCAACGGCAGAGCTTTTACTGGCCTGGGCAGCTGCGCAGCTGAAGGACCATGTATAACTGTATGTTCTCTGGTCTTTCCTTCTAATCCCAAAGTACCACAGACAGCAAGAAATTCTTGTTCCGAAATTACTGTCAGGGAGACACTGTAAAGCATTTTCATTTCAATAGGATTTTCCATTTCTTCTTTTTCATCTCTCATGCCAGAGAACTAGAAACAAGCGGTTTTGCCTTGGGTGCCAGCCTGTGGTTGCTCCTCTGCCATGCGCAGCAGCTTGGCCTCCTGCTCCCACTGGGACCGAGCTTTCTGTGCAGTGCCTGACTCCAGGCCATGAAATATGAGGTGAGAGAGTGCAGCTGTTTGGGTGAGAAAGGCACCGCAACTCTTGGATTGCTCTGCTTGTTAGTAATGGACTAGAGCAAGGGTAACAGCAGCAAAATTCATTTCTCTTTCTTTCCTAATCAGATGCCATGGTAGCATCAGGGATAGCTATGTGAAAACTTCCTCTCAGACCTCACTGCTGACCTGGAGTATGCTTTAGATTTCATTTTTTTTAATTCCTCTGAAAGTTTCATCCAGTTTTGAACTGGTTTAACCTGGGGGCCATCCCTATGTCAATGTGCCCCTCTGCTATCTGTGGGGGTGTCTGGTGAGTGCTGTGGCTAAACACGTCATGCTTCACCTTCTGCAAGGATACTTCACTCTGCCTGCCCAGACTACATCTCCTATCATTTCTCCCTGTCCCATCTGACTGAATTTCTGAGGT
This sequence comes from Falco biarmicus, assembly GCF_023638135.1. NCBI lineage: Eukaryota > Metazoa > Chordata > Aves > Falconiformes > Falconidae > Falco > Falco biarmicus. The sequence continues at coordinate 4,256,200 of NC_079293.1, read as the reverse complement.
GCATCCTGGTAACCACACAAGCACAGAGGGGCTGCAGGCATGGGAGCATGGCTCACGGGAGCAGGGAGGGCTACGCTGGGCAGAGCTCATGGTGAGATCCGGCTGGAAGGCAAGGCAAAGGGAGCACTCACCCACAGGGAAAAGTATTTTCAAGAGCTACCATCTGGCACAGTGCCCTTACCTTCCCCTGATGGCAACAGCCTGTTTTCATCAGAGAGCTGTGAAGGCTTCATCTTGGGTCACCAAATGCCATCAGTCTCCAAAAATACTTTCCTGCTTCTAACACAAACCTGGTTATTGGGTCAAGCATATTCAATACCCAGTAACTAACACAAGAGTCTGGCTGTGACAGATGCTGATTGTGAAAGGTTTCTCCTGATAAAGAGTTGCTCAATTAGTCAATTAGTTGCTCTAAAGGAACAGAGAATGATAAAAGACCAGATTTTGGGGTACTGGTTTCCACCTCTGGAGTGGCAGAAATCAGAAAGTGTAAAACACAGCACACAGGTGAGTTACACAGTGTTGCCAGTGTCCTGGTCTCTGGACCAGAGAGGGGAGGTCAGAGCGTGACTGTCTTGTCTTTCACACAGGCTTTTCCATCCCAGCAGGCTCAATGTTTCTGACACATATGCTCCTTTTCATCCAAATACTCCCTTTTTGGGGGAAAAAAACCCCAACAACCGAACAAAAAACAAACAAAACTTTAAAAAAGGATTGGCCAAAACCCAACCAACAACAACCAAAGAAACTAGCAAGTAAAACTCCATGAGCTCCCTCCGGACAACATTTCTGTTGCCTCTTGAACTTGAGAGACTCATTCCCCATGGTGGTGGGGCAGCACTCTAATGCCTAGCTAGGTAGCAATGATGCCACATGCAAATTAGTGTCATCCACTGTTTTACAAAGATTGGTTCATCAGATGCTCATACAGACGTTGTAGCTCCAGAGCATTTACAAGAGGCAAAGAGTGACTTAACAGCTCCCAATTAGCTTGTAGAAAAGAATACACGGTGCTTAAGATATGCCAAAAGAACAGCATGCAACTCGTCTGAAAAAGCAGTGCTGCTACTCCTTGTGATGCTTTAGCCTCCTGCGGTGCCAGATGTAGCTAGTGTTTTACTGTTTCTTTCTTCAAATAGCAGTGCTCAGGGGGGATAAACTTTACTTAACCTAATTAATTTTAATCACAGCTTTCAAATCTCATACTGTGCAAAGAATTACAAATTGGAATACATTAATAGTAGGCATGGTTTATGCTGCAAGCTAATCGGGAAGTGCACATTTACATTTTCTGCATGAGTTTGCAATTACCATTAAAATAAAATTCAGTTATGTCCTTTTAAATTACTAAAATGTGAAGAACAGATTGAGCTGGTCCCATTTGTTGTAGAAAATGACTTCAAAATGGCCTACATTTCAAAGAATTAAATGATTCTTACTGAATAAGAGGGTTTAGAAAATGATTTCCAGTTGTCTAGAGTTAAGCTGCTTCCAGGCATTCTGGTTTAAACAATCTTCCTTTTAAAATAATGGATTGCTTAATGTTTCCTACCTGCTTCAGTACAGGTTCATGGAAGGAACAAAGAGAGTTCTCTCACAAAGCCTCAGCTACATCTTCCTTTAAGAGTAAACCACAGAAATAACAGCTCAGCGACCACATCCAATACCTAACTCCAAGGTATCACAGCACTAAGGTACCACAGCACCGAGCATCAGTCCAGAAAATTTCCTTCCTAGTGGGGAGGTTTCTCCTCCTGTTGTGAATAATGGAGTGGGGGTGGGCAGGGAGATTTCAAAAATATCCCCAAATACTAAAATGTAGCACATCTAGGGTTTCACTACAAACACAAAACTCCTCTGTGTGTCGCTGAAACTGTAATTCTGGTAGGACCAGGCTAAAGATTTTTGTACCCACTGCTTTAAGAGCCTTTGTCCCATTTAAAAAGAATAAATGTATCCACTTGGAAGATTGATCCCTTCAGCCACTGATGGTGACTGGGGCCTATTCCCCAGTGTGGGATTGCTGGACCACTCTTCAGCAATGCCTGCTTTGGTATTGGGAAGGTTAGGTGCCAAATTTCTGTGGTCTGCGTCACCCCAAGTCTAGGGGCTTACTTTTCAGGGGTGCAGTGACTACAGAAGGGGTAAAAATAAGGTGGCCTTGGCCTTGCTGATATATGCTGAAAGAGCTGATCTTTTCATTTTACAGGACTGTGATGCCAGATCAAAATGATTTGGCCAATTAGTGCTCATCTTCAAAAGAAACTCAGTCTTTTAGGAAACTAAGTACCATTGACTTCAGCAGAAACCTATGCTTCAAGGTGCCAAACACCCTTCTGAGCATGCAGCTCAGACACCTAAGTCATCTGGCTTTTCTGAGAAAGTGTTATCTCACTCAAAATGGCCTTGTTTGCCAGAAAAGTTGAATTGTTCCCGAAAGGAGCGTAGCCCTCAGGAGTGTATTCTGTGTTGGACAGTGCCCAAAATCTGTTTTAATATAAAGTTTTACATCACAATGTTAGTGTTCAAGAGAGTACAGCGGTGTTTGTATTTATTTTCCGGTGTAAACCTGCTGTAACTTCACTTTTTTTTAAAAAAAAATCAAGATCATGTAAAGCAAACAGTGCAAAATCAAGAGGAAAACCACAGTCTCATCATAGTTTGTACAGACACAGAAACAGCTTACTGTTTTGTATAGCAAAGAGGTCAAAATGATGGCTTTTGGGAAAACACAAGCAGATGTGTCTATTATAGATGATAACCTTTAGCTAAGTTGTAAACTTCATGCTTATTAAATAATTGATAGTACATCAAAGCTTCAGGAAAGCCATGTTTAACATGCTGAATTTAAATAAAATGGCTTGTGATAACGATTTCTTGTAAAACATAATACAAAGTACAAATATTGACAGACACCGACAGGATGAAATAATTTATTAAACAGATTATTATAAGTAAAATAGCTCTGAACCTCACTAAAATCTCTGGAAGAGGAAAATTACCAATGAAATATCACTTCGAACTTGTATTCACAACAGAAGGCTTGTTGAGGGTTTCTTATCTTTAAAAATGAAGCTTAAATGCTCTGTAGAGTGCTCATAACCACAGAATGATATAAGCAACTTTAAGGAAATGATGAGCTGATTCTTAACTGATGTAAATCACCAGAGCTCTGCTAGAGTAAGTGGAAATCTACTCGATGGACAATTTTAATTTTAAACATGATACAGACTGCAGGTCCACCAAAAGAGTTTCCATATACTTTCTTTAAATTGCAATGAGAAGAGAAAAATGTACTTTTCCACTCCTCCAGTTTCCACAGGTGACTGTGAGACTACATGTTCATTTGGCAGAAGGAAATGCGAAAATATACCTTGTTTTCCTTTATGGCACACTCAGGTAAATCACTGGTAAGTTTAGGAAGGTTGCAGTGCTGCAAAAAAATAGTCAGAGGGAGCATGTAGTTAAACACAGAGATGCCTCATCTCTAAGTGATTCATCTGCATCTTTTATGCCAGCCAGGAGGATGAGAGTGGTGCAAATGCCACACCTGCCTTCAAAAGAGCCTTGCCACTGCAAATTGCGAGCATCCTTTGGCTGCTTGAGTAATTTCAAAAGCTACTCCAGTAATTAGTCTGGGTGATTTTGGCACTGTGTCGGTTTTGGATTTTTTTTTTTAAATGTGGAAAATCCTAAAGCAAAAGTTACATCCAAGGTATTTATTAAAAATAAATAAAGGCTAATTTCAGATACTTCTAAGATTACTTCTTCTTAACTGCTATAATCCCACTTCTTTTTTGAGTCCAAGCTTGTCCAGCTGCCATCAAGGTCAGCCTGGGTTTTCAGTAGGCTCTTTGTAGTAGCTGCAAAGCCCAGCCTCTACCCAAGCGCACATTTTCTTTTCTCTTCATTATTAGTGATGTCTAATTTCAGACACAAAGCCATTTTGCACCCATTAGAGAGGCTCTGTGCATTTAACGGGCTCCACGTGATGTTCCTTCCCAACAATTCTGGACCAGGAGGAAAACACTGCAATTCCCATTTCCAAGCCGTTAAGCAGCTTTCAGCACCACCAGCTGACTACTTACTGCATTTTAATTAGCTCAGGAACGTTCCCAGGCCACTGCGTCAGATGAAATGTGCGCACAACTGAGGACTCACTCATTGGCAATCACATTTTTAAGTTACCGGCCTGCAGAGTTCTCTCTGCAGAGCAGAGCCGCTTCTTCAAAAGCAGCGATGCTCCTCCAGGGGCAGGGAAAAAAAAGTAACACCCCACACCCCCTGCTTTATCCCCCCGATATTTTTGCATAGTCACAGCTTTCAGTAGTACCAAATCTAACGCTCTGTGGGAAATGGCAAAACAAAAAGTCTTGGTAAGTGCAGTGTCCTCGGTGCTCTGACATATTAATGCAAGGGGAAAATTGCCTTGCACAAAAGAGATTATAAGGGCTATTTGGCACCATTTCTCTGTTGCCAGGTCTTTTTTCAGGCTCTCATTGCAGAGACCCTCTATGGAGCAGAGCACCGTGGTTTGAAGGGCTCCGTGAGCAACAGAGCTCAGAAAAAGCTTTCTCCTGCTGCTCAGCCCTGCTTCAGCAGAAGTTTCTCTCACCTCCAAGAAACTCAGGTTATAGCATGATGTAATTTAGCCCCTGCTGGCAGTCTCAGTATTGTTTAATTAACTTTTTCAAATTTATTGTGGTTTCTTGCAGATCCAGCGTAAACGCTGTGTCTTGGCTACTGCAAAGCTGACACTGAGAAACTTTGCAGAAAAGCTACATGTATTTATTACCACATACATAGTGAAAATATATTGCTTTTGGCTATTAGTATGCACAATAAAAAAATGGAACAACACATTTTTCTTTTTCACTTTGCTTGAATTTAGAGGCTGTTGTGTCTGTTCTGTATTTATTTCTAGATATATTTATTTCTATATATATATTGGCAAATAAGGTCAATAACTGGGTAGTTTAAAACCCATCTGTGCATATGTCTAGTCTTACAACAGAGATTACAAGTATGGGATGACTATGTAAGATCTCTGTACTTGCTTGAACTTCAGTAATGAAGAATATGGGAAAAAGAAACCTGAGCTGGGCATGAAGAAGCCACTGATCAAAAAATCAACCGATAATTTGAATCATAATTTCGGGAATTGGTGGTGCAGATCTCTGGCATGTTCCACTGGACAGGCATTGGCCTTGGCTGGCTCCCTGGATGGGGCTGGGCAAGAGTCCCCAGGGCAAGTAACAGCCCCCCAAGTTAAGCAATTATAGAAATTTCAGCAAGACTCAAAAAGGCGATTCTCCCTGCAAGAGATGACAAATGGTATGCTGAGAGCAAACAGAGAACACAGTGCCATTCTGTAGTGTTGTGGGTTTTGGCTGTACCCTCCTGAATTCAGCTGTATTTTCTGGATCATTGGAAGAAACTCTGGTATTAATTTTTTGGGGTTTTTTTTAGAGTAAGGAGAGCTTGGCCCCATTTCTCAAGCTAAGTAGGCTACAATTCTCTCAAAATGATGGGCCTCCAGGGAGCCAGGAGTAACTGAGCTAAATCAAGAGACCAGTGAAATTTATTGGTTTGTAGAGCTTTAAAGGTTTTTCTCCAGATATAAGTGAAACATGCATTTATATATTTTTTCTCTGCTTTCTTACTGGCGTCACAAGTAATTAATGCATTTTTATTCACAGCTTTGCAGTCACTGCTGGGTTCATAAACGGAAGATGGTCTTGCACTTCCTGTGTTCTAAATAGTAGAAAAGAAAGAATTTGAGCTTGGTGAGAAACTTTTTCTTTTTATGAGTACTACATGTGGAGATGCAGCTTTAGGCACATTCTTTCCTAACTGCACAGCATTTTAATGTAATTAAGCAGTCACTTGTAAGGACCATCATGAAGTTTATAACATAAATAGTTTTCTGTTAACCTCTTACTTAACAAAAAATGATACCATAATTTTAAAATGCTTTTACAGAACTTTAAACAAGCAACAATGTGTTTGGTTTAGAATATTTTACTCTTTCCCTGAATGACAATGTTATTTAGAGCATTAACAGAAATTTGCCTCTTAGATTGTTTTATTTCATTAATAATTATGACCTTGGGCAAGATTAAGCAGAGTCAGCTGGTTTGCAGCAAGCCCAAAATCCACAGTCTTTTATTAACGCCTTTTATATGTAGGAGACACATTATCTCATACCAAGATGTAGTTTCACCACCCTGCTATGCATACCCAAAAGATGTACCCATTCATTCATTGCTATCCCGCTTTCACAACAGCAGCTAACCTGGTTTGTAATTGGTTTACTTCCATTTGTGTAAGTCTTATCAACTTAGCTGCAAACAGCAGGTAAAAATAAAATTTATAAAGCACCCAACCCTTGCTAACTAAAAGGATGTACTCCAGCCAAGCTAGATCCAGGAAACCTCTCCTGAATTGTGCTGCTTAACTGATATATAACCAGGGACAGAATCACTGGAGCCCACTACATAAATTACTGGTTGGACAGGCAGGGAACTTGGATCTTATTCCCAAACGAGGTATGGACCTTCTGGAAGGTCAGTTACGCTCCCTCGGCCCTCTATTTTCCTGTAGTCATGCTTTTTGAAAGTGATTTGAAGCCTTCAGGTGAGAAATACTCTGCAAGTGCTATATATCAGTAATACAAGTAGGCCCAATGACCACAACTTGTTGCCTTAAAGGCTTCCCGTGGGGCCAGCATCACCCATAGAGACTGTTCTGCAGCATTTCGCTCGTGTTTTCACCCTATAAATTGTTGCAAGATGGGCTTTAGTCACTGGTTTATCATTAGAAGCCTGGGCTGAGACTCGTGCATCTAAATACTGGTGAAACCCCCGTCATTGCTGTAAATTTTCGTATTATCTACGCTCTGTACATTGCCATTTAAGCTATTGCCTCCTGGTTGCTGCAATGACGTTTTTTACAAGACACTGCTGCCTGCGAGACCAGATGACAGTGCTAACGATCCATGTCCTTGTTCTCTGCTTCCCTTGCTTACGCCTCTTGTTTCTCCACACTCAATTACAGAAAGGAATTGAGGTTAATATTCCTGTCCTTGAAATTAAATCTTTCCTTGCCCCACAGTGCAATTAATGAAAACAATTTGGATACAGAGCCTTTCATCTCCAGGCCACTGTTTATTTTGTAGGGGTTGACAATGACTCACACCATTTCTTTGTCTGCTGGGTGGCAAACAGAGGTGAATCAGCGACGTTAGCCTAGATTGTAGGCATTCCCCTTACAAAACCACTGCCACCAGTTAACACCTTTACTACTCTTTGAGATGAAGAACTGTGGTGGCTACAAGACTTCTTGTGTCACAGGTCCTCTGGCAGCCTGTCTGCAGACACACAAAGGGTACATGTGGCCTGTGCTGCTCTTGATACTACTAATTCTAGGGATAATCAGAGAAACCTGGCTATTACACATCAAACATTAGCCTTGGTCCAAATAATAGGGCAAGTTATGCTATGCACTCTTACTGAGAAAACTGCAGGTCAATTATACATTTGGCTATTAAATGATTTTAAGGCCCAGAACATGTTCAGCAGCACAGACACAACAGGAAAGTCGAAATGGGGGTAGGTATCATCTCTGGTTTTCCTCACGAGCAGATGCTGAACAAACAGGGAGTTCTTAGGGTATTCACAGACGCTAAAAGGCACCTGAGAGCAACCTCTTGCAGATCCACCTGTGTAGTCTGTGGGGAGGGTGACTAGCAAGGCAGAGATGTGTGTTCTGCATCACCCACCTCAGAAGCCCAAATTAGCCTCACGGCTTGAATTACTGTGGAGGAACACATCTCTCCCTCGCCTGTAAAGCAAGTGGGAGAAAGTGAATACTGCTACCGCCCCTCCAGTTAAAGGCTCCGAGACCGAGCTCTGAGAAAGCGGTTAGTATGGGAGGAATAGCCATATACTGAGTAGAGACAGCACCATCCCTCTATAGCCCGGATCCTTGTTATAGTGAAGGCTGCATAACTTCAAGCTCACAGCAACAGGAACTTCTTCGATTTGCTGCTGCCCTGCCTGATGGGATAGGCTTTCCAACCCTGACAAGCACACTCAGCTCTTGGAAATAAGAAGAAACTCGTAGTTGTCTTTCCCACGTCTCTTCAGAGCAAAACAAAAAAGATCCCGAGTTACGGCTTGCTTACAATCATATTGAAAATTTTTGAACTCTGCTGTGCCTGCAAGAAAAAGGAGCCGGCATTAGTGCATTACCATTACTCACAGAACAACGATTAGGCCTGAGCAGATACCATGGGGAACATTAGTCCAAGTAAATACCAGTCACTGGATCAAAAAGGTTCAGGAGAGCTCAAAGTGCTTAGTGTTCATCATCTGATTCTTAAGGGATTTGTATTTATGCCAAGTGAATAAGTGAGCAGCATAGCCTGTGATTCATTGCCATACCGTACAGCAACATTTTTATACAACTGACTGCAATAACACTGATGTTGCATTCAATTTTTGACTGGCTTGCGGAGGCAGCCACATCTCTTGATGTACTCAGGCTGGACCGCAGGGCAGACGATGGAGTTGATAGCATTGAGATTTGAGACATCTGTTGTGATGATCTTGCAAAAATCTCCACAACAGAGTGCTGCTGTGGTGGCTTCAATACAGATGAATAAACGCCTCGCCTGAATGCTTCTGTATTTAAGGCATATTTTAGAGCTACCACACGCTTGTCCACTGGTGCAGCAGGAGGGACACTGAAACAGAACATAATCAGTCAGCACTTTTAAACTTCTTTTAAGCACTTTTAAAAACATTCAGTTCATTCATCCTGCAAGCAAAACAGGCTCTTGAGACCTGGCAGCGCTGGCTGACAGAGGGCTACTACAGAGAATTCTATATTACAAAGCCAGCACGGACAGGTCTTTTGTTTTAATATGTGATCTTAACCTCAGATTTCTTAAATATTAATTTATAGATTACTTTTTAATTGATTCTAGTGTATTTTTTTGGGGGGTATATAAATAATTATGAGAAATGCTGTCTTTTGGTGCCAGAAGCCAATTCAAACAATGAAACCTTAAGCAGCAAGTTGCTTATCATGCTAAAACATTTATAAGAAACTCAGCCATCGCAGCTGCTGCTGTGACATTAGTGAGACTTTCCTGGAAAATGTGGAAGAAGAAGATACCCTCTTCCTACCCCTGCCTGCACTGTCACTGATCACGGACTGTATAGTCCTGGGAGCCTGATACTTGCTGAAGAGCAGAGTGTGATACTGTCTGTAGCTGACAGAAAGGGTCTCAGCCAGGCAGCGTTTGCTGGAATAGTAACAACCTCTCAAGACCAACAGAGCTGGAACACCACCCCCCTCCTGCAGGTGTGAGAATAATAGACCAACCATTTGCTTCTCTGTCCAGCCAGTTTTAGACAGCAGGATTAAGGTGCCAAACTGACTGCAAATTCATTTTTCTCACTGCCTTAAATTTTCCTGCAAATTTTTGAAGTTTCAGTATTTCGTTTGATTTCAGAACGGGACTCTGCAGATTCACTGTCTGTGAACCCAAAGCTCTGCCTTTCCCCAGCAACTTCAATACCTAGACTAGAAATAACCACTCAGGCAAGTGAAGATGCATTGCTGCTTAAAAACTTGTAACATCAACACCTGCCATCAAACTGATGCTCTCCCTATTAAAAGATATTCTGAAAACGATTCACTTAACTGTTAGAAAATCCGCTCCCAAATAAATCAAGGCTAAACTTCTCTAGAGTTCTCTTCTTTGTAGTTAGGTTTTATGAGTTTCTTTAGCAACTGTTTCATCTCTGTAGAAAAGCCTCATTGGCAGAGACTAAATTTGTAGGAGCTGAACAGAATACAGAAAAGCTGTGTGCAACTGGTTACATCAACTAGCTCCTCTTCAGGCTCTGAGACTGGGCATCAGGGAAGGAAAAAAACTTCCCAAAATCTAAGCTCTCAAACAATTAAACCAAGTTAGATTCCTAATGTCCATCCCTTTTTGCGCCTTCCATGATTTATCACAATAGGACTATACTAAAGAGAGATCAAGTTCTTAGCCTGAGGTCCCACTCCAGTACTTGGATAAAAGGTTACGCTTTATGGAGGGGCAAACTCATCTCTCCCTCCACCTGGCTCAAGTCTTTTGGACTTGGAGAAAAGAGGTTGCTGCTGCCGGTAGCCCTAACGTGAGCACACTGGCTCCTTCCACTCTTGGAAAGGGGCGGCCCTTTCAGCTATGCCCGCTCAAAGCCAGTGAAGGCTGAAGTTTCCCAGGAGGTGCAGGTTACCCATATAATAGAAACTGCTGAGATTGAAAACTCAGTTCGGCCTATAGCGCTTTTTTTGGGGTGTGGTGGGGGTGGGGTTTGGGGCATGCCATAATACGCAAAACAAGCAACAAACCAGCCGCATTCAGATTCCCAGCTGTGTTGGTAAGGCATTTTCTCCTTTCTGGTCTCAAAAGTCAGAGCACTCAGCAAAGCAACCGTGCAGGCTTCCACCACAGCCCTCGTTCCACCACGTGGTTCTTTTGGTAGCTTGCTCACAGGAGGGCTTGTGCCAAGGCTATGGGTGTGTTTCCCTCATCAAGAAATGTGGGATACAGTGTGCTTAATGACCCTCACCCTAGTTTTTTTATTTTGTTCCCCCCCCAAAGACTACAAATCCCTCCCCAGCCGTCCCTTGGTACCTAGCATTTTTGATGAGCATAAAAAGCTCACCTTAAACCTCACACTTTGCTACAGCTTCGGTGTCTGCCAGCACTCAAGGAGACCTGGAGCAGCGGCTAAAGATCTCTAATGAGCAAGGGCAGCACAGCCCCCACCAGACGCCTGCTCACATTCAGCCATGGTGCAGCGCTCTGATGTAAAGCACAGCTGCACTGACCAAAACGGCTCCTCGTCCCGTCCCTGCCTCTCAGGCCCACCCGAGCACTTTATTGACAGAAGCAATTTGTGCCCAGCAGCCCCCCAGACCCCAGGCAGCCCTCAGAGGACGAGCTAAATTAGCTTCACCTCCTACCTCATGAACGATTCCCAGCTATGCTCCAGCCACTCTGCTAAAGATGACGCAAGAAGCTTTAATAAGACTCTGATTTGCACATACCAGGTTTAACTCTTTGGAGACAGCTGTTCAAAGACTCCTTTGGTGATGGGCACAGGCAGGCTCCTCTGGGGGCTTGGAGAACAAAGATGTTCTCAGGAACACTTCTGCAGCGACAGCTTGGCAAATATAGACATCCTCAGCTGATAAGACAATTTATTCCCTCTTTTAGCCTAATCTTTGTAACTTTGCCCATTTTTAGAAGGGAGTCTGCGTAATCTTACACATATATTGTATAGATACCAGCAATGCTGCATAAAAGGCTCAGTGCAAACAGCTCTTCTTTCCTTAAGGAGCTTTTTGGCCATGTCTTTTCACACCGCAGTAGACACCAGGACAGTCATGGTGGCTTTGCACATCACTCAAAGGCAGCCCAGCAGGTGAAGTCCGTGTTTCTGCCCCTCATGAAAAAGGAGAGGAACAGACTCAGACAGAGCTCTTAGGCATATCCACCTCATCATATGATCTTCGAGTCCCCTCAACTAGGGATTTTTTCCGATTTTCTGATATAAACTAACAGCGTGCCCTATCCCCCATGCCGAGCCCGTGGGTTATATGAATGGAAATCACTTCTTGGTCCTCTGCCTAAATACCACGGGAGAACAGCCTACGTGCAGCTGCTCCACAGCCTCTCCCGCGCAACAGCAGTGGGGGGGAAGAGCATGGCCAGGAAAAGGGAAGACCACTGCATTTCCACCAGTCTGCATGTCAGCGTTAGCTGATTTTATTTATGCAGGGAGCACCCACTGCTTAAGGGCAGGAAAAGGTCAGAAGGAAGCCAAAACGCGCAGTTCAGCCCGTGCGCTGCTAGGGAGCTGGTCAGGGAGCCCTCCATCAGCCCCCCATCACCCCCAGCACTGGGAAAGAGCTCACACCAAGGAGCCAGGGGCTCCACCCCACCTGCTTCCAGGTCTGCCTCTCCCAGGCCTTTTGCTTCACAAGGCTGGACATGCTTTTAACTGCCTCCAGTGCAAGGATCGCTCCTCTCCTCCCACCCACAAAAGGCAACAGTCCCCAGATGCACGAGTAGCTGGGCTGCCTTTACGCACGTCAGAAGCGGGGTATCGACAAAGCACGTGTAATTATGTGAACACAAGCCTATTTTATCCTTTGGAGTACCTCAACTTTTTAGCTGTTTGGTGTAAAGCACGCAGCTATGAATAAAAACCTCTTTCTCATTAATGCTTGTTTAGATTAAAACCCTAGGATTAGTGGTGCTCTTTAAGCATTTTAAGACAGTATTTTACTAATAATAAAGAATTTAAAATATTTGGTCTGAATTCAGTTTTGCTTTTTCATTAAGTACCCCTCCATGACCAGTCAGGATCTAGGTTTGAAGTCAAAAAACATTTGTAGCAAATCTCTCCAAGTGCAGCCGGAGGTCTGAATTGTCCCTGCAAGTAGAAAAGGGTTACATGGGCACAGAAAATAACTGATGCACTCTCACATACTCACCTATACTTACCTGCCTCTGGAGAACTTGATCCTCAAAGGCTTAAGAGCACCACTCATTAGCGACATTATTAAAATAAATAAAAGCTAACTACAGGAAGGTCAGATTTTGGGAAAAAAAAAAAGACACCTATCAATTCTGACTTGATCTATGCAGCTCTCTACACCTATACGCACTGTACGCAACAGTGTGCATATGTGTGCATATACACGTACACGGGCTTACTTTGATAAGATCCTCCTCTTCAACTAGTTTGCCACAGGGAAATCTGTATTTTGAGGGATTGAATGTGCCGCACTTTTTTTTGCCCTTATCCTTTCCAACTTCCCTGCAGGTTTGAGCAGGGCACCTGGAACAGCAGAGCTGTTCAAAGCAGCTCAGAACAGATCCGAAGCACAATTCCGTGCTCTTCACAGGCAGGGAGACAGTTAAGGGGGACGGTCTCTGTCTGGGGTATGGTAATGGAAACTCTCAAGCAGTAAAATCCATTATGAACAAAACAGAGAAGTTCAGTCTGGACAAATTCCCATTCCCTGGAACAACAAAAGATGAGCGCTTATCTTTTTGTGGAACATCCGTACGGAAGATATGGCATTCTTAAAATATCTTGATACTCAGTTATGAGTAGGACTATTCATCCTACACCCTGCTTCTGCACACAGGAAGGGAAGAGCTAATAGCAGAAGAATTTTCTTTCGGTGGTGGGAACAACTGCATGATGATTATCCCCCACCCTGTGTGGGATTCCACTGGAGATAAAGGATGCCCTGGCAAGCGTTGGGGCATTACTACATGTTTGTGGAAGTCTCTCAGCTTTTATTAATTAGATTCCTGACAACGCAATAAAACCCTGTAGCAGAAAGCCACACTGCTCATTCCTGAATCATATGAAATCATTCACCATTTTATGTACAAGTTTTGAATTACAATCTTCAACTTCTCATCAGAAAGAAAACAAACCAAAAAGCCTAAAAAAAGCATTTTTGGCAGAACTGCACAGTGTACAGAAGCATACTTTCAATTACACAATATCTTACAGAACACATACTGCAACAAAAAGCAGAGCTTGTTACCTTTTCTGAGAAGGCAGTGCCCAGACAAAACTAGATGTTTTACCTCCAGAATTAGAGGAACAGCTTTAACTGCACAAAAGAGTACACGAAAAAAAATCCTGAACACTCCAGATCGCTTAACAGAAAAATAAAAGTACATTAATTGTAAACATCTTGAAAATGAGAGCCTTATGAAAATAGTAAAGGTCACTGAAAGTCAAGCTGTTAAATTCTTCTTAGCCCAAACAGCTATATTCTACCCTTATAGTCTGGTGGGTTTTTTTGGTGGTTTTCTGTTGTGGGTTTTTTTTGTTTGTTTGTTTTTTTTTTTTTTGGTTTTTTTTTTTTTTTTTAGAAATGATACACAGATTTTGCCACACAGAACACTTCACTGAGAAATCTGGGCAAGTATTTTAACAATTTTTGGTGGAATTAAGAAAGGGACAATTTGAAGGCAAAAGGTCAAACTCCGAATTCCCTCTGAAAATTACAAGAGCAATATAACCTAACTGTCGAATAGAGCCCAGCTCAACAGCGCATGGTAGCACAGTACTACTTTTACAATTTGAGACTCTTTCTGACGTAAACCCTGAAAAGTCATAAGCAACTGTTAAAAGCAACTGTTAAAACAGACTTTTGTATTATGTACCATTAAGTTAGCATTGCATTCATTTTCATTATTCAAACTTTGCCATAAAGTGACTTTTCATATGCAATACTGATTGACCTTAAGTGTATCTGCTTTATGCCAAGACAAACTGTAAAAAATGTCCTGGGAAATGATTTTGTGTATGCAATTATCAACCACATACCTGAAGCCGAGCGTTAGTATTTATGCTGCAATACTTCCTGCCTCAGCACATGTGATCACCGAGCGTGCCCGTTTCGGTAGGCGGACAGACGTATGTGAGCAGCAATGCTTTGAATAACTTGTGCTATTCCTAATACTACAGTTATTTTCTTTGCCAATTACATTTTGCTATAAATATGCATGCCCTTAAGTTGATCCCAATATCAGTTTCAGCTAACTAATCAAATTATCTGCTAAGGTTTTGAGAACGATAACCCTTCCTTTATTTAAATGAAATGAGGGAAGGGTTTTTAACTCCCAAAGGTTTGCCAACAATACACTTATTTTCAAGACAGGATGACACTGCTCAGTAAACTGTTCATCATCTTTGTTGTTCACAGATAGGCACAATAGTGTTTTTCCAAGTTCTGATCGTGGGCTCTTATGAATACTTACTAATTTGAAGTCAGCACAAGTCAAATTTCAGATTACTTATATTTTGAGGGCTCAGCAGCTAAACTTCAGTTTTCTATTTTCCTTTTACAAAAGGGTGTTACTAAAACCCTGGCCACAACTGACTACACCAAGAGCTTACATAAGGAATAATTTCTCATTATATTTAGAAGTGCCTCATTTTTGTACCAGTTAAAAGTTAATTCATAATCCAAATAATCAATCTGCAATGTAAACAAGTAGTTATTTTCTCCCATGTAATAATGGTAAATAATGACACCGATCATTAGATATTCTGCTTGAGTTCATTAAATGCAATTCTTCAGTTACAAAGGCAGCAGGCATTCTATGATGGACTTCCTTTGAACTATGTTCAAATGAGTGGACTAACTGAGATTCCTGACGGAGATCTAAGCCATTCTCCTCATTTTCTTAATAGCTTCTGCTATTTGCATACTCAACTCCATTTCATAATTTGCTATTTAAAATAAATTCATTTCCCCAAACCCTTCTCTCCCTATCTAAACCAAACTCATTTACATTTATGGTAAATGCTTTTCAGCAAGTAGTTGTATGAAAAAAAATAATCCAAGAAGTGGTATAAAGGGAGCAAGTATTTAAAGTTTTCTATTAATTTGCTTTCTGAATTTCCTTCCAAAGGTACTACACAGGGACAAAAGCTTTAAAGGTTTAAAAACACACTTTCACACATTTTTGCTTCTCTATTTTATACAAAGGACCAACTTTGCATAGTGAATCACCTTTTTAACTTCTGCCTGGTAACTAAATGAAACTGCATGTCCTTCCCCCCAAGAAAGTAAAGAAAATACAGCCTTTAACTTCAAATATTTTATGAATGCAAGATTACAAGAAATATATTAGTCAAAATGCAGGGCTATCAAGCACTGAATCAAGGATGCTGGCATCAGTTTGCCTTCCATTTTGAATGTGGAAAAAAATATACTACGTCTACAGGTAAAAGGCATCACTAACGCATCATGAATTACTCTGGTCAGCCAACATCACCTTGGTGCATGTTTAAGTCCTGAAAATAATCATTATATTGATAGTCTGAGATGAGACACTGGAACAAAACCATTCTTAAACAGGAAACTTTTTGTTTTGCTCTTATCGAGGTAACATCAAAAACTAAAACCCAGATCTTACAATTTAGCAGCCACTTTAACACTTGTTAGGCTAGCCTTCACACAAGGAGCATGCATACAGCCACTGTTCTTGCTTTAAATCGAGGGCTGTTGGTTAATTCAAGCCACTGTTTTCTCACCTTATTTGATTAACCTGTTGAACTGGATGTTCATCATAGGAAAAAGAAAATTAAATGATGTTAAGTGTAGCAGACAAATACAGATCACACCAAGAAGATAACACTCATGAGCTGTCATAATAAGGGATAATAATAACAATAAAAAAAATATCAGTCTTTTCTGTGCATATTTTTCGTTTGGAAGGTCCCAGGAAGTCATGATGTGCCTGGCCGTTTCTGTTGCTGATTTCTGATGACCTCTAATTGTTTTTTGCATTGCTGATAGTAAGTTGAGAGACTTTTGTTTTCATCTAACAGCTTTTTGTGTTCTTGTACCAGACGGGATGTGTTTTGCTGGTCTTTTTCATCCTGGTCCAGTTCTGCTATTAGTTCTTGTCTAAAAAAAAAAAATAAAAAAAGTTGCCATTTATAATCTACTTCTATTTATGTACAGATGACTTCACGTGTTTCAAATCAGTATTTGATTATCAGTCTGAACTCATGGCTGGTGATATTTTGTGCAAAAAAAAAAAAAGCTGACAAAAAAGCAGTCATTCTTTAGTGTAGTCTGGGGAAAAATTCTCTTCCAAATCAAATCCACATTTAAACTTTAAAATAGCTGCAAGCCCTAGCCTCAATCTCTAAAATTGTCCTTTATATGATGTCTTTCAGACGTAGTTCTATAGGTCACAGTAAAACATCTAAGGATCTATAGAAAATTTCAGAAATATATTCAACTCTAACTTTGCTTAACTATATTTACATTCAAAAACACAAAAGGCAACTTAAAAGACAAAACTGCAATAATTTTGATAGCTTTTTAGTGAAGTGCTGTCTTCTATTTGGACTTGAATTTCTTAAAGCAGTGGAAAGGCAGAATCAAGCAAATTTATTTTCGTAACTGTCATTTCACTTAATTTATGCCATAAGTGTTCAGTATGTTTTTTTAGCAACAATTTTAGAGGAACAAACACACTGATAAACTTGCTATAAATTATCTGGCAAAACTGATGTAGCAGTTTGTTTTACTATTTGTTTATGAGGTGACAAGAAGGCAAGCTGCCAGCAATATTTTAGCAACAAAATAGTAGAGGAGAAAGTTCATGTTAATTAATTGTTGCCATATGGTTTGTAACTACAGTTAAAGAAAACTTAATTATTCTACAAAGGTTGAACCAATAACTACCTTAACCAGCATTAAATTCATCAATCACAATACTATTTTTTGTTTTAACACATATGGGCAATTATATTCTAAGAAGAAAGTTTCAGAGAAATGTGTATGCAGACTTCCAGAAAAAAAGCTAAATTAGGAATCTAAAGGTACAGAATTAACAGTTTTGAAACAGACACACATTTTTATATAATTTATTGATCCTTAGAGACAACAAAAATAAAACCAAAATTAAGATCTTCATGCTAGCTTCAGTATCTTCTAATGCAGCCTAACAATTCTAGTTGCATTTGGAAAAAAACTGTTCGCAGAATGTCACGACAAAACCGAATAGATGATAGGCCAATCTTACAGTACTTTTTCCCCCTGTTCTTTATGCTGTTTCTAATATATGAGAGGTTTATATACACAGTTCTCTCATTAGCTATTCCACAAACACCAAGGCGAGATCCTCAGCTTGCCTGCAGCGGCTCAGGCACAAGCTGGTTACCTGGTCTAGCACAGGAGTATATATGACCTCTCAGAACTGCTCCCCAGCATCAGCAAACCGAAATGCTAAGCAGCAGAACACAACAAAACGTATTGCAAACTGAAGTTCTGAATCAGCAATAACTTTGGCTCTAATCCAGCAATACACGCAGTTGTTTCGCTTATATGCGTACACACGCAAGAGGAAAGAGTCTATTTCTAGCGCACAAGGATAAGAAGGTACTCAATGGCTTTTGAGTATCAGGCCCTAAACCCCTGGTAGAAAAACAGAGGACGTGTGTTGATAATACTGTAGTAATTGCAATGATTGACAGAAGTCAGATATAAGACAAAAACTAACCGTAAAATGAGTTAACGGTAACATATTATTCAAGATTCTATGACCCATTATCCACGCGATTATCTACAAATTAAAATCTTTAACTGGACAGCACTGAAAATAAAATTCCAAGGTTTTTCAACAGTCCAGGTCTTTCATTTGAGATGACAGAAACTAACATTACTAGTTTGTTACACACACAGATGGGCCACACACATAAAAGTAGGACTTGTCTAGAAGAGTCTTGATATTGATTAGATTTCTCAATTACCTGCTCTAAATATCTCACCTGTACTGAGAAGCCCAGTATTTCTGAGATTAAGGCTGGAAAATAATTATGCCCTATGAAATGTTACTTCAGAAAGCCAGAAATAATAGTCACAGGTAACAGACTCTGTTTAAGAGAAACATACAGAACATAAAAGGTTAAATACATTTCACTTACTTCCTCTGCAACAGCAATGCAATTTCTGTCTGAACTTTCATATACTCTTGTGCCATTTTGCAGTGCTGTTCAAACACAGCCATAGATTCTTTGGAGTTTGGGCACGGTGCTAGAGGCTGAAAATAAATCAGACATGTTAAAAACTAATGAACTGATATCTTAGCATATAGTGTGTTACAGTGTCTCTGCAGTGTATTTATAACATCTTTTAAAAACCAGTAAGCTTTTAAAAATAAGCATTAAACCATGCCCTGGAAAATGTTAGTGCACTGATGCCAAAGTTGTCTCAAACCTCAAATCTGCAGTTATTAATCTGACACTCTCTCTGTCACAAAAATCCAAGTAGTGTTTAATTCCTCACACAACAAATAAAGTGTATACAACAATATAATTCAATAACACTCCAAGAAATAACATCTTATTTTGACAGTCAAACTCAGCTTATATTTGGTTTTAGGGATCATGTTTCCCAGGGCTTGTTTTTAATAGCTTGATCAAATTTGAGTCAACCAATCTCAGATTACATAATATATTTTTTTTAGCCTTGGTCGAAAGCTAGACAAGAATATAAACACAGGTAAATATGTAGCACTATATTTTGCAGCCCAAAATTTATACGTTAGAATGAAATGCAGGATAAAGGATCTAATAAAGCACTTATTACCTGTAACTGATGATCTAATGTAAGATATGCCATTGGGATGGAGTTATCTGACCCATTGGTCTCTGTAACAATACCAAGAAAATTTTAATGTGTTTTCAGAGTTAATTCTATTCTTACAGGACAAAAACAAGAATTCTAAATCATTTCACAATACACAATCTGAATGTGGAAAGGCAAATGGAAACAGCAGCGTTCCAATCCCAAGGCAGATGAATCATTTTGCTTTTCTAATAAAGTTAAGAACTTCAAAAGTATGGTCTATCACACTAAGAAGAAATAAAGATTAAGGTTATCATCTTACACTCCTAGAAGCCATATAACAGCATACAGATTTTAAAAATACTATATTTGTACAGTTTGCAATCACGTTCTCTATTTATAAAAAAATTGCCATTTCATTCTTGTTTATGAAGGATCAGCCAGCCAGCCCATGCATCTAATGATTTTAAAATTAGAAGCTGTGCAAACCAGCTCGGCCAAAATAAAATAAGCACAACCTCCTGCTCAGTTTTGAAACCTGTTCCCAGTGAGGTCTGTAAGTATCTTCCTCACAACATGCTCTAGGGCATCTTCTCTGCTCTGTAGAGATGCTTCGTGGGTAGCATAGAACCCAATAACCGATCTGTCCCCTGGGCCTGGCTGTTCTCTTCTTACACTGCAGTCACTCTGGATTTCTCTAGTGCTTTCATTCCAGATTTAACATGTTCTGAATTCTTACAGATTCTATCTTTTGGTAGCCCACAGCTGGGGATGACAAGGTTACTGTTAAGCTTTAAGAGACATAGGAGTAAAGACACATGGAGAAACTACTGATTTTATAGCTGCATTATTGCTACTAGAGGATTATATGGAGGAGGGTAGGTGGGAAAAAAAAGGGGCTGCTTACCCATACCCCAAAAGCACCTGCCACAGAGTAGTCGTGGTAGAGAAACTAAGGTGTTGCCCTCAAAGACTATGCTATCTCCAAGAGCAGCTTCAAAAGGAAACAGAAATAAGAGGGTGGGAATGGAGAAAAAGTGGTTAAGTGTATGCTTGTAAGGAAACTGGAAGGTGGTAAAGAAAAAAAAAAAAAGATAAAAAACGAAAAACAACCCTAAAACCAGAGACTTAAATCACCACAGTATCTTAAACGAGAACAATATAAAAAGTCCTTCCCTAAATTAGACTACTGCCATATACGGAATACTGCTACAGCAAAGGAATTATTGCAATGTTTCAAATACATCAATGCATGCAAAATACTTCAGATGACATTCCTGAGCATTTCAGCACTGTGTCACAGAATGGTAACTTTTCCTGAGATTGACCAGATTTGGCTGCATCTTCGTTTTATCATTTTGGCTCATCAACTTAAAAATGTACCTTCTTTAACAGAAAACTAGAATTATTTATGTCTTTAGAAATTCAAACAACTCTTTGTTCATGGACTGCATAAACCTAACACGAAAAAACATACATGTGGTACATACCGTATTTACCTAAGTATAAGGTGAGGGATTTCTGTGGGCCAGAAAAGAGACCTGACTTCACTGCTGGGCTGCATTTAAGGCCAAAGACTTGGGACAAACTGCCTTTGCACTGGCATATGATCCGCAACTTCAGTTCCCAACGAACTGTTAACTGGGTAAGAACTTGCTTTGGTGTGAGGCAGAGACTCCCATAAATGCTCACTGCCTAAAGCCAACTTAGGACCCATGCTGCACAAAAGAGTGCACAGGGTGGGCTGTGGCAGTGGGAAGTTACGAGTGACAAGGTAAACAGTGTGATCAGCAAAGTGACAATGGACAGAAAGAAGAAAGTACAGAAGCAAAATACAGGAGCATGTTGCCCTCCTCCCACTAAAACGGGGTGGGGTGTTGGGGAAGTACACATCTTACACACAGAATCACCTTATATTTGGTAAAATACAGGTGTGCGCATATATATATATATACACACACATATGTATACTTGTATATATACATATATATACTTGTGCAAGAGTCAGTCCACGTGTGAGTTTCCATTTTGCAGTTGGTTGCAGGAAAAGAATGAGAAAGTCTGATCAGCCAAAGATGAAACAGATCAAAGAAAAAGATTTCAGAATTTGAGGCACCATGAGGTACCAGCTTGAGACTAAGTTTCAGATTCAACATGTATATTTTGGTAACAAAAACATAATTCTTACTTATATTCGAAAAAGGAATTTGTGGGGATCCCTTGTTTTCACGCAGTCTAGTACTGGTTCCTTTTATAATGGAGTGCATTATGACTTTAAAAACTGAATTCAACTACTAAGTTATGTTCATTCTTAATCCTAGTTCATAACAAAAGAACAGTGATACAACAGTAGAAGTATTTACAACACTTCTGCAGACATATTCTAGTTCATTTAAAAACAGTAAGACTGTGTGCACATGTACATTCTGCATAAGCAAAATTAAAAACAGATAAAAAACAGAATTAACTTATTCCAGCTGATACTCACCTACATAGCATTTCATTCGAAAAGTCAGAGCAATGAAAGCTCTAACTGTGCATTCGTAATACAAATGCACAAGACTAAAAAGCTCCAAGATGTCTATTCTTCTAATTCCTCAAAAACATACTACAGTCAAAAACCGGTGGTAAAAGATTGACATTAAATACTATCACTGTATATGTACAGTACTTTCTTACAAGCTGAACGCTTACAGGTTTATGTAACTTATTACAATCTATGAAAAATTTTCTTAAAGCCAGTGTGCAAAACAAAGCAGTAATGTAATAATTTAATTTAAGCAGAACTAAAATGGACTGTGACTTTCACTGCTTAACTTTGTTAATGTCTAAGCACATACCCCACATCATAATCAAATAAATATATTTTTTACAGGCAAAAAGCTAACTAACAAAGGATTACCTGCATCATCAGGTGTCCATGGATTACGAGCTGGCTTTTCAGAGGTTGGTCCCGAGGTAGTGATCATTCTCACACTAGGACTAGATGATCTACTGCTGTTTCTACTCTCCTGAAGGGATAAAAGAAAATAAATTAAAATAACAAGAAAAAAATACAGAGGATTTTTTTGAAGGGTTGACTTAAAAAAATGTAAAGAAACCTCAACCTGTAATCCTCCCTCCTCCCAAACCTTTTACCCTGAAAGCTCTCCAGACAGTTTGATAAACTTTACATGCATTGCAGGGATAATTTCATCCCCATTTCTACTCCACCTTTACCATGTAAAAAGAAATGGATATAACTTGGCTATTCAGCGTAATAAAAAGCAGTGCCGAACAATGTGTTCATCATCTTTTATATAGAAGCGTGAACACATTGTCTAGTAATTTTCACACCACCATTCTGTGATATCTAGCAGCTTCATAATGTAAGGAAGAAATACAGTTTGTCTCCAATGTTTAATCAATGAATGGAACTACATTCGATTAAAGAAATGCAGTTCAGTAACTGTGCTAAACTGTGGCATATTAATCTACAGTTTTCTTCTGGTTCTTACGTTGATGCAGAGGTTATGTTGTTCATCTTCAGAAAACATGAAAAAAGTGTTCAAATATATCGGATCAATCAATTAAAGCAAAGCAATTAGAAAATGAGCACATTCTCTGTCACAAAGCAAATTAAGAACTAAAACAAAATTCTGTAGTAAGTTCCTTTATATACAGCTTGACTCCTCTAATTCTTTTGTTTGCCAAAGCACAAAACTATAATACAGACTTCATTACTCTTACTGAGCTTCTTTTTCAGAATTATTATTTACAATATATATTTTCTTGTACCTCATATACCCCTTCACTGACATAAAATTAACACAGTAAAAGACTTAAGACTATAAACCTCAGCAAGTTTCGCAGGAAAAAAATGAAGTAAAAAGAAAAGATCCTATTGCAACTCTACTATTTTCAATATGGTGTATTTATCATGAAAAGTTTTAATTAAATGTCCCTATTTTTCAAAAGAAGTATTCAAATATGCATTACCTAGAAACCATTTCTTCATGACTAATTTCCAAATATCCTACCTTAATTTAATTTTTAAAAGGCAGATTTCAGTCAAGTAACAATCCAAAGAGTAACAAGATTCTACACACTGAAATATCCATTATGTCAACTGTATTATATTTGTCCTGCAATTTTTATTAACCATTTAGTGTTTTTATGTTAGTAGCCTGAAACAGGGCAATAAACTAGTGCAGAAAAAATCCAACGGATAATATTATCAGGATGATGGCATCAGACATTTTGAAAAAGCTTTTGTTTTCAAGTCTTTGTTGATATTAAGCAAGGTTTAAGTTGTCAAGCTTATTGCTTGCTGTCAGTGTCCTCGGATATGAATGATAAACACACTACGCTGATGTGAAAGGTCAGAAGACAGTGCAAGTACTTTTAACAGTGTTTAAGTCCTTTAGGCAAAAAGAGATTTGTTGAGTATCCACAGCTGATAGCAAAGGGTACCTGAGAAGGACTCTAGTTACAGTAACTTCTCAATGCTGTACTAGATTGCTTGCTGTACCAGATCATTTTGATCCATCAACAGAAAAAAATAGAAGTATTCCTTGATAACATTGTTTAGACAAAATACTAGAAATCGGAATGAATGCTTCAGATATGAATCCTGTCTAAAGCATTGCGAAGTCCAAGAGAAGTTCCCAAAACTGAAGACCCATTAAATTACAGCAATTGAGTGCGTGTTAAGCGAGATGCCTTAGGTCTCCTGGACACCAGCCCCTCTGACAGGTGAGGCAGTGATGACTGACTGTTCTTCAGCATCAGTTTCTGCTACCCTTTCACAGGTACTCATCCTTGCTTTCTCCAGGTATCTCAGTACACTCAACAGAACTGTTATCAGGTTACTTTCAAATCATCTCTGCCAGGTGGCCAAACCCACAGGGCATTGTTAGCTTCTCAGCTTCCATTTCTCAAAGACTTTCAGTCTTGAAAAGGTGGTGTGCTCTGAGGAATAATCCTCCCCCTCAAGTTTAATTTAAATGGGCAACCCAATTTAAAGAAATCATTGTTACTAGCCTTTTAAAGAAATTTAAAGAAGAGAATTTAAAGAAAGCATTGTTACTACAGATGAGGAGACAGCCTCATTTGCAGACGTTTATCTTGCTGTGAAAAAAACAAACACAAAGTGTGTATGTGACCAATTTAACAATCTCATGGACAGAATGATTCATCTGTATAGTATCAGATGCCCCAAATTATCACACTTGGCTTGCATGCATGTGAGCACATGCATTCCGACCTTGCTCCTCAACTGTTCAATACAGTACATGTTTTTCTTTAATATACTAAATTTTTTTCCACTTCAAAGTAAACTGTGAGAGTTACGGAGACCCAGCACAGTTACTACTAAAAAAAAAAAAAGTTTAAAGGGTAGTTTTGTTATTACAATAGCACTGTGAAGGACGGTGTACCAGAACAACCGGTCCACTAGAAGATACAAAAACAAGGACATGGATACTTTACTAGGCATCTGATCACAACCTGCAGTTTGAGTGATAATGCCAAGTACATTTCTCAGCATCTGTATAAAATATCTGTAAATACTATCCAGTGTAAACAGCAGGTTCGCTGTATTCCTTCAAGCCCACAAAAGTGTTTACGGCTGCAATTCAGAGCCTGCACATCTGTTTGTGTTACAAAGGTGCCTAAGCAAGAGCAGTAGTGCTGGACAGGTGGCACAGTACAATGTTTTAAAATGCATGTACAGGGAAATGGGAAGGCAGAAGAAACAATTCAGTGTAAAAAAAATTATGTGGAAAAATGACTAGAGCATCACAGTTATATAGATGGAAACAAACTGTACAGAGAGGACTGCATTAGTGCTGCTCATGTCACTGGGAGTAAGGTCCAGTCTAAGGTCACCAAACACTAGAGAAATCTGTGAAAAAACAGGATTTAAATAGATGTTCTCAACACCAAACCACTCCAACAGCTGATCCAATGACACAAAACCTTTGGCTCAGCATATTTACCTATGTAAACTGTTGATGTAAAAGGGTCAGTTGAGTAGTAAAATCATCGGCAAAGCACTATTACTGTCTGCTGTTGGTAACGTCAGTAAAAGCAATACTGGAAAATCCTTAAGTGTCTCAACAACATCAAACCAGAAATCATTAAACATACAAACCCCCACAAAAAATTCTACTAGAAGTACAACACAGAAATAAAATATACACACAATCATAAAACACACAACAAGTTCAGATTAAAACAGACCAGTGGTTAAGCAGGTAGACAAAAGTCTTGGTTTATGCTTTCAGGTAAACGCTCCAAAGTGCAGTATATTTACTATTATCAAGTCCAGTGTTTTCCTCCACCTCAACAAAAATTCCATTATGAACTGGAAAAGCTTTCCTGATTAAGAGAATAGTTATAGCAGAATCATTTTCTATTGACACCGTGGCAATTTTCAGGAAAACCACGTTTAATAAAAAGATTTCTGATCAGCTTTAGTGTGCCAGTCAAGCAATTAAAAGACGCCAAGCGGCACCACGGCAATCCTTCAACTTTGAGCAGGACGGGGGCTGACGAGGCCTGGGCGCGGGAGCAGAGGCGTGCAGTGCCACGGGGGTTAGTGAAGAAGCCTGCGCAGCAGGGTGGGTGTAAAGGAGGACGGAATGCGGGAAAGAAGGATGTTTGCAATGAAGGGAGGGAGGGGGAAGAGGTTTTTCACATTAGAAACTATAACCTATATATGGTACGGTGCATATAGGGATATACGATATAACTGACCAGAGCTACAATAGTCACAGATGTTTCTTTTGCTTTGGCTAGCAGATTACTTATATAGATAGCAGTTCAAGATTTTTAATAAAAAATTAAGGCAGTGAGGTCCAGAGCTATAGAAACGCATAAAGAATAATCTCAAGTCTTTTGCCATAATGACATTGCATTTGCTTTCTTAATTATTTTGTGGTTTGGTTTTTTTTATATATAAACATACAGATATCAAGAGTTAGCATTAGTTTCAGCAGACTTTTCTCCCTCTTCTCACACCAAAAATGGGATGAAAATTCATTATTAGTTTATATGGACAGTGCAAAAGTTTATTCCAAAATGCAATTTTCATGCCTGTTAAAATATTATGTTTTCCAGATTTTATCATAATGTATCCAAAACTGCAGGACAGAAGCAGGTAATTGTAATTCTTCCACTTAGACTTCAATACGTGAACTATCAGAAGCACATAAGTGTGATTCTGGTACTTCTGTAGATCCTTATCAGGAATTGGTAAGGTAAATACCCCCCCCTTTCCTGTATCCTCCTGGTCACAAGGACAATTTAGCTAGAACATCCATACAAGCAGTAAAACAGGTTTCAAAGAAAGATTATTGTAATAGTTATTAAGATATGAAGTAAGTGCTGAAATTATGTATTTTTAAATATTAGCCATTAATTAAAAGGAACACAATGAAAAATTCTGAATAAAAAAGCTACAATTAAATACATTCATACATCGATCAGTGCACTTTGGTATAACCGATGTACTGTTGCTTAATTTCCTCGCCCCCCCCCCGCCCCCCCCCCCCCCAAGTCTTGTATTAATTTTAGTTCTACAATTAACCAAACAGCCTGATCTATTTCTTTACTAAATTTTGCAGATTCAGTTCTTTCTAACAAACCTGTCTTCTCTGAAGATATTTAAATACATTTCTCATTTGTTATTTTCTGATAGATGCACATAGTAAATTTAACTAAAAATACCTGGGGGACTGCTGAGGTTTCTGTGGCTATCACACTCCACAGAATTAAAGAAGGATGAAATGCTGATCTCACTGATAACTACACACCCCAAAAATTACCACCAACTTTAGAGAAGTGCAGTGGGTTGTTTAATATGGAAACCTGATTAACCTGACATATAGGCTAAGCTCCAGCTTCCTACATCCAAATAATAGGGATCTCAAAATTGCCAATTCACACTAACAACCAAATAATCCTGTGAATTACTGAAACTGACAACAAAGCAATTAAAACTACAAAATAAACACATCTGAATGAAGCATTAGCTATACTGCTCTCATTTAACATGTTGTTAGTTTAAATTCAATTTAGAATACCACTGCGTCTATTACCATGGTCGTTACAATACCAGATAAGAAGCAATGTTATTATAAAATATCTTACTGAGATAGTCTTTTTGTACACAACACTGTGTGACAACATCCTCCTGCAAACCTTTCACAAGAAATGGAGGGCTATTACTGTAAGTTACTATTCAGGGGTCACAGATGAATGATAAATACTACTACTGAACATGCTTTTTATTTTTATGCAGAAAGTGAATCTGTGGTGTGTATAACTGCTTCAGATGATCATAAATAGTAATTACAATTGTTTTCTACATATAGAAAGGAGAAAAGGCTTTCCTGCATAACATCTGTCCTCAGCCAAATTAAGTGATACACAAAACCTGCGTACATAAAAATGTAAATGCTGCTTAATCTATATAGAAAACACTTCTCATCTGGAGCTCATTCATAGATTGCCCTCATGGAATCTCCTTTAAATGCAATACAAATGACACTACAGTCTGCCAAGCTTCCACATCATTTCTATGAAAGCATCAAAGGTGAAGATTTCCAGACCAGTTTCCCTGTACAGATTTGGTGTTGACTTTACTGAAAGATAAAGAAGAGACAAGAAAGACGTTACCTGACTGGACTCTGTTCCAGCAACACTAAGATCTTGAATGGATCTGCGCCTCTGCTGTCCGTTTCCTGCTGGGAAAAAAAAAACAAAACAAAAACAAACCAGTGAAATCTATTCAGAACAAAATAAGAAGGGTGCGACTGTTGCAGGGGAGCTTGGAATTTGTACAAATCCACAGAGAGAAAGTGAGAGGGAGAGAGAGAGACAGCTGCAGAATTTTAACTCAAAACACGCTGGCCTGTCAACAAAAAGTATACCCTAATACAATAACCACTCCTACCACATGAATAGCTGCTGCACTCTACTCCACCATCTTCTGTCACATGTATTTGGTCTGGCTTAGTACTCGGGGCAGGAGCTGATGACGACATCTATTTCAAGTGCGTTACGTTATGGGGATTTCTAAAAGCTAGACCGCGAAGATAACAGGCTGCCAGCTTTAACCTGTTGCTCTTTGGCATGGCTCAAGGAACACAGCAAGGACTTCTGCCCGTGTGCTGCTCCCCTCACGAAAATTAAGCGAAAAACTCTTTCTTCTGGTCTTTGTCTCCTTCAGATGAGCAAAACTATGTCCTATTCTCATGCTTTGAGAAGTGTGAAAAGGGGACTGTTCAGCTAAATCACATCTCACCATCAACCTCTGAGCACAATGCTGTAATCTTTTCCTCTTCTCCTTCCACCTGTTAGCAATTATCCACCAGTGACAGCTATATAAAACAGTTTAAATTTTAACACTGACACGCAATCAAAGGCATTTCCAGGAAACAGTCTCCTTAAAAATAAAAGGAGATTATGCAACAGAATCTCCCTGGCTACTTTGATTTTTATTATGGTGATTGTTCATATTGCCTCTTGAGAGCAGGTCAGCTGTCCAAAAGGAAACACCAAAACGTCCCGAGGAACAGCTGACAATGCTCAAAATTCTTGCTCTTAGCTCTGCATTACGTAACTTTTCTACCAGAGGGGAGCATCTGAAACATGTCCTGCAGCCGTGGCAGCCCCTCGCCCAGCGATCCGGCACGCAATGACCAACCCAGTTCACTCAAAGCCCTGCAACAGGCATCACATTTTTAACCTTTTAGATACTTCTTATTCAGCATCATTTCCATAAGACTCCACAGCCTAGCTTGACAGGTGTTTTGATTTGTAACAGTTACTACAAAAATGTAAGACTACTTACAATTAATCAATACATTTAATGGTATCATACTTTAAATTTTAAAATATAAGTACTATTACATGTAGAAACACATTACCACAAAACAGCAATAAAAAATTCTCAGTGTCACTTTACTGATCTGTCAGGACATTTTATAGTCTAAAATGGGAATATATTCTTTGTTCTGACTATAAATGACTTTGAATTGCAACTTTTCTGTGGTCTTGATCTTTTGCTTCTAAAATTCAGGGAAAGTACACACTTAACCTAAGCAACAATGGCTATATTATGTTTAATACTTCAATATTTGCGATCGTGTGAATGACAAACCTATGTCAAAATTTCTGGACTTGTTCATTTGCAGTGAACTCTTTCACTACCTAATCAGTTCACAAACAAGATTATATATGTAATAGAATTCTGTGCTGTGGATACTTCAACTGGCTGCCACAACTCATCTCAATATTCAAGATATGGAAGATACACCCATGGCCAATACAAAATTATGTGCACGTTTCACTCAACAACACTAAGTTATGAAATTAGCTCAGCTGAAATAGACTTGCAAAAATATTTGAAATTCTCATTTCAGATTAGAAACATTTGTGAATTTAAAGAACCCAGCACATGTGTTACTGAAATATTAGAACATGGCTGCCAAAACGTTAAAATAATCAGGGTGGGGTGCAAGAAAGAAAAGAAAATGCCTTGGGGGGAGTCAGAAGGGCCAAAACTACTGTGTTGTAATAAATGAACACCTTTAAATGAAGAATCTTAAGTTAGTAGCATGAGGGAAGAGCAAGCTCTACTAGGCAATGCCATTTTAATTAGTATAATTACTGCAGACTTCTGGCAAATAGCTTAGACAAAGCAGAAACAGACTACGAATCAACAAATACTTATTGCTCCAGATTCAAGACAAGTATCAGTTTAAAAACATACAAGATATAGTCTTTATTTGAAATTATCACTCCTACTTCTCTATGCTTTCCTGTCACAGTTTTGATCTTGTCCTAACGTCTATGTCCATTTGAAACTGATTTCTTCTCATTATAAAACCTAAGCTTTGTAAATGCACAGGAGTTAATATACAGTAGCTTGACGCACTCTGTCAGGATTTCAGTGGTTTACAGGATTTTAAGATTAAAAATAAAACATTACAAACACACTTCCTGGCCTCAAAAAATAAAACATTCCACATGCTGTTGTTTGTTTTCTAAAATGAAATTCAAAAGTAACAGGAAACTTCCATCACGTCCTGCCCCACATGCTCCAGCAAAAACAAATTCTACAATTTACGAAGGCTTTGACCACCCCCCTGCCAAATATCCAGACCAGCTATGAACTCTTCTCCTTGCCCTTTAGCAGATACTTGCGTCTCCTTTTACACTTTCTTATTTGCGCACAGTACTCTCTCTTCCTTACATACCTACAAGACCCAAATCTCTCTCGGAGCGCAGGACAATCCGTGAATGTAACAGTGTTAGAAGACATTTTAAAGAAGTTAAAACACTGATCAGAATTCCAGAAGAATGAAGTGATCTGGGGAAACAAGGGTAGGATTTCTGTCTTATATTGTTTTTAAAAGTACACGGAAAAATCACAATACCTAAAGCATCTATCATTCCTATCCACTTTCTAAAGACACTCAACAAAATACGTCTATCCCAAGGACTCATTTATCCAGTGTCAATGCTGTGAAAATCTTAATGCTGTAGCACAGTTTCAGATGACAAAACTACAAAGCCTAATGCAGGTGTGCTATATGCATGAGATGTCTAATGTTGCCAGTGAAGAAAACGTTGTACTTGAAGGTACATTTCCCAGATGCTGCTTGACTGGTTTGTATTGAAAAGGTGTTCAGATTATTTTTCTTGATATATTACAAACTATACCTAGATGTTTGTTTGTTTCTTTAAACATAGCTACTTAAGCCTTTTGTATTCACTAGGGTTTTCATTTTTAATATACATATAAGTAAAATGTTGGTGCTTCTTACCTATTCTATATATTATATATACTATATATTGAAAATAAAAAATAGATACTCCACTCGCCTAGCTGGCTGCAGGATACCACCACTGAAAACAACCTGGCAAATGAATTACATGAAAAAGGAGTCAGAAACTGAAAAGTGGATCAACTAAGTTTTGTCAGTGAGTAACACAAAATGCCATCTGAAATGAACGGAAGTTCTGTTCACCCTTATTTAAGCTTATTTAGAAAGAGGAGCAAATACATATTAGAAACTTCCCCTTCTGCCAACATTTTACCTTCAACTGACAACTTTGTGTTTTGCGACCTCAGTAGCATAATCATTTCATGGACGAAAAGCAGCTGAGGCAACACGTTACAAAACCCCACAATGATAGCAGATGTAGTACTCATACTTCTAAAATAGCCCTGCCCCAAAGCAGCTGACTCATGGTAACATGCCTGCATGGTGCCCAGCCGCTCCCGGAGCAGCTGCTTCACCATGTGCTCAGCAGAACTTCAGGCAGCGGCACAGACTGGGCTGGCACTCGCGCTGCCCCAAGGACGGAGACGGGCTGCTCGCCCCACTGACAGACACGGCCGGCCAAGGAAGTTTGGAGGAGCTGGGTACGTGGCAGAAGTGCTAAGAAATGTAACGTGGTGGGATTGAGACAGAGGTTCCAGTTTGGGGGTCTTGGAAGTATAACTAGAAGGAGAAAAGCGTGTTAAGAGACTAGGACTGAAAGCCTTGTGCTGAGAAAGTAGGGCAAAGAAAGAGGTGAGAGACAGGCTATGTTATATTGTCTTTAAAGGAATAACTGAGCAAGGTCCTTTTGAATAACTGCTTTAAGTATACAGAGAAATATGATTAGTTTACTGGGCAGATGGTCGCATCCCCATCATTTAATGATTAATCTCCTTTTTTCTGAATTTGGGATTCTTATGGGAGAGTTGTTCTGACAACCACAAAACTTCTAATAAATATTCTAGATCTATTTGGAAACAATTCACATCTTTTTTCCATAGTGCCAATACTGTCTTTTAGCTTAAGTAGTTCTCGCTTCCTAATCTTTAGCTGCAGATTCATTTCTCAGTTTTCATATTGTGGGCTAAAAAAGCCGTGCTTTCAGATCCTTCTTTATACTCTCCATACATACCATCCTAGAGGAGCTCTTACCATTATTTCAGAGTGCATATACGTTTCTTGTATATTTGTATGTTTCTGCCTAGATTAGTAACTTGGAACTTCTGATTAAACCTCAACAAAAGCCTGTAAATATACTTTTTTATATATATAAAAGATATAAAAATAGCGCTAGTGCTTCCTTATCTTTCCTGGAAATGAACCCTAAGATTTCACAATTTTTCACAACTGCATCACGTTAGTGGCTCATACTACCTGGGATTGATCTGCATGGATCTGCTGTGGTCCCATGTAATTTTACTAAAAAACCCTGTTGCTGGTGTATAGCCCTCAGTGCATGACCCTGGATTTTACTCTATTTTTCCCCAGTCACAACAAAATTCACCCTTTGTGATACTCTAATCCTGCTCTTTATGAAGTTCCCTCTGATAACACATTAACAGTGAATTTCATTACTGCTTATTTAAGACTTAAATACCTTAAAGAGTAAATGTTGAGAAAATCATTAATATGCTTGCTCCAACATCCTGTACCTTCTTTCATTTCTACAGGTTGCTATTTCTCTTGTATTTATTCCAAATTCACCTTGGAATTCCCATCCTGTCAAGCTCAATTAAAATAGTCCAGGTGAAGAATATCTAATGGACTTTCCCTGACTGAGTATGTAAACCCAACAGACTGGTACAATCTATTTTGTGACAACAACACGGCATTTTCACTGACTCTTTAGTTATTCTGTAATGTAAGTGTCAAGGTTTCTTTGAAGCCTCAGTGCTGTCACATGCAGACAGCATGCACAGACAGGAGGCACTCAGTTAGCTGGAAGCTTATGTACCAGGCTCTCATCATCTGTCAATGTTGCAAAACTCAACAGATCTCTACTTTCTCTTTCCTTGCTCTCTCAGGATTTCATTTATGTATGGCAGGCCAGGACTGTTACAAGATTAGTGGAAGGCTACACTAGTAAACTTTCTTGCTGATTTGCTAGCCTCAATGCCAAACAGGTTTTCTCTTCATGGGTAGTGCTATTATTCTTTAGAATCTGCTTTTCGACATTCTGTATTTTTATATGTAAACTTCAATAAAGTTATGTGAAACTTTTGCACAAAATTATTTTTTGCATTCAACTTTTAAATACCGATGTCAAGCTTTACAAGGAAACTTCCTCAGATAACACAAATTTAGAGTAGGTGTTCCATGTTTTTTAACGGATCTCTAGATTAGCTATGTAGACGATATTACTTGCATCTCCTGCCTCTTACAAATCATTCTGAAGCAACTTGCGTACCGCTGATGGTATACCTATTACAGTTTGGGAGCGATTATACTTATTTTTAGGCTTTGAGAAGCACAAAAAGAAAGAAGGAAATCCACTTTGGTTGCAAAAAAAGGAGTGGGAAAGAAAAATGATATGCTGATAACTAAATATAGACTTGGGATAGATGAGAATTATTCATTAAAGTCCCAACTGAAATTACCAGCTATGGTGCCTCATTATACTGATTTTTCTTCCTGTCAGAAGACTCTCCTAATAATTTTAGTTTGCATTAAACACAACAGAAATACCTCATGCAGACACATTTTGCTCTAGAAAAAGCGTAGTCAAATGTAAGAATAACATAGATTGTTGTTTTTTAATTACAAGTATCATGTAAATCTGAAGTTCTGTATATAATATATTTAAGTTTTTTTCTCTACTAATATTTTATTAGATAAAAAATGAGTGCTCAAACACAACAAAGATCAGGGCAAGATAATTAACTAGACAGAAATTTTTCAACTTACTTCCATTTTCACCAGATGAGGTATTGTAATAAAAGACTGCATATATAGTTTTGCTCTACAAGAAAACTCTGAACATCACGATCATAAAAGGAAAAAATCCTTTATCAGTAAAAGTAAATTCAAACTAGATTATCAAATCCTTTACTGATAAAAAAGTAAGCTTGCAATAAAATACCATGCTCTTCTCTACAGAGACATGAAAAAATTATTGGAATAATTTCTAGTTCTGTCCTAGAGCAACTGGAGCAAGAAGTATTTTTAGCAGTCTGATCATTATTCCGGCATCTTAACCAATTGACCCGTTCACCTGGTCTGCGATACCTGGTATGATGATCTCAGGAACATCCAGAATGTTGCCAAATGAAGCAGTTTTACGATGGCCTCGTTTAGGCTTGGAATAGGCTGAAAAAATACACATATACAATACACATGCAAAACACTAAAATAGCAATAGCAAAATTATTAAATTCCTAATATTGCATTTTTCATAAACTTGGTTAAACTATAGTTCATGCAAAAATGTGTCATGCAGAATAAACTGCATTGCCTTCCACTCATGCTTACACATAGTAAAGCAACTGTTAAAAAGCAAAAAATGCAGAACTAGCCATCATTACAACACCATATAATTAGTTATAGTTAGCAACACAAAAGTCAAACACAGAAAGCAGCATAGCAACAAAGAAGGGAAAACCAAATGTAATTATCCAAAAAGAGAACAAATGAAATTATTTCAGATCACCTGTATATTCAAAATAAATTCTTGATTGCCTGAAATTATATAACATTTTCTTTCTAGCGTTGGGTACAAACTATTCTATAAACCAGATTATTCATTGTACTTCTGTTTCTTTAAATCACCTCCTTTTAAAGGAAATCTCGTCCATCTCTGTAAAAATGCTTACTCTTACTACATTTGACAAATGTCGCTGCCTTCCGTTCTTTTGTCCTATTAGTGAAGATTTTTTGTTTTGCAAACTGGGTATCACTATCAACCTTGTACTTTTTGAATGATGTTCAAGAAATACCATAAGCTTTGGAATAAAATTTAATAATACATTTTTTATTTTACTGCTTGTGTAGTTTAAGGTAAATAGTTCCTATTTAGCAAAAGGTCTGAATGCATCTCCCAAAGGTACAACACTGTAGCATATCCATGTCAAACTTGGTAAGTAATGGTGATGTGCATTATGTGATTTACTCTTACACTTAATCTAGCAACAGATGGAACAAGACGACTAAACAACTCTTGATGTGATTTACTCTCAACAGCCCAATTCTCACCCAGCCACATAATTTTTTTAAGTTCACAACATGTCATTTCTGTCACACAGTCAACAAGATTAAAAAACAAGCAAAATGAATATAGTGCTGTTTCAGCTCTTTTTGAAAAAGTAACAATCAGATGGGTTTGATCTCACTTCTTTTTAGTGGTTCTTACTGCCTAAAGTGATTCCTTAAAAACCCACCCCACTCCCTTCCCCTAACTATTACAGTCAATATACACTTCGTTTCAAGAAAAAGAAATCCTACAGTCATTTCAAAAAAAAGAATAATCTTAGAATATTCTGAAATGATGATTACTATTCAGAGCAAGGTACTTAAGGAAGACGAACCAGAAAAATTAAAAACTCACACAAAGGAGGGCCAGGTTATCTCCACTAACATCAAAAACTTACATTGACTTTGGAGTGTCAGTGTCCAAAGTGAGTCCTGACACATTTAAAAATAAAACCAGCACGTTGTTATTATCAAATCAGTACACAGCTGCCTTCTGTGTTAGGAAACCTTTAGAGATATTCAGGGTGAGATGGGCTACACAATTATCCAGTCAAAGACTGACAATACAAAGGACAGATCTTGGAATAAGGCTTTAAAATAAGAACATAAGAGCAAAAAGTGTTTAGGGCAAAATAAATATTATTTCATGAGTAACTTCAGTATTTAGTAAAACAAGATCTTGGAGTGATCATAATACAATGAAGAACAAAAACTAAATAGTCATGGTACACAAGAAAGACAGAATATGATGCATATTTCCTTACTAATTACAGCTACTCAATTACCCTAGTTTTCAGAAATAGTTGAAAAATACTAGAACAGCTAAATAACCTTGGACTAACCAAAGAAATTTTGTTTGATTATTTAAATCTGTGGTTATATACCATAACAAGTTTCACATATGAAACTTAAAACCTGAAGTTTGCATAGGTTAACAAACAATATCTTTGATGAAGAAAAGAGACAAGAAAGTGTTTGCCAAGTATAGACATGTTTATTAATTTGTTTTTCTGGAAGAATAAAGATTGCTTTCGCCATAAAATTATTAATACTTACACATAAATTCCAATTCACTCAAGGATTTAATATTTAAACACGGAAGTTTATAGCTACCTGAATGAAACCTGGCAAAACACCTGTACTTTTTTTTTTTTTTTTAAAGACAGCAATGCTTTGTTAATCTGATAAATAAAATCTACCTATGTTTCCCTTTCTGAAATCTGACAAAGTTTATT
The DNA here is from genome assembly GCF_023638135.1 of Falco biarmicus. NCBI lineage: Eukaryota > Metazoa > Chordata > Aves > Falconiformes > Falconidae > Falco > Falco biarmicus. The sequence continues at coordinate 4,219,773 of NC_079293.1, read as the reverse complement.
TTAAAACTTATTTGAGAACATGCTGAATTTTAAACCCACGTCGTAATTTCAAAATATTATAGGAATAACCTGGAAGGAAGTGTGATTTTAGAAGTATGCTACCAGAGACGGAGTAACATTATTTCAGATGCAAAGGAGAAAGTTGTGCATTTGGAATAGGAATATTTTTGAAAAGGTAAAAGCATAATTCAACAAAGGTAGTCTCTTCCATAATGTTAAAAGTACCCAATTACAATGCTCAACCTTGTTGAGTGTACAACTGTGAATGAAGCCGTTTTCCCCCACAATTCATACAAGGACAATAAAGACTACATGGGAAGTTAAAGTACTTTCATACGGCTAACGGCATTAACGTTTTGTAAGACTATGCATGTTTTACATCCTCCTTCCTTCCAATTCCTTAGGCTATCCCCCATACATCCTTTAATTTTACCTGTGATGGAAGCTATTCTTGCTTCAATTTCAGACATGTCAGCACTCATCCTTTTGGCTTCTCCTGAAACGAGGGCTGACTGTGGTCGCACGCGAACATCTGACAAGCTCTCTACGCTGCTCCCACGAGATGGGGGTAAACTCAAACGACCAGGATCACCCTGTTGCAACAATCACATTTTTGAAAAGAAAAAAAATCCTGCAGAAGCCCCTCCATGACATGCACAGTATGTAGGTTAAAATATGTTTCTATAACGTGCCTCTAAAAAGTGACAGGATTTAAAATCTATAAATCAATAAATGGTAATAATTTAGCTATTATTGGCATACAAGAACCAAATATTTGCAACTTTCAAGAGAATCTAACCTTACACAGATAAAAATTGAGTAGAATTAGGCCAACGCTGTCACAAGAGAATGTTGTATTTTTTCACCCTACTTGAAAAAAAAAATAGTATTTCAAAAATTCATGTAAATTTTTAATCCTTTCATGTCATACTAATATTTTGGTTCTAAATTAAGGCAGCTATTTTCAAATATACTTTTTTTCACCTAATGAATCCCTTCAAATAAAATCAACTATTCTTTTGTTTCATTGCAGGTCTTATTAGAGCCTTCCAGTTTACCTTTTTGTAATCACTGAATATTTTTCCATCACCTTTCATGTTCTTTTCCTGTAACTAACTGGCTCCAATTTTGTACTATTTTTGAAAGAAGATCATAATTTTTCATAGCAGTTACATCACTTTGGTTGATCTTTGTCCATTTCATTATTATGGCTCCAAAATGCATGTGTTGGCTTACCGGCTGCTTGGCTGTATTTTTCATTTGCTGTGCCAATTTTGACTCTAAACGTTTAATAGTGTCATTGGTAGAAGCTCCTTGGAAGTCACCTGGTTCCACATTAGCATCACTCTTGTTACTTGTGTTTGTAGAAGTGATGTCCATGAATGAACCTAGAAATAAGTAACAAGGAAACACATTTGAAAAAATTCATTAAAAGTACTAGAGTGCATCTCTTCACTTGAGCATTCTCAGAAATCTAACTGCTTTAAAGCAACACTTCTGAAAACTTTTAATGAAAGGCAAGCTGCAAGATTGCAACAGATCCATTAATGTACAAAGTGAAAAAGAATACACAATTGAAGTACTATGATGACATTCTAAAGTCAATCTTTAGCTTGCTCTGAAACTGTTGGGGTAGATTTTTATTAGCACCATGACGAGCAACCTCATTCACAATTAATGACAAAGTCCATCATTAACCATAGAGGAATATATTCACAGTTTAAACAGATAGATCATATCTTCAAATCACCGGCTGAGGGGTGGAGAACAGCTAGTACAGTAAGATGCCACAGCTGAAAAGATTTTTGTAACATACAGGTCACAAAGTTGCAAAGCAGCCAAGGAAACTTTATCCAAAATAACAGCAATTTGTTTGGAGATAGTAAACAAACCAACCAAGCAGCAGAAGGTGAAGACACTCAAGATTAAGAACTACTTAAGTAGGAAAACTGTACTTTAAAAAATGAGCAGACTGAATAATCTTAATTTTCCGTTATTAAAAGAATTTCTCTGAGGCCAAGACTACCTGAAAGCCTAGCCCACATTTTGTTCGTTCCATTCATCTTTCTAGCGATTTCCTTGATCACTGTATTTATTGAATCTTAACACAAAACAACTGCAAGGTTAAATTGTGGAGATCATAACCAAAAGAAGATGTGGATTTCAAGGTAAGTAAAAAATTTTTAAATGCCAACTCTTTAACACTACATAGGACTGAAAAGAGTGTCAATTGCTAGCAGCCTTTATTGGGAAAGAAGGAGGAGACTTTAAACCTAGACACTCTGTTATTATATGCTTGTTCTCCATTAAAGGTACGCTTCAGCAAAAACCATTTGGCTGAGAATACTAAATATGATGTGGTATGAGGTCTCCACAAAAACAAAACAAAACAAACAAAAAACCCAAAAAACCTGCCAATACTTAAGATTTTGGAAAGGTTACCGTTCGCAATTTGAGTTCAAAATCTGTATGAGAATGTGCTTTATAACCCATCTGCACCACTTCATGTTGCTCTTCTTTTCTCTTATACAAGTGTACCTGTACTAGTGGCAGAGTTGCTTTGCCCTTCATCTGAATACTGGCAAGGATACTGCAGAGGTTCATCAGCTCCTGGAAAGTACTGTGAAAAAAAGCGCAATTGATTTGATTAAGAAGTAATTAACAATTGTTTTAAAATTATGTAAATAAGACTTCATAAAATAATTTATAAATACTAATTATATATAATGCTTATGGTAATGTATTAGAAGATAAATAAATGCACTTATTTTTAGTAATACATTAAAATACATCTATAAATATTTTTATTAATTTCCCCAAATCTGTTATGAGTTAGTATACATCTGCCATAAGGAGAGGAACAATTTCCCTTCTCTACTGTAATAATCTGAAAATTTTTATCAACAAGAGAAAAGGAGAAAACATGCAAGCCTGCCTTTAGAGTGTGATAAAACACATACCCTTCATAATTCAATTTCCCAACTTAATAGCTTAAGGAATAATTAAGATATAAAAATACATTTTTATACCCGCATCAAGTGTGTCATTATTTTAACAATTTCTTCCATGGATGGTCGCTGTGAGGGATCCTTGGACCAACAACGGGTCATTAAACTCTCAATTGGTTTAGGTAAGTTTTTGATCAGTGGTGGCCGAGTACCTATAATTGAAATTAGAAAAAATCCTTAATTTGTTAAAACAGACTATAAGATGACTGACAGCAACTGATTTCTCTCTGGTATTTTGCTAAATAAATACAGGAAAATGTATAGTTAATTCTAGTCTGAAAAAAACGGCTTGTACTTAATTTTCTCTCTTACCAGCAAAAATCTGACAAAAAAAGTTCCTTTGCACTACATAGAAGTTACAATTACATACAAACTAGTAGAAAGAAAATGAAACTTTTCCTTCAGTAGTGGTCTGAAATTCACTGACTGACCAAATACAACACATTATAATGGCTAATGAATATTACCACTTTCTGAAGAATAAAGCTTTAGGCCAAACTAGGAAGTAATTAGCAACAGTCTTTGGTTCCTAATGCTGTACTTACAAGACCACCGGGTGGTGGTGGTGGTGGAAGTATTTTTGAGGGCAGATTTTGCTCTTAAGAACTTCCTGAAAAATTATTAAGCACTGGAAACACCAATTTCAGGTGACTTTTTCATGGTCTATACATGTTCTTAATTACACATTTTACTTCAATTGTATCACTATTCATCCATTCTTTTGGTTCCAGTTTCTACTCTTCACTATTTCAACAACGAATACAGTTAACAGACATACAGTTGTGTTTAATAGACGAGATGTAGTGACATTTTGCACAGAAAGCAGCAAGTGTTTAAAAGCCTATTAAGCATAACAAGTAATACATCAAGTAAGAGTGCCACAATGGTTTCAAGTGAGATGAAGCGCACTAACATTTCCTTCCTATGAAACGGAGGGTGGGGGATGGAGGGGGCGGGGGGAGGGGGCACACAGGGGAGAAAAGAAAAAGGGGAAAAAGAAAAAGAGGTAAGTTTTTAAAACCAAACCAGGGACAGACAGGGAATCTGTCTTCCCCTAAAGGATACTTCTGCACCTTACTGAGGCTTTCTGATTTATGACTATTACATTTACACTTACTTTGACAATCAATGCTTTTATGAGAGGCACTCATCGCTCCTAATCTCAATGACTTATGTCCTTGAAAAACTGAAATGGAGAATCTCTCCATTCAAAAATGCCATTTGCAAACACTTTGTGTGTTATTATGACTGTAATGCTCATCCATCCTATCACTGTCCGCCTCTCTCTCCTCTTCGTTGAATAGGATGCCTGTGCTCACCTTAAGCTTCTATCATTTAGTACTGAAGCAATGACACTCTGGCAAAGTACTGGCCTTCACTGCTTGTTTGTTAATTACATCTTCCAAACAAGTTCGTGCTTTCTTTGATGTGGTCTTTCACAAATGGCAGAAACTCTTTGCAGACATTCACTGAACTACTTCACTATCATTACTTTATTCTTCTTAAAACTCTGCTTTGCCATGGTACCTAAAAACACACTGTTAAAAAAGTTACACTACTAGCATGAAGACACTACACTCTATTATTTGGACCAATGTTGTACCACTGCTTTCTTTTGTCCATTTGAATCCAATCACTGTCTCCTGTTTATACCCTAAGCTCCTGAGAATCTGTTCTGTATAGTACCTAGGAGAGCTGAGTCCTGCTCCATTCCTGTAGGCACCTAGATATAAAACAATTCGAACAGCAGAACAAAACCAAAAAAACCTTAACCCCAGCAGCAAAGACAAAACAACAGATGAAAAGCAAAGCAACATTTTTAATGCCTAGTAGTCCTGCAGGAATTCGACAGTTTCTAGCATTTCTATATAAAGTCAAATTACTTAAACTCACGCATTTACTGTAGGCGCCCAATAAAAAAAAAACTTGGCTAATCATTACTCATCCAGAGGATGGGTTGGGGGTTTTTTTGTAGCACAATTCAGATCACTTTTAAAATGGAGTGTCATAACTAAATGAACATGGCCCTTTTCCCTTGTTTGTTCATATGCTAGTTACATGTAGCAGGAAATGCAAGCACTGTAGCAGCCAAGTAACATAAAACCCACATGACATGAAACCAGCAGTGTCTAACTCTTAAGTCTTCATGATAAAAATGCATATTTAATGAAGTATAAACCAGAAAAACTAGTTATTTAAAGCTCACAGTTAAAAATGTTTAACAAATTTACAGGTCAAACAGACAACTTCAAATGTAATGAAAGTATTTTCAACTCACCATTGTGAACTGCCCACATAATGCGGAAAGCTGGACCACCAATCTCATCAAAAGGTTTCCTACGGGTGATTACCTCCCAGAGAATAATACCCCAACTGAAAACGTCACATTTTTCACTGTAATTGCTACCTGGAAGAAAGCCATTAATATGTCTCTTTTCTATATACCACATTACAAGAAGTACAGTTTGAGCTGACAAATAGCTCTGTATGCTTCCTTTCATTTCACAATTGTTTTGCTGAGAAAAAACAGTTTTCTAAAGCTGGCTGATTCACACTAACTTAAGTCTGAAATCATTTGACAGTAGAATTGTTAAGAATGCCTCCCTCTGGAAATCAATCCGTTTCACTCAGAGTCATCCTTAAATGATAAAATGCCTTAGTTTTCTTATATAATTTAAACTTAATAAATTGTGGTTTATAAGATCTCTTGCATTCAGGATTTAACTGACTATGCTTGCTTCCTCCAAATATTTTTCAACTCATTTCTTCCATGCTAGTCACAATATGCCAGCCAGTAACATCTCTGTCATACCTACTGCTCTTTATTATTTACAGGTCTTTAGCAGAACTAGTAAAATAGCATATGAACACATCAGCAGATTCCTCAATTCCTCACCGCTTTATTTCCTCTCCATTCATTACTCTTACTCTTTCTGTCAGGTCATTTCTTAAAGTTCTTTGACCATAAGTTCAATATTTCTAAGACTCCTGTTAAAGGTGCAGAAGACACGTAGGTGATACAGAATAATGAATAAAAATGTTCAGAGACTGAAAAGAAAGAATGTATGCTCTGTAACCATAACTCACACAAATACTAAAAATACATGTGAATAGCTAATGACATGATCATCAATATGTGCGTATAAATAATAGAAATCTGTCTTCAAACAAGGATCAAAATTGGCATCCAGTGGCCAAGAGATTTCTTTTTGTTAATATGTAAACAGAAAGCATTGACACAAATAATTTCATAAAATGGTGGGATTAGAGAAGCGTAGTTTCACATAGATACCCATCATATAGCATCCAGTTTCAACAGGCTCCACTAACTACAAGCCACCTTCCTCTGCCCCCATACCTCCAACAAACTGCACAAGAGAAGCAGCATATTCTCAGGCTAGTTCTTACAGACCCACCAGTCGGCAAGGGAGACAGGCTGCAGCACAAACCACAAGTCATCTTTAACTGAAGACACTAATCTGGACTTCTCCTAGGTACAGATTTTACAAAACTAAGAACCTGGCATCTCCAAAACTCTTTACACCTGTGTCAAAATAGCTGATGTGGCTAATGAGTTCAAAAGGTACTGAAGGGGAGTAACAAAATCAACTTCACCAGTCAGGTGTTTAAAAGGTGCTGGGAAACAAAAAAAGCATCTGTAAACAATGGCAGATTGTTAAGGGAAGCAAAACAGTCTCTCTCATCTATGCAGCCGCAGCATTTCTGTGACCCACAGCCTATGACAAGGAAGTAGTGTTATTTTCTGGATTGAGCAAGGAAATCCCATTTTGTAGCTGAGAAGCCTTGGACTAATTCTGAAAACTGAGAGTGCAAAAAGAATGATACAGTATTGTGTATTGTTTCATTATGTAAAAGACCAAGGTAGGATATACACAGTCTATCCTCAATTTATCCAATTATCCCCAAGCAGTTTTAAAACATTTTCTTCTAAAGGGAGTTCTCAAATTAGAGCACTTGCTCTCTTTCACTTTATCCTGATCTAAATGACACTGTTTTTATTTAGACTGTTTGATCTGTACAAGGCTCTCAATACCCTATAATGCTAAAATGGGGGGAAAATTTTAATATTAGGGCAGCTACTTCAGTGAGCACTCTGCCATCTACAGATAGTTCTAGGGCCTTTATTGCTCTCATCTGAAAGCATCAGTACTAGAACAGTACTAAAATGTTAGCATTTATTCCATTGTTGAATTCTGATGCAGTTGCATAACCAAACAAATTTTTAACAATTTTTACATTAGACATGAGTATTTTAGTAGTTTAATGACGGCTTCAAGAGCGATTTGATATGCCGCACCAAAAAAAGCTCACAGATTCCTTTCTTTCATTGATACTTGTTCTGGTATAAAGATTTGTGTCGTTATCAGTAAATGCTTTCAGATAAAAGTACATAAAACCAACTGTAAACTGAAGGCTTTTGCTGCTGTCCAGCACTAAATTTGTAATACAAGATTTCTTTGTTCTGCTTTGTTGAATTCGTACACCAGAGGAATTAGAATATGCACTGCAAATCCCTAGTATAATATACTTATTTCAAAATCCATTTTAGATTAAGGCTTTCCACTCAAAAAAATCTAACTTTAACAATGACTGTCCAATTGATTATTTCTAAAAGAAAAATATATCTCTTACTTATACAATTTCATTTAAGAATAAATAAATGTCAAGAAAAGAAGCATTCCTAGCTAGATTTAAAGAAATAGAGCAGGTGCCTCAATACAGAGTGACAAAATGGAAAGTTTCTAGGCACCAGAATGAAACAGATCACCCTCTTAGGTGGGTCCCCTGAACAATATATGGGAGAAGACGGTACCTTCAAAACAAAAGCTCCAAAGGCAGTGTTCAGGAGAAAACCTGTTAAAACTGTAGATGGACACATATAATTTGCTGCTTCTCTCTACAATAAGGACACCAAGAGTGGCCACTTGGATCCAGAATCTGGGAAACCACTGCTGCACAGAGGTACTTGCCAAATCTCTCAAAGCCAGGACACCTGCTTCCTAAAGCAGGGACATGACTTCTCCAGACCACTCTGCTAACTACAATGATAATTTAAGGTACTGAATGGCTAAAAGGTGCTTAATTTTCAATCAAATATTGACTGGATTATTTCTCTGATAATCATGCAGCAATTATATCTAATTATCAAGTGTCCTCAGTCTTTCCCAGCTACACTCCAAGAAATAGCTTGTTCTCCTACTTAACTAAATTAACTGTTAATAACAAGTCCCTCAGTATGTAGGAAGAAGGAAGTGCATCAAACCTCTAGATTACACAAAAAGCAGATGAAGATGGAGTTACAAGAAAGTGGGGACTGGAAATGAAGGCAATTATGTTCAATTTATAGACACTAACAGGGGAATTCTAAAGATACAAGCTGATCAGAATAGCGAGTGAAAGTAATGACAATCAATTTAAATGTCAGAAGAGTTTGAAATGACTTAAGAATCTCGGGAACAGCACAATCATGGGGAAATAGCCCTCTGGCTGCATTTTAATTACTTATAAAATGAACAGCAGTTGTCTAAAGGTACTCCTTATGTAAATCTCAACAATGACACAAATAAAGATTCCATATCTTCATGTAATTAACTGTCTAATACTATCACGATGGTCAGTTCAGTGCTCCACTTCAAAACTCAGCATAACTAGATCAATACATAATCACACAGATTTTGAAATAAATGCTAGATTTCCAGCAAGACTCTTTCAGCTGTTACTTCAAACGTTCATACACTGATTGAAATAAAGTAAGATTACACGATGCTCTTATTTCCTATATCAAATTAATTCACCGTTGCATCCCTAGGAAGAACACATAACATTGACACTGTAAATTATAGTTACCTTCAAAAACTTCAGGTGCCATCCAAGCAGCACTTCCCTTATTGTTGGTCATGTGTGTTTGAATATCACAGGCTGTACCAAAGTCACAGATTTTTAGAACTGTCCCCCCAGCTACCAAGAGCAAACTGTCAAAGAAAAAAATAAAATAAAAATTAAAACTGTAGGATGAAATAGTCTGGTAATAAACCACTGTTGTTGGGTGGTTTTTTTATTTTTTTTTAAATTTTTTTTAAACCCAACAACTATCATTTTAATATATCTGAATATCTATTTGCTTTGCTTCTCAGTGCTTTAGTTTTGTAATTTGAGAAATAAGTAAGGTCATCTGAACATACAAAATATTTTAAAATAAGCAAATACATATTGCAATTTATTACTATTTCTACATGCTAGATTTTAAGTAAAAATCTTCAGCCATAGTAAACTGCTAAGCATATATTGCCAAAATTAGTCTTTCACATGGCAGAGCTGAAAAATAACAAGTGCTGTAACAATTTTACCAAAAGAAGAACGATCAAGAGTCCTATTAATGTCAGTCAATTTAGCTATTTATTCAAATGAAAGCACTTGAAGTTACATGTTAACAGCTCTCTAAATCAAAACTGAGGATACAAGAAAAAATTAAAGCGTGGCTTCAAATTATAATTTTATCTTGTAGTAATGGCAGGCTACCATCCAAAGGGAATGATCCTGATGATCCCCAAATCTCTGTTTCCAACTAATCTGTGGAGCCAGATCTGAAGCTGTAAAATGAGTCAGATCAACAAACTGACTGGGTAGAAAATGTCTTTGTTTCAGTGGACAGTGATGGGAGATTCTGGCAGGGGTAGTGGAACAAGCAGAAGGAGGGCACAGAGGAAGATGGCCATTTGCAGAAAAGCTCTATTTTATCGGATTAAATATGATGTTAAAACCAAGCAACCAAACACCCCCACCCCCAACCTCCCACCCCATGTTCATTGAACACCACAACTCATTGTAAAATTGGGGCATTGTAAATGCCTCTGATAAGAAGCCCTATCCCTATCCAAATCCTCTTCCATGATACAGGGCAGGAGCAGGATGTTTTTCCAGTTTAACAGAAAGTAAATGAGTACAGTTCGTATCCTGTACCTTGCACCATCATTCTGTAACTGAAGTTTCAAACGCACAGCTTTCATTCAGAATACACTACATCCAATAATGTCAGTAACAATTAAAGCTATTTCTTTCAAATGCAAATAAGTCATTATAAATTATCTTAAATTCCAATTGTGAGAAAATACAACGTATGAGCCATAAGCCTACTTTGGTGGTTTCAGGTCTCTGTGAATTAGAGCCTTTGGTTTCATGCTGTGGAGATAAGCCACTCCTTGGGAACACTGTAAACACCAACTCATGGCATGTGCAGCAGTATAATGAGGCAGAGGTTCAGCACCATGCAGCACTGCAAAACAAAGGCACAAACTAAAAAGAACTTTATTGCATATTACAACAGATACAATGGAGTTAACAACATACCAGTCAGAAGCTCCATCTAAGTAATTATCAATGCCTCATTACTGCAACTGAAAATACCCTTCTGCAGACTGTTAAATAACGGAAATGTCAAAATATTTCCCCTTTTTAGTATGTTTTTCATAATTTTTGATGTTGAAATTCAATATGAAAGATGTTGCGTGTTCTTGGCTATCCCTGGTAAAGTATGTTAAACAAATGCTCAGGGAATTTACAAGTTATAAAGGAATCTGTTCCACTGGAAAACCTTAAATGGCTGGTATAAAACATAACAAACTGGTATCAAGAAACAAACCAGAGGACTGAAAATGTAGGTTTTAAAAGCACACTCCTTTCTCCTTAAAATTACATTAAGAATTTTAAAGAACCGCAGAATGGCTAGGGTTGGAAGGCACCTCTGGAGGTCCCCTGAGCAGGGTTAAGCAGGCCACCTACAGCCAGTTGCCCAGGATTGTGTCCAGATGGCTTCTGAGTATCTCCAAGGGTGGAGACATATGTGTGAAGCAACTTTATGTTTTACATTGTGTTTGCCCTAACACTAGTACTTCAGCTCCAGGAAGACACTATGTTGAAATGATACTCACCATTGTATAGAGAACCTCCTTCAGCATACTCCATAACAAGACACACCTTTGGGGGCAGGGAGGGGACAAAAAAATAGGAATATTTTAAATGCAGGGGTGGAAAACAGTTTTTTGTAAGTGTAAAGTTCATTGAGATGAACTGCAAAGTCTCCATACCTAAGCTAATGGAAAATTTATCAAAGGGTCAGTCTGAATGGTATGTATTTACATATAGCAAACAGAAATCAGTTTTATACTTAGTTCCCACTGTAAGTTAGGAAAGAAGAGAATGGCCTCCCTCCCTCTCAGTCTTGAAAAGCAAACACCGTCTTCAAACTGCAATTCATTTGCTTATAGTGGCTTACAAAAAGATTTTAAACACCATGTCTAAAAAATTTCACTAGTACCAAGAAAAAATGGGATGCAGCATTACTTTAATCAATTAAATAGCCTATACTAGAACTAGCTAAGGATACATCTGTCCTGTCACAGTACTTGCTTTGAGAATGTTTGCAGCTGTGGCAGAAAACAAGCAAATCCTGAAAGCTGCATATCTGAGAATAGGAACTGATTTACAAGCTATGATTCATGTGTTGCTAATGTATTTTCTTTTCACATTGCTAATTTGCAATTAATAGGGCTGTAGATGTGAATGACACTACAAGTGTAATACACCAGATGCCATTCTGACAAACTGAAGTGCAATCTGTGTTTAGAAACAACTTTGGGTTTTTCTTGAAAGAATTTATTTCTCACAGCAGGGGAAAGAAAAACCAAAAACCTGAAAATATCAACCAACCTACATATCTATGTATTTCCTTATTATGGCTAAACCATACAAAATTTATGTAAAATATACGCTTTTGTGTACAAAACACATTTTATGCATTGATGCTTGAAAATGTTAAGCTAGTCACCTTTTGTCATACTGACAAAGCTATGACTTACTGGGTTTAGACAGGCTCCATATAACTTGACAATATTGGGATGGTTTACTCGTGACAGTTGTCGAAGCTGCAATACAAATCACACTTCATTTCAAACCATGGGCGAAAAAGGCCAATGCTTTATTTTCACATGTATAATTCATACACCACAACAGCAATCACAGTTTTGTATGTCTGCATGACCCTAGACGGTGATTTTAGGAATTACAAGACTGACGTCCCTGTTTGCATTTTAATTTATGTAATTAGGTTTGTGTCTAACCGGAACTGTGTTTTAAAAGAAATCCTGAAGAAATCAAATTTAAAGAAAGTATTTTTTTCATGGTGTAGTAAAATCACTCAAGTCATAAGTACTGTGCAACCTCTACAGGTTTGGTGCTCTTCCTGGAGCCTCCCGTTTTGGAATCCTGATTGTCTGGCTACATATAAAATCCGAATAATACTGACTTTATTCACAATATAATTACTGTTTAAAAAAACACCCCAACCCCACAATCCTATAAAATAAGCCAGCCAGTTTAATATTAATGTGACATAGTTCCAAGAACCTACTGCTGCTTGTATTGACAAACAGACTATTTTGCACTGAATTCTTCTTTACCAGTGGGTAGTAGGAGGAAAGGGAAAAGGATTTTTTTCCCCAATTTATACAGGCTTCTGAGGCAGCTTATGCTATTCATCATCTAGGGAGTGAATGTTATTTTTTATGTATGTTTCAGAAATTGTAAAAAACCAGAATGAAATATTACAACTGATGCTTGCACTGTGTAGGGTTTCCTGAACCCCAGTAATTACAGAAGTATTTCTGGGATTATCTCGGTTCTGTTTTGAACAACAAAAAATATGCTGATCAGGTCTACTCAATATTAAGTCAGATCCAGACTAACAACACTAAAAACTTTCCATGGTAATGAAAAACATACAAATATTTACACGCAGAGGCCTACTACAAATATGCTTCCTTTAACCCTACAGTGTATTACCTTTTTAGTTCCAATTTAAAGTATTTGTTTTTATCATGTTTTGTGTATCTTGAACATCCTAGATCCTTACTGACTAAATACTAAGCAGCATGTCACGATACATCTCATTTAAATTACTTGGGTACTTTTGAGTCTAGAATATGTTATGTATCTTGGGAAGCTTATCAGTGTATCTGAACTACTCAAGGTCTTTCTGAAGTAAGACATTGAATAGAAAGAGTGATTACCCTTAAATGAGTTACATGTACTAATAAACTTACACGTAAGAAAAAAAAAAAGAAATTATTAGAACTGCTGAAAAAAGTAAGAAACAGTTTCAAGTGTGGACCTGACTGTACAAAGAACCTACACTGTAGCCCCTGGAAGCACTAATCAGCTCTTCGGGTGTTTCAACTGCACCCTGACTCCACAATGGGACAGAATCTAGGAAGTGGCATTTCCCTACCTGCCTGCCCCTCTCTCTGCCCCCTTGCCTTCCAGTTTCTATGGGAAGAGAACTAAAGGAGCTGCAGTGTGCTCTGACAGGTGTCCTGTTTGGCAAGTAAAAGGGTCTAGGCCTGTACCGTACTGGCTGCATTTACCTTGTAATACAGACATAGCTTTTAGTACACTAAATGCACCCATGAGTTTAAGAAAATAAGCTCTACCAAACCACGTATTTTCCAACAAACGTACTGTACCTCTACAATGAAGGCTTTTCTTTCAGATTCACTTTCTATTTGTTTAATAGCTACATCTTTAGCTCGCCATTTTGCCTTGCAGACCACACCAAAGGCTCCTCTTCCAACAACCTAGAATAAAATAACAAACACTTGAATTAAAACTTGAAATGGTTCCATTTGCTGTACAGGATTTCACAAACAGAAAAGAAATTTAATGTAGAAAACTGAAGACACACAGAATTGAGTTTTGCAGCAGCAATCTAATATTATGCTGTCACAGCATAAATGGTGCTTAGCTAAGCTTCTTCCGGAGATCATTTACAGAAGAACAGAATGCAAAAGACACATACAAAACATTTTATTATTAACATGCAGTAACGGTATTTCAGAAATATATGATTTTAATTATTTCAAACAAGATTTGCTCAGAAGAAAATTAGGGCAACGATGGCAAATTTATTTTTAGATATAATTTCACTGGTCAGATCTATATCTACTGTATTCGTTTATTCTTGCTAGCAACAGGAATGTAAACTTCTGAAATTTAAACACATGTGCAAACAACTACACAGGCCTACGATGAAGTCGGGATGAGGTGTTCAGTGTGCTCAAGGATATCCTTTAATTTTCTCTCAGATGCCTCAACAGTGTGAGGGCAGTAAATTCTACTGCGAGTCCTCCAAATAAGCACAGTATCTGTATAAACTATGCTTTCTCTATTTTTGTTGAAGTTATCTTTCTAGTTTATTTGGAATTAACACTGCCTAAAAATATACAAAACCAGACAAGAGCCACAACTCTTCACCGTAACTTCACAGAAGCAGTAATAGCAGCTTCTGCATACTACATTCCTTGAAACCAAGCACAAAAAAGGAAAGCAGGAGAGAGAAGTGTCCTTTTCCTAGGTGGTCACTTTCAGTTACTGGCGAGTTATAAACTATGGTAAACAGAAGTTTCACTTCTTTTTATTGTGTTCTTCAGGGGAAAAATGGCAACATACAGAAATAACAACAAAACATGCATATGCAATGTAAGGTTGAAAGCAGAGTGTCACCAAAACAGTGACTCTAGGTGCTACAGGAAAGCACAGACTGGCAAGTTGTTACACATATGCTCAAAAGAAAAGTAGTGAGGACGAGGAAACAGAAGGCACAGAAGCAGCTAAGGGATAGGAGCTCCTCCAACTCCACAAAATGCAAGGCAAGGCAGATGAGAAGGACGGGCCTAGTGGGGCGGGTCTTGGGACTCTCTATTTGCCCCTAGCAGCCTTTCTTCACCATTGGTTTTAACAGCGTTCTGTGCTCATGTTCCTCCTAGTCCTTGATTTCAAGTAGTTATCATATGTATTCTGAGGAGCAGAACAAACACTTTTTTTGGAAGGTAAATGAGAAGAAAAGGATAAGGAAGAGGAGTAAGGAGAGGGCGGAGTGGAAACATTTATAAATGTGATTATCACAGCAGCTTATTGTGGCAGAATTTAGGTTACATATGGATATAAGAGACGGACGCCAGGCAATGGTGATCAACAGCATTCTCCCCTTCTATTTTCCTTAACACAAAGAAGTATTTTCTTCTTTTACATTACAGCACACACTTAGCCTTCCAGAAGTTCCTAGCTTCTCACCTTTACCCTCCACAACAGTGGTTCATAGACCGAGTCTACCACAAGATATCCACAGCAGATCCAGAGAACATGCCTCATTCCGCCCATCCAGTGTACAAAGAGACCTTGACTGTAAACTCCTCCCCCAGCTACAGCATAGGGGTCTTGACTCCTCTCTTGACATAACACACACCAACTATTTTCTTGGCTTTGAATTTGTTTTGGCTTTGAGTTGAGGTTTTGAACACCAAGCTGTATGAATGATAGTCAAGCAGCCTACAAAAATAGTACATATAAACAAAGCAGAAACAGTGAGTCACTGGAAGACCTAAAAGTCCCAAATAGCCTCCCCTGGCATTTCCTCTTTGCTCTCAAACAACACTTTGAATAAAATTGCCCAATTTCTTGAGGTTGGTAGGCCCCTTCTACTGGCACAAGAAAGGGACAGGCAGTTACAAGGCAAGGATGCCACAGAGCAACCCAGGCAGCAGCAATTCAGTTCCAGGTCTGCTGCTCCCCCATGATATGAATGTACCCAAACTGATCAAGTAACTGGGGAGAACTCTCCCCTCCACTTAGGGAAAAGGAGGTGTGCATATGATTTCTCCTAGCTGGACACAATTGGACTTAGAGCACAAGGCTCGGTGAAGCTCCTTTTAGGATGCTCCTTCTCCTAACGTACCTTTTCTCATACTCTTTCACAGTTTTTGACTATACCTCTGCCACATTTGGTTCAGTGATGTGGAAGAAAAATTGCTATTTAAAAACAGTGAATGTAATCAAGTTAAAAGATTGGTACTGATACATCTGATAAAATTTAATGAAGCAATATGACCTTTTTTCTTTTTTTACTTAGCCTGAATCATTTAGAAAAGTTTGTGATGGATCAGGCTTGCTTTTTGGCTAGTTGTATCTTTCCTTGCTGAAAAAACTTGTATATGCCCATATTTACAAATATATTATATGTATTACAGGTATCATTTTAACATTATGACTATGTAATATATGCTACATATTTTTATATATTAAATGCATTTATTTTTCTTATGTATGTAAAAAATAAAATTACATGTATAACTAAAAAGAGAAAGTCCAAGTACCTCTTGCATTTGAATCCACATGGTCAAATTTAGCCTGTAAGCCAATACAATTGCATATTGTTCCCCTGAAAATAAATCCATGGCTATAAGCAAGTTAATATCAAGAATTGGTACATGTATTTCCAGTTCATATACTAAAGAAACCACTATTTTTCAATTTGGGTGTATTTTTAAATAACTTTTCTATACAATGAAGAAACTTAAGATAAATGAGTACACTAACCAATGTGATGGTTTACATCATGCCATAAATGTCACAAAACTTGGGCTCAAGTTGAAAAGTGGAATAAATTCCAAGAATAAGAAGCACTTTATGAAGTTCTGATGATGAGAGGGCAGAGAAAGGAAAAAAAAAAAAAATAAAATCAGTGTGAGGCACCATGAGGAAAATTTTACCATGTAATCTAAATCTTAATTATGTAACAGAAAGCTGTGAAAGACCATCAGATATAAAAATTTTATGGTTGGTAAAAAGAGTCTGATAAATGACTACTCAGTCGAGGTTTCATAACAATTTATCAGTGACATGGTGCCTGCTTAGACAGAGGGTTGAACTTGAGAAGAGGACACAAATGCACTGAATATTTACCTAGGATACAGGGAAAACAGAGAAGAGCTGATCCTCCGTTAAAGCAGCTCAGCCTCTTGGACAGCATATGAGAGAATCAACAGTCAGAAGCAATGACGGATCTGATACAATCTTGAAGTTTACCATATGTGAAAGCCCACTATGTCTTTCCAATTTAATCTGGAAAAAGTATCTTAGTCACTGTAAAAACATCCCTTATAATCAACAGACTGCAGCTTGTGGTGGATTCCACTTATATTTCATTTTCTTCCTTCGAATTTTCACTTAAATTATTCTTTAAAGGAGTAAGTCTTAGATTTTGTCAGAATGGTTTAAACACTGCGTAGTTTCCTTCAACACCGTGTGCTGGAACTAAGTAACTTAATAGCACAGGACGGAGGCTCTGCCTGAACTTTAGTTTCTTCACGCTCATTCCTTCTTGTCCCCTGCTGCTGGTGCCACACCATATGTTTGGGCAGTAGTGCATATTCTGAATTATATGAAGCACAGTTAATGGAACTATTGACACAACAAATCAATAAACAGCAGTTGACCTGTAACACCGTGTATGTTTGGAAAATGATCTAAAAATAAACACATTCTTTTCGTAAATAATTTTGGCCCTCTAAATATCTTCTATAAGAAAAAAAGGAAAATATAGGGCAGATGACACATTTAGAAATAGAACACCAGTGCTTCTGCTTTTCTACAGAATAGAATTAAGTTTGTCAAGAACCATTTGATTAGTATCTGACACAGACACATTTTATGCTGACAGAAATGCTTAAAGAACTTTAAAAATTGAAAAGTTTATACAGATTTATTCTTCTCCCTATAAAATTCATACCAGTAAAAGGTTATGTTTTGCCATGTGACAAAATGACATGGCGAAAGAGAGTGACGTTTGCATGTTTTCCAGATAATGTCTTTAGAGTCTTATTTAAAGAATATGAACCACACAAGAGCCCTGGAACAAACATTACTTCTGCCTCTGTGTACAAATAGTATCAAATGCTGTACATAAACAAAGATACATGATATTGACTTGTAAGTATGGAGACTATACTGACTGGTAAGAATGTAGACTAGAAATCATGTGGGAAATAGAGGCTGTTATGTTAAGACTTTAAGGATGTATTTTGTCCTAAGGGATGTGATGACTCCCCTCCCCACGCTCAGTAAAACAAGAAAAATGCATCTCTGTTTATTCAGATGCACCCTATTCCCCTATCAAATGTCAAAACTCTGGAAGAATCAATTTCAACTTTGTGTGAACCACACAGTTTTTCTATTCACTCAAAAGTATAAACATCCAAAATTTTCATCTCTATCCATGAACTTTCAATGTTAGTTAGCTCTGCATGCTGAATACTTTGTGCTTTTCTTTCTAAAAAAACCTTGCTGGATATGTAAGAAATATAAGCAATAAAATATAATAGCTCCCTGGTTAGCAGATATAGTATTCTTTGGAGAATTGCCTTCATAATTTGCAGTATCTATATGACATGTTTTTTTATGATTTTGGGATGCAAGACTAGCAGTTATTAAAAAAAAACACCACCACAACACAAAGCCAACAAAACTCATGCTTCCAAACAGCCAGCAGCCTCTAAATTGTCTTTAATATCTATGTCCCTTTGGTCACTGGTATATGTACACACGAAAGGTTTATGCAAAATGGACTTTTGGATCTCTAAAGCTTCAGACACAATGCAAGATGTTGGGGAGTGGTGGTGGTGTTCTACAGTGCTCTGCAAAAACAGAAACAAATTTTTAAATTTAGCTCCTTCTATTCTTTCCGTCTTCCACAGTTCCAGCAGTACCAGTAAACCATACTAGTTATTTGCAGTTTTTCACACATCTGCCTGTAAGACATATGGAAAGCATAAATATAAAAAAGAAAAAATGCCAAAAGAAGCCATGAACAACAGTTTACAGCCCCTAAAAATATATGCCTACATGTTCTACCATTCATTCAACCAGCCTCAAATTCCAACTTTGGTTCCTCTGTGTGCTATGCTTTATTAAGTAGGTTGAAGCAAACTGGCCCCATGCCACAAATGACTGTGGCCAATACCCTGGCAGCACTTTTAGGAAGGAGTTTAGATCTGCCAATTCTTACAGCTATATTCTTTGACTGGTTAAGTTTATTTGTACCAGTGCTCAACCCAATTTTAAATGTTGCTTTCCCTTTCTGGGATTCATATAGCAACAAAAAAACCACGAATCAAAAAAACACACACACACATCCCCCAATGCCCACAAGCGATCTCACTAATTTTAAGTAAACAAAATAACCGAGTTTAGATTTAATTTTCAAATTTAAACTTTAAAGTTATGCAAAACACCACAGGAAAAATATTTCTTGATGACAAAAATATTTAGTTATTAAAAATCAACTAATATTCCTAATAAATACCCATAACTTCTGCTTGCCACAAACTATGTCCATATTTAAGACATCACCTGTTAGAGCTGCACAACACTATACAGTTATTATTTAGTGTCTCAGCTATCTGAATTTAGTTCTCTTGTAAGAAGTCATTCTCTTTTCAACTTTTTCAGAACATGTTTATGGAGAATCAAAGTACTATCATGTATGTTCGTAAAATTACGGGTGTTTCCAGATACTATTCTTTTGCTCTAAACACACAAGAAAGCCTCTTTTGCGTTTTGCTAGCTCACTCATTCTAAGAAACGCGTGCATCTCAAGCAAAGATAACAGTTTATCACCTTATACTTTCATTCCAGCTTTTTACACACTGATAGTCTTTTACACGTGTCTCAACAACTGAATTCATTTTAATTACCAGCAATCTAAAAACATTAACAAAACACTTGTCTTATGTTCTAGTATGAATCAATTTGTTCTGTTACAGCAGCCCAGACAGGAGATTCAAGTTTTAGACAGAAAATGCTGGGTCATGAGGCACTAAGGGTGAAGGAATCCAACATGAGTTGGGCCTGCTGGGCTGGTGCAGTCTAAAATTACTGGTCTTTGAAAAACAAATAATCATTCTGGAGTCAGTAAAATAGTGCTAGAATCCACTGGGTGGGGTAAATAAGGGATATGTGAAGCTTCTTCTGCTTTAATTTTTTTCTTAGGGAAAGGCCTCCTCCCCAGTTTCTGATAGCAGTTACACTGTCGCTCAGTTGTGACCTTAGCTGCTGCATTAGACACGGAAATTTATTATTATCTCACAAATACAAATCCTGCTTTCATCACTGGAACAGAAAAGCCTGTGAGGTTTCTTTGCCATGCATTCTTTATGAGAGTAAAATGTAAGTAAAATATAAGTTTATTTTACAGGACACAAATTAAGTCACTGAATAAATCTGCATGGGTACAAATAAGTGTAAAGTCTTACATTAACAGTTAAACTAGCTTATTAGCCATCTTCTAATATTTATTGCTCACTAAATTTCATCCATGTGAAATTGGTGTTGTGTAACTTCCCCAGTAATTCACATTTCAGCTGACACTTCAGCTATTTTCTTATGTAGATGAATGAAGAGAATCTTGCACTGGTATAACTATAGTAAATTTAAGTAGTGATTTGAATTAAATCAGAAATGCATTTAGAGTAAAACCACAGAAAATTCTGGCATATGTTTTCACCGTGTACTAACTTTTCTGCCTTTCTAGATCCCCATCTTTGCACCTTGAAGTCTTAGTTTCTGAAAAAGTTTCAGAGATTGTAGATGCAACTGACTTCAAACAGATTCCTAGCTACTGCCCTTGGCTCCTGAGAACCAAGCCTTTCATACTCACGTCAGACATCAAGAATATTTTTCAGATCTCAAATCACACCTGCAGCTCTCGTCCAAACTTCTTCCAATTTTGCAGGACACAATCCCCCAGGACATAAAAACAACAGAGGTAGTAACTACTCCATGTTTAGCAGCAGCTTAAGCAAATCCACTTTACCTTGTAGTGTAATGGACATAATCAGTCACTTGCATCTCATTAACTTTTAAAAAGGTAACCTACTATAAAGGGCAGCAAAACCCCTTGTCTCCCTGTATTCCTCATTCTCTTGTCTCTGAACTGCTCTGCTCCGTAATTACAAGGAACACATGCAGTTCTCAGCACACTTCTCAGACAGTTAATGAAATTATTCAACTGTTTCTAAAATGTCTAAGCTAGGTGAACACGCCATAAATTGCATCTCATTAGTTGCTGTCACCTATATAGGTTTTCTAAAATAAGTATTTAGAAATTTTACCTGTTCATCTTAAAGAAAAATTACCCTAAATCCCTAAGAATTAACCACTGTAGCTCAAATTAGATTGTTGAAAATAAACTTCAGTGTGTACTACAGTATACCAGCAGAGCGTTAAACAACGATTTTCAAATAATTTACACTTTCAGACTGTTGAAAAGTGACTTGTAACTACGCAAACATGGCAATGGCTTTCAACCTGGCTACATCGGACAGTGACCAGGCAGGGCCACAGAACACATGACTAGACATGCATCTTTTCACTGTACACTCCAAGGCATGCTACACACACCATGTGCTGAAAAGATCTGAGTTTTGGTCATGTATGGGACTGTTATTAAGTTACATGATGGAGGAAGGGCTGTGGGATTTTCAGGAAAGAGTGGCAGGGAGCAGGCTGCCCGAACAACTCAAAACCAGTCTGTTCACTGCTTACACATGAAAGCTCCTCTGGGAAGCAGCAGCAGCAGTATTTAGGCTAGATTTAAATACGAGATTTTAAGATAGGGCTATTAGGCTTTTTAATGTTAACTTTATTTCAGTTACATTAAGTTTTCAGATTTATTCTGTCATTTTATTTATTCAGTTTCTAATGTTTCATCTATATAATATCTGAAAACTTAAGAGAGGACATTCTCACAGTCAAAAAAAATCACATGGTAAAGCAGGGAACATCTCTATTGAATCCAAGTTTATGTTGTTTTTCCCCCTCTCATTTTGAAGATGCTCCCACTGTGCCACATCAATTTTGATTTGACTCCAACTCATCCATAATAATCACCTCTATATTTTACTTCAAACTAAGCACTTTAAATAATGAAAAGACAGCTTGAAGCTGGAGACATGTTTGACTGGTGCGATGTAACACTACAGAATAGTTACTCACGCACATGGAAGCTAAACCAAACTATGATATATTCTTGATGTTATCAGGTAGAGTTCAGCCAAACCTAAATGAAAGCACACTTATAGATCTCACATTTATTAGTAAGGACTCACGGCTCACAAGTATTCCAGAACTTCAATATCTATTAATATACCAGTGGCAGAGTGGGACTGCTATCTGCTGACAAGACAGCCTTGATAATACAACAGCAAAGCTATGATTATACAAGCATTCATTTGAGTTGCCAGTGTAGATCTGTTGACACTCCATTTTGAAACATCAGAAGTTTGCCAAACATATTAAAATGTGGCCATTTTGAGTCCTTACATCCATTTCAGAATCCTTGGAAACTTCTGAGCCTGAAGTGAGAGAACAGAAAATCCTCAGTAACGACATCAGTTTTGCTATGGCTCCAAAGTTGACCGTGCTGAAACTGCATCATGAGTAAGAGGTCTGACAAAGCTGACAAAAGCAAGGTCTAAGTACGGTCCCTAATACACCTGCTTTATCATAAAGTAGATCTTATTTCTCCATCTCTGCAGTGATGTTGAGACAGAGCTCAGTGCTATGGTATCTCCATTGCCCATAAGAATTTCTGGTAGGACAGGTACACTGAGTATAACTCAAAATGCCACAGCAGCCACCATCAGATTTTCTCATGGAGAGAACACTTTGTCAGAGCTCCCCAGCTTATACCACAGGAGTTCTGTCATCTCCAACAGAGATACTGCTTTGAGGATAATGCAACAACCACATAAATAAAGCACAAGTTACTGCTTAGGCATCGTCTCTACATAGATTTTTGTGCATATAGTCCTGTCTCTGAGTGCTAGGCAGGTATGCAGGACACAGGCGTGTTCTGAAAACTAAACCTTAGAACAATACATTCTAGTTAAACCAATTACACACTACGTAGCTCCACATTTCCTGCATGTAATATAGCAAGATAATCCTTGCTAACAGCCTTCCCAAGGGTGTCATGAGGATTCAAGATCTGTATAGCATTTTATTGATTCAAAGTGCTATGTCTAACATATTAGATGTGCCACTCACTTCTATGAGCCTTCACTGGGCACCTTTTTATGATGGATAAATTGCTATCAACTTTACTTTCTTCTTCAGGTGAGAAAAGCCATTTCTCCCCATAGCGTATGATTTGATCCCTGTCCATTAATAAGTGTTGCAAAAATGTCAGCGTATTATCAAACACAAAAATACTTTCAGCTCCCAAATACATTAAATTTTCTCACTTCAGAACAGCTAGATACATGAAGGCAAGAGGAATGATTAGACGTACACAGTCAATAATCTTCATGATTGCCATATTCATAGAAAGCGGAAAAGGCAATCTTTCGGAAGACACTGCCTTCTGATAATTTCGACTGTCTGCTCTGGTGAAAGCCAAAGTTGCCACAACACTACCTGAATAGAGCAGAAAGTGTCCTGGTGTTCTATGGATTATTACAGATTTTATGTTCTATGAACTCTCCCAGGCTACATGAGCCCAGCTTAATGACTACAAACAAACCAGTATCTAACAAACCACTTTAAAAACATAAGATGCTGGTTGGCATACTTATAAAGGCTACTACACAAAATCAAATTTGTTTCCACATAAATTATGTCTTAAAAAGAGGGTAATTATTACTGAAAGAGAAAGACAATCTACCAATAAAAGCACAAAGACTGTTTCAGCAGTTTTGGATGTCTGTTAGGTCCAGACCCTACAAGCTGGCCTCATCAAATTCGGTATAGATCTGCACGATGTACCTTCATTCCTGTAGAGAACTTAGCGCGGGAAGAAGAAAAAAAATGTTCAACACAAGCAATACTTTTGTGTGATCCTGAGAGTTAAACATTGTGATATATACACACTACCGAGCCCTTTAGTAAAGTATGTAAGCTATCCTAGATCACACCCATCCTACTTTCACAGGAAATCCAAACAGATTAAAAGGTATGTATGAAATTCTATACTTTATCCGTCCTATTCCATCCCCAAAGAATTTAAGGCAATAACTTTGATATGAAACTTTCTACAGAGGAAGAAATACTTGCTTCCAACTGTTACACAGTAACTGCACGGCACTTCCTGGGTAACACGCACAGGTCGCAAATGCAACGTTACAGACCCTCAAGTACAACATCACTAGCCTATATTCAGAAAAAAAATATAAAAAAAGATCAGTACGTCCTTACAGCTAACCGAGCTGTAAATTTAGTGAATAATTAACACCGGTACAATGATTATATATACCGTGGTTCAGTTAGGTGGCTGAAGGAGGAAGCCGGGGCATGCAGAAAGATCCGAAAGAAACATCCGAATTCACACTTCCCTCTCGTCACAGCGTTTGACAACTGTTTGACACCCATACTTAAGCGGGCGGCATAACCGGCGCTGAAAGCTTTACAACGAAAGTCCTGGATAAATCTATCCCGCTTAAACAAAACCCCACGGCGCAGCAGGCAGCACCAGGGCTGGCAGCAGCAACGCTGGCCCCTCCGCTCCCAGCCACACCGCCTTTGTTCGCCGGTGCCACCCGCGGCAGCATCCGCAGCGGCGCGGAGCCCCGGGCAGGTACGCGGGAGCAAGCCGCCGCCGCCCCTTCCGCGCCCGGGGGCCGGTAAGGGCCAGGCCGCCCCTGCGGCCCGTGCCCGGGGCGGGGGGCGTGCGCGGGGAGGCCGCCCGGCGGCGGGGCCCTCACTCACCTCTTCCACCTCGATCTCTTTGTAGTCGATTTCTTCGAAGTTGAGGACCGGTGGGGTTTCAATCATTTCAGCGGAGGCGGCAGCGGACATCCCTCCTCTTTCACCCGGGGGAGGAGAGGCCGGGGCAGGCCGGGGCGGAGGGCCCGGCGCCGGGCAGTCGGGGGCCTGGGCCGGGGCTACGCGGGGCGCGGCGGCGGCTCCTGCCCTCCGCGCGGGCGCAGGTCGGGGAGGGCCTGGCCGAGGCGCCGCCTGGGCCGCCGCGCGGGGCGAGGCCGCATCCGCGGCGGCCGCGGGCCTCAGTGGCGGCGGGCGGAGGCTCCGCCGGCGGCGCCGCCGCTCCGCATCCCGCGCCTTCCCGCACCGCAGCGGAGCGCCGCCCCGGCTGCCCTAGGCCGCGGCCGCTGCGAAGCCTGCGAGCCGCCTCGGCCGCAGCGGAGAGAAGGGGGCGCCCCCGGGGCCGCAGCTGGCCGCCTCCGCCAGCCCCGGCGGCAGCAGCAGCGGGCGAGGGGGCCGCGGCGGGGGTGGGGGGCCGCTTAGAGCCGCGCCGCGGCCGCCGCCGCTGACATCAGAGCCGCTTCCTGCTGCGCCGGCCGGGGAGGCGGGGGAGGGAGCGCGGGGGGCGGGAAGGGGAAACGCGCCGGCAGCGGCTGCGACTCCAGCGGCCGCGGCGGGGCCACGGCCTGGCGGCGGCCCCGCCCCCGCTGCGCCCCGCCCCGCCCCGCCCCGCCGCGCCGCGCCGCGCCGCCCGCTTCCGCCAGGGGGAGCAGCCCCGGCCGCGGCCGCGGTGCCGCTTCCTCTCCCTGCCGCTGGCGCTAGCGCCGGCCGGGCCGGGCCCGTGGCCGATGGCGGGGGCGGTAGCGGCGGGCGGCGCAGGCCGCCCCGAGGCCGGAGGGACGTCGCTGTCTCAGCCGGGGCTGGCGGGGCGGAGGCAGGCGGGTTTCCCCGGGCTGCGCGCCCCGGGGCCGCGGCCGCAGGGTGACTCCGCGCTGCGGGAGGGCGGCGGGGGCGGCGAGCCGGGGCCGGGGCAGCCGCGCGCTGTGCGTTACCGCCGAGCGAGCGGGGCGGCGCGCCCGCAGCGCTGAGTGTGCCTTGCCGGCATACGCACGCGTGTCTGCGTAGCGCCCCGGGGGAAGACACACGCGTGTGGGGGACGCGCCTCCTGGGACACGTTCCCCCCGAAGGCAGAAGCGCAGCCGTGGGTGCCCCGCGCTCCGCAGCGGCCCTGGCTGAGGGGGGAGCGTGTGTGGGGGTACCCGGGGAGCGGCGGGTAACCGAGCGAACGATGCAAACACATAGCAATAAGGGGATGGGAATCAGGAGCGAACATATACCGTAACCCCCTTCCTCTCTCCAGTTGCCAGCCAGTGGGGATCTCAGCCCACAGCTGGCGCCTGCTTCCACTTTGGCCGGAGCCAGCACATGGGTCTTACGGGGGTAAATATCCCAGGCCGGAGGCTTCAGGGTGGCCCAGGGGGTGACACCGGGGCTGGG
This sequence comes from Falco biarmicus, assembly GCF_023638135.1. Lineage (NCBI taxonomy): Eukaryota > Metazoa > Chordata > Aves > Falconiformes > Falconidae > Falco > Falco biarmicus. The sequence continues at coordinate 4,193,665 of NC_079293.1, read as the reverse complement.
GTGGGTGGACATAGCTGCTGTGTTTCACTGAAATGGCTGTGCTTCGTTTCGCTGTGTTTAGCCTCGGGGCTATATATAAAAAGTTATGTTATTGTACAATACTATTAATAGTATGTAATTTTAGTAAACTTTCCTAGATCTTCCTCTACTGAATTGCTGGTGAATGTCTGTACCTCACAATGAAACCTTGTAAATGGGACACAAAACTGGTCTACAGAGCTAGCCTGAGAAAGCCGCTTAAGCAGTTAACTAGGAAAGAGAAGATCAAGGATGAACATGGGTAGAGACCTACTCTGATGATGGTTCAGCTGTTAGAAAAGCTAAAGTGAAAGTACCTCTGTCAGAGGTACTGCGCTGTGTGACAGGCTGTCATTTTGGGTTGTTTGCTCCCCTCTTGTCTTTTTCTGTCGTGTTTAGTAATTTGTCCAGGATTCCCAGATATCTAGCAATCCAGAAATCCCAGCCAAGCAATCATGGTGCAGGTACCAATTGACTGTGGTGCATGCAGGATGAAACTGCTCGCCAGAACAGGTTGGGTTGGTGTGATGACATCACCCAAGCAACCTGTGTGCGCGTGGGGAGCATACTCATATCCTGAATGCATTGAGTGCCTGTTGCTTTTTGATTTTCTGATATGATTTCGCCTAGAAAGATTTAAAGAGGCTTCTTTTAGACATGGGGAGGTTCCAGGTAGCGTAAAATACGGCTAGTATCTGCTTCATCCAGCAATGGTACTATTCAGAGGCCCTGGCCCTGGTTTCTCAGAGATTGTATATAGGTTTGACCCCACTGCTCTCCAGATACGTAGTTTATGGATGATTCTGATCTAGCACCTGTTTATGTCCATGTTTATGAGTTTTGTTTTCATGAAAGCCACCCTTAGCACACATCTTGATCATATTGTGACATGAAGTCACAAAGTACCATGTTTGTAACTGGACCTGACAACTTCTTAAAGGAAAGTATTGCTTTTGCATAAGCAGCTGCTACCATCTCAGCTGCTGAGTGTGAGTATTGGTTTTCGGTAGATGAAGAATATGGATTTCTGAGGTATTGAGAAACTGCAGATCAGATCAAAACCAGACCTGTTTATCTGAGATAAATTCATGGTGTTCAATGAATTGCTTTGGTTCTCTAAAAACTCTTAAGACTGGGATTCAAGGCAGCCAACAGGACTGGTATTCAAGTCAACAGAAACCAAGGAACAAGAGTGAATGGGTAGAAAAAAAGGAAAAAAAAAGGATGTGTGAAAATCTATCACTGCTGATCTTGATACCTAGTTGTGGTCTTGAGCTTGTTGTCGGGCAGAATTCTGAACTTAAAACTTCTCTTCTGTTTTTGGACATGTATGTTAGGCATTGGGGAAGGTGAACTACATTAGTGCTTTTTAGAAAGACTGCAAGGTGGGTGGTGGTACTTTAGGTGGCAGTTGGTGATCTCTACTAAAAGTTACTCAATATTTGCCTTTTTGTTACATTTCACAGACCTCTCTTCAGGATATATATCAGGCAACTCACAGTTGCAGTCCTTTATATTTTAGTGGTGATATTTTTCTGTTACCTTTGTGGGTTTGTTTGTTTGGGTTTTTCTGTTACCTTTGTGGGTTTGTTTGTTTGGTGTTGTGGTTTGTTTTTTTTTTTTTTTTGTGATTAGAATTAAAAGTGCAGAGAACAGCATTCCAATTGTAGTTGCTTATCAGGTTCATTTCCTTTCAGAAACTGATGTAGAAATATGAATCTCAAAAATAGTGAGTGCTCGCTTTGTGAAGGCAGAGTGATCATCATCAAAATGTCACTGTTGTGAAGATCAGGTGGGGTTTAAAGGATGTGGTAATTTTGATGTTACTTCCTTTTGTTTTCTGACTGACACAATCTTACTTATCTGTGTTGGGGACTGGGCATAACTTGTATGCTCCCAAAACAGAATGTTTTAAATACCTATTCAACAAACACATTTGAAGTGCAAAGGAAAAGTAAAGCTGCATCCACCATAGGCTGTGTTTATCTCAGAGAAAAGCTGCTTTTGTGTTTAGAAGAAAAACGTAGAACCTGCAAAGCCCATGTTCTGGGTCTCAGTCACCTGTCTCTAACATCAGAAAGAGGTTACACTGCAGGGAAGGTGACCACTTAAAGATTGTTGGAAGTCTCTGGGTACTGTGGTCAAAGTGCATGTGAATGCTCAAAACGGAGAACTGCTGCGGAGCTGTTTGTAGCTCCTGTCATAAAGCAGGTTTAAGAGCTATATTTTTTCAGAAGATGAGGCCATAGGTCGTATGCAAAATATAAAGTCTTCATGGCCAGCTTAACAGACCTGAGGCTTAGCCCTAACATCTGCATATCTTAGCTAATATTTATCCAACATATGTAGAATCATACAGCTTATGATTGCGGCATTTTTCATGAGTACAGACAGAGGCGCAGATACATTATCCTGGCTGCCCTCTGTTCAGCTCCCTTAAAATTACTCCATGTAACTGTTGTAGGAGGTTTTTTTTAAGAAGAGCAAACCAGCATTATTTTATCTAAATTAATTTAGAGAAAGGTTATGTGATTTCTTCTTTCAAAAGATTTCAACTTGTATTTTCAATACATGCATTTTTTTTTTCCGTTGGTTAAAATAACTTGTTTTAATCAATGGAAGAATGATACTAGAAAGCAGTGGTGGAAGGTGTTGGATGGTCTCAACAACTGGCATACCTACAAGAAGAAAGGTTCCCTTCTAGCTTTAAGCACAGGAATAATTCAGGTTTCTGACAAGACAGACTCTATTTTTTTTCTTGTTAAATATTTTCTTATAAATATGAAGTTATGTCATTTAAGTTTGTGGGAACCCTGTGTGATTAAAGAACTTGACACCAGCTGTAAAACTGGTTGCGAGTCATCAACCTCGTCTCACCTGTGTGTTGGAAAGTGTCTGGATACACACTATTCATAGGAAACCTGCGAGAGTTAAAAAAGAGAGGAATTAGCCTGGATGCCTGAGTGACAAGAACCGGTGTATGAACTGTCTTGTGCATTGCTTTGCAAATGTGAGGCCAGAGCAGGTCCCTGGTGACCAGTGGCATGGTGCATACCATGAAACACGTGTAGTACAAATTCAGGTCCCAGCTGGGAGGGACACTGGAGAAGCCCACTTCTTGTTCCTGTGCAGGTGCAGTGAAAATACCTCACGAGGACAGCTCACCATGATGATATTGAAAGATTTCTGTTGCTCAGCGTGGCAGAGTTATTGCCCAATCCACTCTTCTCATGTAGCTCCTTAGTCTCTTGTGTTAAGATTTCCCAAGAGCAGGTTGCAACATCTTGTGTGCCAGATTTCACTGTGAATCTCAGTGATTTCACCAAGTCTGTCTTGCATTAGTGGTTTACAAACTCTTGCAAAGCAGCACGAGGGTGTCTTCTGCCAAATAACACTGAGATAGCAGCTCCAGCGTGCTTCATGTTGTCTTATTACTTTTTTCCCTTTCTGGGAGGACTTCCCCACACTATGTAAAGTGTTCTAAAAACCTATGAATTACTTCAGATTTGGTGTGCCTTATCATTTGTAATAAAATGCATATATATACACACACATACATTAAAAAGTAATAAAAGCCTTGCAAAATAAATGCATTGGCTGCCTTGCTAAATACTAAATAGAAGTGTATGCAAGGAACTGTATTCACTTCAGTAAAAGGAAAAAGAAGTTCTCTGTATGAATGTAACAGGAACTTAGATGGTCACAGTTGTTTCTGGACCTTCATTTGCATCCTAATCTGAGGTGTGTTAGATCTCCCGAAGTTGTCCAGTAGTCTAAACCACTAAGAGAGCTAGGAAAGAGCTGTAATGCAGCCACTGTGCAGTAAGGGCAAAGTAAAGGTGAGATATAATCTAGATGCAGTCCTGAAACCAAACTGATGTGTTTCCCCTGTTTCAGTTATCAGCAGCTGGAGCTGGCCAAGTGGTGAGTGGGAAAAAGATCTCTACTAAAAGTTACTCAATATTTGCCTTTTTGTTATGTTTCACAGACCTCTCTTCAGGATATATATCAGGCAACTCGCACTAAAAAGTTAGCACACAGAGAAGGAGACGCAGATGGCAGAAGACTGGCCTGTCTTCAGGTGAGAGCTCTGAAAGACATGGCCCATGAAATGTCTTGTAGAAGATGTGTTAGAGAAAGGGAGAAATGATACCAGATAACAGTAGAATAGCAAGAAAGGTGCAAAACCTGATCCAGGCATCTAAGTGTGTGCTGATCTGTTCTCAGTAGGCTTTAAAATAAAATGTGAAGGAGAGAATAATAAAGAGCATGGAGGTAAATGGAATAAAATGTCACATCTCTTTATCAAAGGTAGATTATCTCAGATTAACAAAAGATCATTTTTGATAAATTCTGTGATATTTTTAGGCAAAGGGGATGGATAGAACTATTCTATCTTGATTGTATTTGATATATTGCCTTGTGGGAAATTGTTAATTAAGCTGTACATGATAAGAATCATTAAAAGAACTGAAGGTGGGTAAGGAGAGTGTGGGAGTAGTCAGAAGACAATGGGGACTATCAAAAGGGAAGTATTGGAATGAAGTTAGTAATGGATTTTTTTTTAAGACTGAATTTTGAGAGCAACCTTGTTAATAATTTCATTAATGATATTGATAAGAGAATTAGGAGGTAACAGTGATTCTGGTGACACAGGTGATTTTAGACAACATAGTTAATGAAGAGGAGGATAAGAATATCAAATGGGAAAAATTAGACAGCTCCAAGGACAAGAGAAATAAAGTGGCTAATATTTAAAATACTGGAGTGCAAGTTCATGAGTTAATTTGAGAACTCATAACATCTTGTTAGCCTATAACAGACCTCTTGGGAAGAGCTGAAGAATAATAAAACTTGCATGTTTTAACTGGTTTTAGGAGGACTGTGAGTCTTGTAGATAATGCACCTGGAAAATGCAAGCTTGACACATCCTGTATGATATATCCAATAAAGCTATAAAAAGTTATACAGACCTCATCTGAAAGGCTTTACAGTGTTAGTTATCTGCATTCCAAGAAAAATTAATTGAAACTGAACTAGTTGCAGAGAAAAGCTACAAAGATGGTCAGGATAAGAGAGCTCTACCACAGAAGGGAAAATAAAACAACTTGGCATGTTTAATCCTGCAAAACAAAGACAGGATATATGTTGCCTCTTCTAAAAGAGATTGGAAAGCTGAAGATGCTGGGGAGCTAAACAGTACTGATGGAAAACTTTTGTTTAAGCAAAAGGAAACTTCTTTTGGCACAAGAATCTTATTAATGCATGCAGATTGGAAACCTGAAAAAAGTTTCTTGGCATTGGTGCAAAAGTTGCTTCATTGGATGGTACCTGATCAGTGAACTCATTTATTTGTCATAACAATCTGTGAGACCAGAGTACTGTATTAATTGCCTAAAAAGTTCTCTTCCAATCACACGTTGGCCAAACAAGTGCTATTAAAAGTATAAATTATATAATGAATTATTATCCTGATCTTTCTTTGAGTATACATTGAAATTAACTGGTATGTTCTCAAGATTAAGTAAAAATTATATTGGTAGAAGTACCTGCGTGAGGCCTTGTTCTGAAGTAGGAGGTGAAGTTTGGAGGGAAGGGGGATTTTTGGCTTTATTTTATTTCTTGGAGAAGGAATATCAATCTCTTTTTCATCTTTTAAAGCTTCACGCTTGAATCAGCAAGTGGTGGGAATTCTTGCATGTGTTAGTTTTAAGCACTTTTAGGAAAGGGTGAAAATGACAGCCTTGTATGTTTGACACGAGACTCACAAGTGGGTGTAGTACCACAAAGCACTGCAGCAGCAGGCTGGAAGCTGGGGGCGAGACTGTTCATGACTTTCATCGCATAACGAGAACAAAGACTAATGTAGCCTGAGTGCACGTACACTGAGGCTTCTGTGGATGAGGTACTTTTTTTGTAAAATGTTTTTGTTCTACAAGATCTGTTTTGCTATTTAAATGAGAAACAGGAATAGATGCTATGTGTGCTTAGTTTTCGGTTTCATACCAGCTAGAACTGACAGAAACAAGGAACGGGTAGAGCTGTAAGTCAAGTGGAGAACCTGCCCTATAAGGAAAGTTTGAAGGAGTTAGGCCTTTTCTGCCTGGAGAAGAGAAGGCTCAGGAGAGGACCTCATCACAGTATTTCAATACTAAAAAGGTGACCACAAAGAGAATGAAGGCTGTCTCTTCATAAAGAGCCACATGGAGAAGAAAAGGGGCAATGGGTACCAGTGGCACCAGAAGAGGTTTCATCTTGATACAAGAAAGAATTTTTTTACTGTGAGAACAATCATTGACTGGAACAACCTCCCTAGGGGAGTGGTGGAGACCCTGTCACTGGAGGTTTTCAAGATGTGACTGGGCAGGGTGCTAGCTAATCTCACCTAGCCTCCCTTTCCCACACAAGGTTGGACCAGATGATCTTTCAAGGTCCCTTCCAACCTGGACTGTCCTCTGTTTCTAGGAAGTACACTAGCAGGCTAGAAACATTTCTGCAGAAGACAGCCTGGTTCATGTCCAGTTCACAGTAGCCAACAGCAAGAGTACAAAACAGGGTCCGGCAGCTCCAGCCTGGCTGGGTGCACAGGGGTGCCTTGTGCGTGGCTCTGCCTTCTGGTTGTTTGTGGATGTGTGTTTTGCAAACAGCCTGTGTATATATATGGAGGACCTAAAGATGCCATCAAATAGTCATATTTCTAATTGATGTGTGATCCACATGTTATGTAACCAATGTGCTGAAAGTCAGTGTTTTGTAATGTAAATAAAAATCACAAAGATCTGTCTCTTTTCAAAGAGGTACTTGTTAACTTGCTTTGCCATACGTCATTAGGATGGCATATCTTTCTAGAAGGTATCTTAAAAAATGGTCAGTCAAAATCATCCGTAATCAAGATAACATTCTTACCAGTGGAAGAATAAAGCAAATACAGTCACAGAAGAAGGAAGCAAGCCGTTTATATCATTGTATCGCTTGTTTGGTAATGAAATATGGACATTGTCGCCTGATTTACTGGGAGCACGAAAAACATGATGCTCCCAATTAAATGAGATCGAATAGGAGCAAAAGTCAGTGTAAAACTGGAAGTGACAAATCACCAGAAATTTTCCTGTCCCCCCTAGAAACTTGCAGTCAGGTGGTACCTGACCACTGTCAGTAACTGAGTGTTTCATAAAGGCAGTTGTTCTTCAGGCCATTACTGTAGCCGGTACTTCAACAGCAAGATCAATATAATAGAAGTGCCGAGACAGTTAACTATTTAAGACCTAATTTTTGGCATAACCTCAACAAGTTTTAGTATTAAGCATATAATTCTTCAGTGAGCACAAATATATCTATCTTTTGGTATCAGACCAGTAGGTTAGATGTTAATGGCGCTTGAGAGAATTTCTGTTCAGTGAAGGTCAAGCTGCTGAATGTAAAATCATTATTCTCTTTTATACCTAGTAGTTCATAAATTTACTCCCTGCAGTAAAGCTCAATTTCTTTAAGATTTGAGATAATTTTAACCTACAGATGCTTCCTTCCAGTGGAGAATCCAGCCCCAAAGACACTGAATGTTTTATGTGGGAGCTGCTCTCAGTCATTACCCTTGATACTTTTCTACCCCATGTGATCAGCTTGTTTATTGAAGCAAGAGAAGGAGCCCAAAGAATGCATTGTTTCCTGCTGACTCGATTTTTTGAGTTTTTACTCAAAGCGAAACAAGAGAGGAGGAAGAACACTTAATTCATAATGCCCTAAAAATGGTATTTAATGAGGTCTTCGGAAGATGAATGTTTGAATCCCCTCAGGCAGAGGAAGGATTTCAATGGTGGTCTGTTGCACAGTGACTAAACTATTTAGATGAGAAGGGTTTGTAACAGTGATCCTTGCTTCTCCTCCATCTCCTGTTGGTCAGTCTAGCACAGCATTTGGCTTGATTTCCTTGCAACCCCCCTAAACCAGAACATCAATGCTGAGCAATTAAAAACCTGAAAATAACACAGTGTGCAAATATTTCAGAGTAGTGGCTAATTTTTCAAGTTGAGAAGCTTGTAGTACCTTGTGTCATGTGATGGAGGAGCAGAGGTGCATCTGCAAAGTGCTTTCACCACTGCTACACGGTGCTCTGCAGCTTTCTCCTCTTGCATCTAGGAAGAGTCTGCATTGAAATACAGTGAGATACCACTGACCATATCACTTCCTTCTGGGGTCAGGTAGATCAGATTTTCTAAGGCATTTTTGTCTAAGTCATTTACCTTGATGAGACCTGAAGATCTGTGCCCTCTTGGGAATCTAGACCTGTGTCTGTTGGTCCCTACTTGTGAAAAGGAAGGAATATGAAGTTTTGTAAAAAAATTAAATGCATAGACCTCATGATTGTGGGGGAAAAATCAAAAGATAGCTGAGTCTAGATTCAAAGCCAGCCTGAAATGGTAACTTTGAGAATTGCACATTTTTAATCTGAGAAAGTCTGTTGATCTCCCAGGCTGTGGGGCATATATGGCTAGTGGCACAGCAGGCGCTCCAAGGAAGTGCTGGGTGAAGGCAGCAGCCATAGCTCTGCATTTTGTAGAACAGTATGTACTGGGATGGGTGACAGATCCACCCTGATGGAGACTAGGGATGTGGAGATTGAACTTGGGGAATCTGGGGAGAGGCCATGACTTCAGGGTGTTGGTTTGCTGAGGTGGAGAACATGGTGAGAGGGAGGCACGTGGCAGGAATTGGTATTGAAGTCTTTCTGCCAGCTGAAATGTGTGTTTGGAGAAGAGGGGTGCTGCCTGCATTGGGTCCGTTGGTGGGTCCGTAAAGCATGGGATCCTGAAAGAGCAGCTGGGTGCAGAGGCATTGCTCTTGCATATGAACACAACCTGGCAGGCAGACCACAGTTGCTGATACTGCTGCTGATTAAGGCAGGACTTGCTGCCACCATTAACGATGGGACCTGAGCTGACCACTTGGAATCCTTCCTATGAGGCTTGTGGTATAATGTATACATTATAGTTCAGATCACACTATCCAAACCGTATGTACAACGTGCAGCCCAAAGTGTATTATTGGGATGCAAAAAATAGGGAGAAAGTCTATAATCTGTTGTACATAGGTTTTGGATTCATCTCAGCAGAATGTGATCACCTGAAAGTTAGTCATCTGGTTTCCAGTTGCCTTTGGTCAGCAAGGAGAGATACGAATCTTCAGAAGGTATTACTTCCCATCTGTCGAAGACATGTATATGTCAGGATGTGATGAGTTACTGTTTGGAGATGTCTCTTTGCTGACTATAGATGGAGCCTATATGACAAACTTCAGTCAGACACTTAGGGCTTGATTCAGCTTCCCACCCATAGCCATTTAGTGACTTTGGAGGCCCCCAAAGATTTCTGTGACCTCTGCATGGGGCTGGTAAATGTGACATAAGTCATGAGCTGAAGGTCCAGGAAGCATATCCTGGGGAATCTGAAATGGTACTAGATAGGTACGTATGGGCAACTGGACTGATCACCTAATTTCTGGTTACTTGGAGTGAGGTGAGAGGAGTTCCACCTTTCGGATCTGATCCCAGCCCAGCTAAAGCCAGTGTCCGTCTCTCAGTAGAATATAGCTGCAGGTGGATCAGCCCCTGAACTCTAGATGTCTAAATTCACAGCCTAGCTTTGTGTGGAAGAGTAAACCTGAATACAATTTTGTTTTGTGGGTTTGATCCTGCATTGTTTCCGTTAATGGGAGGCTTTCCACAGCATGAATGCAAATGGGTTTAAACTTTCTTTTTATATTGGGAAAAACCCACAAAACAAAAATCCCCCAAAAGAATACACCACCCCCCCCCCCGACAACATTATATTAAAGACTATTATACATGCTTTGACACAGTTTATCCCAATTTGACCCGAATGTTGATGTCCAGTGAAGAACACCCCAAAATGAAGTGTCAAGAAGTGCTGCCCATTGATAAAATGCAGAAGGAAGCTTGCCTGTTGGTTTGGCTGATACTGAAACCGCTTAGGAAAGAAAGGACTGGTTGCTGTGCTTTATTAGGGGCGTTAAATTCAGAGATGCCTGTAAGAAGTTACATTTGAAAGTGTGAAAATTACATTTAACAGAGCTCTTAAAGTATGATGACTAGGTGACTTTCTTCTGACAGCCAGCAATTACTTAATCATACACATTTCTTTCACTATGTGAAAGAAATGGAGAAAAGCAGGTGATAGTTCCCTTTGGGCATCTGAGAATTTGATAACCTTATTTCTTCAGATGTACTCAGGAATATTAGTGTCTCTAGTCTCTACATCAGTCACAGAAAAGCAATAAAAAAAAGTCATCTCAAAGATCCTGGCATTATTTTGTTTATGTCATAGCCTTTTAACTTTGTGAAGCATTTTGTGGGGGAGGAATTTGACATGCCTGATGCAATTGTTCTCTTGATTCAGTGTAACTAGAGAAATAAATTTGCAGCAAATGGAAGTCAAGAAAAGAATGCAAGCAAATGTAAAAGGAGACATTTTTCTTCCAGGAAGTTTTTACATTAGACTTCTGAAAGATTTTGGCTGGAACATGGGTTTTTCAGAAAAAGTAATTTGACACTGAGAGAAGTCATGCATCGCATATGTTGCTGGTGCCTGGGTCTGTTTCATTTGTCTTAGAATTTTATGTTTATATGATGGGTATTTCCTGACAGTGTGCGGTGAAAGAAGTCAATACTGAGGCCATTTTTTTTCCCCCACAAGGTGGTACTGTGGTACCGACTATAGAACTCTTTGTTTTGGCTATAGTTGATTTATTTCTGTAACCCTTCTGCAGATGTTTTAAAGACAGATTTTTGTCTGCAAAGAAAGTTTTGGTGTTAGAATCAAATTTCGTAGCAGAATGGTCTCAAGAATTTTTCGGTGCGCTTTCTTTTCCTAACCTTTTGTCTCATTAAAACCAGATTTTATTGCAAGTTGCAATTGGCAGAAAAACTCCATTATTGCTGTTTGGTATTTTTCACCTTTTGTTGCATTTTTAAAAATCCAATCAGTCCATTTGAGACTCCCTTGTTTTTCAAACTAAAACAATAGCTCTTCTAAGTTTATTCAGGTTAATTTCTTTTTTTTCCTTTAGTTACATGTAAGTAAAAAGGCACCTACAACTAATTAGAGAAATGAAAATAAATTACAAACATGAAATATTCAGGAGAATGCAGTTTTTCCCCTGAAAACAGACCTAACCACTACCAAGCAAAGAAACAAAACATAATTAATTGCTTAAATCAACCTCTGTGGCAGTACATTGGGTTTTTCCAATTGCTTGCAGAGTCTGTAAGATCTATTGTGAACAGCTCCGTGTATTTGTGCACCCACCGTCACCTTTGAGAACTTGCATAGTTTCTGTGGTCATGTCTATAGTACTACACTACCATAGTTTATAGCTTATATTAGAAAATGGAATAAGGCTAGGGTAGAAGCCTGAGCACTAGTCTGGGGGTCTGCATGCTGTTAAATGGTCAGCATACTCCTTGGCAGGGCTTTGGCCCAGGACACCAAGTACTCCCCCAGATGGAGTTAATCAGAGTTTGACCATAGCCTGTTTTACAAGTAAGAGAGTTAAGCTATAACGATATGTGCTGTGCAGTGATTATTGGTCTCAAGACCGGAGGACAGGCCCTGGTCCATTTTATTCACCAGTATCAGTGCAACCACTAGGACCCACTGAGCCATGCTTGTGCTCAAAACTAAACGTACTCCAGTAGGTTTGGGGCTGCTTAGTTTTAGAAACATGAACTCCTGTTTTTTATGGTCTAGCTTTTACATCCATTATTTTTCTGTGTGTGGGCTGTTTCTGTTCACCCCTTGTACATGTATATACTATGGATGGCTTGAAAAAGCAGTTACGCTACAGGTACTGGTTGTACAAGACATGAAGTGTCATGCACGATCTACAGTTAAAAGCAGGGGAGGACATCAAAATGAGCTCCAGTTATATAAAATGAAGGTTTTTAATGCATTTGGAGGATCACATTTAACTTATTAAAACAAAAATGATATTAGAAAACAGTGATTTATGCCTTAGTGATCACAGAATGACAGAATCACAGCGTGGTCAGGGTTGGAAGGCACCTCTGGAGGTCATCTAGTCCAATCCCCTGCTGAAGCAGCTTCACACAGAGCAGGTTGCACAGTCAAGTCCAAGTGGGTTTTGAATGTCTCCAGAGAAGGAGACTCCACAGCCTCTCTGGGAAGCCTGTCATAATATATAATAGCTTTTTAAAAAATGTTACTTAGTTTTCTGTAGGTTTTCTGTATATTCTTCATGAGTGGAAGAAATACATTTGAGAGCTGAGTGTGGCTATCACCTTTCAGATCTTTTCAAATAGCATCCCACTCCAGGTTCTTGAGCTTCAAGGCAGGCCAGGGACTGCAGTGTGCATTCGGCAAGTGATAGAGACCCGAAGCAAGTCCTGAATTAACGAGGTGCGTCCATGTAGCATTGTACAATCATTTATCAAGGCAGAGTGAATACCTTGAGTTCTCAAGCGGTCTAGCAGGCCTCATTTGCCAGTGTCCTCAGCCTAGCCTTCAGGGCCTCTAGGTTAGAGGATTGAGCTGGTCCTACTGGGGTGAAAATGGGACAGAAGATACTCCTCTTTTTAGGAATATGTGACTTCTCGACACAAGAGAGGATGTGGGAGGCATGGGAACAGCAGATAGGGGCTAAAAGAAGAGATGAAGGGCTACTAATTCCCTCGTAAGTAATGTTTGCAAAGCAGATCATTGGGGTCTCTTGTCAATATTATGGTCATGTTATTATGCTGGAAGTAACATGAAAGTAGGATAGGAAGAGCACACAAGACACTTCTACTCAGACATTCTGTACACTCAGCAAACGGGAACCCTTTCTTTAGGTATCAAATGCCAAGCAAAGAATTTATCTAAGATTATATCTTCTCAAAGCATAAAGCTAGGGTCTCTTAAATGCCTGCACACCCTACCTGGAAAATGACCTAACAGCATCTTCAGCTGTTGGCTCTGATTTTGGACAATCTCCATCTATTTTTGTTGATAAAAGCTTCTTTATTCCTACTATTTTCCCCCATTACAAAGAAGGCCCCTGAATCCTGGGGCTTTTCTGCAAATGTGCATATTTAGAATACACTTTCCGTGGGTTCTTTTAGATTTCCATTTTTTCTTGATGGAAATAATTAAGAATATGAATTCTATATGAGAGAAAAACATATCCAATGCCATGGGAAGGTGTTCTGGACCTGGGGGCAATGTCTCATATGTGTTTGAATGAGATTTAATAGAGAAGAATAAACGTGTCTTAGGCAGGCTCTTGAGACTGCGTGATGGGAGAAATACGCTTGGAGGAATCACACTGAAGTTGTTTGCCAATAGTACATAGATAGGATTGCTGGTAGGGATATTTAGTAACATGGGTATGGTTCTTGTTTCCAGGACTTAGAGTTCATAAAAAACAGGTGAAAAGAGATTAAATGCTTCTCTGACATCATTTTTCCATGTCAGAATTTGCTGTCCGTGCCACAAGTCATCTTTGCAGGGGGAAAAGTGAGCTACGTAGCTACAAGCAGGAAAGGGAGGTGTGCGTATGCCCTATAAACGGAGAATCTTGTTTCCCATGACACTGGATCCTGGTAACAGTATTTCTTTGTTATAAAAATGCACTTCAGAGATTGAATTGAAGCCATACAAGACAATTTTAAGAACTGTAGTTCTGAAAGCAGAGGAATGTCACACACAGAGTAGCAGACACTGAAGATACTTGCCCTATGGTTTCCAGCTTTGGTTTCTGTTCCTAAATGCTCCTTCTCTGAAGCCTAAGAAAATTGTTAAGTTGGACTCACCCCTTCACAGGCCACACTTAGCTCACATGCACTCTAAAACATCTGCAGACCGATGTAAAACAACCATAAACCCCAGTGTTTTACGAGCCATTTTGGGCTTTAGGGAACCTCTACTAAAGCACAGCTTTGGTATTATGAAAAGAAAATTAAGGGTCACCAATTTGAGATGGCCACCAAGGGGGTCGGCAGGATCAAGATTGTAAGGAATCTTTCAGGAATGCACTTAAGAGGTAACAGATCTAAGAAAATGACCTTTGGAAAGTCTCTTACTCTCCTGTAATTTGTCAGTTGTATGTCTACATGATGCTCTAGGGTGAAGTAGCTTGACCCTCAAAGCTTGGGAGTCCATATGCTTTCCTCTTCTATGGCTTTGTCGTTTTTTTGGAATGATTCAAACATATATTCTAGTCACCCATAAAGAATGGATTCTGCTTTATCTAAAAAATGATATAAATTGCTGGTCTGTTCTATCTGGAAATGAAAAGACCTCAGATAAAAGCCTCTCTTTATTAAGGAGTCAAAGATATTTTAGATCTCATTTGGCCTTCACACCCTACTCATTCCTCCTCTCTTTATCTAGTGGTGCTCTGCTGATAGTTATTATCCTTTTCAGCTACTCTAAACACATATTATTAATTCTACAGCTGTCTTTCTACCTCCAGTCCTTTTAATAGTAAGCTCACTAAAATCCTCTAAGGCATCCTGTAATCCTTAGGATCACCCTGCATGTTTCTCACCTGAGCGTGCATACTCCAGTTCCCCCTGAATGGTCCATTTGGATCATCCCCTTCTTGCTCTGTTCCCTTGCTGTCTCTTTTCTCCTTGCTGTGCTTCACTATCTGCATCCCTTCATCTCCTGTATCAGGAAGACTTCTTTGTCCTCATTTTCTGAATGTTTTTTTCCATTCATCAGGAAGCAAAAAAATCAAGGAAATGGGCGATAAGGCTTGTAATTGAATCCCACCTGTGCGGCGGGTTCAAGACCTAGGTTGAAATATTTCAGTGAATGTCCATTTTGACATTACAGCTTGCTTTTTGCATCATATAAAATGGTTGGCCTAGACTACCGTAATGGTTATATTGGCTGGTTTTAAAATCCAGGGCTTCTTCTTTAAAGACTCACTTAAATAACCCACCACTTCAAACAATTACTTCTCTTTCTTGATTAGTAATACCCTCACATGCTCTTTGCTACAGTGTTGTTTCATCTTGCATTTGTTTGTCCTAACTAATTTAGATATTAAATCCTTGGTGACTGTCAAAGTGTCTATCTATGCAAAGCACACTTAAATAAATTAATTTAATAATAATTAATAATAAATATGCCAGCTGAAAGCTGTGCATCTGAGCTAGCAGGATGACACTGACATTGATTTATCTTGTTTCAGGAGCAGTGCTTGCTGTTCCTCTGCCATGGCTCTTTGGGAAGCGCTGTTATGGCTGCTGCACTCTGAGGGATCTCAGGTCACCCTCTCACAGTCCTCCCCATCGGATAGTCACTCTGCCTTGAACCTCATCACTCAACAATTTGAAATCCAGCCTTCGGAGCTAACACTTTCCTCAAGAGAAGAGGAAAACCCAAGAGGAGAGCATGGAATCTGTTTTGGAGGAGAGGATCCTGCAAATCCCTGATATATCCCCAAAATCACTTCACAACTAGTGCCAGTCCCTTACAGATGGTAAAATTTTTACATCTTTATTCATCCTTCTGTGTGTGGTAAATTATTTTTAATCTCTCTCTTCCCTCCCCCTCCTCCCTCAGTTTCCTATATGTAAAAGACTTGCAAAGTAAATGAGTGCTTTTGTGAAACAGGCTCTGTAAACACTCAGGTAGAATCATTGAAGCTGGCAGGAAAGAATTCATGTGGTGTGCGTTAACAATTGTCTAAGCTAGAACACTATTTAATCTGTTATTCCTGGTGGGCACTACCTTGTAGAAAAATAATATTATTACAGATATAATCTTTCAGTTTGTAATAAACCTCAGGAGTGGTCTGGTGGAGAAAGGGGAGAAGGGAATCCTTCCTGAGCAGAGGTAAACTGGGCAAAATCTGCCCTTCATGTGTCTGCCTTTAGGAGCTCTGATAGGAGCAAGTTAGTCACAGTATATATTGCCTCTATTTCATTAAGGGAAGAAAGGATTACTTTGCATGTATTTTCTCTGGTCCATCCCGTAGCTAGAACTACAATAAAACCCAGGAAAAGAATAGCTGTATAATATGTAGCAAAGGCAGAGGAATTATTGTAATTTATATGATTATTAATCCATCTGAACATGACAATTTTTACCAGATAAGGCAATGGCTAGAAGGTGCTCACTGTAGTAGCAGTTTTACTGCCATCAAAATCATAAAGTATTTACTACCACAAGTAACGTCTGTCACTTGGGGTTTGTTCTCCCACTTCACCCCTGGGGAAGAGGGTTCAGTGCTCATGAGCTTTGTTTTTTGTAGAATCTCAAATTTTTACGTAGGTACAAAATGCACCTTGGAGGAAGTTGTGGGATGCTCTGTGGGATTCAGGAGCTGAAGACCAGACCACACAGCAGTTATTTCTCAGGGGAATAACTTTTCTTCTTACCATGTAAGGCTTCATTGTGACAGAACTTCCCAAGTCTGGGGAGTACCTGCAGTCTTAAGCTTAATTCAATACTTTGTGGAGTCAGTGGAGAAAGTAATGTAATTTGTTCACTGTAATCAGCTAGTAGGTGTGTGTCTCTGAGGGTCTGATTGCTTCACGTTCAAATAAAATGCACTGTTACAATCCAGATGCGAGTTAATGATGGCATATATAACTAAGATGGACTTATTTAGGATGGAGTCTTTTAACCAACCAGAGATAAAAGAAAGCATTATCGATGGATATGGCTCCTTGGGAGCTTGGCGTGAATGAGATATCCAAACCTAAACTAAATACTTTGGGCATGTAGCGTCAAAGAAAGGATATTGCACAGTGACTACAAACTTTTTGAATATTGCTGCAGAGCCTCCAACACAACCTTCATGTCTCTCAAGTTCCAGCTTGTCAGTAATTTTTTCAAGCAGAAGCTACATTTGGCCCATGTGGTGATGCCAATGTACTCTCCCTTAGCTTCTCCCCAGCTTTTTCCTTAGCAATAGCAAGGGTGTGGGCACTTACGGCATCTTTTGCACTTTATGGTGATGTGTGGCTCATTACCAGTTTGGGGATACAGTCAGTGGGCTCAGCCATCATGCATATGCAGCTGTGATTTGAACAAAGGTGGGGGATAATAAAGGCTATGCAGAACTGCGTGTCACTGCTGGATTGTTGGCTTTTTAGTCTGCATCATCTGACCCCACCATTTCATGCCTGCATGTAGATGCTGACAACGCCTTGAGAGAGAATTGTTTCTTGCAGAACTGTGTTTTTAAGAAGTTTGTTGACAGACAAGTGTTTTTCTCATTAGTACTTGTTAGGTGCTTCTAACCCTGAAATAAGCAACTATTTTAGCCTGTTCCTCATGATGACTTTCGCTTCTAGACAAGACAGCAATACCTGTCAGACCCTTTAAGAAGGCACGTTTGCAGCTTACCCCAGGATCTCATACTTGCTATATTGAAGATCCTATCAGCTTCATATGAAGCAGAGAAATGCTACATAATGGTCTTCTAATTGTTGTTTCTTTTGACGGCTAAATACCAAGTTGTTGTGAATGAGACTCAGCAGCTCAAATGCAGCTGTCTGTAGCTGAGCAAATCACCTTCCTTTATTAATTAATGAAGAAAACAAGGCAATTGGTTTTATACCAAAGTAGATACCTCAAACATACGAGAGGTGATGAAACCTGGAAATTTCAAAATTAGTGACCTGATAAGGTCACTAAAATTAGTTCAGGCCAAGAGATAGGCTGTTTAGGCTTAGGGGACAACAGATGACTATTTATACTTTACTTATTAAGAGGAATCTTGGTAATCAATATTCCCCTCTTTTGTAGTACTTTACACGAATTGTTTTTCTAGTAATTTCTGTCTTTTTTTCTCTTTGGGAGAAGAGACTGAGGATTCCTTTCTTACTAATTCAAATGTGACTTCCATCTGTATTTTTGATAGGCAGTTCTACCCAGGGTTCCCTGAAGGAGCTGAAACTGGAGGATGTGTGTGACTCAAACAAATGCAGTGGGCTCAAGGCAGGACTAACTGGGTGCTATTTTATGGGCAGTACAGGAGGTCAGATTAAATGATTCAGTAGTCCCTTCTAGCCTTAAAATCTATTAAAACCCCTGAACAAGTTCAATAAAAATGTAATAATGTTTTACAGAAATTACTCTAAGGCCCCTAAGAATTAAACAATAGTCATTAATAGCCTTTTTATGATGTTTTCACTATATATTTCTAGAGCAACAAATCCTACAGAGAGGGATATATTTCTCTTTAAATTGATGATGTGATGGAGAAAAACATTCCTCACTCGAACAATAAGCCCTGGTAAAGCAAAAAACCTTGTTTCCTAGTGTGGGTGCCTCATATACATTTGCAAGTAGGAAGAATAGTAATTTAGAAATGAGAGAGGGATCGTACTTTAATGTGAATTTTCAAAGCATCACTCTGTGTATCATTTAGACAACCCTTGGCTCTGACCGCTGAGTGCAAATGCACGAGCCAGTGTGTGTGGGCAGTGCGAGTCATGCAATTTTCCTACTATGTAATAATAAAAACCCAAATGCTGGTTAAGCCAGCATTTAGGTCTAGAGAAGGAAGCTGTGATAATGCCATGAATCCTTGCACTCGGGGATCAACAGTGATGGCATACAAAGCAGACACAATGACAGGCAGATTCTTGCTGAACTGATGTTGAGCTGAGCTGCAGACACATTTATCCAATCTTATTATTATCTTGCAGCTCCTGTACCCTGACTAATACCTCTAAGAAAATGAGTGGTGCTTTAGAACATGGTAACTCAAGCCTATAAGTATTAAATACATTTGAAAACAAGTTAATTCATCCTGGTTAATATCACAGATTTCTGGCCTTTCTTCCTTCCTCTTAATCTACCCAGTTATGTCTGGTTTACATTTTAATGTAATATATTGTACTGTAAAGGCAGTAGTTTCAATTCATGGTAGTGAAAAAGAACAGAAACCTGGAACTGCTGCAATACCATGTGCCTTCTGGGGATCCCTGTAGCCAAATGTGTCTGGAGAACTTCCCTTCATAGGATATAGCTTCTGCATCATCCCTAGTAAGAGACACGATTAACAGCCTGAAATATAGTTAAATACCTACTCTGCATGCACAAACAAGTTTGTTGTGACAGAAAAAATACTTCTTACTGCTTTTATTAGTAATTACTGCACAAAGACTGGACTAAGAATTGTTCTTACAAATTTTATTTGTGGAGAGACATGGGTATTTAAAGAAGATCAAGTGTGGAAAGAGAATATGATTTCAATAATTTTTAATAAACAAACCATCACATTCAGGTTTATAGTCTGGTTGGCAATAGTGTGATGGTCCAAATGAAGAGAACTGACAGTGATGACTGTCAGAAAGGGAGTATTAAGTAGACAGGGAAAGAGTCAATCCCCTAATTCCATTACAGTATTCACAGATAAAAAATAGCCAATTCAGTGGCACATAAAACACTGAGACGTTCACTCTAGAGAAACTTGGCGAGGCCATTCACATGAGCAGAATATTAATTCCAATGGCAGAAATTCTGTGTGTAAAATTGAATTGCTCAAGACTCAGAAAAAGTTTGGGGTCTGAAGTGCTTAAAAGTGAAGCATTATTTCTAGCTGTATATAACCTACTGAACTATGGAGACTTTAAATGCTAACAAAATGTAAATACCTTTTAGTAATGTGCTGATGGTGATGCTTAGTGATGCAATGAGAGATGTGGAAGTGCTGATAGTGATACTCTTGCATAATTTTTTCTCCATGTAAAAGGGACCAGGATGTGAATCAGAAGCATGGGTATGCCACAGCAACGTCCGCAGTCCTTTCCCAGCCCTGCTGGGGCTGGAATACTATAAATATTCCTGTGAGATTTTGATTCAAAATGGAGCACAAATTATGGGAGGGCTGAAGACTGTTTATTGTTGCTGGAGCAGTAAGATACAAATTAATAAAGAAAGCAGCAGCAACAAAATGCTGCCGGTCACAATTTGTGATATAAAATTAAAGTAGACAGCCCAAAGGAGCTAGTGACAATAAGTAAATAACATTTACAAATATGCTGGAGGAAAAAAAAAAAGGCAAAAGCAAGAGAAGCAGTCAGTCTCTTGATAGATGACAAGGGTAATAAAAACCAGAGGGATGAGGCTTTGCACAATTCTCTTATCTTTCTGGCCTTGTTCTCACTCATGCATCCTAAGCTGGAAATGGGATCCTTTCATGTTTAATGGGAAGGGACATATAGTATAAAGGAAATAAGAAGAGCAGACATATTCCAGTGCCTTCAATGCTGCTTGTGTGAGCTTATCACCATATGGGGAACACAAAATCTTCAACCCTGTGGCAAAGCTTAGCCCCAAATGTTTGGCAAGGCTCACAAAACTGCAGTCAAGTCCTGCCTTTCCTGCTAGGTCTTTACATGTGGCCCCTCCACCTTCCCACAGCATCTTCACCCTGGTATAAAAGAACCCATCACAGCCCTGCATGGGCACTCCAGGACTAGATGGGTCAGGAGGCAAGCAGCTCTTGTGCTTCTTTCTGCCTCTGCTCTAGCTCCTCCACAAAGGGTTTATCTGCCTTTCTCGTATCATGTGCCCCTGTACTGTGGGTCGTCTAAAGCTCCTCCTTGTCTGCTAGAGATGTGCATCACACAAAAAGGACGCAGCACACTTGAGTGACTTTTTTTTGACTTCCCAGATTCCGTCCTAGTGCAGATGAGGCTTTTTTTTTTCAGCAGATCAAGCTACTAAACCAGTGCTCCAGTCCTTGTATTTCCCTGCTCTTCTCCCTCTGGGTGCCTTGACATCGGCCACCTACTCTGGCAGGCTCTGCTAGGATTCCCATCGCAGCCTTGCCACAAAGCCTCCTTCACTGGTGCCTGTCTTCACCCCCTGCCTTCCCAGCAGCTGTCCCTCACTGCCTGTCCAGGATTCACGGATTTCTCAGTGCCACTTCTTTCTCCTGCCTCCCTCCCCCCTCCTCGGCCTCCTTTTCCCCCCATCTTCCCATCAGCAGCAGCCCCGTCTCCATGTCAGCTCCGTGCCCCTGCCTGAGCTCAGCTGTTAACAGAAGTCCCTGGTGTAACATACAATTACATGGTTACGAATTATGGGGCTCTGTTTAGTAACCAGACCTTTGCTTTACTCCAAGTGGCAGAATGTAAGTAAACTTGAAGCTTTACTTTCTGTGGAAGTTTAACGGCTGAGGCAGGGAGCTACATCTGTGTGGAGAGGAAGCTGGAAAGATTTATGGAAGGAAGGTAACAAGAGCTTGACAAATAGTGAAGTTATCCCGTAGAGGATCCCTGTGCTCCTCTCAGCCTGCCTTCCTCGGAGCCGGAGCAGCGCCGGCCTCCAGGGCTGTTCAAAAGGGCTCTGCAAACCCGCAGCGCGGCGGGAGAGTGACAAACGCAGCCAGAAACGTGCTGGCAGCTGGGACCTCCCCGGGCCCGTAAGCTGCTTCTAGCTGGAGAGGAGTGGGATGGAAGGGCGAAGGAAATAATCCGGGGGAACTCCAGATGAAGAAGGTGCCTGGGCTGGCTGCCGGGGCCTGCACACCGGTGGGCCCCCGGGTCTGTCCCACCCCAGGGAGAGGGCTCAGGCAGTGCTGGGCTTGCACTTTGGTGCAAGATCTTAATGACTTTGGCGTATTTAGGAGTACCATAGAAATGCTGTTAAGTTTCTTTATGCAGGATTGAGTTCTTCTTAGAATGAGATGTTTACATTTTCCCCCAGCTGTTGGTTTTTGTTGTATTTTCTGTGAATGTGTTCAAAAATGCTTCCTGAGAGAGCTGGGGTGTCCCGGTGCCCGTGGGGACCCGCGCCAGGGGCCTCTGGGCGGGAAGGTGCATGGAGGTGCCCGCGGCCCAGCCGGCCTCGGCGGAACGCAGGAAGAGTCGTCTTCCACTCTGGCACGCCGAGTACGCTGTGCACGCTGTTTGTCCTTCTCTAGCTGGTACTGGCCTAACATGGCTACGCTGCTCTTGCTAATGTAGCAGATTTATCGGGAGCAGATTGCCGGTGCTGCGGCCTGGGTTTGCCTTAGGAGCCTGCTCAGGTCGCGAAGCTCAGGAGAGCAGTGGGTGACCTGGGCAGCTGGCCCTTCACACCTGCGTGGGCTGACACTGTGGCCTCCAGCACCTTCACTCAGCACAAAGCTTGGAAAAATCAACAAGTAAAACCTGTAACAGGCTGAAGTAGATTGACTAATGCAAAGTGCTTTTCTTCCCCTGATGCAATTATGAGCTAGTTCTTCGTTTAAATAAATACGTTTTTTGCCACTAACATGCAATACCTACAATTCCTCGTTTGAAAGCTGTCGTTTGATCACGCATTCGTGTGTGCAGAACGTATATCACATATGCATTGCTTCTGTCTATAGAAAATAATGAATGTATAGAAAGAATAGTAGTGAAATTCCATAATTTCACTACATAAAGTAAAATTCCCACAGCAGTGTTGCTGAGCAGCACTGAGAGCACACACTTAACATAAAAACCATTCCAGAAGGAAAAACATGTCATATGTATGATGCAATATGATAAAGCTAATACCTGTCTTGGAACCTGAAGTTTTGGATCTTGTGATTTCTGTGTGTTTAGCATTTTCAGATGTTGTGATAGCAATCTTTTCCATTAATTTGCCATCTAGTTGCAAAAACAAAGCACTGCTTTTGTTTTATTTGTTTACATTTTATTTACAGCATTCCTGCTTTACCAGAGGTGTGTTAAATTATTAACAGGTTATGTCCATGTTCACAGAAAAGCTAAATTGAATCCAGTACAATGTGGGCTTATTAAAAGACTGGCTAACAGATTCGCTTTGCCCACAAAACTGTGCACTGTAGTCTGGAATATTCCTTTTCCAATTAAAGCTATTTATTTATTTTGATTTCTAGCAGTCATGGTGAATTCTTGTCAGTGGTATTTTTTTCCACAGAAATGCTCTGTATTTTTGCAGGAGTAAAACTGCATGTTTAATTGGTTATTTTAACACCTTTAGTGCAATATCTTCATGCTTTAATAGGGCTATAATTTTTAAATGTAGGTCCGTTATTTTCTATGGCATGAACATTGCCAGACTTCTCAAGTGTCTTGCTTCTCACTGGTGTCTCTGATTTCACATTAAAATCCCCCTTTGTCCCTCCTCAGTCCCTGCTGATGACCCTTATTAACCAGAAGGATTTCTAGAGCTGAAAAGCTTATCAGGTTAGAAAAGGGCATGTTACAAAAACGTGGTTTTATCAGAACTTAAAGTAACCATCACGATAAAGAAAGAAAAGCCTGTGGTGTTGCACTGGGCTGCATAAAGATAAGCATGCCGTAAGTTAGCTGACTTTTTCTTAGTATTTTTTCTGCTATGGCGGGATGAAGCGTTAGGAAGCATTTAAGTTTTACTCCACTGAAGGGCATGAACTCTGCGCAGTATCCTGCTTACCTAGCACTTGACTGAACCTTCATGTCATCAGGTCAGTTCTTATAGATGTTGAGAACCAGGTCATTTACCTACTTTTCATATGTGTTTGGGGAAGCTCAGCTGAACTCTTGCCCTCTTTCTGTCCTATCTGGTAGAAAAGGATGTGAGGGACTGAGAGAGGAATATCTGTATGAATGGCTTATGCTGAATGCATGAGGACAGATACTGCATTTGTGTCAGCTGGTGTCACGCCATGGGCTGGCAAGGGGGACTTTGTTCATTGACACTGGTTGGAACCTGGGTTTTTGAGTTGTGCCTCTTTAGATGGCAGTTTAATTGATTTCATCAGAGCAATTAACGTAGTTTTGCACAACTTTCTATGAGTAAAGTTAGCAAAATAGGGCCAATTATGGTAAGAAAAGTGTTACATTCTAAAATGCAGTGTGACTGAAAAAGGCTAGGGCTCATGGTACGCTTAGCCACTGAATGGGGAACTGACTGGGAAGTGCCAAGGGCAGAGGATAAACATGATGTTAGGTGTGTAAGGAAGGAATATCAAGTATGAACAGGAAACTGATGTTTCACATCCTTCAATGCTGGGGAGATATTTGCCGGAATAATAATGAATCTGGCCAGAATATCGTCAAGAAGGATACTGAAAACCAGGGAAGTGTTATTACCCTCATCACAAATCTTTCACCAAGATTTAACAAAGGTAGTTTCAAGTCTATAAATGCACCATAAATGTAGACATGTAAGAAACGATGTATTTTGATTCTCCAAGAGGAGATTAAAAGGTGAACTGATTATGATTTACACTTACGTAAGGAAGATATTTGTGGAGATAGGTCTTTAATACAGTGGAAAAGCCATAATGGGATCCAATAGTCAGAAAATAAGATGGACAAATAAGATGTGTGGTTTTAGTATTGAGGGTAATTAATCTACAAAATTTAACTGGGAATATGATGGCTTTTCAATTGCCTGGTGTCTTTGAATCAATAGGATATTTTTCTCAGAGATGGGCTATAGCTCACCGAGACATTGTACACTTGATGCAAGACTCAGTTGTTAAAGTTCTGTGAGGATAGGAAAGGTCAAGCTAACTGATCATATCAATCATATGATATCATATCACATAATATCATAGCATAGCATAGCATATTTTATCATCTACCCTTGTACACTTATGAATCAATTATGTCATCTTGTCCAGCTCTACGTTTTGATTCCTGTTTTTATCTGACCTAAGTTTGGGTATAGAGACTTTATGCACAGTAGTCTATAAAATCACGGAGAGGGTCAGCATTATTTCTTGGGAAAATTTGTGAACTGCCCATTTTTCTGCATTTCCGTAGTAGTGAACATCAACTGTAAAGCAAATGGACCTTGAAACCCACAGTAATCCCTTTGCTGCCCTGACCAAGTGGTCAGGTGGTATATGATAACGTGTGGCTGGGTTCAGGGTCCACTGTCTCAGCCTGCATAGACATGCAAAGAGGACGTTTTTGCGCAGCGTGAACCCCTATAGCAGTAGTTCATGCTGAGCTGAATATACAAGAAGATTTGCATTTCTTCTCTGTTAAACACTTCATTCTTTTTAAAGTATGTCTTCTTTCAAACAATACTGTAAGGGAGGAGTGGAAATAGAAAAGGCCAGTCTTAGGAGGGTTTTTTCTTTGTAGCCACTTAAACCAAGAACATAAGTGAGGATTAAGCTATCTGAACAAATAGAAGGCTGATTCTCCATAAGTTGAGACATGTATCAAAGCAAAATTAAAATACGTCCTTTGCAAAAGTCTGTCATTATGTTGCTGGTGCTTTTGAAAACACTTGTTTTATTCAAAAGCTTTGTTATAAAATCTTCGTGGGAGTAAGGAGATGGCTAAGAAGTAGTCCCCGTAAGCTGTAATTGCAGAATCATAGATGTAACAATTATTTTTCTGCTCTTGGAGTCTGCACAGGACTGCCTTTCTCTCATCAAGGATTATAATAATGAAAAAATTACAATCATGTTGTCAGAGCATGGTTCATACTTTAATTCAAAGTATGTGGGCTTAATTCTGGCAGTGGTATAACTACAGTGAAGTTTATTGAAGTTACTCCACAGAGGGATTAGGTGCTGTTTGCCTCCTCATGCCTCTGCTTTCCACTCTGATAAGATACCTTTATGTAATCAGTCAGGTTTTTCAACCATGGGTGAAATATTGACTATAATATTGTTTTTATCATTTCAAGCTGCAACTTAATTTTTGTTTCAGTAATATCTTTTTTCAATTGGTGACAAACTGTGGTATGTTTTTTCTATTTAGGCTGCAAATATGCGATAAATACATACTCCTGGAGTAATCAGAAGCTGAACTCTAGTAATTATGATTAATACTGTTTGGAAATAAATTGTGTTAATTTCAAGCTTAATGAAATTCCAATAGTCGATTTTCACCAAAAATTATGCTTGCAAGATCGTGCACCACCCCCCATCTGTGATGAATGTATTCATGTTACAGTGCTTTTATTTGTGAGGAAATCTCAGCTTCATTTTGCTTTGCAATGCAATTTATGGCATGAAAATGCTACAATCCAGAACTGTGCACTCCTCCTTTCCAAAGAGCTAACACATGATTTTTGACTTGCAACAAATCCATTGCCTAAAATAAGAAGGAAAAATTGGGGTGGGGTGGGGCGGGGAAGTGGGGGTATTTCAGTGGGGGTATCTCTAATTCAAAAGTCTTTAACGTATTACCAGTGAAGAGAAGCAATATATTCTGACACCTCAAGCACAGTAATATCTCCTGTGTCATCACATTACAGAGGGATTACATGTATTTAGATATCCTTTATGGGATTTAAGAAGAAATGTGAGGCATATGTTGTACTACTCTTAACCCTGTGATGTAGAGGCACCTAGGGAAGCCAAACTGATAGCTGTGCACATTTATAGAAGTCTTCTGATGCTTGGTCAGTGCAGCACAGAGTGAGTTTTCTGGAAAACATAACTTCCCTGAACTGTTCCAGTAGCAGCATGGAGTGTTTGTGCACCCTCTGAGGACCATCTGCGGAGAGTGAAATGGCGTTTCTGGGGTAGGTGTGCAAGTGTTGGCTTGTCTGCAGGGGCAAGAGCACAGTAACTCACTACGGTGGGAACAGGGGAAGCAATGAATGGTGTACAGCCACCGTCCCGGCTATTTATGTGTTACTACCTTCTATAGGCCAAGCTGTAGGGTGTCATAGCCTCTTTTCTTGGAGCAGCTCTAGAGCACACAACCAAGCAGGATGGGGGAGTGTTACCTGGCAATGGAGGGATAACAGGGGATGGTCCCTCCATCTTTTGCAGGGAAATAGGATTTTTCCTAAGACCTTGGAAATCCAGTTGTTAGTGGGTGGAGAGTGATGGGATTTTCTTGTCTATGTAAATATACTTTAGTTTTGACCTAAGCAGGTTCTAGTTCCATGTTTGTAACACTTTTCCTGTGGCAATTAAAGTAATTATTCAGTATTTGATTGTATAAAGCTCACCTCAATGAACAGCAAAACTCCCATGGGTGTCTGTAACATCAGGTATTGCCTTCTGTTCTTTGGGTACTCCCAGTCAAATGTGTCTTGACTTTGGCTGTAAGGCAGCTTCCAGGCTCTAATGGTTACTCTAATAGCTACAGAGCATCCCCCACCCTGGGAGCTTTGTTTATCTTTCCTGTCCCTATGTCCTCTTTGTCTCAAACTCTTGACAATGCTGTCAGTTGGTGTGGCTATTGTGTTTACTCTCTTCAGTTTCCCTTTGAAAAGAAGGACTTGGAATTTAAGTCATCAAACCCATGGTTTTGACAATACGAAAAAAACCTTCATCTAATAAACTGTATGTAGAACAAAAATAAGTTCAATGCAGTAAGTGAATGAGTTAAGTTTTGTGTCACTGGGGGAGTGTTCTATAAAAGCTGTGACAAGGATGAACATTATTTATCTGTTTTCATGTTTCATAGTTTCTCAAACTGCAATGCCAGAAAGGCCTGTTAGGATCATCTAATCTGGGCCCCTCCTGCATAAATAGAATTTCACCCAGTAATTTTTAAGTCAAGCCTGATAATTTCTTTCTCCAAAAATGTAGTCTTTTAGCAGCTTTGTGCTTCTTAATGGTTATTATTGATTTAAGCATCCTCCATCCTGCTCTTAAAAATGCTTTGTTTAAGGAAGGAAAAAGTACACTTTGTTTCTTGGCTGAACAAAATAAGCTTCTTTACTCAGCTTGGCATTTCTCTCCTTTCTCTGTAACAAGAAACTTCTGCATAGCAGCTCAGGGCATTTCAGGGAATATTCTCAATTGTCAGTAGAAAAAGCTCTATTGATTTCAGGTAACAACTGGAGAAAAAAATAGAAAAAAGAAAACAGGAGAAGAGAAAATGTGAATACCTGGCATATGATTAGCAGATTCAGCAGCTTCACTCACTTCTGAAATTGTTTATAGACTGAAGGACAGGTTGATAGCAATCACTCACTTCCTCCAAAATAATTATACTGTCCATGTCAGCTTTGCTTATCCTCGCAAAACAGTTTGAAGAGTTGACTCTCTGAGATATTTATTCCTCAGTCTAAAAGACAGGAAAAAACAGTGATAGTGGCATGGATTTTCAGAATTGCATTTGAGGAACAAGCAGGACGAACTGGAAACGTAGGTCAGTTCCCAGAACTATGATATTATTGGTATTAGTGAGACTTGGTGGAGGGAGTCCTACAATTGGGGTGCTGAGATGGTGGGCTACAGGCTGTTTAGGAGGAATAGGCAGGGCAAATGAGGAGGAGGTGTTGCACTATAGGTAAGAGAGTGGTTTGATTACACAGCCCTTACATTTAGTAAGTGGATGATGTAGTGGAGAGCCTCTGGATGTGGATTAGGGGGATGGAAAACAAAGGAGATGTTGTAGTCGGTGTCTACTACTGATGGCCCAGCCAGGACGTCAGCACTGATGAGTTACTCTATAGGCAATTAGGAGAAATTTCTGGATCAGTAGCCCTTGTCCTTATGGGGAGATTTCAGCTTCCCAGACATCAACTGGAAATATCATAGTGCTGTGATGAGCAGGCCTTGCAAATTCTGGGGGTTTGTAGGAGAGAACTTCCTGTCACAGGTACTCAGTGAGCCGACTAAAAGACTCCCTCCTAGACTTGCTGTCTGTGAATAGAGAGTGGCTCGTGGGGAATGTGATGGTAGGTGGCTGTCTTGGCCACAGTGATCACGGAATAGCTGAGTTTAAAATTTTCAGTGTAATGAGAAAAAAGGACAGGAGAGTTGCTACCCTGGACTTCAGGAATGCAAACTTTGAGCTTTCACAGGGAGCTATTTATCAGAGTTCCATGGGAAGCTGCTTTTGAAGGCTTAGGAGTCCATGAGTGCTGGTCTTTCTTTAAGAACCACCTTTTAGAAGCACAGGAGCAGGCTATTCCACAGTGTTATAAGTCAAGCAAGCAGTGCAGAAGACCAGCTTGGCTGAACAGGCAACTCCTCATGGAATTCAAGAGGAAAAAGAAATTGTATGATCTCTGGAAGCAAGGTCAGGCTTTGCAGGAAGAGTATAGAGCTGTGGTTTGTTTATGCAGGGACAAGACATGGAAGGCCAAAGCTCACTTAGAGTTGGAATTTGCCAGTATTCTTTCAGGTAATAATAAGGGTTCTTTTAAGTATGTTAATAGGAAGAGGAGGTCTGAAGAAAACATTGGACAGATCCTTGTTGAAGATGGTCATATGTCTAATAATGATGAAGAAAAAGCAGAGCCATGCAATGTGTCTTTTGCCTCAGTGTTTAATAATACTGATAGACCTTGGGCTGCCAGTCCCCTGAGTTGGAGGACCACTAATATGGGAACAGCAGCTTTTCACTTTGGGACACTGAAACTGTAGGGACCAGCTGTGTCAGGTGAATGGACCCAAGTCCATGAGGCCTGATGGGATTAACCCCAGAGTACTGAAGGAGCTAGTGGATGTTATGGCAGGACCCTCTCAATCGAGGTCTTGGCAGTCTGGGGAGGTCCCCACTGACTGGAAGCTAGCCAATGTTATTCTTCTACAAAAAGGGCATGAGGGAAGACACAGGGAACTACAGACCTGTTAGTCTAACGTCAGTTCATGGAAAAATTATGGAGAGGATTACACTGAGTGCTACAGAAAGACATTTAAAGAATAATGCAATCAACAGGCACAGTCAACATGGGTTCACAAAGGGAAAGTCCATATTGAACTAATTTGATGTCCCCTGCCTAGGGGATGAAGTGGATGTAGCTTTTCTGGGTTTTTAGTAAGGCTTTTGGTACTGTCACTCACAGCATCCTTCTGAAGTTGTCCAGCTGCAGGATGAGCGGGTTCATGGTGTGCTGGGTGAAGACCCGGCTGAAGGGCAGGGCTCAGAGGGTTGTAGTGAATGGGGCTACATCTGGCTGGTGACCGGCCACCAGCGGTGTTCCTCAGGGTTCAGTTCTAGGGCCAGTGCCGTTCCATATATTTATCAGTGATCTGCATGCAGGAGCTGAATGCACCGTTAGCAAGTTTGCTGATGATACCAAACTGGGAGGTGCCGGTGACTCTCTTGAGGAGCAAGAGGCCTTGCAGAAGGGTCTAGATAGATTGGAGCGCCGGGCTATGATTAATGGGATGAAATTTAACCAGTCAACGTGCCAGGTGCTGCACCTAGGACGGAGGAATGCTGGACACAAGTACACATTGTGAGAGAAGTGGCTGGACACAAGCCCCGAGGGAAGGGGTGGGGGTGCGGGCTGACAGCGGGCTCCATGTGAGCCAGCAGGGTGCCCCGGCAGCCAAGAGGGCAAACGGCACCCTGGGGTGCGTCAGACACGCTGTAACCAGCCGGTCAGGAGAGGTGATTATCCTGCCGTATCCAGCCTTGGTGCAGCCTCACCCTGAACACTGCGTGCCGTCCTGGGCCCCACAATTTGCGAAGCTGTGAAGGTCCTTGAATGCATCCAGAGGAGGGCAACACAGCTGGCGCAAGGGCTGGAAGGAACGTCCTACAGGGAGCGGCTAAGGACTGTGGGCTTGTCTAGCTTGGGGAAAGGGAGGCTGAGGGGCGACCCCATTGCTCTCTACAGCTGCCTGAGGAGGGGAAGGGGAGAGGGAGGTGCTGAGCTCTTCTCGCTGGTGTCCAGCGATAAGACGTGTGGGAATGGTTCAAAGTCCCTCTGGCAAGAAAGTGGAAAAGGTGAGGAGGTCCACAGCCCTAGCTAAATAGTCTGAAAAAGAATATAAGGAATAGAAAAGAAATGGAAAATATAAGTTGTGAATACTAGAGGCTTTTGTAGTGATATACATTTTTATACAGTTCTTTGAATTTCAAATCTTAAGTAGCATAACGTTACAAACTAACCATCTGTAGAGTTAGGGCAAAAAATATATAAAACCAAAGGAACCACAAAGTAAATGGTGTGTGTGGACAGCTGTACTGCTTATGTTGATGTTTGGTTTTACTTATTCAGTTAACAAATGGGAAAAGAATATAAGGGATAGCAGCTGGCATAAGGCATACCATTCTCTGTTCTTCGTTGCTTATTCTGTGTCTCCTGGGAAGGATATAACGGGCTTGGCTGGACCTGATAATCAGGAGTACTGTACAGCAAAGGACCCTGTAAGTGACACCACTGCATTTGTGATCGAGTATCAGTACCTGTGCTGGCATATTATGAGGTGAATGCTGTTCTGCAGATTTGTACCTAACAAACATGAGAACAGAACAAGTGGTTGCTTGTATATACATCTTAAAGGTCACTAGATAAATTTGCAAATATTTATTACAAATAAATTATTGGATTTTGTAAAGAATTTGATACAAATGATGGCTCTGTAGTGAATACAAGATTTTATTTCTCTGGAAGGGCCCAGTTAAGTCATAAACTACAAACCCCCAGTGCAAATGGCTTATGAACGGCAGCAGAGCTCTAGGAATGAGTTCATTTGTTTTCATTTTGGGGCCATCTGTTGTTATTTCTAATATGTACTTCTTAGCTTTCGCCTTTGATCTTTGCAGTTTCCAGTTTTTTAAACTTTTATAGATAACGGTTACATGTTTTAGTGATGTAAGTGAAAGGATATTATCACTTTAAGTGACTTAGTGGGAGCTTATTATTAGTTTACTACCCTGAGAATTGCAAATAAATAAGCCGGTAAGTAAATATTATGGAGACATGGTTGTGTCTCTATACTTAGGGGTTGTGACTAACTCTGTGTTTCAAAGTTGATTGTAATGTGCTCCCTCACGGGAAAGTTCACTAAAACCAAAGCAAGATGCCTAATAAATCACACATGAAATGTCTTGCTGGAGATTAATCCACTGTGCAAGCTCTGAGGGTACTCAAAACAAGGCTGGACTGGAGTGCAGAGGTAGTATTTTACCTGCATGTATACTTACCCTTTTTTCTTTTTTTCTTTTTTTTTTTTTTTAATGAAATCCTCAAAATTATTTTCTGGAATAGTGCCAAATATATGCATGTGAACTAAAGCAGAATGAGTCACTCTTGCAGTAGTGACTGGGATACAAAACAACTGGTGGGATAGCAGTTAGCACTCAATCTTTTCTTCTCTCTATCTGTCACTTCCCACACTTCATTATGAACTGGTCATGTTCCTGAAATGAAAAACATACTCTCCAGGAAAGATAAAAGCAAAAGGAAGTGGTATTTATCTGTCTATCATCCTTTCATTGTTATTTCTTAGTCCCAGTCATCACTAGAGCTTATTTCAATATTCCATTATCACTGGTTTATATTCTCACTAACATTGCTTTGCAAACTTAATGCTTCAAATACTCCTTGTTTTTTGCTAAAGGAAACTCTTTTTTAAGCACACCTAGCCGAAGTCACATCTGCCCAGAAAACCTGCAGCCTGGATGAACCTATGCTGAGAACATGTCCCTTTCTTCTCTAACCTCTGCCTGGATCAAAACAAGTTTTAATTCACTGTGTGATGATTCAGGACTCCTCTGCTTAGATTGTTTCTCCCCAAAATCCAATGCAAGAAGGCAGGGAATGGGTTTGGAAATCAAAGTCATGCCAGGAGAGATTCTTCTAGTCAGCTGTAAGCAGCCACAGTCCAGGCATCCGTACCTGCCCTAGGTGTGTAGTGTACCTTTACAGGCAGCAGGAAGGAGCAGCAACACGAGAAGGTGCTGATTATTTCATCTTAGAACAGGTGAAAAAATAAATCAGATGACTCATGTCTGAAGGGGGCCACTCCCTAAAAGGAGGTTGGAGTGACTGGCTTGGATGCACATAGCTGCTGTAGGTGTGACAGGTCCTATGGTCGCTGGCATATAAACAGAAAGCTCTGTGGCTCAGATCCTCTGTCACTCAGAACAAAGCAGAAGGCACCATTTTGCCATTATAACTTTGGTGTGCCCCATTTTTGACCACTGTGAGCGGTTCTGGCTCTACATCAAGGAGGACATAGGGGTGTTAGAGCAGATGCAGAGAAGGTGTAGGGCAGCTGCCTAATGAGGAGGGGTTAGCAGATGGGGGATGCTTCACCTGGAAAGGAAAAGGCTGAGGAAGGATATGACTGAGATTTTCAAAGATTTCCAAAGTCACCAAGGAGCTAGATAAGGTAAAGGCAGAACTGTTGCTATTCACCAAGCCCTGTACAGTTGGATCTAGAGGACAGCATCAGGAGCAGAAACGTACCTTCCAACACCCCTACGTCAACAGCTGCAGGTGCTGGGGTACACAAAGAAGAGACTGTAGAAAGCAGCCTGGCTTGTGGGCTGTCCTTAGTAGTGTCTCTCTTCTTGTGCAAGTTAGAGGCATGATACTAGGCTAGATGGATTACTGGTGAGACCCAGTGGGGCACATTTTAACGTTTCCCTTCACTGACTGTGTAAGAAATGAAGAATAGCTGTGCTCCTAATTTCTATTTCTTGACAATTAATATTGTCTGGCATCAGTCCCAGGCTGGGTGCTCTGAAAGCAGCTACCTGTGATGTTGGTCTGACTTTCTGGAACCACAAGGGTCCACCAAGAGCTCTGTCTTTACTAGTGAGGTTTTGTTCATCAGCCTAAATGACCTGGGAGAGAGCAAGTTCTCTCTCCTCCTAATGAAATCAATGAGAATTACGGGCACTGAGTGTATTCCAGCAGGTGTTCAGCATCCCACAAGGTCAGCCACTTGGTTAATAGACTGAAGCTGTATAAAATGGTGTATGCTATTAGCAGCCAGGGGAAAAATCAAAAGGTAGAAAAGGACATTGGGCAGAGCTGTCAATTACATATTGGAACAAGAAAAGAGAGAGACTGTAGCACTTAGAGCAGAAGGGTTTAGACAAAATAGAAAAAGGCGCTAAATGTTTATTGCTGTCAAATTTATTCTACCTTCCAGAATACTAAGTATTTTTAGTAATGAAAAAATTCTGCAGCTTCAAATGTACTAAAGAATCTCCAGTGCACAGTCACATTGCTCAGTGATACTGAACCCTAACTTGCCTCCAAGTTTGAACATATTCTGGCTCAGGTTAGACCTACATATTTAAGTAAACTTGACTTGATTTTGAATGCTTGCATGCACAAAATAAGCAAGTCCCAAAAGCCTGGTCAGCTCAGGTCAAAACAACAGTCCATAAAGTTTTTGAAATGAGTAAAGAAATTTCACGGAGCTGGTAACCTCCATTTGACCATTCACCACACCAGTCATATTTGCTAAACTTAATTCATAGCATCTGTACAAGCCTGTGTCTCACAGTAGTGTAATTAAATTCATAGAAGCTTGTCATACTTTTAACTTTGCAGCTGGGTGTAGCATTCAATAAATAATACCAATCTTATACCACAAATTGACTCTAATGCAAACAGATACAAAAATCAAGCCTGTTCAGAAGAGGCTATTAGTCACGTAATGGAAACAATAACTGAGTTAGAATTGCTCAGCTAATCAGCACATGCTTTAGTATCCCATTGCTTTTTATTCTGAGTTCTAAGAGACCGTATCAGAGGTTAAGTTATCAAGTTCAGTTTAATTTTTCTTCAACAAAAGCTTTAACTGTGAAGGACTGCGAAGACCTACCCCATGCCTCATAGTCTGGGGAAGGCTGTGCATCGTCTGTCGGCAGCAGGAGCTCAGTGCAGTTGGTGCTGTGCTGAGGCGCTCATCATCTGACAGCAGTGGTGGAATGCTGCCCACAATAGTGCTCTCTGAGAATCAATTACGTGAGTAATTCTGGCAATTAGTAACACAAACCCTGTGATATTGCTATACATGGTTTGGCAAGATATTAACGTTGGTAAATTCGTAGTTCCTTCATTAAAAGTGGCTGTGAAATGCATCTACCTCTTCATCAGAACTGTAGTGGTGGGTTCTGGGTTGCTCTGCTCTTCTTCTGCACAGGCAAGGAACATTTTCCACCCCTCTCAAACCCTCTGGGCCAAGAAGAATCTCTCCCAGATCTCCTTCATTTTAACTCTTCACAGTACTTCTTGCATTGTGCTGGGCTAAGGTAGCTTTATAGTTTCTCAAGATCAGGTATTCCTTTCTCATATTTGATTACTGAGCCTGTGAATACTTCAGGGCATGCAATATCCATTGCCCTAGCATGGTGGTTTTCTCACTTGGGCTGAGGCTGCTGGGTGCTTCTGCAATAGGAAAAAGATGATATTTTTCCAGTTTTCTAATCATCTGATATTGCATTCTGGTATCAAAACTCCCCTGAAGTAATTGTTCATCCTTCTGATCCCTAATTGCATTTATCAACTCAGTATGAAACCTATTGCTACCTGGAGCTTTGTCTTCCTTTATCCAAATATTTCCTCGCAACTATTTTCATAATCTGCAAAAGCACCTAGAAAATATATCCTCACAGGAGGCACTGTTAGAATTCTTCTTAACAAATACAGAGAAAAAAAGTCATTGAGTTTTTATGTTACATTCAAAATTACTGTTAATATGAAGGAGTATTTTTTTCAGCATACAAATCCCATGCAACACTATAGGTTGTGAGATAAAAATTGTTTGTATATTATTAAGTTCATGCTGTTTTGAACCACAGAATCACTTTGGTAATATTTTTCTTGGAAAATCAATTATATATGAAATTGTGTAGCAATTTAGTAACATAAACTCAGGTAATAATATAATTAAAAAGAAAATACTTACTTGCTGCACAGGGTATTTTGTATGCATCTTAATTATGTACCTTTGCTTGCTGACTTGTATTATGTTTATAACCTTTGGGTAGGTTTAGCATCAGGCGGATAGGAAAATAATAAAAACTGATATCATAGTTAGACTTTAGTTGTAATTTGAAAAATGATTGGTATCTAGATCTTCACTGCCAGTGGCACTGTGAGTTAGGAAAATGGATTAAAAAAATATTCCTCAGCTTGTAGGTCTTACATACTAGTGTAACGAATCAGACCTCAAGTATCCAACTGATCATGTTTTAAGTATTTTAGGCCAGATTGGTCTAAGTAGCGTAAATAGTTTGACTCCAGCAAAGTCAAATTCTTCATAGTATTTGTCTGCTGTGAGTCAGCTCTGAATTTGACCCTTTGTTTTATTGTTCATTTTAATGGAAAAGACTTTAGGAAATATTCTTCCAAGATATCTTTACAGCTGTAGACATGTACAGGGAAAGATTCCATTTTTCTTATTTTATCAGAAGTAATTTCTTTGGTTCCTGTCTCAGCATGATCCTCTTTATACATCTTTTTGCTTGAATTAACTGTTTTATTAGGAGCTGAAGACGATGAAATCACTACATTCATTCTCAGCATCACTGAAGTAAATGAGGTAAGACTTAGCCAACTAGCCAAGTGAGGATTTCAGGCTGATATATCAATATTCGTCAAAGTATTTACAGACTTTCAGAGTCATTAATTAGCTGTGGCATGTTGAAGATTCAGTTCAGTGAAGACAAACAGGCTGTATTCCCTTCAAAAGCTGGATGAGGTTTACTGCAGTCCTGACCTGAGGATTTGTTCTGCGTTGCATAACAAATCAAGCACACTGTGATTATAGCTCCACATTAATCACTTTATGCATTGTTTCCTTACCAGTCCTAACAAGTTTTTTTTCTCTAGGACTTTTAAATTAAGTCTAAAATCCCTGAAGAGGACATGTCTCCACTACTCAGAGAGCATGGGCACTTTCTTAAAGGAGACTGCTTCACTAACATTGCCTGAGTTTAGGTGGGCATGTCCAATGAGTAGATGCCTAGTTTCCTGTTGTGGTCACTGCCAGTCTAACCAAGACGATCGATGGAATTTATTCTTCTGACCAAATGCAGGCCAAATAAGCTGCTTTCCAGACTCCCCTGTTAAACTCAGATGTACTCATGTATGCTGTATAGACCTTAATATGAGATAAAAGCAACTTTTGGTGCCTAAAATGTAGGTGAAAGTCAGATACCCATGTTAGATAGACTTGTTCTTTAAACTTCACCATTATGAGAGGCAGCCTGTTGTTCAGGGATATATGATGGATGCCTTATGTGGCAAAGACATGTTTCAGGTATTGGTGGAGTTTGCTGATGTTGTCACGTGCCCTTTTACTCATTTTGAACCTGCTGCCTTTTTTAATTCTGTAAAGGTGATATGTTATGGTTTCCTGTCTTTTGACAAAAACTTAGCCAGCATCACACCCACAGGAAAAAACAACCTGTGGTGGAGGTGGGTAGACCAGAAAAGTGGCAGGTCAGCTGGTCTAGATTCCATTGTTGTCTCTGTGCAGGGTGTTTTACTGTCCAGTTTGAGGTCTTTGGGGGTGCCTTACCAGCAGGGAGCTCTGTTAGTGGAACAGAGGCAGGTGGTGTGGTCCTGTCCGAAAGCTGCACTGAATGCACCCCTTCTTTTTGCCTGCTGCCTTTTTTCAGGCTGTGCTTTTTTCATTGATAATGCTTCTTTTGTTTACATGTCCCTGTTGCACTCTGGTCTGAGGTGTTTCATTGGATTCTAACCTGAGAAATTTCTGCCAGTTTGTTCAAACTCTTACCACCAGTCTCTTCCTATAAGGTGCTGGCTTGAGCTGTGGTCTGACATATTTTTCTTTAGGTTTTAATATTTGAAAGGACTAAATAGATCCTAGATCTCCTGGATGCTTTTTCTGTTGTAGGCATTGCAAGATAACTCCTTCTTTCCCTCCTAGCTGTGGTCTTACTTTGATGTAGTATTTTTCTCTTTACCAAGTATAGTGTATCAGCCTTAATATCTACCTCCAGCTGTACTATTTAACTGTGGTTTTAAGTGGGTATTACTGAATTTTCTTCCTTTTTCTACACTGCATACCTGTGGACTTTCTTCTATGCATCCTCCTTCTTGTTTTTTAAGGTCACATAACTGCTGGATTGTTTTCATTGCCCCCCTTGAACCTTTTGAGTCAGTATTAAGGTGCTTTTTAAGGTCCATAATGGATCTTGAATTGAGTTGGAAGGAAAGGAGACTGGAAGGAAAATAACTTACTACTGCAACATTTTGGGTAGGTCAGCTTCCTTCCTGATGATCACCTACAATACAACATCTCTGTACTTACTCTTGTAACCCTTTCTAGTACATGATAGGAATTGATGGGGAT
Source organism: Falco biarmicus (assembly GCF_023638135.1). NCBI lineage: Eukaryota > Metazoa > Chordata > Aves > Falconiformes > Falconidae > Falco > Falco biarmicus. Next base: position 4,155,730 of record NC_079293.1, on the reverse strand, counting down.
TGGTTAACCAAAATGAGCGACCCCACCGTTATGTAAAAAGGAGAGGTACTAAATCTGGCAAGCAGTAGTTCTCCCTTTTTAAATCTCTACTTTGATTCCACAGCCTATTAGAAAAAGCAGCTAGGAACTGACTTCTGCTTAAGAAAGCCAAGTACTCAAAAATATTCTTTATCTCTTTGTATTCACAGTCAAAAATTCATATTTACAGATAATAGAAAAGCTCCACAGAACAACCTGAAACAATACAAACTTGCCTTTTGGCCAGTAGAAAAGTAATTTATTTTTGTGACCCAGAGGAAAGAAGGAAGAATTAATGCAACAAAGACAGATACCAGGGCATGCTTTAAAATTCCCAGGACATCATTTCAGACCCTGCAAATCATTCTTCAGATACCACTGAATAAGAAGAGTATGATGATAACCTGTTTCTCTAACCTAAACTAGAATTCCAACAATGGTAAATTCACCTGTGTGCCCCCTTTTTCTGTCTGCATGAGTGAATAAGCATTGAATGTGTTTCAAAAGTTTCTCCAGTTTCAGGTGGTTGGACAACCCAGTGCAAAATCGCAAAATTAGGTAAACACGATAGATTGATGCTGAGGACATTTAGGGTGAATAAGATCTTCTAGTTTATACGTGAGGCAGCCAGATAAATTAATAAGGGAAATTGAAAATCATTTATACATGCCACATCAGCAGGCGTCTCAGCAAAACTGCTGGTGAAAGGTCACAGCTCATCTACTGGTGAGATGACCAGCAGTCAGGCTAAAAATTATCCATTTTCAGACACTGCTTAGGTACTTTGTTCTCTGTAGAGGCAGAAGACCTTCTTTTTCTTCTTCTTTTTCTTTTTTTTTTTTTTTTTTTAGCAGGCAGAAGCAATAAATCAGCTGGTTTAAGAAGACCCAGCTAGCCCAACACAGATCGATTTCACGGGGAAGTCGATGGGCTGCTAATAGAATTACAACTACCTGTCAAAATAGGGAAAACATATCTGTGACAGTGACAAAGGGCAAATCAATTGAAGAAGTGTTGTGGGCTCGTTTTTACTTTTTTTTGGAGTTATAGATGCAAAGTACATCTGTGTCTTTCAAAGCCTGCAGCTGTGCAAAACAGCAGTATGTTTATCCCTTTACAGGAGTCACCAGTCCTGCAATACTGAATTTTGTGGTTACTCTATTTCTACTGCAATCACTAGGCTACACCTGTGAGACAGAGCTAAGGAGCTGCATCCAGAGCTATGTGAGCATGTATTTCTTATGTATTATGCAAGCTATTTAAACAGGTTTTATTAACAGCTGTAATAATTTGCTCCAGGTTAAAAGCCTTGGCACATTTTGTTTACCACAAACTGTGGGGTTTTTTTTTCAATTATGCACACAAGTTTGCCATTTTCAGGTGGTTTTTAGTGTTTGTGTAGCTCAAGCAGAAAATTAGTTATAACAATGTTGTTGGCTTAGAAATTATGTTACAATTTGCGATAATTAGATAAAAATTGGGTTATTGAACAGTGGAAAGTTGCTGTTATGCTGCAACACTATTCTGCTGCCTGTATAGCGTGTATATAACCTCTGCCCTTCATACATTACGTATCTGCATTAGAGATCAGAAAAATTACATCTAGTTAAAAATGTAACTAAAATATGTACATACTTTTTGATGCAACAGTTTGTGTTGGCTCTGCAGATGTCATGGTTGAGTACTGAGGTTGTGAGATACTTACCAAGTCATGCCAGCACAGGCTTCTGCTCTGCTGGTACAGCTCCAAAATATTGAAGAAATACTATAGGAAAATAAGTAGGGTGACGCTCCTCATTGTCCTCTCACTGCAGCCGTTCCTGAGTCTAAAACTGCCTCTGACTTTCTGTAGAGAAGACCACATATCTTTATGAATTTTGCATACATGTGTGAATGACAACTTGGAAGAAAACTGTAATCAGAGTTAATTATCTGGGAATTTTCCTCTTATCCCATTACTTGCATTTATAAACCAAAGAAACATAAGCCCTTTTGTTTCACTTCTTAGCACATGTCACTTTGGACAATGATTGGGTGCTGAAAACTGTCCTGTCAAAATTAAAAAAGCAAACATTTTTATTCTCCAAAATTTACTCACGTGGTTTCTTTCCAATATATGTATATACAGACACATATATACATGTGTATGCCACACATTTACAGAAGTAATGAAAGCAGTATTTAGAGCTATACTGCTTTGTTAAATAACCTGAAGGACAGTTGAGATGATACATTTTGCAGTGCTACCTGTATACAGGCCCAAATTACAACGCTGCAAAATATGTACAACTAAAGCTGGGAAACTTCCTTGAAGTCATTTGAATTTGCATTTAGATAGATGATAAAACTTCCATTGCCTTCCAATAAGAACAGGATTTCATACAAAGCAATTAAACCCCACCATAAGAGGAGTCAAGGTCAAAATTCTCAGACCTGAATATCTTGCTTTTCTTGCATTTCCTTGCTTCCTTTGCCTATACAAAACCAGTGCCCAGCTGTGCTCTTTATCACATGCTGCAACTTTTGTTGACTTTGTTGGGTCCTTCAGGCTTACATGAGTATGGCAACAACGTCTCTGGAGGCAGAACCGTGTTTTAAATTCTTTGGAGCAAGGAATAAACTATAACATTAATCTTTTTGTAGAGCATTCTATGCATTTTTAACACCGTGATTTTTAATAGATAGTAATAATAGCAATTTTGAAGTACCCTGCAGATTCTAGTAAAGGACTTTCCTTCAGAAACACTAACCCCTGCTGCTAGTTTGCAAATCTTCTAATTCATTGCCACATGGAGTGTCCTATGTGAGCAACATTTTTTTACTTCGAAACAGATAAAGCTGTATATTTTACCAACAAAGGTTCCCTGACGGCATGTTACCATTTCTCCTGCGTGGGACTACAGCTACTTTAAATCATTTCCAAATAATGGTAGTGGATAGTTTAAAGATCATGTATAAGTCATTTATTTAAATTAAGGATTTAGATTACCCATCTGTATTTCAAAGCTTATAGATCTGTACTAAACCGGTGTATTTTTCCCGAACAGTGTTTTCATGATGTGAGCTATTCAGTGAGTCGCAGTATTCCTCAGAAAGTCACATCATCCTTAAGCTATATGTATCTGTGAGAAGTGCCTTCCTGTCCCCGGCACGCTGTGGATGCAGGTCTTTGTGCTGCGCAGATCTCGGGAGCCCAGCGGGGAGTGGCTGGGCTGGCGGTTCACAGCTCCTACAGCAGGGAAAACAACGGGGAAGCTATTGCTGAAGCTCTCAGAACAAAAGGTATGAGGTTAGATCCAAGCAGTGAGTGATGACGGAGTAAGTGTCTCTTCGCTGTAGACCACAGCTTTCTGGAGCCTTACTCACTTCAAAAGTAAAACTCCAGGAAAGAGGGCAGACGTTCCCATTAGTTTCAAACAGGTATATAGAACCCTGGGTAACCGAAAAGGGTTTAACAACAGCTTTGCATTGAAACTCGGAAAAGAGCAAGTGGCTAGAGCTTTGTCATCATGGCTTCAGAGTATGTCTGGTTTATGCAGCCCAGTCTGAACTGCGCATGCCGCTTTAACTTTGATCTATGTTTTATAAAGCAAGGCTTAAAACTCAAAGCCTTAGGTGGGGGAGTTGCCATGAACTTTTAATATCTCACAAATAAAAAAGCTTGAGGGAGGGTTTGTCTCTCCAGAAGTGCCCGAAAACCCAGTTGTATGTGTCTGGGAAAAATATGTGGGGGAATAGGTTATGGAAACAGTGAATCTTAAAATACTAGCACAACAAATACCCAGCAACTGCAGGTCTGTGCCTTAAAAACTTGGCATCCTTGTGCTGGGTGGTACCTGGGAGCAAAAGCTACTGGAGACAGAATGTGTAAGCACTGTAAGCACTGGTTTTTGCTCAGCATTCAGTCACTATCATGGTTATGTTTGGCCCACTTCTGTAAACTATGTGCTCTAATATGCATTATGGGCACTCCACTAACGAAGGTATTCACTTTTCTTAAATAGAATTTCAGTGAAATATGTCTTGAGAGGATGTATGACCCTTTAAAGGCAAGAACAACTATTAGTTACTATGGAAGCCTAGAAAATATTTGTTCAGTGCTCTCTTAAGCATGCAGCCTGAATGCCTCGCAAACACAGTGTCACCATTATAAATTAAGCAGAGACAAAGTGCCTGGCTGTCTTCTGTCGTTCCAGTTTGATACACAAAGTCCTGTGAACTTCAAGGCTTTTCAGCATCATCACATCGGTGCAACACTGGAAAACCAGATTCCTGGTTGGTTTGTTAGCACTTTTGAGAAGAGATAATGCTTCTACCCCTTTTGAGGATCATGCTTACCAGATCCAGTTTTAAAAGGGCTAATGTTTTAATGTTGTGCTTTAGCATGTGTAGCATATACTGAAAATATTCTAAAATACCAAGGGTAACAAACCCTGATGCAGCTTTTAAAAGACATTTTTGGAGCCCATTCTTGCACCATTCAAGCCACTGAGTGATTAAAGGAGTGTACTCAACACCTGCAGTGCAGTGTTACCAGAACTGCAGATTTCCACTGCATTTTAAAGGAGCTGAAGAGCTCATGTCTCCTCAGTGCTGGCTTTTGATATATGATCTAAAATAATGCTGGCGTTTGATATGTGATCTAAAATAACCCTAAACATTAAATAATGTAAAGCATATCTGAAGGGTTTTAGGCATCTTATCTGCATATTCAACTTTTGGTAATTTCATCGTAATTTCCAGATAAGAAGAAAATTTTGAAAGATGAAAAATTGAGGAAAACATTTTTTTTACTGTATTTTTCAGTATTAGTGCTACCTCCTATGACATCCCCCTCCCCGTGCTTCCACCGAAATAAAATTTAAAACAAAATTTGAGCAAAAATAAAGCACTCCCTCCAAAAAAGCTCAAGCCCAAAAGAAGGCAAAGTAATTCTAATTAATATAGTTTAAGACCTACCCACAATATGGAGGATTTATTTTCTACAAAGCTTTCACTCTAATTCATTAGTTCCTTCACAGAGTTATAAACTGCATTAACTCTCCTGTGCAGAAATCAGCACTGTTACGGAGCTCTTGAGCAGATGTGATACAAGAGAGCCTTTTGATATATTTTTTTTTTTTAACTCAAAGAGTAATGACACTGCAATATCATGTGGTGAAGGAGCAATAATTTGATAAACATTGTCTTTGCATTAGATTAGAGCAATTAATCTGATTCTAATTTAGCTGAAACATTACCATACTGGAATCCCTAGAGCCCGATGAATAATCTCTAAACACATTGACACACTCAGCAGACAAACATTATCTCCACTCATACTGTTATTCCATATGGTCTCCTCCCATTCTGATGGAGGGCACCCTGCTGTTTCAATCAAATAAATGTCAATTATCTGAGATAGATTTTTTTAGTTCACGAGCACAGGCTTACAATTCGGCAACAGCGGCTGTGGAACAATTGTCTGCAGTTCACCCCTGATTGCTGCTGCCTCCTTTTTCAGCTGCAGACCTTGCTGGATTGTTGTCAAACTTTGTTGCATCATACACAGTTTCAAAGGCTCTCTCTTGAAAATTGTAGGCACAGAAAATGATTTGTACCTGGGGAGAAAGCAGCAAATCGTAGAACTGGCAGAAGGGTTTGCCATGTAGACTTCTTTACACTATTAGCTGGGATGGTCTTTATTGCCTTTTCTATTTGTTGATCTAGCAGGGTGCCAAACTCTCAGTGACTTAAAGCTGCTTAGACAATTTGATAGGATCTTACTTTTCTAAGGCAATAATGAAGTCTTTTGCTTCAATGGGTTATGGGCACGTTCACCACTTCTCACTGGCTGCCTTGCACTTGTAATTGAAAACACTGTGAAAGAAGACAGGCTGAAAACTGCAAGCCCTTGGAAGCCACAGTTCTGACCACCGCTACAAGTTTCAAAGCTTATCCAAAATACCCCTTTGGCATGGTAGTCAGACTGCTTAGCATATTTGCCTAATGTAAGCCTTGTGGATGCTATGGTGTCTAACGCAGAGGGAGTGATGTGCAATTCAGGTTGCATAGTGCCTAATGCCATCAGCAGAAACAGTCAGAGCATCCAGGGTAGATCACTCTCAGCAGTGGTCTGAACACGGCACTTTGCAGGCTGAACTTGTTATTATATTGTATCATATATGTCCCCTGTTATTTAGGGTAACAGTTTTCTTCTCTGGATGTGCCATGCTAGGCAAATACACCCAATGGGAAGGAAGGATGGAGATGGAAGATTTTGTTGAACTGTGCTCTCTTCAGCTTTCAGTTTGGATGCTCAAAGTAATGTAGCAGAAGCCACTCTTTCTTCGTCAAAACACCTTAAACTGTGTCAGATAATCCTATCGCATGTGCTCCGAGGTATGTGGCATAAAGTTGATCAATTATAGTTGTTCATATAGATATGCCGTGTTAAAGAGAGTGTGTTGGAAAAACCGCTTGGCAATCTGACATAGAGAAAGTTTTAAAAATTGAGAATTCTGCACTGTTTTAATGATACTTGGAATACAGCTTGACCTAAATGACATGGCCATTGGGAGAAGAAAAGTTTGATGAATTTGGCCTGTGATCTATGTGAAAAACTGCTCCTCTGATCATATGTGTGAGGGCCAGTGCGGCATTCCTGTGGCTGAGAAAATCTTTGGCTTGAATAAGTCCTTTTAGGTCCAGTAGACTGAGGTAGTAAGTACAGTGTGAATGATTCTCAGCAGCTTTAAATCATGCCTGTGAAACTGGCCTATTCTGACTTACTCAGGTATAATCTGCTCTTCCCAGCTCTCTTCCCACTTGCCTTCCTCACCAAGTTCTCTTCAGCATGCATCACATAGACCTGAAATGTTGTACTATCTTACCGCTCAGGAAAAGTCTTATTTTTCAAGATGCTGGCTACCTTCCCCTCTTCCTAGCATCAAATGGACTCCCAGATACTTCAGTACCTCAGGAGAAAATTCATTCATTGCCCTTCCACCAGATATTCCTCTTCCCTGGCACAGGCAGCTGGAAACACAGAGAACCTGTCCATAAAGTGTAGTGATTTGCATGCAGCAGTTATCCATACATTTCAACAGCAGATAGGGCTTTCGAGCAGCCGTATGGTTGTCAGTTTCTGATCTGGAATTTTAGGCTATCTGTAATTGTGTTATATAAATAAAAAGTGCCTCTTACTTTGGATTTGGACATTCTGTCACCATTAATGTGCCAATAAAGGCTTTGCTTGAGGGACATTGTGGAACAACATACTTCTGCTAATGTTGCTCAATAAAACTATTAATACGATCAATTTGATTTGAAATGTCTCTTGTCTTGTGAAGTATCAGATCATTAACTTTAACAACGTCAGAGAGTTCTGACTATCATATTCAACTAAATTAATGTCCAAGGAATAGCTAAGAGCTCATGTTGCATAATGGAAAGTATTAACGTGCTGTAGTGGAAAGTATTAATGTGCTGCTGGATGTAAATAAACTCAGCAACCTTCAAATGCTTCAGGAAGGATGTAGGCTTGCGCTAGTACACGCCATAAAAGATGATGCGATGAAAGACATGAGGCAGAGAAGGAAATAATAATGATTCTTGAACTGAAGGTATGAGATAAAGAAAAATGGTACTGAACACCTGACATTCGCTTGTAATCACAGGGATGTGTTGATTTCTCAGGGTCTCTGAGTGAGGCAGGTTATATGCTATTGGGAGACAAGAGTAGGGTCAGGAAGTGCCCAGAGAAGAAACTCTACTGGTACTGTTGCATTAGCATTGTAGTTCAAATCAGGACAGCACCTCTGAAACACAAATCTTAATCTTTCCAGTTTACAATACTTGGGTTCACATGTAGAGCTGCCTTGGAGTACATGAAAGTAAACTGAAAGATGTGGTCCCAGCTTGCACCTAATTCACTGTTTGTGGCTGATCAAGTCCATAGGAATAGACTAGAGCTAACCAGAAATAAAATACCCTGAAATTCTTGTAAAGTGTATAGTGAGTCCTCAGCCCTAACTATTAGACATAGCTAATCCACCTTTACTGAGCCACACTGCTTGATTGTGTGAACATAGCAGTGAAATATACTGGAGACTCCTTTCTCTGCCCCATACATATGTTCTCACCATAATATGCTCTGGCTATATGGACACACATAACTATTGAACAAGCTAGTAGCAGTTGTCCCAATTACATTTGGGAAAGTCATGATTTTAAGCCTGTTTTCAAAAGTATCTGTGGATGCTCTTGTACTGGCAGTTCCAACAGCTGATATTAATAACAACATGGGGCAGTGTGAGTACAGAAGGGGGAAAAAAAAGGGGATAATGGGAACTGAACGCATTATTTTTGAACTTCTATGGATGTGTAGTGCTTTGGGTATTTTTTTTTATCCTTGCCTAAAATGAACTCACACACCAAAAACACTGCGAACTGCCTGCCTGAGTTGTAACTCTGCTGAAAGGACCAGGTGGATGCCAAACTGAGCAGGAGCTGGCAGTGCACCCTCTTCAAAAAGGAGGCACATGCGTGTTGGGGTACGTTAGGAGGAGCATGGCCAGTAGACTGAGGAATTTCTCTCCCCCAGTCCATGCCAGTGAGGTTGTACCTAGAACAACTCGAAGGCCAGTCACAAAGATGACACAGCTGCAGTGCTTCAGGTGGTGGCAGATCATTTGACATAGGGCAACAGCCAGAGACCACATTCAGGTTTGTCATTAGGAAAAAGCTTTTGCTGTTGTAAGTGCAGCACTGGAGAAGGTTACTTAGGAAAACTGCGTAATCTCTGGTGCTGGGTGTTTGCCCATAGGTGGGGAAAGCTGATCTAGTGCTTGTAGTGGCCCTGCTTCAATGTGGCCCCCTCATTCTCCCACCCAGAAGTAGCTGCTGCCCTGCACATTTCCAGCTGCAGTGACAGCCATGGCTGATTTCCACCCTGGCAGCCTGCTGCCTGAGGCAACTGCCTACATCACCTCACCTTGACGACTAGCTCTATTCAGGGCTTGCAAACTTGCTCCAGGGAACAGAGCAGCTGTATGGAAAATATTGAGCAGACGTCTTCACCTCCACCTCAGTACAATGAAGGCTTGCCTGTTCCTCCCCGTGGGGTGACTCAGTGGTACAGGTTGGGAGTGGAGACAGGTGTCAGCATGGCCTTCGTCAGAAATCTAAATTTTCACAGCTTTACTGAGATACTGGGAGATAAAGCCACAAGCTGGCCTCAGAAATGTCACACATATGGAACGGCAACTAGATGTGACCCACAGAGGCATAGCTGAGCAGGTGTCTGCTTAAAAAGCAGCTGCCTGGGTGATGGGTTTTCTTCACTGCCTATATCAGTTTTCTCATCCAAAGTCAATGGGATAATGGCATTGCAATTACGGAGTACATTGTTTCAGCTCTAATTAAAAAAATTAAAATGTTTGTAATTAAACCGTTTTTCTTTCAAAATACAGTTTTTTTCTAGTTTGACTTTTATTGATTATATTTTTGGTTAAAATCAGAATTTAAATTATTTTTCTTAGAAATCTGTGACTTTTTTGTTATTGAGTTCCTTTCTAATAGTTTTAGTGATGCAGAAGAAAATTTCTGTGTTGTGGGACTGAAGAAGCAGGCTCCATTCACAACAAAACCATCTGTTAGCAAATGGTAAATATTACCTATGGCTGTAAGAATCTAAATGGAGTTTTTCCCCTGCTCTATTTTCAAGATGTGGCAAAATTACTAGGTAGCCTATGTATCCAAAGTCAGAAATGCACTGGGAGCTGAATACTGTCAACAATACCGGAGAAGCCTGATTTTAACTCCATCGCAACACAGCAGAGTTCTACTTTCATGGTGCGTTAATTCAACACCTGCAGGCATTCTCTTTCCTTGCTGAAATTACAGGCTGTCTAGTGAGTAGCCAAGGCTTTGGACTGGAGTGTGGAGCAAAGTCATGTCGTCTTTATTGATCTGCACAGGGCCAGGTTCTAATAGCGTGATGTAAGTTACAGATGGTCCCTCGTGTTATCTAAAATGGAGAGAAAGGACGAAACACAGCTGAGATGTTTTACTGACACGTCCAGTTTTTAGAGTACTTCCACCTTTAGCCAGTCATCTTTAAAATAATAGTTTCTTTAAATTCAAAATCATGGTGCTGGAAAATGATCAGTATTCAAATCTCTTCATTTACTTATCAGTTGAAAGTATAATTTAAAAGCCACCTCAGGCACTCAAAAAATGTTTTGAAACACAGGACCATATGAATGAAAGAAAAGCCAAACCAAAAGCTTTGCTTTTGTTGTGTGCATTAATACATTAAATTAGAAACATTAGAGAAGCTCGATTTAATTTGAAAGTAGGCAGTTGACAGCATTCTTTGGCTGTCGGGACTATTGAACCAGCCTGGTTCCTGTGCTGGTACGGAGGGTCTGGAAGTAACAGAGAGGCTGGAGGGGAGGCCATGAATAAAAAAGACATTTATTTCAGTATCTTGGGTAAATGTTTAACAGTCGTAATGAGACTGCTGTGGGGCACATTAATACACTCCAATAGGCAATGTGTTATTTTTTTTTTTTCTTTGCTTCCCTAATATGGCAGTTGCGTTACACGGTCTCTGCCCTGCAGAGTAGAAAACAGGGATGCTTCTGAATTTAGCGGAGAGCAAGAGCTGCTGCCTCATGCCAAGGGGGGATCCCACCTCTCTCCTGCATCTGGAGCAGCGGTGATGCGGGGTTCCTAAAGTGCTTTGTACTGCACTGAGTTATGTCTCTTGGCTGGTTTCTCACCTTCAGGCAGACAGTAGCTCTCAAGCCACTGTGCTGTGCCAGAGCTTGGAAATGAGAGCTGCTGTGTCACCAGCAGTGGGTACTTGGTGGTCTCTGTGGTGGAAGATCGTGCCGAATGCCTGCTGGTCTTCACACTGAGCCAGCTACCTAAAAGTCTGGACGCGGTTCAGTTTATCAATGGAGTTATATATATATAGCTGCATATACTGTTCCACTCTTGAGTGTTGTACAACTTGCATAGACTTAAAGGGGACTAGTCATATGTTGTAAGTTTAGGACATAAAAAACCAGACTATAAGAACACTGAATGGGGTGGTACCACATGGCACTCTAGCTCTCTGTCCTGCCCCTGGTGGCTGCCAAAAGGAGATGTCCAGGAAAGAGTATAAACCCAGGGTGCACGATACATGATACTTCCCTGGGTACTCTCCCTGCTTCCAATCATTTGCAGCTGAAAGACTTCCTGACCTAGAGATGCTTCTTTGAATTTACAGCCTGAAATTATTTCTGATCTGTGAACTTGCTGTGCCTCTCCTTGAATCCATGTAAAGCTTTTAGCATCAGCAACATCCTGTGGCAGTGAGTTCATCAAATGCACGTGCTTTTCTAAGGTCACAGCCTCAGAGGTCAGGCCAATTCCTTGTGTCAACAGGACTCAGTCCCGCATTGCCATCACAGCAGGACTGGGCTCCAAACCCAGCTCTTCTTCAGTACCCTCTCTCTGTACCTGTTAATACACATTAATATTGATTAATGCGCTCACCGCATATGGTGTAGGCACTTGTCTTACTCCCTCTCCACCCGGGATACACATTAATCAACAGTACAGCATGGTATAGAATGTCATGTCTCATTGCTTAAACATTTTCCTACTCCCTTGCATTGTTTTTAAATTGAAGAAAACGAAGTTCTCAGACAGAAGTAATAGATCAGTATAACTGGATTTGTCTTAATGCACCCCAGATGAATTTGCCCAGAAGAATTTCACAGAAAATCTTCTTTAGCATACAAAATCTTTTTGATGAGTTATATCACTGAGGATTGCTTTCTGCAACTGCAGTAAAAGCCAAAAAGGCCCTTTGTTCTGTTCCTGTGTCTCCCACAAGATAAAGATATTCTTTCTCTCCCTCCCCTCCCCCCTTAACAAAAATAATAATTAGATAACTGTCTTCAGAAAGAAAGCATTTCAATTTCCCAAACATTTAGTTTCCCAAACAATGTCCTGTTAATAGGTTATGGGCTAAGTACAACTCTGCTGTAGCTTAGTTCAGTTGAGCCCAATGATGGTGGCACTCAGCTTCCCTGATGTTCATCACCAGAAGTCAGGTGCCTGGTCTGAGACACCAGCTCTGTGGTGGACACAGAGGCACAGAGGGATGGGTGCCTCCTGAGAAACATTTATTTTACCCTGTAGTAGGTGTTTAAAATAAACCTCTGGAGATGTCTTTCCCGCTTGTTGTGGTTTAACCCTGGCTGGTAATTACGTACCATGCAGCCACTCGCTCACTCCCCCCTCACCCAGAGGGGTGGGGAGGAGAATCAGAAAGGAATGTAAAACTCGAGGCTTGAGATAAGAACAATTTAATAATTCAAATAGAATACAAATGAAAGAGCAATAGTACCAATGATGACAATAACAGTTATAATGAAAAGGGGAAGGGAAAAATGGCATCCAGAGGGAGAGGCAGCAGGGAACACGTGGTGCACAGCGCAACTGCTCACCGCCTGCTGACCCACGCCCGGTCCCCGAGCAATGACCTGCCCGCCCCGGCCAGCCCCCCAGTTTATATACCAGGAATGACGCCCCATGGTATGGAATACCTCCTTCGCTAGCTCAGGCCAGCTGTCCTGGCTCTGTCCCCTCCCAATCCCTTGTGCCCCCCCAGCCTTTTTGCTAGCAAGGCCTGAGGGACTGACAAGTCCCACATCAAAGCCAAAACACAGCACCGCACCAGCTCCTGAGAAGATAATTAACTCCATCCCAGCTGAAACCAGGACACTGCTCTATTGATTAGGGGTTATTGATTCATTGCCACCTTTCCTCTGGGAAAAGTTAGACCCTGGAACCTGGAGCCTAGAAAATAAAGCAGCACAACGGAGAGTGATTTCAGTTGCATTTGGTATAACAGGCTTCAAATATACAAGAATCCATATTCAGTAGACATAAAAAAATGCCCCCCCCCCAAGTTTTAATAGAAGTGTAATGCACAGAACACAAGCCAAAAGGGCTCATGGGGCAAACATCAGTTCCCTCCAGTGTGAGTGGCTGCTGGTGTGAATTGTTTTGTTATAGGCCATATGACTAATTGGTATGTCTGACTGATCACTAAGTCAATATTGCTGATTTTAGTTTAAGTGAGGAGCTACTCACTGAGAGCAGCATGTGGTGGAAGCTATCTCATAATAAATATATTTACTTGGTGTGTCTGTGACAATAATGAAAGAGCAAAAGAGCTGAAGATGATCACCAGAGGTTTTGCACTCTGTTCTGTGCTGTCTGACCTGCCTCTTGTGTACATGCAGTTTCTTTTACATTTATTTCTGACATTATGGACACAACTGTGTCTTTTATTACTTAAGAATTTTCTGAGCTCATACACAGCCTCTTAATTACATGCTGTATTTTAATGTACTTACACAAAATGACCAGGTTATTGTTGCTCATGCAGTCCTTACCATACCGGACCATTTTATCACTTCTGAATGCAAGTTCCATGATTCATTAACATAGTTTCTGAAAATTATTTTGAAATTCTGTCAAATAAGCCTGCAGCTTCCTTGGTGCTTTTATTTTCTAGATGTGTGAAGACCATTATCAATATGCCTTGCGGATTATTGGTACTATATGAATACCAGGAAGAAACTATGATGTTCTTACATGGCCTGCATATCAGCTGCTGTGAAATAGTGAATACAGTCAGACCTTCTGACCATTGCAAATGTAGCTTGTGATGTGAAGGGTAAGTCCAGAATAACTTTGATGCAGGAAGTATTTTAGTATTTTGATGCGTAATTGAGAGCTTTTTCATGGAATGATACTTTCCAGAGTATTTACGCAGTGCCTTACATCTTTAAGCAACTGTATACACAATAAATAATCCTCCTCATCAGTGCCACTACATTGTATTGCGTAAGTCCCCAGGGCGCTATACGTAAAGGTTATCTTGCAGCCATCAATAACGAACAGAAGAATGTAGTGGAATGAAGCTGGGTTAATTATCATTGATAATATACAACTGTGGGCTGGCTTCAGGGGCGGTGGGTTGGCCGATGTAGACAAGGTGCAGCTGTGGCTGGTTCTGTGAAGTGGTTGGGCAGCCACGGAAGAGAGAGAAGCAGAGAGAGCGTGCCCTGGATGAGGAGAGACTAGGAGAAGGCAGCAGAGGGACTGGCATGAAGAGTGTGCTGGTATGAGATTGTAAAAGACCTTGTTACAGCTGGCTAGTTTGGGGAGTGCTGTGACAGAAGAAGAAGAAGGATTTCCTCGCTGACTTTTATGAAGTTTTCAGTAGTGTTTTGATTTGATTCAGCATTTCTGATAGTGGTGTAGTGTTTGCCTGCCTGCCTGAGATGTTCAAAGGCAAGCAAGTTAGGTTGACAAACCCCACAGACCTCTGAAGGACTTCAGGAGCTTGCTGGGCTGTTTGGTAACTTCACTACAATCCGCTGCTCTCCAGGGTACGTTTGAAACTGAACCTGTGTTGAAACCTGTGTCAGGACTGTCCTTGGGCATGCCTATAGGATGAAAGTAGGCCAGCCTGCTCTTGCTCTAAACAAAGTTTTTTTTGCTCAGGTTCAGAGCAGCTTGTGTGGCTTTTATTCACCTGAGAGTATCAGGCAGCATAAATTTGTGTCTGGCTCCCCTTACCTACTTAGACATCTGATGTCTCTTGATAAGTATACAAGCCCTCATCAGTGTATAATATGTACAACTCCAAATGTTAAACTATTACACGTTACAAGGTCCTCATGAAGTAAGAAACTACTGTAATTGTAATTTTACAGGTAAGAAACTGAGGCTTAGGGGCAAGATTGTTAAAGATACTTTTGTATCTTTTTGATATACGTAGAATGGGGGTCTCTTAGCATAAGAGATGTACTTAACTTCCCATGAAGGAGCCTGTTGGACAACGTCAGGGAATGACTTCTCCTTACTAGATATCCCAGATCAAGTTTGTTGTCCTTTTCTTGCCTTCAGTTTAAATCAATTAGAAGAAAGGGAGAGAAACTTGTTCACTTAAAAAAAATAATATTAATTATATATCGGTTAGTATTCCTCTTAACTTTTTTCTTTTGTCTGCAGATGCCTCCTTGCACTTACCAGTGAAACAGGTGAAGAACCAACCATCTTCTGTGAGCACTTTTTGGCTTCAGGGCACGGGGCGATACAGAAGGTGAGTGCAATTTTCACAAATGAGTAAGGACCTCTGGGCTCAAGTCACAGGCCCCTGCAGGTGCCAAAACTGCTTTGAAAATGGGGCTTGGGGTGTGAGAGTCAACTGAAATGGGTGAGGCTTTGCTGCCTTCAGACCTCTTTCAGACTTTGCCACTTCTGTGACAGTGCTTAGTGAATTGCACATTAACAACTCTGAACTGCCGTAGTTTTCAGATCTGTATACTTAAATGAGCTAGTGAGTTACTTGTTTTGACAAGCCACAGGAGTTTTTCAGTGGCAATCCTGGCAGTGGACATAGCAGCTGTAGCAAGAAGGATTACAATCCACCTCTGCAAATAGCACCACTGGCTCCTAAACTGGCTTCCAGTTACTTTGCAGAGCAATCCTTCTGAAAAAGCCAGAGTCTTGTGCATTTTTAAAAAATGTTGAAATTTGACATTTAAGAGTGTAAGGGCAGATAAGGTGTGCCTCCTCCATTCACCAAGAGTGGAAGTTCAGGCTGATGGTGCAGAGACCCATGCTAGTAGGGTAAGATTTAAATCGGAGCCCACCCAGTTGGAAAAATTAGTTTGGCGTGGGCTAATGAGTGGTGCTGACATTTTGAGATTGTCAATTTATGTGGAACAGGCAGCTGCACATAATGTGCTCAAGGTGGATTAATTTGGGCAAAATGTGCACTCTGTTTTGAGCGCATCTGGTATGGCAGAGTAAAATCTAGTGAGCCAACCTGCACAACAGATCCTCTGTACGTCCATGGGAACTCCTGTTCCCTTCGGTGAAGTCCTTTTATGCAGATAATGTGACAGGGCAGGCTTTTGGTGTCACGCATGGGTGCTGGGATGGTTCTTCCTGGTGATCACCCTCTCTTACTCCTCTCTGTGCTCCAGCTGAGCTGCAGCCAGTCAATAAGAACTCTCCACCCCTTTTTCCTTTCCTCACCTCTCTGCCCAGGAAAAGTGTCTTCCTTACCCCTGGTGCTGCATAGGAAAAGAGGTCTGTCTTTCATACCTCTTCAGTGAGTAAATACAGAGGTGTGCAATTCAAAATTTCTGGAAGATCAAGTCATTTCTGAGTCACATTTGCAAATAATTTTTACCTGTCCTGATTTCCTTACTTATTCCTATGGTTCATAAATTGTGATCTGGCTTTTTAGAATCACGCATGCTGGTGGCCTGTGTGAAAGGCTTTTCCCTGGTCCTACATGTGCAATGACTTCAAGGTGCCATGGTTTAATCTCCAACCCCCGCCAGCAGCACTTTTCTGTTCCTGTCACCGGGACACGGAACTTGTTCTGTTTCCTCTTTATTTGTATGTTCCTTGTGCTGTTTTGTTTCCCAGCTGTGATACATGCAAGACAAAACTCAAAGCTCAAGTGAAGGAGAAAATTGAAAAAATGCGATCAATCAGAGAAGACACAAGTAACCTGAGGAAGAGTTGAGTTGTAGATTTCCACATTCAGAGGGCACTGTTTGCCTTGTACCTTTCAAACTCATTAGTGCAGCTGCTGATCCAAGGAGTATTTCTGGCAATTCTCATTAGGGCTTTCCTGCCCAAAGTTAATGGACTGCCTGTGTCATACAGCACAAGGACTAAACCCACCTTTGCACTGCATATGCTAAAAACATGACTGAAATGTTTTTATGAACTACCCGTTCATAAGAGAGCAAAGGAATCAACAAAATAGTCTGTGTAGGATCTAGTCGGATATGAACTCCTTCAGTGACCTTTATATCATGGAAATGATACTTCTGAGAGAAATAACCCAAAATGTTTCATAAACTTTTTTTGACCTTAATATGAAACATAACTTTTCAAGGGCTCCAAACATCAGCTAGCCCCATTGCCTTTTATTACCTCTGAAGGAGAATTTTGTAGTAGGCTTTTACTTCTAAATTGATATTTTTTTTTAAGAGAAAACAAAGCTAACATGAACAGACACACTAGGTCTAGAAATGTTCCGATTTGTTGCAACAGCAAAGACCACCTGTGCTTTAGCAGAAGCCCATGTTGAGCTGTTATGCCCCATGCTTTTGTCATGCTTTGTCTCTGTTTAAAATAAAACCCAAAGCTGCTGTTGAGTCAATCTCTGGTAGAGCAGAAGTGGCGTTAAGCCAGTTTTTCTTGGTTGAGAAGACATGTTCCCTCTGTGATAGTGCCTTTTTTTTAAAAGACAGTAATCGGTGAAGTAAGAAAAATCAAGGTAGATCCAACAGTCACAACAGAGAGTCTATTCATGTACGAGAAACCTGCCTACTTCTCATAACACCACCACAACAGACTGAATAGTTTTTGTTTTTAATTTTATGGCAACGTGAGCTTTGCTGTCTTTACACAATATAGCACTCTTTGTACAGAAAAGTGGAAGTGACATCTATCCAAATACACTGACTCAATGAGCCTTGGTTTTGATGACCTTATGCCTTTTTGATTTAACATCTTCTGGTTTAACTGTGGTACTTTACTGTTGGCTTTGAAGCAGTTAAATGTAGTCTGAAAACCTTTTCTTATTTCCTGCTTTTTTTCCTCTCCTCTTTTTGTATTCTCATTGTAGGAAAAATACTATGTCAAGGACAAACACTTAGGTTATGCATTTTTTTCTTTTCTATTACTATTTTTATTACAATGCAGCCCTGAAGACCTTTTAATTCTCTTGATTGTTTAAAAAGGCTTCATGAAAACATGACATCTCAGATGTGAAGATAGGTATAATTGAGTGCAAAATTCTCTTTGCCAGGACTCTACTGTAGTAAGATCCTAAGGAATTCAACAAAACGGAAAGGGTCAGTAAGGGTTTAGTGGAATTTGATAGGAGGCCCCATACAAATATCCAGATGAAACTGTAGCCAATTATTCTGTGCTGAATATTATGCCCTGATGAAAATAAAATACCTGAGTTTAATCTTTCATTCAGAGTAAAGATTTGTAGTATAATGACCTGATTTAGCTGAAAAAAGGAAAAAATAAGTAAGTCTGACAGCTGAGAACAGAAGGGAGATTAATCTCAAAAGTTGCTAGTCTTTGTTTCCCATCCTTTCATTATTGTGCAATCAGAGCAAAGAAAAAAGTAGCTGCCCTGACACAGCTCCAGTTGCATTGCTCAGAGGAAGGGGGAGGCATGGTGGAGAGAGGTTTTCCATTATTTACAGACAGAGGAACTGACAGGCAAGCGGAGAGAGATGGAGCCAGTCAGTCCACCTCTCGATGTGCCTGGGGCTTAGGGCAGAAGCAGGCTAACAGTGCCTGCATTCACCGCCAGCCACAGCGAGGGCAGCTGCAGGTAGGTACCACAGGGTGCACCAAGCCCACTGAATATGCATCATTATCCCACTTTTCAGTCTTACATTTGACCTCCAGTGTGCCCAGCAAGACGAGAAGGAGGGCAATGATGCTGTAGCATACATTAGGGTGCTGTCTGCTCTTCCGACCTCTTTGATGGCGCCTCTTCTTGGCACTCTCATTCCACCTGTGAACATTTACAACCACCAGCTCCACTACACGCCCCTAATGCCAGTGTTTGCTGCAAGGCAGACTGCTGTGGAGCTGCTCACTCCAGCTGACCAGAACTGCACTTGAAAGTACCACAATATAGCTCGTACTTCTAACACCAGCTGTTCGAATTACTGCTTGAGTTATCACATTCTCAATAATCACCACGTTAAAGTAGCAAGGGACAGAAAGGCTAGCAAAAAAACTTCCCGTAAGTATGTTAGAAGCAAGAGAAAGGACAAGGAGAAAAAAGTGGATTCACTATTAAAAGAATAATAAAATAGGCTGCCAAAAAATGAGGTTGAGATGGTTGATATGTTCAGTGGCTTTTTTTGTGTCAGTCTTCACTGGTCAGCTGTGCTCATAAATATAACAAAGCTAACCTCAGAAGAAAATAATAAGGAAGGAGACAGGCCAGTCGGAGAATATTTACCTTTTGGATGTTTTCGGGAAGAAAACAGGTTACATGTCTCAAGAAATTCACTGTAATGTGAAGCCTGGCAGAAGCAACCTTAGAGCTATTAGTGGTTATCTTGGATAATTCTTGGAAGATGCATAGGCTTCCAGAGGGCTGGAAAAGAGAGACCATGGTGTCTGCCTTTGAAAAAGGGTGACATGGGGAACTAAAAATCATAGTCATCTGCTTAGCTTTGATTTCTGGAATAATATTGGCACAAATATTCAAAGTATTTTTAAACACCTGGAAGACAATAAGGAAATGAGTTAATAGCCATTATGGATTCGCCAAGAACAAATTATGTCAGTCATCTAATTGCTTTTTGGAACTAAATAATAACTGCCCTTATGGATAGGGAAGAAACAGGCAATGACATGCTGCTTTCTCCTGATAAATTCTGGTATTATCTTTCATGACATTTTATAAACTAGCTAAGAAAGCACTTACTAAGTTTAATTATCGTAAGACTAGTGTGATGCTGTTTGGAAAACTGTATTTAGAAAGCAGTTATCAAAAGCTCACTCTCACCTTTCAGTATTTTCATGAACTTTCAGATGATACCAACATTTAAGGAGCGTACTGGAGGACAGGATTAGACTTCAGAAAGAGTTTGACAAGTTGAAGATGCAGTCTGAGGCAGCACAATGCAGTTCAACAAGAAGAATTTCAAGATATTAGGCTTGGACAGGAATAATCTTCTTGCATCAATACACAGAGAGAATAAGAGGTTGGAGAGTTGAGTATTCTCCTCATTGGAGAATAAGAGGTTCGGGTGGCTCTCCCATCACAGTGAATCACATACTGAACAGGATTAAAAATGTAATTTTGTTGTGAGTTAATAGGATAGTTAGACAGGGGTGTTACTTGTAGGGTATGCAAAATCATCTCCCACTCTGTTAAGTTTTGGTAAAGGTTTGTTTGGAATATGCCTGGTTTTGGGTGCTAACTTTTGAGAAACAAGTGGCTCAACTGGAGAGATTGCTGAAAACAGTAATTATAGGAGAAGAAAATGTGATTTATGAAGAAAGGCTTAAGAAATTGGGATGGTTAAATTAAGAAAGGAGAATATTAGTGGGAAATATAACAGTCTTTGCACAACCTAAAGGAGGGAGGAAACTGTTCCCTTCATGTTCTATTGACAGAGCAAGAAATAGGAGGCTTTAATTAGAGCAATGAGGATTCACGTTGAAAGTTAGAAATAACGTAATAAGAGCAAAGACAGGAAAACCGTAGCACAAGCTATGAAAGGCTGTGGGATCTCCACCTGAGGAACTCCTCTGTCAGGCATGGCTTTGGTATAGTTCAGTGGGGAGAAGGGTTAGATGTACTATTGAGGTCACTTCCACTCTGATTTTCTGTAACTTTTTGCTGAGACTGTTTTTGGTTTCCTTTCAAGATGAGGTTCATTCTCAAGAGTGACTGTGATGTGAAACACGTACTGTTTATCAGAAAAAGTTTAAATGGACTTGATTTCCACTTAGGTGCTCAAATATGTGTTTGTGATCGCTTCTTACAAGCTCAAAATGGGCTTTTTGTGTCCTGCATAAGCACGGGATGCTTGATGAACCTAGCAGGTAGATTTCAAAATACTCTTGCCCTACTTGCAAATGCTTAACAAGTCTGATGAATTATAATGCATATATGAGACAGTTTTCAATGAGTCAGAAGTCAGCCATACTCTTTTAAAAAATGCTCGCTGTTTTGGAAAACCTCAAGCTTTGGTTCATCTTGAGATACCCAGTTGCCTTAAACTAGGCTGTACAGCAAAATGGTGCATGAAATTGGGTTCCCACTTTGGTGTTGCCTTTGCTCACTGTAGTTCAGCTTCCAAAAGAAAACTTCAACCGTCCTCACTGTAACCTTCTTACTCTTACAGCTGTAGGCTATGAATACATTGGCACTCAACCTATGATCCAAAAGGTTTTCTTGTTAATAAGTTTTCCTGTTAAATTTCAGGGTTGTAAGGTCAGGTTGCAAACACTTGGGAGTTTTTCTGTTTCATCAGAAGACTCTGAGCTCTGCTATTAGAATTGTTGATTTTGGCTTGTAATTGCAATCAAAGCTGAATAATTAAAAAAAGCAGCAGTGGTTCAAAATGATTGCCAGTTGTAATTACAAACCAAAATCAACAATCCTACAGCCTACTGGCACCATCTGCTTTTTTATGCTCACTACAACGATACTTCCCCCATTTCCTCTTCTCACGTAGCACTGGACACCTTCCACTTGCTGCTTGACCCCCTTGCAGGGCATCAGAGCTGGGATCTTACAGGGGGCTGTTGTTAGCAGGCTGTTGCAGGCATTCTGTTCGCGTATATGGGTTTTTGTCATCTCTTCTCCCAAGAACCTGTCATTTGAAGAATACCTCTTGTTGAAGGAAACATCAGGTAGCCAACTGAACTGATTAAAAAACTTCTATTATTGTTTGTTAAACTGACAGCTGAAAATTGATTCTCAGTTAACAGTTCTAATTTCTATTACTGCTTATCTAACTCCTTCCTGAAAAAGTTCAGATTTCTCATTCAATAACTTGAATATATTATTTTTTCCTGTGTCATATCCTGGATTTGCATAATGAGATTTGAAAGCATGTCCAGAGGTAAAGAACCCTGAAGATAACCTAGATTATGTTGAAGGAGACAAGGAGACATTAATGTATAGAAGCCAGAAGAGGGTGAAGAATAGCTTTTTCATGGCTGTTAAACATTCTGCAAGTTTACAGTATCATCTAGTATGACATTTCATCATGGGCTACAGAAGAAAAAAATACAGCATAGAGCATTACAAACAAATGAGCCCAAAGTATAAATACAGAAGAAGCAAAGAGGATAGTTTTGAATATTATTCTTCGTACTGGTCAGGGGCCATAGTGTACCCATCTTCAGCTGCCCAAGTATCCCATTCCTAAGCCTGTACCTACTTTTAGGTTCAATTTTCTGCTTTCTGGAGAAAAAAAAAAAAACACCAAAAGAAACCACCACCAATTGTACTGGTTTCCAGTGATTTTTCACTAACTCTGGTGATGTAAGAGAAAGTATGTATTTTTTATCCTGTTTAAATTCTTGATGAAATGTTCAGGAGAATGAAGTGACAGGAAAACCACTTAGGTTTTCTGACATTTAGCCCCATGAATTTCAGTACTGCTTATGAAGAAGCTGCTTGCTAGTCAAGACTTCCCTCTCAGGAAAAGAGGAAATAAAAGGCTTGTTGAACAATATAATCTATGGAGATACGGAACCTGTAACCACTTCAGTTTGAAAGGGAAGAAGCAGATTACCAGACCCAGGCTACAAAGCTGCAGGTGGTACTGAGAAATGAACTACAGAACTGAGATGCTGGTGGGGTGAAAGGAACATCATGTCCTGTGTTGTATAGAATTTGGGTGGCATCTTTTGTAATCTTTCATGAAATATCTAATGTCGCTACCTGATGTTAAGAAGTGACTGAACACCAGGCAGGGCATGACTAAGTCTGTAAACAGACCAGACAAATTGGTGTGTATTTAGTGAACACAATGATGTGTATTTCAGCTGTGCCACCTTCCTGTTCTGAAAAGAAAAAAAAAAAAGCAATATAACCTTAGGATCAAACATTCCTATTTCCTTTCCCTTCTATTATATGTTAGGAATTTGAACTTTATTGTTAAAATCCCGTAATAAAGGATTGGCCTAATAATTTTAATAGCGTGGTAGAAACTAACTTATTTGATATGCTCTGTGGTACTTTGTATTCAAACATTTGCATAGTGGAGTGTTTTCTTTAGTGTTTGCTTTTGTGGGAAGACGTCAAGAAGGGTGTGCTGTGCTTGTGAGAACACTGTGTTCTTTGCTGTGTACATGCTTTATATTTGATGTGCTAGGGAAGAAACAGCAGTAATGAGGTTAGATTTGATAATTTCACATAAATGATGAACAAGAGCCACATACTTTCAAAATAAAACTGATTGAAATTCATTCTAGTAGGTTCCTATTAATCTTAATTTTAATTCCATATTTCACTTTATTAGGTTGCTAGATTTTAGGAAGCTGTGTTATTGTTCTTATATACTTGGTTAATTTTTAATTCACAAAGTTTTTCTGACTTCTGCATCTGGAAAGGAATGCCAACGTTTTTGGGTTTTTTTTGTATGGGTGTTTATATGCTAAGCAGCATCTCTCTGATTCAAAGCAGCCAAAGAAAATTAAGGAAGTTCTGTTTAAGGACAGACTTCTGTACGTGGGATAGATTTGGTGGAGGGCTTCTTTTTGTAGTTCAGCTTTTAAAACAAAAATATTTCTGCCCACAAAGAACAGGGTACTGGTGGAACAAACTGACGGTATAGCACATGCGTAGCTTCAGAAAGCTGCATTCACTTTTTTATTGTCCAGGAGGAAGACCTGGCATTTGTAATGCAGTACCTGGGAGGACAAAAATCTCAACCTTGTTCTGTGCACCTTGCAGGACTGAATCCTTTGTAAACTTGCTCATGATTAATATATGTTATGAATATCTATTAAATGTTACAGTAGGTTGATAACACCCAGCCATATCACTCATTTATTAAAAGAAACTGTTCAGTCACCATCTGAACAGGGGGGTGAGAGAGCAACTCAACTGCAGTTAGATTGATGATGCTTCTAAAAATTGTCCAAGCATGTGTGCAGGAACCTGTCAAAATAAGAGTTTAATAAATGAGAAAGTGAAGGACAGGTAACTTTCCCAATACACAGAAGCTGTACACATGCGTGTGCATGCTTCATTTATTCCCCACTCCCTAGCAGGTAAACGATACAGAAAGAGAGTCTGTTTGCCATTTTTGAGCTAGATTGTCTGGAAAAGAAATTTGCCAAGTCAGTTATTACTGGGGTTACAGCGGCATGCAACACAGTTTCACTAAAGACCGCTTTTGCATCAGCAGATTTCCACCAAGCTCAGTGTAGCAGTTCTTGCCTGTCGCTCAAAGAACCCACTCCAGTCTTCTGGGCAGTGTCAGCAACAGCAGGATTTGCCCCCTGGGAGGACAGGCAGCTTCTGCAGAGGGGATGGGGAAGGCAGGGCGCGGAAGCAGGAGACAGACCTGAGACTGGGGAGCAACTGATGCTGTGGAGTTGCCTACCCCAGGCAGCCCCCCACCCTTCCTCTGCAGCAACAGCATCAACCCCTGATTTCAGTGGAAATTTGCACTTTTGAGAAGTCTGTTGCCCAAGTTTATAGCTGATTTTGCCTTTGTCAGAAGCTGCCCCTGTTTACAGCAGAGTTGTGAGGTACCATGGTATTATAAAACACTCAAAGGCAACAGGAGATGTGAGATACCAAAGCATTTTCTTCTCTATTCATAACCTGGAGGTGTTTCTGGTGAATATTGGGTAAACTAGAGGAGGAATAAATTTTGAAAAAGAATGTGCCTAATATAAGGATTGGAAGTTACCTTTAGGCATGTACCTGATGTGGAACAGACACCATCATCTTAACTCTAGGCTTTGATTGTGGAAGTCTCTGACAGCAAAATATAAAACACTTGGAGATAGCACCCAAGCAGAAAAGGACTGTTGGCTGAGCAGTTCTCAGTGCCTGAGCACTCCATAAGGAGAGTCTTTTTGGTGCAGTCATCTGCTCCAATTGCTCTCTTATAGCTACAGAAATTATTGCATTTATGATTACATTAAGGGGCTTGACACAGTCCATGTTTCCAATAAATGGCTACAATACTCCTTAATCAGCTAGTTTTATTCATTACTAACCTTGTTTCAATATGTAATTAATATGTACTCAGTAACCCACCAGGAGCTTTACATATCTGGGAGTACAACCTCCTCTGTAGTCCATGTTGCCATTTTGACGTTATTAGTACTTATGTGACTGGAGTTCTGGCATCTTTTCTTAGCAAGTGGGCTATGGGTTGTCTATGGTAAAGTGCTGTATAGCTAACTTCTGGGGTTCAGGGATTTTGTTGGAATAAAATTGCAAAGACTGAGTGAATTTTCTTTGCTTGAATCTCTGTTCTCGAAGCTGTGGTTACTATCTGGGGTGTCATTTGGTATGATGTGACACATGGTTGGCTGAAGGTGCCACCCTCCAGGTGATTATGATTACCTGTGTTCTGCTGTATGTACACTAAGAAAGCATCCTGGAAGCTGGCTGGCTAACCTTGGTATTTACTGCCCTTTGAAAGGGCAAGGACTCTGCCAGGGCTGTGAGGGCACCGAAATGCCTCTGTTGCCGTCACCACCCATGCATCCCCTGCCTATGGACAAGGAGTCCCATTTCAGCACAGGTTCCCAATCCTGGCTGAGACGTGTCGGGGGCTGCTCTGTTTCCTTCTGTCTTGGCTTCCTGATGGGTCTTTCTGGAGGGACCCTATGCTGCAGTCATGTCCCCATCCCTGCCTCCCACTGTTCACAAAGGTCTTCCTGAATGGTCCACAGGTCTGACTCGTTCACCTTGTCTGATGGTCACCAGCTGGTTGGTATCTGTCATACTTACTGGGATGCCTCTTTTCTGATGAGGTGGGTCAGCACCTTGGTAGGAGAAGATACTGCCCTCAGCTCCTGTGGGCTCCTTTTCCCTCAGGAACAGCCCAGCTCCCCTGGAGGCAGTATCTTCCTCCTCAGTTGGCTCAGACAACTGGTTGTTATATACTGACCTCTTTGAATTGCCTGCCCCAAGTCTCATTGACAGGAACAGGAGCCTTTGATAAATCCAAAATAGATGAGAGTCACTTTGCAGTCATGGTCAGGTTGGCTAGGAACATCTGCTTCCTCTAATGCCCTTTGGTGCCTTCTATGGGAAGGTGGATTTGTCCGGGCATGTGACGTATTTAAAGAGTGTGAGTCATCAACAACCGAAAGGACTTTAGTGCCCTCGTGTTTTGTGCTTGGCAGTGGCATTAAATGTAAGTGAAGACAGTGTGCTGAGCCATATTGGAAACACTCACACCATTGTGCCTCCAGAAGCATTGGAATATCTCGGCAATCACTTATCTTGGCTCAGCTTGCCCCTCTGAGAGTGAGGAATAATAACTTATTATCAGGTTCTGTGTGATATGAATCATGTGCAGTTCTTGCCTGTTCCCTGCATAATTTGTCCTGAAATTGCACTGTGATTTCTGCTGCACAGTTTAATGTATGTTAAATTAAATGTGTTTCTGGGAAAGGGGAAAAAAACCCCAAAACAAACCAACAGCCCTCAAACAAACTAAACGAATTGTTTAATAATTTACCTTGATGGAAGAGGCACATGGATGGGAAAAAATTAGCCCATCAGGGAAAACAGTATCAGCAGTAAAGAACAGTAATCAATGTGAAATAATCACCACGGTACCTGAGTGCTTGTTCAAATTCCAAAACTCTGCATCAAGTCCCAGCCTCCTCCTGGCAGGATAGAGGTCACAGTGTGTCACTTTCTGTCATCTTGGCATAAATTGCATAATATGAGTACAAAATATAATCAGAAAAAAATGGCTGAAGTCCAAGTTTGGGGTATGTACCATTTGTAAAGGAAGTATACTATTCAGAAAAAATACTCTGATTCATGAAAGATTTAAGCCAATGCTAGATAGATTTTTAGTGTAGGTTACATAAAAGGCTGTATAATATGGTTTCCTCTCTTAAACTGAACAAACTTTGCATTCATCAACGAGTTTCTTGGCGTGCAAAAGGTATTCAGGAGCGCACAAGGGAGGGGAAAGGTGGGCCAGAATAGAGGTGAAGAATGAGGCATTGACACAAATGATACCAAAAATGCTGATTTAGGGAGGAAAAATGTAAATCATTTTTAATGTCTTTTGAAGAAAGGTGCCCAAGTTAAAGTTTCCTTGAAGGCATATGACCCAGCCTGACATTGCTTTGGCAGCAGAATGTGAAGGGTGCATATGCAGAGATGAAATGTCCTTTGATGAAGCATGCTTACAAACATCCTTTCTGACAATGACAGCAATGCCAGTACCTTTGAAGTTCCAGTTATTTTTTCTGTCTCTGGACAAAGAGAATCTGGTATGATTTATTAGCTGTGAAGCAAAATGGATCTCACTTTCCATACACGTGGGTATTTTACTCCCTGATTTCTTCAAAAGCAGGTAGGTAAACCTAGCACTAATTCTGAGCAGGTAACTAGTTCAAAGCCTCGTTCTTTCCTGGGGCAGATACTGAGCTATCACTTTGAAATCATCATGCCTGTCTGGGACTGAACCAGCAAATAGTTACCACTTCAAAATACTGAACTGGCCATAAACTGACATCTCTGCTGGGGAGCTATTGAGCAGGGGG
The DNA here is from genome assembly GCF_023638135.1 of Falco biarmicus. Taxonomy (NCBI): domain Eukaryota; kingdom Metazoa; phylum Chordata; class Aves; order Falconiformes; family Falconidae; genus Falco; species Falco biarmicus. Next base: position 4,128,364 of record NC_079293.1, on the reverse strand, counting down.
GCTGTTTGTACCTTGTAGGGTATAAAAGGTCACATCACATATAGCCTACATACAGCTCCTACCCATCCTCTGACTCTCCCCAAATCTCTCTGGATTTCCCCAGTGTGGGCAGGAGAAGCCCTCATTTCTGCACCACAATATACAAGGCTGTGCTGCTTGGCAGATGCTAGTAGGTTCTTATCAATTCAGGTACTTTTTGTGCTCACCTAGCCATATATTATTTTTTTTTTATCCCTTCTGTTAAAATAGGGAGAAATGCATTTTTTTGCAGCAGAGTCCTTTATATGTGTTTTGGACCTTTGCAGTTCTGTGAGGTACATCACTGTGTAGGTGTGTATGAATTACTGTACATCTGGGATGTAAGCGTATAGCAGAGGGGCTATTTTTTCCTTTCTTTGCTCAACTTCCATAGCAAAGCAACACCTGCATGGCATCACAGTTTCTCTCCATCTTCTCAAGCCAGATGTGAGGAGTACAAGGACCCTGTGGTGCTGTGCTGTAAGTGCAAAGGGTGCCTGTGCTGCTGGGGGAGCAGGGACTGTCCCTCTGGCTGAGCTACACACTGAAGTTTTGCTTTGTCACGTGCCCATTCCCATTTTTAAATGCACCATTTTTTAGCGTTAAATGCTTTGAGGGGTTGCTGGACCTGATCGTGACCTGTTATGGGCTTGAACTGGGACCCAAACTGGAAGGATTTTAGTCCCAGGTTAAATTGAACTAAGACTGGATTGAAAACGTGCTGGTTCAGCTCCCACCTGCAGGCTGTTTTCATTTCTGGAACCTGTGTCCCACTACACGCACTCAAATCTCCAAAGGCTGAAAAACAGCTGCTGGTGTTGGATGGGTCGATTATATTCTGCAGCAGCAGTTCCAGCCTGAAGAGCTTTAATTTCTCCCGGTGCTCTTTTGTGCAGATTGAAAGCTTCATGGACTATCATCACCATCCACAGCCGCGGGAGCGGGAGAATTGGAAACAGGCTCTTTGCAGAGGCTACCTGGGTCCTGCTGGGAGAATGGGATAATTTCAAGGTGGAGGGGAGAGACTTGCTAGCTGTGTCTGGGAACTGCTCCGGACCTCTGCGGGTTGCTGTGGAGGTGAAGCCTGGGACTCATGGCAGTTGTCTTGAAGGGCAGGACTTTGGTTTGATTTCATCTTACAAGAATTAGAGGTGTTCCCTTGACTAATTCAGAAAATTCAACACTGCCAAGTTTACCTATGAGCAAAGGGCTCCCAAGAGAGGCTTAAGCCCGCTACTTGCCAATGCACTGCTTTGGCTTTTTGGATCTACCCTTTGCAGTTTCTTCATGTGCTGTGTTCTGGGTAAAACTGACCCCCAAGGAGGCAGCCTGAAGTCCATGCATAACTGACCTCTTTATTTAACCTTGTGCGGACCAGTTACACAGGAATAATTTGAATCCCTCCTGACTTCTGCTTTCCAATATGTGTTTTTAAAAAACCCAAATGAACTGAGACCTTTTCTCTTTTGCACAAACCTTAATAACATTTCATAGCCTCTAAATTCTTGGCTCAGAAACGTATTTTATTTCTGAAGAATTTTCTGACTTTTAATAATGAAGGAGCTGCCTGCCCCAAGCAGAGAAATACAGCAGCACTTTCTTTTTAGTAGTTATTCATTAAAATCTGGTCTCTAAAAGAAAGGTTAATAGCTTGTGACCTGGGTCTATCCACAAGGAAGCTTACTAGTATAATTTGCTTAGTCCTAGATGGAAACAATTTATTTATTTATTGGTATTCTACAAAAGGGAGATTTGTAGAACCTGCTTGGAGATTTAGGGAGATGTTCGTTGCTTCATTGCCAATTTAACTTTACTGTTTAATCTACACAGTATGTGGGCTTCTCTTCCATATTTTGCAGTGGATGCAGTGTAAGAATCATAATATATCACTTTTACAAGCAATTTAGCACAGCATAAGGGAGGAAACGTAGCTGTACTGTCTTAGTACTTATTTTCTAATAAAATTCTAATAGATTCTGGGTTAATGACACAGAAGATGACATTTATGTCCTAAGTCTTTTTTTTTTTTTTTTTTTTTTTTTTTCAGCAGCACAATGAAGCAGGAAGTTACAAGACCAGATGATAAGGTAATACACTCCTTGCTTGTGTACAATAAAGTGCCCTTATAAAAAGCTGGCTTTGCCTTTGATGCTTAACTAATGTCTCTCTGTGAGATAGTACCTGGCAGGCCAGAGTCAGCAAAACTAGTTAGGCTTTCCTTCACTAGAGATTGATTTGCTCTTTACTTGAAAGAAGAACTGCTTTAACCCCCCAACAAGGATTATCAGACTTTTTAGAGAAAGGCAGGGGAAACAACAATCATTTTTTTCTGTGGTTAATAAAGGAAGAAGATTAAAGACTCCCCTGTTGATAAGATCTAACCATTTATGTTCCTATGTGATGAAAGGTGAATACTATTTAAGATTTATTTAGTATTTTGTCATCTATAATGAATCTAAAGGGCACAACAATTTGTCTTAACATTCTGTAATGCAACGAAGCTCATTTTAACAAATAACTGTATAAACAACACATTTACTAAACCCCTCGGTTGACTGATCTTGTGTTTGAGCTGTAAAATATTTATAATTGATAACAGAGTGAAGATGAAATAGCAGAATGGATTCTTTCTGTACAGAAGAATAAGAAAAAGAGTGTAAGGCACTGCTAGCTATGTGTGCATGTTTCTGTAAAACTTGCTGTGCATCCATGTAGGGTCTTATTTCATGCCTCTCAAAGTAACTATGAGGATTATCGCTAATTACTTTGGACATTACACTGGACAAGATCTAGTTTGAAGTGAAACCTCTTCAAATTCTTTATAACATAAATGAAACATCACAATCTTTCTCTGAAATGTCACAAACTCTCTGATTTCCAGAGGTAGAGAGAAGGATTCTTGTTTCCTGATCCCTTGTTTCATATTCTTACTAGTAGTCAGTCCTGCCACTTGATACAAAAGCTCATCATCTCTGTACAACAGAAGTAAAGAATATAGTGGGGGTGGATTTGTTGTTTATAGGATCGTGCAACCATTAAAAAAGTTGTGAGACCTTAGTGCTATCACCCATGACCGTCTTTTCAGTTCTCAATGGCTGTTTCAATTCAATGTATGTGATCTTTGAGTAGGCTTTTGTCTGGTTTTGTGAGTCACTCAGCTCATTTTTGTACAACTGGGAAACAGAAAATCAATAAGAACATGAGAATACACCATAAAAATATGCCCAGTGGAAGAATTAGTCAAGCTTCCCACACAACTGCATGAAGCATCTCTGCTCTGAGCTGTGCCTACCTACAAAATAAGTGTGTTCGTAGATCTGAGCTTTAGTTTCTGGTGCAGAGGATATGCTTTCTTCAGCAGTTCAGTTTGGCTGCACTGGAGTTTAGAGGGAAGGAGAACAGGCACTAGGCTATGATATACAACTTTTTCCTTCCAGGGGAAGCCCTGGAGGACTGAAAAAGGCACCATTCATATGTCAGTGAGTTTACTGGAGTAAAACAGGTCAGCATGTTCATATTTAGCTTGAGAAATAAAGCTTGAGCTGTATCTGGAGAAAATCTGGTGCTGTTACTTAACTTCAGTTGGCTTTGGGCAAGGCCTAAATATTTTTGAAGTGTGCAATACTGAAACGATTCATCAACATTCTTGTGGACCCCTGAGAATGGTACTTCTGCAGTACTATCTGATCTTTTATTATCTCTTTCTGAAGATTAAAGGAGTTACATCCATGCCTATTTCCCTGAACACACTATAAGAACTCCAGACAAGTAGCTCAGATGTAGATCTTTAGTTGCTAATTAGAGACCTAATGTTAGGTGTCTATATTATAGATGCTACCTAGCAAGTCAGTGAGTCATTCTGAATTTAACTAAATTAGAGTTTCATTTCCATTAAAACATTTTCAAAAGTAAAATACATGAGGAGGACCTGCAGCTACAGTGCTGGAGCAGAGGAAGTGAGACTCTTCTGTGGTGGGACTCTAGACGGTCCTCTTGGGGTCTTCTGCTCATCTACATGCTCTCTTAGATGACGTACATGCATTTGTTAGAAACAACAGATTGAATGCATTAACCACGACCTTTTCACTCACCTTGTCTAAAAGTATTTGTTCTCTAATGCCAGTCACAGTTCTTTGCCTGCATCTGTGTAGTATTTTTTTTTTTTGAAGGAAAAGAATGCAGTCAGTGCACAGCTGAATAAGTACTAAGATTTTGCCATAAGATATGTTGAAAGCTCTTCAGATGTTTAAAGGAAATAATCAGAATTCAGAGTGTATATTAAATTATCAGCTATCTAATAAGTGTGCTACTTCCCAGCTGGGATCCTTCTGGTACATTCATTCATCTTCAACCAGTGTAATTAAAGACGAAAGGTGTAACACTGATGATCCTTCTCTAGAGATCTCATCAGTTTAATTCTAGAACTATCAGTGGAAAGGGAATATCATATAAATTGTTCAGGTTTAATTGGACACCTGCTGGAGGTCAAGCAAAACAACCAAGGTCTACTGAAATAAGGATTGCCTTCAGTAATTCAGTAATTTGGTAGGAGGGATTTTGGCAAGGCAATGCAATCTTTGTCTCATGTCTGTTAAAACCAAACTGGATTTGGCTAGCAAAGAAAAAACTAGGAAAAAAGAAGAAAACAAGAAGAACAAACAGGAATGCACTTAAAATCTCACCATGAGAACTGATAACCTCATGCATGCAGCACGTGAAGCAAAAAGCGTAGTGCCAGGGTTGCATTAAATAGCTTCCTACTGGTGCGACAAGGGTATGCAGAACTATTCCTGGTTTAACACAACTTCCTTGTAACCTTCTACTCTGATAAGTGTACCATAGCTGACTGAGTGAAAGAAGAGTATTTTTTTTTCTCAGTTGTGATTTTAAATCACATCAGTGTATTTTGATGTAGTTAAAAAAAAAAAAAAAAAGAAAAAAAGATTACACCCGTTTAAATAATTTTTCATCTGGTGCTGTCAAAGATAATTTTTCATTGTGATGATGTCACCAGACCCACTTGATCTGTTTATAGCTGTTACTTAAATTGCTGTTTCCATAAATGTATATGACTGCCCTGAGGGTGTCTATATTTGTTACAGAAGGTGTCTCAGGAATCTTGGAGCAATCTCCCAATCTAATTAAGAGTGCTATAATTACAGCATAAAGAGCTGTGTTGCTAATACTAAAGGTTCAAAATTCATGAGTCAGGCCCATGATTTGAAACTGGTCCCTAAATGTGAAGATTTGCTTTTAAAAAGAATAAATTATGTCTTGGGCTCATTTTTAATTTTTGAACTCCCTCTGCACCTTGCCATGGTTTGTGTGTGCACATGCGTGCGTGTGTATGTGCAAGCGTGCAAGCTGCTGTAATTCTACCAATAACGCTACCTTTTCACCACATCTTTAGGAGGATGAGGCAGCGCTGGTCCCTATTCTCATTCTTGCCTGTCCCCTTACCTTTAAGCCCCTGCAAGAATTGTTACTCCGTGTATCCTCCTATAGTACCTCATATTATTCACTCCTTGAGAAAGTGACAAATTGCAGTGTCTTGTCTTCTTCCTCAGCCTGGAAGGGAAAGAGATGGGAAAAAAGAACACAGGGAGCCTTCCCACATAGGGGGAAGGGATGAGTATCTTGAGTTCCCAGACTCTTTTTGCTTCGTTAACTTCTCACCTGAGTAGAAAAGAAACAATCTCACTGGCTTTCTTTTTCCCCAGAGGTGGGAAAGTACATGGTGAATGCAACAAGTTCTGAAATGGGACCACCATCTCTGGATTTATCTAGAGATTAAGCCAGGACCTTCCTTGTCCTGGCTACAGCACAAAGCTAAGATTTGGTGATAAAGGATTGAGCTCATGTGCTGCAAGAAAGAGGATCTATTATGCAGTGTTCTACTTCTGTCAAGATTGTATTCAAGTTCTGTATGTACAAAAGGTGCTCAGCTACAACACTGATAGGTACAACATATGTCAGTCTTCCAGACAGAACAGAGGAACATCTGCTTGGATAGACTAATACAAGAGTTAAACTCTGCATTTCTTACCAGTTTGCTGTAGTTTAACTAATTCCTGGAATAACTTATTCCAGCTATCCCTGGAATTTCAATTGGTGAATTACCATAGAGCATCACCATGTCTTGCAAGGCAATTTGAAAGTTTTGTCTCAGAAATGGCTGCATTACAACTTCATATAGGAGCTGCTGCTAATCGGTGGAAATATTTTTGATTTCCCTCCACATGGCTGTGACATAAAGAAACCATGCAACACTCCCCACACACAGCAGCAGGGAGCTGCCTCACTAGAAAATGTTCTTTGCTGTGACACTTCAAAAGGATCTTGTACTAATTGAGATGGATTTTTTTTTAAAAGGATAAGAAGCTTTCCAATATTCTTTTAGATCCCTATAAATGCTTCCTCATACTTCAGCCTTTGCCTTATCCTCTGAATTGCATGGCATCATTTCATATGGCCTTCTACTTGCAATCCTCCTTCAATAATTTATCCTTTTTATATCAGCTGACTCGAGGTCCCTGGGTGCTTTTCTCCCTTCATGGTATGGGTAATTTTTGAAGAGACAATGTTATCTAGTAACGACTAATGGGAGATGTCAAGTCTGACAAGACATTTCCTCATTCTAGTAAGTGTGTCTGTTACTTGATTTTCTTTCCTCAATTTTGGCTCCACTGAATGGTGCTGACGGTGTATCATCCATCCTTGTTGACTGGGCCGACCACAAAGACCACATATCCCCATTCTTACCTCTTGTTTGCATACTGTCTACGTTGCACTTGAGCAGTGAGGTTCTTGAGCAGCCTCCTCTAATTACTAAGGACTATATTTTTAAGCTGGAGAGCTTGGGTGTCGTTCCATGGGACTCTTGCTGTTCTTTTGCAGTCTTTTGGAATAATGCAAAACTATGACCAGGATGGGGACTCCTTTAATGTCATCTGAATACAGGCAAGTCATCTTTTATTGTCATCTAAACTCCATCTGTAGTCAATAGACAGAGAAACAGGTACTACAGAGAGTGGCTCATTTTGTCCTAAAATAATTAAATTTGTCTAAGATAACTAGGAGAAATTGTCCTCTACAAGTACCCTTAGTCCTTCACTTACATCTAGGGAACTGTGATGTCTAGTTTGTGCAGCCTAACTTTAAAGACACGTCAGGCCCATGCCTTCATTGTCCCCTTTTCCTACACTGAGCAAATCCTCACGGGATGTAATGGAGCACCAAGACTGTTATCTCTGCTCCAGGTCCAGCTCCTCCTGTCTCACTGGTGGCACACACCAGGTACCAGGCGTCTGAGAGATGTTTAGGGTGCTTTAGTGCCTGAACAAGACAGTGCTTTAGAACCTGGTGCATCACCTTGTTAAAGGAAAAAAAAATCTTTTACCTGGAAATATTGCTACTTATGTTTTGTCCTTTGTTCAGGATGCAAGTGTTGAGTGTTAGCAGTACATCTTCATCGTATGAGCCAAACACCATTCCTGTTCCATCAGCTTCCTGTGCAATGGCACAGGGATACCACATGATTCCCCCAGGTTCAGCCAACCATAATGACTCAAAACAAAACTGCATTCTGCTACAAGTTCTTTTTTTCTTAATAAACACGGCCAAACCCTGAGAACTACATATTAACATATTAACACTAGTGGGACAATTGTATTGCTAAGCCTTAACAGTGCATGAGCTGTGATTAAACCCTTTCTGTTAAAATTCCTCAGTTCCAGAGACTTCCCTTGTACTGACAGTTTAAGGTGAATTTGTCCTTGAAAGGACACAGTTCTTTCCTCCAGACTTCATGCATTTTTCTAGAACTCCCCAATGTTATACCTAGGTATTTCAGTGTTGCAAAGTATAGCATCAGTTCAGTTCAGCAGCTATTGAGTTATTGTACTGCTTAATATAGTGAAATTTATACACGCTTAATCACATTTATTATCCCTGACAACAATGCAGATGTCCTGAATGCTAAGTGAGTTTTCTATAAAGAATATAATTAATTTTTCTGGCCCTGTCCAAAAATGCTTAGTGGTCAGTTTTGCCTCTGAAATGTATTTAATAATATGTAAATGTGGCATTTTGGGAAGTAATTAAAAATAAAGTTGCTGTAATTTTAAATTCAGCTAATATCTGTATTACTCGTGTCTAAAGTGGTAGTAGGCTAAGTGCTTGAACTAATCGATTTTTAAAAGGGTTTGGTTAGTGATCTCGGGGGAAATAAGGTAGATTGTATGAAAACATATTAATTATAGAGCCTTCTTTTTTAATGATGCATGCCCTTTTTAGAGTACAATATATTGATGTAGCAACTTCTTCAACTTAAATCATCTAACAAACCTTTCTAGTTTTGTCTCATCTATCTTGATTGTTTGCTATGCTTATTACAGAATGAAAATAATATTTTAGATTTTTAATTATTAGCTATAAAGTATTCCATAGTAGCTCAATGAATTAATTCTACTTTGTAAAAAGTATACAACTTCAGCAAATTTTTGCTGACTAGGAAATTTGTCTTTCTCAAAGATTAATAGTACTTTCCTGTTCAGTATGTCATATTTTGCTCTCAAGTGTACAGGTGTACAGAAAGCTTATTAATGAAAAAGTTTTTACTCTTCTAATAATATTTGTAATTATGATTAGAATGTGCCTGTTGCAGCCTTGTTTGAAGTGACTCAGTATTTTAGGATTTTTATTTAAAAAAAAACCAAAACAAAACCGTTGCATTTAATGCAGAGATAGATGCTGTGCCTAGCTCCCAGGTTGGAGATACCAGATCATGTGGCAGGGGGGCTGGGTTTTTACCTGCAGAATGCAGGGCAAGGCTGGAACTGCTTCCAAGGAATGGGGGCAAAGTTGTTGCTGATGGGCAGGTCCTCTGTGAAAGAAGCTGACCTCCTGTAGTCATGGTGAGACGTGGCAGAAGCTGCTCTGCAGATGGGAGGATGGGAGGTCAGGATTTAGGGAGGATAGCATGGGAGGTTAGCAGTGGGCACAGCCTCCTGGTCTAACTGTGACAGGATGCACAGTGAACCAGAGCGCTGGTGTGGAGCTGCCTGCACCTTTCTCCTCCAGTGAGCACAAAAGGGCATTGGGTATCCAAAAGCTTCAGTTTAATGGAACACAGCTTCAAATACAATAGTTTTGAAACTGAGATAATTCATGTCTGCTCCATAAAAAACAAAAATGAAAAGCTTTGAAAACAACTATTTCTCTTAACCATTGCTCCTTGAAGGACAAGTCCTTTCCTCCAGCTCTTCTCTCAGTTTTAATGACTTCCCAGGTTACAGCAAATGCTATATAAAAAGTCTGGTCTTCAGTACGACCCGTGGTCCTGTGTCTGCCCCTGCTCCTCGGGGCATCTGTTTTCCTCATCCTGGGATCTAGAAGGTCAGTGCGCTTGGGGAAGACCCCCACTCCGTACACAGGGTTTTGTTTGACCCAATGAGCACCTCCTCACACAAATCAAATGGACAGCCTTCCCCGCTAGCTTCTTCATAAACAAAGCATGATATACAACAGTGAGTGAACCATGGACCAACGGATAAAATAGAATCATAGAAACATAGGGTGGAAAAGACCTTTAAGATCATCAAGTCCAACTTTAACCTGGCACTGCCAAGTCCACCACTAAACTGTGTCCCCAAGTGCCACATCTACACATCTTTTAAATACCTCCAGGGATGGTGACTGCACTGAGCCCCTGGGCAGCCTGTTCCAATGCTTCACAACCCTTTCAGGGAAGAAACTTTACCTAATATCCAATATAAGCCTCCCCTGGCACAACTTGAGGCTGTTTATTCTCATCCTACCGCTTGTTACCTGGGAGAAGAGACCGACCCCACCTGCCTACAGCCTCCTTTCAGGCAGCTGTAGAGAGCGGTAAGGTCTCCCCTCAGCCTCCTTCCCTCCAGGCTAAACAGCCCCAGTTCCCTCAGCTGCTGCTCATCAGACTTGTGCTCCAGACCCTTCCCCAGCTCCGCTGCCCTGCTCTGGGCACGCTCCAGCACCTCAGTGTCTGTCTGGTAGTGAGGGGCCCAAACCTGCACCCAGGGTTCGAGGGGCGGCCTCACGTATAGGCACCAGCTTTCCTGTTTTGTGTAATAGATGCTGCAGTTAAGATTGAAGGGTGTGTTTTGCTAATATGTTTCTTCAAACTCACTCACTAAGGTAAGATTGCCTGACTTTTTTGTGTGTGGAACACATTTCAAAGAGTATGTTATTTTAGGAATATCTCCACTGCTAGGTGCGATCCTGTGCTGTCTTTGTGACAAATGAAACCACTGCTTACACAGGTAAGGCAGTATTAGGCAGACATTTCAAGTCTTTTTAATGATCTTTGCAGCTGAGAAAGCATATCTTGTATCATGGGACTGGTCAAATTCTTCACAGACCATCAGAGAATGTAGCTTTCAGCTAAAACAAAATAATTTATTGAATATTTACATCTAACTACCCTTCCTGAGAGGTGTGAGAAATATGAGTATCTCAGTTACTGATTAGATAATGGAGTTCTGTTTGTGTTCAGGTGATCAAACTCTTGAGGTGTTTGCCTGAGCTTAGCAAGATGGTGACTGGACAGTGGAGTACCTGAAACATACCTGAAGATGCCCATATTATCAGTCCCATTTTTAATGTCGGGATGCAGATGACAAGAAATGCGTGTTTCAGAAGATGGTTGTGCTAATCTGGCAACACAAGAGATCCTGCGCCTCCTTTTCCCATTGCACTCTGGCTGTGTGATCCTGTCTGTTTTCTTTTGCTGCCTCTGAAGCTGTCTCTTGATGAGACATTTCGGCTTATTCAACAGGCAGAAAATTATCTCCCTTTTTTGTTTGCTGAGTGAGCTGAATTGACTCATCAAACTGTTGGAGCTAGCACAAAGGAAGTGGTAAGTACACACAGCTGGGAGGGAGGAAAAGGGGAAAGCTGAACCATATTTTAGTGGTAGGAAGCTGTTAGACCAGCTCAGCACTCCTGTGAAAACTCATTCTCAGCAAAGAACTCCTGTGTCATATTCATTCTGCCTCTGGTGTGGTGAAACCCGAATATATTGGCTGCTAAGGCTGGTGGTTCTGCAGAAGCGTTTGCCAGAAGAATGGTCGTTTGATTTAAGTGGGTCCCTCGGTGGAGATGTCATTGGCAATGAATATTGATGGGTTGGAGCTAATTACTAAGTTTTAGTGCATAACCTTTCAGTTCTTACATGTATTTTTATAAGTGTAAACCTGGCTATAATTTGTTGACTCTTGCAAAAGATTTTGCCATTTGCACTTCAAAAACATTCATGGAACTCCAGAAGTTTTTGTTAAAACTACAGATGTATCCACTTACTGTATCTGTTAGTCACATGAACAGGATGGGAATGCTTCTGAATCTGCAGTGCTAAATAATGTGGGACTTACTGAAGAGAATACTTGCTGGAAAAATGTAAAGCCACAGAGAAGTGAGCATATTGGAGAGGTTTGGTTTTGTCACTATAGATGAATGCTAGTGATTATGTCAGGATCTTCAAGTTTTTCAGTGTCTAGCAGCCACCATTAAAAAACCCCGCCATAATAAAGGTACAGATTTTCAAAATAAACCAGCTCCTGTCTAGGCATTACAGAAAGAGACAAATTCTTGAAACTATATTCAATACCCTTATATATGGTTCTTCTGGGCAGTTTTCAAACATAGTCATTACTGAGATTTCAAGCTCTTCAGCAAGTTTTGGTTAAGCTCTTCATACCATGCTGAACAACTTCCACGCAGAAGCAGGGCCGAATTGACTACCTGTTTACAACAATAGAACAAATGATATATCCAGATTCAGGCTGGAATGAATCAAAACAATAAAAAAGAGAAGGTTTTGGTGACCTTCAATGAAATGTTTCATTTCCCTGAAAGAAGTGCAAAGAATGACAAAGTAACAAAGATCAAATCATGGATCAAAGGTGGGTGTTTTAAGAAGGCTTTTAAAGTTCAGTCCCAAGAAGACATTCACAGGAAAATACCTTTCTTTGTAGATGGATTTCAGCTGAGCAACTGTGTTACCGAGCTTCTGATTTGCAAAAATGACAGAAAGGTTTTTGAAACTGTAAAATGACAGAAGATGGCTCCGAAAAAACTTGCATAATCCTTATAGAAGATTATTGTTACTACAATTTCTTACAGGTTTCTTATATGGATAAACAGGTATAATATAATATATAGAAACTGGGAAAGTAAAGAAAAAGAAAAGAAACTATTAGTAGGTGAGTACTGGATTGAGACTGGCCACAAGGGAATATGTGAAATAGCAATACAAGGAGTGCAGGCCAAAAAATGCAGACATTAGAACTGCTAACGTACAGAATGAAATTGCATATCACAGAGAGAAGAGTGGTGGCCATGGGTGGAGCAGTGAAAGATATGAAAGGTCTAAAAGATCAGAAATGTCAGAATCAAATAAATTACCTTCATTCAGTATTTATCTGTGTGATAAACTAAATGAAGAAAAAACCCAAAACCCAAACAACAAAGACAGTGGATAAAACAATCTTGGAGTCAAAATTATTTTTGAGGAAGATGATAAAAGTCATAATATTGATTTCAGCACTGGAAATTTAACTAAAACTTAACTTGTCTGGGATAAATTAGCAACAAGGCCTGCGAAAAAGTCCATCACCATCTTATTTCTAAGAATGGTCTTCCTAATTTTTTTCCTAAATAGTTACTGAAACAGAAAATGCTGATGCTATTTTGAGCTTGATTTTGCATGAAGGGAAGATGACTGAGAAAAGAGTATAATAGAAAATTACTTTGAATTGAAGGGCCCTGCTGCCTTTCAGTCTGATGAAAGAACAGACAAAGGAAAGTCTGTGGCATTCTCAGTTGGAACGGGAGAAAAGCTCTTTCAGTGGAGGGGATTTGGTCAGGGAGAGCAGCAGAGTGAGATATTCATAGACTTGTCTGTGGAAGAAATTCAGAAATAACTTGAACATTGAAAATGAGTTTAGAGAAATGCAATGGTGTTAATGTTCACTGTAAGAGGTATCCTAGGAATGTCAAATGGCCTGTAAGGAGCTATGGACTCATAGTGCCATGACTTCTAGAGGTCAGCTAGTCCAAATCTGCTCTCAAAGTGTGATCAGCTAGACGAGGTTGCTCAGGACCTTGTGCAGTCAAATTTTGAGTATCTCCAGGGATGGAGATCCCATGGCTTCTCTGGGAAATCCTCTCGGCAAGAAGATTCTCTCCCTTGCCCTTCTCTTCTTAAAGCTAAACAAACCCAGATCTCTGCCTCTTCTCCTCCATCATCCAGGTAGCTAAAAAGGAATGGCCTGCAAATAAAGAGATCTCGGAGCTCAGAAAACATAGGGATAAACCACAAAATTCCAAAAGTCAAACTGAAGAAAACCTTGCAAAGTATGTTAGAAAAGAAACAGTTGCAAGTTATTAATTGAACCTTGTAAGGAGATGAGCAAGAAAAATAGAAACAAGGCTCACCAGGCACTATGAGGCATTAAGATTACAAAAATATATGCTATGCCCCAATAGCCAATTTTATGTTCTGTTTTGGGTTGGTTTTTTTTGTGTAAAGATGACCTAGAATAACTACAGACCTGGATAATTAGGAGGAGTTAGATATGGAATGGTCTTTTCTGTTTCCAAAGTGAAAGAAATGGATAATTTTGAGGCAACATATAATTCTTATTGCAGAATTGTGAAAAAACCAACCCATGGAATCTCAGGCCCAGTATCTAGTTTTTAAATGGTTTTCTTGATTTTTGAAGTGGTTCTATAGTGGGTAAAGAATCTGTTTATGGGGAAAAGTAACCAGAGAAACCTACATCTCCTAGCTGAATACTTTATAAAATTCAGAACATGTTTTGAGAGAAAGAGTTAATTAAGGACATTGAAACAAATGAGAAACTGGACAAAACATCACAAAATTTTACCAGAATAGGAAGCTGCAAACCCACCCTCTCACCCTTTTTAGTATAATGAATTATTTTCTAGGCAAAGGAAATACAATATACTTAACTAATCAGAATTGCAGTAAAATAATATGTGACTTTCCTATTAGTAAAACCTGATAATGAGGATGGTAAAAAATCCCCAACCTGTGAGGAGGGGAACTGGGTAAAAAAGGAGATAGCCATGTTTGTGATATAGGGTAGGAGTTTAATGTTAGAATTCCCCTGAAGAAACTATTGGAGTGTATCTCCTGCAATCTTTTCATTAATGTCTGTGTGAAGGCTCAGTGCTTAGAACATGAATTAATGAATTTTGCTGATGTGTAAGTTGTGGGAGGGAGGGGCATCATTAATGCAGAAAAGGGTTGTACATGACAGTGGCAAGGCTTAATGACCTTGAGAACTGCGATCACAGAAATGGGATGGAACTTAAAATTCAAAGTGCAAGGGTCTCCTATAAAGATTTTCTGCTGTGATTTGGGACCTCACCATTAGAACAGACAGAATAAAAGAGATTTTTGCTTGATCAAAGAATGGCACAATTAGCAGAAATGATGCAACGCTACAGAAAGAGAAGTCAGTTCCAGCATGTGTCTGCTGAGGAATGGCTAACAGCAGAAGAGTGGATGTGACTGGATGAGGAACATCTTCATTATATTCAGCCCTAGTGACCTGTGTTTGAGAAAGATAGCTGAAGCCAGAAAAGCTGCAGAGGAAGGCTAGGAAGATGACTGAGGTTGTGGAGGGTGAACAAAAAGACCGTATTTTTCAGCCAAACAAACGGAAGGCTGAGATATTACTTAGCATACGCCTGTATTGCTTGAATAGGTAGTTGTCTGAGACTGCTGGGAATGAAACTCTTCCAGTCAGATATTCCTACATCTGCTGATTTTGGTTTCTTCACTACTTGCCATGGAATTTCTCTTAAAATGCAGCAGCTATTTAGAGACTAGGCATGGGGAATTAAAAGAATTTAAGTAAAATAGCATATGCCTAGATGCTTTCATCCTGTCTTGAACTGCCATTAGATGCATTTAAGGGGAAAAAGCTGTGGAAAATGTGCAGAGTGAGTTCCTGGCTCCAATGAAGACAATGGTAAAACTGAGTGGTTATGGTTTCCCCCAGCAGTATACCTTGTTTGAAAAAAAGTAGCTTGGAGAGAACTAGTTCATTTTTATGGTCATCTGATCTCTCCATTGTTCACATTCTCTGTTCAAATTTAGAAGTGTTAACATAACTGTTTTTTAAAGAATAAAAAGCTAAGATTATAGAAGACTAATATTCCTAAAATGAGGAAATCGGGACAAGTCCTGTTTTTTTCATCTGAGCAAACGATTAACAGGAATTAAAAAAAACCTCACAAATTCTTAGGCACACTTTCTTTGGAATGAAATGTTCTTAGATTATGGGAGAGAGGAGGGCTGTAATTTTGCTACGTCTTTCACTGTCACTCAATAAATTTCAAATATTATTGGAAGCAGGTTCACACAAGACTCTGCTATTTGTCTTTTGAAATACACACGAACTCTTCGGACAGTTCATCTAAATCACTCTGAAACACCCGGCAGCCTGGTACTGTAATGCAAACAGAACTATTTTATATATCAGCCAGGAGAGCTCATTCTTTAAAAGATATGCTACATTACTGAAGGCAAAAAGCTCTCTGTTTTGTTATATAACAATAACAATAACTCAATTTAAGTGTATAATGACCCAAGTCAGCAGTCCACGGCAACAAAAATTTAATAGGAACCTTATCTAGTTTGCTGACATGTTCTTCTCTAGAAGCCATTATAGGCTTTTCAGTATACAAAACAATTGGCTCTAATCTTTAATATTGCTAAGCAGCAGGGGGCAAATAGGCGTTTTAGCACAGCTTTGCTTTTTATAAACAGCATTTAATATATTCACATGCTCTTGGCCATGGAGCTGTATGTCAAATGTTTCTGAAGTTTGGTCATTAGAACAGGCTTCCTCGAAATAGAGGAGTGTGCCTGCGCTCCCCTGATGCCCTTTGAAAGGGACCAGATAGCACCGTGCTGCGAAGGTGGAAGACTCCAGCACCAGTCTCCTTTGGGAACAGCATGATTTCCAACTCTCTCCTGCCTGACATAAATTAAAGACATGATAAAATGAATGGGCTCCAGAGGACCATTATAAAGAAATTCACTCTATTAAATGCAAAACCAAATGTAATTTCCTCCCTATTTCTTTCGTTGGTTTTCTATATTCTATGTTTAAAGAGTACAGACTAATGCCTATATTGAGCAGGTTGTAATGGCCACTTTGTTTATGATATGGAATATTATTCTTGGGGTAGTAGCGCTGAGACAAGGACAGCAGCAGATGAATAAGCTGTCAGAAGTAAGCTGTATTTACATGTCAGTCATGGGTGTTCAAAATTCATGTAAAATTCATTTAAATGCCATATTTTTACTTTTACAGTTTATGATGCAATCAGAGGACATTAGATATAGATACAATGTATAGAGATATAATATATAATGGATACTATTAATATATAATATTTATAGACGATACATAATAGATTAAGAGAATATGATTAATAGATAATACAGATAGATATAATATAGGTAATTTTTTAGTGAATCTGGTATCATTGCAATTCTTTAATGGTATATATTGTCCCTTCATTGAAGAAAGGTGGAAACTAGCGTGCAAAAAATCTACTCTTTGAATGAAATGCAAGATTTTATACAGAAGGCACTGCCTTAGTCACTACAGTCCAGTCCCCTGCCGTCCCACACTGCTGATTTTTAGCTCAGAAGGCTCTTCAACAGATGTGTCTCACACACTTCCTTGCACTCAGACCCACAAAAATCTTCCCAATACCCTGTAATAAAGTGAAAACCAACAGCAAAGGTGGAGGCATCCTTAGAAGAGAAATGGGAAAGAAAAGTATGTGTGGTAAAAGGAGTGGTGATAAAAGAGGCATTGAAGGATGCAGCCAAAAAAAGACTGGGAAATCCAGAGGTAAGAAATGGAGAGGGAAGGTGTTTGGGTATGCTCGTGGAGGTCCAGCCTCAGCTAAGTCACACCATATTTTCCACGGGGTAATGTCACAGACCTGGACGGTCACTGCACCTTACACGACCTGTGGGGTGAGTTTTATTTTACTGCATATGTTTGTGATATTAACTACTGTGCCTGAGCTAGCCAGCCTAATCTCGCTTTATCCTAATGGAGAAAAATAGGCAGTTTTAAGGTAAGACCAGTTTCCAACAGGTGCTTTAGGATGGGATGTATTGGCCCATGGATGTATCTGATTCTCTCCATTGAGTCCTGTAGGCTTTTTTGATTATTTTCATTCAGTGCATGAGAAATAGATCTTGCTGGTATGAACATTTTCTGTTGGAAATTTTATTACAATATACATCTTCTGTGTCCAGCCAGCGTAGGCATGGAGCCATTCTCTCATGCATAATGATACGGTTGTGTGTGATAAGTGCTGTCAGTGCTCTGTTGTGATGGCTGTGTTTGCGTCCTCCCTTTCTCTTGATTGCTCAGCTAGCAGAAAGAATTCAAACGGTTTGTGTTTATGCAGCCAGAAGTGAAGGGAACGGAAAACCAGGAACTTTGTGAAAAATCATCCTGTAGAAGGAGGATTTTTGGGAGTTTCATTCCATTATATTATGTAATTCTTTTCAGTGGCTGCTGACAACTTCTTATTTAGCATTGCCAATTTTTTCTAGTGTTTCTTTTCTTTAGAGCTTGTGGAGCATTCTTTTTATTTTAAGTACCAAATAGTCATCTGACACCTTGTGAAATAGGACCTGAGGACTAATGAAGTTGAAAGTGTGTGTCATGCGAGGATGCTATTTGACAAGATAACTGTGCTGTTCCAGCAGCTTCCAGCTGCCAATGGGGGCAGTTCTGCTCTTGCGTTCCCTGCTCTATCCCCACTCTCAGTTTTCACTTGGTTCAGCACACTGAACGGCCAAAGCTAGACTAGCAAAAGAATAAAAAAAAGAAAGAAAAAAAAAAAAAAGAGGAAAAGGGAAGAGGTCATAGAGCACCAGAGCTGCTGAAGTTGAGGCAGGACTGTGTGTGCTGAGGGGATGTGCCTGCAGAAAGGAGGCGGCAGAACCTCTCCATTTGGCAGCAGCATGTTGCTGCCTGTCTTAACTGAGGATAAATGTAATGACTATAGTGTGAGGCACCTGAAGAAATGAGAAAGAAGCTGCAATGACCTAGGAATCATAATGTTTACTTAGAAGTTGGTCCAGGCAGGTGGGTTTCACTGCACGCCGTCCTGAGGTAGGGCTTGCCCCACTCTGCTGGTGCTGGGGACACTGGGGGCTTACAGGACTTGAGGAAGGGCTGCTCAGGTGGGTTTGCCGTTTTAGGTGTGTGAGTAGGAAGAGTCTTAGAGGCTGAACGTAATGTTTTGCATCAGGTTTGTTGAAAAAGGTAAATGTGTGAAAGAAAGAAGAGGTTCTGGAGGATTTTATGAAACCAGTCCCACTGAGTTTCCTTTGGCTATTTTTCTGATTCCTCAGTGGGGACCCTTGAAGGTTAGGAAAACGCCCTGGTAAAGCATTTCCCACTTCTAAAATAATAGTGTTGTGCTGGCATTAGACCTGTGAGTTGGCCTTAGGTCTTACTGTCTGTGATAAGGAAGGAAACTTGTTTTACATGCACTAGAATGCCTAAGGAGAAGTTGTTACTCTTCCTCCACTTCCCCACCATGAAGCTGCTTTTATTCCAATTAAAACGACTTTGGATTTTTGGAAACATTTAACACTTTTTGCATGCTTTTCTTTTTCCTTATGAAAAGTAGCACGGTCCAGCATCCCTGCACAGGTGAGCCAATGTCTGAAAGAGTGCTATTAGCTATCAGGTGGTGAAGTGTGAACTCAGCTTGTCTCACTAAGGAGACTGACAGAGTCAACATCGCATTCTCCTCCATGTAGCCATCATTGTAAGGCACAATGATTTTTTGAGTCCTGGGAAAGAAAAATTCCTGTGAGAGTAAGTATTACTGATTTTATCATTGCTGACCTCATAAGGGGCTGCTGACTGAGTTGTTACCAGCCAACAGGAACATTCCTAGTTCTTTTAAGAGAAAATGGGCTTAAGAAAATGTCTGTCATTGAGCAAAACCATAGGCTCAGAGGATTTGATATTGTTTATTTCCCTTAGACCTCATTCATTATGTTTCCCATTCTTTTTGGATTTCAGAGGCTTATTTCAAAAAATGAACGGTTGAACACTGATCCACGCTAAAGCAAACACAGGGTACATCTGGTGTATTGTACATCTGTCCTCAGACAACAGGAGGCGATGGGACATTCTCCAAGAGGGTATTATGCCACAGGCCGTGCTTTGTCTTGTGTTTTACTAGAGATGTCGGACTCTCATTTTTATAGCAGTGTCTTAACTTAGAGATGTTTCATTTTCTACTTTACCCTTAGCATCCTTCAGGAGATTTTATCTGTGTTATCATATGAACACAGACTGTAAAATGAAAATATGGTATAAAGCCAGAATGCTGTGGTTGATTCAAAGAGCTAATCATGGGATTCTTCCTGCACACAACCATTTGAAGGTTCAGGGCCCTAGTCTGCGATATCTACAAAGACAGAGATTGGAGAAGATCAAATGATTATATAATGATGATTAAACACCAAAGCCTTTCCCTAATAAAGAAATGAGGTATGACCTAATTACTACTGTGTGCTAGTAAAGATTGACCCATTTATCATTTCAGTCTCTGCAATGGTTAAAGCATTTTCCCCCAATTTTTAATCAAGTGGAACTTCTGAAACCTTTTGAAACTTTTAAGTTTAAGGAAAAGGTCACATCACTTATTTGGGATCAAGTAGTCACAATCAGATTACAGTGATCTGAGAACTTACTATGCCACAACTACTCTGTGCTTTTAGCCCACCTCAGTACAATGTAAAATGCTAAAAGTTTAAGGATAAACCTTAAGCTTGTCAAAGTTCAGTCTTTTTTACTGAAAAGTAAGTTAGCAGTTGGGACTGGAATGCACCAAAAGTATTCAAATTATGGACTAGGTTGGCTCAATCGACGGACTAACCCATGAGGCCATCAAAATTTGGTCATCCTTCATCAAATGCCAGAGTTTCAGCATTCTTCTCTGATGTCCTGGGAAGAGCAGGGGAAAGTTACATTTAACTCCTTGCAGTGTCCCATGCACAATGATTTAAATGTGGAGATATATCTGCTTTCCCCACCTGGCTTTGAAGGTCTTTTTAGGCATCAGCAACAGGAGAGCAATAGCATTGTGGTGGGTGTGGGTAGTGGTTGAATTAGATGACACACTCTCATTTTTGTTTAAGACAGGACTTGTTTCAAAATATGATACCGATTAGATAGTATGGCCTTTGATAAGCCATGCCAGAATTGAGGCTTTCCTTTCTTGGGCCAACCGTCTCTTGCCACTAGTGTCTGTGATTCAAGTAGTTTGTCTGTGTTTGGATGAGGGTAAACGTGGCTCATGAATTCTGCCTTGCAGTGCTGTGACAAAACTTGTGCAGTCGATGGGGCACCAATGGTACAGAACACTTGAAGATAAGTCTGTAGTCCTCCTTGGCTAGTAAAATTTCTATGAAGAGGTTATCCTAAGCAGAATAACTGAGTGAATACATCCAATACAATGAACCCTGAAAACTGTCCTTTGAAAAGCGAGGCTGACCTACAGGGTTGGGCATTCATAGAAAATTCCAACACTTCCCTACCATAGGATGACTTCTTTCTGTCCTGTGCGTACCTTGTCTGAGTGATGCTGTTCATCCCCAAGGTACAGGCACAGAATGCAACAGATTCTTTTCTGCATTTTAGGACTTTTGCCCTAAAACATCCGTAAAGCCTAGCCCACAAGTGGCTGTATTTTTAATTTCCATCTCCATTCTTCCTCTTCAGCATCCTTCTGAAGAATGTAATACAAGACATGTTTCCTATAGTCAGTGTGTCACAGAAGAGAAGGGAGCCTGGCCTCCAAACTGGTGTCCTGGACATGATTCAAGTGAAATTGTAGGAAGAGGTATAAACAAGGATATGAATAACAGGGATACTCATATTATCATGGAAGTGGGAATGGCTGTTTCAGACCAATGGTGATGCTGTGGAGGTACTTTTGGCTGTCTTACTTCATGTCAGACCCAAGAATGGCCTGGCTTTTTCTGTTGTGGTGGCTGTATCATTCATGAAGAGGTGGCACACTCATGCAGGACTATTGTTTGTTTCTGCTGGTGCATGCTGGGTTTGCCTGTCTCACCTCTGCACTGTGGCACAGCTGAAACAAAGTCAAAAGCTCTTAATTGGCGCAGGCCTCTGAGACAATCCAGAGTAAAATTTGGCTCCTGCATGCTGCCTATAGGTGTGATTTCTGGGGTCAGTCCCATATCTGGCTGGCTGGAGAGCCTTAACCAGTACTTTGGGGTCTGCACAGTAGTGACTTAACTGTGTTGGGTTCCTCTGCTGCAGAGAAAGCGTTGCCCTGAAGAGAAAGGTGAATATACAGTAAGCTTTTTGCCATAAACCTGGCTCAGCTTCAGACTGCTGATGAACAGGGAGAAAGGTGTCTTTACTATAAAGCCCAGGTGAGATTGTATATGTGGAAAAGTGAAGGTTTCAGGTCTTGTAAACTTCTAACACCCAGTGCTTTCCAGAAGGACAAGTTCTTAATTACAGTCCCTACTCAAAGTTCAAACTCTTTCAGTAGACCTGTTTTTATTTATCCAGGTAGTTATAGGAGAAGAGGATTGTAGACAAAGAGATCAGGTGATTTACCTGAAAACTGCTCTCAAGATGGCAAGACACACACTTGGAATGTGCCTATTGCAATTCCACCAGCAGACGCAGAACTTCATCAATAAGACAACCATTGAAGCTAATTTCCACTGCTCCCATGGAGCTGTAGAGTCTGATCATGTCTGTTGAACTGACCTTTGGAGAAATGTAATGGAGTAAATGACAAACTGCAATTGTGTGTTTTCAAACTTCCCAGTAAAAGGGAAATTTCTGATCAAAACTTTATCAGGACATTTTAACCTCTTTACATAGACTTTGGAACCTTCAATAAAAAAATGTTTACTACTCCAACTACTGATGAAGGCAGATTAAAAAAAAAACAAAAAACAAAAACCAAACCAAAACGATTTTACAGTCTTTTCCTGTTCAAACAAGGATCAATGTACGGACTTGTCCGTATGAAAAGTGTATTGTTTTGTGTAGTTCCTGTTGCTAGAAGACCTGAGGTTTTGCTAGCAATTGCAGTGAATATGTTACTTCCGTTTTTCTGAAATTATAAATGAAGAGGCTGATAAAATGTAAAAGCTTAGGTAGGACAAGTGTAGAAACTATTCAACTAATTGCTGAGTTGTTCTCCTTGCTAGGCCTGGTATTGTTAGAGCAGGAAAAGGAAAGCTATGGGCTTGTGGTCTGCTTCTCTGCTGGTGCCCGGGTAGGCATGTGTCCTTTCTTCACAGGCAAGCCAGGAAATTTCTCTCACCTCTTCTTTTCTCCTCTGTCATTCATTTCTACTACCTTCACCTTTATCTCTGCTGATGCTAATGCTGGAGCAGATTGGACGGTGCACTTGACACTTAGAATTTTAGATGTTCAGTCTAACTTTAGACTTAAATCTTTTAACAAATAAAAGATGTTGAGTGAGGTTTGTGGTCCTCTGGAGAGCTGAAATTCATTGCTCCATAAATGTGTACAACTGCAGCCACAATAAGGTACTCCCTACTCCTTTCCTCACGCTATAGATTTTATGACTTTGCAATACACTGTACTGCAGCTATAGAACCCCCCTTTTATTTACCTTGGTTTTTCCAAAATATCTTTGCAATGGATCCTTTATAACCTCAGACAAGACCCATGGTTCCAGTGGCTTGCCTGTGTTGTTCTCTCTTACCCTGGCATATATTGTGTGAGGTCCCCGAGAGTTTCATAGTTCCTAGGTCCAGCTGAGCCCCACGTACTCACTGTGCTTCAGGGGGCATCCCTGCCCCTTCTGCGTCTCTCCATTCAAAGGAAGCCCAAGGTAGACTTGCGCTGTGCTTATCGAGTCTCCTGATGTGGGTGATCAGAAGACTGCAGGGCACATTGTGAAGTGCCTTTTGCCTCCAGTCTTGAAAGTCTCTTTGGGCTGAGTCTAAATTGTGTTTTATTGAACTGGGTGAACTGTTCTTGTGTTCCCCAAAGAAAACAAGAGAATGAATGAAGAAAATAGCAGTGAGTTCCAGATTGCAACAGATCAGCTGGGCTACTGTGCGAGAGGTCTGTTTCATTCATCACCTGCAAGACAATGATGTGAAAAGACTCTGTTTATATTAAATCATACTGTCTGTTTGCTAAAGCTCTTATTTTTAGTGTTTCTCCAACTATAGCCACAATTCCTCTCCACTGAGGTGAGGATTGACTCTCAGAAGCCTCCCACAGACTCTTTCTCCTTGAAAACATATTATTCTTACCCCTTTTCATTTAGGCTAAACACCAAGGAAAAGGCCAAACTTCTGTAGGTCTCTGTCTGTCAGACACATGCACAAGAGGACACTGAGTCTATATCATTTGACCATGCAATGAAAAAGAAAAAAGGCATCTGTTTTCAAGATAATTGATTTTCATACATTTTAAATATATAGTCTGTAAAGGGCTGACTTAGCATGTTAAAGAATATTAACCATTTTCCCTCAATCCCATCCTCCAGTTCTGATTATATTTTGCATGTAGAATTGAGTATTCAGTTAGGCATAAAGCTATGGAAGCCAATTTTGCTGTTTCTAATTGTACTGCTTGCTTCAGTTCCCCTTAAAATAGTATTGTATGCAGTTGTATGCATTTTATCCTGCATGTTTAACATAAACTACCTGATTTTTATATATATATATATATACACACACACACGAGAGTATTTTCTGAGTTTACAATGATCAGACCCTTGACTCTAAAATGCCAGCAAGGTTGAAAGAAGTAACTATATAATTTATCTTTGCTAGCATCCTTGTATTTATTTTATTTTGAAAGAAATCCAAGGCAACAAGCAATTCAAGGGAAAGAGCATTGCGGTAATAGAGAACAGGAGGTCACTGATGAAAGTTTAGAACGAAATTTCAAATATGGCAGAGAATAAAATATTTTTGATCACTTCTTCTTTCAAAAACTATCAAGTCAAAGAAATCTGACGTGGAAAAAATCAAAAGGCATTAATGCATTTAAATATGTTGTGCATAGGGTCTAGTAGTAGCCATTTCTTATCATATGCTATTTTCACGTTGTATAAGACCCCAATAATTCTAGCAGAAAAATAATGCTATTAAATTGTGTTATCATTTCACTGTTTTGACCCTCAGCTTCTGGATAAACCCTGAAGGCTACTGTAAAACCGCCTGAAAGGAAGTATCCTAACTCCCCATACATGTGTCAATTTTCTTGTGCTTGCTGAGGGATGCTGCTTTCTGCACATGCTTCAGGAGAAGAGCTGTGGGGAGCGCAGCTGGAGCCCGGGGATGCTGCCACAGCCCCTGCTCCGGGCTCCCTGTTCTCCTCCCTGCGGGGACATGCGGCGCCCAGCAGAGACACGAGTTTACAGCTGCCCTGTGGGGCAGGCAGAGCATTCCTGTGAATCTGGCCAATGCCCTTTTTATAGGGTGAAACCCTATCCTTGTGAAATCAGTGGGATATTTGCCATCACAGGGCCAGGGTTTCTCCCAGAAGCTCCTCATTGTAATCTGAGATAGGCAGGCGGGCATCACTGGGAGTGTGGAAGAAAATTCCTCAACTTGCTCTAGTTTGCTCCTGCTAGGCTCAGTTTTCCACTGTCTCGTATGTGAAGTTTAATTTTTCACTGTGCCTGAGGCCTGGCAACCTGGGAATTAGTTAGGACTACCTGCTCTCTTTATCCCCCCCCAGGCATCAGCTGAAATTGCAGGAGGAAGCCTTTGGCTCAGGCTGCTCCAGCGGGCTGTCTAACAACAGGAGGGGCAAACTAGAACTAACACTTCACCTCCTGTTTTTCCTTTTCCAAATCCTTTCCTCCCCACTTGGCTGTGGTTTTTTTTTTTTTTTTTTTTTTCAGGGTGAGGGTGATACAGGAGGTCCCTTCCCTCCCTCCTTCCCCTGGTGACGGTGCTTCTTTTCCCCTTGGTGCAAGTGGGATGGCTGCAGGGGAGGCGGGCGATAAAGGGAAAAGGACAGGGTTTTCAAGCACAGCCAAGCACATCTGTTGTTTCTCAGATTAGAATTGAGCCCATAATAGTTGTCTGACAATTTGCAAGTTGGATTTATAAATCTGCCCTTGTAAGAGGCTGAGTTATAAATGCACTGTGCAATTTATAGAACCTGCCAGCAAATCTTAACTGCAAAGTCTTGATTTATACACCATCCTTTTAAACAGTGATTTTTAGTTTGGTTTTTACTAAAGTGTTTCAGTACATGGTAAGTCAGAGAAAAAAATTTCGTATTCAAAATGGGATTAACAAATCTTAAATCAGATGTAAGTCCTACAACAGATTTACAAATCATACCAATAAATTAAAAATAAAACCTCTTTTTTTATTCCTTTTTTTTCTTTTCTTTTCTTTTTTTTTTCCTTTAGCTTGCAAATTCTGGTTTTGCAGCTGGTTGGTAAGGAAGTGATTTATAAAGCAAGAATTTAAAGCTCAACTGAGAGGTCTGGCTCTCACATCTTATCTGAGTGCTTTGATTTACAAGCTGTAGTCAGGCTCTCTCTATCACAGGTTTTCTCCTGAAATTTGGAGTTGTTTATTATGAGATCTACAAAAGGTTAGACTCTCTGTATGCCGCAGTTTGACTGGCCTGGCAGTGTTATGGAAAAGGTGATACCTAATCAGATTGCAGCTGGCAAAAGTGCCCTGCATAACATTTGGTTGTCAGAGAAAACAAACAGCAGCTGAGCAATAAATTCTTGAAATGTTAATAAGCTGAGATCCCTCTTTCTTCTTGCATGTATCTGTAAGGCACAATGCACACCTTCCACAGCTATAAGAACAGAGATGCAGGTCCTCATGCCACTTTGCACTTAAGTCCCATTAGATGTAAGATTAAGCATAGGTTGTATGCTTTACTGAGTATGGATGGACTTAAAACACATGCGTCAGCTTGTATTTTGGTACACTGCTGGATGGGATTGTAGCGGATTCTCTTTCAGATTTGAGATTGGATTTTCTTTCTAACTCATGTCAATACCTGCTTTTGAAATTCATACAAATAAAAATACTAGACAATTAAAACTGGATAATTACAGAACACATTCTGGATACTGAAATAAATGTAATAAGCTGTCTCCTTCCAAGGAAAGAAAAAACCCCACTGGCAATCAAAAGCAGCTTCAGTGACAAGGGAATATTTAATTTACGGAATATTTATGTGAATTTGTTTCTACTTGACAGATTAGCTCCTACTAATCAGATAAGAAATTTAAAAGTCACTTTCTACACTCTAGAGTGATCACTTTAAGTGCCCATTTTTTCTTTATCAATAGTCAAGCTTTTCTTTATCTCATCTAACTTGTTTTCCTTCTACCTACTCTTCACCTCCTCTTTATTGATTTAATACCAAGAATCTTTTCATATTAAAGAACTTGGCAAATGTCATGTAAGAAGCCTGCATCCCTGCTGCTGTTTGGATTTGCTCGCTGACACAGGCTTACAACATCTTGTAGCTCAGAGGTTGCTTTCATTATTGTTTGAGCTGTTTGAGAGGGGCTGGGCATCTGCAGCCAGAAGACACAGCAGCAACCAAGTCATAACGCAACCTCTAGACCCACGTTAATATTCCTGTCTTTTTAATAACATTAATCAGTATTTGCCTAAACTCAAATGCAAATGTGTGGTTGTGCTTTAGGGGTTCAAAAATGTGTTTAATATATTAGGTGGTGGAAAATAAGTGAGCCAATACAAATAAAATTGGAAGCTGAATTAATAGTATAAAAGGAGATTATTTTAGATTTCTGAATTATCTGCCTAATATGATTATTTTGCTGAGTTTTGAAGCAGTTATTGCCTCATGTTAAAATTTAATTAGGATCTGCTATTTTACACACAGATGTATTTGTATGGAGTAAGCCTGTACCTGCCAAACCCAAATGATACTAGCTGCAGCTGTTGGAGAGGTGTTTAATTGGGGCCAAATGTTGTTGTGTTATTACTTGATTAGTCTAATATTCCCTCCAAGGCACAAAACGGGCTGGGGGACAGCCAGTTAATACTGCACTGCATGCTGGCCTCATTACTCCCGGAGTTGCTTCAGACTTTCACGCTAAGTTCAGGACAAACCTGACTTGTTGCAGCAGAATCCACGCAAAACCGGAAAGTCCGTTGCCCTTTTCCAGCAAATTCACTGAGACTCCTTAAAAAGTGGGCAGGATGATGCTGGTGCAGCTAAACATCCAAGTTTTAGTGTGATAAACATTGTGATTTGACAGACAGCTGCCTGGATTTGAAGAGATGAGATCCGATGTGCTGGTGCCTACTGATTACACAGTGATTATTTAAATCCTTGTTTGTTGTTGGGAGCTGTTTACTGAACACAGCAGCCTATCAAGAAGAGACTTCCCAATCTGAACAAATAAACTGTGTAATCCTAATAGCTAACAAAGTGTTACAGAAATAATGAAAAACTTCAAGGAGGGTGTGGGGGCTGGAACGTGGGTGAGTAACTGTCGGAGCGTACATCCCTCACTAGCGCCTGTCGGTAGATTTTCAGGGAGCAAGCAACTCCTCGTCAGGGCAGCGGGTTGTACTGATAACAAGATAGCTCGTAAAGGTAAATGAAATTACAGTCATGGGTCTGTGTCTTTTTTTAAGAAAAACCTAATTATTATAGGAGTAGGGTTTTAGTAATGCATGGGGCTGTTCCAGAATAAGTAAGTATCTATTACCGCTCACGAAAACTGTGTTTTACTTTACTTGCGCTTGGTTTTACCCAAGCATACCAAAACTACTTCAGGAAGAGCTATGGGATTTGAAGAGCTATTTGACCCACGATGAAAAGGAAAATAAGAATTCAAAAATTTGCTTTGTGGCTTCTGTGGCTTTAACAAATTGGAAGAAATCTCATATATACCATGACGTAAATATATTTACCCTTCTGCCTTGGAGTAATGGGCACTGAAATCTGCTCAGAAAAAGCTTATGTAGATCTGGGAAATTGTGAAGTAGACAAGTCGTCATTGTTTTTATTGTCGCAGTTGTCATACAGACAGACCTAAGGTGGTGGTTGGATTTCCTCAACTGCATATCAAAATTTTCAGGACTTCCTTAAAAACCTTTGCCTGGATAAACTAAAAGCCCTGGAGATTTTGTACAAGGAATGGCATAGTAAGGGATTTGAAGTGAAAGTGTTTTCTGCGTTGCTCTGCACTGAGCTGGAGGACTAGAGCATCCCAGGAACCTTATGTGAAGTGCTGGTGTATGGCATCCAGGAGGGGCAGTTTAGGCCACATTACTGAATTTGAGGATGGACTTTTTATGGTCTGAGTATGAAGTGTCATGTGAATGGCCCAGAATTTGGTTTCACAATTATATGCTGGGATTAGTTCCAATTTGTACCAGAGTAAATGGGTATGGATTCAGGCCCAGTAGGGCTTATTAAAATATGTCTCTACTTTTCTTGGAAAATTCTGTTTTTTCCTTTAAAGCATGGAAATACTTGGCTGCAAACAGAAAGCAAAACATTTATCTCAAGTTGCTCCAATGTGATTTACAATGTCTCAGTTTTTATCTAAACCAAACCAAGAGGTTTCATCTTGGGACAACCTGATGTTAAAAAGTTTAGCTTTAATTTTATATATATATATATATTTTTAACTGTAGTTTACTAGGGCACCACTGTGATTTTCTTACCATTTGAAGTGCAGCTAGCTTGTACCTCATTGGGCTGCATGGGTCAGCCTGCCCTGCCTGTACCGCAGCACGCGTTAGTGCAGGGACTTGTCGTGGTACAAAATGGGAACCATTGTTGGGAAGCAGTTCGGAGGAAGCGGGTTGCTTTGGGAAAACGGGGGTGTTTAGCTCTTGAAATACAGTTCTTATGAAGCATTGTGACAACTTACAAGGATCAAATTGAATATTGAACTGAAGTGAAACATTTGCTTATATATGCTAAGATGTTTTGCTTCAGCAGAATGACATATGTTCATATTTCCCTGGAAAAATCTTCAGCCTTTGGCTAAAATAATTTTTTTTTTTCTTTCTCTTTGCTTTCACGTGTATGAGCTCTTTTTTCCCCCCAAAGAAGTCAAAATTATATGTGGAAATAAGACATTACTATTGGAAAAGTATATTTTGATAACATTCACAAATATACAACTATTTTTGATGAAAAAAACCCTGTTTTGGTCTATTGTTTCCACCATCCTAATGCACAGTTTTGCAGTCTATTCATGCACAATCATGTGCAAATATAAACAGCCCTACTTGGCTGATGTACTTAAAGATGTTCCAAGCATTAAAGATAAGATGTTGCATTTTATTCTGGGTTATAAAACACTAACAACCGTTTTTCAGCACAATAAAAAGAGAGATGGGTAAATGTGTTTTATATTTAACTTTTGAGGTTTTCAGCTTGTTCTGGACAGGAAATACTTGAACGATAAGCTGTTGCTGTCTGTTCTCAGCTCTTCCCAACCCTACCTCCACACTCCCACTAAGAAAGAAGTGAAGGGAAAGAAGAAAGCTCTCTTTCTGGGTAGCTGGAAGATGGAAAGGCTCCATAGGGAGACAAGAGAATAGCAACCCTCCATACTATTTTCTCTGTGTGAGAAGAACAAAGACAGTTTTCCTGGCCCTTTGCCTTGCCTCCCCCTCTTCTCCCTTGGTGGTGGAAATCATCCAGCTCTCACGTCCCAGCAGTCCCTGGCAGTGGGGAGGAACTGCTGTGACTTCTCTCTGTGTTAGGTCCCTTGTGAATTAGTCTCAGATTTGATAGGGATTCTCTGTTTCTCAGAAAAAATGCATGTTATTGGAGCGAGTGTTCAAATCTGCTGGTTTATGGAGTTTAAAATTATTGTTAACCTTTCATGGGAATTCCCGAAGAAGAAAAGAAGTAAACATTTTATGAACTTATCCAGCTCTTAAAAGCTCCTTTGATGAGTCCTCATGTCAGAGGAGATTTAAGTAAAAAAGAGAGAGACTCCTGATGGGATAAACTTTTTCTTATGTCTTTGAATTACAGGTCAGGCTTTGCTTTTTAACAACGAAAAAGAAGTCGGAACAGGTATTGACTTCACAATGATGCGGATCAGGTTTGTGTACTCATGCAGACATAAATGAGAATTCAAAGCCAGACACCATCTCACAGAGGGAAGAAATGGAAAATTAAACCTCTCATTATTGCATTGGAAATTATAGGATTATATCACCCATAGCATGTAACAAATGTTGTAGCCAGCTTTGCTGAGTGGATTTGCAAGACTCTTTGGAAACTAGAAATTTAGAAATACTAGTTAAAGAAAGAAATAGTAATTGCAAGCTACTTTTTATCTTTGTGATACATGTATAACTTAGAGCTTTCTTAAAAGGAGAGTTATCTCTCCAGCCTCATCTGCTTTTTAAGTTGATTTCATTGTGGACTAAAGGAGCAGCTTAATGAAGACCATATCCTTTAAACATCTGCATCCATTTGATCAGTAGACCATAAACCTGTGTTTCCCTTAGGTGTATTTGACCTGACTCTATCCTTACTGGCTTCACTTGCAGCAGGGATTTAATTCACAGTGTTTAATTTTCAATTCTTAATACTCATCTATGCTATCTGTTTATGTAACAAACATTTAATATTAATCTAATTCAACAGAATGTTGTTTAAAACTGAGGAAGTTCTGATTTTTTTCTACTGCTATCATAAATTGTCCTAAAAAACCCAGAACATTATATAAGAAAGAAAAAAACCCCAACAGTGGCATTTAGAGCTTACCACTGAGCATCACACAAGCTGTCAAACATTTGTCTTTGACTTCTTGACACAATAAAAAAAGACTTAAAGATTTTTTTTTTCCATTGGCACTTACAAATATCCTGGAGTTTATGTGTGTTTCTGAGGAAAAGAAGAACTTGACCTAAGTGGTTACTTTTACTATTTTGGATTCTTATCCATTACAAATGTGAGTGCTTCCAAACGCGATGGGCCATGGAGTGTAGCCCTGTCCAGGCAGGGTATGTGTGTTCAGGTTTCTCGGGCATCCGTGATCAGTGAATGGAAGGAATTGTTAAACCGTACTAAATGAGAACAAAAGCCCCAGTGAAGTATTCCCTTACTCAGAGGCAGCTTTCTGTTTCAATCTCCTTATTCAATTACATCATGGGATAATATGCATGAGACATTGAGCCAGAATCACTTTAATCAAATAAAGAAACTGAAAAGCACTTCTACTCTCAGTATCATTTTATTGAGATTAATACTGTTATTGTCTACAGTGTCCATATCAAAGCATCTGGATTGATTTAATCATTTCAGGCAAGGTTACAGAGAGTATCCTCAGTACGTGTCCATCAGCATATCTTTATGGAGATCAGTGCCCTCTTACTGGTTTACATCAGCCCAGGGTTTACCTGGTAACTTCAGACCCCAGCCCAATTGGTAAGTTTCTGGATGAACTCTGACTCACTATTCAATAATCATGAAAGGGAGCACCGTTATTTGAAAAGAAGTGGTATATACTGTTTCCCATGTGAGACCTGTCTGCTTTTTACCAGGTGAGAGGTGGCAAGAGGCTCTGTCATTGCCCTTGCCCTCTAGGGCTCTGTTGGTGCCTCTGCTGCCAGCGCAAGACAGGACCTGTTTCCAGGCTCGGGGAACACAGAGGGCTGCCAAGAGCTGGTGACTGCCAAGGGTAAGTGATTACTAAGAATGTAATGAGGTAAGGAAAAGCTTCTTGGTTTTCCCCCTTCTCTAGTACTCCCATATGTGGTCAGACATGAGCTGGACTGAGTACAACATTTCAGCCAAGCCAGATGCCACAACCCTTAAATCAGCCTGTGACAAGGTGAGAGAGAAACAAGGACGTGGCTGCTCCAGTTTGGCTGGAGCTTGGTTGATCCACTTTGAATCCATTTTTAAAAAAACACGAATGGACCGATTTAAGTCATTGCTATGATTAGGCCTTTGGTGATCCTAATTAGGGGGTTGTCAGCTAATGCAGAATGGTGTTTGAGAAAATATGGCTAGGGTCTGAATGCCAAAATGTAAGGGCTTGATTTGTGCATCTGTGTTAACAAGCTGTGTGAGGGGATTTTCATCTGCAACATGCCTTCCTGGTAAGCCATGTGCTCGGTGACAAAGATAAGGAAGGTGGCATGAACAGGGATATCTCACTCTTACTGCTCAGCCTTCCTTTGTTCAAAAGATTTCTGTTGCCAAACCAAGGGAGAAAAGTGTGTGCTATTGCACATGCTTATCAAGCCACTGTGACATCAACAGCAAAGATGAGATTGAATCAGTGTTATCTGACCAGAACATCAATAGAAGAGATGGCCAAGGACCTCCACGTGCCAATTGTCTCTCCAAGTGTCTGGCTGATGGTTGTAAGTGGCAAACACATACCCTGTAATACACATCAGTTCTGGAACAATTTGCGAAGGGGAACAGGTCACAAATAACTTAACTATCACTAATAGTAATCTGTAATTAATACCTTGTTAGGCTCTATTCCTTTAAAGCTACCCCCTGGGAGAAGCCACTAAGTCAAGGGCACATCTTGGACAGAACTCCCCCTACAAATCTCTCTGTGGGATTACCCTTGTGTTTAGCCTTGCTGTTGAAATAATCAATTACGTTCATCTTCTAATTAATGAACTAGTATCCATTTCATAGAACATGCTCATGCTGTAATTACCGCAATTGTGTTACCAGTGGAGCACACAGGGAACAAACGTGTATGGAGTGCTGTTGAGCTTGAATCGCATGCTGCGGGGAGGCGAGGGTAATGTTGCCTCTGCTGTTGAGTAGACACGTTTTTTTGATGAGAAAATAGAGAAGAATTTGACCAAAATGCCACTAATGAGATATTTTTTCTCTGGTTTCCTCTGTATTAACCATACCTTTCTCTTCTATAATCAGAATTTATTCAGGTTTTGGTTTAAGCATTTGTTTTATCTCAACTGCAGCAGAAAGTCTATGCTGCACAGTAGGAAAAGTCTCCAATGCACATTGTATGTTGAGAAAGAAAAAGACGTTTAGCTTCCTTCTATTATTTTTTTTTATATATATAATATACTGTCAAACATTTGTGTGTATAAGGTTTCAAAATTCCGTGGTATCTTGAAAATCTTTAATAAAAAGTATAACATCAATATTAAAGATGTCTGAATAGAGGCTTTATGTGGAGTGAATTAGATGGACAGTTTGATCACTTGGAAAGTGATACTTCCATTTGAAATGAGTTTACCTGATAATATTTTAGACCGTGTATCAATTAAATTCTATATTGAAAATCAGAGAGAAAAAATATGTACATAAAACTTCATTAAAGCCAGGTAGAAATGTCACAGTGAGTCACTGGGGCAGTTCTCTAACCAGTGTAAATTGACCTGGCTCCATTGAATTAAGAGAGGACCTAGCTCTTTAAGTTCAGCCTTCCAGTGAATCTAAATGGGACTCATAAATATATACATGTACACATGCAATTTCTTGTACGTGTTTCTAGGACTAGTTATAAAACCAGCTTTTCTATGTTCCTTCTGGAATCTGAGAATAATATACAGATTTATTTCAGTGAATCAGGACATGCAGCAATGAAAGGTAGCTGGGAGGACCACGTAAGGGGCTCTTTGTACATTGAAACAAATGAGTAGATTCGTAATACACTTTTGTCAAAATGTGAAACAACAAAAAAGCAAAGGATTTGTTTTGTGGATTTTTTTGTTTTGCTCTGTCACTTTTTCCCCAGATGGTTTTCTTGTTATCCTTTGAACACCTTAGACCTAGTTTAAAATTTGCGTTTCAGTTGGTTATACAACTGGTATTTATTTCATAACACCTCTTTGCTACTGATCATCTGGTGGAGGAATGTTGCTGTATGCTTAACAAGTTAATGTTCTGTTATGTAGATGATGACAGAAAATATCTGCTTGATATAATTACAGTTTTAGACCAAAGAAGAAGAAAATTCCATTAATAATTTATACATATGATAATCAAAGCAAGTTATCTATTCCATACTCCAGAACAGAAGCAGTATGTAATAATTTTTCTGGAAATTAAAGCAACTATTTCTCGCTTTGGCTTCCTCATGCATTTGTGTGCCAAGTTTCAGCCTGAAGCAGATTTTAATGGTTGTCTTACGAAACTCTCAAAGCGGCTGTGATGAAGACACTGACAAACCGAGCAATACTGGTGTTGCCCAGTTACACTGCTAAAGTTACACACAAGAAGTTATATAAATCGTTATGCAGTTGATGTATGTCAGCTGCCAAATGATGGGATTTGAAAGGAAATTCTGTATGTGCAGCTTATTCCAGAATTTTCTTCTCCAATGTTTCTTTTACCTGTCAGCAAAATCACTTGTCCTGTTGTGAGAGTATGAATATTGAATTAATGGACCTCTGTCCCGATACAGAGAAAAGTTTCCCGATGGAAATTCCTATACTTTGGAGCAGCCAGCTGTACTAGGGCTTTGAACTGACGTGTATGTCTGGATGTGTGTTTGCTTCATCAGCGGGATGCACAGAGACAGCACTTCAGAAACCTGTGCTGGCTTGTGCTCTCCCTCTTTCCCCTGGATCTATCAGGAAAAAACTTTCTCATGAAGAGGCATGTGAACACTCTGTATGGAGCTGTGATAAATTACAGATGCATAGTAGATTAAATTTATGCTAGCTACCCTTGACCTCCCCCTGTATGCTTTACTTATTAATCTCTTCTGGGATCACTTCTGCTGAACAGCTTCCGGGATATCCCCATTTTAAAACTAGACTGCTAGAGATGTGCATGAACACATGATGCTACTGAAGGAGGGAGGAGATGTGAGTTAGAGACCTCATCAAGGAGAAATGTTTTGCTGGTTTGGAAAACTGAACTAGAATGGAGGAAGAGGAGGAAAGTTACATCTCTGAGCAACACTAGATTAATGTCAGTGCCTTTCAGCACTGCTTCCTCTTTCTGTCTGTATTCTGGTGGTGGTGTGCTCATACACAGACAGGTATCTAATCATGATTAGGATACAATGGCCAAATCTCTGCTCCATTTTGATCCAATTCTGGATTCAGATCTTAGATGATAAGTCAGTGAAGTCAACCTCTGTGCTACCCTCTCCCATGTCCTCGTACTGACATTTTCATCCTCAGCACAGAGGCTGTGAAAAGGGGTCCATATAAACTCACTCAACATGTCAGCTCTGGGAAATTGTGCTCCTTCCTTTCATGAGCCAGTGAAGATAAAAATACTATCCCACCACCATCCATTAAACGCATTCTCTATATATAGAGAATATATTAGAATGATACTACGGATATTGAATTTATCTTCATGAGATGGGGATGGTCTCATCAGTCATGAGTGTCACAACTAAGCAAAGACACAAGTGAATAATGAAGCCACCCTTATCGAGTACAGATGAATTCAATTTCCTCTGCACTATAATGTCATATTTGATTCAGTGAACTATAACATCTACTTTTTATTTTTTAAGTTGCCCATGGGTTCTATCTTTTTCTCATTCTCCCTCTCTAAAGTTGTTTATACGATGCATTTTTCTGCTTTTATGCATCTTGCATGTCTTTTTCCTCTGTCTGACATAACAACTAAGTTGAATCATAAATGGCATACACAGAATGAGAACACTTACCATGTCAGGTGCCTGAATTCCCTGCCCCTACTAGCTTTTCTGGAGGACTTATCCCTGGCAGTTATTATGACAACGCCTCAGGCACAGAACTGCAGGCCATGGGTAAATGGGCTTATTCTGGGGTATCTGTAAGGCTATGTTCTCTTGTATTTTTTTGAAAAAGTGTGTGAGTCTGTCCACCTGACGGACAGAGTAGCATGAAGGAACTAACTGTAGGAGTGCCCTTGGTGTTAAATAACCATAACTGTCATGAACAGAGGCTGCAAAGAATAAACCAAATGTATTCGATACTGTGCGGCAGTAGGTCATTACTGTAGCCTTTCAGTAGTCAAAGGGGGCTTGTAAGAAAGATAGGGACAAACTTTTCAGAAGGGCCTGTTGCGGTAAGACAAGGGATAATGGCTTTAAACTAAAAAAGGGTGGATTTACACTAGATATAAGAAAGAAATTTTTTTAAATTCGTGTGGTGAAACACTGGGACATGTTGCCCAGAGAGGTGGTAGATGCCCCATCCCTGGAAACATTCAGGGTCAGGATGGACAGGGCTCTGGGCAACCTGATCTAGTTGAAGATGTCCCTGCTCATTGCAGGGGGAGTTAGAGTAGGTGACCTTTAAAGGTCCCTTCCAACCCAAACCATTCTATGCGCAGAACAGTCCCTGTGAAAACAAAGAAGGAGCAAAAATTCCCATGGCCTTCCTCTCTCTTATCAGGACAGTTTTTAGTATAAGTAGAGCTAATCAGAAAGCGTGCTCGTCTCCACACCGCGTGCCACCTACCCTTTCCCCTAGAAAATGCCTTCCCTGTGTGCTGCCTATCAGCCTGCCCAGTACACTGCTGTTTCAGGATGCTTTGGATGCACCGGCAACAAATGCCAACCGCACAGCGCTGCCGCAGCCAGGCGTTAGGCGCTGCTGGAAGTGCACAGGGACAAAGCATACTCAAACCCTTCTCCACTCCCACCACTGAAGCTGTGCTGACGTGCTGGCTGCAGACAATACCAGATTTGTTTTCAGTCAACTTCGCCGGTCACATAATCCTGCAAAACTGAGGTCTATCTGCTTAAACAGGAGAATGTGCCACTTAAGCTACCAAGGGCTGAGCGTAGCGCTGTCTCTGGGAAGATCTCCTCTGGGCTGGCACAGCACTTAGCACGGTGGTGACATGGCCTCTGGCTCAAATCCCTAGAGATTGCTGTAGTTTTTCCTCCTTGCAATACAAAGAATAAACACAAATGTGTTGCATGAGCAATGCAGCTGCTGCATCGACTCTGAGCATGATGCTGTTTTGTACTAAGACTGTATATTCTGTATTGCTTAATACAGAAAAGAGCACAATAGCTCAATTTCAAGCTAATTATAGCAGTAGAAGATTCTGTGAGAATGCCTCTCCAGGTTTTACCAATAAACTCCTTAGAGAAACAAGGAAACGTATTCACATTATATTTACCTAATAGATGAGATTCAGTCTATTAGATGAGATATGAAGTAAATTAAATTCCATGGCAGGTGAACACCCTGAGGGTACTGTAGTTTATAACACTATTAATATTCTGTAAGACCACTGCATGAGCCTAGTACAGCTAACTTCAAAATTAGCTTTACAGGCCACCTGCAGAATTTTTTCTGGTTGCTTTCATAGCCAGTGCTGCAATCATAGATAATTTAACATAAATATTAAGTAAATAATTGGTTCAGAATATTTCAAGGTTAGGGACATAAATCTCATTCCCATTACACAAATGCAAACCATAAAAATACAAGGTGGTACTTAACCTGGCAATTTTAATTTCCAATGAGCCATATTCCCTTCCATTTATTGAAAAATAGAAAAGACCTAAACAAATTCTACAGAATGCAGTTACAGAAGGTTTAGAAGAATAATTGTGGAGAGGAGATATTAATTCAGAGCTCTATGTAAAAAATGCTCAGGCTGATAAAATTACTGTAACGAGCACTACTAAGGTTTTAGAGTGCATTTATATAGATTTAGTGATATACATATAGAGTGAAGCTTTTTTGTTATGCTTTTCTGAAAATGATTTCTGAAGCTGAGCACTAGCTGAGGTAACAAGAAAGAGGTGGTAGGTGTGCCTCATTATGACAGCTGTGGTTATGAGATGCTTTCTAATTAGCCTCCGGAAGCTTACAACTTGCAGGTTAGCCAGAAGTAATCATCACAATAACTAGGTGGTCTCTTAGGCGGAAAAGTACATTTACATTTTGAAGGAGGTAAGCTCTTTTTCTAATGCAGTTCTCTAGTGCCAGAACTTGGGAACGGGATCAAGAGGAACTGATCTCGGATGTCAGACTTCCAAAAAAACCTTAGCAGTTTGTAGCAGTGATATTTGTGGGGAAAGTCAGCAAGGTACTATGTCTATTATGTACATTTTCTCATCATCAGCAGACATTTTATTTGATTTTCTTTTTAGCATACTGCTTGCATTTTTTTCTGACTGTAGTGTGTCTGTATAGATTCTTGTTTGATGCCCTTGTTTCTAATTTGTCCTTAAGGGTACAAGGAAGCTTGTATTTTAATTATAGCTTCAGAGAGTAAGTTGGTTTAATTAGCTTTCCATTGCTTTCCAGGTTCTTCTCAAAACATTTGCTCTCTGTTATTATTGTCAAATTGTAAGAGGTGGCTGAGGAAAGAGAGCTGCAGGTGTTCCTCACAGATCAGGCAATGCCTGTTAATGTGAAACTGATCTGAAGAAATAATTTTATCAGCACTTGTCATAGAAAAAAATGCAATCAAAGAATCTGCTTTCAGAGTTCAGCTCTGTTGGCTTTTACCTGTTGCTTCCTTACTACGTATGGCAATTGCTTTAGGTTTAGAAAGATTTTTATGTGTTCTCTGTATTTCAGACCATTAAATATTGAATCTCAACAAGCTATGTCTCCTTTAAGTGATTCCATTAGAAGACATCTGCAGAGGATACCTGCTGACTGTTCCTCCGCTGCAGCAGGGAAATCTTGTGCGGATATAAAACTGGGATAGCAGCATCTCCCTCTGGGCTTTCTTTTCAAAGGCAGGTATGTGGAGGCATTGGCTTTGCTGGGGAAGGCCATGCTTTGAATCTTCCTGTCATGGTAGCAAAACCCACCAGAGATGGTTGTTAAGACTGCATCTGAATATTTAGTAACTTAAGCAACTGTTGGGAATGCTGCTTAAGAGTAGTTGCAATGGATTAAAAAGGAGTCAAAATCCACTGAGATCCTGACAAGAAATCTGAGACTTTTTAGGCAGAAAGGTTTTCACTGTCTTTTCTCATACATGCAATGGATGTTCCTCTTCCTGTATGCCCAGCAGTGACGACATCTCCATGTGAACTTTTAATTATTAAGTGATGTATTGATTTGGACATAATTTCTCTTTCAAAATTGAAGTAGTCTTGTGTATGTGCTAAAAACCCTCTCACATAGGAAAGTGTGAACAAAACTCAAACTTGGAGCAGGGAAACAAAGGACAGAAAACGAAGGTGGAAGAAGGATATAAAAGAAAGGCAGGGATTGTCTTGCTGCTTCTGATAACTTTCTCCTCAGGTTTATTGAGGTACTAAGGTGTGTCTTGATTACATTTTCCTGTGTCTGCTAACATTCTGATTTTGCTCTTTGATACTATGCGGACTCACACCTACTATTAAACTTTCATGATTGAATAATTTCAGTAGGGAAAAGTCTGCTCCATTAAAGTGCATAGAAGTTCAATAGCTAAAGTCTAAGGCAGACATATGAGGTAATATATAGTGTAACTTTTTATATTCTCAGTTCTTCTTACTACACCCTGGAGATGCTGGGACACAACGGAGACAATGTGTAGTGAATGACAGAAAATGTGTGTAAAAGCATCGTATGGTGAATAAATTAAAGCCTTTAGTCATAAGACCAATAATAGGAGAAGTGTGAAATTAAGAAGTATAAGCAAGGGAGACAAAACATCTAGCAGAACAAATGGATATAATAATTTTTGAACATGTCAGCTCGAATCAACTAAGGTAAACGACTGGAGTCTCAGTGCATGCCTGGACTAGGCAAGCTTTGGCACTGAGTACTGTAAAACGGAAAGGAGTCATAAAGTGTTGGAGAACAGAGCAGGAGTATGTGTCTGACCATTTATAATTTTTTAATCAAACATGGAGCTCATAGCTGGAGTCCGCTAGCTTTGGAGACTACTTTGTCTGTGTATTCATAGACCATTCACAATGCAGTGAGCCATAAAATGCTCTCTCACTTTCTTGCTTCAGTAGTTTCAACACCTTCCTCTGGGACAAATTTCTTTAATAACAAGAGGTAATTCAATTTTGCTCTTGCTCCATCCTAAGCAAACAGTTCTGGCTGTTGTGACTTACCAGATTTGTAGAGGTTGTACAGGGAAGGCAGGGTAACAGTCGGAAGCTACTGGGTGCCCTCTCAGGCTGTAAATTGACTGTTATATGGACTATCATGGATACTGATGATTCAGAAACCTGAAGGTATTGCTGTGCTTTGTGGCATGGTGGAAATCAGTGCCTGCCCCACCACACCTTCGTTTATAAGGGTGCTGTAGGCGAGCCTGCGACACAGGGAGCCCAGCCTCCCGCTGTGACAGATGGAGGCAGTCACTATCCATGGGGTTGTATGGTGTGAATACTTGCGGTGATGGCAGTGGGGAAGGTGGTTTCAGTGGTGGCAGCAGGGTCAGAGGTGGAGGTGGTACATTCTTCTGCTGTGTGTGGTGGGGACGGTACAAGGGAAGGGCTCTAGAGGGGCAGCATTGCTTTCCTACAGCAGCCAGGGTGCCTTCTCCTCCCTCCTGCCACCACACTGCTTATGAACTTGCTGCTTAACGTGTGCTTTGCTGATTTTGGGATCTATTGAACAGAATAAGTTGAGTAGTGCTCTTCATTCCAATAGCTGAATTTCTGTCACAGATATAAGGCATCGGCCAGTGGTAGTGCAATTCAGGGAACAATATGGCTGTTTGAGTATTCACACGCTGTTCTAACTTGGATTTTATACATCCCTTTAAAGTTGCAAGTCGAGAAGTTAATTTAATTTGTGAAACTGTTGAGTCTGTGAAGAATATCTTGAAATTATCCTTATCCAGTCCTTTAAGATCCTGTCTTATAACTTAGAAAGTATGCTTGTCTTTGTTCTTACTAATAATGAGTACTTACTGACTTGTATTTATATTGCTGCAGAGAGAATGCACATAGCTATATCAGGGCATGAAAATTGATTTAGAAATTGAATAAACTTTTATTCTATCATGTAAGAACCAAACATTGATTTAGCTGGGTTAGTTTAAAAAGCAAACAACAAAACCCTCAACAGACAGTTTTTCTTTGCAAAGTTTCTCAAGCCTTCCTTTGAAGCATCTGCCCCTTTCAGAAAGAGGATAGCAGAGAAGCCCACTGGTGAAATTTGCCTTGTCAAATCAAATATTTTCTTCCTGTAGCTATTTTTCTCTCTAACCTATTAATTTGAGGCTCATCTACAGGCCACATGGTGCCAAAGCTCTGGTCCTGTTTTGTAGTGACTGGGAGTTTCCCTTCACATCGGGGTTTGACAGAAAGCATCCTTACTGCTCCTGAGGATTTCCTGGTGGAAGAGGTTCTTAATGCTTCTCTGTTCTAAAGATATATATATATATAAATGTGTTTTTTTAATTCCAAAGCAGCTGTGTTCACCTAACATTTTCCTATATTTTCCTTTTTTCTGCTCTAGATGGCAATGTAACACTTTTTCATCTACTGGGAGCCTCATGTTTCTGTAAAATTTGTATAAACCTAGTAAGCGAGCAATAGATTTATCTTATTATGTGTATACAGTACTAGCTGTAATGGCTCCCCTGCCACTCAGCTGTGACTCTCGCCCCATCACTTGTATCCACTCTCCTTCCCTGTCTTCCTTCCACCCTCACCTCACAGGCTCCCTCTCCTGCTCTTGCCACTGTTACTCCACCAACTTATTTTTTTGCCTGCATCGGATCAGGATAACTGTGCATGAGATGGCCTTGACTTATCTTTTCTTCACCCTTTTTGTGACACTGGTCCGTATCTTGGCTTTCACACTCTTAACACACTCCTACATTTCCACCTGTACCTTGATGCCCATATTACTGGTTTTGTACCCATTCCCTCTTTGTATGGGTGGGTTTTTTTTTTTTGTTCCAGAGCAAGAACTGAATTTCTATGAAAAGCTCACTCATGATGCACTAATAATGAAAAAAATCCCTGAGTAGACTCTTCTGTTTTGCCTCTGAAGTAAAATGTGCTATACTGCCAATCTGTGTTACTGAAATTAGGAACCAGCTAATAGCACAGCTTTGCAGTTATTTAAAAGCAGCTGCACTGCCTCAGACTAATATCTACCTATTATTCTACTTTAAGAGTGACCAGTGGTGGATGCTGATGGAAAGAATATTAGAAAAGTGATATATAAATTCCCTTCAGGTGACATTCAAGATTTTAAAGATTACTTGAGCCGAAGGTTGTTGTGTATTGTTGCATCTAATAGTTTTGATGGGATTTGTTATGTGAATTGTGGAGTCTGTTCCATAATTAAATTATGAAACATACATAAACAGCTCTTAGTTTTCAGATACTTTGAATCTTCTTGATAATTACATATGGTATCCCTAGTTACTGGGTTATAAGACACTGTGAATAACTGTTATCCTTATTTTTTAGGGGGGGATGAGGTAAAGTGAACTGTATGCAGTGTAACAGAGTTGTGTAATGATACCCTCTGCTTTGTGCATTTTTCCTTTCCTGTTAGTCCCCAGTGGTCCATTTTACCTTTTTTAATCTGCTGCCGAGCATGAAGACAATGTTTTTTGGGATGAGTGCAAGATCTCTTTGTAAGGTGTAACATCTAATTTGGAACTCATTTTTTGTGTTTACATTGTATGGTTATTTCCCTCTCCTGTTCTTTGCTTTGTGTTTAGCGATAGTGGATTTAATTTGGCATGTTGTTACTTATTCACTTAGAAACATGATATTTCCTCCAGCTCTACACAGTCAGCTTGCAAGTGAGTAATTCTGAATAATCAGGAAACTTAGCCACCTCATTCATGAATGTGTTGAGGAGCATTAGCTTAAAGTACAGAAGACCATTGTTAGTAACCTTCCTGAAATGTGAAAACTGACTATTTATTCTTACTGTTAAGTTTTTATCCCTTAACTAGTAATTAATCTTTGATGTCCTTGAGAGGACCTTCATTTTTATCCCAGGAGAGCGTAGTTTGAAAGTCACACATGGTGAACCTTGTAAAAGGGCAGGAGGAAGGTATCCTCTGGATTACATTTTTCCATATGCTTTTTAACTCTTTCAGAGAACTCCAGTGCATTCAAATGCATTTCTGGGGCATGACTTCCATGGAAATCTGCTGACTATCCCATTGAATTTGCCCATTGTCACCTGAGTTGACTCTTTACTATTGTTTCAACCAATTACTGATCAAAAGTTTGTCAAGAGTATGAGAACTGGCCCTCAGTTTTTGGACCTGTGACAAACTTTTGATTCAGAAAATGGGAAAAGCAATGGTGGAGGTAATGAACCAGTTACAATATTACTGTTTGGAAAATGTGAAAGTGGAGAGTGCCTTGAATGAGAACCACCACAAAAATGGTAGCATCTACTTAGGAAGGGAAGGAAGGATAAGAGCAAGAAAACAGATTTTTTTTTTTTTTTTAGTAAACTTAAATACAGAGAAGTATGTTCAAAGAGGTGGTGCTGATGGCACAGGCAAAAAAATACAGCAGTGACAAAGCATACTAGGAAGTGTATCAAAAGCCATCTTTGTGAAATGGCAAGGTCACTGCTGACCTCTAATGTGCACACACACACACTGAACCTGTGAGTTAGTTTGGATGACTGTAACAGAGCACAATGGGGATGTAGGGACAAATTCCAAAAATCCAAGGCCAAGAATAAGAGGCACCTGGTAAAATACATCAAGAGTAATAGGAAATCCTTCCATGGGTATGTAATTGCTAAGAGAAGTACCAGTGAAATAGGTTTCTTTCTCTTCCATGCAATAAGAGTACAAGAAGGGGGTGAGAAGGCTTAGTGGGATGCAAAGTCTTTTTTGCATCAGTCTTTGTAGAAAAGAATTCTTGGAGTAACTTACCTCATAATTAATACTAATTGTAAAAGGAGGTAAGATTCAAGACTACAATAGGAAAGAAGAACCTAGAGAGTTCTTAGAAAAATTAAACAACTTCAGGTGGGTGGGGCTGACCAACATTGTCCTGAGATATTTAAAGAGCTCGAAAATACTGCCACTAATGTTTAAGATATAGAAGGTAACCATAACACCGGTTATCACAGCAAGTAAGCACTGAAAAACTAGAAAAGTTTTATATTTACAAAAGGGAAAAAAAGGTCTTCATTTAAGTTCCAGAAAAATTCTGGAACAATTTATGAAACAGGTTGTGCTACATTCACCTTGAAGATGAATATTTAACAATTGGAAGGACTTAGCAACGGAGGGTGGGGAGGGAAATCAAAGAAATCCAGTATCTTTGTGTGATAAGAAAACAATCCACATGGGTAGGAGAGAAGCAGGAAATACATCTCTTTAGATAAACATGGTGTTCATGAAAGTTTAGAAGGGAGAACGTGAAATT
The DNA here is from genome assembly GCF_023638135.1 of Falco biarmicus. Taxonomy (NCBI): domain Eukaryota; kingdom Metazoa; phylum Chordata; class Aves; order Falconiformes; family Falconidae; genus Falco; species Falco biarmicus. Next base: position 4,083,994 of record NC_079293.1, on the reverse strand, counting down.
GGTTGATAGCCAAATCTAGACCGTAACTCTTTGTGGTTTTTGTCTAAACAGAAACTGACAGTACTATCGAGATTTGTTTGGGGTCTTTCTGGTCAGACTTTATCCAGGACTTTACCAGTGTCCTGAACTTGGCCTTGACATGAAGCTGGGAGGCAGTGCAAATCCTCTGGAGGACAGAGTTGGAATTCAAAATTATCTCAGTGAACTGATGAAACGGTTTCTAATAAAAACCTGTAAATCAATAGGGATATTCAGTTAGACAGTGATAATCACCTACACAAATATGGATGGGAAAAAAACTGATTAAGCAACGGTCCTTCAGGAAAGAGTCTGTGAGTATAGTGATAACAACCTGAACATGAGTCAACAATGTCTTACTGTTACACAAGGACAAACTTCATAGTGAGCAGCATAAGCAAAAGGAAGTTTGCAAGTCATGTGATGTAACCTTTTTGCTCTATTCAGCCTTGGTAATGACACTGGAGAACTGTGACTGGTCTAGAGTATCTCATTTCATGGTTATGGGATTACGACAACGGCCTTTGAAGATGTAAAAGCCTTCTGCAAGAGAGTAATCTGTTACCTGTGTTTATGGCGTGGGCAATGGGCATGAACTGCAACCACAAAGGTTAAGGTTAGGTATGAGTTCCTAACAGCAAGGAGACTGAATCACTTGAACAATGTGCTTTCCCAATGTTATAGAAGCTATATTGTTGGAGGCTTTCCCACCACATCTGTCAAGGATGATCTTATGAGGTCATCTTACAGCTGACCCAGCCTTGAGGCAGGGGATGGACTGAGAACATTTCCAGTCCTGTTCTCTGTTACCCCTCACTTTACTTCTTTCCCCTAGCTCCCTTGTTTTCAGCACTTATGAGCTCCTTACCATCTGCTTCAAGGCCCTCTGCTTCCTGTCTCAAGTTTATTTTTCTTGAATTCACCATGGAGAGCTATTGAGGCCGATGTCAGACCTCACTATTCTTTTACTTTTCCAGATCATTCATTAGTTTATTGAACAACAGTGGTCCCAGCATTGATTTTTGAGGTACCTGTGCTGGCAAATTCCCTACCTTCTGAGAATGAATCATTTGTTCCAACCTGTTGCTTCCTGTTTTCCAAACTATTATTAATCCCTGAAAGGTCTTCCCCCTTATCTTGTGCCACCTTAATTGCTCTTCAGAGCTGTTCCCAAACAGTCTTATTTAAAGTGTGTGGTTGGGTGTGGTTTCATGTTGAACCCCTGCCGCATTATACCTACTGAAACCGTTTTCTCAGCGTCCTGAATCTCTGTTTCACGAATTCTAAAAATAATGTTGATTCTGCCTGAGTATGTTACAGTTATTCATGTGCCCACCTGTTCTACCTTCTATTATATTTTATGCTAATTAGCAGACATGAATTTTCTGGTATGTTAATCAGACTCATTAGTCTGTAATTCCCAGAATTGCCTCTGTAGCCCCTTACAAATCTTAGTTTGACATTTGTTTTTTCTCACTCTGCTGGAAAGTACTAGAGATTGCAATAAGCAGAAGGGGGTGTACTTTTGTTAGTTATTCTGTTTCATAGCTGAATTTCTTTAGAACTCTTTTGGGGGGTATGCTTTGAATTTTCCATTGCTACTTAACCGTGCTGTTTAATCAAGTTGTCCATAAAGAAAGGCTCCTGAAGACCACCCAGATTTCAACTTCTGTTGATGAAAAGAATTCCTTATAGTGGTATTACCTCTCTTGAGTAAGTGTCTTTCAGTCTGAGCATCATTTTGCCCACTGTCTAGTTATTTTTTTTTAAAAGTATATTTTATACCCTTAGCATTGCCCTTCCCTCCTGATCGACCCTTGCAGCCAGCCTTCAGGGAAGAGTTTCCAAAAATTAAAAATAAGCTGCCTAGGGAAAAGAATATGGATGCCTTCCATGGCATCCTCTAAGTACCTAAAACATTAACTTCTTTCTCTTTGAATGTATTCTTTGCTAAAAATTCAAAATCAATTGGCATTAGTTAATCAGAACCGAGTAGTGTACTAGCTCTTCTTGGAACAGCATTTGTTTATATATGGCTTTACCACAGTAGGGTCCTAGGTTGCCGAAGGGGCTTTCAGCCGTTCTAATACTTCTACTGTTACTGCTTTTACTAAATCCAGCAAGAAAGGTATGGAACTGCAGTCCTTCCCAAACCAGTGAAGTGTTTTAAAGATATATAAAAAGACATCTATAAAGAAAGAACACAGACCTGTTGGAGTGGGTCCAGAGGAGGGCCATGAAAGCCATCAGAGGGCTGGAACCTCTGCTGTGAAGAAAGGCTCAGACAGCTGGTGGTGTTCAGCTTGGAGAAGAGAAGGCACCAGGGAGACCTTACTGGGGAGACCTTTCAATACTTAATGGGGCTTATAAGAAAGACAGAGAGACTTTTTACCATGGCTTGTAGTGATAGGACAAGGGGTAATGGTTTTAAATCAAAAAAGGTAAACTTAGATTATATATAAGGAAGACACCTTGTTGGATGAGGCTGATTAAGACAGTGGAACAGGTTTCCCAGAGAAGTTGTGCATGTTCTACCCCTGGAAATCAAGGCCAGGCTGGACAAGGCTTTGAGCAACCTGATCTGCTAAAAGATTTCCTTGCCCATGGTGCGGTGGGTTATACTAGGCGATCTTTAAAGGTCCCTTCTAACCCAAACCATTTTGTGATTCTATGATTTCAGTTTGAATTTTTTCACCTGATTAACGTTATTCATATGAAAATACAAAATACATAAAATAACCTAATATATAAGGCAGCACCTAGAAAAACTAGGACATGCGTAGCTCCAATCATCAATTTCATGTAATGAGTTGGGATCTCTTGATCAGAGTATCGCAAAGGCACTGGTCCCATTGGAAACTGTCTCTGTAATATGATAGGTCCTTCAGCGAAAGATCTTGTTGGAAGAGTTTAATTTCCTAAATTCATCAATTATTTCATCTGACACCTGCTTTACCAGTTCTGTTCCCCCTATGGTACAGATGCCAGAAGGAAAAATGACCATATCATGTCACCTGAAAATTTTGCTTCTCTAATAAAGGATGACTCTAAATGGTACAGTGCAAATCTAAATATGTTTTGGAGAGACGGGGGGGCTGTTTCTCCTCATAGCAATATAAACAAAGGAGAATTAGTATGTTGTATAACTCCGTATGTTTCGGAGTGACTTTCTGTCACTAATCAGCTACCATGCAGTGCAAATATCAAAAGAAAAATTTATGCACGTTGGATCCTTTCTCTAAAAGAAAAAGTGAAGTAAAAAGTATCTGTGAAGCAAATACTCCAATAAATAACTGAGGCTTGATTCTGCAACTCAGTATGGCATCCACCACACCTAAGCACTACAGAGCAATTGAAAAGGTGACTGTCCTGTGACTGCTGGCTTAGGTACAGCTGAGAATGTGATGGATTTAACATCAAAGAGCTAATGTGAAATTTCCATAGTTTATTGGTCATGGTTGGTGATTCTGGTATACCTGATGGTTGTTTTGAATTGCACATACTGTCCCACTGATTTGTGTTGCTCTAGCAATGCAGAACAAAAGTAAACTCAGCTTAACTACCCACCTAAAATAATTTTCTGACTGCTTCATGTCAAAGGAGTGGCAAAGCAGCCAGACCATGCTAGTTTACATGTCCTACCCATGCAGGCTGGCTGATCAACAGGAGGACAAGCATTTTGGGATTAGAGCGAATCTGTGATTTTTTCATTCTTTTCCCAAGAAGGAATGTTGTGGACTTCAGTGCACTGGTGTACTAGCAGATAGTAGAGGATGAACCATTTGTAAATAGTGGCAGCAGCTTCCTTCAAAAAAGTGAACTCTTGAATGTCCTGTGTCAAGTCTTATCCTATGTAGTTTCTCCTAAACTAGTTCTTTCCCTTTTCTTTCACTTTTTTTTTATCATTTCTGCATTACTAGATGTCATACCACCCTTCAAAGTCATTTTTCAGCAGATTTATGCTGATACATTATTAAAGATAAATATTTCAAGCGATGCAAACTTCTTTTGAACTATATTTTTAATATCTAGGAAAGTTGATGTTTCAAATCATCCCTGATCTTAGTGCCCTAGGGCTTGCAAAACATCGCCAGTATTAATGAATGTAATCTGAGGAAAACATTTGTCAGAGGGAGCTGGGAAAGGGACCATGAAAAACGTGTTACGTAGACCGGAGCAAAATGGCTAGCCTTCTGATTATAAATCTAAAATATTAAAATAATGAATTCATGGAACCCCTATTAGACATCAAAGCTGGTGTCTTATTGGGGTATGCTTTTAATTTATATGCCCTCTTTCAGGCCAAAAGCAAACCTGATAAATTGAACAGTGAATTCCTAACCTGATTGAAAAAACCTGACTCTGGATCATTGTTGTCAATAGAAAGGAGACTGTGCAAGCTGAACTCTGATCAAGTAGATGCCTGTGGTATAATTTAATGGCACATTTTCAAACCTTACAAATTTTAAATACAGAGCTAAACTTTAAAGCAGCAACTTAGTAGCCCTTATGCTCTTTTTGCTTTTTTATCTTATTTCAGTTTTCTTTGTTTCAGAAGTCTGCAGCAGAGGCAGCTGTAGGAAGAGAGAATTTAAGTGCTTTCAGTTGGCAAGAGCAGCCAGTATTAAAGCTAATAAACATGATGCCTTTTCCCCCTTGCTTTTTCCATAGGGGTGAGGAATGCACTGAAATGAATAGGCAGGCTGTTCATAGTCTGTATGTTACCAAACCCAAATCTCAGTTTAGCAACGTTTAAGTGCTCTTCATTACATAACCTTCCCTTTTCAGAAAAGTGAAGATTTTGTTATATTCCACCTAGAAGCACATACCAGAGATGACAGATAAATATAGGGGATGAAGCATGTTAAATATTAGCAGTGAGTGCACAGGATGAGAGAAAGCAACTGATTACGGTGCTGATGTGAGATTTGGGAGACCTGCTTTTAATTCCCTCACCCAGCCACACGCTGCCTCTCTGAACTGGAGCAAATTTTCCTCTCAGGCTTAAATTTACAAATGTGTTTAGGCACATAACTGCCTCTGTTTAAAGAAATACATTGCTGATAAAATGAATGGTAAATTGTTGATTACTGCATTTGGTTCCCCAGGCTCCCATTTTTGCTCTGCAAAATTGGGGATGATGTTGCTCCATTAACTTAGAGTTGTGCTAGGAGCACAAACGGCTTACTAAACTCTTGGGATGCTGATTGTCCATCTGTAGGAAGTGTCAGATAATCTCATATGATTATACCCCTGTATGAATTCATGTTGAGTTCCTTTCTGATACTGTATTCAGTTCTGATCAACCCATCTCAAAAAGCCTACAGCAAACCCAAAGAAGGGCAGTGGGAATGATCAAAGGTATGTAGTGGTTTCTGCAAAAGGAGAGCTTGAATAGACTAGCACTCTTCATCCTGATCCAGAAGTGACTGAATGGGGGGGTGATACCGACCAACGCTGCTGTGAACAGGACACAATTACTGAGAGTTTCTCCCCATGTAAGTGCTGTAGACTTATTTTTTTACCCAACAAACAAACTGCAGGACACTTTTCCAAGGGGGTTGTGGGTGACAAAAGTTATGTGGTTTTAAAATGCATACTAGAAAAATTTCTGGATGAAAAATCCATTCTGGATTATGGAACACAAATGAATGACCTTGGGTTTAAGAAGTTGTATAGGCTCAGGCCACAGAAGGCTGTGGGGAACTCCTGCCTCCTGTTTATCCCCATATATTTTGGGCACGTTTGGTACTGACCACATCAGAGAGCATTCTAAGATAGATGGACCTTTCATCTTGCCTGACACAGCCATTTTTATGTTCTTCCTTTCTAAAGGGAAACAAATATAGACAAATTTGTGCTTCTGTGCACATTGTTGTGTTTCATCGATTCAATGACAGCTGGTAGGTGTACCCTTCGCTGAGAAAGCTGAGGGGAAAATGATGAAAATATATTTTTGCATTTATGTTTTATCTTCTTTCCGTGGAATGAGAAAGAGCATGTTCTCCTTCAGTGGCTGAATGTGTCTAGATTGTATCTTCAGGGTTTAGTATAAATGAAAGTCAAACATAGTGACAACCATCTTAGCAATGGACCAGAGAATCAGCTGTGACAGCCTTCTGCCACATGCCATCTTTGCTCTAGATGGGGAGTAAACCATTACTTTCACACCATAACTTTCATCCTTCCCCTACCCTTGTCCAGTTAGTTCTGGTTAATAACAGAGAGCAGAGCCTGCTCACCTATGGCTCTTGGTTGTTGAAAAAAAGCCTGAAAGGTCAGCAAAGTATCCCTATTTTCCCTAACCATGCTAGCTAGTACCACAGCCACAGCAAAGGGGGAGTTACACCTTTTGCAGACACTCGACAGTAAAGGGAGGAATGGTTCAGTCTAGCCTTGAGTGTTTTGAGTATTTTGCTCCTTAGGCAGACTCTGGACTTTTGGGAAAAGGTATGTCACAGTTTGAGGATGTCCCCATGGCAATGGGTAGCACCACCTACTAGCTACGAGTTGTCTATCTTGTTACAGGAGAGGAAGGTATTTTCTGTGTTTGTGTTTTTTGGTTTTTTTTTTCTTTTTTTTTTTCTCTCCCCTCAACACTCTTCCTTACAGAAATCCCATTTGCAGCAAAGCATTCTTCTAGGTGAATTGAAAGACATGCATTTCTCTCTGTGAGGCTTATGAACACTACTTACCATGTGGTAATAGGGCATACCAAGCAGCAAAACGCAGCACTTTCCTCCCAGCAAGACTGGAATACAGCTTCCAGGCTTGCCATAGCCCCGACAGTCCTGGGAGGGAGGAACTGAAACGAGACAGTTTATTTGCAAGACAGGGAGCTGTATTGCTAGCCATGAAATGAAGAACAAACAGAAGACTTTACACAAATGTGACACTTGCTCTTTTCAAATTACAGCCATTGTATTTTTACTACAGATGAAAAACAAACAAGCTGCTCTGTCTTGTCTCTCCCAGCTTGCTTAGAGACTCAGCTCAGCTTGTCTGCATGTAGATCAATTTGTTTCAAGAGATCAGCATTTCCTTTTTAACCTTTTGAACTGTAAGTCCCCACAGGATCCTGATGTTTTCATCAATTATATATTTTCATTTTGTACTGGTAGTCAATAGCACTTTAGAACACTAATGTCATACCATATCTTTGTCTTGAGCTAGTAAGTGAATAATAACTAAATAATGCATTTCAAACAAGAGAGCAAATGAATATTCTCCCTCCAGTGCACAAAGAAACACGCAAAAAGAAATCACTGAACAATAGGACATTGATTTTTGCAGCTCCAAACTTTCCAGCTGCAGGCAGAAAAGACCAGAGTAGAGTTGTACTACATTATCTTGCTCCTGAAGTTGCACTTGGTCAGGGAACTTCAAAATACCTCTTGTTTTCCCAGCATTACTGCTAGATAAAGGTTTGGTGCAGACCAAGGTAATTCTGAGAATTCACAGTTACAGGAATATTTGGAAAGGAAACCAGATCCTTGCAATCCCAGCATTGTTGGCAGGGCCTTTTCAAGCACTAGGTGTTCTCAACAGACAAAGCTTTCAAACAATTGGTATTTGGAAAACAAGGCTACATCTGCACTAGCAGACGTGAGAGGGTCGGGGAATAGCCTTGGACTCTGGTTTGCAATCATACATGCTGTTACATTGTTAGCACAGGTTTTGTCAGGATTTTGGCTGGTGCGAAGGAGCACTCTCCCAAGCAGTGCCAGAGTGTACGTAGATTAGGAGTTAATGCTTTTGGCAAACAGCTTGATCACGAAATCCTTATTTTGGGTATGAGAACTTGGCTGTGCAGATTGGAACCACGCTGTGTCAGCTGGCCTCGAGGCCAAAGAGCAGTCTATCTCTTGTTTCATTCGCTAATGTAGATATAGTCAATGGGTACTAGCTGTATTTTGCTACCAGCAGCAGCAAGAGCACCTCATGGTAAAGTGTTGGACTGGGACTAGAGAGAACCAGTTCCTACACATTGCACAGATTGTCAGTGTAAATTGAGGTCACTTAGTCCCCCTGTGCTTCTTGTTTCACTTATGAAATGGAGATAACAGAACTTCCTTACTTTAAGTACTGTGCTGATGATGTGGAAAGATGTGATAGATGGATGGTAATCTTTTAATATGGCAAACGTCTTTTACTAGAAGTGTCCAGAAAACTGTGGAGTTGATCTGACAGAGAAGTTTCCAGTTCTCTCCCTTTCCAGTTCTTCCCCAGCTGTTTATTTCTCCAAATCAAACTGTTTTGCTCAAGCACTGAGGCCTCCGGAGGCCCTGGTATCTGGACGGGTTATTTTTGTCTTCTGTGAATTCAGCCCACCACTGTACCAAAAAGGGTTGAACCCCTACTTGGAGTTTGTCAAAATATGTTTTGAGCCTGAAATGTTTAAAAGAAGACAGGCATATGGCATTTTCTAAGTAAAATTTGTGTCACTGGAAAATTTGGGACCAGCTGTCGGTGACTAGGTGATACAGTGCTGCACCATAATAATGATGATGATGATGATGATAATAATAATAATAATAAACAATAATAATAAACAACAACAGAAAAGAATAGTGAAAAATTGAAAGATGCACAAAAGAAAGTTGTATTTTGCATCCTCATTCAGGACAGTGCTTAAACTGTCCAAAGCAAAGCAAACATTCATTTGGACAAGTTTCTTTCCCAAAATCAATATTCTGCCTGGTGGAAACACTGCTGGAGTTTCCCTTCCCTGGAATTTAAGATACTACTCTTTATCAGTCCTGTGGTTCCTTCTGTCTTGTTTGTCTTCTCAAGAGGCAAACCCCGAGGTTTCTTTTTCAGCAGAGCATTCCCAAATATGCGCTAATGTATTGGTGTATGCACTGATAAAATTCTTCAGGCAAATCAGTATAAACTTGCAGGTGCCACCTTAGTTTAGGCATGAATTTGCTGAATTTCTCGTAGAGGTGGTGATGCATTTGAATAAAGGGCCCCTGTCTTATTCTAAATAAACTCTTATATCATGACTGACTGCATTTGCTAGCATGATGACTGAGTTGTTGAGAGCATATATGCTAAGTATGGATGAGTTATTACACCATACTGTTTTCACTTATTGCAATGCCCTGTTGTGTGTTCCTGATGCCAGCCAAATTATGGTCTCCTGTAGCAGTGGAATGAGCAAAGAACCTGTGCTTGGGGTATACTCACATATATTAATATACCCCAGGATCTTTTGGCTTGATTCCTTGTCATAAGACAAGAGGTGCCCGTATCTACTTGCTTTACCTGGGTACGCTTTGTGTGCTGACTTTGTAGAATTTCATTATTCTTTTACATTTCACATCATGTTTTATGCTTCACTAACTGACCTGATTCTAAAAAATGCAAGTGAAGAAATTTCTGTCTCAAGGTATATTAATAGTAAACACTTCAAATGATTCACCCTCTAACCCTTTTTTCCAAAATAGGTCTTTTTTGATGCAGTAGGTTAAATACAATTTTAACAACTGGTAGGCAGCAAATGTCTGAAGCTCTAGACATGAAGAGTGCTTTCTCTGATTCCATGTGTTAAAATTTCTAAAGATCTAGACAAACCCTTCTTCTTTCTTATGCTCAAAAATTTAGAACATGGAGTAGCATGTTTAATTTGGCTAGAAATCCTTTCTTTTCCAGCTTCTTGCATATATCTCTAGTCCCTGTCAGTGTAAAGAACATAATTCTGTAATGAGCCTTTCTCAAGATTGCCCTTTAGCTTAAGACAGCCCTTAGCTGCTGGAGGGCTTTCTGCCCCAAAAGATTTATCTGTTCCTCCTGCCACCTCAGACCTGTGTGCTAGTGCAGGTGGGAACTGAAGGAGTTTTCAGAATTTCCAGCCAAACTTTCTGTACAAAACCCATTAAGATTTTTGTGCAGATGGGGGTAGAGAGGGGACCTGTTGAAGTGGATATGCTTCTTTTAATCTTGACTACAATACAATCAGATCTTTCTATTGATCTTTGATCTGAAGTACAAAACGTCTCTTAAGCCACGGGAATTCAATGTATCTATTGAATTATCTATCTATCTATCTAGCAACAGTAGAGTCAATTTTTAGAAATAGATATTCACTAACTGTATCATTTTAATTATGTTATTTGAGTACCTGACATACATCTTTGGTTTTCAGAAGTTTGGAGAAAATTCTGTCTTCACAGGTATATGCACAGTGGAGCTACTTTTTTAGTCAGGAGTTAAATTTTATCCTCAACACTTACATGCTCTCAATTCATCCTACTGATGTTACTGAGAGTCTTTAAATTCAGTAGGAGTTTGATCAGGCCCTAAAGAAAGTTGGCTGAAAAAACCAACAAAGGACCATTTATACAGAGAAAAGGCACTGTGGAAAGACTTTCAAGAAACCAGCAAAAATTATGTAATTAAACATCTAACATCTCAGACAATAGGCATTTGTACAGTTCTAGATTATTTTAATTCTTTTATTTATTCTCTGTACAATAGAATTTAACAAAGTGATGCACCCATGTAATTCTGTGTGAATAGCACCTTTCTTGCGGATTACAACACAATTTTTTCCAGTAATGAAGCTTTCATGAGGCCAGAATAAGTAGAATCTTCTGAAATTTCTTCTCCCCCATTTAATTCCAAAGTTCCCAGAAGATTAAAACATAACTTCATTCCCCAAGGTGCTCCAGGGCCCAGCTTTCCTGATCATTCACAGATGTTTGCACCCAGGGTACTCTCTGAAGCAAACCAGTTGTCTGGGTTTAAGAATGTTTTGCCTTGTGGGCAACATGGGTAAGACTGAAAAAGCTTTGGATTTCTCCACTCCGTGAAGACTTCCAGCACCATTCCAGAAGGTCTTCTGTGCTCAGACCTCTCTGATCTCCCACATGATGCACCTTGGCATGAGTAGCGTACGCATCACACTATAAAACCTCTCTCCCAGCAAACCATAATGCAGCCCTCCCATCATTTCAGTTATTTTGCCTTAAGAAGTAAACACCAAACCAGTAATGTACCATTGGCGTGCAAGCGCTCTTTGGGGCTCATGGGAGGGCTGTTTGGAGACCAAGGAAAAGTACTACATGTTAAAAATGCAGTCAACATGCTCCTGCAGATGTGTGTAGAAAGCATGGATGGTAACTAATAGGCTGCACTTCACCCAGGGTCCAGAGGTCTTTGCCTGGACTGGATTTCAGGTTTTCCAAATGGTGATCAACAGGTACAACTGGCTGCATGAATTTTTGTTGATTTATTTATTTGCAGTAGCAATAAGGCAACTCAATTTTTGCTTAGGCATATATTTTCTTAGCAAATTAATAGATGGTGGGTGTAAATGCTGAGTAGGAAGCAGCCTTTTTCTTCTTGAAGGTTTTCAAATTCTTCTGTGTAAACAGGAGCTGATTTTTCTTACAATACTTATGAGCAGAAAATAACAGTGAAGTCATTGTTTAAGAGATACAAAGGTACAATAACAACAGAGCAAACACCATATAACATTCTAGATGCTGAAATGCAGAGGCCTGTTTTGAGAACCAAGTTGTCTCCTGTTGGTGTTTGATTTATAATTTACATCCATTTGGGAAATGAGCCCTCAGGAGGTTGAAATATAATTATCCAGTTACTTGTTCTTAGTGGGGGGAAGAAAGAAGGCAAAAAATGCCCACCAGGAACAGTACAATGTCTTACCAAACCATCTGAAAAAATGTTTCCTTCTTAACTTTCAATGAACTAGGTTAATACAGTGACATTTGTAGAATCACTCAGTAGGGGCATAAAGAAGAAAATATGGGCAAATAGCTGACCCGATATTTCAGTGTGTGTCCGTGCCTGTTGTTGGTCTTGAATAAAAGAGTATTAGTTGGAGAAACAGACTATATTCTGGGAGGGGAGAAGAGCAAAAAAAAAATAAAATGGTAGAAGATTACAATGTCTCAGCAGTAATTGCTTGAGATAGTTATGTCAGCAGTAAAGTGAAATATTTTGTATCCTGTTATTGCTTCTGTAAGAAAAAAGATCTATTCTTCAAAGAGGTGAGAGCACCATCTGTGGCAGTAATGTGGGAGCGAAACTTGTGAGGAGACATCATGTTTCCAGCTGTTTTCAGAAAGCCTTAAACCGTGGCCAAATCTGCCAAATAGTTTCTGCCGTGCGAACTTGCGAAGTGTGGTTTACAGTGTTTTATGGCTTCTGCATCTGAACTTATGCATGCAAGTCCAGAACAACTGCCTGTCAGGTGCAACCGCCTCTGTGTACGGATGTGTCTGCACTGGAGGGCACATGCAGCATCAAAGGTCTGCTGCGGCAACTGACTTTCATGTTGGTCATGTACAAGTTCCTATATATCCTGAAGCAGAGAGCACCTAAACTCTTTGTCGAACTCTTCTGTTTCCAAATGTTGGCTTCAGGATGTATTTAACAATGGGTAGTTTAAAGAATAAAATGTGATAATGTCAGGTTATCATCCTGTGGTACCTTTCATCTTTTTTTGTACCCAGTAAGTTGTCTTGTGGCATTTGTATCTTTTTTTCTAGCAAATCATATTGTCTCCAACCTGCTTGACTAACTGGGTAAGTTATCATTGACCTTTGCAGTTAGTCTGTGATGCTGGCTTTCAGGGAAGCTCAGGAGGACATACCTTTTTGGGGAATCAAGGATAGCTAAAGAGCACCAGAGACTAGCCTTTAAAAGGAGAGGCCGTTTATTCCTGATATTTGTTAGTCTGGAAATTGTACTTGCTTTTGTTGTTGTGGTGACAAGGCAGTCCTTGATAAATTAACTGAAAATGAAACAGCATTTTTTATTTTATTTTTAATGGAAATGCACTCAGAACTTTAACGGACCCCAAAGTCCAATGGCTCTGGCCAACTCTGCCATTACCTGCAGCCTGGCTGAACTTCTACCAAATCCAACAAGACTTTGGAGCAAGTTCCTATACAGATAATTTCTGGAAAATGTCATCTTTCCAAAGCCCATTATTTTCTCCGTAGTCTTTCCTAATAAATCATACTGTAGCTAGGCACTCCTTTAAATTAGTGCCTGTGAGCCAGTGAGTGAAAGAGCCTCCTTGGAGATGTCAGTTTATCATCTTGGAGAGCATCCCCTCAGCCCGGTAGCTGGGAGGGGGGTCATCTGAGTTCCAGTACAGTAGTTCTGCACCAGCAGGAGATTTCTCTCGTGAAAGGGAAATTCTCAGGAGAAAGATGGAGAAAAGGATTTGAATCCTAAATCACCTGTGAATCCTCGGGAGGCCTGGGTGAGAAGCTTGCTGTGTCCTCCTCTCTGCGCTGCAGAGGCAGCCTTACAGGAGCTAGCCCAGCCAGCCCTCCCAGTGCGGCTTCGGCAGCACACTGACCAGGAGCTGGGACAGGGTTTCTCTGCTTTGCTGAACTAGGGGTGTGACATCAAATTTAATTTTTGCCTTATTTAAAAAATACATATCTATATACCTATATCTCGGGTTTTCACCTCAAAAATACACTGACAATAAGCAGTTTTGATTGGAAGGCATGTATGTTTTATCTAGGAAATCCAAAGAGAAGTTTTAAAAAATGTAGCTTCAAATGAATGGGAAGAAGAATGAATGGTAATATTGTGGTCTTGTAAAGGTAACAGAGAAAAAGGAAGAAAGGCTGAACACTATATTTTGTTTATACAATTTTCTTTTCCTTTTTCAGGATATATAAGGACATTCTCCCCACCCCCACACCACCCCCACACCACCCCCCGTGCACAGGAAAATCAAGAAACAAGGAAATACACGAAATAAACTTCCAGACTAATGGGAATGGATTTCTCGTGATTTTAAATATATCCCAGTACTGTGCTAACGCATGCAAAGGATGAAGGAAACAAGTTACAAATGGAAAGAGTGTCAAATTCTCAAATCAAGACAGAATAATTCATCCTAAGAGATAATTTATACCGACTAAGCTGTCTGAGGCTTTGGAGATCAGCTTTTGGCATGTGTTTCTCTACAGCTTGCATGGTGGACCACAACATAGTATATAGATGATTCATGGGCTGGAGTCTTTCTGCACATGCAGGGTCCGAGGGGGGTTGGCTTGGCTACAGAACAATTTTTTAACATTCCTTTGCACCTTATGTCTTGGGCTTCTTTTCAATGGTTTCAAACTCCAGCTTCTCAATAGCTGAGCAAGATATTAACAGGATAAATTGCTCACTGCATGTAAGCAAATTACAGGAGAGATGTGACTTACAAAAGCAGTTGTGTCTCTTATGTGCTTAAACTCCAGCTATAACGCTGGTAAAGATGACAGTAACAATATTAATAGGGAGAATGAATTGCTATTAAATAGACTGCAGCTACTCCTTTATTTACTTTCAAAGCTGTGATTTGCCAGTACTGTCTGCTCCCCCGCCACCCTGCAAAAGAGAAAAAAACCCCAAAACCCAAGAAAAAAAACCCCAGAAAATGCAGAGAGGGACGTAGCCAAGCTGAGCAAAGAGATGCAAGCGATGTCATGACTATTCCTTGCCATCGAGAGTACAGGGAAACACTAGGAAACTGGTTCTATAATATTTTCAAATTTATATCTTAAAAATAAATTTAAAATCATTTAAATTGTTCATATAACTTTGCAGAAAGACTTTAGTAACTGTTCTGATTAGTCATATTAAGGATCAGATGGAAAATTAATGGTATCCCCTTATACCAGTAAAAGCAGAGGCTGAACTTTTAAGTTTGCTGCCATTAAAGTCTGCAGCATTTGAAATATCTAATAAAGCTTACCGTGATAATTCTCCATCCACCACAGCTCTTTCTTTTTTTAATCCCTTTTTGCTTTCCCTGACTGTTTGACCTTCTTGAACGATGCTAAAATTTAGTGGCGGGTCAAAAAGTCACAGGGGCCCGCACGAGACCTAAAGCAAGACAAATGAAGATAGGATTTCTAGGCAAAATCAACACATTTCTAAAGACTACTTCACACTGTGCAAAACACACCAGCGCTGTTTATGAGAAGGGTAGGTGGAAGTTTGCTTTATACAGATTAAAGGTTCTTTTTGTACTCTTACGGGGAAAAAAGTGTTTGCAAGCTTTGCATTCCAGGACCTGTAACCAAATGCCAAGACTTTTCGGATCTGCAAAGTTCAAAATCTAAGATTTCAGGTCCACTTGCCAGCTCACATTTTCCATTTGGCAGCAGCACTCTCTCCAGCCCTGTCAGTAGCTGGCCCCTGAGATGCCTCCTTACAAGGCCTGGGATTTAATTTTAATTTTTGTTTCTTTTCAAACATTACTGTTCCATAAAGATGAAAGTCCAAAACTTCAAGAGAAACCCAGGCTGAGCAATACCCATTTTTTCTTGCTGAAACGTCTCCAAGACAGCACCCACTTTGAGGAAACCTTGGAAATTATATGTGACTTGGCCAAGGGAGCCTATTTGTTACCTGCGGTGATATTTATTTGTGAATACACATTTGTCAGGGAAATCCTATTTTTTTACTTAGCATAGGATTGTTATTATTATTACTAATTCCCCTTACTCTTAATAAGAGTTCGATGTCCTCTTTTGAAATGAAGAAAAAAAAAATTTCTGCAACTGATAAAACCGAGCTTAAAGAGGCAGGGTGACAACGCTCCAGAGCAGAGGAAACAGCTGTCTGGCTGTGAGTTTAATGCTTTTCTGCCACAGGAGTCAAACCAAAGAAGATTGGTGAGATTCTTTTTTTCTTTTTTTTTTTTTTTTCTTTTTTTCTTTTTTGTATGAAGATAGTGCTTGAAAGGGAGAGACAATAGCAATGGGGTGGTAAAAGAACTGTGAATTTTAACTAGCGGCGGTGTGTGAGCAGTGGAGTGATTCCCTAAAATAAATAAAATAAAACTATTTGGTACAGAATAGTGGAAAAAAATGGTTTACATGAATAGTACTGACATTCCTCCAGAGCTCATCCCTTTTCTGTATTGTGTTCTCATTTTGGTGGTGACCTTTCAGACCAGATCTGGACAACTTCAATCAAAAGAATGTTTTTCCTTGTTGTTCCGCCCTCTAGTAGTCCATTCATTCAAACTTTAAGGAAATTTTGTGGCAACAAATCACCGTGACATACTTATTCTTGCAACCCCCCTTGTCCACCCTTAGAGAAGATCCATGACTTAGCATATGAAGTGGATTACCTTTCACCCCAATTAATGTTTTTATAATGAGTACCAAAGGAAGGAATAATGTTTTGGCACTTATTATCGAGTGTTGCTGGGGCAATCTCTGAAACTCAAGACTTAGGTCATTGGCAGCACTGACATGAAGGCAATCATGCTGCTAAGGTTTAAGCCCTGCTACAGTGATGAATAAATGGGTCAATTTAATTTCCAGTACTATCAGTCTGCAGCTTTGAGGAGCAAGAATGAGTGAGATACAAATGTCCAGGGTTTTTGAAGATTTGGCAGAGGTTAGACTTGCAATTCCAGCCATTTTTGAGTCTATTCAAATGTTAATTAAAAGAGAAACAATGAAGTAATAAAATAGGAAATTATAACTGTGTTTTGTCTGGGAACTGGAACTACATAATTTTTAAGTGCCGTGATAGATATTTTTTTTGTATTATAGGATAAGATGATATTGTATAATTAATTATATTTTGCAGCTTGTCAGTAGGTTGATTGCATTGCACAGCTTACTAATTGGCAAAATTAAGTGGCCTCAGTTTTAAAGAATGGGTACCATTTGAGATATCATTGAACAGTCTAGTCCTCCCCCATTTTTGTTATCTTCTAAAATTGTGTGGTAATGCTGAAACATACTTTAAAAATACTGGACAAAGAAGCAAAGGCAGTTGAAAGCCACCCAGCAGGTATGATGTTTCTAAGTTGTTCCTTGGACCTCTGATATAGGGACAATAAGTCTGTTCCTGGAAAGCTGTGTTTTAACAAGAAGAATAAATGCCTTGCATAGGAGTTCAGCAAGGAGCCACAGTGATTTACCAGTAAACCTTGTCCACTTGAGGTACAGTGATAGCACTGGATGGCCACGTAGGTGCCATTTACATGGAGAATACCCTCGCAGTCTATTCTTTTTCTGTTGGTTTTTTTGGTTTGGTTTTTTTGGTTTTTTTTCTTATTGCAATTACAAAAAGTTGTTTATACCAACAGCAAGTTCCACCCCACCTCAGGCTTTCTATAAGACCTAAGGAAAGGCAAAGAGAAGATGGACAAAGAGTATGTATGTGTGTTTTATGACTTTTCTTCCATTATCTCAGATATCAATGTCATTTAATACTATTCATTCATTTCTCAACCTCTTCTTCACATTACGGAAGTAACTTACCCCTTCTCCTTTGGAAAAACTTCAGTAACCCCCTTTGAATGTCCTCCCACAGGGAAAAACAGGGGGTCACATTAATGGAAAGAAAAGTGTTTCCAGGAGAGGAAAGCCTTCCCTCCAGCCCCTGTGTTATGTAGGGCATCTGCTCAGACTGTGCCTAATTACCAGCTTGGAAGTACCTGCCTGGCATTCTGGATCCTGACGAGCACTGCAGCCGTGTCACTGCCCTTTGGTACAGGTGAGACTGGGGCCACAGCAGAAAGCCGCTCCTGCAGCACAGAAATTCCATGGCACATGGAGGAGGCTGGAGCCACAGTGGTCTTTACCTGGTGTGGCGATCTGTAGCATACCAGGACTGAGACTACGGGCCACTATGTGTCCCACCCCACTGGGTAAGATTGGATGCGGATTTTAGTGTCTAGGATTCAGTTTCCTTCCCTATAACAAGTGACATTTACTTTGCCTCTCAGGATTTCCATGCACTTTTAATTATTTGATTTTACAAATATTTTTGTGTAGATAAACTTAGAAAGATTACATAAATGCAAAATACTGTGTTGTTAAAAAATGACTGGTCTTGAAGAGGTTCTTTCAAAGCTGACAGTTGTAAAATCTCAATATTTGTTAAAAGACTACTTTTTTTTTTTTGGACTAATGCAGTGCCACAACACATGAACAATCCCAAGGAGAGGAGTGGTTTTTTCCATGGCTGCATGCCAAGATGCGGTACACCACCTCTTTGCTCCATGTCCCTGTGAGTGTGTGTCTCTCTCTATTTTTGTCACAGGTAGGCTTTGAAGTACACCGAGTGTTGGCTGGGTTTTGTGCCCAGACATCTGGAAGCTCACACACACTGCGCTTTGCAGCTGACTGCACCGGCGGGCAGGCGGGGTCCAGAACGGCATCGCCTGGCTGCGTGTCTCGTGAGAAAACCGGGAGAAACCGAGTCAGGCTGATTTTGGAAAACACTGGTTTTGACATTGGCATTTTAAAACCTGATCGTTCACAGATACACACTGCATCTGAAGCCCTGTGGGCAAATTTCTGTTCCTTTCTGCTCTGTGGCTCAGGCTTAGTTCTCTGAGCTTGGGTCTCTGACTGTTTTACAGGTCTCTGACATTCATCCAGCTTTGCAGACTTGCTTCCTACCTGTGTTCGTATCGGAAAGGATGCCGAAACAGCTGGGGGATGAATTATCTATTTATTTATTCATTACAAATGTTTCTTTGACCTGGCAAAATGTGGTGAGCTGGAAAAGCCTTTTTTTGTCACTCATGTTACCTCTTATCCTCCACGGGAGTTTCAGAGGATTTAAAGGTCATTTGAAAAGCAGTCTTTTGCTCTTTGACAGCCCTTTCAATATTAGCCTCCAGTTCTGCTTTACAAAGTCATCATTATTAACTGTGTTCATGACTACGGCTATATTCCTGGGATTGCAGAGAAACTTGAGATACTAATTGCAATGAGCTAATTTGGCAGCACTGTGCAAACTTCCTTAAGGCATTAGTTAAGAATATACTTTCTTTTACACAAACAGTATTTGAAAGAGGGAGCAGACTGCAAACGCAGCAGAAGGTATGCTTCTGTACTCTTATACTTAAGAGTAGATGGTATAATTAGCTTACAAAGGCAGTTGAATGTATTTCTCAGAACGAGAAGAGAACATACAGATTTAAACAGCAGCTTTAGCTTGATGATAATCAGTGATAACGATGATAATAATAATAGTACTTAGAACTTTAATGTAGAGATTTGCATCTTGAAAGTGCTATGCAAAACATTGACTTAATTACTGTCACCTCTTCAGGGAAGGTAGGTATTATTGCCCTGACTTAATAGATAGGGAAATAGAGATATAAGGAAATGAAATGACTTGCCAAAGGCTCTGCAAGAGCTTGTACAGGGATTCAAACTTTCTAGGTCCCTTTACCGTATGCTCCCTTATACCAGACTAATTATGCACATTTTATGGTTGCTCTGTGCTTTTGGAACTTAAACCGAAGTCCTTTGAAATTAGAACTGTGTGTAACATGTTTGGAAGGTTGTATTTTTTAATCAGTAAGTGATTGGAAAAAATACTTCAATATGAATTTCCTCTCTGGGTCAACCTGAATAGTATAGTAGGAGGCAAATTGGTTTGTTTTTAAATATTTTTTTTTTCCTTTTTAAACAGACCAACTTCTAAAAGAAAGGTCGCAATTTTGTACAGAGTAGTACAGGAAACAAAAGAGAGTTTTCTGAAATTACTTTCATTATTATTTTGTGGGGGAGGAGGAGTGGCCTGAAATTATTTGCCAAAATTCAAATTTATTAATGCTTTCTCTGACATGCAAACTGCATATTTTTTTTTTGTTTTTATCGGTAGATATATTTTGCCTGGTTGTTACTAAAATAATTGTGAAACTTTCTGCCCCAATTATTTCTCCTCATGGAAGGGCTGGAGATCAGCCTTGTGATTTGATTACTTGCAGAGTGTACGGTGAACAAAAAGGTGCAATGTTAATATAAACAGCTTTTTGACCACAGCCAAAATTTAAGGTGATGATGAGATATTGTAAGATGAACTGTTTTCCATAAGTATAAAATGAAAGCATCAGCTTTCAGGTATAATTATTCCCTTGAGTGAGAGACATTAAAACTAGACTACAGGAATGAGTTTTGCTCTGACTGCGTTCGCTGTGTTTTTAGCATGGATCTTATAGGCACTGCAGTTCTGGTTAATTAACTTTGAGCCATAGTTCACTTCTTCGATAAGAAACGTAGTTCCCTATCTGTAGAGCATAAGGCAATAATAGATGTCAGCGCCTGTGTTTGTAGGATTTAAAAGGAGCTTTTGATAATTGTTTTCTCTGCTTCCTACCTTATCACCTTCACTTACCAAGCGGATCGGTGCACACGAGCTTACAGGCATTTAAAACCTGGATGTGCTGAGCACCTTTCTGTGAACAATGTGAGATGAAATGCCCCTCTGCACTGGGAGGAGAGCCTTTCTGGACACAGTTGGTGTCATATTTATGTGTTTTGGTACCTACAGGGTGCGTGGGCATTTGCTGGTGCTCTGAAGGGACATGACATCTGTAAGTAACAACTTCATGTAGGCTATTGATTTTCCCATTGTACCAGCAATCGTATCTGGGCGTGTGACTCCCTTGCGGAGCCTTGCATGATGGTCTGACCTAAAGCTTTGGAAGCTTATTGCAGATGAATTTCAGGAATCCTTTCCCTGTTGCCAGCACAAGATAGTTGAATTCATTCAGCTAACCAAAACATCAAAAATTTTTATCCAACAGGCTTTAACTGGGGATTTAATTAAAGGCTTTTGCTTCCACCCCCCCCACCCCCCTTTTTTGATTTTTTTCATGTTTTCATGACTGAACATAGAAGCAGAAGTGAGGAACACTGAGAAAACAGTGGAGAAACTTTCTGAAAGACTACCTTTGTATTTGCGTTCCGCAGGCATTTTACATTGAAAGCCAAATGTTTTTCTAACAGTCACAGTTCTCCAGTCAGGGTAAGTGTGAAAGAACTGTTTCTATAAAGGGGAAATAGACCATAAGAGTGACTAGTCAGACAGCTCCAGTTTTGAAAAACGGGGTTGTTTTTTTTCAACAAATTTCTTTGAATGAATGATATGAGCTAAAACTATTCCCAGGCAATATTTAGCAAATAATTTCAAGAAAGTTATATGCTCAGGAGAACCACAGTCTATCAATAAGCTAACAGAAATGTGCATTCTTTCACATAATTGGTAAGAACTATTCACTGCTCTAATTATTAAAATTAAGTGGCTTTTTGGGAGGTGGAATATGAATGGAAAATTTGGTTCATCCTGACAATCCATACTAGAATATTAGAGATGAGTTGTTGTCCTGACATAGTTTAACTGAATCCAGGCTTGAGTAGTACTAAATAAGATGCGAGACCTGCAGGAGTAGATTAAAATATGCACCTGAAAATGAGATTGTGCTGTAATATATGTTGATCACACAAGGTGGCAGAATGAGCTTAGGGCTACCCCAGAAATAAGAGACAGTGAAGCATCATTGATTTCAGTCAACAGTATATCCTTGCTTGCCCTATGAATATGCCAGGTTGCTCCTGCACATGTAGAGGGATGGAGGAAAAGAGCATTTTTTGATAATTATCCAAGTTCTTCAATTTCCTCTGGAGATTTAATGGGAACTGTTAAAAGCTGTGGCTAACTTTGGAAATTAATAATCATACGATGCTGAATCTGCTCACATCTTCAGTTTTATTGAAAACGCAGCCTACTTTCTATCGATACATTGATTCTCTAAGTGGGGCTGAACTCTTCAGATGTAGGACAGCTACAAGAACAGGCACGTAGAGAACATTTTGCTTTTCATTATCAATTTATGGCTAAATTAGCTTCTATTGTAACTGAATGAAGCTCTATTGGCTTTCCTCATGTTGCATTTACTTATAGAAGGCCTGAGCATGGCAGGTAGATCTGTGTGGCTGAACTGAGGGAAACCCAAAGAGGAGAAATGGAAGACCAAGGCAAAGAGAAGGGATTACTCTGCAGCAATTTCCATAATACTGCTTTGGCCAATGAGTTGGGGAATAGTAGTGACACTTCTTTCTACACCTGTGCAGCTGCCAGATGCTCTCCTCCACCTCTCAGCCTGCCCTTGTAATGCTCACTTCCAAGGGCAGGGCTGAGCTGTGTCACCAAAGGAGCCTTCGGGTGCAGGACACAGGGGAGCTCTTGTGTGTGCCTGCCCCGTTTGCCTCTGCGGGGCAGCCAAGCTGTGCACCAAAACGATGGAGAATTTCAGCTGTGGTGGGGGACTCCTTCCAGTCTTATAAGCTCCTGATGTGAACTGCACCAGTAATGCATAATAGCAGGCTGTGTGTTGAGCCCAGTTAATGGCTGCTTGAAGAGAGAGAGATGTCACTGCAGGATGGTTTTTAAAAGTAGCTGAT
Organism: Falco biarmicus; assembly: GCF_023638135.1. Classification (NCBI taxonomy): domain Eukaryota; kingdom Metazoa; phylum Chordata; class Aves; order Falconiformes; family Falconidae; genus Falco; species Falco biarmicus. The sequence goes on along the minus strand of NC_079293.1, from coordinate 4,061,765 downwards.
AATAGATTATGCCTCTGAATTTACACCTGTCTGTAACTGAATTAAGTAACTGACCAAGACAGTCCTATAAGTAAGGGCTTAAGGACTGGGATGTATTTATTACTCCTTATGCAATATATTTCTGGAAGCTCATTAGAAGCTATTAGAGCTTATTCACCCTTGCAACCTTTTCAGCAGATGTTCAGCTGTTTGTTTTCCTTCACTGCCTTAAGATATTTGGCTAAGCATTAAAACAAGACTGGAACCAGTCAGGAAAGTATTTATTTCCCAGAAAAATAAAGTAAGTAGTAAAATAGATGGCAATTAATAGGAAAAGTAATCTATTAATGAGAACTGAAAAATAAAAATTAACTGAAAATTTGAAATTTAGAGCTATAGCAAACACTGGAATTGCAGCCTTTCTCTTTGCACAGGCAGAAGGTTACAAAATGATAAAGAAGGTAAAAAAGAACCAAGAGAAAAAGGAAAAAAAATATTGTGAGTTCTGGAAAATTTCTTTTGCAGCAGCTGCATTTGCCTTTGGCCCTTCAGTAATTCAGGGGAGCTGCAGTCCATGAGACTCTTGAGGCTTTCTGAATGAACTATGGTCGCGTCTAAGAGGGTTTTTTAGCCCACACCTGAGTGCTGGGCTTCAGGCCTGAGAACTCACTGACCCCTGTGTCCAGCCTTCTCCATAGTCATGTCCCATCTTTCAGCTGTCAGCTGCTGCCTCTCAGCTGCGCCTCCGCACTTGTGTGACATCTCCTCCACCGTACCACTGCAAAGCCAGCAAGGTTATTTTTAATTGCCAGTGGTTTTAACTTACCTGCTCAAATGTACACTGCACAGGCTTGAGTCACTCACACATACTTCTCAGCCTAGATAAGGCAACTGAGTGGAGACAGCATCTCAAAATGCCTCTCTGTTGTGACTGCCTGTGAATCCTCCCTCTTCTTTTCAGTACAAAGTCAGGCGCTAACAGCCTAAACCACTGCAGGGGATGCTTTGAGTTAAACTGCTAGCCTTGCACTGAAATGGGCAAAACCGCTCACTTATACCTGCTCCTTACCACCTCTCAATTGCTAATTACTGCTTTTCCATCCGATTTGCCTTGCAGCAGCATGCTGCCATTAGTGGGGAGTACCTGGGAAAGTGGAAACTCACTGGAAGATCCAGGCTGGGGGCTGTGGGGTGGCGAAGGGTAGCGGTAGGGATGGCTGGTGAGCTGGGGCACGCGTTTGGCCTCAGCCTGGCATTTTGGGTGCTACCTCTCATGGTACACCAAACCCCGTGTAAATCGCTTAACCCACACTGTCCAGAGAGTTGCAGTGCAGTGCGAGAGATAGGACTGAAACAAGGCTGAATACACCAAATAGACACAAGGAGCAGGGAGTAGGGAGTCACCTTTATATAACAAGGAATTTTTTCATGTCCAAAGAGGCACATTAGAGGCTGTTTGCACCCTGACAGGGTAGCCTGACAGTGAGATGGCCATGGCTGAGCCAGAGCAGGAATGCAGAGCTCTTCTCTAATGAGTGGGTGACGTGGGGCAGCTCCCTTTGTCATTTTCCAAAATCATTGCACAAAGTGATGTCTGCACATTGGTTAAATAAGTAACACTGACTGGGTGTCAGTCAATATCGAACAGGCTCAGTAGCCTCAGCCACTGCCCCTGGAAGGTGGAAAGCAAGCAGAAGTGTAGCAGTACTGAGAGAGCTGGCACTGACAGCAGTGTGGTGAGTCAAAATATTAATGGCAGTGACACAGATGCTCACATAGACTCCGTCCTGTTAGATGCAGGTGTCATTCATGCTTGCACAACACGTATGGAAACAAAGCACACTGTCTCTGGACACACACGCATATACGCACCCGCAGGTAGATATATATGATACTGAAGTGATGTGTGGTTAAACATAGCGGATGGGATGAGAAAGTGCTGTGGAGTTCATGTGGACACTGAAAATATTCTCTTTTGAGTGCGTTGTTGGAAGGCTTGCAGGGCAAATGCATATGGATGACTCCAGTGTCTGGAAAAATGTGCTGTGGCACCACTGTATTGTACTGGAAGCTACAGACGGTCCCTGACATCCTTTGTAAAGTGATATGAAGCAAAATACCTGTGAGAGCAAAGAAAACATTTTGTGTTGATTAATGCCAGTGCTGTTGGTATTGATGGCTTAGCTGCCTGTACAGAACAAATGTGGGCAATCAGCTCATCTTGAAATAACTTGTACAACTGAATAAAGAAAGCTGTTGCCTAATCTATTTCGTACTAATTGCTCCATGCCACAAATTCAGGGCCTGATCCAACATGAACTGACACCAAGGAGAGATATTCCATTCACTGCGGTAGTCTTTGGATCAAGGCTTCATTTCAAGGGGAGCAAACACAGTATGCTAGATTAACATTCGTCTGAGTCGTCACTATCCGTTTCTTTAGAAGCAGGCAGGCTTGATATTTTCAGTGCAGCCAAATGAGTCTTAGCACTTATATGTGGGACTGCAAGCCAGCAAAGCCAACCTGAGCACATCAGAGTTTCAGTAAGAGCTGGGGCCCCGGAGGCTGCTGCCTGCGACGGACAGCCTCCGTCAGGTGTCTGACATGGGGCTCTCGCTGCTGCGTTGCTGCAGGGTCACTTACCACCCAGCAAACACTTAGTGCTTATGAGACATTTTTCAAAAATCACACTAGGGCCATACCTGGGGATTTAGCTATTTAAACATCTTAAAAAATCTGTCCCTCAAGAAGATTTAACTCGGCAGGATTTAGGCTGCCAAGGCTCGCATCATCAAAGGGACCAAAGCATCGATCCATCTTTTTTTCACGCCTAAGGACATTATAGTATCATGCCCCCTCCCATGAGGGGGTACTGCAGAGAAATTTCCAAGCTCTCAGCACCCAAACTAGCTAGCTCTGGAAGCAGATGGAGTATAATTATAGCAGTGTTGAGCTGCACCTGAACTAATTAGCTCTGCTGAGAAACAGGGATTGAATTTAATAATGCATGTTCTGCCATACCAAAAAGGCTAGGCTGCCTTTGAGACCCATGCGAGCGTCTCTGCATGGTGCTGTGCTGAACTCTGTGGATGTACTATGAAAGTCAGCTCAGAGCTTCTTTTTTCACCGTAATCCACTGCACAATGTAGATATCACCTTGTCCCAGCATTCAGGTGCCATTGGCATAATTACTCCTCAGCTGTCACTTACCTCCCGACTATTAGTTTAGCATGTTAAGTTCTGCATATGCTCAAGATTTTCTGTCCAAACTCACCTAAATATTAAGATCTACCTCAAGGACTGCTGTGGCCTAAAGCGTTGAACCCTTCAAAATGGAACTGTCTTCACTGTGGGCCTGGTGTTGCCGGCATGGTCATCACACGCTCAAAGTAGATGGTAGGTGTGAGAGAGGTAGAAGACTCAGGTTCAGATCCCTGCTCTGCAGCAGTTAAAGCTGTCAGACATGGACTTGAACTCTCATCTTAGGTACATTTCCTAATTGCTGAGATTCAAACCAGACTCTCTGGCCCCAGTCCTCTGCATATCAAATTATTTCTACTAGGAGGAACTCTCCTGTTGGTGACTGAGATATTTTTCCCACTGCACAGTAAGCTGGGTGTTGGGATGCTGACTTGGGGCACTGGTTTGCAGTCAAGCTCTGGCTATGATTTAGGCAAAGGGAGCGGTTTGACCCTGTCCCCCACACCCTCAGGGGGTGACTTAACTCCAAGGCTCTCACTTCTCTTGGTCTTCCACTATTACACTTAGAAATGGAGACCAGATGTTTTGTGTCATGCAAGGGGATGGGATTATTTAGGAGCTTAATGGTTCTGAACAGAGACACTGTCTCTCTGGACACATGTAAGCACTGTCCCTTTTTCCTGAAATTTATTTCTTGCTAGTTTGGTCCATGACCTGCTCAGCAGCTTTCTGTTGACCCTGCACTTAGGTGCCTATCCATGGAAAATTTGTGTGAGTATCTTAAGAGGTAGGATCAGCACTATCACCAAGGTGTTGCATTTCTTAATTCTGTAACGCCTAATTACTACCTAGGAAGTGCAAATGGAAATTAGACCCTTGAATTACTTAAAGTCTTTTGAAAATTTAAGTCGTGGTTCGTAACATTTGATGATTTTTTAATGTAGTTCCTTTAGACAAATTTAATGACTGTGTGCTGCAGACAACAAATTATAACTACTGGATCAAACAGGCACACAAATCCAGAAGTAATTCTATTAATTGGTTCTTCGATTTTTAAAAAACCACAGACTTCAATGTTTTGAGCCAAAGGAGATTTTCAGTAGCTACTACTGATGCATCTTACTGGATCTGCTGTTGCAGTCTCTCACCAGAAACTAAAACCACCTTTGATTTTGGTGCAGGATCATTCTTTTTCCTGCCATTCTGCTAATAGGGACTGAAATAAAATCCCTTAACTAGAAAAATATCTGATTTACAAGATTTGTAATACCTGTGTTGAATTCAACTGCCTGTGCAGGAAACCTGTGAGTCCATATTTCCCCTCCTCTTCCTCTATTTGCTCCACAACGTACGTGGATCAATTAAGCTGTGTCTGAAAATACTAGTGATAAGTGGATGAGCAATACTGCATTTGTAATAAGGGGAAAGGGATTGATGCAAAGAGAGGAAGGAAAATCTCGAGTCGGAGATCTTCCTGGTGCTTCTACTTCAGAGGAGAAGAGACATCTCAGAGAAGTCTGAGATCTTCATGCTTTTCCTGGCATGGTGCAGAGACACGCTGCCTCTTGTACAGATGAAGGAGTAGAAGTACAACTTCTCCCTAAATAATTGAATGAATACTTAACCTGCAGGTTTAAAACTTACGGCTTATTATAAAACAATTATGTTTCCTTTGCATGAAAAAGCTGAATTAACATTCAGCTTCTTTTGTTATCCGTATGCATGAGTTTGGAGCAATTAGGATGAATATATTGCAGGTGCAGTATCTCAGGAAATTGCAAGAAGCTGTGCTGTATTTTTGTACCATAGAGGAATGCCAGAGCTATAACTCTTGGAAGAGTTGAAAACTGGAGAGATGTGAGCATCTGAAGTGTTATTTTATAATCATAACAAGCACCGATAGCCGTCTATATAATAGGCATGAAATGAATGCCATATTTTCTCAGATTTTACTGCTGCTCATTTAATTTAACTGGAGATAGCAAACTATTAAATTTTAGATTGTGGATTACCTTTCTCATGTGCCCAGTTTATCTTTCTAACTGTAGGTAGTTTTCTGAATGGTAACAGCAGTAGTATTGTGTTAGCTTTGATGTTATCTCCAGATACATCCTATTCCAGTGAAACACATTTTTGCATGTTCTTTAAGATAAACTACTTGGGAATTCATCAGCCTGAATTTTGTTTGGTATCATTTTGTCATATCTAATTGTTCATGTAAAAATGATCCTTGTACCTAACTCTGAGATACAGTTTCATTTTTAAGTGCAAGTTCCTCATAAATTCAGGTGAGCATGGTAAGATAAACACTTCCTAAAGCCAAATCTCAAAGCAGCATAAATGGTGATTTTTTTTCCTCAATACAGTGATAGCAATCCACATCTGCTGAGGATCTGACCCTTATTTACCTGACCTGATAATTTCTGCTGATGCTCCACTTATAAAAGTAGAACAGAGGGACCTCAAAGACCACAGTGATTATTCATATATGGTTTGATGCTCTTTTATTCCACCACAGAGGCTTAAAGGAGCCACTGTGGTAATAAGATTCATGCCCACCATTTTACCTATGTGAAACCACTGACTTGACAAGCGACAACGATATGGAACGTTTCCTTCTTTTCCGGTATGAAGGGAAAAATTAATCCTGGGGACTCAAATGCAAAATCCTGTTACTCCAGCCCAAACTGTTTGTACATGGGAAAAGTTCTGATAACTGCTGTCACACACAGAGTGACACAGGGGCATGACCACTTGCTTTGATTTCTGGGAAGCGGCAAAGGAGGAGGAAATGCAAGTACCAGATCAAAAAAAAACTGCCTGTGGGGAAAAAAAAAAAAAAAAAGGAGTTTTTAGGCTGTCAGTGTGGTGAGCCATCTGCATAGTATTTCCATAAATATGACAGCATCAGTGACTACCCCTTACTTTTAGCTGCAGTAACACACACAGCCTTCAGCGGAGTGGGAGAAGGTAAGAGGCCTTACTCTAAAATAGAAATAGCAGAAGGAGGATATCACATGAAACAGACTCCAGGAGCAGGCAGGACTTGTACAGGATAAAGATTATTTGTTCTGTACATAGAAGCCCTAAAAACATGGTTGCTTGGTGGGATGTTATATGAGAAAAAGATACGTATTAAACCTCAGTTTTGTACTATGTGATGCACAGACGTTTTCAGAGTGCTAGTTTTTAATGCTGGAGAACAGCACACTGTCAGCTCCCCTGTAAAGTTTTAATGCTGACAGAAAAAATATTTTTTTCATATAAACTTAGTCTGAAGATACCCCTTTTTCTGTATTGGTTATGAAGTAAGAAAATACGTGGGCTCCGCAGCACCGCCTCTCCCCTCTGCCTCTGGGTTCTCTGTGTGGGTCTGCAGCTAATGTGGCAACACCTGTCCTATATTTCAGGTGTAGCAGGAGGCCATTTGAGCAAACTATCATTTAGAAAAGAGCTAGAGATTGCGTAGTCCCCTGTGGCTCTGGGAAAATTTAATGGAGTTGGAGACTAATCCCTCCACCATTGCACCGTGGAGCATGGAGAGCAAATTCCCTTACCTCCGAGGAAGAAGTCAGATGTTCTCAGAGGGGGCCCTCAGCCAATTTTTCTCTTTCCTTCCCTCTTGGGTAGTTTTCTATGGGAATGTCTGAGGACTGACCCTATGGAAATTAGAATTTGAGAATTCTTTTTATAAAATTGATTTTATTTCCTTGTCACTGTGAAGTTGTTCCCTATAGCATGTTCTCTAATGATTTATCAAGGAGTTTCAAATGTTGTAAGTACCAGTGGTTCTGTATTTCCCTGGCCTGTCTCACTGATGGATGGCATGGAGTTGGGGGTTGCAAGATGCAGCACAGATGAAAAGAGAGATAGCCAAATAAGATAAAGATGAAATTTCTTTTTTTTTATTGTAGAAGTAAACTGCTTGGGAGGATCAGGAGTGAGACCAGCAGCTTTTGCAGTGTAAATTCCCAGTGATATAGTAGTTTAGATCTAGGCTACCTTTAAAGACAATTAAATTTGCCTCAGACATAAACGCAACCACTTTTAAGGTGATCTTCCTTTAAATCTATTGAAACTCTTTCCCCACTTTTTTCTTGCAGTATGTTTGCACAATATCTGGAAGACGAACTTCTTATTTCTCCTCTTTTCCCCTCTGTTCTCTTATTAGTGCCTTCCTCCACGCAGGCCCCTGCCCACACAGGCTTCTTGGGAGGCAGCTGTGATATGAAGTGCTGAAGCAGCACAAGAGATGATGTTCTTGAAGAATCTGATCTGCTGAGCAATGTCTTGCGAGGTTTACAACTCCAAAGGTTTTGCCATAAATAAATAAAACCTTTCAACACCTTACAGCTTCTGGGAAACAAAATCCAAAACATTCTGAGCTTCTCTTATCGCTTCTTATTGCCAGCATTACAGGTGAATTTGCTGTCTGTTCTGTCCCACTGTGCTGTCCACCTGCCTCTTGCATTCTGTCTCAAGCAGCCACGGCAATATCCTGTCTCTTCTGCTACTCATCTGTCCAATATAGCAGTGCATGGGTAATGCAATCCTTGAGGATAATAACCTGGTATCTTTTCTGTTGTCTGCATATGAGATTTGGTATTTTCTACTTTTTTTCTATTTGGTATTGACTCTGGAGGTTCATATACAGACAGCAAATGCGGTTGTGAATTCAATCTCCAGGTTTCTCTTTTCGCAGGGCACCTCTTTTCCTTCATTGCTTTTGCTTTGTTTGTTCAAATTAAATACTTATTGCATTTTAAACAAGAATGAACTTTCAGTACAAGATAATAAAGGATTTATCTGATGATAAAACATGTAAATCTTTCCAGAAAGTTCAGAAGGATTTTAATATTAATGCAGATCAAATATAGAAATGTATGCAACTTGTGAACAGTTCTATGGAAACAGGAAGAGCTGTGGAGTCAGTGTAGAAGTAATCCTTATTAGGATGAGTTTCTGATATTGGTAAGACAAAGATACAGTATCTCAATTTTCTCTCTTATTTTCTCTCTTGCTTAAATCTCTTCATTCTTTTCTGAAAGGACAGGAAAGAATGACAATTTTTTTTTTTTTAAATAAACTGCTGAATAAATCATTAGAGAAGAAACTACAGGGAACAAGTTTGTAGTGACAAGGAAAGAAAATCAGTTGTTTAATAGGTCTTCTCAATTTCTAATTTCCAGAGGGTCAATCATTAGTCCCCCCTGTAGAAAAAATAGATTAATTATAGATAATTAATATTTCGCTATTTTTAATATTTTAATAAGCATGAATACCCCTCCTCCTGTGGTGCCCTCAGGGTAACTCTTCCTTTCTCTTAGTATGAATTTCAGTACAATGAGGAACTAATACTCACCATTCCTAACCTAATGCAATATACTAACTAAAATTAGTGCTTGAAGTACTGAATTTTTTAAATCTCCCATTTACTCTTTCCAAGGTACCACTGAAATCATGTAATGTACTTATTCAACAGCAAAAGAGATATGGTAAGTTTGGAGGAAAATGAGAGGAGAAAATCAAGAGGTAAGATACAGGTGGATTTTTAACATGACAAAATTTTCTCAGGTGTTTTCCAATTTTTAGAATTTTTTTTTCAAGATTGGAACATGATATAGGTAGTGCAGTTTCATAGCTCATGCTATAACCATTAAGGAGAAGCATGGAACAAAGGGATAGTGGGGTTCTGCTTCATGCCTAAATGGGATATTCCACTTTGGCATTATCTGATCACCACTTTTATCACAGAGATGTCCCAGTTTGATTTGGCTAACTTCTGCACACAATCATAGCTTATACCAGTCAATTTAACAAAGCTGAGCATGACTGCAGGGATTTGTGGTTGAAAAATTCACAAGATCAAGGACTTAATAAAATAAGATAGGATTTTCAGAAGGTCCTCAAAGACTTAAGTCCTTTGCTGCATGAAGTCCAGGGTTCCCATGCCCAGAAATACACTGAGTAAAGAGCATGACAGAGGTCACCCTACAGAGCCTCTGTTTTTCAGAGCTATGGCTCTTCTCTGCAGACTTTGCTTCCCTCAGCAGGAAATCTTCAAAGGCCCACAGTCATCTTTCAGAGCGTGGTGTAGGTGGTACACTGCCCGGAGATCCAAAGACCGCCTTATTCTACTAACATGTTCTTGTAAGACCATCTCTTCTTAGTGTTAGCACTATGACTTGGAACGAGATTTCAAATCACCCATTATGATGATTTTGCAAGCCTGCATACGAAACTCATCTGTGCTGTGCTCTCAAATAAATTCTGAAAACTCCCTACTCCCATTTATCATTCAACATGCAGGTTTCCTTCACTTACTGTGTTCTAGGACATGTTCTCAACTAACTAGTGAAAAACCTCTGCAGGATGTTTTGCTCATTAGAGAGGCATTTTGATGTTAAAGAAATATTTTCCTTTTTATTCTAAAATGTCTCATTGGATAAATAGTATACAGATCCTCCTGAGATGTGCTTTGAGCTGCTTGGAAAATGAATAACAGAGCCTTCAGATCTCTGAGATTAATGGGAAAGTTCAGTGAAATTTGGATTAGACTTCGATGATAAAGCAATCTGAAACAGAAACATCATTAAAAGATACTGGTAATGGAATTGTGAGTTTATTTGTCTGAAAAACAGCTTGCGAGGTAATAAGTAATGAATTATTGTTAGGAAGTACATCTGTCTCTAAGGGGAAAAATGTCTTGTTGAATGCATTGTACATCTGTACTGATGAAATTATTAAAATAAGTACCTTTGGGATAAGAGGATGTACTGTAAAGACGACCAAGTGAACAGAGGGCTAGGGGGCTTTTATGCTAATTAAATGATGGACACACAGTGAGAAGACAAATTGTTAATATATGCTAAACAGAAAATCTAGAAGACCATCTGATACATTCTGTCAGAGAGAAAACATGTCTGTTTAATTAAAGGCTGTAATATTGCATGTATGCTTGCAGGCAGAGATAAGGTAGCTAATCTAGCTTTTCCTGAGCCACACTCTGTCTTTTTAGTGCTTAAATTTCAACCTTAAGATTGCCCTAATGCTGCTGTTTGTATGGGATTGTTTCTCGGTTTCTGGCACGTAACTGATTCACTGAGAGATAGATGCACCCTCAAATAATGACTGCTTGTCAGGAAGATAGTTTTTTGTACCTGGCTTTAATGCAGACCTTTATTGTACAGACAGGTTTTTTTTAGAGGCTCATGCTGTCTTATTTTTAATGGATAAAAAAAAAAATGAGACTGGGAAATGCTGTCATGCATGTTCCAGATGAAACCAGGACAAGATTTCATTTGAATAACCACCCTACGGATCTGTCAAGCTGAGCTGAGACATGCCTCAGCAACCCGACATCAAGATCGAGCCCTCAGACCGAGGGTGGGATGCAGGAGTGCCCGCAGCCTGCGCGTGCCTTGGCTCCCCTCGCCCTGGCGCCTCCGCCGGGGAGCGCGCTGGCATGGGCAGAGCATGGGCTTGTGGAGGAGCTTAATTGTGCCTTTGCTGTATTACACAGAAACATATGGCTCAAAAGCCTACAGGAAAATATCAGAAGAGGAATTTTGTGGCAATAACATAAACATTATTTTGCATGAAGTAAAATCAATATTTGCTGTCTGAGCACCCTCCCAGGGTTTGAAAGCCACGCGTTGTTCAATTTCACTGAGTTTGGGGTATTTGCCTCCATTCCCTCCCTAATCTAGTTGTTTTTTGAGGAAGCTGCATTTTCCAGGGTTGTGTTTGTAGACTGTGGTACATGAATTTTGCTCCTAATCATTTCCCGTATAAAACGTTGGGGTGATGGATATCTGCCCAATGGAAATTCAAGTGCCATAAATTCAAAGCAAATCTGGCATGATGTGTACCTCCCTTACAAAGCTCTCACAATTATATATATATATATTTTTTAGTTTAGTAAGTTCTAGTAGGACCAAAACAGCCCCCCACAAGCTCTGCAGTGGTAAACCTGTACTAGTAGTGACCACTGTTCTGAGAGATGTGAATAGTGAAATTGGTGCAAATAGCACTGGGATTCATTCTTCACTTTTATTTTAAATATTCAGGTCCCGATAAGCACCAATGTCTTGTTGGTTCATGCTGCGAAGCCACTTGCAGCTAGGAAGTGAGCTGCCAGGTGGATGCTGTGGAGGAGCTCGTGGAGCTGCACTCCACGATGGACGGTCACCACCTGTGCAGCCAAACCAATATAACTCTGTGCTTGAGCGACAGGTGTTTTCCCAAACAGATTAGCGCTGGTTAGCAACGAATTATCAAGTGTAAAATGAGTTTCTTGGCTTCTAGTCACTGGACACATACAAAGAATTTGTATCTGCAGGAGGAGGGAAATGAGTATCCATGCTTGAGTAAAACGCTTGGCTGTGTTTGTTGTTGCAGGTTATTGCCAGCTCAGAATAAGAGTGGTGATGGCCAGTTAAATACACCACCTCTGTCCTTACAGTAAGCAGGAGCTCTTAAATTATTTCTTTTTTCTTGATGTGATTTTTAAAATATCCAGCAAGACAGTATTTGAGCATTTTTGACATGCAGAAGCAACTTGCTCTCTAGATGGGCCTGCTTGCTTAAAACGCTGGTGTTGATGATGCTGAAAACATGGGGTGAGGGAGAACTCAGGCCCCATCCTGAATAGGCTTGCAGACACTGGGTTGTTGTAAGAGAAGATAAAAGATGTGTTAAGTGCTTAATAATTATTTAGAGGGCAAGTAAGCCGTTGGAGTACTTTCCCTAAAAAGAAACGTTATTGGAAAGGGAGCTGCTTCAGGCAGGGTGAACAAGAGGGAAATGGGTCCACCTGATTATGAAAAAGAGAGTGGTCAGTGAAATGGTTGCTCTAGTAGTCTGTGGCTTCTGCTCTATAAGATAGGAGGACTCTTACATTTCATTGATGACAGGACAAGGCTGTGAAGCTTCTTTTAGCCAGCAGGACCTTGCAGTCTGCTCAACCCATCTACCAGTTTGTTTTAGTTATTCTGTGCAGTATGATGGTAGGCACAATATCCCCACAGTTAACAGGTATATTGCCACTTTAATTATCTTTAACCACGAGGTGTGCTGTGATAGCAGTCACTGAGAAATTCAAATATATGGTAGATCTGGTAAAACCTGTCTTGAGTGGACTCAAATGCTTGGGTTTTGCACACAGGAGTTAATGTTTGTTACTAGTACTCATCATCTTGCTTATACATGAAAATTAATTTGCCAGCAGTGGTATGGTTCACATCTGAAAAAAAATTTATGTAGAAACACAGATGATGTCCTGCATTTGCTTACCAAAAGGAGATTGACATTTTCAAAAGAAAAAAAGCCAAATAAATATTTTTAACTTTTGTTATGAAACCAGTTAAAAAAAAAGAAAAAAAAATAATAAGAAGCCAATTATGTTTATGAAGATGGATATTTATATCTTATTTTAGTCTCTGTGTGTCTACAAAAAGGGTGCTTGCATGCTGCTGGGACAAAGGAGGGGAAAAAGGTTATTGGATCTTTGAGATTTTGTTAAAGAATTTAGCTTTTCCTGTTGTCTGTTGAAAGCAGACACTATTACAGAAATCTCACTGAATAATTCAAATTTCTATAAAACCAGTTTTCAAAATAAAATTTTCTAATAAACTGATGTATATCCTTTATATGATATACTCCTTTATGGCCTCCAATTATTTGACAATTTCTTGTTGTATTCCATTTGTTCCATTATGCATTTTCCTCTCTTCCCTTATTAGTTCCTTGTTATCTGACACACATTTTACCATTTCTTCTCTTTATGCATTAATTTTCCATGGCTGCCTCATTTTCTACTTTCCCAGCTTTTCCCTCTCTTGTTGTTTTTTGGGTTTGAAGCTGCTTAGAAATGTGTGCCAGTAGTATTAACTCACATCTTCAAAACCCAGCCTCCCCATGTCTAGTTCTTAAAAGCAACGGGCTAATGAGAAAAAGATGCATGACTTCAGCTTTTTATTTATTTCTAGGCTCAATGTGAATCCTAAGCCGTGTGATGCACCTGGGTACGCTGACTTTACGGGAAGATTCATGGGCAGTTACTGTAATGATATGATGTTTCCGGAGAAACACTTACATTACAGGTGTGTAGCATTGGTTTCACTGCAGTTTCTTGAAGGGTTGTAAAGAGCATCCGTGTTGTGGCGATGCACCAGCATTCAGCCATTGCTGGAGTATTCAGACATCAATGGTTAGCCCTTGCTTGCCTTTAAGTGAATCCATTCCAAGCAATTTGTCATCTCTCTGTTTCCAGCAATATTAAATACATAGCTTTGCACCGATCTTTTGGTGCAGGAGAATGTCTGTACTTGGAGCAGTGTGTTCATTGAAGATGTTTTTTTCACCTTTCAGCCTTGTGTGGATCTTTAACGACCTGCTATATGCTGCCTCTTTCTCTAATCTTCTGAGAGAGTCAGTAGGCACAAACTGTACTGAGAGAATTATACTATACCACACTCTGAAACTGTGAGTTTGATTCCAGCCTGTCTGGTGGGACTGCTGCTAAAAGTCAGCATCTAAAGAAGCAGCTCATTTGAATTCTGGGTGTACATGTGAGTTAATACGAATGTGCTCAGAGACTGAAGGCTGATGTATCAAAGACACCGTTCAACACCACCTCAGGAGTGCTCCTAATAGTGTGACCATTTTTTCCTTTCACTTCTGTCAAATTTATAAATGTCTGATGTCATTCTTTCTCAAAGAGAGAGCTTATTAATATGTATAAAGTAAAAAAACCTGTTAATCCCTATGCATTAACATTTAGTCATGACAATTATGTCTGAGCTTATTAAATTCATATACTCCCCCCTTTTCTTTCTTTCTATTCCACTCCTACAAAAAATGGCACCAGATCTATCAATTTTTATGAAACTGTGTTCATGCGTGAGTGTGCGTACCCCTGTACATATATTTATATGTACATGTATATATATATATGTCTCTATATACATACTTCAGTACTAATGACTGAATAATTTTACCCGCTTTTTGTATTTTACTGCTAGAGCATTTCCTAAGAAAACTAATGACTGCTTACCTGAAGCTAGGCTGAGCTATTAGGCAGGCACGTGACTGCATTGCCCCAGGACGTATACACGGAAGGAATTGGATCTGAGAGCAACATGGTTTGTCTTGCCTCTCCCTCCTCGTTTGTGAAATGAAGAGGTAATTTACTCTTTTCCTCTTTCACATGCCTTTTTCTGGTACAGGTTAATTTTCCGATGCAGTGAGCGGCATGCAAGAGAAGGAACTGAACAGCTCTCATCTCTTGCTGTCTCCCTTGTCCCTGCAGTCCCCTCTCCTGAGCCCAGATCATCCTGTTCTGCTGGGCATCCCCTGGGGACGACCTTGTGCCAGGTTGTGCCGGATAAATATTCTTTGTACGTGGAGACAGCCTTAAGGTTAACTGCTGCACGTGTCCTTTCATGAAATGTTTGCCTGCCCGCGTTTGCCGAGATTCTCCGTAAGAGTGCCAGCTCCCAGTTCCTGACCTCCGCTGCTGGCTGCGGGATGGGAGGGGGCTGCGTGCCCCCCGCGCTGCTCCGCTTGGCTGCCCCTCAGGGGCTGGGGACACAGTGGCTGGTGAAGTGTGGGCATGCAGGACCTCGTGCCCATGGGATGTCTGCCAGCGCTATTCCCACCTGCAGCAGGAGAATGTTGTGCCACAGGCTGGGGTTTGCACTGGTTTTGGTGGAAATCACCTCTTGTGTTAGTCAGTGGATGAGCCACACTGGTGAGGAGGCCCTGTGTAGGGTGAGATTTTTCTGGAAATGAATGGAGTGCCTCAAGGCACCTTCCCAGAAAGGGGCTGTGACTCCAGCTCACATCCTTGGTTTGCTGCAGCCTGCATCTGCCCCCCTTCAGCAGGGCTGGCCAGTTTCTGAGGGACTAGAGCAGGTAAAGTGTGAAGATGGTGGACAAAAGATAGAGAGATTGTGTCTTAAAGCTATGTAATTCTCCACATTCCTCCTATTGCAGGGGTAATTATAATACAAGTAAATCCCTTTCCATCCCCTTCCAGCTCCACACTGGGACCTGGAACCTGCAAATAAATGAATCTTTGCAAGAACTTTAAACTGCAAGCTTTAGGCTGGGGGATGGGACTGCCTTCTGCTCTGTGGCAGGGTAGGATGGAGGAGGAAAGACCAGAGAAGCTAGACTCCTGTTTCAAGGAGTAAGTTCAGAGTTACTGGCTCAGCCAGATCAAAAAAAAGCTGCTATTGCAGTAATCACTGCAATACCTAGAGGCTACAGTCAGGATTGGAAGGATGCGGCTTTGATGTTTTCCTAAAATAAATACAAACATTTTTTTACTCTTTTAAGCTGAGTCAACAAAAGAGCAGCTAACTGCTCTGTTAAACAAAAGGCCCCCAGCACTGCTTTGGTCACTTTTTCTTCTGTCATGCCTTAAATCACATTTTCAATTTATTTCCATTTGTTCTCCTAGTGATGCACTGGAAATCAGAGGGCAGAAGGTAGATAAGAAGCAGGACCCATGGCTTTAAAAATAAGACTTTGGTACCTGTTGACTTGTGTTCTGCCCACTCCTGGTTGGACCCTTGATGCTTGCATTTGCAGTTGCTCACAGTGAAATGAGCAACACCCCTGCTTGGCAGGAGGCTAGTCAGAGTGGGCGGCCTTGTCCCTAGACATCACTCCATCACCTCATGACAGCCCCACTTGTCTGATGTCTTCATGCTGGTGACACCTCAGCTACCTTACCAAGCCCTGTGGGCTTTCCTGGGTTCAAGTGAACAGTTTCAATCCAGCAGTCATCAATAATAACTGCATTTATCATGGTCAAAACAAGTTTGTCTTCAAAGAAGCACTGTCTATGTGTTTCTGTTCATGTGACTAACACACAATTAACTTCTACTGTGCTCCACATCTGTACAGTTGCACAGCTGCTGAAGCCCTTGCAAGCTGGGTAATTTATAAGCCATTTGTGTGCCATTTGCCTGTCCCATTCAGCAGGAATCTATAACCTAACACTTTCCCTAATGGCATTAAAAGGTGAAATTAATCAATAAAAGGAATCTGTTAATATTCCCCACAAATTAGTGCAAAACATCAGAATAATATACTATCTTGTGGCTGGCATCCCATTATTTTGTGGTTTAGCTAAAAAGGAAATTGGCAGGACAACCACAGTGTCCACCATGGGATTGCTCTGCATAACCGGGCAGTTGTTACATCTGCTGCAGAGAAATATGTTCTCTGCTGAAAGAGTTCTTTCAAATAAATAGAAAAGTTAGTAGGGAGTAAAATTTTGCTTGCCATGGTTTGGGAAATTTCCCTCCCTTATTTCAAAGACTTAAATGGCACGGGGGAATCCCCTAGCAATCATAGGCCCCGGGAATTGAATTTTCTCCATCTGTTCCCTATTCCCTAAGCAACATAGCACGAATCCTACTACCATCTATTTCTCTAAGCAGCCTCCTGTGGGAAGAGGGAGACTTGATTAGTGCATGTGCGTATGCTTGCCTGTCCACATTTGGAAAACTGGCCACTTAGAGAACCGTTGGCTTGATACTCATTACCATCCTTGAGCTCTCTGCGCTGTATGTATGAAAAGATAACATTTCCATTGTGTGAGGCAATACCTGTGGGAATAAAGGATTGAGATATTCTTACCAGAAACCAAATCAATTCATTTGCTGTAGAGTTCTCAAAACAGTCCTCTTAATAAAGGACTGACGTGGCTTCAGCAACTTTCTGTCTCCTGTGTATCACCAGTGCTCTGCAGATGATCTAGAATAGTTTACAGGTAGGTGCAGTCGTCTCAGCAATACCTTCTTCTCTCAAACTGTTTCACTGATGCTCATAAAGCAGTAGTATGTATCTTCGTATTTCTTAATCTTAATTCCATGTTGCTCTTGACTTTTCTGACTGAAATGGTTTTGAATTTTTCTTCAGCTGTTTTTTGAATTGGGAATATTTTTGCTTTCCAGAAAATGCCATTACAAAGCGAACTTCTCTGATCTTTCAGCTTTCTGGCGAGTAATTAAAATGGACTCTTCAGTTTTCTTGTTTTTTATATGAAGTTGCTGTGAACATAGAGCAGTTTTTCACCCCAGGCTGTTTTGTCTGTGTCTAAATGCTAACGATTCATTTCAATTCACAAGCTACTGTTTTCTTCTGGAGCAGAGGCCTTTCTGTCAACACAAAATTTCAGCAGAGTTGGCCTTCCTTATGCCTGAACATGGGTCATTTTGTATCTGACTAAGACCATTTGGTACAGTGGTGGGTTAATTTTAAGATTTGGTACTTGTTTAGAAAGAGCTTTGCAGGATATGGCTGCATCCTATGTTTCTTATTCACTAGACTGCTCTTTTTCATTCACCTTTAAAATGCCTATAATGTGGTCCATGTGTGTAGACTATGTTTTATGGATCAAGTGAATTGGCAAATTAAGCTGCCTGGCTATGGAATTCAGTTCCTTGAAGTGCAGCGCTGAGTCTTTCGTTCCAGTGCAGAAAGGGGAAATTTATAACAGACGTCAATAGATTTGAGATATTGCAGGACAGTTACTTTTTATCAGTGGTGCCTTAATAATGAAGAGTTTCAAAAAAATCACTGTTGCAGAACTTCAGTCACCGTCTGGACACGGGCTGGCCTAACATTTGGTTAATGGTAGGGGTTTTTTTCAGGGACATGGCTGAACAATGAAAAATGAATGTCATGAACACCATAAGAAGTTGAGGGTCTGATGTTGTTTCCTACAAAAGCTTTTAAAGAGCCTAGTCTGTGAATTTTTAAATTAGTAATTGTTATTATTTCTTCTAATTTTGATCAAGTATGTGATTTTCAAATTGTGTGAATCAGTTATAAACCATTTTCATCTGCAGCTGTAGGTAGACCAAGAAAAAAAAAGATTACTTATAGTATTTTATTACAGCTGTTTTGATTTTAAAAGTTCAGTTAAAACAGCACATGTAATGAAACGTAGGTATGATTGTTTTCAGCTAAACCCTGTGCTAAAAAATAACTAAAATGGCAGTGACTGATTATACACCACCTTTGTCTGTGAGAGCCTGCAGACAACTTTCTGTAGGAGGGGTATTCAAATCAGAGGATGTGGAAATTTCTCTCTAGTAACCTTTTCTGGAGTGAAAAGCAACATATACATGATCATGATCATTAGTAGCAGAATCATAGTGTCTTTGATCTCTAACAGTTGAGGAGAAGCCCCATGCTACAAGCTATAGAAACGCGGCACCAGAAGGAGCACCCTATCTTGCTCCAAGCTGGTCAAAATGAGGTCACCGGCAATGACAAAATGGCTATGCCATCATCAGGTAATCTCTCTTTTTCTGGCAGGGTAAAATGAACGTTGTCGTCACCGTGAGATCTATCCTGACTTGCAGATCTGCATAGGTGTGACCCAGCTGTCCGGTTTTACAGTGCCTGAGGGACTACCCTGGAGCTCACCCAGGTCGTTGGTCGCAGTTGTATGGGCCGTGAAGCCATCAGCAAAAATATTTTCTTACCTCATGATACTAAGCTGTTTCTTGATTGTCTCCCCTCTTTCCCTCAAAGTTTGCAATGAGTTTGTAAAAGAAGATGGCAATATAAAAATTACTTGGAGGGATTTTCTAGTAATAGCTTGTAACACATTTTAATGATGCTTTTCATTCACTGAATAACATTTCAGGTAAAATCTCATTCCAGACACACACAGTTCTGCTATTAATGCCATGGCTGTGTTACAGCAACTTCTCATAACAAGGTATTATTTTATTAGGGTAGCTTCATAAAAGAAGTTTCTTTTTCATTTTCAGTTTGTTAAATTATAGCTGTTTCTGAATCTGATGACTAAGAGATGGGAGCCTTTTATTTGGCTACAGTTTTATATAACTATATTATTTATGAAAGTAAGCATTTCTCCTTATAACGTATCAGGAAATATTCTGCATTAACTTCTTGCAGAAATCAAAACATGATTAATTTCCTTTTCACAGGTTTTGATGGTGTAAGAATGTAAGAAAACCACTTCTTCAAAATACAGCCTCTGAGGCCAGAGACAAACTCAATCTCTTCTCAAACACTTTGTTTAGAGGGACTGATCCACAGGGACTGATGCCAAAGGAAGGTGCTCAGGGCCCAGGGCCTGGCATGCTGAATGTGGCACCTTTTCAAGGTGGAATAGCAACACAGAAGGAGGATATTTTTATAAGTAAAAATACTTGTCTGATTCTCCTGTCACTGCTCAATGACATGCACTTATGTATACTTTTTAAAGTTGCATTAAATGCATAAAGTTGTGTAGTCTGTGACACTCAGCTCAACAGATATTAAAAGATACCAGACTGCGGTAACAATTTAACTTGCTCTTTAAGACACTTGCAACTGCTTCACATTTTCTATGCCTTTTTAGCGTGTGAGATGAAAGCTGGATTGTGGTGATGGCTCAGAGCGCTACCCCTTCCCTTCTCTTCCTGCTTTTTTTGAAGAAAGAAGGACTGGTTATTTTTATTATTATTTTATACTAACACCAAGTTGAAGACATTTGTAGTCATTTAAGTGCTTAAAGAGGATCTGCTTCTTACCTCGGGGTAAGACAGTAAATTCTTCCATGTGTTGACTGCATCAGTTATCCCTACAAGCTTTCCACACGCCTGAAGGGCATTCAGTCAGACCGACTCTCTGTTCTAGAGAAAACACCAGCAAAGGTCAGCCAAACCAGCAGCACTTAACAACAATGTGATGGGTGCATGTGTGTGAACGGGAGGTCAGTGACATGGTGCTGAGGATAGAAAGTGAGGGTATCATTTTCCTTTTCACCTCCTGGATGAGAGGAGGTGGTTTCAGAACCAGAAGAGCTCTGTTTCAGCTCTGGTTTCAGAACAGAAGAGCTTTGCTTGCTCTGCCATCTGCACTGCAAGCAGCAGTGAGAATGAGGTCCTTCCCCAAACCTGAAACAAGGCTTTCATCCTCCAGACCTTTTAAAGCTTCATCTTTGCTAATTTATAAGGAAACACTGGGCAAGATCGTGCAATGGAGGATGATGTGTCTGGTGAATTCACTCAAACGCTATGGTGCAGAATGAGAGTTTGCCATCTAGAAGGGCTCTACAGACTGAGGAGCCTTCAGGGTTCCATCTATTTCACTCCTCTCCCGACATTCGTCTTTTCCTCCCTGAATCAGGCAGCAAATTCAGCTGTCAGGTGGACATGAAGAGTCCCCTACCCGACAGCATCTGATATGTAGCCTCACAAGGTGGGGGGGCAGGCTGGAAAGGTGGACATATGAGCCTATTTTTAAGGGGAGGAGGGAATTTGACATGGGGAAAAAACAGTTCAAGTCATACAAATCATACTGAGCAAATGAGATCTGCCTCTCCCTATGGCTTCTGAGTGCTAGAAAAGCTCTCGCTAACCACAAAGCTCAATATTCAAATGTCAGTCCTTCCCTTACCACTAACTCACTTTAACAGGGTTATATATGTGAATAGCCTCACTGTGATCAAAGGAGCTATTTACCTGCATGCAGTGTGGTGCATGCACATTTGCAGGATCAGGCCCTCTAGGCACACAGCAGGTTTTATTGCCCTGCGTGTTGCTAAGTCACAATCTGATGTGAATTAAGGAAAGTGAAAAGAAGCATATGGTTACGTGGTGCAGAATGGTTTAAAGTGTTAAAGGTTTAAATCACACCAAGGCTATAAAAATCAACTTTGTTTATGGAGCGGTACAGAGACCTATTGTACTTGGTATCGATCAATCCATTGAACACCTGATTCAAAATGTTCAATTGAAAGCTGCGGAAAAGTGCTAAATTGAACCATCTAAATAACCTGTGAACCTGACAGTCATAAATCAATGGCAATGTTACACATAGTTAACCCTAACCAGTTAGCAAGTTGTCCCAGTTATTAGCTGGGTTACCTGCTTAGAAGTTAGTTTACCCTTTCAGAATTGTATAAATAAAGAAAATATCTTTGTGCTGAACGTTCCTCTGTGAACCGAGTACCAGGCTCACTGAGAGCCTTTCTCCCTTGCTTCTCTGCCAGGTAAACCTTGAATATCAGTATGGAGAAAGGACTTTTGAAATTAAGAACCAGGCTTACAAAAAAGCCACACTGTCAACTTCAGGGAGCTGAAAAAGTGTGGCCAGAAAAGATGTGGAGTCCACTTTTCAAAGGTGCTTTATTCTGCATGGAGGGTTATTCACATCTGTATGGCTCTGCCAAACACTGAATCTTTGTGATGCCAGTGCTGTTTTGTTGCTTTTGTCCACAGGCTCTTTGCAGACTTGAATGGACCGTGTTTTGTTGGCCCATCTTGTGTTATACATGCCTGGCCACATTTGCCTTTCTTTACTTCCTAAGGATAGTAAAAACTCTGAGTTTTTCAGGAAGGCTTACAAGAACTTCTTGTTTTCATTAAACCATTTTACTCAGTGTTAGCTGCATGACATACCTCTAGTTCCTTGCCAAATTACTCCTCCATTAGCTTTTACATTATTTTATTCTTTCAGCTCAGGCTGAAAGAGCTGTGATTGCCTGGGTTGCATATATAACTTAAAAAAAACCCAAACAAACAACTGGTGCTATATTGGCTTTGGTTTTGTTGTTTTCTTTTTGTTTTTGTTTTTTTTTTTTTTTTCCCTGTGTTGTCCATTGGAACTTTTCCAGTGTTCTCAGACTTACTAAAAGGAATATTCATGGTTTTGAAATTTCTTCAGCCAGCTTTTCTAAAGCTTTTGGTTGCAAATTACGCAGGCCTGCTGATTTAATTTGTTATTTAACATTCTTCTGATTTACTGCCGGAATAAACTACATTGCATTGTCTTCTTATAACAGAACTGATTTTTTCTGTTTGTTCTTCAGAGATCAGATTTATTTACAGAACATACAGACTTTTGCATATGTTATTGACATATTGAAGTATTGACTATACTTCTGTGTAGTTAAGACCAAAAATCTTTTTTTGTTATCTTTAGCTCTGATGAAAAAGCTTACTTCTTGCTTCCATCCTTACCAATTTTCTGTAGTTCTTATCTTCTGTCTAATACTAATGACTTCTAATAAATGTATTTTTTTTTTTTGCACAATTATTTTGATTTACATAGCTGTTTTCACTTTCATGTGAGTCAACATTTAGGCTAGCCCAGCTTTGACTCTTTTTTTTAAACCTCGGGTAAAATGTTTTTAAACACTTTCCAGTTATTATCCACATTTCCTGTCTAATTTCTTTCTCCCAACTGATTTAGCTCATAATTGTTTTCAGCTTTGCAAAATTGGCTCTTCCAGTCCATCAAGTATACATATTACTGGTCTGGACTTAATTCTGATTATATATAACAAACAGAAGCAAATCATGAACACTTTTATCTAGGCTACTGCTCATTTCTTTAGTCTATTTCTGTGACATTTTATTTTCATCTATAAGGAAAAATTAATGCAATACAGCATTCCAAAAGTGTTGGATGCAGCACTTTTTATGGAGTTCATAATTTATGGCATATTCCAAGGATATATTAATTTGTTGGGAAATCAAATCATGCTATTCAGATTGAAGTGCTGACATTGCATGTTTTATTTTTCTTCCTGTTTTATGGATGTTCACTTAAGGAGACAGTTTTCTTCTTTTGGTAATTACTTGCAGAAGGTAGTAATAACAGGAAAAAAGCATACCTTTTTGTACCACTCTTGTAACACACTGATCTACATACTAAGAATTACTTACATCTTTGCATCTATTTCCTAGTTTTGTAGGAAAAGTATTTCTTTTGCCTTATTTTGATGATATAACAGAATTCAGAAAGGACAGAACTGGCTTCCCCAGAATCCTTCCCAAGGAAGAGGGATGGATTAGCTGTGGAATATGTTTAACAGCTCCACCACGACTGACATTTTAAGAAGGGCATAGTGCCTGTCTCAGTTTTTTATACTTTCTTGATGCTTTCCTCAATAGATTGCCAGATGGTAGAGTGGACTAGAGAGTCAGGCTTCAGTACAACACATACCTTAGAAACTAGGAAACTGGCTTTTGGGTGGGAGACACTAATTTCAGTGGATCTAGGATCTGGCTCCGTATTGTAATTGTTAATGGGCAAAGTTAGAAATGATGGGCAACTTTGTGCCCTGAGCTAGGGAAGATGATCTCATTTTGAGTATGTTCTTCATGTTTGTTTCCTGCTAGGGATTTTTCAGAGCACTTTGCAGCCACCTCATTTATGATTCTGTTCATCGTCGGTTTGTTGACGTTAAACACTTACAATACACTTGTGTATTTTTTAATTTAAAACCCTATTATTTTTTTGTGCAGTTATGATTCCATCTTTCAAATTAGATCAATGTTCAACAGTATTAGTCAATCTACCTTGTCAAAAATGTATTGCATTTCTCATTGAGACCCTCTGCTTTTCATAAAATGACCTTTTTGTTTAGGACTATCACTATAATTAATACAATAAAATGGTATTTTTCTGTGGCCTCTAATGCTCAAGTAAATGCATTTCTTGGAAAATAGAGATTTGTGAAATTACCTTTTTGATGAAAAGTGTAGACTTGCTAGTGCCACATAGTTCATGAATACATGTCAGTCTTCGCCACATTTTATTTTCCTTGCTTTCAAAAGCTGAACATAAACTGTTCTGATCCTTCCAAAATAACAGGTTTCTATTTATCTGTTTGAAGCAAACCCTTCTCCCTGAATTTTTGCTGTATTATCTCTTCGAACAGAAGGCTAGTGTGCTTAACAATGCAAACTTTAATGAGATGGTAATGTAGTGCTCACCTCCTTTCACAAGTGTCTAGCAAAATGAGAACTGGGCAGCCTGGTCATGCTTCTGATGGTGGTGATGTTGTGACAGTAGGCATGGAGTGATGGACCAGTGATAGATGGAGACATTAGAGAGACAGAGTGGTGGGGTAACCACAAGTAACTTCTAGGCAATTGGGCCTGAAAAGGTTTGGTGACCCCCGCGATGCTGTGCTCCAAAGGGAGGGTGAGAATTTAACACAGTGCCTTCCTGATATCAAAGGACTGCAATGGGTTTTAAAAGCCAAGGTGGTATCACTACTAAATGTTTCACCCTGAGGAGCTGCCCTCTGGGCTTGAAGAGGTTTGTCAGAAGCCCTGGGCTGTAACTGCTTGAGAAAGGAACTGTGTTTGTGCATTGCAATATGGTGGTGTTTAAGCTGTGGCTTTAGGTGTAGGACTTCTGACGATGATGCAAACCCCCCACTTTAATTAGCGATGACAGAGACTTCCAGTGGTATGAGTCTTTCTGCGGGACAGTTTGCTGAACATAGCCCTCTTCATCTTTCACATTCCTGCAGGAGAGAAAAAACTATGGCTCAGATTTTAGCAAAGCAGCCAAAATGAATTTCCGGGGATTAATTACGGTTCAGAATTTGCATGATCCTTTTCCTGTAAATGTTTACCTATCCCTCTGTCCCAGTAGAACCTGTGGAAAGCAGGTGGGTTACAGAAATGAAGCTCTGGATTAAAGGTGGATCACACTGGGAGCAGTGACAGTGTACCAGGAGGAGGCCACAAGCTCACTCTTCCTGCACTCACCCATTGCTCTGTATGAGATGAGTGGCTATGCTAGTCACATACCAAGCCAAAACATTCGCATCCTCAGAAAATATGCTAATGCAGTGTAGGGAGAGATTGACCAGGTGCATTGGGTCTGCCTGAGATGGAGTTACGTTTTCCCCACAGCATACGTTTTCCCCACAGCAGCCCTCATCCTGCTGTGCTTTGTATTGGTAGCTGGAAAGGTGCTGGTAACACACCAGTGTTTCAGCTGCTGCTGAGCGGCGCTGGCGCGGCGTCAGGGCGGTGTCTCCAGCATTGCCCCCTCACCAGCAGGCTGGGGTGGGCGAGACCTTGGGAGGGGACATAGCCAGGACAGCTGACCCAAACGGACCGAAGGGATATTCCATACCATCTGATGTCTGCTCAGCAATAAAAGCTAAGGGAAAGGAGGAGGAGGAGGTGAGGGACATTTGTTATTGTGATGTTTGTCTTCTGAAGCAACTGTTACATGTCCCGAAGCCCTGCTTCCCAGGAAGCGGCTGTATGTTGCCTGCTGATGGGAAATAGAAAATAAATATTTTATTTCCCTTTGCTTCTGTGCATAGCCTTTGCTTTTGCTTTATTAAACTGCCTTTATCTTGACCCACAATTATTTTTACATCTTATTCCCCTTTCTTGCCTCTCCCCCCACAAGCCCAGCAGAGGAGGGGAGTGACAGAGCAGCTTGGTGGGCACCTGGTACCCAGCCAAGGTCAACCCACCACCCTAAGTCTGCCTGCAATGCGCTAAAACACGGTCATTGTGCTACTTGTTTGGGTCAGTGCTACTAAAGTCTTAACCGAATCACCTTCCACATGCTAACCCTGCTGACCGCTACATAGTTTGTTTTCCCTTGGTAACACATCACACTTCACCCACCATTGGAATTAGAACAACAAGCTGTAGAGAGAGCACCGTGAAATCAGACAATAACATGACTTGAAAATGTGAAGGATATTCCATAAATAAGCATCTGACTTGTATAAAAGTCAGTCTTGCTATGGGAGTTAATTAACAAACCAGTCATGTCTGTGCTCCTTGCTAGTGGCTGCAGTAATCTTCTTGCTTGGTCCAGAGAGGTGAACATAAATAAGACTGTCACAAAGTATATGGTGTGAAGGAGAATTTGGCATTTGGGAAAACAAATTTAAAGCAAACCCAGAAGTATCACTGTGAAGTTTTCCCTTTGCAAATGTTGTCACAGTTGGCAGAAAGGAATCAAGAGACTTATTTACAATTTAAATGTGAGCTTGGTCATAGAGGACGATTTTTGCAGGGAGATGTGGATCAAATATGTCCACTGGGTTGCAACATTGAGACCACCCAGGCTTTTGCTAATGCTAGTGTTTACATAAAAAGTTAGAAACAAGCTTCTCTCCAATTAGAAAGGCAGTATCTAACTAGATGCTAACTTGTTATATACCCTGTAGTCTAAATGTTAATAGCTTTGACCTCCTTCAGTTTAATCTTAATCTCCTTGACAGAGCAAGTGAACTTTGGGTTATGCTTTACCGAATTGCTCCCTTTGTTTTCTTCCCCCCCTTATGTTTCCGACAGCGAGTATGTCACATATTGCAGACCCAAATGAAAGCCTGTCTTCTTTTTCAATCAGTCATATCACTAAGTATATGAGCAGAAAACCCCTTGTGATTGACACTGCTTCAACAAAAGCAGATTCAGTCTGCAGACGATAAGAGGCAAAGTCATACAAGCCGTGTTTACAAAGCAGTGAAGGAGAAAAAAAATTAATGATAAAAGGACTAATCTTATTGTTTTACTAGATGAGAGAATGGTTCTTTGTGTTTGCTCTAGCAGAAGCCTGCAGATTGTCTCCCACCTCCCTTGTACACTTTTGGCAGCAAAATAATTTCCAGATTCTGTATCAAATGCTGGCTGTTAGATTAAAAAAAAAAAAAAAAAAGGCTCTGGAATGCTTGGGAAGCCTCAGAAAGCAGAGGAGTGCCCACACATGATAGCATGGGCATGTGTTACCAACTATGCTATGTAATTGAATATTATCTCCCTTATGAAGGGGGCGATGCAATACAAGAGCAAGGGAAATGCCTCTAAAAGAAAAAGAACCAAAGATACGTGAAAATGTATCGAACAGGCTGATCTTGTGTGTTTTGTGTAGTATGGCAATCTTGCTGCTATTAGGAGAGTTCTTCATGATTTCTTCCTTTTAGGGAGATCAGACCCACGTGAGCTCTAATCAAAAGGAGCCCCAGTTTTCAACCCACGCTCCTGGTGCTGGACTGCTTGTACGATAGCATGGCCAGCATAGGGCACGGCAGTGCCATTCCATTTCTTCGTGCCAGATTCTGGAGGGGGGTGACTGGGATGGATTCACAGAGTGGTGGAGTAGTTTATGTTGGAAGGGACCTCTAAGGGTCACATGGTGTGGTCTCCTGCTGAAAGAAAAGCCGACTTCAAAGTCAAATCTAGGCTGCCCAGAGCACTCCTGGTATTCACTACTGGAAGGCATTGGGGCGGCCCACTGGGACTTTTTCAGAACAGCACATCTGTAGAGAAATCTGTTTTAACCCTGTGTGGTGGCCATTACTGACTGTGCAGGAGGCAGGACTGAGAACTGAAATCTAGGACTATCTCAATGGGCAAAGGACAGCATAACCTTGCTTTCCGGCTCCTCTACTGTTCATTAGTTTCATGGCTTAATTCCTATCTCTTGCTAGCAGGGCCAGGCAGCTTTGTCCTTTCAGCAGCTGAAGTCACACCGCCTTACCACTGTTCACCAAGGGTTGCTGAATGACTGTTGCCAATTTCTTTCTCTTCAAGATGAAGCCTGCCAGCTCAGTTATATCCTTCAGCGTGGATGAATATCTTGCTGTAAAATAATCAGTCATTGTAGTCTTTACGGAGATGCAATGGGTTGCACATACAGTAGGTAAGGCCATGGAAGGCAAGACTAGGCTGTTTTAATGATTCTTCCCTGAAAGTCTCTACGGAGTACGCTCAGTGTCTCTATCTAATCTAACCATCCCCACAGGCAATATGAGAAACAGCACTGGCACTGAGGGAATAGCACACACCTTTCATTTCATCCCATCCTGCCCCACTAAAAAGCCATTGCCACTTTTAAAGAACATTACTTGAGTTAAAGACAGGAACTCTGTTGGGAGATAAAAATTGTCTCCAATTGATGAAACTCAGGCAGTTTTTATCCTATCCAGGACAATTACAAGTAATGGCAAATAATGTAGTGATTTTCATAGTGAGAAAGAGCAAAAAAGACACTCTGGCATGTATTTCTGAATCATATTCAAATTACTGGTGTTTAGCAAGTTACCAAACATCAGCAGAGCCACAGAAACTGCATCTACATATGCTTTTAGCTTATGGAAAATGTGAATATATTTGGTTTAGTGTAAGCTTCTTTCACTACGTGTTAAGATAAGCCAGCACTTTAAATATATATATATGTTGCTGGTAAATGCTTGCATATGGATACATTTAACATCGCCACCACAGTTCAGAAGATGTAGTGATTTGTTAATTTGTGGTAATGTGATCAGGTGGCTGAACTCCATCTCTCATTTGTTCTGCTTCACACACATGACTAATTCTTGCAAACTTCCATGAATTAATAAATGAGGACAATGGCAAACTAGCCCTCAATGATTTTTCCATGGAAACATCTGCATTGAAAAATAAAGCTGAGAAACATTTTGCATTGTCAATTGCTAACAGTTACAGTGCTCCTCTGGTACATTAGTTAGAGTAATTCGGGTTTTAAAACAAAAATGAGTAACTAACACAGGCACATGCAATGAATATCAGAGAAATCAATCAAAGTGTAATAAACTTTTATTAAAAAAAGACATCGCCCTCTGGCAATTCATAAAACAAGTCCCCAGATCTGTATAGACAGTACAAATAAGCATAAAAAGATTCTTTAAGGGCATAATGAAGGGTTCTGTCAACAACAATAAGAAAACAAAGCATAGATGTATGTTTGTGAAAGATATTGCACATTTTCTGTTGTTCAGAAAGCCTTTGGCGTTTCTTTTTGATAAAAAAGGGAGTACAAGATGCAAGAAATGAGTTCCCCATCTGAGCAATGTCTTTTTAGTCTCTGCTTCCCATTCTATCAAATTTTTCATCATTGCTCCGAGTGGGTCTTGGTATTCTGTGAAGGTTTTGAACTTGCTATGACACAGCTGAAGTACTTTGAGCTAATCCTAAGTGTCTGGGACTTGGCCATATACCTAAGTTCAGCAGAGTCCACTCTTGCACTGTATTCCTAGTGGACTACTTCTGAAAGATAGAGGCCTCCTTGTTGCTTAAGCAACATATTTCAAGCTAACTCTTTTCCAAAACTTACAATTTTTAATTCTATGAAACAATGCCGGTATAATGTATGTTATTAAAATAACTCTTCTTTATTTTGTTTTCTTTTTGAGTTCCTTTTAAGTATAAAGTTACCAAAGCCCTACATCATATTTGGGTCAAAAGATGATCAGTTGAAATGGGATGTTTATTCAATAATTATCTGTGGAAAATGAATATGAGGGCAGAGGGGTGAATTGCAGGTCACTTAATCAGAATTTGAGCCTGATATTAATTGGACTCTTGAATTTTGCTCCTCACTCACAAAGGACTCTGGTTTTTGAACTAATAGGACCTAACATGAAATGGAGTCTATTATTTTATCCCAGGAGGTATTTATTTTAGAGCAGGTCCAAACTGTAGGGAAAAAACCCTCCACCATGAAAGAAAAGTGAGCAATACCTGAATGTTTTCTGACAAATCAAAGGGAAAAATCAAGGCTAAGAGCCCAGCACTACAAAGTCCTTGGTGCATCCTCAATCTGGACCACACTGAACTCTGTGCTGCTGAAACAGAAGTTGGAAAAGACCTACCTGGTCATCACATCAATCCTTCTTGGATACATGGTATTTTCTTACATTCCCTCCCTCTCATTCTCCTTAATTTCTTCTTTTATTCCTGCTTCCCTTCTTTCCTTCTTTTCTTCCTGTCTATCTTGCATCCTCCTGAATACCTTAATTCCCATCTTTGTCAGCATTCAAGTAACAGGGCAATTAAAAGACATTTTCAATGAAAAAAAGACCTTTTCTTAGAACTTGTCTCAGTTGCCTACTCAATGTTTTCTTCTCATCTGCTGTTCCTAGTAACAGCTCTCTGGGTGACTGCAGGCAATTTGTTTTCCTTCCCTGTGTAGAAGCCCTTGAGAATTTCCCCTTAGTAGCTATGTAAGAGTTTCATTAGCCCACAAATATTTTTAAATTTTTGTCCACATCCCTATATCCAGGTATTCATCATCCACATGTGACAGCTCCTTCTTTGCATCAGATACCTGAAAATGCAGTCTTCCTACTTCAATGGTTATTGTAAAGCCACACCACCAGTACTCTGTAGTTTATTGGCAAGCATCAGTTTTCTTGTGTGTAAGAAAGGAATAAGGGCATTATACAACACAATAATTATGGTCTGCAATTTCAGATCAGATTCTGAAAACATTAAGTGCCAAGTAAATGTTAAATGTGTAAATATTAGTGTGATTGCTTTGTGACAAATTTTGAAGTGTAAAAGCTATAGGTACATAAACACACACCTGTTTGTCTGCATGTTCATGCTTCAACTCAGTTGTTAATGACCCTGGCTTGCTTTCAATAGGAAATTTTGTATTTCTTGCGAAACTTTAACTCCGGTAGCTTTTGAATAGCTAATTGAGCCATTCTTCTATTTTTTAATATCATACCCCCTGCTCATTTTAGTGTTATAATTATTGATATTATTATAAGGGAAAGATTAGTGTTATTGTTATTGAATGCAATGCAAACATATAAAGAGGTAGCCTTAACTTCAAGGACAGATCCGTACACTTGAAAAAAAATTAGAAATTCTTGCAATCTTCTAAATCTGAATGCTGTTTGACATTCATCAGAGCCAAGAGGTACTCAGTACATTTTAAGTCAAGGTGACTAAATATGGAATTAATAGCTCAGTATGAGGCACCTCTTTTGAACACCTGAAGGTTATAAGAAATAAGGACAGGGACCTAGAATGCAAATTGTTATGCAGCTGTTACTAGCTGCTGCTGTAATAAGCAAACTTTATTATTATGTTTGCTGGGTAACTGCAATCTTTATAGAGACCAAATGTATCCAGGGTTTATTATTGTTTTATTTATGGTATTAAGAATTGATGGAACATAAATTAAGATAAGGCACTTGAGGCAGTTGATAGGATTGTATGTAAGAGACTTTGGAAGCTGATAAATCAGAACTCCTACACTATGGCTTGCAAAAAGCACCTGTGGATTTGGGATCGAAATTTGCCCTTGCTCCTTAGGAGAAGAGTGGGAGGTCAGACCTTCAGCTGTTTACAGGAAGCTGCATGGGTTCTCCTCTTTTCAAAGCTATGGCCAGTGACAGAAGGAGTCCAAGAAGACTCATGGCCAAATACCGCAAGATCCTCTGCATTGCTACCCACACAAATTCTGTTCTTGGCTCGTTTTGATGGCATATGATTGTCTTGTGCCTAGTCCTGGGACAAGCTCTCATCCCTTGCCCTGCATCCCCATACTGCTTGGACACGGGGAAGGTGAATTGACCTCTACTCATGAGACAGCAATGGACAGTATTTTGCAAATTCTGAGTTCCTGCTGGACTCTAAGGGGCAACAGATTTCCTTTTCTGTTTGCATATTCCTTTGTGCCAAAATGGGCTTTGGTGTCAGCAGTGCAAGTTTGTTCAGAAGATGTGTTTACCTTATCAGTACTGAGTTTTGACACTCTCATTATACTGTTTGGATACTGCGGATTCAGCAGTGTGCTTCAAAAGCAGAATAAGCACCTTCAAAGGATTGCATGGAGAGAGCTGAAGGGAGAGATACCAAACACAGACAGTACAGCTGGTGACATACTATTCTTTCTCTGTGGCTAAGGATAGTTGGGCAAGTTACTTAAGCTTTAGAGAAGTCTGGGAAAACTAGCTACTAATTTTGCACTGTGACACCTTGACAACAACAAATTCTTGCTGCGTATTACAAATTGATATTCAGTCCACCTTCTCAGGAGTGACTTCAGACAGTAACGGAGCCAAGTGCTGATAAATGAACACGGAAGCCAGGGGAGAGAGGTATAAATCTCTCTTGGGATGTGCTGCATCATGTGAAAAAGTGAGAAAAACTTACTCCATCTGTGAGGTGAGGAAATAAACATGGCACTGAGCTGCTACTGTGAGTCTGCATGTGTGAGAAGTATATTAAAACCCTGTCAAGCAAGGGACCTGGTCTGTGTAAGATGCTTTGTTTTGTTTCCCTGCCAAAAATGTCTGTAACCCTCACCCCAAGTTGAGAAATTCCAATCCACGTGACAATGTTTGAGGTCGACAATGAGGATGTGAGAATATCACAGATGAGACCAAAGACTTTATTTTTAGTTTTTATTAATTATTTTTAGAATTGTAATTTTGCTAATGAACAAACCTATAAATGCACAGGAACTTGTACATAATGCATTTCATTGCTCTCAATCATTTCTAGTCCTGCTTCAAGCCTACCTGTTCTATGAAAACGTGTGTAAAACCTTGGGGGAATAAATGGTCAACAATTTCCTAAATTATAGCATTTTCTTGCAAATTACATTCTAGTTCACTAGAAGGTCCTGTAAAATGAGTTTAATAAGCACCCCATCTCGTTTAGAAATGGTGTCAGAGGATAGCACAAAGTAACTGGTGAATTTAATTATAACTTTAAAAGGTTAAACTCTCACAGTATAAGGAACTGGTTAGAATTCGCTGAAGTCAATAGAAAGACATACTTGTGCATACAACGGATTGTATGAAGTGTAAGCAGAGCTTTGATGCCATTCCTTACGTGCATGTGTTCACAGTTTCATTTGCTAGAGCAGAAGGAGAAAAAAACGTAAAATTATGCCAGGAATATGTTCTGCATATCAGAGAGAAACCTGGAGGCACATCTGCCTTCCATCACAATGAGCTGCTCTCCTGGTCGCTTGTGGCAAAGCCATTACTGAGCTCTGAAACAGCCATAGCCATCAGGTTCTTAAAGCCAAGGTCTGAATCAAAAGAAATACCAAAATCCCTTCAGACAGTGCTTCAGTGTGGGTATCAGATGGTCAGTCTAAAATCCTTTGAAGAGCCCTCCCACATTCCAGGGTAGCGGTGCAGCCTAATAACAGTGCCAGAGATGAAAGGTTTGGAAGGTTTGATCCAGCAGCTGGAAAACAACTTGTACTATGTGAGGCTTACAGAGTTCAATCTCTTCAGCTTATCTGAGAGAAGGCTGAGAGGTGGCTTGATCATTATGTCCAGGTACTTACACATGGAAAAGAGATCCAATAGCAGGGGCTTTCAGAAACTGTTGAGAAAGACCTGACAAGATTGGTGGCAGAGTTAGACAAATTCAGCCTTGAAATAAGTCATAGCTTTCTTGCTGAGAGGATAATTGAAATGAGTAACAGTCTCCTGAAAGGATTGGTTGGGGGACAGGATAGGGACAAATCAACATGGATTTAGATCTTTAAATTCAAAATCCTTCTAGGACATATGATTTAATCCACTCTCTGGGAGAAATTCTGCGTCCAATAGGTCTAGGTGCTCAGGTGAATAGTTGTGGTGTTCCTTCCTGACCTTAATGCTTGTAAATATATGAATCCTTTATTCATGTCATCCTTTTGTGGACCGGGGAAAGGATAGTAAGTTATGCACAGCCCTCAGAGTGCCCATAACACCTGGAACTCAGTATTAAGACAGCTGCTGCAACCAAAGCTTATCAAGACTTCAGGGGATCAGTGAAGAGAAAAGATTTCCATTGTGCATGGTGCAGATGTATTCTCAGGGCTCATGTCTTAATTTGCCTTTATTTCTTTTTCACCTCATTCAGAAACATCAGAGGTGTCTGCAGCTGGAGATAGAGCAACAGATGGACAAACTGCTGATGCTGGATTCTATTTTCCACTTATTTACTCAACAGATTTGTATTTACTCCAGATTTGTATTTTCTAAGTTATATCAAAAAACACCTTGGTTTATATCGCTTTTATTTCTGGAGTTAGTCTGAAACACTTTGAATGTCCCGTTTTAGTCTGTTTCCTGTCCAAAAATGCTTGGTTATTGGAAGCTTTTTTTTTTTGCCTTTTTTTTTTTTTCTCCTTCTAAAACTAAGAGGCTGGACTTAGTTAACTAACGATCTCTTCCACTCTATGTAAAGAAAACCTATGAAAGTTCATATACCTCTAAGAATAGATTACTGAAGTGGAGAAGATGGGGAGGTGATGTCAGCACAGCAGAGTATGTAAAAAAAAAAAAAAGCAGAACCACACCCTAGTTTAAAATTTCCAGATAGCTGAGCCAGTACAGAGCAGAAAGGATAGAAAAAAACCCCAAAACAGCAACCTCTGAAACCGAAATTACATTGCTTTTTGAGAAACAATTTTCTGAAATGCTAGTCAAATCTTAATTTACTGTGTTGCAGTTTCATTCTGGAAGAGGCAAATGTGATGTCTGTAGGTATGCTTGCTTTGGGAAGTGCCACTGTATCTGTACCTCGTTTGCAGTGAGAGACCAGGGCTACAATTTGTTCAGTTGAAAGGAGTCAAGGGACCCCAAAGGGAATCACGCTTTGAAGCAAATCAAAGCAAATAAGCAAAGTGACACACAATTGAAATCACTGAACCAAAATCCACAAATTAAGCAAATGGAAGACTCCAGTGCTGTCCCATGCAGTGACAAATCCAAAATGCATACAAGTGGAAATTCAGGGTCAGTAGCTGCCTGAAAAGAAATAAATTATGTCCAAAAAATAAGCCATTTCTATTCTTAGAACTCAACACTCCACTAATTCTTTAATAAGCAGTGAACTGTTGCTCAGCTCTGGCTTGCTATGAGCTGCTACTCAGAAGCCCTATTCCTGCATTAAGATTTCAGGATGTCCCAGATTCCCATCACAATTTCCTTTTCCATCAAGGGGAATGCACTCCAGTCTTTGAGGGAAAAGGCCATCCATTTTTCATTTAACAAACTTTTATCTACCTTGCCTCTTAAGTATCCAAAGTCACACATTCAGGTAAGGTCACTAACCTTGTCTCCTCTTTCTGAAAGCCACCCTAAGATGAAATTCAGTTCTGTCATCGTGGTCCTCTGGGAAATCAAACATTAATGACATTAGACAGTAATAGTTAATAGTATCTTATTTATTATGTATGAAGACTGAGATTTTTCAGAGAAATAAGCATGAAGTGCACACATTTTTCTTAATTTCGTTGAGATTTGAGCAGCAAAATCTTTTAGGCTCCTTTAGGAAATTCAGCCTATAATAATAATAATACATAATAAACAGAAATACTGCTGGAAGAGGAAACTCAATAGCCAATTTCTTAAAGACCCAGATTTTAGTACAGGAATATGGGTGCAGATTGCTGCATATACCAGACTAATGCTTCTCCATATACCAGACTAATGCTTCTCTTAGGTTCTTTTCCTAATCACTGTCGACTAAGAATTCAGTAAAACTGGAAAAAAAAATATGCCACACATTTGGAGTGCTGCAGCAGATGTGCCTGTGCCTCCATGTTGCAGGAGGCCATGGGCGCTTTCCCAGCCAATATCAAAAAGAATGATTTGGTCTGTTTACTGATTGCAATTTGAAAATTAAAGTTCCTTAAAAAAATGTAAGGTCAAAATAAAGGGACAGGAGGACCTGGGATTCCTGTGATCCTAGAATCCTTGGAGGATTAGGGAGTTCTATTTCTGCCAATTCACAAAGATTGAAGCCCCCTATCATGGGAACAAGTCTGGGTTATGCACTCCTAAAGAGGCTGACTAAGGAAGGCTGGCTGGAAACTCCCCTAAAAAGCATTCTTAAATCCTTAGTCAATTTAGCGGGCATTTGGTGTCCGTGAAACGTCCAATTTGGCTCTATCTGCAGAGAGTTCAGCCTGAGAACCAGACACAGAATCTAGTGTACTAGCTTAGCATCACTTGCCTTCTTGCAAAGTAAACACTAAAAAGAAAAAAAGAAACATACATGTATGTGCACACACACACACACTCTTCTCAAAAGATAATTGTCAAAGTATATCAAGTATTACAAAAGCAGAAATCAAAATCAAGTTGTTCAAGACAATCTTCCGAGCCACTGCCCAGCAGCGATGCAAGTTCCACAAAAGAGGAGGCAGCCTGTGATGAAATAACTTGGAAAGAAATAAAGGAAAACACCTGTGGGAGACATTGCGTCTCAGAGGGCTAAACTGTCCTCCAGACAAAATGGTTAGGTTGGGATAACCATGTGTTTTCAGTGTGAGGGGTGAGAGGAAGGGTCGGAATTATTTTGACATAGGCACAAAAGACTTGGCAACCTCTCTTCTATTACAGAATAATTTTGTAAAAAGCCAATATCTCATGACAGTATCAGGAGGCTGAATGCTGCTTGACAAACGTGTGAACAGAATTAAGGAAAAGTTTGAGTGATAAAATGGGATTCACCAATTTCCATTCCCAAGGCACTTAGATTAAATAAATGCTAATATAACCCTTATTTTTTTTGAACATTCATTAGAGTTTTCAAAGGTATGCTGAAAATGCCGGAATGAATCAGCTATTTGGCTTCAAGAACTCTGAGAGTGTTTATATCACAGGGTTTTTGAAATCATGTTCAAAAAAGAGTGCATTTCCCAAGGACAGTCATTGTTTCATCTTCAAAAGGGGAAATGCTCTTGTGAGGAAAATCAGACCAGAAGGAATAGGTTAAAAATGTTAGATTGTTAGACCTGATTCTCATGACAATTAATTTTTTTTATATATATCTATGACAAATGTAGATAATGCGTAAACATACACATTACATAAATGCTTTAATTATTCCTTAACTTTACATTGAAATATCTTTTTCCACTGAGAAGAAAAATAGCAATTAGTTGTTATCTGATTGGAACTACATAAAATAGAAAAATCTATTTTTTAATTTTATTGGCAACTGGATACATTCCCTAGGACAGCTACGTTTATTCAATAGATTTAATACTGAACAGAGGTACTGGTCCAAATGCACGGGTAAGTCAAATGTCTGACATCTGTGTGACTTAGACTGTCCCGCTTTTAGCTTTCTGACCACTCTTAGCTCCAGTGCCTCTGCAGCATGCATTGTGACCCACTGCATCGTGACGAAATATGCAAAGGCAGGGATCAGCGATCTCTTGCTAAGTAACCAAAGGCTTGGTGAAAGCAGATGTCAAATGGCACTCTGCAAGACTGGAAATCGAGAGCTGCTTCATCTTGAGGGAGTCATCTGTAAATATCACCTAGCTGTTGGCTCTCACCGTGTATTGCAGTCAGACACAGGAACCTCTGTCTTACCTACTGTTTCTCTTCAGTCTTATCACAGAGCACGCAGTACTCCCCAGATCAGGAGGTGGAGGCTGGAGTGGCAGCAGTATGCCATCACATGGGATCTGTCTGCTAAATTCTGTGCCTCTAGCAAACATCTTGACCTACCTCGTGGATACCATGAGAGCACATTTTGTATCGGGGCCATACTCTGTTGTCCTGGTTTCAGCTGGGATGGAGTTAATTATCTTCTCAGGAGCTGGTGCGGTGCTGTGTTTTGGCTTTGATGTGGGACTTGTCAGTCCCTCAGGCCTTGCTAGCAAAAAGGCTGGGGGGGCACAAGGGATTGGGAGGGGACAGAGCCAGGACAGCTGGCCTGAGCTAGCGAAGGAGGTATTCCATACCATGGGGCGTCATTCCTGGTATATAAACTGGGGGGCTGGCCGGGGCGGGCAGGTCATTGCTCGGGGACCGGGCATGGGTCAGCAGGCGGTGAGCAGTTGCGCTGTGCACCACGTGTTCCCTGCTGCCTCTCCCTCTGGATGCCATTTTTCCCTTCCCCTTTTCATTATAACTGTTTGTCATCATTGTTATTATTGTTGTTTCATTTTTGTTCTGTTTCACTTATTAAATTGTTCTTATCTCAACCTTTGAGTTTTGCATTCCTTTCCGATTCTCCTCCCCACCCCTCTGGGTGAGAGGGGTGTGCGCGAGCGGCTGCGTGGTGCTTGGCTGCCAGCCAGGGTTAAACCATGACATCTGCATTGTTGGTTACCCTCTGCAGCAAAAAAATAGTCATGTAGCTTCCTAGTGCTGCGGCCCCTGGGCAGTTTAGGATCATATTGTGAACCTGGAAGATGTCCTACAGCCAGGACACTTCGATGTTCTTGTCTCCAGATTGCGGTTTTGGACAAGATAGACCAGCATTTTATGGGGAGCTTTAAATGTTGCTTTTATCGTGGAAATATGAAGCTTTCAGCTAAAATTGGAAGTGTCTGCAGGGTTTTGTGAACCAGCATGGCCAGCAACAAAGTATAGGTGTGTGTTCACAAATGTGCTCTCAACATATATTCAACAGGCCACTGCTCGGTGTGATGGCATAACCTTCCCATGCCTGCCCCACTCTGAAGAGCAGTGCTGGTAATGATTGCTACTGATGCATGCTAATGCTTAGAGTGCTAAGGACCTTTTAATAGATGCCACCAAAGGTAGGAGTATTGAGCTTCGGCAATCTGTCCTGGATTTTTGTCATGAGAGGAACTGTGTGTGAGCTGATAATTTTCAGTGTAGTGGGCCAGAGGAAAAAATTCCAGAGGGAAATGGAAATTTGCACCGAAAGCCATCAAGTGCCTGATTGATACCCTTTAATGACTCTCATACTTAACTCCTTGTATGGAGGGAGGAAGGGAAAAAAATCTCTCACATCACCTGTTTGTCAAGTTTAACCGTGTGCATATAGTAGGCCAATTTTTTAAATTTTAGGATACTTTATTTTTCCAAGATGCAATTAATTCCATTAAAATAATGTAGAAAGTCTTTTATGTTGATGTTGAATCTAAATGTCACTGAATTCAGGAAAATTTCCTTTATTTTCAGTGGGCTTTGCTTTGAAGCTGTAAAGAACCTGAAAGGTGAACATATATTTTAGTCTAATTTACACCTTATCACCTTATTATGCTTTGTTTTATTTCTGAGGGTGCAATTATGTAAAAAGAACCCAACTTTTACCTGTTAAAAATCAGTTTTGGATTTAATCCAGAACTGTAATGGTCTCAAATTATGTGTGTCATGTAAAATGTCAGAACTTGATTATAATATAACCCTTGCAAACTGGTACAAATAGGATGGTTGTGTCTAGCGCCTGGCTTATTTATGTGAGTAATAATGTAAAAGAGAAGAAAAATCACAGAATTTGACCTGAAAAAAGGAGGTTTGGAATAGCATCACAAATGTTTTAATGTATAGTCTACACTCAAAATCCGTTGTCAATATTCAGCTTGAAATCAGAAGTTTTCTGAATTTTCTGGGTTTTGTAATTTCTGCAATGAAGAATAAAACAGTTTCCTATCAGTGGAGTCCATTTTATTACATTTCTTGTGTATCAGAGGCCTGAAGACCATCAAATAGAAGATACATTGTGCAGAAGAGTGTATTTGTATGTAGATAGAGTTTCTGTGCTGAAAGAAATTTTGTTTAGTGAAAAAACCTGACACATCCAGAGCAGGAAGCAAAGATTCATCATAATGTGCACAAGTCTGTGTTTATTCTTTTCTTCTTCTTTTTAAAATATACCTAAAGGTTAACACTTCGTATGTCTTCATTTCTCAGATATCACTCAGCCAAAAAGTCCTTCAACATATCTGTTTTTTCTCCAAAGAATGAGATACTTCTTTTTTGCAGTTTTATGCAGGCATCACTATGTGCATTTTATAGGACTTGAGATAGGAAGAAGGCTTCCACTTCTTGTTAGCATGCCATTTTATTTTGATTATATGCAGTTGAGCATAAGATTTGTGTTTTAATTTAGTAAAACCCTTTGAATCCTGTTCTCAGTTAGCTCCACTTTTGTCCAGTCCTGAAACTTCAGCATTCTCAATTGTTGTAATGTTGTGACATTACCAAAAAGTGAGTCAAAGCAGTAACAGAGATAACTCCACATTCTGACAACAAATGCAGATGATAAAGGAGGCATTAAATTAAGCAGCCATTGCTAGACATAGAGGAGTCTAGGGCCGTGGTTTGCAGGATCACTCTCAGCAGGTGACACCTGCTAGGCAGGCGGTTCTTCCTATGCTGTTCTGATTTACCAGATGTACAGACTAAAACTTCACATTCCCATAGCTCACATTTCATCCTGTGTAATGTCAACAGACAGGCACTACAAAGCCACACCAATCTTGCAACTGGAGACAAATTCTAATCGAGACATGGGTTTGAGTTAACTCTGGGGAAACCCCACATTCGAGCCCTTTTATATCAAGGGGCAGAAAATGTTCCCAGGCTTCTTTTCTTTGTGTTTTGTTCTGCAGCTCAACCTTGATTTGAAGAGTCTTATGTTCAGTGGTCACTTACTCCCTAATACCTTGGGAGCAGGCAGAATGTTGTAAGTGAAATTGAATGGAATAAAGCACCAAAGGGGAAAGACTGTCAGGATCAATTGCTTAAAACTAGAATAGACTACTTAAAAAAAGATTTTGAAGCTAGAACATAAGGTAGTTATTTAATTTTTTGGCTTACAGCAACAAACTTGTCACTACCCTTTTAGGAAAAGTCTAAGAAAATTGTCAAGTACATGAAGGTATCAAAAGTAATTTTATTTGATAGAAGAGACTGCGTTAGTAAACAGATACATTAATTCAATGCATCATTAGTCCCAGATAACGATTGGATTCTGGCTAAAATGGAAGAAAATTCTACTGAGAAAGGGAACTGATCACAGCTAGATGAATTAGACCTATTGTCTAAAAAATGGGAACTTGTCAATTGTGATAAATTATCATTTAAGATATTGGAGAGCCTGCAGGGAGGCATTTGCTTATATGACAATGCAAGATAATCACACTAGCCACTACAAGTATTGCCAGAACTGGATCCCTGTGCCACAAGTCACAGCTCACACAGGCAGCGAGATACTCCCTGCCCTGAGATGCCTCCAACAGAAATGGAAGAGGCTGAGGAAGGCAGTAAATCCAGGAGCATACCCAGGTTTAGAGGAACGTCTAGCTTGTTCTCTCACAGGAGGGCTGTTTTCTAGAACGCCGCATGGAAAGCAGGTCTGCTGGGACTTGCAACAGGCAGAAATTGTACTCTACCACAAAGTTTGGATGAAAAAAACAGGGACCCTGGGCAATGTGTCAGCCTGCTTTTGAGGCACTGTGCAATAATAGTGCAGAGGGTAAGGAGAGGAAGTGGAAGATGCAAAAAGAAGAGAAATAGAGGCAATTCCTGAGAAGTTATGAGCCAGCATAGAGCCAGCTGCTTGAGACAGTAACAAATTCAACCTAATTTTC
This sequence comes from Falco biarmicus, assembly GCF_023638135.1. Classification (NCBI taxonomy): domain Eukaryota; kingdom Metazoa; phylum Chordata; class Aves; order Falconiformes; family Falconidae; genus Falco; species Falco biarmicus. Next base: position 4,020,694 of record NC_079293.1, on the reverse strand, counting down.
AAAAGAAGCAACAAAAAAGAGGATCAGCTTTTGATAGAGCACAGCAGGGAAAGTGTATAAGTCATCTGCAATCGATAATTTTGCCATAAGGCTAAGCTACTTCCATGATAAAGAGCTGGCTTTGATGTCAAAAGGAGCAGGTGCCTGTGGGAGGTCAAAGTTTGAAATGAGATTACTCACAAGGATCAGAAAGATAATCAAATCTGCCCACTTCTGTGGCAGTGACATATCAGTACAAAAGACTCAAGTTCTAAATAGCCACAGTTAGGAATGAAAAAGGATAACTGCAAAATCCTGATGAGAGGACAAAAGGGAAGAACGGTTTCTGAGGGCAACTCATTTCCGACTGACTTGAAAGGATCAAGCTCACTGGCCTGTTAAATGGCTTTTGCTGTTCAGTTGAGAGGGAACTGGAAGCAAGGACACTCAGACCCAGATACACAAAGAAACATGGGCCTTGCAGGGTTAGTAACTCTTGCAGTTTTAGGAGTGGAGTACATGGAGCTCAAGTAAGAGCCCGTGGCACTGTACAACAAATGGAGAAAGTGGGACACAGTGACTGGGAGAAAGCCAAAGCCAGCCAGGAGCAAATGCTCAGAGAGGAAGAATGTGTCTTAAATCCCACTTTTCTCATAAAATTACCCACAACCCAGAACTGGGCACTTATGTAAAACTGGGATTTGCATACAAATGCATCCTTCTGGCTTGCGGTACTAATTCATCCCTGTGCGGGTGGCTTGCTAGCTCCTTTCCTCTCCTTGGACACCCACTAGAGGAAGAGCTGTGCACCTTCTACATGATGTTCTGTGATGGCAGCACCTGCCTAGCAAGCGCGACATCTGAGTTCAAGGATTTTGTGGTTTAAAACTGCATGTCCTGCTCTCCTGAGAGTGTCTTGGCCTCCACAGCAGCAGCCAGGCTGGTGTAGGGCACACATTCCACTGGAGTACAGACCATGATGGTGAAATTAACGTAGGGTTAGTGAAGCCAGAAAAGGGAGTAAAGAAGGAAATACTCTGATCTGGTGCTGAGTGTGTGCTCCTGGGCTGGCACGATCCTGACATCCTGGAAAGAAAGAGCCAAACAGCTTCACTGAAAAGCACGGCTCAGTTTCACCACCCTGAAGTCCTTTATGGATCTTGATCATACAGATGTTTGGGCATCTGAGCTCAGAGGTACAGCTACACTATACAGACAGCTTAGTACAGTGTTGAGTTCAGGGTTGTTTCAAAATCATTCTCTGTTCAAATCCTCTGGCAGTGGTGACCAAAGTAACTCAAGGATTTACAGACAGGGTCCAGAGCACTGCCTCACAGCCTCATCAGCCTCTGGCTTGCAGCCAACACACGACATCTATTCTGCAGCTCTCCAGATCACATCCCTGCATCGGTTTCTGTGGTTTTGTCTATGCTAGTAAACTGAATCAGGCCAGGCACAGCCCGGGGCGTTGCTGGCACATCAGCAGCAGTGGTGTGGCAGGGACGTTTCTGGCCAGGGCCAGCTGGCACTCTCCCAGACAATTTCTGGACATCGTGGAAGGAATAACACAGGCCTGGGATTCTCTTTTAACGGGCACTACAGAGGTGCTCACCTCACTCTGTGGGGGGAAAAGAAATATGGACTTGCACCTTGTCGTGCCATTGGTCAGCAGCCTCTTTACTCTACTAGTGTGAAAGCAACACTGTGTTTACACAAAGGTACATGCTTGGCCTCATTGGAGCTGTGGCCTCCTTTTGTGACTAAGCATGAGCCTGTGCACATGGGGGTGATGGTAGAGGGGGTGCAGGGTGTGTGATGAATGCGCCATCATGCCAGGACAGGCTTTGTCCCGTGCTAACACTGGGATGTCTAAGTGGGCCTTTTCACAGCATCCTGAAAGCAAGACAAAAGGGCCTGGATAAGTCTGGCTGAGCAAGGAGTACCCGGGTCAGCCTACTCTGACGGTATCAGCCAGACAAAGTTCAGTGTAAGAGCGTCATGACCGTCTCTTTCAGCTCAGAACAGCCTGTTTGTAACTTGACAGCTGCCATGGAGCCCGAGAACATCAATAAAAGCTGTATTTCCTCCACCTTTATGTATCTTTTTTCCCTTTTGTAACCATGTCTGCCTGTTTTTTCAAAGGCAGGGAAAGGAACTATCATTCACAGCTCATACCTGAACAACAGAACTAACTCTTTCATCCCGACGAAGAAAGATTACTTGACAGAATCAGAGAGTGTATCCAAAATCCTGTCTCTGAAAGACGGGTTTTGATACAGTTTGATTATTCTTTTGCCTTCATGCAGAAACTCTATTTCAGTTTCAGAAGACTCTTTATTTTGTTTTGATTCTTTTTCTTTTGTGTATCTTGGTCAATAAATGTCCAGACTTTGGCGCTGATATCTGTTTGTCATGGCAACTGAGTAGTCCTTATTCTTCAGACCCTGAGTCTTGTTTCAGTGTTTGATGTTGTTCTGTAATGTAAGCATCTTTGACACCCCGGGCTTAACTATTCTATCAAAATTAATATAACATAGTCTTATTAACAATTGTATGTAACAGCTAATCAACAACATTAATACAGCTCCAGGTTGTAGATTTACTGTCCCTCGTTTCAGCAGAGCTGACCCCTAATGAATGTAATATACATATCCCTTTATTATCTTTACCTTTATCTATAAGGAATAAGGCTAACAAAATAATTGGTTTGAATTTAAAAAATTCGATTGATTTCAAGTGTTTGCTTTGAACATCACTTCTGCATTCTGAAATGTTATTGAAAAATATACGTGATGTTGCAATATATATTTCTAAAAGAGTACTCTAAAGAGTAGCTCTTCTACTATCCCTGTCTTGCGAAGAAGTTTAGGACAGCAAACCAGGCTAGCGAATCGGTTATAAACTCAGCAGCTACAGCCATGCCATTTTCTGTCCTGCCACTAAGTGTGCTTGTGGAGTTTCGTAAGCAGCAGGTCAAGGTTGTGTACTCCTGTGTGGCCCTGCTATAGCCTGTCCCTGTTATCCTCCTGTCTTCTGGAGAAGCACAGCTGTTCTCCTGCCTTTCAGGACTGTGTTCTCAGCCAGTGCACACTTAATTCTCTAAAACCTTATGCAATTTACATGAAAACAACTTCCAGTAAATGACCTCATAGTACAATTTTGCCCCAGTTTCATAAATCCTTCTGCAACCTTTCTTGATGCCCTCGGTAAATGTCTTCGGTGTTTGTATCTTCCTCATTGGTAGTTTACTCTACCTCGATGCTTCGTGCTTGGCACTCATGCAGATATCTATTTAAAATAAATTTTTAACACAGGGATTTAGCCATCTGATTCCTATTAACCGTAATGGGAACTGCATGGCTAAGTCAATTACCATGTACTGTGCTGAACATTTGCCACTTAGTACCTTCCCTTTGTTTTGCCTTTAAAATGTTTTCTAGACTTTCTGAAGTTAATGTACTGATCTGGGTATTGGAGCAAATATGGGTCACTAAAAATGCTGCTTATATTGATGTGCATTTGTTTGTTTCCACTGACTGAAGTGAAATACCTCTCCTGGAATTGCATGGCTTCAGCAATAGACCTTGAACTTTTCATTTCGATGCTGCTTCACCCACAAAGAAACAGAGGAGCAGTGCGAGCTGGGCTGAGGATACCACCACAGGACTCTCACATGAGGGCTCTTACTGAGTGTACCACAGCACCTCTCAAATTCAAGTGCACGTTAAGTACCCAAGTGAGAATAAAAATGAGCCTGAGCTCAGCTCTGGTGTATATGACACAAACATCTCCTTTCTTTCTGCTGCTGTTTCCTTCACTGACAAGTGCAAATAAAGGTGGGACTGAGTGAATTCAAGAGGGCAAAGCCAAGCTTAGCAGTGAAGAGAATAGCTGGCAAAAGCCACAGATCTTTGGAAAGATCAGTACCACAGCAGTAGTCAAGCTTGTGTGTGGTCTTGATATCCCAACACATGCGGTTTTGCTTGGGGAGACAGTACTTTTTGCCAAAAGTGTTTTTGTCTTCTTTCTTGGCTCACAAAGAGACTTTGTCCTTTCTGTTTAGATAAGGACCTACTTAGCATGACCTACATTTTCATTTGCCACTGTAAAAAGAGAACAGAATTTCTGTCAGAATGGTTAAAGGAGGCAAAGAAAAAATATGCCAACAACTGTTTTATTTTAATTTCAAGAATTAAAAGTTTTCTTTGCAAACTATTTTTAACAAAGTAAAAAATGGGCAAAAAAAGCAAAGATGTTTATCAGCTTTGTCAGAAATTCTTTTATTTCATTAGATCTGATTCAAAGCTTCCCAGATATGTAGGCAAAATTTTATGAGGGTAAAATAACCTAATTAAAATGAAGAGCTGGCAGTGCACTACTAGGTGGGTGAAGAGAGAGGGGGTAAAAACTCTTTCTGCCTCACTGTAGTATCTGACACTTTCCTCAGCAGGAGCAGCAACAACGAGAAGAGAGGGCTGTATGGATAAAATGTAAGTATTATCTTTCTGGATGGTACAATGTTCGAGCAGCTTGCCCTTGGATTTTATATGCAAAGGAGGTGGTCTCTTACCCCTGTTTCTCTTACATATTCAGTTGTCTATGCGTAAATGTGGCTTGTCAGAAGCAGTTCAGAGCCAGGAAGAATGTCTAGCAGCACAGTTATTCACCTCCTCCAGATACATTTGTCTCCTGTTTGCTTATCTATCCACAAGGAGAAGTAGAAATACCACAAAACCACTGTCCTCTTGCTGTGATTAATATTCTGTGTTTAGCTTCAAACTTGTATCTAACAGCATTGCAATCTCTCTGGTTCTACTGAACTTCAGATCTCACTAAACGAAATGTATGCATAAAAGGTTGTAAAGGCCCTAATAATAATTACATTTAAAATAATTTTAGTCAGCACAACTGACAATTTCACATAAGAGAACTTTCTGATTCAGGAAAAAAATGATCAAGGAGCTCCCATAAACTATTGATTTTACTTCTTAGCGAAACCAGTAATACTGTGGAAGTCTTAGAAGGTATGTTGAGATTTTGAAAGGATGAGCTGAGAAACTGTATCCTGCTCCTCCGAAACCAAACCTGACACAGGCTTGGTAAAATTAATGTGGAACATGGTCTGTCATGAGTTAAGGAATGGTTGCATAGTTAGTCAATCAGCATGTGTTTAGCAGAAAACAGATCGTGTTGAAGAGACTTGTAGCATAATTGGTGTCAGTAAGGCAGTAGGCTTAACACAGCATTCCTGTGAACAAGTCTCACTAGTCCTAATCTGCCACAAAATTAATATGAGAAATAAAAAGGTTTTAACTGAAAGATGACCATAAAACCACTGTTGAAAACAAGGAATTCTTCCAACAGTGGAAGATTTAAGCCCTATCTGACAATTTGGTAGATAACTGTGTTATGGTAGAGTGCAATCTCTCGTGAGCCTGGCTCATACAATTGGGGCATAAGCTACAATTCTTGGAAGGGAATGCATCCTAAGGAGGGTATGATTTCATGGTTTTGATATGACATGAAAGCATGTAAATTATACTGAAGCAAGTATCCATTTAAATTTCCTAACAGAAAAAAGAATCTATGAAAAAAAATGAACTTTTTCCAGGACAAAAATAGATTCTATGGAAGATGAACTTTTGTCTCCTAATTATCTGAAATGAAAACTCCTTATGAGTTTTCTTTACATTCATTAGACCTGTAACTCTAAATATTCATGGTCATACATTTAAAAACAGAGTTTAGGTCTGCATTCCAAAATGAGAGACTGTATCCAGGAATGCAGTGATACCGGGAAGGGTCTGGTGGCCATGAATATAAGAAATTTCATCTTTGTTCTCAGTGTGGTAGGCTAACATCAGTCTTGGCTGTACAAGAGCAGGAATGTCAATTAAGAATAATACATGCTTTTATATTTTGTATACTACCACTGAGACCATAACTGAAAAAATCATGACCATTTCTGGTGCTGCAGTTTAAAAAGCATTCTGAAAAAGTGTGAAACATTCAAAAAAAGCTAAATCAAAGATTTTGGGTCTGGAAAACACATTTCATACTGAGAAACTTAAGAAGATTCACCTACTTATTTTGTTGAAGGGAAGGCTAAGGGATGGTTTGATCATCATCTCTGAAAACCTATCTGAGGAACAGATTTCTCATAGCCAGCTCTTTAATCTAGCAGTAAAAAGCATAATGAGATTCAGCAGTTGGAAGCTGAGGCAAGACAAATTTAGATTTGAAACACGGAACTCATTTTTAACACTGAAGGTAGTTAAACATAGGCGTAACTTACCTAGGAATGTGGTTGATTCTCCGCCATGTGGATCCTTTATTTTGGGATTGAATGTCCCTCTGAAGCATATGCCATGGTTCAAGCAGAAATTACTGAGAGATTTCTGTGGCTATGTTCTGCTGAAAGTAAAACAAAATAAACTTTTGATAGTGGCTTTCCAACTGAAAATGTATGAGTTTTACCGAGAGTATAAAAATATGAACTGAATATTGAGCACTCCCAATGTCTTCCTGAGACCACAGAAAGCATGAAACTTAGGATCTGAAATGCAAACAGCATATTTTTAAAGGAGTGATGATTCACATGTACATAACTGTGGAAATGTCGACTCCTTCGCTCCCTATCAAAAAAAGGAAAAAATGAGAGGAATGTTCATACTGTGTCTTTAAAATCTAACTCAAGCAGTGGGTTGTTAAAGCCCTATTAAATATAGGTTTGGGACATGTTATATGTGCCAAACCTATGCAAATGACAATAAAAATCCTTGTACCACAGCAGACTGCTGGGCACTTATCTTTCAGCATGGCTTCTATCAAAACTGCCTTCTGAAATCCTAATTCTAATACCTAAATCACACCAGGGTTTTTTTTTTGTTTGTTTGTTTGTTGGGTTTTTTTAGGCACCTGGCCTCTCTGTTGTAATGTATTTCCTATTGCATCCCTGTATCTTTGACAGCCAGGCCAGATGCTCATTTGCAGTGGAACTGATCTGAGGATGAAGAGCTGTGACAGAAGTGTGTAACCAGTGCTTGACATTGCCAAAAGATCAATGACAAAAAAAGCTTTATTTGTTTAATCATTGCATCTATGCCTAAATACTTAAAAAAGTTAGCTAACCCCTGATTTTTTCTGGACTAACGCATGTTAGTTGTGAACTACGAAGCTGTGAACAACCTTCATTTTTTCTTTGGCAGTTTTTAGATCTCCCAGTGGGTTTGCTCTTCTTAGGGGAACACATATATATATTTAAAAAAAAAAAACTTGGGAAGTCTGGTGGCTTTGAAATGAAACAGAACAATCTCATGAATCTTTCTGTGAAGGACCTGGATTTTTTGGGGTAAGAAAATGACAAAGGCATATCTTGAAGACTCAATCGATGATATTGTTAGTGGTCATAGTTTTGAATGGAAGTGGAAGAGTCAAAACGTACAAGTTAGGTGTGGATGTTAACCAGATTTTATTTATCACTGGTCTATTTTTTTGGAAAATCACTTCCACTTCTTACTCACCTTGCCATTGCTTTCTACAACTAATAATGGGAATCCCTCCCATAAGGCATAATGTTATCACTTGGGATTTAATTTAGTCAGTGCCATGCTTACTTGGCTTACTTGATCTTGGCAAAAGGTGGGGGGAAAAAGCAGTTACTCCTGAAGGTTTGATTCTTCAGTTTAAGTTTTATAAAGATTGGCAACATTGTGATAAAAAAAGCAAAGAAAGCAAAAGGAAGTGAATAAGTCTGCTAAAAAGAGGTGACAGAAGGGTAAAGGTAATTTGTAATTTGTATTTTATGGATGAAATTAAAAGGAAATATTGTGAAAACAGAAAGGGTGTTTAGTATGAACTGAGCCTGTGTTTGGGCGATAGCTGAGAGATAAATATAATGTGGAACTTGGCACAGATACACAGACGCCTGAGCAGCTTCTGGAATCACTTCTCTTTCAGTATTCACCGCATACATCACAATGGAGCTGTTTGAGAGGCATAAACAAATGTGACTCATAAATTTGACTTTGTTAGGCTAACAAGTTGCACTAAACTAAATAAAATAAGGGAAGAAATCTGTTAAACACAGAGCGCTGTAGTATTACACAAGAAATGAAAAATGGCTCATGTCCCCAGCTGGAGGAGCGCTTGTGCCTTATCTTCACAGGTTATTTGGGAACAGGTTGGCACACGTGGCCCATGAGAGCTTAGAGTAGGCATCTGCTGAACAGGTATAAATCACTGCAAGAACGAGTAGTGTAGCTGTATTTCTGAAGTGAGCAAGCAAGACACACTTCCATTGTATTTTCCCTTGTCTCCCTTCTCTGTGTCTTTGGTTTAGTTTCTGTGTTTTCTAAAAGAGGCAGGACCTGAAGCATTGACCAGGGCTGTGGGAAAGTTCAGCTGCAAGCTCGGACTGTGGCCAGCTCTACAGACTCCAGCATGTTGTTTCAGTTTTCTTTGCCTCTGTTCTCATGTAGCCCCTGTCTATACATATTTTCTTCTTACAAGTCATTGGTAAGACGCACAAACTGCACCTGGAGCAGGGACAAAAACCGTAGGAATCTCACAGTCTCATTGCTTGGTGATGGGAGAACTGTGATGCATAAATAGTCTGATTTATGCAACATGGTCCAGTGATGAGAAGAGGTTAAAACCTCTGGTTGTGCTCCTTCTCATGTGTTGCAACACAGCTTATGAAGCATGTCGTGAGCTGCTTTAAATCACAGAGATGGTCACTTAAAGAAGATGAAACCCACAGCTCAGTATGATGGTCATCCACATGTGGTGTTCTTCACAGAAGCTCAGTCATTACCCGGCCAGGACTGAGGGTTGTTGGAGAAGGCAGGGTTTGCTGGTCTGCTCCCACCCACCTTGCCCTGCACATTGCCGCCAATGGAAAAGCTTCCCTTCCCAAGAGTGTGACCCGGTCCTGTCTCTCGCTTGCCTGAAACCTGGCAATTAAAGGCCTTTCCCTGTTAATTGAACTGACCTGATCTGTTGTGCTTTGCATTGCACTTGAGGCTAAGCGAGCTGTGCTCAGTCTAACAGAGCGTGCCGAATTGTGCGTGGGAAACTGCCTAGGTAATTGTCCAGGAAATTTTTAGTTTGGCTTGGTGGGTCTGGTTTTTTGTGTGTTTGGACATTCGCACTTGAACACAGTTTAGGTACTTACTGTCACTGTTTCTCCTACATAAATCTATTTTTGGAGATATTACTTCTTGGAATTTCCATTCCTTGACCTTCGAGGAGATTCCTCTAACTTACTGGGGCTTTACAGAGCGTCAGGTATCTTAGTCTTTAACTTTAGCTCAAACCAGCATTTTAAATGTGCAGGAATTTACAATGTTTTGTAGATCCAGCCTTGCACCCCTTCTTCATGAAAGAAGAATTATATTATTATCTGCTTTGCAACAAGACAGTAATTATTGCCTCAGTCCTATAAGGCCTGCCTCTGCCTCTGCATAATTTTCAGAAAGAAAGCTAAACCTAAAATGTCTCCATTGGTTCTAATGAAAATTTGGCTTGAACAGAAACTGTGACTTTGGCCCAGGAGAAAAGAAAAATAATCCTTGAATATTTTGCAAATCACAGGGAAGAGCTTTGTTGATGGAATTTTTTTTTTTTTTTTTGGCTTTTCTTTGGAATAACACTGAAGCAGAGTTATCAGAGACATTAATTTTTTTGTTCATCTGACACTCAGAGTATGATTTTGTTTTGTCCTTTTGTTACAATAAGCCTTTACCTTAAACCCTTACTGTACTGATATTATTATTGTTTTGCCTGTTTATTATTTGTTTTGGCTGGTTGTTACTGTTTTGCTTATTAATGCTGTTTCCACTTGGAACCCTTTCTAACAACAGTGTTTTCATAATGCATAAACTGATGTAGCCAGCTGCATATTTCAGAATCTTCTGCACTATGTGTAATTTAAATTACTTGAAACAGTTTTTTTGCAGATATTTCAGTCAAAAAACCCTGGCCAGCCAGAAGATGGAGAGTAGAAATATCACTAGTCATCTTCCAACCATCTTCTCTTAGTAATTTGCAATGATAAGGGATTGAAAATGAAATTAAAATTCTTTTGTAATTTCATTATCCTAGAAGTGATTTTATAGCCTGCTAAGAATTAAATGTTGAAGTACAGTACAGTGTACAAAATAATTCCTCTTTTAATACATTTTTATGGCCCTCAGAGGAGCAGAAGCACAGCTCAACTCAGCATTAGCCTGCGTATTACTCAGCTTTCCAGGTCCTTAATTCAAAATGAAAATTAAACAATATTCTTTTTACCAGAGTAGTTCATCCAGAACTAGCTAAGAAAATAATTTTTCATTTTGAAGGGCTCTTACTCAAACCCTTTCAAGGTGGTTTTTTTAATTGTTTAATCCCAAAATTGAATCCCAGAATCCTCTGTAATAAAAGATGCGGAGCCCCTATGCACTAATTGCATTGCCTGCCCATTACAGCTGATACGCACTATTTAAAAAGCTATGATACTGCACAGAAAAACATAACACCTGAAACAAAATTCACATGGTATCCAACCCTGATGAATCTTTCCAGAGGTTCTACTACACTTTCAGGTATCTGTGTAAATAAAACAAGAGTATTTTAGGATAATTTTGATAAATCCACCATTAAATCCTAATGAATAGTAGAAATCATGTGTTTGATTCACCAAGTTTCTGACCTCTGCAGCAGATGTAAGGGCAGACGGCAGTGTACTTGGTGCTGAGATCGCTATAGATGGCAAGAAACCAGTTAGAAAGGGACGGTTCAGCTGATACATGAGAAACAGAGAGCTGCCTAAGTTTTTTCACAGGATTTTCTCCTAGGGTCTGGGATGAATCCAGCCCAGAAATATGAGTTCCCTCTGTAGTTAATCCCTGGGCTTGCCTGTGGCTTCCTTCTCTCGGCAGCTCACTTCCCACATCCCTCTGACCCCTTGCCAATGGCACAGCAGAGCTCCCTGTGTACGTGATGGCTTTGCCTCTGATTTCTCCAGCATCAGGCCCCTCCAAGCCCCTCTGGGGCACTGTGCTGCCTTCTCTGCCCTTGCTCCACAGCCTGTGGCACCAACAGGACCAAGGTTTAGGAACCAGCTTGAATATAATGCAGGCTGGCAGAGGACCTAAGAAATAGTCACCAGCTGATGCTGTGCTGCCACCTTGGCCTCAGGTAGCCATGGAGAGCCATAACTAATGTCCTGTCTCCTTCGTATATGCTGAATACAGCAGAAAATTTCCTTTGTTTGCTGCACACTAATTCCTTCTTCCCTCTGTGATTTTTCCCTCCTCGGTTTCTGTTTGTTTGTTCATTTTTTATATTCATTTTAGTTCACTTGAAATGAATGAAGCCAACATGCTTTTGAAACAAATGAAGATATTCCACAGCCCATAATCTTTGCATTCTCTGCTGAATCCAGCATTTTCAGTGTCAGCTCCAGCAGCAGTATCTGCTGCCTTTGAAGTCTTTGAAGTCTCCACAGCTCAGGCTGAAGGCATTCAAAAGGTAAAAAGTAGCAGGTCGGGGGAGGTAAGGGGGAGAGGAAGGATTTTTTTTTTCTTTACCTACAGCCACTCTTTACACTGTGAACAGTAGAATTAGAACACTTGAAAAAACAAAGCAACCCATTGATTTTCCCTTCAAAGGAAGTTTCAGCCTAAGCCAGGGTTGTTTGAAAGCTGTCTTAGGTAACAGACAATGTGTGACCTGATGAGGTTGGAAGCACAAGTGCCCATTTCAGGGGTAAAAGAGAAAGGGAATGTATTTTCTAAAGATCCTTATTTCCAGTGTTTTAAAATATCCTGGATAAGAATCACAGTGACTATATGTTTTTGGGGAAAACCATGAGAAGAAATGCACTATTAAAAGAGATTGTAATTTGCACATCATTTTACTGTGAATTTGTCTTGCTATTCAGTTCCTCAAGATGGGGATGCACAAGATGGACAAGGGGGTTACTGAACAGCCTTGTAGGGGAAACACCTTTCAGAACCATGCTTGAGGTGGGAGGTTTGATAGAGCAAGCTTGTGAGGGGCAGCCATGAGTGGAGGGCATTGGGTGTTCAGCTAATGCCACACAGTGCAACCAAAGGGCGGCCATGGTGCAAAAGGAAGGTATGCAGGCAAACTCACATTGTCTCTGGACGTGGACACGGACATCAGAGGCAGGGTACATGTGACATGGAATTTCAACTGAAAAACCCAGTGGAGAGGATTATTTTCTCTAGATGCCACACTGTGCTAATGTCGTCACACTGCTTCTGGACCCTTGATTCCTACTGTAAGAGATGTGCGTAGCATACCAAGTTCCTGAGCAGTTCAGTGCAAATACTTGACAATTTTTAAAAAAATATTTGGGGCAATATTATTGAAATAAATTCTGAGAGACTGGAGACCTACTGATTTATTCAAAATAGCAGCTTGACAGCTTGAGTTAGAGGAGGACTAGAAATTTTTTTTAATATTGGCACTGTTTCATTCAAAGCTGAAAAACCAATATTTTCTAAGAGTTAACTGAAAATCCAGAGGGGAGAAATATCAGATTGGGACTATCGGAATGTTTCATTTAACTAAATTCAAGATCTTTTGTGTGATTTTTCTTATTTGGAAACATATTTGTCTGTTTGTTTAGTTATCTCCTAAAAGGCATTTTGACCAAGGAAAGAGACCTTCATGATTCTGAAAATGTCAAAATAAAATTTAGTGAAAATCACTAACCTTTTAAAAAAGGTAATGAGAACGGATCATTTCTGAGGAATTATATCAGCAAAGGCTGGGGCTAGCCTTAGTGATGTTTTCTAAGAATTTCTTGGTCACTGGAAAAACTGCAATGTGCTTTAGGCAGAGTCCAGTGACAAGTGGCGTTCCTCAGGGGTTGGTGTTGGGACCGCCACTGCTTAACATTTTTGTCGACAACACGGACAGCAGGATTGAGTGCGCCCTCAGCAACTTTGCTGATGACACCATGCTGTGTGGTGCTGTCAACACACTGGAGGGAGAGAAGGCCATCCAGAGGAGCCTTGACAAGCTTGAGAGGTGGGCCTGTACAAACCTTATGAAGTTCAACAAAGCCAAGTGCAAGGTTCTGCACATGGGTCAGGGCAATCTAAAGCACAAATACAGGGTGGGCAGAGAATGGATTGAAAGCAGCCCTGAGGAGAAAGACTTGGGTGTGTTGGTTGACAAGAAGCTCAACATGACCCAGTGATGTGTGATTTCAGCCCACAAAGCCAACAGTATCCTGGGCTGCATTGAAAGACTGTCCAGCAGAACAAGGGAGGTGATTCTCCCCCTCTACTCCACTCTTGTGAGACCCTACTTGCAGTACTGTGTTCAGCTCTGGAGCCCTCAACATAAGAAGGACATGGACCTGTTGGAGCGAGTCCAGAGGAAGGCTACAAAGATGGTTAATGGGCTGGAGCACCTCTCCTGTGAAGACAGGCTGAGAGAGTTGAGGTTGCTCAGAGTGGAGAAGAAAAAAACTCCAGGAAGACCTCATAGCAGCCTTCCAGTACCTAAAGGGGGCCTACAAGAAAGCTGGGGGGGGACTTTTTACAAGGGCAGGCAGTGCTAGGACAAGGGGTAATGGCTTTAAACTGGAGGAGGGTAGCTTTAGATTGGATACAATGAAAAAATTCTTCACTGTGAGGGTGCTGAGGCACTGGAACAGGTTTCCTAGAGCAGCTGTGGGTGCCCCATCCCTGGGAGTGCTCAGGGCCAGGCTGGATGGGGCTTTGAGCAACCTGGTCTAGTGGAAGGTGTCGCTGCCCATGGCAGGGGGTTTGGAAATAGATGATCTTTAAGGTCCTTCTAAGACTTTCTTTCTAAGTTGAAAGAAAGCTTCCAGCTAGAACAGAGACTGGAACAGAGTACTTGGAATCAGTAAGGAGCATGTCTTAAAATTAGAGGCTACAGCCTGTGGTACTTATCACCAGGGGCAACTGCATTCATCAGGTAAAAGATACTATGATCCAAAGAAATTGACTGTTGGGTACATCCTCAGGCAGAAACCGACTTTGGTTATTTAAGGCAAAAATCAGAACAAAATCACTATCTTTGCTATCAGCAATGATGACAAAAGCAACTCAGAAAAATTCCCCAACAAGTATATAGGAGTTTACTCAAATATGCTCAATCATATTTCTTTTCAGTGTTGGTGAGATATAACAGGAGGTAGAGAAACCTTTATAAATATCATCTCCAGGGCAATGTTATACTAATAGGAAAGGACCAAAGCATCACAAAAAGGAATTTTTCTCTACCTTGTGTTACAGTATGTGATAATATATGCAGTATTGCTGGATGTGTGTTACTCCTTTGGATGAAAATACAGCAACGAATAATAAAAAAATATGCGAGGTCTGTGCAATGCAGCTGGTTTTCAGCAAGGTTAAGAGTGCTGAACTTCATGCTTATGAAACGGGGTATCTCAGTTTTTAAAACTACAATATAATGAAATACAGGAAATGTTCCCTAACACCCCAGTTAGGAAACCACACCCTTCTCTTTAACAATGAAATTAATCCTTCGTTGTGTATTTGCTAGTGCTTTTCTTGCATGATGGTTAAATGTTGGAAATAATGGACCTTTTATCACTTCATTTAGGAAACTGTTTTGCAGTTGAATATGTCTTTTACTATCACCCCATTTGGAAGTTTGTTGTATACATTTATTTTCTTAATCTTACCCCATCCCTCCCATCTTCAATCCCTTAAATAAGTAATTTATTTCACCACTTAAGGTTTTTACTCCTGTCTATATGCTTTATATATGCTATCTCTATCCTTTCTTTTTTTATCACAGCTTTTATTAACTCGAATCTTCTGTCATCTAATTCCCTTTCCAAGTATATCTCTCTCTTTTGTTGTAATGTGATTACGGTGCTGCAGATTGGACCCTGTTTCCAAGGCAAAGTGAGAGAACAGAGAAGGGTCTCACAGACTCATGGCAGAATTCTGCCATTTTCGTTTTCCTGCAGAGGCACACTCAGCTTCCAGTGGTTATAATTTCTACACTTGAAATTTATTTTGGTTCACCTGACTTTGAACAAAACTAGTCTATTGCCTGTCAGCAACCTGCTTAATAAGTTTTAGCTTGTTATCCACTATCTGCAGCATGTATTCTACTTTCCAACTGGTTGATTAAAATTTATGCTTGTTGCGGGAGGGCAGAGGGCACTCCAGGAATTTCAAGATGGTAACATGAAAATTTTCAGTGGCAACATATAATCACAAGTAAATAGAGGACATTGGCTTCCTTTCAGTAGTCTTGTTAAAAATTTTTCCTGTTAACGTGACAGAAAACAATGTTTCAGGTACGGTTTCTGTATGATACAATTTTTACATTAGCATCTCACCAATAGGGCATTTTCCTTTGGTTTCTTGCAGGGTTGTTTTTTAAACTAATGAGTCATCTATTATGCTCTTAAACAAAAACTAGCCTTTTGGCCAAATGAAACACGTGCAGTCTTTGTTCAGCCTGTCGGTTGCAAATGGAATTAGTGTCATGTGGAAAAATAATAATTACTTTCCTTCCTGCTTGCATGATATTAAGAGGAATGAAGTTTGGCAGGCCAGTTGGGCAAACTAAAATTTTATTGTTCCTAAAATCTTTTATGTTTTGCATTTTGCATACTGCTACGGTCTGGAGAAGCCGAAGTTTTTGATATCCACAACATTTTACATTTTTCATGGAATTTAATAAAGCTTGTGAGCCTTATGAAATGAAGGTTTTTTTAGACATGGAACATGCTAGCATGATTTGAAGGCCTGCTCGTTGAGGTCCATCTCAGTTTTGAAGTTATGACCTCTTAATGCTGGGTTTGTATCTCCTTAGTGTGTGAATTTAGCCTAACAGAGGGTATAAGTGCAGTCATGGCAGAGACACTGTATGTGCATCTGTTTTGATTATTGGGATCCACATGACTGTTCAGGAGTTACACAAGCAATGGGGTTTTTCAGATCTCCAACACCTAAGGTGACCAGAATGAAACGGTCTTTCTTCAAACGTCTTTTAGAATTAAAATGAACAAACAACCATTTGTTATCATATAAAATTAATGTGTGGCTCCAGTGGTGTTCCAGGTAGAAGTGAGATTTTTTTAGAATAAAACCCCTATTCCCAGGCAGTGCCCTGGAGGAGTCAACTATTGATGTCATTCTAACTTATGAAATCCACCAACATTTTCAATCTGAGTTTTGATCTAATTGTTGCAAAAACGTCCTCTACACTAAAAGCTACTGATGACCTTCAAAAAGTAGCTAACAAAGGCTTGTTCTCTGCTTTAGCAGATTCAGTATTTCAACTACTTTTCAAAAAGGTACATTGGATTCTTCATATGATTGTGGTTGATGAAGCGACTCTGAGGGATAGCTCTACTCTCATTTGTCCATTTGTTAATACAATATTTTTCTTCAATAGCTAGGCAATTTTTTATACCCCCCAATCCCTATACATTTCCAGATTCCCTAGGGATTTCTATTGCAATTTATGACCTTTTGTCCTCTTATATTTCAGTTTTGAGTGATTTTTCTCTTATACCTATTTTTATTGTACTGTAAGAATTGATTGTGATTATCTTAAAACTATTCCAGTTCTTGCAAACTGTTTGGGAAATTGCTTTTCTAAGACTTTAACATTAAGTTGAAAGATTTCATATTTATTTAATTGTATAAGCTTATTCCTCCTATCCATATTGCTGGTAATACAATTGCTTCAATGACACACATTTGGAAAGCTAAGCATCTTCTTTGTTCTCTTTCTGTCTCTGGAGCTCCGTAATAAATGTCATCAAGTTGTAGTTTATCTTTGTAGAAATATCTTTGAGCTTAGATAATGTTGAACCATGTTATTCTGAACTGAATTAAGAGAACTTATAGCAGGGATTAATTTGGTCCACTATATGCAGCCTAAACTGGTTTTGGGAATTTTTGTCCTACAGATAGTTTTTAACCAGTATGGCTGTTGACTATGGCTTCCTCTCTTCCAGTTTTGCAGAGAATTGGAGCTATGGTTAGCAGAAGGTTTTGCCTTGTTTTTTCTTTGCGTTACTCTCTTCTCATTGCAGTTTGATGTGGTGGGATGGGGAACAGTACAACAAAATGTGGTGCCTTCTTTGTGTAATGTCTTTAGTCTAATTAACCATATGGAGCTTTATGGTAAAGCTTAAAAAATAAGAAAGAAAGCAGGGACGGAAAGTAGGAGTACAGCAAAGGAGGAAATATGTTTTAGATCAGATCAGAAATAGATGGAGAGTCATCATTTGCTACACGATCCATTTCAAAGCTGTACAGTAAAGAAGTTGGGGACACCATGCTCATGAGTTCATGATGGATGAGGAACAGCATGGTCTCTACAGACTGGCGCTATGAAATCTGAGGCTTGGCACAGCCACAGAGGAAGCAGGAGGGCTGGAGGCATGTGTAAGAGCGAGTCTGGAGAAACAGTAGATTGATTAAAGTTGTCAGAGTTCTCATTGAAGCCCGTTCTTTAACACATGCTGAGCCTAACGTAGGCTGACTGATAGGCACACCACTCCTTTCCACGTCTTATCAGACCTGGGGTTAATGCTGGGCAGAAGGGTAGCTGCCACAGTGAATGTGTAGGCTTACTGTACACAAAATCATCCCACCGCTTAGCAATTTTCAGCTATCAGCAGCCCAGACTTGGTTTTGATGTGAGGAATTCCAGCTGCATTTTGAGAAATGACAAGACCTTCCAGGAGAGGAAAACCAGGATTCTCATGGTAGGCTGGCCAGAAATGAAAATGCCTGCCTCTCATCTGGCGTCCCCTGTCACAGAGTCAGTCGGCTACCTGGAGAGAGCCCAGAGCTCTCCATAGCCTGAGGAAGGCCAGCAGAAGAGACACCAGTCATTTCATCTGGGGGAAGCCTTTCATTCTCCAGTTTGAAAGATACTTGGTCAGTCTGATGCTGCCATCAGGTGTTCCTCTTCTCCATACAGCCACCAGGTCACACATTCCTGAAGCTAGATGTTTATGCGGAGAATTGCGGTAGTCTCAGGGTCCAAGGTGCCAGTCAGGAAGAGAAAATGGCAAAGAAACCTGATGAGGTTCAGGATTGAAACAAAAGCTGGCTAGTTGATTGCAACAGTCAAAATTAGGGAGATAACACCATGGTCCAACCAGTCAATAGCAGGTGCTGACTGGGAACAGGGGCCTGCTGAGGAAAGAAGTAAGTGTTGCAATTTTGACTTGAGAAGCAATAAATATATTAGACAGATCTTGAAGGATTGTTCTTGTTTTTTTGTTGTGATCAGCAGATCTCCATGTTCCAGCCAGGCACATCCCAGTTCTGTAGTTCTAGAAACTTTTTTCCGCTGTTGCTATTTACACTATAGAACAAAATAAGTACTTTGACTGATCTGCAGTCAGATTTTCTCCTTCCACAGCTCAGTAGAGAGGGCAAAGAATGCAGCTCTGATGTTGATGGCAGATAAGATGGCTTATCAAAAGGGGAGTGCCAAAGTGACAGAAGGGTAACCCCTCCCTTTTTTTCCGCAGGATGTTCCCCAGTGGTGAATAAAGCTTAAATCTGGTGTAAATCAGACTGTACTCAATCAAAGAGCTTAAATGACTTACAGATTTTGAATGTTTTCTACACTAAGCCCAAGTATGGGCTTATGTTTTAATTTTCTTGAGTGTAAAAAAAAATATAATATCTATAGTCCCCCAAACTTCATTGTACCAGTAGATAATCATACAGGACTCTTTCCTGTTACCATTATGATTGTGGTTATTGCTGTATTTATTGCTTTGTATTTATTGTGTCTAATGAGTTCAGACATAGATGCTGTCAGCTGATGGATTTCCCTGGTTGCAACAGATGAGGCTGGTTTATTGGTTTCAAGCCGGGTGCTCTGTGTGCTGAAAAGTTACAGAAAGAGGTGAAATGTGACTTTGAGACAGAGCAAGAGCAAGGTTTCCTGGACACAGAGTTTTCTGGGCTTGTGCAATTGGGAATTCCCGACGAAAGAGAATGCCTGCTGTTAATAGCTTTTATTGAGTTAAGCTTGCTTGACTTTCTGTTCCCTTTGTAGGTAAACAAAACAAATCCAGGTGCAGGGCTAATCTGTGCTACTGATTTCTCAGTGAAATGGAAACAAATCTGGAAACCACAACCCTGCCCACCTCCACCAACCCAACCATGTGAACTAATACCACAGTGGTGTTTTAATTCTAAAACCTGAATGTTTCCCTGAACGTCCTGTGTGCTGAGAAGTGACAGCAACCAGGCTGAGCAAAACACCTGGCCTCCCAGTTCCCCTCTCCTCGAGCAGAGTCTGGCACCCCCAAACATCTCAAGCATGTTTATGTTCCAGTTTCAGCAGCATACACCCAGCTTTGAGTTCAGTGTTGGACTGAAACCAACCTTCTGCAAAACCTCTTTGAAGGGTTAAGTTTGTATTAAGCAGAGCCAGAGTTTCGCAGCCTGTCACAGTAGTTATCATTTGTTACTGATGCTTGGTTTGATTGAAAACCTTCTACCCCTTCCTCAGCCCTGCAGGGTGGTATATTTAGGCTGCCTTGTTGTCACCCCATCCTTTTCCCCGCCCTTGTAGCAACAACAAGCTAACCGAGCACTTTTTCATTTCAGACTCCTATTTGTTTCTGAAAGAGATGGATGTTATTTAAAATTCCATCCCACCCATGATGTGAAACTAATAGATCTGCTTAATTATGGGAAAACTATATGTATGGGTATTAAGGAAAAAACCCTGAGAAAATGTGTTTTAAATGCTGATTGCTAATGAGATCTAATGATACCAGACAGAGTGTGCTGCTCTAAGTATTTCAGCACGATCAATGTTTTAAAATTCTACTGAAAGAAACACCAAAATAAGTTACTGTGCCACTTAGCAAGACACCCCTGAGTGAAAGTAGTAGGCACCAGGGAGTATTAGTTCAGAAAGTGGTCCCAATTATACCTATTACATATATATTTCCTTCCGAACATGCTTCCTTTCTTCTTAAACAGTCAAAATTCCTAGCTGGTTTCATTGAGAGTTATGGCTAAGCAGGAATAAGCTTTATGTTACAGCCAACGTCAGCTTTCTGTGATGTATGAAAAAGACATGTAAGGTTAAAAAAAAGGTTTAAAAAAAAGCTGCTACCTCCTGTTGTTCAAAACACTTGACTGATCGGAATAAATGTAGTGAATGATGAGAGTTAAATTTGGTGATGAAGCATCTTCATTGTCTGAGAAATGCTTCAAGCAGTGTTAAGTGACTGGGAACCTCATAGTCCCATGAGATCTCTTCAGTCAAACATTTAACAACGCTTCTAGAGGGATGTTTCCAGGCGATGGTTAATGCTCACAGAAGAAAGAGGGAAGATCAAACCACATGTTTCAGCAGAGCTGCTTCAAAGCTACACAGTGGTGACAATGAAATCCAAATATTGTTGCTAAAGGATAGCAGACTAGACCTTGTTGGAGTAACTTTTCCCACTGTGGGAAGCAAAGGCAGAGAAGAAGGGCCCTATTAGCCTGGAGATCTGAGCTAGACCTCAGCTCTTTGCCTTCCAGAAAGCAGTAGCAGACCTAGGTTTCCACAGCAGTATCCCCAAAAAAGTGCTCAGAGGGCAGGGGAGCTTGCTGCTGCTACTGCTGCTGCTGCTGCTGCTGCCACCCCATAGCCCTTCCCTTCCTAGAGCTCTGGTATGGTCAAAATAGACAGCGGGTTCATTTGGCTGCCATTTGCAAACTGTTTTTTCTTCAAAAGGCTGGGTGGTTTGTCTACAGAGAGAAGCACAAGGGGGAAGCAGAGTGATTCGTACCAAATAGCTCTCATTTCATTTCAGAGAAACACTTACCTGGAATCAGTCATTGCTGTCCTTCTCTGGTGACAGATTTCTATTTCGCTTATAGCGAAGATCCATAATTCACTTAGTTAAGTGTTTGTGTATTCTACATTACTTTGGGGATATAAAACATGAATAAATCTCTTGCACTTGCATTTCTTAGCACTACTTTTATTTATGTATGTATAGAAGTATTTTAATAGTGTAAGGGTTATCAGGGCTAGTGTTATGCTTGATGGAAACTCCAGAAGAACTTAGATTCCTGCTTAGGTCCAGAAGGAGTACTCCTTCTTCGCCTTATTACCACCCAATCTCATACTTCAAGTCAGATTTTAGAGCTAGAGAAGACCACAAAAATCTGCAGTACGTGAAGGATTAACGTTATACAAAATCTTGTAAATGAACAGGAAACAAAAGTGATTACTATGATACAGTGAGCATCAATATAGTCTGAACCAAAGACTTCTGAAGGTACGGGAAAGATTCTCAGTTACCTTGACAGACTTTGAATAGGATTATGTTTTATATTGAAAACTCTGAAGTGATTATTTCCTTTGTGTGCTTTTCTGTTTCCTTTCTCATTATTGTATTCTCCATCCAGTAGGGATTATAGCTTTTACTGATAAAATCTTGAATACTCCACTCTAAAACATCAATGGCATTTGAAAGTACAAGTTTATATAAAAAAAAAAGTCCATCCAAAAATATGTTGCACTCTAATCTTCCTGAAAATAAATGAAAAAGCCAGGTTTTTTTTGGTTGGGAGTAATAGCCTTTACCTAGCTGAGCTGCCATAGAGTCTCATGGGAATTTAAAGTTCAGATGTATCAGATGCTGGCTTTTTGTATAAACTGAGAGTTGTTCACACCACTGATGGCCTCCTAGTATGTCCTTGGGGTGTGAGTAAGTTTTTACTGTTGATTTTAGTTTAGGATGACAACAAAATAAGCAAGATTCTGCACGGCACATCAATCCCACTTCTTGATGGATGAGTCTTTGTATAGAGCGAGTGTGGAATCTGAGACACTTTGGGCTTTGATCCCTGGTCCTGCAAAGCATTGAAATCTTACTATTCTTTCAAAACAGAAGACACAAATAAAACCCCAACTCCTCTGTAAGACAGGGAGTTTCTTGCTGTTTCTCAAGTAAGTGGAAAGTAAAAGTGATCAATATTTTGTAAGAATGAGAAAAAAGCAAAAGATCCTGTGAAATAATCAGATCAATAAAGTATGTAAACCACAATGGATATTACAAATATAAAAACCTACACAAGCAGTCCTAGAAAAAAGTATAATATACTCCAGAGCACTTTATAGAAATGCACACTTTGTAAGCATGATATAGTTAATGTTTAGTATATGTTTGTGTACAGTAGTTCTACAAATCTAAGTGCAATACCTAACTGTCAACAGTCAAGGCAAAACAAAAGAAAATACAATGCTTTCATCTGCTACGTATTTTCACCTTACATATGCTGCAATGCATCTTTATTTATATAGGAAAACTGTTGGTGGTTTCAGAACTGCAGATATAGTAGGTGAAGGTCCACCTTTATTTCCTATTCCCAGGCTTATAATGCCAGTCAGGTAAGCTTACTTACATTTCTATTTATTACTACACAGAAATGATTATTTCATCAGTTTTTTAACCTAAGAGCACGAACTTCCAATTTTATGTAAGCTATCAAGACAATCTCCTGTATCATGTTGTCCCCTCTAACACATTGTTGCAGTATTTTGTATCTTTCATAGCTTGTAAGAGTATTTTTCAGACATAACTCACAAGCTTTTTCTCTCAATGTTTTCTTCCTAAAAGAAAAGTCATACTGCTAATGGAGGCTTGCAATATATCCTTCTAATTCACTACAGAGAATTTCTGTGTCTTCCCTTTATTCTTTTCTGGTCATGCCTACACTGAAAAAAAAAAAAAAAAAGCTCTCCCCAACATTTAAAGTATATATGAAATATATTAGATAAAGGTTAATTTGAATCCTTTATGCAAGTGAAAAAGATGGACCTTCTGTCTTAGAGGCTGAAACATTTGGGATTCCTATGTGCTGCATTCAGCAGCGCTACTTGCTTTGTCCTTTGGTCTCCCCTTTATTCTGCAGTGCTGAGTCCGAGCAGATTCAGCTCTCATCTTGGCTTCCTGTAATGATGGCAACAGCAACGAATAATAAAAAAAAGATCAGTGTTTTCAATATCCTTGGAATAATTTTCCCCGGCTGCTGAAAGCAGTCAGACCTTTAGTTAGTATACAGAAGGCAGTCTTCCTTTTTTGCTCGAGGTGCTGAACATTAGACTTCTCTATTAAAACACAAATAGTAGACAGAAACAAAATAACTAAATAAAAGGTATGCTACCTGAAATATCAGCATAGCTGCTGTTCTTATAATGATTTTACAAACGCTCTAATAGTACAGAATAAAGAAGTAAAGCCAAAGTAGAAATAATTTGAAGTGTCCTATGACACACAAACAAGAGCAGTGGAAAATTGCTCATGCTGATTAGTGGAAAGAAATGGGCATTCCTAGGGTTTGATTTATGACATTGCTAAGTAAGTAAACATCTAAATTAGGTCAAATGACTTGTGCAACTGCTTTTTCTTTTCACAGAAAGGAGAATATCTAAGTGAATAGCTCACACATAGACCCCTATGGGGTATCCTAAATTTACACTGATAGCTCATGTAACCTAGAAAATCAGGAGGGGTGCATGGTGTAACATATTGTGCGTCACATTGTGCCAAGTTGCACATGATATATAATGATTTACTGCCATTGGTATAAGAAGAAAAAAACTGGGTAACAGAGCAAAACAATAAATCCTTTGAAGGTAAGTAAATGGAAGGAAATGTCTGAGGTCCACTTGGTATTTAATTGTAAAAATAGTAATTTTCATTTCACTTTCAGTGAAGGCAAATTTTGAAGCAATGAAACATCCTGAAAAAAAATGCTTCATTTTTATTTGCTCTACTAATAATAGTCATATAAACAGGATAAGGACCTCTGTTCAACAAAATCCTTCTGTATGGAGCTATTTTAAGTAAAAGCCTACATTTCCCATGATTTTTTTCCTTTGTCCAGAGACTAGATTAATTTTGGAGTGATATGCCATGAGCACATATATTGATACAAAAGATAAAACTTAAATGATCCAGAAGTATTTATACATTGTTTTGAGGTCAACTGCAATATAACCGAAGGGAGTTAGGATGGTAGAAAAAAAAAATGCTTAAGCTGAAAAGCAAATACACAAAGAAAGTAAAATCAGATTATCAGTACAATATATACATTAATGTGCTTAAATAAGATATTTTACCACTTGAAAATAAATCACCAGTTTGAACTAAATTTTTCTGAAACCAGTTTCTAGCGACTATATTAGAGATATGTCGGAAGAACTTCACAGCGAAGAGTAAGCTTACATTGTCTCATCCTCCCTTTAAAGTCTCTGAACTGACTTTACATACAATAGGATGGAGGACAGAAGAAACCTGACTTTGAAATTTGCTTATTTTCTGCTTAAGAAAAGAGACGGCATGTTCATACATATATATCTTCCTCTCTTTATGTTTTGCACTTTTTGTCTCAATAGCAGTAGAATTTCCACTTCTGGGCCTGATGGCCCTTAAGCAGTTTTCATCAGGTGACAGATTCGTGTTCTCCAGTTGTATGAAAGTGTCTGACATAAATGCTTGTTGATTCCATAGTCATATTCTTTTAAAAAAATGTCTGTCACAAGAGAACTTTGGGCATCAGAACTGCCTTTTTCCCTTCTTCTTTGCTGCTATTTTGTACCACTGCACTGATGCCTCATTATACCTGTACAAGAAAGGCTATTATACTTCACACGTTTAGCTGCAGATCTAAATGAAAGTACATTATCTAAATAGTTGAATCAAGAAGCATACAACCAAAGCTCATTTCAGTCTGATCTGTATTTCTTGGTGCTTTAGCAGGTTAACAGCTTCCTGTGAAATTACTTTATTCAAGGGTTTTCACCATAATTTGGTCATAATGTGGTCTAGACCAAATGGTAATAAGAACTTGCAGAAAATCTGCAGTTCATTTTCATTTTATGTCTCAGGAGGAAAATGGGTCTTTTCTAAATAATTCAGAAATTTCTTTCAGAAACAATATGCACATTATCAAGGCTAGGTCTAATAGGGAATTTATGTAACAGCACAGAGTATTTGAAATATTTATCATAGCACATGAATATTGTGATATTGAATATCATCCTACTAATATTAAATGGTCAGTTAGTTACGTCCTTGCATATTTACTGGAAATACTGGAAATAATACAAATTAAGAGTTTTTTTGAGTGCCGTGTGTTTATTTCATGCTCTCAGAAGATCTCTGTGGCACTGTAATAGTATTCTGTCTATGCCAGCATATGTTCTTATCATTATGGAAGTTTATACTGGAAATCATTTTGTCATTAATCTAGGCTTCTGGAAAACTTCAGAACAGGAAGAGTATGTCATGGTAGAAATCAAACAAATATATCATCTAAACCCGACAAAAGTGGAATTCAAGTACGCGTGCTGTATTTCCATTCTACATGCCGTTTGCTGGTTGTGATACTAGCATTTGTACGTGATGTAGGCTGAAAATATTTAATTGGCTTTTGAAGGAAATTAATCATATTTTACACAGTTTTGGGGTATTTTTTTCTCTTGTGGTTAAAAACTGCATATAAAGAAATAACCTGTAACAGCTTCAATGTTGCAAGTAGATTAAAACCAAGAACGTCAGTTGCAATGTTTTTTTCATGTATACAAAGTACATCCTTCTTTTTACCATAAAGATTCAAGAAATTTATGCAAATCTGATACACTCTTAAAAATAGGCCAGATGTTTTACCTCTTCAGAAATCAATAAAACGGTTTATTTTTCTGTTGTAGCTTTCTGGTTACCCACTTCATTTCCAGCCTTCCTACCTGTTTAACTCTGTTATATGAAGCAAAGATGGATTACTGTTAATAGCCTTCCCAAAAAGCAGACACCTCCTGCTTCAGTACGGTAAAGAAAAGGTTTGGAACACAGATCCTTACGCTCACATAGGCCTGAGCCACTAGGCCACAAAGAAATGTGAGTGATAAGGGGAAAAAGAGAAAAGCATATGAGCAACTCAACCAGCAGATCCGAAGTGGCCATAACTTCTGGTAGGGCTGTATTTCATGGGTTCCTGAGCAACAGATTGCCTTGTTGGTGACACTGCAGCCAGAAGCGTCCAGCATGTGCCCAAGCCTAGACGAAGGCTCATGACTTTGTAGCTGGGCGGTTACAAAATCTGTTGGGGGCATGATGCAGTATGCATGTGGTGGCCCCAGGGAAGACCTGTTCTGCTAGATGGAGGCTTCAGAATGAAAATTGTTCAGCTGACACTTATGTACATTCCTGAGTTGAAGGCAGCCTTACTTGCACCAGCTTCAACACCAAGTTTTGTAATAATTATGGATGGCAACTTGTGGTCTTCCTCTAATTATGTGAGTACCTTCCAAATGAGTGCATAGATAGTAAGAAGACAATAACTGTGCTGGACGTTACTGTATCCTTATAGAAACAGGTGAGGGATCTAAACTGGGGATTTTTCTACTCTCTGAAGTATTTCTGCTGTTAGAGATACCTGAATTTGCTCCAAACAAACTGGTGTGACTCTCCAACATAGCTCAGGCATTAGCTCAGGTCTGGGAAGCAGTGAGGCCGTGTTATCTCAGCATGCCACCCTGGGGAGAGCATGTCTGGCTTTGTTACTTCCAGTTTTGGAACAGACTTGATTGCTGCAAGCTTGGGAATCTCTGTGCCACAGATGTTCGCATGCCCTGAAAAGCAAATCCAGCCTATTATACTGCATACATCAAATCTGACACGCAGTTGCTGCCCCTATTGCCATCCTAGTCAAAACTATAAAAAATTGAAATTTAATTACTTATTTTGTATCTTCAGTCTTTCTTACTTGCCAGTCTTGCTGGTCTCCTCTTTGACCTGTAGCATAACTCTCATGTCTGTGCTGCAGAACTGCATTCAACATCCTGAACTCTCTCTCCACTTGGGATATCTGCTGTTCACTTTTAGGCTGGGTGCTTGTTCATGCCGCTGCGCAGGCAAGAACTTTCAAGTCATAAGCTTTAGTTTTGTGCTTTTCCAACCATCATTTTCAACCTTACAGACTGAAAGTGTTCACTCATCTGGTGCAGCAAAAGTTCTTTCCTTTCTCATTTCTTTTCTTTTGTCTCCTTACCTCTCTGTCCAGACTTGTCTCTTTCTCACTTTTCTTTTCCTCCCACTTTCATCTATCTTCTCTTCACTGGTCTGTTCCTAATTTTATTTTATTTTCTACAGATCTTCAGTTCAAAAAACTCACCTCTGACTCATTCCCCTCAAAATTTATTCAAAGAAATATCTTCATTCCTCATATTTTTCCAAGACCCCTACAAGCGGGTTTTGTTTCTGAGGTTTTGGATAGATATTTCACTTCCATGACAGATATTTCAGGGTTCATATCACTGCATCAGAAATATAGCCAGTCCAGACTCATAAATCAGTATTACTAAGGTGTATCTGAAGAACTGAAACCCTTTTATTGCAAACATCAGTGATAATATGGGCCTCAGAATTGCCCTGGAATATGGATGAGTACAAACCATTTAGGAACAAATATTCTGGCTGATAACTGACAGCCAGCCAAAAGCAGCCCCTGATAAAGATAAATAACCTGTACTCAGGGAAATTTTTTGCATCATTAAACATGGTGAGCATATTAGCTAGCAGGGGGTGGAGCTGAGTCCCTAAAGAGATAAATCTAAATTATATGCGCTGCAGTGATCATAACAGTAATGCACCATCTTGGCTAACTAGCTGACATCAACGGGGAAAGGAATTTCAGATTTAAATGAACCAAACTAAAGAGCATTGCAGTATGCATACAGATTAATTGGAGCATATTCATGAACTTTTTAGCCTTTTTCCGTGGTCTGTTTTCCTTGGTGCCAAAGCACAAGGAGTATAGCCTTTTCTTGTCAGTCTCTGCATCATTTTTTATTTTCACTTTCTTATATGGTTTGATTAATTACTCCTTTATTTGCCTTCCATTAATCACCTTATGTCACAGTTGTATCAACTCTTGCCTGAAACTTATAAATGGATAGTAGAAGTTTAGTGGCATTTTTCCGTAAACGGGAAAGAACACTTGGTGATCATACACTTAATATTTCAGAAAGGGAAACTTTTGAATTCAAAGAAAAGAAAACTTTTAGTTACACACACACATCTGAACAATCAAATTAAGCTCTGTTAGGAGAACATAAATTGGATGAAATATTTTCCTTACAATGAATGAAAGATATTTTTAAAAGCATATCAAGTGTATTTTCTTAGGATGAGGAATGTCTTAATAAAAGGTAATTGTCTGCTTTTAAATATTTGTCCCTTTTGTTTTCCAAGAAAAGTTTGGGTTCAAACTGCTAGAAGGTACACGGAGTAAAAAGATGAATATCAGCTAGTTGAAACTGACTTGGTATAACTTGCAGTTCTGTATTATTAATTGAGTCTATTTGTTTCCTCTTGACATGGCAAGTAAGAAAATAAAGTGGACGTAACAAACACATTTTTCAGTCAAAATCAGATAGGCATTTTCATGAATAATTGGTTCTCAGGTATGTTATTGTCCTGCTAGTATGTAAATCTGTTCAAGAGGCTCATAGATAAATCAGTGGTTTTCCTTCTTGTGTATAAAGATTCACTTGCATGTGTCTAAATGTATTTGATAACCTGATCTGAAAGAACCATCACAGAACAGAAATGTGACCTGCAAAGGGCAGTGATTTTGCTTTATTCCTCACCTGATCTTTGCTCCAGGGCTGTAATTGCAGTTAAACAACTCCTATGCATGCATCTGGGCATCAGACCTGCAGCACCTAAGCATCCATCAGATTGCCTGGGCTGTTTGTCCCCACGGGGTGTAGTGGTGTAACCTGGCAGGTAGCTGAACACCACGTGGCCACTCGGTCGCTGCCTTCCTCTCAGTGAAATGGGGGAAAGAATTGTGAGAAAAAAGTAAAATTTGTGGGTTGAGATACAGACAGTTTAATGGGACAGAAATGGAAGGGATAACAATAACTAGAACAATAAAAATAACAACAATAATAATCATCATAATAATAAACAAAATAAATGATGCAGAATGCAATTGGTCACCACCCTGCCTACTGATGCCCAGCCAGTTCCCGAGTGGTCCCTGGCCAGCTTCCTCCCCATCTTACATACTGAGCATGACATCATATGACAAATACCCCTTTGGCCAGTTGAGGTCAACTATCCCGGCTCTGCTCCCTCCTGGCTTCTTGTGCACTCCCAGCCTACTCACTGGCGGGGTGGCGGGAGAAGCTGAAAAGCCCTTGACTCAGTGTAAACACTGCTTAGCAACAATTTAAACATCAGTGTGTTAACGTTATTCTCCTCCTAAATCTAGAACACAGCACTGTACCAGCTGTTAGGAAGAAAATTAACTCTATCCCAGCCGAAACCAGGACATGGAGAAACGAAGATGAAAGGCGGCAATTGATTACTTTGATGATAGCAAGTAATTTTTCACCCCGCTCCCTGTGTGGCTCATGTTCCAGCTAGGAGGGCTGCCTCTGACTGCAGTAACACTGTGTCCTGGATACATGGTTTAAGTGGGCTGCTGTAAAACAAGGAACTTCAAAAGCTTTACCGTTAGCCAAGAGGGGCTTGTCCCTTAGAGGAGTAAATGAAAAATGGCAGCTACCATTTTACAATGCTGTTGCACCCTGCGGAGATACAACTTCTCAGAATGGCTGCATTGTAGTTCATGGTATTTAGCAAAGTAAGAGATATATCAAAAAAGGTGATAGAGTCCACTTGCTAGACAAGTCCCTGTAAGGTAACAAACAGGAAAATTACGACTTGACTGTGTGCTGAAGCTGCTTAGCTGATTTCCAGTACTGGGCATTCAACAGAG
The DNA here is from genome assembly GCF_023638135.1 of Falco biarmicus. NCBI lineage: Eukaryota > Metazoa > Chordata > Aves > Falconiformes > Falconidae > Falco > Falco biarmicus. Next base: position 3,990,899 of record NC_079293.1, on the reverse strand, counting down.
TGGATGGAGAGCAGGAAATTTCTTGGCTGCATGAAAACCTCCAGTTTCAAGTCCTGATTCTGCAGAGCACCCCAGCATGTGCCTTAGCAGTCCTGGTACTGCCTGAAGCTAACTTACATCTTTTGCTATCCAGGGGCTATACTGAGGAGGAAGGCAGCAGCAACTTTCTGAGGAGCTTAGTGGAGCGTTTGTGTGCAGAAGAGTAGCAATGAAATTATAAAGAATAAGTCCTACTTTGGCTATACTCAGCTTTAAATGAAATGTAAGCCTGGGGATGATGATACGGCTCCAGGTCTTCCTGTCACTGCTGCTGGGCACCACACCGAGCCTCTGGGTACAAAGTGTGTTTTTTTCTGGAGCAGCTGCAAAGCAGGGATTTTATGTCCAATTTTTTCTGTTGGGAAGCATTTTGACTGGGTTTAGTTAATCAACTGTTTTTTATGCTGAATGGCAAAGCCTCAGGTGGAAGGCCTTGTTTAGGAAGTCTTGACAGAAAATGAAAAACCTTTAGCAAAAATGCCATTTTCTTAGTTATCAGTTCTGTCACAATTTAGCTGAAAATTCGTGACCACTTCTGTACTACTTACATGATTATGGATGATCCAGTATCATCTCTAGAAATAGTGACTATTGCCACCACTCGAGAAAGTTCTGGATTTATAACAATAAATGTTTGCCGCATTCTCCAAGTACTGCTTTGCTACAAGCAGGCATTAATCTATTTAAAAAACCTGCAACTTTTTAATTTGATATTTTTGTCTCCCAAAGAGGTCCTGCAAATGAACTTCATTGAGGCTTGTGAGCTGTCAAAATGTTTTCCCAGATTGGTCCTTCCCATTATACTTTGCTCTCAGAGGAAATGATGCAGCAAGGTGCATCACCTGGGCTGTAACTAGTTTAAATGTTTGAATGCACCTTTGATTTCTGTTCCTCTACTCACGTGTTTAAAGCTACACACTCGCTTATATGGTATATTAAACTGAAGACTTGCTGTCTTCTTCCTACATTCATTTGCTCTTTCCAGTCTTTATCTTTGCTTCTTTTCTGTGTTTTTTTGTCTCTTTCCATTCTTGTTTTGCTCCTGCTTTCTGTTCTGACTTGTCTCTTCTCTTCCTCATTCTCTTTTATTTCAATTTCATTTACAGATTCCTAAAGGAGTAAAATAACTGAGTAAGATAGAATAATAAAGTAAAATCAACTTTAAATTTGAAGACTGAGCAATTTGTCTCAGGTCTTGATTGAAAATTAAGTTTCATGAGACTCAGAAAATATTTCACTGTACAGAGAAAACCAAAATCCCTTGAAGCAAATAGGATTTTTTCTACTGGCTTCAGTGGGCTTCTGCATAGGGAGTACTCTGATACTTCTTCTCAGTTTTCTGAAGTCTAGCAACTTTAACAATGCTATCTAACTGTCTAGGGAAAAAAACCAAACAAAACCAAACAAAAAAAACTAGAGTGGTGCAAAATACTGTATTCCTTTTGTTTTCTATGCCAAGAATGTTGCTATAGCCATGATCATGTAAGATCCAGGGAGGTAAGATTAGTTCTGCCATCCATTTACTGAAGGCAAAAAATGCTTTGATATGCTTCTCTCAAGCTGTGAGTTATAAAGCTTTGTGAAAATAGAGTAGAAAAAACACCACCACCCTTGTAATAAAATTCTGAGTAAGCACTTCCATCCGGACTGTCATTTTCTTTCCTAATTGCAAATGCCTTCTAACACCTTTCCATCACTTTATTCAGCAATTTTAATAACCAACAGTAAATGTGAGTAAATCACATTGACCTTTAAGGTCCATATATAGATCAAAATAAACACACACAGATTAAACACGTTGTTGCTTTTACTGCAGTGATATGCAAATAATTACATACCAGGTCAGCCTAGGGCACCATTGATATTGCTTGCCAACCAATTTATTTGTGAAACCTCTGACCCCCTTTAATGTGCTTCTTCAAAGAGGGAGACCTACGAGGCTCCTAGGTATGACTAATGGAAAATTGGCATCTCTTTTTTTTTTTTTTTTTTTTTTTAACTAGTGAAATATTTTGAACACTTTTTATGATTTATTTCTAACTTAATTGAAAGGTAAACTGATAACAATTTAAAATCTGCTTGGCGATGATTTTCTGAGATATTTAAAAACATACAGTTATGGATTCAGAGGAAATATTAAAATAACATACTACTAAGTGTAATAAACTTTCATAATTTTTATTCACTTTTCCATTGGCCATAGAAAAATATGTCTGTCTGTTCTTCCAGGATAAGCTTTAGGATATTGTCTTTTGTGAAAATATTGTCTCTTTAGCTAAAAGAGTGTTCAGGCATAAGATAAAGTTTTTTTTAAAAAACACATTAACGTGGTGATTTGTTTATATTACTATCATTATTATAATGGTTAGAATCATGCATTTGAATCATCAATACATGATTCAGAGAGAGGAAAACAACTTTAGAGCTGAATACAAAACAGACAGCGTAAATCATGACAAAACATTAGTCTACCAGGGTTTAAAGCCAATTATATTTTTATTGCACTCTATCCTCAGTAGATCCTCAAGAGAAGTACACACAATACTGAATAAAAAAATTTACTCATTAGAATTCAAAAAATGAATTTAAATCTTTTAATGTCAAGTATTTATAATAATTTTTAAATTTAATTAGTGAGCAGTGTGCTCAATATCAACATCTTTTTGAATATAATGGCATTCTCAAAGAAGGATAAAAAATAAGGCCAGCTAAGGTGCATACATTGTTCAAGTTCTTGGAAAAGGTGAAAGTACAAAGATACACATATTTACTATTTGATTCTTCAAAAAATAATCATAAGCTCGTACCTTTCCTTTGTATGTAATTGTTTTCATTTCTAGCCCTTGACCTTTGACCTTTGTGCATTGTCCCTATAAAACCAGAAACACAAACAAAGCCATGTTTACATTTGTCTTCTCCCCCCTAACAGCTCATTATGTAATTAACTGATATTTTACGTCATCTTGAGCAAGATGCTTTTTCTGAGACATACGTGTATTGTCCTGTTGTTCGTTTTTGGTTTGTTTGTTTGTTTTGGGGGGGAGTGTGTGTTGATACACATTTTCCCCTAGGAGCCAATTTATCATCATAGATCATGATGTAATAGTGGTAGGAGGGTGATGATCCCTTTTAATTGTTGTTAATAAAAGCCAAACCTCTGAATGGTCCACAGCAACAGGCAGGAGTGTGTGAGATGATAAAGGGGGAGAAAAAGTGCTTGCGGTCAGGAAAAGGAAACCCTGATCCTACATTGCCAGTCTCAGATTAGTAACTGGCAACTACTTGTAAATTCAGCTGGCTCTGAAGGCTTCACAGGAGCTTGATGACACAACATAAGAAAGACTGCATTTGTTCTGGCTAGGACAGGAGTTCATCTGTCTAAGTGGCATTTTGTAGCCTGTCTGGATGGCACTAGCACCCTAGTTTTGCATATATCAAAGAGGAATGGCTGTTTTTCATGAAGGTGCTGCTTTCCTGTAGGCATTCAAAACATTAAAAGTTGTACAGACTAAGAAAAGAGGAAAAGCAGCAGGTTTTCCTCAAGGAAATTTTGACTGTGGAGCTCAGAGAAGTTCCTCCTGCCTGCACCAGTTTGTGGTTCATGCTGGTGTCAGCTGGAGCTGCTCAGCTGGCAGCCATGAGCTGGGACCAGCCCAAGGGGCTTGCACAGATTTCCCTGCACATACACGACTGCAAGCAGGCATTGATGTGTGTGGATGTGTGCGTGTGCGTGCACGCACGCTTATTTAGCCCTCTGGTTTGCTCCAGATGCATCACAGTGCACCCAAGGTAAGACAGTAATGTGACTGGCCTGAGAAGGGTGTGGAATAGTTTGGCAGCTGTGTGATGGACTTTCTAAGATCTCTTCAGAGAAAACAGTCTTCCAATAAGATGACAGATGTCACATAGTGTTTGATTTAGGTTGTCTAGCATTTTCTAATTATTGCCTTAGACATGGAAAGTTGATGGTGAGTTAGTAGATGGAGCCATCTTCTGCAGCAGAGGTGGGTTTCATCTTATTGTACTGATCTTAGAAGCTCAGCATCTAGTCAAAACTTATTTCACCAACTGTCCTTGGTAGTTCAGGCTGAGGAATAGGCAACCACAGAAAGTAGTTAACCCCAATTGTTTTAAACTGTACTCTGATGCAAGATGACCATAAGACGATGTAAGACCATTGTTTGGTCTCCTCCCTCTTTTCATTGACTAGAGAGGCAGTGAAAAAGACTGCCTTAAAACCAGTATCTGTCTTTCAGATGGCTAAAAGTATGTGAGATGAAGCTTACCTCAAGGACTAAGTGGGTTCTTACACCTCTTCTTGATATTAGGAGATTTTTTCCTTTGAAGAAGATACTACTAGTAGCATCCAGCATTTACATTGCTTTTGTCACAGATCTACCACATGGGTCATGGATGTATTTCCCAGATATGTTTCATAGTTCATACAATAAATATGCCTCGCAGCTCTAGGCTTCTGCCTACATGTCAGATTAAATTGGGGTGAAAAGGCAATTAGTGCCATGAGCTCTGAGTTCAGACTTTTATGCCATAGTGAGCTCAACTGTGGATTCAATTGTGGAAAACAGGCTGTGTTTTGAGTGGTATTATTACCTAATTATACTTAGCTAATTACATTTTAATTAGGATGAGTAGCCAAGGGTTCAGTATTCCAAATATAAAGAGGCTTCTGTCCGAAGAAGTTGACAGCTCTTTGAAAGGTATTGCACAGGAAACTTATTGATTTCAGTCTGCTTTGGTTTTATAGCTCTTGCCTGTCATTTTGTGTATAGATAGACTAAAGTTTTACTCAGTTTTAAGCATATTGCAAGTTCTGCAAGTATGGATCGCATTTTTGCTTCATTACTTTTTTCACAAAATGATTTTGCTATGGGAATGTGTTCGTAGACTGACATTTCACAGAATTTTTACAATGATTAGCACAAAAATGAAACATGGACTGCACTACTTCCACGTATATTCCGGGTAAGATTGTAGCAAAATCTATGACTTTGACCTATTCAATGTTTTCAATTTGGTGTGTTAGCCATTTCCAATCCCCTCCATTTCTAATTTGGGTACTTTGTGAGGAGGATGTAAAATATTCAGTCCATCAATACACGTAATCATGAGAAGGTCAAAAACGCTGATGTTAGTGAATGAGAAAATAGCCTCGTTGGAGCCCTGGTGACCTCCAAGTGTGCTTGTACTCCAAAAAGTGGTATTGTAAATGTTTATACTTATTGTCTTTCTATTTCTTTCTAATCAAATTATTTCTGTTTATTTTTGAAAGAAGTTGCATTTTTTTTCTAATTGCAGTATAAATGTTTCTCATGTCAGACTGTTATTTTGAATGCTGACGTTATTAGGAGTAAAAGTTCTGCATTCAGAAGCTATGATTCTGGCTACTGCAACTGAGACCAGCAACTTCTTTTATGACATTTGAATGTTTCCCTACTCACTGCTTAATATATACTTATGGAAGGGACTGCTTACATGTTCAGGATGTAGTAAGTGTACATACTGAACATTTCAAAATTGTCCCTCAGTTAACAGTTTTTTTAATCATATGCAAGTCAGTATAAACATATTTCTAACTTTTTATATATACCTCAGATTGCACACTTTCATGGGAATAAAACATAATAAATCATATTCTTCAGATAAGCAAATATGATGACTCAAGAGACACAAAGTTTACACATCTGTTGGATAAAGCACTTCCATGTTTATACAGTAACTTTCCAAAGAGGAAATGTGCTTTAATCACTCATGTTTTTTATTTCTCTGCCTGATGTTCCCAGCACCAAGTTCTTCTGGGCATCACATTAAAGCACTGAGAGATCCTAGTCAGTGATGCTGCAGCACCATTCCCAGCCATACTTTGCCTTCTTTTGCTCAGTGAACAAATCAAACTGTGATGTCTAAATTCTCATGAGAAAGAGGGTAGTGAGAGCCAAATGTGATTCCAATAAGAGGCCAAATAGAAGCTACAACTATAAACATAATCTGGTTACCGCCCTACAACTGTGATTTTGCAGGCTTCCCTGGATACTCTTTTTTGGATTGTTGTCTCAACAAGCAGATGTACTTAATTCAGGATCCTGCTATCAAAATAAAACAAACAAAAAGTTCCATGGGGTTCTGTTGAAGAGGTATTGGTAAAGCGTAATGACAGAACATAGTGCAAAGTGTGATTCAGTCAATTATATGTACTGAATTGGTTGTGTAAATCTAAATGCTAAAAGCTTCAGAAAGAATTTAAAAATTTGCATTTGTTACAGAGGGACAGAAAAAATAAAAATATTGTTTTCCAGAAAACTGTGTTGAAGGATCTTTAACACACTTAATATCAAGGGTTTACTATGATAAAAGCCCTTTGCACATTTGCTCACTCTAATTTGTTTCATCTTGTTCAGTTTCTCTCACATTGTTACACATTAAACATATATTTTGAAAGGATTTGTGCCAGAACATGTTTGTGATGATATAAAGGCTGTAACCTTTTCCGTACCTCTTTTTAAGATGTTTACCTTTAATTATTTCCATCTTCAGTTTCTGAACCTTCTGTTTTAAGGGGAGTGATTTCTGTAAATGCATTCTAATATCTTCCCCTGTATCCTTGTCCTATTGTTGTAACATATGGTGACATCTTAGCAGAATTTTGGCATCCCTGCTTTTGACAATCTTAATTTATAGCAGAACCTCCGTGTACTACCTGGGACAAGGAATCTTAAGGTGAATATAGGAAAGATAAAGTTGACACTTTACTATTGACTACCACTCATTTACATTCTGAAGGATCTTGTGCAAGTTCTTAATGGAAAAATTTGAATACCAGATAAACACAATATTTGCTTATACAATTGCTTGGTCTTCACACTCTTTTTATTCCATTTGTGCAAAAAAAAAATTCTTTTTGATTTGATGACTATTGTTTATGCATCTTTATATTGGATCCTCAGAGGTTGGGCTTTTCACTCTGTTCAGCACATCCATTCACTTCTGTGATTCTGTTAAAGTGTATATAAGAAACCTTACTGTACGTAGAGATTTTCCTTCTTTAGACTTCAAGGCTGTATTGCCTCATTTCCTAAAAGTCCTCCTAGCCAGATATTACTGACATTTTCTTATTACTCAATATATCTCCTCTCACAGATGTGTTGGATTTAATTGTATCACAACGGCTATAACTTTTTTGGCTGAACTGCTGTTCCTTCCAGATGCAAATCCAACCAGATGTGCTACTTAGAGTCCAATCCCCAACTACAGCAGCTGTCCATTCTGCTGAAAACTAGTATCAGACAAGAGCCAAGTGCAGAAATTTGGGGTCTTGGTTAGACGCAGTGCCCTCTGCACACCGGTCTCTGGCGTGGGTCAGGAAGCAGGAGCTGCAGAAAGGCAGCTGTTCCAGGATGAAGTAAAGAAACCTGCTCATTGATCCCTCCTTTGCTTCCTTAAAAAAACCCCAAATAAACACCACCCCCCCCCCCAAAAAAAAAACAAACCTCACACCAAACTCTGGCTTTTTGCTTATTAGAAACAGCTTTCTTCTCCTTGTCACAAAAAAAGGGACAGAGGAGAAAGAAAACCAATTCATAGAAAAACCAGCCTACAAGCATTTCTCAGAAATTACCAGCTCTGAATCCTTGATGTCAAAATGCTACTGTAGTGTGGTAGCTGTAGTGGCTTGGGACATCACTTATGAGAGGGAGTTGCATAAATCATTCTGAATATCTTACACATTTTGATATGGCATTACATTATTCCAGACCTTGTTATCTTATGTTTTCCATGGAATGAATGCTGGTTAATTACCAGATAGGACTCATGGCCATAAAAATAAACTGGCTTTAAAACAGAAAAACTGTTTTAGAGAACAGGTATAAAAATTCCAGTACTCTGCATGCTGACCACATTCCTGATGCTTTTCACAAATTCCCTCTCCAGCCTTTGTTCCACATGGGAATTCTTACGGAGTTTTTCACAAGGGATACTTTTAGATCTTCATAGAGAGAGAGGACTTGTTAAATGGGGGGGTGGAGAAGAACAGGCTGTGGGGAAACTGAGCTATGGAAATTGCAGGATTCGTCACAATCTAAGATATTTCTAGGGAAAAATCCATGGATTCTAATCTTGATCTTTTTTATTATGATAACATTTCAACAGGGCTAAAATAATTTTGCTTAAATTTAAAAAAGATTTGATGATAGCTAGTGACGCAATGCTCTGAGATTTACCCTGTCAATTAAAAATGACATAAGAATTAGGATGCAACTGTTTAGAAACTCGTTGAGTTCAGCTTGCAGCATATTTGAAAACCTTGGGGGCAGTAGGAGAAGGGTGAGCTATGCATAATTACTAGTTTAAAAGACCATTGATCTGGCAGGCAAGGTCAAATTAAGCTATCAGACAGCTTTTGTAGTTCGCACATGAACTGATGACCTTAGGTTCGTTTGAATATAAAAGGAGTGCAATGTTCACCCACTGTTTCTGCACTGGGAAGCAGACTCAGTGGCTTTCTTCACTTTTGGATTTGGATCACTAATTTTTACTATGGCAGAGTGGATTTTAGACAATGATGATCAAATTACAAATAACAGCACACTTGCTAACACCTAAGGCCTTACCAGGGGGTTCTCTTGATAGCTTGTACTTTTATGAGAGTTTCCTGGGCTCAGGAATTAACACTGGTGCTTTAACGTTTTTCAAAGCAATGCTGGCTCAGCACAGTTTGCCTTTTTTACTGTTTCCATGTCCAAGGTACTCATTCCCATCTGTAACACCTTCTGTGACAAGACTGGGCATTTTAGGCTGCACACTGGTCCCTACATGCCCAGCTGGTACTCTAAAGGTGTATTCAGACATTTTCCAGAGATTAAGGTCAAAAGGAGTCATGGTTTCCTGGGAAACATTTTGCATTAACAGTTCTGAATTTTCACCCCAGTATTTCTCAAGCCTTGCTTGAATCATTGAAAGAGTAAAAAGAGATGAAGTTAGTACCCAATCATGGCAACAACTATGAAATGGGGGTTCTTGAAAACCATGAAAACAGACATATCATCTCTAGTACATCAAGGCACGTGGTTAACTAGAGCACAGGGGGTGCCTCAGTGTCTTAGGAGTGCCTTCAGTACCCTGGGATGAGTCTGGCAGAGAGGTGTTACAAAGCCGTCTATTTTCTTCTGTCTAGGAGGAGTAATCCTAAGAGAATGGCTTTATTCAATTGATTTTGTACTGATTCATGCCCTTGCCTACCTCAGACCACACAGGAAAAACTAGAGAGCTGGTACCATCCTGTGAAACAGGGGAACCTTGTGTTTTCTGCCTGGGCTTGTGCTATTCCTGGTTGCAAGGTTGTCTTCTTTCCAGCTGTCTTCTGCTCTGGGACATTTCCAAGGGATGTCAACAGTCATATTAAACTGTGGAGTACTACTGTTACATTTACTACTGGGAAATCATGAAGGCAGTATTGAAGTAATCTCCATTTCTGACCTAAGCCAAGTTTTACATGTATGCAATTCTAACAAAGAGTAACCTACACAGAACCCAATGGGAAGATGTGTGGCTAGGCAATAGGCTTGCAAAAGATTAATCTAGGATTTTAAGAAAAGAATGGCTGACTGAGACCACTGTTATCTTAGAAATTCTCAAGAAGCAGGAGCTGTGTAATTCAATTTTTAGATGGAGTTTTTTTAAGATAGCAAGAGAAAAGAACTGAAGTAAATGAGAACTAGGGAATATAATGGAAAAGAGAAATGCAAGACACTGACAAAAGCTTTGAGAAATATATTGATGAATGACAAATATGAAAAGGCTGAGATCCTGTCTGTTAAACGTCTTGTAGAAAGAACAATATTATAGGGAAAAAAAGGTTGTTTGAAATCTTTACTTTAACTTCAGGTGATATAACAGTACATTTCATATCCTTTAAGACCATGTAAATTAGATACTAAATAACTGTACAGCAGAGCAACTTGTTAAAGATCGGTGGGAAAACCTTTGCATCATTTACTATTCAAATGGAAAATGGAGCTCAAACCTGAGTGCTCCGATCATGAACTTTTTCTTAAGAGCTCACAAATAAAGATCTGGTCTTTATTAAATAATAAATATCTTCATTAAATAATAAATATTACAAATAAAGACATCACACAGAGATGTGCCAGTGTACTAATGGTAAACGGCTTTTAGCCTGGGCAGATATGACTGCTTTTAAAACAACAAGCATTGTCAATGAGAAGCTTGTCGTTCATTGTCTGGATTGTTCCAGATAAGGTATATATTCTTTGTCCAGTGAAGTCTTACAAAATTTAGTTACCAGAGGAGACAGGCAAATTTGAACTATTTTACCTGTGCAACTGTTGTGCTGTTAAGTTCACATAATGCCATAAGACACAGGGAACTTGTGAAATGTATAGCTTTCCCCAGAAACTGCAACACAGGGGGAATTTTTATTGTTGATTTGTTTGGATGCATGCATCCAAAGGGACTTTTGACCTATTTCAGAAATATATATAGAAACCTCTGCTAAAAGCCAACATATAATACTGCATCAGTAAATGAGTTCATCAGATGTTGCTGGAAAAAAATAACGTCAAAAGCAAAACTCTCTCTTTTAAGGTAAAACTATATGTTTGAGTATTTTTGTTCCAGCAGACATGTCTTTGTTATAAAGGTCCAAGACCTATAACATTGGAAGAGTTAAATACATAAAAATCAGGAGCATTAATCACAGTAATAGAAAAGAGGCAGGCTTCATTTTCAATACAAGAATAATGTATTGCTCTCGTGACAGTATATTCTTTCATAATGATTGTGATTATTATGAGACTTACTTTGCTCATAACTGGCAGTAACTCCAATGCTTGCAATTCATGCTGAAATAAATATTGCATTCATCCTCTCTGAACTGAACCTAAACCAAAGTCAACACAGTTACACTTCTGTATTTACAGACTTGAGGGTCAGTTGATATTTCCATTATGCCCTTTATTTTTAAAGGTCTTAACTTGGATTTTGCTTTTTGTTTTGTTTATTTTGGGCTTTCTATACTTAAAATATTAACTGCATGAAAACCACATGTGTATGCAAAATAAAATATGCATGCCAAAGAAAAATTGTGATCCAACTTTAAAATATATGGGTTTTCACTTCCTGGAAAGGAAAAAAAACCCCACAAAAAACCTGCATGAGGAATAGCCCCAAACAGACCTGCTCCAAAGATAACAGTCTGTGGTCCCAGAAGTGATTCCTGGGAACCAGGCAATTTTGACAGAACTTCAGGAAAGTAATAGTGATTAGAGGTTTAAAAATAAAATATGCATATGTTCTTGTATGTGTGCCCCCACACACATGCACAAACTCAGATACACAGATGATATCAGTCTGAGTTATAAGTATGCCAAAGCCAGAGCATCCAAAGTCAGGGGTTTTAATGCACAGCACTGAAAGCACTGGAGTTATCTGAGTAATAATCTCCACTCATATACTGTAATCTCCACTCATTCCCCACATACCAGCTCATGCCTTAACTCATGCCCAGGTGTATCAGCACAAAGATGGATATTGCAGTTGAAGCTGGTGCATAACTAGCAATCCAAATATTATAAGGCAATATCTTACTGCTAAGATTTGAAGTATAGTGCAGTGGGTGTCATTTAAATGTAAGAATTGCCTTGCTGCTCTTGCTGCAGAGCCAATACAGAAAAGCTGAATATAAGCAATGCCTGAGGAGACTTAAAAAATCAAACCCCTCCTCTTCCATCCCTGCAAAGTATGTCTAAATTAATATTGGGTACACTTCTATACCATGACCATTAACTTGGACCAATTTTTTCTAACATAATAATATAAATTTTATTCTGAATTCGGTTAATCGAACTGATAAGGTTAGAGAGACTGTCATATCCATGCCTATATTGTCTTAGAACAAGTTTTTCAAGTCATTTTAGGAAGATGGCAATGTGCTTTTCATGGGATAATCTGGCCCTTAACATCTTTTAAAATTTTCCTTTTTTTTTTTCCTGACAAAAATCAACTTTAATTCATCAATGTTAATGTAGTATACTCATATTATTAAAACAGGATTTGCCACATTTCCTCTTGTGCAAGCATTGCATCACTTTAATAACAGCCAGCAATGCTATCCTCACCAGCACTGTTTACATCAAGAATTTTTAAACAGGGAGATGTTCAGTCCTACCTATTTGGTAAAAGCCTCAACTCAATAGAAGCTGTGACAGAGTCCTTTCTCCCTTTACCCTTTACCTGGTCCTACGCAGAAGAGGAACCCAGAAGCAAAACCTGCCCTATCTGCATGGAGGAAGAGGGAAGCAAGTCAACCGCCCATGGAACAGGTGGACAGGCTCAGAGAGCTGGCTTGGAGGGGTATGTAGGGCTATGTGCAGTGAGCTACCTTTCATGTGAATTCCCCAAAAGTCTGTGAGATGCCTAGAGTACCAGTGTGGTTGACCCTTGCTGTGCAAGTCTGACCCGTCACCGAGACCTTACTGCTTGCTGAAATGAGCAGAAGCGGTGGGGACTTTGCCTAGCATGGGAACCAGGAAGGTCCAGCCTGTGCTCGCTGCAGTGGAGCTGCAAAGGCTGAGCAAGGAGATCCAGGAGCAGTGTCCACAGGGCTCACTGCTCCCCTGACTTCAGAGGAGTGGTGACAGTTCTTGCTGGCTGAAGCGCCGCTCAGGAGACCTTGGAGAAACTGGCAAATGTCAGGGTGGAGGGCTGTCCGCTGTAATGCCAGCTGCTCAGGTCCTCAGTCCGAGTGAGCAGGGGCGAGCTGACCTCTGCGTTTGCTGCAGCAGAGTGAATTTCCCAACAGCACTGGCTGGGGATGTGTGACCATGATTAAGAGCACCCACTGAATCACTGTCATTTTGATCGTCATGCTGGTGGTGGTTGTGTATGCAGGGATACACCACAGGTTATTTTTAAGTCTAAAGCCTGAATTCTTATCTCGGTTAGAACAAAACGAATATTTTCTAATCTCTTAATTTGGTGCCAGAAGAAACCCCGGGTTCGTGTTGCCCCCTGTGGCTCTTCTTTTCTCTGTATTAGATGAAGGAAATGAAGCAAAGCCAATTCCAGTGAAGCTCCGAGCTTTTGAATGAAAAGCAGCGGAGGTCCAGCAAGCTAAACAGGAATGTATCAGCTGAAAAAAAAACAACCCATAAAATAAAAGAATAATGTTTAGAAGGGTAGAGACAGGAAATTACTTGTGAGAAATGTATAACACTGAGTGATTTTTTTTTTAAACGTATGACGCCAATTTAGTGTTTAAAGCTGCTCAATGGCTGGAATACAAACTTGTAGTGAAATATATTAGGTGTTTAGAGTCACTTAGTGGTTAGTAAAAAACCCTCCTAATGAAACAATGTATTAATTGCTCAGGGCCACTCAAAGCAAACACACATAAAATATTTAGATGTCTGGAGATGCTCAGCAGTTTGATAACCAACTTTTAATAAAGTCTATTCAGTGTTTAGAGTTGATCAGCAGCTAGGAAAACAACCCATGCTCAGCAGTAGAAAAGCAGGGCTAATAAAATACAGAGCTGCTCAGTGGCTGCAGCAAGGTTTTTAAAGTTACACTAAACTTAGGGAGACTAAATTAAGCAATCACAGTAAAGGCACTGGTAGTTTCATAGGATTAATGGCTGGCTGGGATGAGTTGATGGCCTGTGGCTACATTTCAGGTCATTTACTCCCACTGGTCATTAGTCCCCAGGAAATGCCCAGCACTGAGGTTATTACTATTGTAAGCAGTTAAAAAAAAAAAACAAAAAAAAAAACCCACACCAAAAAACAAAACCAAAAAACCCACAAACCATCCAAACAAAACAAATAATCCCTCAGCAGCCTTATGTGTTATCGTATATGGATGTATGTAGTGTCTGCAAATATTTTAAGGAGAGACATCCATATTCATATTAACATAGATTTTCTCTAGAACAACTGCAGTGCCTTAGAGTCAGTAAGATTATTAGGAAATCTACTTCCATTTCCACTCAGTACATGAATTGAAACAAAAGTTTTGGAGCTCTGCACCTCCTAGTTGATGCTGTCTGCTATCCTTAAAGGCAAGAAGGAGCACTTCAGTTGGGGTACTCCATGCGGCCTCATTTGAGTTAAGTGGAAGCTGCATTTGGGAACATTCCCAATGTCATGTGTCCTTCACATACTGACCTACTTTCATGTTTTATGAATAGCAGAGTGGCAGCATTAGGTACTGTTATACTTTACATTTTTATAGAAACGTATACCCAGAAGGATACTAAAGAACTTCACAGACAGTCTACAAAGATTGCTGGGCTTGCTGCTGAAATGCAGTTTCCCTTGGGATAATGGCAACCCTTTCTGGAAGAGCAGTATTACACAGCAGTCTTTTAACAGGAGGAAGTGAAGATAAAATTTAATTGAAACAACAGGGGAAACACAGGCAAGTAGGACATAAATACCTGCTGGATTTTGGCCAGCATTAACTTCCCCAAGTCATTCTATAAATTCTGACTGTCCGGCCATTAACACATCTACCCCGGCATGGGTTTAGCATTCATCTTAACTTTCTCAGTTTAATCATTTAGGAAGTAGTAGATGGCTGCCATGCTACAAATTCTAGAACTAAAAACCATACTTGCAACCTACTACTGATATACAGAGAATAATTTTTCATTTCAGACTAGAATAAAGTTTTGCAAATCACCAGGAGACACCAGGATTGTTTAAATACTATAAATTATGCTCTGGATTCTGCTTTGGTTTACCCTTTTCTACTAACCTAAGTTAGGCACCTAAAGCAGAAAAGAAATAGCTTACAACTACAATAAGTCAGATTACAAAAGGAAACGGCAAATATCCTTTTCACGGGAGATGAAAATCTGTTGTGGTTGGTTTTTATAGAAGCAAAGAATCATTTAGGTTGGAAAAGGCCTCTGAGATCATCAAGTCCAACCATTAACCTGGCACTGCCAAGTCCACCACTAAACCATGCCCCTAAGCACCACATCTATATGTTTTTCAAATACCTCCATGGATGGTGACTCCACCACCTCCCTGGGCAGCCTGTTCCAATGCTTGACCACCCTTCCAGTAAAGAAATTTTTCCTAATATCCAATATAAACCTTCCCTGGTGCAACTTGATGTCATTTCTTCTTGTCCTGTTGCTTGTTACCTGGGAGAAGAGACTGACCCCCACCTGCCTACAGCCTCCTTTCAGGTGTTTGTAGAGAGAAATAAGATCCACACACACACCCCCATCCCCCACCCCCCCACCCCCAAGTCTCCTCCAGGCTAAACAACCCCAGTTCCCTCAGCTGCTCCTCATAAGACTTGTGCTCCAGACCCTTCACCAGCTTTGTTGTCCTCTGGAAACACTCCAGAACCTCAATGTCTGTCTTCTAGTGAGGGGCCCAAACCTGAACCCAGGATTCAAGGTGCAGCCTCAC
Source organism: Falco biarmicus (assembly GCF_023638135.1). NCBI lineage: Eukaryota > Metazoa > Chordata > Aves > Falconiformes > Falconidae > Falco > Falco biarmicus. The sequence continues at coordinate 3,975,402 of NC_079293.1, read as the reverse complement.
CAGTGCCGAGTGCAGGGGAAGAATCACTTCCCTTGTCCTGCTGGCCACACTATTTTGGATAGAAGCCAGGATGCTGTTGGCTTCCTTGGCCACCTGGGCACACTGCTGGCTTTGTTCTGGTTTGCCCAAGATGGCCTGCAGACCAAGAAATGGAAGGGCTTCTTCCAGCTCTCACAATTGGATATCCAAAAGGCATCCAACCATGTCTATGAAAAATTCCTTCTTATATCTTCAGCTGGCCAACAGATCAAGCATTTTTTTTTTTCTTTCTCAGGGTGATTGAAGTGTATTCACACCTCCCAGCGTGGTTGCTTACATTGTTGTAATGACCCTTAACTCTTCAGGTTAATATATCTAAGTAAGAAGTTCAAGAACCTGAATACAAATTTATGTGATGATCTTCTAGGCTTCTAAGTTTGATTGTTGAGTTCTCTTGCTGTTAGTACATAAAGGTCTTTGCAGATGAATTTATTTGTCATTTGTACACAACAGAGGCCTGAGAACGCCAGCACAGTTCACCAGCTGACCACGTCATTGTGCGGATACGAAAAAGGACTCTCATGTAATGGACATCAAGAAAATCCTCACTCCATGAGCTTACAAAATCTTGCTCACATCCCAGCAGAACTGTTACTTTTTTTGGAATGCCTGGCTTCCACAAATAGCGGTGCCACCTAGGACTCAGCTTTCTGCACAGCACTGGGCATCTGCAGAGATGTTCCCTCCAAGGTGCTAGCTTCTTGAATATTTATTGCTTTCTAGGGTAGATGGTCAGCACAAGCTGCGAATAGCTTGCTTGATCACATAGTTGCAGGGCAATTTCTTTGACTTTCTCTATGTTTAAGACTAAATTAGTGGTCGTTACCTTGGTTGTTATCACTTTCTAGCCTCTGACCCAAATATGTTACAAGGATAAGGATGTAGATCTAAGAGTTCATCTGTGGTAATTACCTGTGCTACTTATTTTTCCACTGCTTACCAGAATCATCTGAGTAGATCTGTGCAGATACAGTCCAGACATTTTAATGGGTGCTTTCTGGCAGTCCGTATCCTGTGACAACATAGGCTTCTCCCTTTCCCAATGCGGTTACGACCCCTCTTCTGTCCCCCTGGTGTGTATATATCAGGGTACAAACCACTAGTATCTTGAATCTTTTCCTGGGACCACCATGATGTTGATATTAATGGCTTCTTCTTCCTCCTCTTCTTTATTTATTTATTTGGATTAACTAGGGGCTATTTTTATGTGTTTTCTAACATGCTGTTATACCTTGCTTTTCCTTGGTTTACAGGAGGACACTGCATCTGAATTTATGGTGCCTTCTATGTATGTAAAATTCTTATTCTTTGATAAAATTCATTTTGTCCAGCTCCGTATCTGCATATCTTTAATTGTCTGGAGCGAGCTATTTATACACTTAGGATCTCCAGTGGTAGCCAGTTTCCCACCTCTTACCATCCCATGCCTACTCCTCTTCCATGCATCCTGTATCCCCACTTCTCAAGATATCTGCTGTTGTACCAGGCTTGTTCTCCTCTACAGTACATTGCTATATTAGAGTCATACATATCTACTTCACCACAGCGTAACTTCTTGATAGTACTTGTCAACAGACAAACCACTCTTACAACTAACACATGCTTTGTTAAAACAGAGCTGCTGGTAGTTGAGGAAACGTTCAGACAAACCACTCCTGACAAGCCTTGGCCTTGAGGTCTTGCAAACTCAGTGAAAAACCTGTGGCTTGTTACCAGCAAAGGCAATGTCATCGCGGTATTACTGGGTTACAGGGCTGCTGCAGGAGGACTCACCTCCCACAGAGAGGAGACCTTGCTTCCTTCTCTGCTTCTATCTCTCTTTCTGCTGGTCTGTGGAAGATGAGTAGGAAAGCAAGGTGAATCCATCTTTCCCTCCCTTTTTCATCTACAGGAAACTATGTATAAGTAGTGCTTTATGCCAAAATCTTTGCAAACCCTTGAGTTGGTGACTTACTGAATCTTGCGCTGCAAAGCTGAATAATTTTCTCCTAAACTGCACACAAGATTGCAATGACATAAAACATTAACGTTAACTGCTGATGAACCTGTGTCATTACTTTTAATAACATTATATCTGTGTTTGTCTGCTCAATGCAGTGATAACTTAGTGAAGGAGAATTAATTTCACATATTATCCACATAAGCAATAATGAGGGAAATCAGTTTCCTCTAGAGTTGCAGAGAGAAGTTTAATTAAATTTGGGTATGGGCCAATTGGTTTCAGGTTGGTCACTTGCTTTCTAGCTGACAGGGGGACCTTAGGTCTCGAAGACAGGTGCAAAATCACGTAAATCTATGAGTGAAAATACCCCTGGCTGCAGCAAGTCTCCAGGACTTTAGAATAGGGGTGAAAAAGCAGTATTTTGAAATTAACTGCACAGAAGAGTTTTTGGTAAGGTTGTTTTTGTTTTTCTTACACTCTGCAAGGGCTTCTAATAGCTATGAACACACATCACAAACCATAGGATAGTAATATCAGTCAACCGAGAAAAAAAATGTATAATACAGTCTGTCATTGCTAGGATATTGTGGTGTTATGCATGACGAGAAAAGCCATTCACAGGCAGGCATGTGGTAAAGATAACCTCAGACTCTTGAGTAAAGAAAAACGCTTCATGTTGTATGTACTCACTTGAGTAAAACGATTAACAGTTTTGAGTACTTACTGCAAATGAAGTCTCTTTCACCACATCCCCTACATTCGGGGGAACAGATTCAGCAGGCACTGACTGGTTAGCTGGACTGAGTATGGCATACTGTAACCATATGAATCAACATGTATAATTGGCTTCATTAATAAATGTTACTTAAAAATGACTTTTGAATCTGAGTTCTGAAAAATCAGATGAAGTGTCCAATCTATTAATTAAATATTGAATTGACAGGAAGGTGTAACTGGAGAAAAAAAAAAAAAAAAAAGGCTGTGGTATTTCCACTTTAAAATGCCTGCAAATCAAACTCCAGGTGATACAGTAATACTGATCTGTAGTAAAACAAATTACTGAAGGATCCAGGACTCATCTCAAAATTCTCAATGTTTTACCAAATTAGAGGAGTTTTGGACAAAGGTCTTGGGGATGTTTCTATGTGTAGAAACAGGAAAGACACAGAGCACTATACTTGCAGCTACATAATAAAGCTGTGGGCTCAGTCCTGCTCCAACCTAAAGGAACAAGGGTTAGGCAGCTGACTGAACTGGGTACAGGATCAAGCTGCAAATCACCCGTGTGACCTTCACTTTATCATCACTTGTTTCCCAGTAAACAAGTAAACTGTTTCTGGGTAAACCCAGAATCTGCCTAAGAGTATTTTTGTTCCTCAAAGACAAAGGACAACTTGAAGCCTAAATGCAGAATATTGCCAAGGGGCTGCTGTAGGCTCCAGGAGCCTGGCAAAGGCAGGAGTGGAGGAGTGAACTTGTGGAGGAATGAGCAGATTTGTTAAAGCTGTACTAAGCTGTTACTGTTTATTAAATTCAATTTGTCAAAGGTGTAGTATAAATAGCTCTATCAGTCGCTTGTAAATGGCATCATTCTGTACGGGAAAGGGTAAAGAAAGGGTAAGGCAATGTATTTAAGTTCCAATAAGCATCTAGAATATGTCATCCCGGAGACCTGGGACTGACACATTCACCAATACAGAAATGCAAGTGCCGTGCCTTCTATGACCTTCCCCCCTTCTTCCTCTTCCCCATATTTCTGGGGCAAATATGAAGCCTGGCCAGACATGCCTATGAATCCTTGGCAACATATATTGGCAAGAAACAGCTGAAATTGCTATACCAAGTCATCGCATCAAACTACTGGGAGTAACATTGTCAATAGCAAATTGCTATGTCACAAGACAGCAACGTTAGCAGAGGAAACTCCTAGCAGGGAGGGATGGATCGGATACAGTAGCTTACAGCTCACCAGAGAGGATTACAAATGAAGCTCCAAAGAAACATGAACAATTCAATGAAATTAAGACAGAGCTTTTAGTAGTGTGGAAAGAGGCTTTTTCAGTGAAATCCTCCCCTCCAACGCTAAACATGCCAGGTGAAACTCTATGTTGTGCCTCTAGGAGATGCAGCACAGACCTCAAAGACAAGAGTCAGGAGGGAGAATAATGACTTTATATTACCTCTGCACCCTCATAATTCTGGGCTGCTCCTGCAGAGCTGGCCTGAATTTCTGCAGCTGTGTGCTGCAGCCATATACCCAGCACATCCATCCTATTCCAGCCTGGCTCTCTCCCTTCCTTGCCCCAGACTGAGCAAGAGGTTGGAAGATAGGTTAAACTAATGTATTATCTACAACCAAATTCATCTCAACACAGATATATCTTAGTCTGCATTTTTAGAGCTGAGCAAAGCAATAAACAAAAGAAGAGTTTGACTCTAAAAGTAAGAGTCACAAAAGCCTGAATGATATTTTAGGGTTTGGTGTTTGGAGGTTTTTTTTACAAAACTGGGTTCTGAAGTCCTGGTTTAACTATCCCTATATGTACAAAAAATTACAAAGATAAACTTTCACAGTACTGAGGTAGCTGATATACCCATTTGCTTGGTGAGGTATCCCCATGTCAAACAGCAAAAATCTGGATGTGTGAATTTTTTTTTAGGAAGGCTTCAAACCTGTATTGTGTTTCATCTTGTGACCATCTCAGATAAATGTAATGCTATTATCTTTGCAAATTGGTAATAGACTGCTACTTCTCTATGTATAGGTAATTTTTTAAAATAAAAAACATATTAAGGAAAGTGTTCTGCCCTACAACATTATGCAAAAATTAACATTTCAAGTGTAACCATCATCTTTCACGTTTTCCAAGTGGCTCAACTCCCACCCCTCTAACATTTTTATGCTATCCTGTTTAATCAATAGAGTTACAAAGCCAGCTGTCTCTCACTCTGCAGTTATCTTTCATTGTACAGTACACAATGCCACTAGTCCTGCTGATAAAAAAGAGCACACAGTAGGAATGTGGCACTGCATGTTTGTTATCTTCCACTCAACTAAACATACCTCTCTTTCTTTCTTGGCTCTTATCAATGCTAAAATGCTGAAAACAAGTTATTTCTAGTGTTAACACTGCACGTGCCAGTTGGGACCAGGATTTTTTGCCTATCTTAAGGCTGCGGTTTGCTGGTACTACAAAAGCCTGCCAATTTGAAAAATCACATCATCAGCCTTTAAGAAGGCAGTGCAAAGCGGTGCTGTCCGCAGCCAGCCTTACACAGATGGCGGGGGTACTCTGGATACACTGAGGGCGTAAGGCAGGGAGACTGACCCAAAAGCTGCTTGTGGTTGACCTCAGACCCGCAAAAAAATAAAGTAATCCAGTTCTATTCTTTTTCATTTCCTACAAAACATGAAAGCTGATAAGCTTTGTTCTCTCTCACGGCAATAAGAAAACAGTTAAATTGAACCTTTGCTTCAGTTAAAGAACAATCTAGCAGTTTCCCTTCTCGAAGGTCTGCCACTCACAAAGGGTGAAAGTGCCCTGCTCAGAAAAAAGAAGAAAAAAAAAAGACCATCTTTTATGTCTTCCCTGACACAAAGCACCCTGATGGATGGTCACTCTGATCTTGAGAATTTTAACCAGGATATATTTTGCTGGTGCCTCCAACAGACATGAGACAATCTGATGTTCCGTGGCTAAACAGAATGATTACCGTGTATTCAGGCAAAATTTGGGGGAGAATCAAAATCTTCCCTTTGTTCTCCATTGTTATGTGCTGGTTGATCCTTAAAAAAGCTTAATCTGTTGATTATCTTTTCTCACAGTATTTTCCTGTTTGCTTTATTTGAAAAGAAAACACTAAAATGGTCCATAAAAAAAGTAGAATATGAAAAAATATGTTTTCTTCTTTTCTGAGGGTATGAGTGCATTGGTTTATGAGCGTGCAGTATATGTATGTGACAAAATCCTTGTTAATTAAGAACAGTTTGAAGAAAAACACCCTGTGCATATGTATATGTACGTAGCATATACACGGAAGATCATATGTTTTGCAAAATGACTTACCAGAAGTATGAAAACTTTGCAAATGTATAAGAAACAGAAATATATTTTGCTCCAGTATTGCATGGTCACACTTGAAGAATCTCCAAAGCACAGTTATGCTTATGTTGGAATCGCTTCAAAATTTATAATTTCTAACACTGTTCTGAACGTTTAGATAAGAGATGATCCTACAGTTGTGGTTTGTGTCTTGCTTGATAGCATGACCTTTGATAATGTGCCTCGGCAATGGAATTCAAAGCTTTGCATAGTATTTATGATGCGTTCGTAACCCTATTACTTCTAGTTCTAGGCAAACACTACATATCTTCATTCAGATTTTTAAATAAATTTACTTCAAGTGTGTTGATATAATGCTTGAATTTGCTTTCTGCAAATATTCACCAAATGAGTAGGACTAGTGTGAAAAACTTGAGATAAGCAAATTTACTGTCTAATAATCAAATATCTTTTTGAAGCTGGTGTTGGATTTTGTGCTTGATTCTACATTTTGGAGTTCCTTTATGTACTCTGGTGATTAGCTACAAAAAATTAAAAAATCATACTATCCAAAACCAACACAGTATTACTTGATACACTTAACCAGCCAACACAAATATCTGAACACTCCTAGTGAACTGCGCATTCTGTGAAGTAAAATACTTCTTGGGAGTAGTTTTGTTGTACAATTACTCTTGTTAAAACTATCCATTGGGTAGTTTTAATTTGATTTTTAATTAATTTAACATTAATTAATTTTCATTGTAATTTAAACCCTACTCTACAGAACTAGATAATTTAACTCTCAAAAAAGTATATGCTGTAATACAGGCAGCTCAAGTGTCAGTGACTTATGATTGAAATTTTCCCAATTGGAAAACTCTGTGCGTAGTTGCTTGTAACAGTGCCTCAATTAAGCCGTTAAATTCAAAATTTTCTACACTGGATGTCTGTATTTGGGTGATATGCAGAAGTGTGTGTGTCTGTCCATGTCTGTGAATAAGTAAGCAAATACATGTACATTTTTAAATTTGTAATTTGGGAAAAACTGTAATTTTTTTTTTCAAAAACATTTTTACATGTAATTGTAAATTTGTAAATTGTGAAATTAAAGATTCATTATAAAATTCATTTAATAAAGTACACAAACTCTGTTAAACTGGAATTTTACTAAGAGATATAAAGATAAAACCAGTTGGCAGTCCATTAATCAAAGTCCCTTTTGGAAGTATGCACTTAAATAGACAGTGCAAAGTCTGAATGCTTTCATGGACACGTGCTCCATTCATCTCTCTCTCAATCATATACACATAAAAATACTTTTATAAAATAAGGAAAAAAAAGAGTAAAGTTAAAAAATTAGATATAGAAATATTTTGGAGATTCTTAGCTCGTGAAAATTGTTATAGTTCCTTAAACTCTAAATGAAAGCAAGGTATTTTAGCCAAATGGTGAAAGTTCTGGACTTGAGTATGGTATATATTAGTTGTGGTGAATCCCAGAGTTTATTACAGAGATCATCCCAAATGAGTACCAATAAAACCTTTATAGCACATATGCAGTTAGGCTATGTTACAAATTTAACATAAAACGTATTTCAGAAATGGTTCAGGAGGTTTTATGATTTTTTTAATTGATACTGTTATTGCACTTCCTTCTATATTAAAGCCAAATTAACTTGCTATTATGAGACAACTACATAGGCCTCAGAATGATTACTGATACAGTTCTGAACCTCTAAATGATCTTAAGCAACTTGTCTATAAATCACTGTGTTCCACTCTTGAGGTCTAGTATATGCCTGCATATCCAAGCTATAAACATTTGCTAGTTTGGGTGGAAAAAAGCTTCTTACCAGCTCTTTTCGCCTGATAGAAACATGCATTGTTGAGAACAAGGAGAACTTAAAACATCTCCTTGCTTCAGAACTGTGCATTGCCCATCGTCCTCCTTATCACAATGTAAGTTGGAGAGGAATTTGCACATTTTGTAGTGAACAAAAAAAACTTTTTAGGATGTCTTTTTGGTTGGTTTTTTTGTGGTTTTTTTTTGTTTTTTCTTTTGTGGAAGAATGTTAAAAAATAGCAGATGCTTGAGAACTGCTCAGAGGTTAAAAGTGCTAGAATGAATCCTGACAGAGATAGATTAGTAGGCAGAATGCAGGTGAGGCAGTCAAAGGTGCATGATAAATGTAATTTATCACATGGATCTGCAATTTACCACATGAATATCACCTCCACCTTTGTGCGAGTTGCTCATCTAATGTGGTAAACCTGTCCCCTGTATTTTCCTAACAAACGTGCCTGGTTAATACCATGTCTCATGACCAAGTAATTATAGTATTTCCCCCTTAATTAGTAACCTGAAGAAAACAAAGTAAATATAAGGAGTCTTAACTTAGGGAGAGATTAATTTAAATGGCTTGATCTAGTGTCTTTACTTTCCATGTAGGTGCTGCAAACATAAAGAGTGGACCCACAAATGGACATAAATGTATTGTGGTGTGCGGCACTGCAATATAAGTTATGAGGCTGCTTAAGGGAATGAATCCAGATAATGCTGATAAAACTTATGGGTATGTGCATCTCAGTGCATGTGTGTACACATGGAAGTCAGAAAAGGCTTTCTGCTGTGTCCTTTGGTGACAACCTAGGATGCCAAATTGCACATTCTGTTTCTGTGGTTGACATGGTAAACTTTAGGTGCCTGAAAAATGCCAAACTCTCTGTGATACCTCTTTGGGAACTTAGCACTAATCTTGGCATCAGCACCTTAAGCTGTTTTTAAAAACAAAAATATGCTGAAAGAAATACAGTAAAAAATATATACCCTTAGATATGTATTACCTAAAGGTAAGATAAAATATGTGTAAGATACCAGTGTTAACCGTGTGCTAAACATTAGATGGAAAAAGGTATCTGGCTGCAATCTGAGTTAAATATCTAAAGACAGCTCTTCATTTATAATCTCAGCAATTCCTGCTGGCCATGACACATTGTGGCACATGGAACTCAACCAGTACATGGGCTAGTTGAATCTTGCTTGAAGTGTCGCACTTCAAGTGATGAAATTGTTGGGCTGGAAGGGACCTTTAAAGGTAATTACTTCAACCCCCTAACTTGCCCAATGCACTCCCTAAATAACAGCCTACTTGCCGTTTGACGAACCAGGCACCTGAAAATTAGGCACTGAAAATCTGTCCTGGACTGTCTGAATAGCCCTGAGAAGAAATGAAGGAGAAAGCATCACCAGACAAACCTCAGCTGTAGGTCTGAAGTATCTCTGGCGTCTTCACCTCCAAATCATCTCTGGTTTCTACAGTGTGACAGTACAATGGTGGTGGTAGCTTATAAACAGTGTTTTTAAGTTTCCTTTACTCTCTGAAAAGATACCAAAGAGCCAAGTCCTCCATGTCTGAAAGTGATGCCACAGAAGAACAAGAAGATGAAACTGGAGAAAATGCAAGGAGGCAAGGGACTCTGACAAAGAGAAATGGAGGGAAAATGTGATGACAAAGGATAAATGGAAAAAGAGTGCCCAGGTAGGGAATTATTTAAAAAAACTCCAACCCAACCAAACAAAACAGAACAGAAAGGCACATTAGAATCACAATACCAACAGTTTGGCTTTTGGCTTAACATTTGTAAAATTCACTCTTTGGGGAAAATGTGTTTTCAAAGGTAACAGATAATTATTTCACTGCCTCAAGAACCATTTGCATTTTCCCTACTGGCAATAAGTACCTGTGGTTCATGACAATACAGCTAGTACTTTTGTTTATATTTATATGCAAATAGTGTTATTTATAATAGTACTTAATACTGATATTGCCATCTCAGTTCAAGCTTATTGTATAATTTTCCTCCAGCTCCACTTTTTACATTAAAAGTATGTTAATACACTTCATCCTGAACTGTGGCATATTAATAATATGTCGTGCTCCCATAGCAATACCTATCTATGGATTTCAAAAGACCTTGCAAACTGTGAAACAGATGCATTTCTCAATCTCTTATAAATCATAAGCCACAGAATAAAAAAAAATAATAATCCCTTTCAGGGATTTGCCTGTATCAAGAAACAAATTAGTAAAAGAATAAGCTAGGCTTGTACTCAGAGTTATCTCTTCTTGGCTGCTGTTGTTATTGTTCAATGCAAATCTTGTGGTGGAAATGTTTTCTTTGTTGAAGCTGTGCTTGCAGAACGGAAGAAACAATCCAAACGCTTAGGCACACCTCAATCACAGTTTTCCCAGCATGCTTTTGCTATTTCAGAGCTAGGCAGAGGAACAAAGGTGTATGAAATGAATGGAAAAGACCCACACAGGGAGGACTGACTTTACCTGTGAATGGTCAGCAGTCACAAACAGACTTTAGCCTACACAGACTACCACTGCTACCAAAGGACATCCTTGAAATCATGAAATAACTAGTGCCAGAGGTGGCAGCAAACTGAGCTTCAATAGACATTGAAGTGCTTTATAGAAAGCTGAACACTTCAAAGGAGGGAAATTCTTTTCCAAAACAGCTTTTTTGCCAGGTACCTGGGTCACTGCAGTGGGAATGTTATACATAAATTCAAATCCTCCCAGTCTGAGAACGGACAAAGGACTGAAATCTGCCACCTCTCCTCAAGGGCATCCTGCTAGGCTTTTGGGTGAAAAGAAATCACCACCTCTGACTGAGATTTGCGTGAAATTAGTTGTTTGGTGACCGTTTCTGAGAGAGGGTCCATGGGGGACAGTCCCAAGAAAAGGGGTACAGCTGCTTTCTGACAAAGGTATTTCTGATATTTTTAGGAAAAGGCTCCAGCTGGCAGACACTGCCATCCGAGAAACATGTTTGGTGCAGCAGCTAGGGCAAAGGTCCTGTCCAAATAAGCATTTTCTTCAAGTAGCTTGAACTGTAGGAAGCTATGGTTTCCAGTGGTGCTGTGAGACCACCTCTCGCCTCACTATTTAAAAGAGCTCTCACAGGAAGATGTCTTTTTTCTGCATTTTATAGGGTCTTAGTCATAGGTCCCCAGATAGCCACCTGTATCAAAAGCAGGCACGCTTGGCAATACACAACATGCAACGCCAGAGCTACTCCAGGGACCTGGAGTACATTAAGGTAAAAAATGGAGTTAGTAATAGATTTTAGGTATATCCAGATTTAGGTGACAGCTGAGTGAGGGTTTTAAGGATGACAGTTTGCAGTATAAAGGTCTAAATTCCTTCTTTTTCCTATAAATCTTACTCCTGACTGGTTGTCTCCCCTGTCCTGAACTGTATAGTATTGCCCAGCCGAGGCTTCTGATGGCAAAGTACTAATGGCTGTTGCAATGCACCAACTCTTTTGTTCACCTAGGCCTAGATGCCTAACATTAAGCAGCAATTTTTAACAAATTTGGCTCAAGATCTGAAGGATACGCTGGCCCTTTCTGACACACAGGTGCTCTAACTCTAAATTCCCAGAATACTACCATCAAAGCTTCATTTTATATTGTTTCTCCTCACTGTTTAACCACTTATCCTGTGCCACTCCACTTTTAATTTTATTGGTGATGATGACTGATGAGGAAGACAAAGATGAAAAGGGAGATTTTCTTTGGGCTGTCTAGTAAGATGTTTATCAGTTAGTGAGGCTAACTATTAAAAAAGTTTGAAATAAAATTCTGCTTGAAGGGTCTTAGGATCAGACTTGGAGAGACTTTTATGTGTTTCCAATTTGTATATGTGAATCTATACAACTAGGTTTTTGCGTGCCTTATTTTCACATGTTATTGCTTTCCTAGTATTTTTCATTAAGCTTGATGCCAAAAGCTCCTGAGTTGCAGATTACTGGAGGCTGGGAGCGTAAACTAGGCAAGCATCTCTATGTGCTTGCCCTCATCTTACACTTTTTATGAAGCACTTAGGGAATTAGGTACTCTTAGAGACAGAATGCTAAATTAGCCTGACCTTGTCTCTGACCAGGTACAACTATTCTCACATTCCTTAAAAATGCTGACATTTAGCATTTGAAAGTCATTTTTATAAGGCAGTATTACATTATTTCCTTGTATAAAATGTTAGATCAATATTAAAGTCATTCCATGCATGATGTAATGGGAATGTCTATTATGTTGCAGAATGTTACATAGAAAAGCCTGCAGCCTGTGGTATGGGAAAATCAGGGGGAACTACCTATATTTTCACATGGACAGTTCATAAGCCTATACCCTTTAAAAGATTGGTGCCTTGGAAGTAAGTCTTCAGATAATTTGGTGTGGGATACTAGAAAACCAGAAGTAGAGTCAGTGTGAGGAGAAGGACAGCAGGCTTAGGGGACTGGAAGCAGGGAGCCTGAGTGAGAGCAGTCCTCTTGCACTTCCCACATGCTACTGGCTTGGGTTTTATCTACGTGAAGACCACTGGCTGTGATAAAAATATGTCAAAACATTAGCATTTTAAAGTTGTTACTGATTTATAAAGATTTTTTTTAAAAAAAATTAGAACTTTTTATGTAAGTGGCAGTGGTCTTAAAAGTCAGAAGTACCCACTAACAACTTTTGTGAACTGTGTCTTTATGAAATGGCTTTGCTTCTTTCAAGGTGGAGTGCCATGTATTAAGAGAATGTATACTTTAGGAATTGATGGAAATAACTATTTTTGACTTCACCTATTCAAACAAAATTTCAGTATGTAATGCACCATGAAAAAGGTCACCTAATTATAGCAGCTTTTCATTAACTTACCTGATTCCTGCCTGTGCATGCACAAACCATTCATCAGGTGGTATAGCCTATTAATATACCTCAGCTTTAACATCTGTATGCACAGGTTCAATAATAATATTCTGTGTCTACCTTTATATTTATTGCAAATGTATTTTATTAGGAGATTCAAACCAACACATAGAGTAAAACCACCCACAGACTGTTCCTCAGGTCTTCCAGACATTTATGCAGGTGTTGAGCTTTATATATTTGAAAGAGCTGTTGACATTTTCCCCACCTATTCTTTTAATGAGAAATGACCTTTAAAAAAATTAACAAAATGAGCACAGAAAGTCTGCAATATTTTCAAAACACAAATAAATACAATATCTGAAAAAGGATATTATTATATTTACCTGTATTGGGTTTGCATGGCAAGGTTTTGGTGTGAGGGGGCTACAGGGGCAGCTTCTGTGAGAAGCTGCCAGAAGCTTCCCCTATGTCCAATGGAGCCAATGCCAGCCGGCTCCAAGAGACACCCACCGCTGGCCAAGGCTGAGCCCGTCAGCAGCTGTGGTAGCGCCTCTGGGATAGTGTATGTAAAAAGGGGAAAAGCTATCGTGCAACAGCAATTGTAGTCAGAGAGAGGATGGGAATATATGAGTGGATCAACTCTGCAGACAAGTTCAGTGAAGAAGGAGGAGGAGGAGATGTATCAGGCACTGGAGCAGAGATTCCCCTGCAGCCCATGGTGAAGCCCATGGCGAGGCAGGCTGTGCCCTGCAGCCCATGGAGGTTAACAGTGGAGCAGATACCCACCTGCAGCCCATGGAGGTTAACAGTGGAGCAGATACCCACCTGCAGCCCATGGAGGTTAACAGTGGAGCAGATACCCACCTGCAGCCCATGGAGGTTAACAGTGGAGCAGATACCCACCTGCAGCCCATGAGGGACCCCATGCCAGAGCAGGGGGATGCCCAAAGGAGGCTGTGACTCCATGGGAAGCCCACCCTGGAGCAGGTTCCTGGCAGGAATTGTGACCCTGCAGGGGACCCATGCTGGAGCCAGTCTGTGCCTGAAGGACTGCAACCCTTGGAAGGGTCCCACACTGGAGCAGTTTGTAAAGAACTGTAGCCCATGTGAAGGACTCACACTAGAGAAGATCATGGAGGACTGCCTCTCGTGGGAGGGACCCCACACTGGAGCAGGGGAAGAGTGTGAGGAGTGCTCCCCCTGAGGAGCAAGGTGCAGCAGAATGAATGTGTGATGAACCCACTCCCCATCCCCCTATACTCCCCATCCAGTACTGCTGAGTGGGGATGAAGTAGAGAATTTGGGAATAAAGTTGAGCCTACAAAGAAGGGAGAGGTGAGGGGGAAGTTGTTTTAAGATTTGGTTTTATTCCTCATTACTCCGATTTGAGTGGTAATAAAATAAATTAATTTTCCCCAAGTTGAGTCTGTTGTGCCCGTGACAGCAACTGGTGAGTGATATCTCTCCCTGTCCTTATGATATGATCCTTTCATTATATTTTCTCTCCCCTGTCCAGCTTAGAAAAGGGAGTGATAGAGTGGCTTTGGTAGGCACCTGGCATCCAGCCAGGGTCAACCCACCACCTTTTTCTTCCTGCTTTCCTCTCACCTCTCATTTTACTATTCCAAACTGGGACACAGCTGTAGTTCAGTCTGGTTTACTCTCCATCAACCAGGAATTTTAGAGGTGAGATGCAGAAATCCCGTGGTGGGACAATGACAGCTTTCAGCTTGGTGTAATGGACCTGGGGTGCAGTTTCAGGGTGAGAAGGAGCATCAAGCTCTGCACCAGTGGCTGTTGCCCCCTGTGCAGTAACAGCACTACTCTCAGAGTCTCCATCCCCATTCCCAAGGTGAGACAATCTCCTTCTCAGTGTCACTGTGACAGCAGGGTGGAAGGCTTTCCAAGGCATCACTAATTTCCCTGATGTTCTCAGAGGGTTTTCATGAGATGAGCTCCCTAGAAAAATGAGAAATCCGAATAAGATCCATTTCTGCATGTAACACCCATTTCAAAAGCCCTAGGACTGTATGAGCAGTGAGACCTGTCTGTGCAGGCTGGCAAGGACTGAAAATGCTGGTGAGCTGGAGTTGGGGACCAAAAACAACAGTGGCCTTATGAGGCTCCTGGCTGATGCCTGGGGGATGGATGCATCCCTGCTGGGGTCATTGAGACACTTTTCATCAGGTGCTAAAGCCACATATGCAGTGACTGAAGACACATTTGACTACAGATGGCAAATTCTCAGAAACAAGCAGGGCATGCACAGCACTGTGGCCTGCTCTGCCTTCCTTAGATTTTGTGAAGCTTAAAAAAAGCTTTTTTGTAACTGTTGAAATGACAGGACTTGTATCTCCAAGTCATCTCTGTTTGTCAGAACTGGAGGTTCTTGCTTCTGGGATTGAAAAATTCTTTGGGAGGCCAGATGAACACACACTTCCCATGCTAATGCCTCTGCCTCCTGGCTGTAAATACTTTTGCCTTCCCTGAAGGCAGCAAGCATGCTTCTTTGCCATGAAACAAGCTCATAGTGTCCCTTCAGGACACATAAATCCCACCTCTTGCGGTTGCTCCTTCTTTCTCACAGCCTTCTTCAAAATCTGTGAGCTAGCATGGAAGGAGAGGTTGATTTTCCAAGTCCTGGGCAAGCTGTGCCTTGGAAGACCTACTAGCTCCCCAAGCAAAGCTTCCCGTTGATGGACACAGTGCTACCATAGTACTGGTTGCTTTCTCTCCCCTGCAAAATTTGCCTTTCTACTCCCCTTCACCCTGCAGAGATGCAACTTATGTTGGAAATGTTATTTTCCCATTGCTTACAATGGACCCTGGCCATGCTCCTTTTGGCAGGAACTAACTGTGATAGGGCACAATAGCAGAGTGGAGAGAAACTGAAGTTCTAAAAGCCTCAAAAATCCTTAGACTGGCAGCCCAAATTTTTTTATTTAAGCATGGAAGAGATGAAAAAAACAGGCTACCTAAGGCGGCAGCAGAAAAATGTTTCACAGAAGCAAGTAGCTCCCAATTACTTAGCAAAACCAGGCACAGCATGCAAATTGTCGAGCAGCAGCAAACAGTACTATGAACATAAGGGAATGCCACTAACAAAGCATAAGGGTAACTCAGATCTTGCAAAGGCAAGATAAGAATGTCTCAAACCTCTTGGAGTGCTTCTGTGAGACTGTAACCAGTAAGTAGCATCACATACAGTGTCGTTGCTGGTGGTTCATCCATCCCTGCGTGCCGACAGTAGGGATGCCTGGATCCCATGTCCCTCCTGCAGGGTCAGAGCATCTCTCAGATGCTAGGTCCATGCATCCAAAAAGCTGTTCCTGCCCAAGAATGCAACCAGCAGCCATAGCACAACCTTGTGTCCAGGCCCAAACTTCTCCCAGAGCTGCCTGCCTTTTCAGAGCCCTTTTGCTGGATTTGTGCATAAACCTGGATTCAGCTGGAGGCTGAGGGCGTTTATTCTTGGTTGCAAGAGAGCCAGGGTGGAGCCCAAACGCACAGACAAGCCGTGCAGGCAGTGCAGGCAGACAGCAAAAGCGCTATCGACAAGCTCAGCTGAACTGTTAAACCTCTGCGACGTCAGACTTGTCCCTTAATTTTGGCAGGATGTGAGTATGAAGCCTGCTTTATTTTAATTTCATTGAATAACTTAAATTCGTAAAATGCAGTCTAACTTATCAGTCTATGGAAAACAGATCTGCAATGTTCAGATTTGGATTTCCTAGTCCTGTTCACTGTTAGCTGGAAATACACAAAATGTGTGATGGCACTCCTTGCAGTGATGTTCGCAGTTGTTTGTTTGCAGAGATGCAACTGAAGTTAAAGATTATCTGTATTCATTTCACGGCAAAAAAAAGGACTTGCTTTGGGGCCTGCGGGACATCCTTCTGATGTCAGGTGTGTGTGCCTGAAAGCTTGGCTTTTTTTTCTATCTATTTCAGTCTAATAAAAAGATGTTAGATCTCCTCAAATCTTTGACTTTTTTCTACCCTTAGATCATAATTACAAAAAATTACTTTCTACAGAGGCAAAAATGAAGGACTTTAAAATGCCTTTATAAAGAAAAATGAATTCAGGAAGGGCTATTTTTAACGTTAGACACAGATTTTTTCCACTAGAGATAATGAATCTGTAACTTTTCCCACAAAATAAATGTCCAGAATTAACCCCCCTCCCACCAAAAATAGGAAGCTTGTAACAGATGGAAAAAGTCACAAGACTAAATGATTGGTACTTCACATTAAATGTCTTTTTCATAAAACAGCAAGCAGCGTAGCTACTTCATGGCAGTCGCTACTACATCAAAATACTCAAAGCAGAATACAATTATACTGAAAAAAAGAAACACAGTTTTTTTCCTCATGAAAAGAAAGTTGTCAAAAGGAGGGGAAAAAAAATTAAAAAAAAAAATCTCCTGTGAAGACAGATCCTGATGAGATGTATGATCTTTTTTGTTCTGGAGAGGGGAGGGGAGAAAGAGAACAGAAGAGAGGAAACAGAAAAAGCAGCCCCAGGATAACAAGCTTTGTGTGAAGCAGAAAATCATACCCTTTGAGGGTCATTTTCTTTGAGTTGCTGCCTCAGGGAGATAGGAAGCATTGGAGGGAAAATCCACATTTGCTTGTGAGGCATCACTCTACCCTGAAATGCTCTGGAAGCAGAGAGTCATCTCGGCCTTCCTGGGGGTGTGCAGAGCCCAGCAAACAGTTTGCGTCAGGTTGTGCCCTTTTCCTCCCACCCGCCGGCCCGACCCCGCAGGGGAGCGGCGTGGCAGGAGCGCGGGGTGCGGCGCGATTCAGGCCAAGCTGGAGCCGCGGGGCGTGCGGGCTGGCCACCGCGCTTGCCCGTGAGGAACTCGGCTGAAATAAAGGGCTCTGTGCTCCCGGCTGGTTTCCCGGGCGGCGGGGGGCTGCGAGCCGCGGGTGGGAGCGCAGCCGCCCCGGGGAGCCGTGTGCGGGCCGGGCCGCCCTTGCCCGCTAGGTGGAGCCGGAGCCCTTCGGTCCCGGTTCGGCCGGGCCCCCCGTGCGGCCGCAGCGGCGGCTCCGCTGCGCCAGCCCCAGCAGAAGGCAGCGAGGCAGGAATCTGAAGGCGCTTGAAGTACGTGGCGTAAGAAGGTCATGAAATGGTTACTTTGATGATTTTTTTCCCCTAATTTTACAAGATCCCCGTTTATCATGCATTAAGCTAGACGATGCGACCGTCACATCCATGAGTATGCTCCCTAATGCAGCTGATACCAGTATATTGTTTTTTTAAACCAGGTTACTCTTAAATTCCTGCTACTTTCTAAAAAAAAAACCCAAACCAAAACATGAAAAAAAAAACAACAAAAGCGGGGCAATGGCAGCAGTTGAACTGCTGGGCACGAGGAACACTGTTTCAAAGAGCGCATACAGGAACGGAAGAGAAATGTTGCAGACGCCCCCCCCCTCAACTGTGGGTCGAACTGCCCCTGTGTTGTGCAAGACGAATTGTATATCCCTGAGGTGGAACTGGGGGAAAAAAAATAATAAGAAAAATGTAGATGGAAGGCAACTGCATGGGCCTGCAAATGCAGGTTTAAATAATCAGGTTGTAGCTCACGCTTACGCCAAAGTTGGTAGCTCAGACCTTGCAAGCCCTTTTGCTGACTCTGAAGGGATTAGCTGGCAGCTGCTGCAAACCCTGCCCAACAGTTTCATTTCCATGGCCTTTCTGGAAGAGGCACTTTCTTTGCTTAGCACAAGAGTTCTTCTCCCCAGTGTGTTCTGAGTCAGGAGTGGTGGGACGGGCTGGACAATGATGATTGTGTAGCATAGTAGCCTTTTAGGTTTCAACATTTTCTTCTTCATAGGGTCAAAGATAAACCTCTTAGATGCTTTGAAAAGTCTGACCCCTGTCTCTGGAAATAACCGAAGTGTCCAGCCTGGATCAAAGAAACCTTTCCTTCAAAAACATTGTCAAAACTGAGATATTTTTTAAAAAAAGCTTTTGGCTCTGATGAAAGCCAGATGATGAAATCGGTGTGTATTTGATGGGAAGTGTTCCAGCCAGCTCTAATAAGGAGCACTACTCAGTATTTTAATGACAACCTTCAATAGCAAAACTCTATTTTGGTTTCTTTATGTCCCTACCACTGTACTACCTGGGCAATCTCCTAGTCTTTAATGTATTTTTTCCTCACAGTATACCTGGAAAATGCTATTGTCCAGACTTTACAGATGAGAAATGGAAGCACAGGAAGGTGAGACAACTTACTGAAGATCATACAGTCAAGTTTGCAAGAGAAAAAAACCCCAAACATTCCCCTTGTCCAAAATCATAAGGTAGTGTCACAAGTTGGGGTACCTAGTGTTATCTTTCTCTTATATGACCCTGATCTGCTCTGTCCAAAACTTTATGTGTAACCTGACAGATCATTTGTTGCATATGTAAGGAATGGAAGAGAGAGATCATTTGTAGGTGAGGTCTATGGGATGCTCTGTTGGCTGTTGGGCTGCCCTGAAAGCATTGCTATTTATTTACAGAAAACAGTTAGAAAAAAACCACCTTCTATTCTCATGTTTCTTTCTTCCTTCTCCACACTTCCACCCTGCATTTTTGGGGCTCACATGCTGCAGATGCTGTCTGTAAACTCCCACTTCAATTTTCTGTAAAGCTTTTGTCAGGTGGGAAAAAATCTCCAAATAGGGTGAAAATGAGAAGGACAGCCAGACAATAATTGCTTCACTAGAGAAAAACACCGGAGGAAGCAAAGGAAGAAGCAGAAACTATACCTAACTAAAGAAGATCTTATTTGCTTATCTTGTTTGAAATCCATGAATGCTGAATTTGGTACCTTTGCCTGCCATGGCAGACCAGCAGCCTTTCATAAGTGAGGTTGCTGGTATTTTTCACTAGTCCCCAGTTTAAAAGCAGTGACAAGATTTCAAGGGAAGAAAGATTTTCACACAATTTTCTGGTGAGAAAGAGTCCATCATTCAGGAGACACTGAGGATGCAGGAAAAGAGCTGAAACAGGCCAAGTGTGAATCATCGGGTATGATTTTATTCCTGAAATAAAATGTAAAAATGATGGTGTGGCATTATGTTTGTCCCCATGTTCTTTGTTTATATGAACTCCTCTGTAATTTTTAAAGTTAAATTAATGAAAATTTCCAATTTCTTATTTATTCTTCTGTCTGCAGGTGACACAGAATGAGCAGTGTACAGTTTTGTGGTTTGCTTTTGCTTTCTCTGTCCTGTCTTATGCTTGAGCATTTGTGACTGGATATGATTATTTGCATAAAGAATTTACTGAGGGGTAGTCTCTTTTTTTTGTCTCAGAAGAGAATAAATTTTATAATCTAGGGGCAGAACTATTGACACCTAGCTGTGCTATTCCCTTTGATTTGTAAGTAGTCTCAGAGCTGCCGTACAAAACTGCCTTTATACAAAACCATAGACATAGAGGAGTGGGAAGGTCCTCAGGTAGCTGTTATCTGTCCTCCACGTTAAACAAAGAGAATGAGCACGGTGATATAGTTGAGGTGGGGTTTGAAGGAGGTAGAGTACTGTCTTTAGCACTTGCTGAAATCCTCAGATGTATCTGATTGGGACTGACCTGCTCTGGTGGCCACAAAGACATGGATCAGATGTGACACTGATAGGATGGGGTACTAGGGATAGTGGTACAGAAGGGTCTAAGAATAAGCCCAGCTGTGAGCTGGTTTATGGTCTATGGAAATCCGTGTACCCAGCTTTGAGCTGCACTAGAGGCCTTGTGAGGTCCCTTCCAGCCTGAGTTTTCCCATGACCCTGTGATGATCCAGTGACCCTGGGTCGTAAAGGAAGAAAATTCTTTGAGGACTCCCATCCTCTTGCTGCTTCTCCAGGGCCCAAACAGCAGCTGGTTTTGTGCAGGCATGGGGAGTGCTGGGAGGTCATGTTTGTTACTGATATAAAGAAGATACACATTGGAGTTGTCCATACGCTGCTGGATACCTAGTTGGCCTCTTACCATCTCTTTCTGTAGGTTCAGATAAAGTTTGAATAGTTTGGAGGAAAGGATTGTGCTGAAGGTTTTTGGAAATGGAGCTGCCACCTCTGCAAAGCAAGCCTTGAGACGGAACAGCACTTCCCTTCAGCTGTGGGGACAAACTATCTTTTACATGTTAGTCCTGTGCTGGTCTGAGGCTGTGGGCTTACACAAGCACGTGCTGGTTTAGGCATAGAAAATCATGATAGGCAAATGTTAAGTGCAGACGTAATTCCCATATCTACTTTCATTAGACAAAATCTTTGCCTCTTCCTTTTTCTTAAACCTTGGGAGCATTTTATTTTAATTTAGGTATCTGATAGTAGTGAAGAAACTGAAACTAATTCATGGGCTAAGAACATCCTTCATCACTTCTTGCTTCTTGTCAGAAAAACAATTTGCTGCCATTGGAAGCTTGCACCAGGAATTTCCCTGCAGGCCTAAGTTTCCACCGCCTTGGAGCATCAAAATGCTGAACTTGCAGTCTGTAGAGAAAAGTTTCTTCCCAGAGAATACGAAAGTCATACTGAAGTGGTTTTGGTACTTTTTAAAAAATCTGTATGTATAATATAATATGCACCTTTCTCCTCGCTTCTCCCTTCTGCTGCAATTGCCTCTAAAAAGGTTTTGATGCATTTCCTTGTTGTGTGCACGGCAGCTGCGATGTGTGTATAGCTCAGCTGGTGGTAACTGTAGCCAAATAATGTTTGTAAATATTCCTGTCAATAAAGCTTACTGCCCTTCAGCATCTTATTTGTGTGTCTGCACAACTTTGGGGCATCAGATTTTATTCATGAGTGTATTTGAAAGCAGGAATATCAGGAAAACCAAGTAACATGTTATGGAAATGTTTGTACAAAAATGTTCTCTCAGGATAATCTTTTAAAAGCGCTTTCTATTTTGTTGCTGTAATGTTCACTGAATATAGGATGGGTTTCTGCAAATCATTTCGGAGTAGGAAAATGGGATTCTGCTTGCTTACAGAGGGCAGGTCACCTACTTCTGGAACAGAAAGTGTCCTGCGTGATTCACAGGAGCAGTCATAAATAATGAGTGCTCATTCACCAGTTTGTGAATAAACCCCAGGCTAAAATGTAGACATACATTCATTAAACACTACAAAAATATCACAGCATATCTGCAGATGATTTACTGTTAAACTCTTCAGATAATTAATTTGTAAAAATTAAATTGATTGGCTTTGATCTGTGTTCTAAGTACCCCTAACTAAAACTTCAGTGCTTTATTTTGTTGTGGATTATTTTCGTATATTGCTATTAACATTAACATCTGTAATCTGTTATTTAGCCAGATCAATAATGTTTTATCACGGATCCATTGCCTAACCAGATGAATTCCATTCTCTGAACCACAGATTAATTACCTGTGAGTTTCTCTTGAAAAAAATAGATGGATAAATGTCAAAGTTGAGCTATAATACTCTAATTTAAGTTGTGATAGATTTTCAGTCTGCAGAATGACTTTTTACTGAATTCTTCTATTAGAAATGCTTGTGGCTGTATGTAAATAGAAGGATGGAAACTCTTTTCAAATGGCAGTCGAAATTCCAGAGAGGAATTTAAGCCTAGAAACAGTCAGATCAAATTTTTTCTTTGAAATTGTTTTTTTAATTGAATGCTAAGGCTTTTTTAGTGAAAAATATCTGCTTCTGATGAAAGTAAAATACATTCATGAAATACAAGATGACCCAAATTGCAGTGTTAAATCTACAAGTTAATTTTTTTTAAAAAAAAATATGATTTCCAGATACCTTAAAAAAAGTAATGTGAAAACTAGGAAAAGAAAAAAAAAAGAAAAAAAAAGAAGACCATTTTCTCAGGGAAAGAAAAAGGTTTTTTTTTTCTATTAAGCTTCTTTAAGGACTATAGATTTATTTCAAGCCCTCATTTTGCAGAAACTCTTGCTGCTTTTATAGATGCCCCCTCTACAATTGGGAAGTGCTGTGCTCATCTAGAAAGCTTCTGAAAATTTCTCAGAAATTATTTCCTGGTATTTTTGCTGTTTGGCACAGAGCACTTCAGAACTGCAGTTGTGAAACAAACAAACAAAAACATTGTGCAGCCGGATGAGGAAACTCTGGTTTCTACTTTAGAAATGAAATAAATACACAGTTCCCTACCTAAACATTTTGTTAGGGTGATGCAGTGCCCCTATGTTATATTTCACTGTTTGCCTAGAGTCTCAGGAAGCATGTAAATGTGTGCCAGTGTAAGATTATCTTCCTGCTTTCCAAAACCCACCATCCTTTCATAGCTCTATAATTCAAGTTTAAATTGCAATAATGCCAGAACGCAGTGTGACAACTACAAATGACTCCCTGACTGTGGCGCTTGCTGCTGTACGGGGGAGGTCGGGAAAGACTCTTAACTTAAAAAAGACATTTCTCATCACATTTTCTGGCAGTCATCAAGGGCACGTCTTTCGTGGGGAGTGACTGAGTAATTCCCAGGGTCCAAGTGTTGCTGCACTTGTGGTGCTCATGAGCAGGTTTGCAGGGGGGGTGAAGAAAGAGGGGGGGTTCCACCATGAGAATGCAGGCAAGGAGAAGGCCCTGCCCTCTCTCACGTAACTGTTGTGGCCTTGGTCTAACACTGACATTTCGCCTTCCCACAGAAGGGCCAGGCAGCCCTGTTAGTCAGAGGGACCTTGGGAACCAGCACTTCCCACATTTTCAAGTCCCCTGGGTCTTTCTTTATCTGCTGCTGAAGTTCCACTCTTCCCTCCCACCCAGCCAAAACGCAAGAAGACAGTGTCTCTGAGCCTCTCAGGAGGGAGGGAAAGGGGCAGGAGGAGAATCGATAGCTCCCTGCCAAGTCAGAGAGATGGCTGCGGTCCTGCGCTCTGGTTCCCAGGCTGGAGGGGACTGAACCGCCATCTCACACACATCACTTGTGCCGAGGGGCGGGTGAAGGATTGCTGAGAGGCTTGTCCCTTCCTACAAGCCAAGAGGGTCATGAACCCAACATGTATCTCACAGAAAAAGTATTAAAAACAAGCTGGGGAAAAGGCTTCCTAGCATTTGGCCTGCGGAACAGAAAACAGCATTATTGCTGGAGCAGGAGCAAGTATGAAATCCTGGAAAACACTCATAAACACGACATATTTTTATTAAAAGTTTTAGTTTCCAGTAAAGCGTCCATAACCCAGGTCTCCATTACCATACGACAGTGTAAACACTGCTGAAGCTAGGAGTGTCAGTTGAATAGAATATATCAAGTACGTAAATACCCACTGATATTGGCTAATGAATGTTCAACTGCGTTTGATGTCATGAGCAATATATCCTTTAGACTTGCTGCACATCTCACTTGAAACCAGAGGTCCCTATGCTGCGTAGCATGCCTTCTGGCACAAATTTTCTACAAAGTTCCAGTGTCATTTCCCAACTGTGACTGTGAATTTCATAAAATGTAAAGCACTCGAGAAAGCAGAGCAGCATCATGGTACCCATTCCGCGAATGAGGAAACTGAGACACAAGCTGGTGAAGGAACTTCTAGATAATCTGGAAGGTCAGAGACAGCAAAATGAATTGTACTGCAGGCCCCTTAGTTTTATTCTTGTGTTAAAACAGCCTTACATAAAAACTACTTGATTCGAAAAGTGATATAGCTTAGCACTCGGCTACTAAGATTAAGATGTTTTTCTGCTGCATGATTTTCTTAAAATAAAAATAAGATGTTTGATTTAAACTAAAAGGGATTATATATTAACACAGCTGGGATATTCATTACATGAGAATGGAGATTTTACACAGGCATCTCTATTTATTATGTTAATTTGCATGCCACCTATCCTGTGGGCACCCTGATTCTCCCCTCCTACTTGGTGAACTCCAACAGAAAGGTAGAATCACAAAAATAATGGAGGCAGTGCTTAAAGTGGTGTATTAGGCTGTGCTAGACCTAAACTGAATATATTTTCATTCAACAAAAGAATTCCATTGTTTGGGAGTTAGCCCTTCTAAAGTAAAGCAAAGGGAGCCAGTGGTGAGGTAGGAAAGTTGCTCAGCTCAGTCAAGTGTCTTGTGATCTAGATTCAGTAGGTTAGGCAAAATATTAGTGATTTCAGTGTCCCCACACCCACAGTAACAAATGGTTGGCAATTCCTACAGGGGGAAAGCAAACCGAAACAAACTCCTGCAATGATGCTTTAGATTATGGGGGAGTTTGCAACATAGCCTATTGTGCAAGGTGAGTCCTGTGGAATGACCAACTGCCTGGTCCGGCTGTCGAGTGTCTGTCTTTCAGTTAGGCTCTTTGTTATCATGTCAAAATGTCTCTTGTGTAAATAGGCTGAGAGGGAGCGATTACTGGCATGGGCACAGTGCTGCACTAGGTAATGCCTGTTCTCATCCCCAGCTAGGATCTCTGCACGGGAAGGGGCTAGGCTGTGCCGGCTGAATGCCATAAGCACAGCACCGGGGGTTTCTGCACTGTGCTGTTGCATGGTGGATATGAGGTCAGCAAGCACTGGTGAAATTTCTTAAATTAAGTTGATTTCTGGAAAGACAATGACAAAACCCCTATTGACTTCAAGAGAAACAAATTCGGACCATAGGTCAGGGTCACAAAAATGCCTGTTTCAGATCTGGAACAGAAGGTCGCAGATTTCTTCTAGTATCTTAGTAAAAAAATCCATCTTTTTCCCTTTATGAACTGAAGCCCTTCCTCTTCCAACACTTTTCCTTTTTCCTGAAGTATTTGGGACAGTTTATTTATGATCCCAATTTACCTGAGTAGTTTGAATACTTGCCTGTTTCCCAGGAAAATTTTCTGCCTTCAAGTGATCCACATTATAAACTGCAGTTATAACAAAGACCTTCTAGGGAATGGGATAAGGTAGGAGGGGATGAGGTTGTTCATTTCTGCAGAACAACTGGGTTAAATCATAGTTCATTTCATTTTCAGCCCTTACCTTTCCATGGCCTCTGTCTCCTTACTTCTATAAA
This sequence comes from Falco biarmicus, assembly GCF_023638135.1. Taxonomy (NCBI): domain Eukaryota; kingdom Metazoa; phylum Chordata; class Aves; order Falconiformes; family Falconidae; genus Falco; species Falco biarmicus. The sequence goes on along the minus strand of NC_079293.1, from coordinate 3,949,693 downwards.
CTGGACCATTATTGCCCTAAACCCTTAAACTGTCCTTTTAACTGGAGCTGCTTTACTATCCAGCCTGCATAGCATTCTCATTGAATCCAGTTTGTAAACATTCCTGGGGCACTCAGAGGACAAATGACTATATGTTTGGAAATACATTGTAAAATATTTTATTTCCAATAGCTTAATGAAAACTTAGGATGGTGTCCTAAGAAAAAAATATTTGACAGTCTGAGAAGTCTTTTCACCACAGAGGGAAATGTCTCAAGCATCAGCCTAGAGTGTACTTTGCATTGCAGGAGGCTTTATTCGCTAGGCACCACAGAATATGCCAGCAGGTTGGGGTGTACATGAAATAAATGCATTCTTCATATGAGCTCATTGGATGTGTCCACTGGTGTGAAACTGTGGTTTGATGTGATCGTGCTTTTACAGGGAAGTTCTGATAGTGTGCTGACTGATGACCAGCTAAAGCAGGCATTGGTGTCAGCCAGGGCTGTAGCTGTTTAGCTCGGAAGGCGCGAGGCTCCCATTTCAGAAGAGTGATTCTGGAATGTGCAGAAAATGTTCTGACCCATGAGAGGTTGCAGGGGAAGAATTAAGTCATGAGGCTGCAAAGACAATATCCTCTTGTTTTCTCCAGTGATCCACCATTCTTTGCATGCACTGCAGGTTTATTTTTTTAAAGATGGCAATAAACTTAAGTACTGGCACACTTCTTAAACCATCCAGACTGCATAATGATTGTTCAGGCATTATGCTTGGACTATGTCAGGAATTTTCTTATTAAATGACTTATCACTAGAAAAATGCTGATTCCTTGATCCAAAGTGTTTTGTGAAAGAATATCAATGCTGTGAGCCACTGCCAAGGCATAGAAAACATTTAATAGAAATTCACCTGCTGGGCAGATTCTTTGTTGCTTCAGCTGCTGCACTGCTAAGAGAAGATGCATGAAGAAAACTATTATCTTGAATGCTCATTCTTACTGCTTTGAGATACTCTTGCTAGAAGACAGGTTTAGCCCAAATGACACATATACAGAAACAAGTATATTTTTAACCTAACATTTTAATATTTGACAATGGATACCAGTTTAATATGCATTAACATAAACAGTTCTCAGTGACATATAAAACACACTAGTGAAAAATGGCATCTGTAAAGTATTAACTAAAAGTATTGCTAATATAAACTCTAATTACATGCATCTAATGGTATGGCATCAGTGAAGACGTTTGTCCAACTCACTGGCTCTGAGTGATTCCTGAATACTTTGTTGCTGTGTTTGTACAAGCTTACTACTCTTCTACCTTTCTCCATATGAAGATTTCCTTGTTCGATCACAATCTTGGCATAAGAGTGTGACAGTTCTCCCCAGTAAGGACATCTGGTTTTCACATGCTTCTGGGTGAGGACCTCAGGTACTTCATTTAGTTTTCAAAGACCCTAAATATCCTGAACCTGAACCTTTTTAACCTGTTGTTCATGGCCAAAACTACTGTATTGTCACATATACATGGCTTGACTTCTGAGGCTGTGCCATGATTTGCACCTATCAGACTGTATTAAGCAACTGCTTTTAAACTTGGAATTACAGAGTAATTAATTTGCCATTTCTTAAAAATCCCTTTTGTTCCAGTGTTTTCTAGACTACGTGTGTCTTTTTTTTGTCTTTCTACCTGAAACGCATGCTTGTCCTTTGTTAAGAATATGTGTCTGAATTGTCACATAAAGTCAAACTTACAGGCCGCTGGCTGCTCTGGAAAAAACAGCAGTAATTCCGCTAGGGGCTGAGCATCTCCTGAAACATGAGAGCTCAGATGTCTCCTGTTATCACATTATCAAGCTCAGAGAAATCTATTGTCCTCACTAATTTATCCAGGTTTGAATTGCAGTAGGTGTATTTTCAGTGACAAATTTAAACCCTTCTGAAGGTTTTCCTGCTCATTTCTAATATACTTTTAAAGAAAGAAACATTAGAAATTATATTTTCCATTCTTTTCTTTAATCAAAAGTTTACAAGGGACACTCATCAGTGGTCATAACAGATTATGATGATACAGTTCCTTTTATTGTGGAAATATATACATGGTGTTGGAGCTTTAATGTACTTGAAAAAAAGGTACATGGTAATAGTGAACTACAGGAAAGTGGTACAGTCTCAAAAAGAGCTTGTCTAGAGCAATCCAGACAAATGCCAGTAGGGCCTCTTGTGGCTCTCTCCATGCTTCGCTGCTTCTTCCTTCAGCCTGTTCCTGTTCCCCCTCCCACGCACCTTTGCTGACAAGCGCCTGACACCACAGCAATTTGGTTCAGAGAGCTAAATGGACAGAAGACTGTTTGCAGCCTTGGCAGGTGGGCTGTCACGGCTTCAGAGCCCATGGGGTGGCTGAGTGAGAGCCAGGTCAGGCAGAAGGGGCAGGGCAGGAGCGTGTGGCGGAAGGAGGGAAAAGGCAGGAAAGGTTTATCATGGTTTACCTACAGATGTTTGGGACAATTTGCCTGGCTCGTGGTCTGCTCTTATTGACCTCTCCGCTGTGGTTCACTTGACACTGCACTACCAGTCAGATCTGTGACAGCCAGATCTCCAGCTACCAGGTTTCCAGAAGGCTCCACGATCCCTTTGTCACCCACTGAGGCCTGACGTCTATACACTGTTTGGCCAACAAAGTCAGGTAGTTCTTCAGGAAAGGTGATAGTGGTGATCAGCACCAGTTCAACTAATTCATATCAACCCCCACAGACTGCTGACCCTTGAGCAGCATGTGGGGAAGATGGCTATCAAGAATGGCCTATAGGACCCCTTCTTTCAGCACCAAGTTTTCTTTCAGCCCCCCTGCAACTAACTGTGTCTGTACTAGCTAAGTAAACAGGACCATGGTGCAGACCCAAACGGTACCACACAGTTTTCCAAACTTAATTTTTTTTTACATTCTTGGCATAGTTTTGTCCTTGGCCAGCTGGTATTCTCCTAGAAGATGCTTGGTCACAGTTCAAGGTCAGCATAGGCTACACACCAGCTACATCCTAGCATTCCCAGCGTGTGATGAGGATGAGCCTGATGTGTTTTTGAGGGTGAGAATGTGAGCTGCACCATGCCAGTCGTGACTACAGAAGGGGACGTGGCCAGTTATAATCACAGTTGCAGTCCCTCCTTCCTGCAGAGAAGAAAGCAATGTGTCCATGAAGATGTCCTGGCTGGCACACATTACATAAACTCAGTGCCCCTGGGAAGTGCCGGAGCTATGGCATGTGTGCACGTCAGTATCTCCGTTAGTGTCCATTGCTGCTGGCTCAGCGGCAGGAAAGGTGTTACAGTGCATGGAGCTCCTCTGCCGCTGCGATGACTGACATGCCTTGCTAATAGCACTTTCTCCTTCCATCATTTTAAATGGCTTTTCTTTTTTTTTCCTTTTTTGTATATTTAATATAAAGTCAACAGATTTTTCATGGTGATGATTGACACATGACTAAGCAGTTTAGATATCTGTCCTAGAAATCCCCAGTCTTCTTCAATTGCTTAATACTACCACAAGATTGCATGAACCCTTTTCTGTCTATAAGCTTATTTATGCCATTAGAATGAATGCAACTGGTCTTGGGAGGCTGCTTAAATTTAAGTACTGAGAAGCATGACTATTTTATAGGTAAATTTTATTTTTTGAAGAAACACTGTATAGTAGCTTTGCATGTCCCTCCAATTTTTGTATATTTGCAGGGCCGAGTTCATTGAACAAAGGAACCACTGGTTTTGGATATTTTTTCAAAGAAATTTCCTTTGGGTGTTTCTAGTAGAAAACAAACAAATTTGAATATTTTCCCAGCTCTAATGTATACTTGCTGTTACAATTCTGACTTGCAATTCAATATACATTACTCTAAGTTATTCCTCATTTCTTTGCTACAAAATTCCTTTAGAGGAAAAAGCATTATTTTTAATTGGTTAATGTATTCCTTCTTCTTAGATGGTACTGATTAATGAACTTCATTAAAAAAAAAATCAAGTAATAGAAACCCTGCTTCCTGCCTCTTTCTCCCTTTTGTTGCTTTTAAGTCAGCACTAGTGAAAGAAAATTTAACAAAACACCTTGTGGACTCACACCTCAATATTACTAACTTTCCTTACATTTGATTACACAGTATCAAGTGAGAATGATTACATGGCATGTGTACAAACAGAACTGTGAAAGGTCCATAATGTATGCAGCAGAAAAAGGACAAAGAAGCTGTTCTTATTGTGTAGGAATGCAGCCCAGACTCTGCCACCCATTCTGTGGCTGAATATGCAAATACATTTTGCTATCTGAGAATTCTTTTTTTTCTTTTTATTGGTATTACTTATGAAGTGAAGTAAGGCAGAGTGGCTAAAATCACCAGGATGATCTAAAGGTTCTCAAGGCCAAGTCCCACTGCACTGTGCAGTCAATTATTCATGGCTTCCTTTAAAAATTATATCCAGTCATCAGATCCTCTGACTAAGGTAATAGGGATGGGCCTTAAAATTCTCTTGTTATGTTGACAAGGACAATAGTAATCTATTTTCTGGCAGATTTAGTTGAAAATTGCCCACATCAGAATTCTAGGGCTCTTGATGCCCTACAAGACCTGGATAAGGTAACATACATACATGATTCATGAGCACACATTGATTGGGATGCCTGCTTATTACTGAGCAAGCTGGATATTCACCTTTTAAAATTCTGATTTATGGGATACAGCCAGGTCTCTGCTCAGGTGAGTGAAGCAGAGCCTGTGTCACATAAGCGAGGCATTTCTTGTGCAATAACACTGTAGATGTCACAACAGCAGCACAGCATATTTGCTTGGGTTAATACGCATTTTATCTAATCTCATATAATCCAGGTACCTTCACTAGTCCTGGGAACTTCTGCAGTCTAGAACACAGAGGTTTTAGCATTCTGCCTCACCTCTCACATGGGTATCATATCCTGGAAAAACATTCACTGTGACCTTAAAAGATTTTGGGGGACAAACATAGTAGACAAGGACAAGATCTGAAAAAAACTTAGATGGAATATACACATATGTCTATGTATTAACTATCCATCTCAGCTTTTTCTAACCTTAAGATAGGGTTAGCCGTATGCCTCTGAAGATATCCAGAAGCATCCTTGTCTTGACAGAGTTAAGTCAGTGTCCACCTCACATCCAGGGAGACTGCCTACAAGACATTCTTCAGCATCTTGAGATGATGCTTACAGTAGAGGATGTTCCAAAAAAAAAAAAAAACCAACCCAAAACAAAACACAAAACCCCCAGCTAATGTTCCTACTTTATTTTAAAAACTTAGAAGAGTTATTGTGTCTCTTTTTGTAATGCACACATAGCTAAGCTACTGCTGTTAGAAATGCAAGATCAGGTTCAATTCCATCCCATTTCTTAAACATACAAACGCACACCTCAATGTATCTGTCAGTAGAATAAGCCTCAAGAAAGTGTGTTGACACTCACTGTCTCTGAAATGAGACAGAAAATAGCTGAAGGCTAAGTTTAGAGGAAGCACATGGGTTAAGGCACTCACCTAAAGCAAGCAAGACCTGGAATCTGGTCCCTGTATTAAGCAGTGCCCGTAGCAGTGTTTGGATAGATCATACCCAGTGCTATGTGTGGCAGCTGGACCCCTCCAAAACAGAGTAAAGAACTGATTACCCAGTTCCTGGGCAGGTACAGGGACCATCTGGCTGTTACACAAAGCAGGGCTAGCCCTGGCCACCGCCTCTTCTGACTACTCTTTCAGAAAGGATCATAGTTAAAAGAATAGATGTAGGCACCAGCCTGTACAAAAAGGTTCAGATCCTGAATCTCAGAAATTTCCTCCTGAAAGTTTGAGGGCTGGAATGGAAGACCATATAGTTTTCCCTGTCCTTCGTTAGATGCTGATCATGTGTGAATGGGCCCTAGCACACTGGCTCTTTGGATCCTTTTCTGATTCTCCCATGTCTAACAGGTTTTTTTTTCTCCATACAAGTGGCCCAGAAAGCTGGGTTAAACTTTGACACACACTCTCGTGTGTCCATGGACTATGTAGGCATTTTTCTTTTTTCCTGCTTTCTGGGCTGTCATAAATTTAAGCGTGTAGTCACTGCAGTAAGCTTCAAATGAAAGGCTGACATGAGAGATTTCTGGAAAGGACACAGATGCGTAAGCAGTTGTTTGTGCTTCTGGCTGTGAAGGGCACTAAGGGCAGTGGCTGCTGCTTTGCGGTGGGCGATGGGGAAGGGAACTGTGTTGAGGATTCAGCCGGGTGGCTGGTTGGTTCAGGATGTCATTTTACCTTGATCATACAGGATGAGGCAGAAACACTTGGGTTGCCTTTTTTTTTTTTTTTTTTTTTTTTTTTTTTTAACTGGCAGACTGATAAAGCCACATATCCTCTGTTTTAGGGAAAGGTGCTGTAACTGTATACTAGAGGCTGACTAGAAGAAAAAGGGGACATGCTTTGGTACATGCTAGGGTGTTTCTGGCAGTTAAATCCTCTCACATTTTAGCAAGTTTTCCTTGTGCCCTTGGAGGCAAATACATGAAGAATGACCTCAAGGGATCCTCTTCTATTCTCTGCAGCAAAATAATGTATCCATAAGAACCTGATTTCTTCAAGGAGGTTTTATACTATTAACTTGATTGCTTTAAACACTTCTGAGAAAAGCTTCTAGTTCCGTTGTATTTCCTTTTTACATATAACTGTAAAAGAATGGACTGTATGATATACAGGCAGTTTGGTCTTCCCTCTGCCCCCCTTTGGGGACCCACTAAACAAGAATCTGTTCTTTGATTCTTTCACTTTCCACTTTCACAGGCATTCAGTGGAACATGGAGATATATTCTAGCAGGCATCAGCAAATATTATTTTCTCTGTCAGGTATAGGTCAGCCCTTTTACTTTTTTTTTTTGTTGACCTGTATTATTTCTAGTAGCGGGAGCTTTATTTTCCTTGGAAAAATGCCTTAAGTAAATGTGGATATTATGTCATATTTGATATTTGCCAACCCTTCCAACACAATATCAGCTGTGAATTGTATTTGGTTGTTGCCATCTTAATGGCCGTCAGCAGAGCTGTTAAGTAAGATTATACTTAATATGAAGTTACGAAAACTTCAGATTCAGAAAAAATATGACCCTTTTTCTTACTTTTTAGTTAGAGATGGCTCAATAAAGAATAGCATCAGGAAATAATACTTCACATAAAAACAGGCAGGATGATATTGAGTAACTACATTTCTATTGTTCCTGTTATTTAAAGAACAGAATATAGTTTTCCTTTTACATCTCCATGGTAGCAGAAACAACACAGAAGCAGATTAGCAACTATGTATAATAGGATTGCTTTTTTATTAGAGAGTTTTGGGACACTGAGTTTGCAATGTCACAGAAGCTTGTAAAGACCACGTGGTTATAAATGGCTGAGTGTTTGGTTTTGATTTTGCTTTTTGCAATATACAGACATAAATATGAAGAGTCTCTCTCCGCTAATACAGATTTCTTGCAGAGGCAATGCTGTGATTTTTTTTAAGAATACTTCCATGTAATGTATAAGTAGGTGATAAAGACTAGCATCTCTCCTTTGTGAAAGGTAAAGATGATCATGTTTCCAGTAAAACTTACATTTTTGCACTTTTTAAAAGGGAAAACAGGACTTTCAAAAGAACTCGGCATTGCACTAATCTCCCTGAAACCAGTAAGATTTTTACTGATGTTGTCAGTCAAATCCAAAGTTAGGTGAATGCTGAGTGCTTTAGATATTCTTATTTCATACCTTTTTTGTGTGTAGCAGATGTATAAGTTAAACGCATGGATAATTCCTTGACATCTCCTGCATCCTTTCGAAAAGATTGAGAGGATCAGAAAAGAAAATTTAACCTATAAAATCATCTTTATGTAACCAATTAAATTAAGGCCAACAGCTGAAAAGAAAGGGAAATGGGATGATAGTGGCAAAGTTCTCAAAGATCAGCAGGACAATTTCTCCCAGTCATTTTACATGTGGTTGTTGTGATGTGAGATCATTCTTCCTTCCGTGAATGGTCACTGACTATGTTGTGAGAGATCGGGAGCATTTGCCCATAGGTAGGAGTTATCTCTGCCGTGAACCCAGTCACAAAAGCTGAATGTGAAGCATCTGGTTAGATCACTTAATTTATGTACCTCTAGGTGCAGGGCTTTTCTTTTTGCCCAGGTCTGTCCTATAGCATCTTAGAACAGGAGACCCCTGTGTACATGACTCCTTGTTTTTTATGAGAGAAACGCAGCTGAAAGGCTAAAGGAAAACAGTGGTGATTGCCAACGTATTCCCCTCCCTAGGTCATGGAGATGGCAGAAATAGAGTGCATGTAAATATATAAAGCTTTTTAGGACATTTATGAATTATTTTTAGTTAAACAAGCTGATATTCTGCCTATTTTCAATAAGAATAGAAGCCATCCTGCTGGTAACCAGATTATGCATTTGATTTCCTTTATTGTTTCATCTGCTAGCCTTAATTTGTGTGTGATTGCATATGTCAGCACTGTGGCTGAGAAGAAAAGAATGAGATCATATAACCAGCAGAATGAAGACTCGGAGGCAGTCTCCCTTTATAAAAAATATTTGGACTTGTAGAAATTCTGCAGTTTCTTCCATTTACAATGTGAAACCTGTAGCATTTTCTCATCAGGAGGATAATCCTTGAGAAACTTCATCTAAGTGAAATGTGTTTTATTAAAAAAGTATATATTTCCGGAGGGGATTGCTCTCTAAAGAAGCTCCTCAGGAGCTCCAGAGTAGTGTCATTTAACAGGACACATCCATACCTTCCTTGTGACTCTTAAAGCTTTCACTGATCTCAGGTAAGTCAGTTTTCTCCCTGCCTCTTGGTAACCTTAGACACTTTGAAAATGTCAGTATTTTTGTACTGAGTATTCCCTGCTATTCCCCTCTCTTCTGTAGTCCCCAACAGTGCCTTCGTTTGAAAAGGTGTTGATGTGACAATGCATAGACATCTAAAAAAAAAAAAATTAACTATTTTTTTGACTGCTCTCCCAGCAGTCCAGGTACACATAGCTTGTAACATTTATTTACAGTGGAATTTCTTTTTTGTTTTAATTGAGTTAATTCCTTGTGATTGATTAGCACTTTTTAGCAGTAGAATAAGGTGACCATATGCCCAGTTTTCTTCTTAATCATCATTGTTGTCTTCCCTTCCTTTTTTCTAGGGCAGTTTTAATTCAGCTGAATTTGCTTTTCCCCTATTTGTTACTGATAGACTGTTTTCAGTGTGCTGACTGTAAAAATTCTTTTGGAAAGCTGCCTGGTGTCTCTCTAGAGCCTGATGTAAAGTCTTCAAAGGAAGATTAAGAGTTGTTTGTTAATTTATTTATTTATAAACAGTTTATAAACATTTATAAACAGGAAGGGGATGCGGGTCCCTTATTGCACAGGTCCTGAATTTCTAGTTCAAGTCTTCTAAGGATACAGGCTCATGGCATCTTTTATTCAATAGAAACACATTTTTTCTGTTAGTTCTAGAGGGATCATCTGCTAGAGAGTGCAAGAATGAGCAAAGCTGCAGTCAATTAATGGTTGTCATTGCTGGTCTTCTTAATTGATTATTGATTTTATATTTCATAAACAAATGCAGAATAATCTGGAAAAGTGAGGATGCTCTGTGGATTATTTGTCATCACAAGAGCTGGAAGTGCTGTGGAAAAGTACTCTGGAACAAGTATAAGAAAAACTTCCTGATTAAAGTATTGGTGTCTACCATTCATCTGCAGTCAAACTCAGCAAATATATCTCATGAAAGTCTTCAGATATTTGATCTCAATCTTATTATAGTTAATAAAATCTTTTTGTGATAGCTACTGAGGTTTGATGCTGTGTTAGTCTGGGAATGAAGTCTTATTTTTGATTCAGCTATCCAAAATATATCTGATGAGGGTTTGCAAGGCCATCCATAGTTATCAGGTGTTTAACTTTTCCATTTAGAAGTCTTAGAATTGTCTGTCAAAGTGAGTAAGTGATGTCCTGATGTCTCTCTGAGGCAGGGAAAAATATTCCTCAGGGGTGCCACTCATATTTTGTGACGTGACTGGGCAGGATTCAGTCTGAGTCGCTGATATTTCAGCAGCTGCATTGAGGCATCTCAACATGATCAGCAGAACCAGAAATAAAATGTCGATCTCCTCACTACTAGTTATATCTCAGTTAAAACACCAAGGCTTGTGTAATGTTTACCTTGTTCCTTTTTTTGAAGATTCCAAAGTACATGATATTACAAATACAGTATGGTTTAAAAGATTAAACCAAATAATTTTAGCTTTAAGTTACTGATATTTTCTTCACCTTCATGTCCAGTATAATGAAAGGGCTGTATGTATGGTAAAGGAATAGATTGCTGAAATGGAGAGGTTTATGTGTTTTAAAAGCAGCCCTGCAAATCTTTTAGAGTTGCCAGAGAAAATGAAATACACAGCTAATATATGGGCCTAATCCAGTGGCTTCAGAAATCAGTGGGCATGCTGGCAATGCCCTTTTAACCAGGGAGCAACTTCTGCCTAAGGAAACTGTAAAACCAAACAAGTAAAAAGTTTGCGAATGCTTCAGAGAATTGCAAGGAAGAAACATCAAATGTAGCATATTAAAAGCAGGAGCTATAAGCAGTGCAAGTTCATTCTTTTTATTTATAAATTAAGGTGGAAAATAAATAACTACTGAAGATGGATAGTGCAGTTCTGAGCTCCAAATTAGGCCTGTCAGTGAAATGTTTTCTGCATTTTTTTGAAAGATGATGATGATCTGTTGAAAGTATATTCTTAAAGAAAAAAGCTGTCAAATCGAAACATTGTATCAGTGGAAAAGCATTTAAAAGATCAAAAAGTCACATTTCCTTCAGGCAGTTTTGCAAGGTGTCTGGCTTCCCAATTTTTTTGTCATTCATAATACAAACAAATTGGAGCAAATGTAAACAACCAATCTCAAATGGAATAATTTTGAAGTAGCTGAAAGGAAAATTCTTTTTGGGTCCCAACCCCCTTTTTTGACTCATAAACATGCATGAAGTTTTGAGTTTTCAGGCTAAGTTTGACTAAAAAAATTGCAATGCCTTGAAGGTTCTCAGAAGTTAAAAAAAAAAAAATAATTCAATCCTGCTTAAAATAACACTATGTGGACTATTTGTGTGCCAAATATATGTTACTTTAATCCTAGCTGACAAAATGAAACTGTTTCATTTGTTTTATTTAGACTGTGATATTTATCAAAAAAGGTGGTAAAGACAAGGTTATAAAACTTGAATAGAAGTAAATGTTTTACACTAAATGTTATTGAGACTCAAAGAAGTAAAGATATCTTTATTTATTGTAATGTCTGGGAGAGAACAAAAGATTTTACAATTATTTTGACCATCACAGTTAATTGAAATAAGAATGTGTAAATGTTCTGTATGAGTAAAACAGATGGAGGTACTATAATATAGCTGCAGTTTTGCCTGTGTTAATTCCTCTTTATAAGCCTGAATCTCCACCTCATTACCTAGCATTAATGAATTCATGCCACACAAGGTTCAGCTAAGGGAAACAATAAAGAAATAAACACACAAACTAAAGCAGCAATGAAATTATCATCTGAAGAAAAAAATTACATGATTCACCACGTCAGTAAAGGTACAAGAATAATTGGTTATATGGATCACTGCCTCTGCTGTGATGTATCAGAAAACACTGGATCAGTCTCATACACACGCATCCCTGGAGTGAGTGTGACTAGGAGAACAATTGCTTTCCTGGAAAAAAAAAAAAAGAAAAAAGAAAAAAAGAAAAAGCCCTGAGAACATTTGTCTCCATCCACTGGCAGTTTCATAAATAATACCATGTCTTCAAAACATGTGGATTAAAATGTTTCATTTTAGACTACATTCAGCTATTCTGTTACCAAATCAAATCCCTAAAGTTCTGTAACTTCAGCTGCGCAGGCCATAGTTATGGTGGATATTAAAAGGTGAAAACTTTGTAGATGCAGAAAGAGGGTGAGAAATATTATACGTGAGTGGGACTGACCTTGGAGACGACTGACTTCTTTTCATTGATGGCAGTAGCCTTTTCATTTAGGCACCAGGCTACATACTGAAGTTAAACAGATAAAACCAGACCTGGCCTTCTTAACTTAGATGCTAAACGCGAAGGCTGCAATTACAAACTGATGCCCCAAGCCCACTGGAATGTGTCTGGGTTTGCGTGTGGGAATATGCTGCTTTAGCTCCTAAGGAAAACTGGAACGGAGAATGAATCTTCAAGCGTTGTTCACCGTCAGTGCACAATATAGAAAAATATTCCTTCCTTCACCAGAACCATTGCCTTCTAATTTACAGGGCAGGCTCAAAACCACTGGGCTGAGAGAGGCCTCTTTGGTCTTCTAAAATTACAAGATTTGCATTGGGAGAGCCTAACTGTAATTTGCTCTTACAAATCTCAAGTCTTTTAGAAAGTGGAGTTGAAAAGATGGTTCCACATGCCTGCAAATAGAAAAAGAAATTGCTCAGAACAATCAGAAGGGGTCAGTTTTCACTGGAAGTCAGGGCAAGGTGCTCACTACATTTCACAAGTCTCCCATGAACTGGAAGCAACAGTTTTTGTTTATAAGTAATGTGAGAAAGGAGGCTGAGTGCTTTTTTACAATAGCCATTTAGTCAAAGCAGCAGAATGTAGTCAAATCGTTAATACTCATGAATTTTTTTGAAAGACCAGTGACTGACTCATTAATAAGTTATGTGGCACTTGTGTGAGTTTGTGTTAGACTTAACAGAGGTGTAGAACAGCAGTACAAATATTAGCTGAGACTGATTTACACTTTGGTTACGCTCCTCTCTGCCTTATGTCCCAATGGGAACCCTATTCTAGTAAGCGTGTAATGTAAAACTATCACTCAGCTAAACAGAGTTTAATTTTAACACCGTTCCTTCAAGGCTCCATAAATATCTATAGATTCAAAAGGTCATAGAAAGGTTGTTTAAGATGTAAATTACACACCTACTGGCTATTTTAGCATAATTTTAAAAATAGCTGCAATAAGCCTGTGCTAGAGGTACAGAGAAACCAAAAGGATTTTCTGAGTCTTAGTAATTCGTTTTATACTGTGTAAAGGACTGTAATGCAAGTATGGCGTACCATCTAAGTGGTAGTAAAGAATGGCAGTAAAAGCCATTGCAGTGTTTAAAAACTGACAATTAGTTCAACAAGTGATTTTTGTTTTGTTTTTAACAAGCACATCATAAACAAGGGAGCAATGAAAGAGGTTCATGAGACAGAAGGTAAGAGCTAAAATGAATGATCAGTCAAGCCTGTCAAACTTTATGTAGTATGTTTCTCTTTTGCTGCTGCTATTTATGTTCCAATTCAGAAATAAAAGAGATCTTTCTCTCTCTCTCTCTTTCAATCTTCCCCCCACCCCCAAGCTAGAGCAGAACATACAGATTGTTATATTGCCCTGCGTTTAACAGCTGCACAGGAAACCCAAGAGTTGATTTTTATGGTATATCATTAATTTTAATGTAGAAAGAATCTCTATCTCTCTAGCAGTAAAGCCACCCTTTTTTCCCCCCATTCATTCAGCACTCTGTCAGTTATTTCATACGAAGGTCAGGATGCATTTTAAATTCATTACTATCATGCACAGATACAGTAGTCCCGCGATCTTATAAGATGGGCACACTAACATGTCATACACCAACGTGGTTTTAGGGAGGAGTGGCTGCCTTTTAGTTCCACAGTCGTATCTTTTTCTGATTTACATTCAGCTCTTGTACACACTTTCTGCAGAAGCACTACATAATTTAGCGTAGGGAAGAAAACACCAGGCTAGCTCTACATACGGGAAAAATCTGGTTGGTGTGTGGTATTTTTTCTCTGTTTAGAAGAGGATAGAGAGGCAGAGGGAATGAAATAGGAACATGATTATGTCTTGCCATTCATTTGATTTTTGCTCATCACGAATATGTTCTTTCCTTATGACCCCTGCAAAATGGCATTACTATTAGATGGTAAGTGAACAGACCTCTCTAAAAATATAACACTTTAACAAATTGTTTAGCAATGACTGCGTGCAGCCATCAGGCAAAAACACTGATGGGGATGACAGAATTTCAATACAGAATGTGAAAGTATTAAAATAATCTGAGGATTGACTGGAAAAGAAAAGCCTGATTAAATTTTCTTGATAGCTTCTGAGGCAAAAAAGAAACCAGACGTCTCTGTGTCTACATTTATTACTGGAACCTCTGTTCATTCTTCCTGGCTACTGTAATAGAGGGGGGATATTGTCTCCTCTCAGGAACTGAGGGGCTCAGCCTGGAAGATATCGCCACTGCTCTGCTATAGAGTCTGAATTTCAGTTTTTGAGAGAGAATGGGAAAAGTGTTCTCAACCTTTGCCCAAAACTAAAAATAAACCTGCTAACTATTTCCCCCATCTTTGCAGGGATTAGAAGCACTGAAATACCATAAAAAAGGCAGTTTTTAACATTCTGAAGTTCAGGCCAAACAGTGTTAAGGGAGATCAAGGAGCGTCTAAACCTGATTCCTAGAAGAAAAAGAAGTGGAAATGTTTGGATAAATGTCCACGTTATCTTTTTTACTTTGATTAGAACAAGCTCTTTATGGTTCACTCATCTCTAATTCCTCTCAAACATAGTTTAGGAGCCATCTCAAACTTTGTCTATTAATATCTGATATTTTTTAATTTTATTTTTATGGTTTCACCAAACCTTTGACACTAGCCAAAACTGGATAAATAAAGGTTGAATGAGACATAAAATCTTGCATTTCAGCTTTTAAAAGTTTTTATTGAAGTCGATGGCAAAGGAAATGGGAAAAACAGTAAACCATCTAGATAACTGCTAGAATATCTGTTAAATGGAGACAAAACTTTTTATAAAATATTTTCTTGTTTTCTGTGGAATAACACTTCAATTGACATCTAAGCCACATGGGACAGGAGACTCCATTATCTTACCTTTAGGCATGTCCACCATGGATGATTAATTTGAGCCTGACATTCTCCATCTAGTGCATATTAGATCTCTACTTTATTTGTCATTTTTACCAGTCTTAGAATATAAGGCTTCACTAAGTGTAAGACTAGTAACAGACTTAACGTGCAAACGTGCTCATTACATGATGAGCTAGAAAAGTGACTAGCTGAGACATGGGAGAGACACCACTGTAAACATCTGCATTTGATGGGACTGATCTTTCTTGTGATACCTATTTGCCATGGATATGTTGCACATAAACTTCAAATCTCTCAGGACTCTGTCAGCAACTGAAAAAGGTGCCATTTTATTATCACTATAGTGGAGACTAAAACCACATCTATGTTAGGATTTTTGTGAGTATGGCTATGCCAGTTAGGAAATATGACATTTAGTGACATTTTTATACTGACAAAACCAGCAATATAAGCAACTGTATTCACAACTTCAACTTCTATGCATGTAGTCAGCACAAAATACAATGGCAAAATCACTTTTGCTGGTAAGAGATGTGTGTCTGCTAGGAGGAGTTTCCAATCAAGAGCTAAGAGATGATAATACTTTCTCTAAAATATAGTTTAGCATTAATGTTTTGTCCTGGAGTTGACCACCTTAAAATATTCTGCCTAATGTTGTTTGATTCCTCTTTGCTGAAGAAAAACACAAAAAACCCAAGAGGTATCAGCAGGTCTGGGAAGCAGTGTGAATGAAATACACAAGGAATAATACCCTTTTGGAAAAGTTTTGCACAAGAATATTATATTTATTAACTGCTTTTAAAAGAAAGCATGTAAGGCTAAGACAAAAAGTAAAATAGCCCTATACTTCTGTGGCAAAAAAATCAGAAAGCTTTCAGATTTTCTTTCCTAATACTGAGCTAGTCTCATGTTTTTAAATGTTGTAATTTAATTGTGGTAGGATTGAATTTATGGGGTGGCAGGATTTCAGATTTCTAAATGTAGAAATCCACCAAATCCTGAATAAATAGAGCCAACTCTGATCTTTTCAATTGGTATTTGCCATTACCATAAGAAGATGCTAAATGTGCTGGGGCTGTTGTCTAGCACTGAGGTCAGCTGCACAGAGCAGTTGCATGTCCACAGCTTTAAATTCTCTTACTCTACAAAACAAATGGCTGCAAAAAACCTGCCTGTTGGATGTGGTCTCCAGCGCCAGATTTATGCCTTTAGCCACGTATACAGCACTTGCTGACTTGAACCAACACCATGTCAGGGAACATGTTTGAACAGCATAGCCATTTGTGTACCAGTGTCCATTGTGGAACTTGTTACTTTTTACCTAGTATTTTTCAAGTATATATTAGTGTCACAAGAAGGATTTCACATGAAATGATGTTTCTGGACATGGAAATCTTGCAACCAACAATAATGTCAATTCTTTCATACTTGTACAGGCAGTAACGCTTTAACAGCTATGGAAAGCTATGTCCTGAATGTTGTCTTCTTCATAGTCTCAAGTGCTCACAATTTCAGCTCTTTTTCTCCAAAACATTTGATGTGAAAGAAGCTAGGGATAGTCGGATGTAAATCCCGACTGCACAACAGTGTGGCACAGGAAGAGTTAGTTAAACAGAAGTGTAAAAGCAGTTGCAGGTGGATGGAATATGATCTGCCTTCCAGCACTTTGACAGCACACTAAAGCAATGTCATGCCTTTTGGGCACAAATTGTAGCAATCAAAATGATCAGAATTTTCAGGTTTATGTCTCACAAACAAAACTAAGTAACTTTCATACATATGAAACAGTAGTTATATTTTTCTATTGACATGGAAAGGCGGACTTTATTGTCTTCTTGTCCTTTCTTCTACAACATCCCAGTGTTTTCTTTGAAAGCCTGAATGATTCTTTCTTTGTATAATTTTTGGGTTCTGGTTGATGTTGCAATGGGATTTCTTTGTTTTGGTAACATTTTCTAGTGAATAGAGTCCAGTATTTCTGAAATTGTTCGTGTATAAGCTCCTTCTACTTCAAGGACAATATTGGGTTGCTGGTCACATGGGGGGGGGGTGTGTGTGTTAGGTTGAAACACTTTATGACAGTGGATTAAATACAGCTTGGGAAAACCAGAGATAGATCTGCATATCTCTGTGGTTGTCTGACATTTGAGCACTGGGAAAAATATCTAGGGGCAGAACAACCAGATATAGAAACTGGCATATAAACTGTAGAGACTCATTAAGACACAGGGAAAATGGAAGAGAAGATGAACAAACACATGTAATACTAGAAAATGAGTAAGGAGAGAAGGTGAACTGCTTAGCATGACCATCCAAGGTCAAAATGGAAGATCTGAGATAGAAGGAAGCTGTTGTTTGAATGGCAAACCATCATTTAGAGGAGAAGGATCAGCAACAACCTTGGAGAATGTGCAAGGTTGCTGGGAAAGGAGAAGGGTGAGAAATCAAAGTCAGGGATACTACAGATATGCACATTTCTTTTGCTACTAAATAGAGACGGACAGAGCTTCAGACTTCACTGTGTGCATAACACCTGTCAAATGTGCATGTAAATTTTAAACTACAGACAGGACAATTAATTCCCTCACTGGAGTTGAAAAGAGTATGTATGAGCTGCTTAGGGATATGGGAATGGAACAAATAGCACTATATTCAACACCTACACACCCCAAAGCCCAAGTCAGTTCTTAAAATCTTCCCCTCCCCAAGAAACTAAGGGCAGGTGTGAGTCTGAATTTGGCTCCCCTCACAGCAGTATCTATCAGGGAGAGGTCAATGACATGTGTAACTACCTGCTGGCCACTTATTCCTCCAGCCAGCCATGCTCTGCTTTTCCTATAAATTCACAGCTCGGAGGGGTACAGTTGATTGGCTTTCCTTCTGTTCAGTTCCTCTTCTTTGATTTACAGCACTCTCCCACACCCTTTTCATAGGTCCTTTTCTGACTTCACTGATAAGGGATTTCTCTGTGTCCAATTAGTAAGGCTAGTGTATCAGGCTGGAACTAGATAATTAAAAGAATGAAAAGAGGCAGAGTGACCTTGGTTCACAAACCTCCATGGGCAATTTATAAAACTTTAAAGATTTCAAGAAAATGTATTAAGATTTTTATTTTATCTCTTGTTCATCAGAAACAGGGCAATTGTTGTTATATAACTTCAAGGCCACTCTAAAAACAAGAAAAAGTGATTTTTTTTTTACCTGTCCTTTTGATAATTATACATATCTAAGATAAAAAAAAATAAATCAGGTTCCCACATGAAGGGTTGCCTTTATCTTATTTAAAAGCATATTATTATTTTTTTTGAAGGGACAGCAAGCATGATGTCTTTCCTGTGAGCCAAAACACTATGAGTGGCACCATTCCTATGTCTAATCCAGAGCAATGAAAACCACAAAAAGCAGGAAATTCCGTGCTTTGTTTTATCTTGCTGCTCACACAGACTGTTTAGAAGGAGCAAGAGAGATGTGCTACTTGGGGTAAAAGAAATGTTACAGTACAGCACACATTTGACTCTTCCATTTATGCAATTTAAATAATGGAGTATTTGTGCCTTTAGCAAACAAGCAGCATCTGATTATACAAGGTGTCAAACAGTAATGGTGGAGGTGTAACTTTTAGGCTGGAAATTCCTCTTAGCTAGCTGTAACCCCCTAAAAGAGGTGCAGTTCAGTTATTTAGGCTGCAGTGGTAGCTGGAAGAGGGGGCAGAGCTATCCCCAGCTATCTTACGTGAGGGCTTTTTGCAAAAAGAGATGCTGGGGAAAGGCTCTCTAGATGTGCCCTTCTCTTTGCCTGGCTGCTTCTCTCTCTTTTGATTATAAAGGTAGCCCAGACAGCTAGCTTAGACTAGATGGTTAATTTTTTATTTTATTTTTTAGTTGTCTAAAGTAAAGGAAAAGAAAATCCACCAGAAGTCTAGGGTGCTATACTGATGTATTTGCATACAAGTTTAAAGAGATATTTTGATTAATGGAATATTGGTAAATTGTCTTACAGCCATGAGTTCGAGCTTTTGTAACCAATTTTTTAAAAATAAGCACATAACTAATGAAAGTAACCACTTGTTATCAGATGTGTAGGTCAACACATTTCAAAGAAGGAAGGAAAATACTTGTTACTGAAGATACATCCTTGGCTTTTAGATGCCTTGAATTTCCAGTAGTGTTGGCTTATTTTGTCTCTGCTTGTGTGTCCATTTGATTCCAGGTATCATGTTGTGCTCTATTTGTTGGGCTAATTTATTTTTCTTTTCTCTGTGTCTCTCCTCTGTGTGTGTGATTTTTCATGTGTTCATGGGCTGAAGTCTGCTCAAAAAACTAAATCTACCTATATGTGCCGAAAAGAGACAAGTGTAAACTTAAATATTTCTCTTCTCAAAAACCACCAAAAGACCAGTCTCTGGGTCTTTACTCAGAAGCTGTTCATTATATGAAAGTGTTCCCATTTCAACTGCAGAGGAATGGAATTTATCCACTTCCAGATAAAACACTCAACTCCCCAAATTAAATACTGTTACCCTCTTAATTCCGTATAAAGATCCCTGAAAGCAGGAAGGGTGATTGCAAAAATCAGCATTAAAATATTCCTGGCTCTATTTAGATGTCCCCATGTGTATATATAGAGAGGTTAAGTCCAAAAGATTTTTCAATAAGCCTTTCTTGAAATATTTCAGCAAATAACCCTGTCATCATTAAAATGGTAAGTTTCACTGCCCAGAAATAAGAAGCATTTTCAGTCATGTGTCTCACCTCTGGGGTTTTGTTTTCTCCATGTCTGATGTGCTTTTTCACATTTGCTTACTTCCAAGACATATTGCAAAGCTTGGACCGCAGGGTTTTGTTACGGTGTGCAGGCATAGTGTGCATTCCAGATTTTTAGTACCAAGGCTTACTCTACTACTAGACAAAAGTAACAGCTGATTTCTTACAAACAATGAAGTATCAACATTTTACTGGTAGGCACTGTTTAAGACTCCACTTAAAACATAATGGCAGACATAAAAGTGTGCCCTTAAAACCACTGCTGCTTCTAAATCTTCCCTACAGCTTTCAAATTTCCTTCCCTGTAGGTTAGCACTTTTTCTTTTACTGTTACATTTTCTCTGTGTAGTTTTTGCTGGTTTTGAAACAAACCTTCCAATTTACAATCTGTCTGTTATTGGCACTCAATTATTAAACCCCTTCACAATTAGGTCATTCCAGTGTCTTGAGAATTTATTAGCTAGGAATTAACTCTTTGTTCACACATTTCCTATCTGTGTTACTGTCCCCAGAGATTTTCTTCATAGATCTTGTTATTCCATAATGCTAGTTGGTGCCAGTGAAGGATACTTAAATGCCAAGCTATTTTCAGTTGATCTACAGCTATTTCACTAATGAACTTGCACCATAAGCAGAATAAAGCTAGAGCTCAGGCAGAAATGTATGTATTTGGATTTCTCACAAATGCTTCTGTTGAATTGGCAAAAGGGTACACTTACTCATAAAATGCATGAACAAATTTCAGCTGGCCAATCAACATCTGTTACAGAGATAAATGTGAGCCAAAATTCCTCTTTCTAATACTCAGTATTTGGCCCTGAAAGGATGATTATTTAAACTTTTCATGGCTGGGTCCCAAATACAATCTCAGAGCCAGCTAACCCAGCTACCAGCAAGGTAGGCCATATTCCATATCCTGCTGGAAGGATACTTGTTAAAGCTTGGTTTCCTTTTAGTTCTACCTTTCAGTTCTTTAGCAATTTTAAAAACCTGAATTCTCGTTTGCAGTATAGTAGCACTTGGAAGAGTTAATAAATGGAATTATAGCTATTAAAATTTCTATTTAACTGAATATGCAAGCAGTCAGATTCTTTGCTGACATTTGGGTATAGCTTTTTGTGGAAAATATGCATATGAAAAGTTTGATAATAAAAAATTCTGACAAAAAGTAGGGTTTGAATGAATAAATTTTTTTCAGGGAAGATATTGATTTCAACATTCATGTTCAAACTATTAACATTTCAGAGAAAAAGCTCAAAGCTGATAAAATGTCCTTTTCAGTACTTCTGTGAGAATTTTAAAACTTTCCAATTTCATGACAAAGGCCTATATCAAAACACGAGTGTTTTCTGAGGATACAGATTCAATGTTCTGAGCTGGTCCCCTATAACCGTTTTCCTTCCCTGAGCCTCTCGTATTGGCACAATAGGTTAGATGCTGAGCTGCTTTTTCCTGGACAAACCAAGAAAGAAAAACATTCCCTTTGGGAGACGCTGCGCTGCCTGCAGTACACTGTCCTGCAGACTGCATCAAGTTGTCTTTGAAGGTCATCAGTAATATTCTGGGGAATATCAAGAGGTGTCACTGTTGAGCAGTAAAAGACTTCCCCTTCACTGAGTGAGCTGCCCTTGTGAGGTTTTAATTTTAGCTTTTTCTTGCAGCTGTAGAAAATGGTGTCCAACTCAACTGTCTATTAAGGCTGAAGCAACCTCACTTACTGCTGAAAGCACCCACGGAACACAATAAACAAATTATCCTTGTTACAGTGCTCAGGGGGTAAAAAACATCTGAGGTCTTGCTTTATTCTAACTTTGTCATTACCTCCGTATTAAAACAGGTCAACGTGTAGCTCGAGCACAGAAGTATGGGTGGAGATACCCTTACTGCGCCATGCGCACACATAGATCTGACATTCTAAGAACTCTGAAATTGGCTGTTTTAGGAAAGGGAGAGTTTGAAGGAGAACACAAAGGAGCTGGGGATTGCAATCCAGCCTCAGGGGTACTAGAAGCCCTGGCCAGGCTGTAGTTAGATCCCAAACGTCATGACATTTTGGTGTAAATGCCACCATTAGCCTTTACAGACAGATTTCTTTTCTATCCCTGGAATCTTAGCTAATTTTTCTCAGGCACCATTGACGTGCGGAATTAGACACTATAACTCGAAAGTTATAAAGTAGGTATGTTTATTGCGCGCAGATGCACGGGGATCGCTCCTCCACAAGCGTGCATGCCCGAAGTGAGGAACCATCTCACATTTATACAATAAAACAAATGAATATTCAATTAACGCCTATACATATTTGTTACCTAAACCCACTTACTCTTGCTTCATATGTTAATTAGCTTATCAGTCCTTTGCCTGGAATGTGGTGGTCTTGCAGGTTTGTAGGTGATTCATGTCCTTGTGACCATCTGATCTTCTCCAGCAAGAAGCCTTAGCACTCCCTCCCTCTAGGTAACATTGGGATGTCTCTCATCCTTTTCTCATCCTTTTTATAAATAGCCCCTTTGTCAGAGGAAGAAGGGTAGGTGTCTCCTCAAAGCTGTGTGGCTATGTGACCAGACACCGCACCCATGACCAGCCACCATACCCACGTTCCTTGAGCAGACATATACAATCACGATCGATGTCCATTGTCCCCATTTCACACTATTTCTCCATATCATCATATATTGAGATGTCACTTCTCAATTTTAAGGATAAGGAAATGTCCCCCACATTGATCATTGTGCCAACACTTAGGTTCCACAAGGTCTGCTTTTTTCACGTTACCATTTTTAAATTTTCTACACAGAAACAGATGATGGGAGAAAGTAGAATTTGTCTCATCGATTGTATTCTTCCCTTATTCTCTGACCTGAAAGAAGAGAAATCTCTGCCCTTAGGTTTCCCATAGAAGAAATTGACCAGGACAGGAACCCTGGGATCTGATCTCAGGGCTAAAACTCTTTTCAAAAGCAGATGAAAACAGTTAGTGTTTCAGTCCTCACCCAGTCTGAATGGATGTTTCTTTGATTACTGCCATCTTGGTGCAAATTCCAGCGTAGTTGCTGAACACTTGCTTGTACTTCTCCTTGTTTACTTTAGTCTTAATGTTTTTTAAAGCTTTTATGTTACAGATAGCATCTCTAGTATCTGCCATGTTGTAAATATAAAGTTTCTCACTGTTAAATTCAAATCCATGTTCCTTCTGGAAGGGTTTCATTGAATACTCTCTTAGCTTGAGGTTATTCTATACCAAGTAGCACATGTAGAAGCTTAAACAGGATAGGATCATTATTATTGATTTATTAAAATCAGCTTCTGAGTTTTCCATCCTTACTCCCTTTAGATTGACGTGGAAACAAAATGAAGTATGTTTATGTGAAAGTATATTGAACCATTGATGTAAGAATATTTTATCTTGATAGAATATCTTCAAAGGGAAGGAAATCTTCCTTATGGGAAAAAAAAGTAAAAGCTTTTTGCCTTTTAATACAGTTACGAGGAAGGACAGAGGTCAAAAGTTTTTCCTTATGTGTATACAGTTATGGAGCCACAAGTCTGTTACTAAAATTGAAGGTTAGAGCAGAAAGCCTGTGATGAAAGTACAGAGTTTGCTTTCAAATGTTTCTCATCTTTTTGACATGGTTCTTTGTGTCCAGCTGAAGAGCTAAATAAACCCAGAAATACTCAAAAAACGTTCAGCTACAGATAAAGACATACATATCTCCCATGTGGAAAAGCTTAGTCCTATTGATCTAGCAAAGTGGTCAAACTATAAGATGAATACTCAGAGCGAAAGGGTAACTGTGTGAGGGAGCATTTTGACCCCTTTGTGGCCCCTGGTATGGCAGGGGATTTCGCGGTGCACTGACCCTGGAACCTAGAAAAACACTGGCAGAGGGAGCAGGGGGGCAAACAGCATTGCTGCCTAGTTTTATGAAGGGGTGTAAAGTCAGACTATTTCCCTAAAAATGTTTCAATTCTGCTTTGGTTCTAACAAAGTTCGTCCTCTGGACTTTTTGTACATGTAAAAGCAAATGGCAGGGGCTTTTCAGGATGTTTTGTCCCTTCCACCTCAATTATTGAGTCTCTGCCTTTTATTATTGGTGAGAGATGCCTTATGAGCTCAACCCTAGGGGTGTGAGGGGCCTCCTCGTACACCACTACCACCAGTTTTGTGCTAGAACTGCAGGAGCGGGCTGGAAACTAGAACCATGCATGGCAATCAGTTAGCTGAGGGGAATGTGCTCGAGCTTGTCTAGACAACAATTAACATGATGAGGCACGTTTGCAGAGCACGGGGAGTGGGAGACGGATGGCGCCAAGGATGGTGCCAAGGAAAGGTAACACCTTGTGGTTAATTGCTGGTAGTTAACCACCAATCAGGGATTGCCTAGTATGCAATGCTTAGCTTCAAGAACCAATTAGTTTAAAACGCGCAGCTTCTGAAAGTGTATAAAAACGCGTGCTTCTGTACAATAAATTGACATTTGCTTGCATCAAGCTGCGTCCCGTCTCTTCATTCGCCGCATAGAACTTTACAGCGAGTGACTTGGATGACACAGTACTTGCACAAGCTTCCCTGTCCGTGCAGATTTGATTCCTTGGTCCTCCTTTGGGAGACAGGGCATTCAGCTACAACTTCCACAGCAGTTTCTCTTTTGAGCGTGTAGGCTGATTTGGCTGACTTGCTCCTCAACACAGGCAGCCCAGCCCCACCTCTCTGTCCTGCAACCCAGGGGAGGCTGATGGCTTTAAGCAACTCCTCTGAGCTGTTTTTTGGGGGAGCTGGGGTGAAGTGGGTTTTTCTTGTGACAAAGGACGAGAACTTGCTCAGAGTTTGTCTAGGTTTCCTTGAGAAACAGAGACCTTCTCACACTGCAAAACTTGTAAAGTTCAGTACAGACAGACAAAGCTTTGACATAATAAAGGAAGTTTATTAAAAATACTAATCAGATCCCAGGACCATTTCCTATCTTAATATGTATGTCTCTGCTTAGTCCTGAGTTTTCATGTGAACCACCACCCTGGGAAGCTTAAAGGGCCACATCACTGAAGGGAGGTTGTCAGCCTTTGGTCCGTTTTTATCAATAGAACAGGGTTAATGCACTGATCCTACTTCTCCAGCTGGACTCTGCACTAATAATAAATCAAGCATCATTAACATATGTTCAAGAATGTTTGGCAGTATTTAAGTTTTATTTTACCTGAAGTGATAAGTCCTCTGAAATCACTACTGTCAAGGAGACTGTTGCACCATGCAGGAGTCAATCAAAGGGGAAACTGAAAAAAAGGCATTCATGTAAGTCAAGATGTTCACAAGTACATAATAAATATAGAATTGCTGAACACAGAGATCATGCTGAGATGGTCTCAGCTAAAACCAGACCGAACTAGTGGGTATGGATTTAAATACCTAATGTGAGAAACCCTTTGATGACAATTTTTTTCTTGGGGTCATCTTAATATTATGACAAAAAGGGCCTTACAAGATGTTGCATGTGAAAACAGGTTAAGCAATTAATGGAATTAAAACAATTGGCTCCCTTGCAATGTATGGATTAATGTATATATTTCACAGTGTCCTGGTCTCCATATCTTCCACGTGAAGTTGGAAACTGAAGAGTGGGGAGGAAAAAAACCCATAAAAGTGGTCATTGGAAAGAAATGGTCTGCAGGGGAAGGCTTGAAGACTTTAATCAGTTTAAATCATTGAAAAGGTGTTGTAGAGGCAACCTGCTTACAGTGTTTACTGATGACTTAGAGACAGAGACATATGAAAAAAAAAAAGAACAACAAACAACTCACAAAAACCCAAGGAAAAGACCAAAATCTGAGATCAAAAGGGCGTACTATAGCAGAGGACATAATCAATGTATGAAAGCTGAAGCCAAATACACAAAGAAAACAAAAACCTACAATTTTCACAACATTGATATTAAGCACCACAGGATACTGCTGAAGGAAATACTAGATTCTCCATGGCCTCAACTCAAGGACGGGTGTCTTTCCAGAAAGCATGTTTCAGTTAAGCATAAACCCGAAACGGCAAAAGCAAGGGTAGCTGGGTGAAATGTAGTGACCTATGACCACCAAGATACCCAGTTGTTTTTTAGCTTTTGTATATACACAAATCAATAATAAATGGTGAAGCATGCATTTGAGAGATATTCCATTGATTTCAATAGGCTTTCAGGAATGCAGGTTATCAAATAAGATTTATACTCTAAAAACAGGACCTTGCTTTATGATTATCTATGGTGCTGTGGAAAAATGGCAAGGATTTCAGAAGTCCTTCGGAAAGAGGATCCTATAGTTAATTAAATGTTTATGAGTGGTAGGGCCTGAATTTACAAAGGTGTTAAGGAAGGCTCCTTCTACTCTCAAAAGAGTGCAAACTTTTGAAAAGTTTGTGAATGTAGAGCAGGGGTATGGGGGCACCTAAATGTTCTGGAAACTTTTAGCTGTAACATTACACAGTTATTCTGTCTTATAGACTATTTTAAAGGTATATATGTCAGAAGTCTTGTGGTGTAGCCCCTTTTCCTCATTCCATGAGCCATTAGCCAAGAACATACCACTGAAAGCAACGTATGTATGCTGCATAACTCAGAAAGCCAAGGAATTCAGCATCTCCACTGTATCTTACAAGCAGGAGATCCAGTAGTTCCTGGGGGACTCTTACTGCTCCATTGCAGGAGAGGCAGGATGGCTCTGGATGTGCAGTCACAACCAAAGTGACCTAGAGACATTGACGTTGCATTGCACTGACACCCCTTCTTCCAACTGCCTGGCACAGGACTGCTACGCTCTCTGCTTAGAAATATCATGAAGGTCAGGAACCAGCATTTGGCTACCTCTGTTATAATTGATTGCAAATTCTCTCCTTTAAGCGAAGGAACAAAGCACAAGGAATTATTTCTGAAAGTATAAACATACTTTCAACATTGAAAATTAATCTGGGATGCATTATGGAGATACATACCACAGTAGCGTCAAGGTACTAGAAGCTTGGCTATAGTACAGGTTGTAATACGGTGGAGATATACCTTCTGTATCCTCAGAAATTATTCTCTTTCATTAAACTAACATACAAACATCAGCCAAGCACAGAACTAAGGAAGTTTTTTATCTCAGACTGAAAAAGAATTGATTGCTTGAACATGTAACTTATGTCTTAGCATTGATGCTGGCACAGACATAGAAAAAAAGTTGTTCTCCCTTGAGCAAAGAAAAATAGGACTTATCTCTAAGAATATCTACTACAAATATGTCCTCATTGTGATTCCTTTTTAAAAGTTCAGTAGAAAGTTTGAGTGTGCTTTCTGCTTTTTATTCTTTTATTTTTTCCAGTCCAGTAATTTTTTTTGTTTTTCTTCTAATTAGGAGAGACATTCTTCTCCTCCCTTCCCCTATGTCTTTGAAAGAGCTAAGAAAAGGCCTGTTTATTTCTGTTGTGCTAATCCCTTTTTCATATGGTTGTGCACAATGCCTAAAATGATGAGACCATCTGCATGTGGTCTCTGAATATATTTATTTTGACAAGCTCTCAAGAGACCAAACATGGAAATTACCATATTTTACTTTCTTATCTGTGATCACTTTTCCAATTCCAACCCTGTTCTGCACCCAACATCAACTCTTCATTTCCAATGGTAAAACCTCAATCAGTTACATTTATATATTTTGTAATGAATAAAAAGTTCTGTTCTTGCTTCCCTGCGACTCATCTTTGTGGGAAGGGTACAATCACACAACACTAGTCTGGGAGGGGTCCCAAGGGCATTGTGTATGAAGAGCCGAGAACCAATTCCTGCCTGGCTGTGTTACTTTAGACACGGGACTATGAATTAATTACAGTTTTAGCTGAAAGTGAGTTGCCCTGCATTTCATTTAGTGGGAAGAAAAGAAAAGAAAAAAAGTGGTTGTTTCAAAGGATGTTCTTAGGGGGGGAAACAAATCCAAACATGAAGGCAAGAGGGCCCTAGTGGGTTGTATGTTTTTGTACCTTGGACAGAGGCTAAAGGCCTTGCAAATGACTGTGCCTTACATGGAGGTTTAAGGTAAGCCAAAGTACCTTGCATTTGCAGCAGGCTGAGTGCATGAACTTACTGGTATTGAGTTGTTTTGACAGAATTTATCAAGCTGTAACATGTACATTTCTCATTCACCACAGTCCTCAAATGCCATGAGGATCTACTTGTTCAGGTGCTCCCAAATGCCTTCAAGAACTAGTGCAGAAAACCAGCTAGAGTAACCTTCAAGATTATTCTCCCCTTAAAGTCCAGCTAAAAGTTTTGAACTGCATGTAATTAAAAATCTTGTGGGAAAACTCCAATTTCAAGGAGAAAACCCAGCATTGAATAGGTTGAATAGCATTTATGTTTTAATACTTTCCTGTAGTACTACTGGTCAAAGACAGAACTCTGATTCAAATGTGGAATGAACAGCAACACAACTGTATCACAGGAAGCACATAGTAAGACAAACTCTGGGGTAGTGAGCACTGGAGTGAAGCTAAACTATGGATCTGCACTGTAACATAAAGTACTTGTACTTGACAGATAGCAGTAAAGAACTTTGTTTTACAGGAAAAGATGGATCTGAGAGTTATCTGTTTTGTGCTAACCTACTTGCCAGTTAGTGTGGTCTCCATCTACATTCAGAGCAATTCTCTTAAAAAGTTTCTTAACGTGATTAATGTAATGATTGACAGGTTTTCCATTAATCCACTTTACTCCTGCTTTACAGGTCAATGCCATTCATCCAGCATGAGTGGGCAAATATGGGACCATGATGTTATCTTTCTTTGTCTGCTCTTCCTTTCTTAGGACATTGTGTATCTGAGCTTTTGTATGGATGACATAAGGTTTTTGGTTGCCTATGAAAGGTTTAATATTGCCATCCCATAATGGACTTTCTATCTATGAACTCTTACCTTCTGACAGATGCTCCATCCATGTCATAGAAACTGTAAAGAACAGCATGTATACCCAAGTTTCAGCTGTTTAAAACCAGAGTAGCTAAGATAATTGTATGACCTCTGCCACTCTTCCATAACAGAAACAGCTTATAGCAGATAAACCAAGAGAATTAGAAAAACCTTGGAATAGCCAGTTGCAGTGACACAAGTTAGTAACTTCCCTGCCTATCTAACTGGGGGAGGTTTAGGTTGGATATTAGGAAAATTTTCTTCACTGAAAGGGTGTTCAAGCATCGGAAGGGGCTGTGCAGGGAGGTGGTGGAATCACCATCCCTGGAGGTGTTTGAAAGATGTGCAGATGTGGTGCTTAAGGAGTTGTTGACTCAATGATCTTAAAGGTCTTTTCTAACATAAACAATTCTATGATTCTATAATCCTCTACAAATGAACTGTAAATGTGCTGGTTTCTTACAGAGGCTGTAATATGAGCAAGATAGAAGAATGCAACACCATGCATGCAGCCTCACCTACGTCAGACCGTTGGGACAGGGAATAGGGTCAAATCTGCAAAGGGTCATGTCCATGAAGGCAGGTAAGTTCCTGTTCTTATGGGAGCTCATACATCTAAGTAATACTTTTATCAGTATAACCTGCTTTTCTTGCCTTTGGAGAGTTCAAGTTCTATCATCAGATTCTACTTTTCATAAGTATAATCCTGGTGTGATTCTGGTGAAATAAATTGATGAATACTATTCTTATTGAGATCAAACTCCGAATTCTGGAATCCTCTTACCGGATGATAGTGAGTGACTCTGATTGATTGCATGAACTGAATGATTCCTCTTTCTCATGACATGCTTTCAAAGGCTGCATTTCATCCCTGTGGATAGAACATTGGACAGGAAACAAGAATGCATCCAGAAAAAGCAACACTCAAGAGCACATCTGCAGTGAAAGGTTTTGCATCCTTAACACTTCCTTATCATGTGCAAACGTATCAAGAAAACACTTTAAAAATATACCCAGTTGAGTAGAAATAGCAACATTTGATATTAACACAGAATATTGCCTTGGAGCTCTTGGAGCCATTTAACAGGAATGAGAATGTTGTCCTTTTGCTACGGAGAACAACCAAAACTTTTGAGTGAGCAAATGATCTACCCTAGAGCACATGCAAGGTGATAGACAGAAATACTATTAAAAACTGTTTCCTGGGATTTGCTGATGCCACCCTGCTCCCTCTTCTCATTCTGAGATATCAAACTTTGTGGCTGCTTTTGTGGAAAAAGGAGGAAATAAAGCATAGACGGTATCTTCACATGACATAACTGCAAAAATATGTGCTTACCTTTTTTTAAAGCCTAATTTTGGTGTTGATACAAAAGGAAACTCAGAAAACACATACCTGGAGTCCAGCTCTTAAAATGCGCGTGACCTGTTCTCCCTCTGTTGGTGAATTAAATGGAACTAGCCATATGTGAGGAAGGTTATGAATATACAGAAGAGGATCAAAAGCAGAGAAGACGAGTTCAACAGAGTTTTGTTGAACCAAAAAAAATCACTGGGACATGAAACAGTATTTACAGAGTGAGCAGCTGTAAAGAATAACAAATGTACTGTGGATTCCAGGCTTGCCTGAACTGGGACCGTAAATTGGTAGAAGGAAGTTCAGACTGCTTTAAGCAGAATCACTTAACACTCTGTGGATCACTTTTTCATTATAGAAGTGCTTCCTCCCAGAAACATTTTCATTTTATTTACTAGTTTTGGAAAACACCAGCCTCCATTGTAGAAGATACTAGGTGATGAACAGGTACTGTACCTACAGTATTCCATTTGTCTGAATCTCTGCTTGAAAAATGTTACCCCAACGTAAGCGCCTTAGTGTCACCCATTCCTGTGCTACCTGCAGTGTGAGCTTCATGGATCCCTATGGCTCTTCAGTGCAACCAAATGTGCAAAGGAATAATTACGGCTCACAAAGAATTATTGAATTTCAAGGTGTATCACCAGCTGCACAGCCATTCCATTTAGTTTCCTTTTTGCAAATAGGGCATAAAATGCTAAATTCCTTTATGTTAGGGGATGGTAAAATGTCATCTTTGAAAAGAACAATGCAAGAGGTTTTTTTGAATTATAGAATGGTAAGAAAGAACTAAGACCACCACAACTGCCCCCCCCCCCCCCCTACAGAAATAATTTTTTACTTTTACCTGCTCAGTGCTCTCTGGGGGAAAAAAAATAAAATCCTTTGAGCTGAAACCTTGTAAGCTGTTTTAACTTGAGGTGAATTGGTTCAGCTGCTCAGAAGGTACAGGAGCTCCGAAATGGGTTTATAATGGAGAAGTTGGTACTTCCTTAACTTCAGCAGCGCACATGGGCTCTTTTAGAGGAAAGAAAAAGGTATTTGAAAGATTATTTGGGAAGCAGGTTTTGGTCTTTTGAAAGTGAAGTACCAGTAGAGCCCTTTTTTCATTCCAGCTTCCCCTGATGGCTCACTTCTAACTAGCTAATTAATCAGCTCTACCTGGTTGCTAATTAAACAGTTGGAGAAATGGCTTTGACAGAGAAGTTTGTTCAGAAAGATACAGGGAAAATACAATAGGCGAGTTGTAAAGCATCAGTGAGAGGCTAGGTAGTTACGACAGTTCTCTGATATATTTCTCCTTAGGAGCAGGTGTTATGTGACCTATAAGCACAGTTGTACTCATTACAGTGATTACAAAATGCAGAAGTTCTGAGCCATTACACACCAGACAGAAAAATTAAATTCAGTATTTAGAATTATTGTGGCTTTCGTGACAAAGCAGATGTGATTTATAGAATCATGAGATCAAGCTAAGTGTCAGATCCAATCAAGTGGTTGGTAGTGAATATTTTGTCAAAAAAAGTTTAGTGGTTTTCCCACTTCATCTTGACCATTTTTTTTCAAACCTTAACTATTTGTAGCTTCTTATTGTTTGATATTTCTTGTGGCTTGCTGAGCACTGCAGACTAATCCTGAAGATCTTCCTTTTAGCACATAATGTTCATCCTATGGTGGACAGCTTTGCCCTGCTAGGTAGGTTCTGGGCTGTGGCTTCTGCTCACACAGTGCTGTACCTAACTTTCACTGTCCTAGCAACAACGATAGAGCAGAGGAACACATGCCAAATTACTTATTTTCTTTAGCAGGCATAATTTGAATTCTTGAATTTCCTTTACCTGCCAGAACTTCTAGAAGGTCTAATAAGCAAGAGAAATTGTCGGGGGATCTGGGATGGTTGCCTTGCTGCATAGGGGTGTGCTCAGTTTTGATAATTTTTGTTTAGCTAAACAAGGCTCTAGGCAACTGGATTTAAGTTTAAAGTTAGCCCTTTTTTGAGCAGAGGTTTGGAATAAATAATCCATAGATGACTGGCCCAATCTTTTTCTATGATTCTACATTCTACTTGTACAAGTAGCCTTTTTTGAGAGCTTCCATGTAAGTAACATTTTCTTTTTGAAGACACTTTCATGATGTCAGACATTTTCTACAGTTTTTTCTGGTTTGAACTCATAGCTTAGTGGATGAAGGGAAGGCAGTTGATGTAGTTTTTCTGGGTTTTAAGTAGGGCTTTTGGTACTGTCACTCACAGCATCCTTCTGAAGTTGTCCAGCTGCAGGATGAGCGGGTTCATGGTGTGCTGGGTGAAGACCCGGCTGAAGGGCAGGGCTCAGAGGGTTGTAGTGAATGGGGCTACATCTGGCCACCAGCGGTGTTCCTCAGGGTTCAGTTCTAGGGCCAGTGCCGTTCCATATATTTATCAGTGATCTGCATGCAGGAGCTGAATGCACCGTTAGCAAGTTTGCTGATGATACCAAACTGGGAGGTGCCGGTGACTCTCTTGAGGAGCAAGAGGCCTTGCAGAAGGGTCTAGATAGATTGGAGCGCTGGGCTATGATTAATGGGATGAAATTTAACCAGTCAACGTGCCAGGTGCTGCACCTAGGACGGAGGAATGCTGGACACAAGTACACATTGTGAGAGAAGTGGCTGGACACAAGCCCCGAGGGAAGGGGTGGGGGTGCGGGCTGACAGCGGGCTCCATGTGAGCCAGCAGGGTGCCCCGGCAGCCAAGAGGGCAAACGGCACCCTGGGGTGCGTCAGACACGCTGTAACCAGCCGGTCAGGAGAGGTGATTATCCTGCCGTATCCAGCCTTGGTGCAGCCTCACCCTGAACACTGCGTGCCGTCCTGGGCCCCACAATTTGCGAAGCTGTGAAGGTCCTTGAATGCATCCAGAGGAGGGCAACACAGCTGGCGCAAGGGCTGGAAGGAACGTCCTACAGGGAGCGGCTAAGGACTGTGGGCTTGTCTAGCTTGGGGAAAGGGAGGCTGAGGGGTGACCTCATTGCTCTCTACAGCTGCCTGAGGAGGGGAAGCGGAGAGGGAGGTGCTGAGCTCTTCTCGCTGGTGTCCAGCGATAGGGCACATGGGAATGGTTCAAAGCTGTGCAGGAGAAGTTTAGACTGGACATTAGGAAGCATTTCTTTACTAAGAGGGTGGTCAAGCACTGGAATAGGCTTCCTAGAAAGGTGGCCAATGCTCCAAGGCTGTCAGTGTTTAAGAGGCATTTAGACAATGCCCTTAACATGCTATAACTTGGTCAGTCCTGAACTGGACAGGCAGTTGGACTAGATGATTGTTGTAGGTCCATTCCAACTGAAATTATTCTGTTCCATTCTATTCTATTCTATTCTATTCTATTCTATTCTATTCTATTCTATTCTATTCTATTCTATTCTATTCTATTCTATTCTATTCTATTCTTCCTCTTATCAATAAAGTATATTGTAAATTCTTTTCTTTTAGTGGAAGGAGACAGTAATAGGTCACAGTCTGAAAGCATGGTGAACTTGAACTTGGTGAACACAATACAACTAGACTTATGTGTAAATCTTCTGCTTTCAGGGATAATTTCTGTACAGGAGTTTGTGGAGCCACTTGTAGACAAAAACTTCAATCCTTTTAGCCCCATTCTGATTTTTACAATCTGTTGTATTAAGCGGGATTGAGGAAGACATAATATAATTTCTACTTGCTTTCATCAGTTTTTAATATCTGCCCTTTAGATGGCTTAAACTGAAGATTATGTACTTCTCTAGATTCATATCAAATATCTGTAAGAGCTGCAAAACAGATATCATGCATTTTAAGCAAGCTTAGCTATGAAACATATGTGAAAGTGTCTTCATGCATGAATTACAATATTATTAAGAGGAGTCTTGTTACTGTCATATAATATTGAGTGCTGCTTTGGCTAGTAGTCAGGAATTCCTGGAGAATGCAGTTACAGCTTTCTCCTAGTGCTTCTAGTTATCAGCAAAAAACAGCTGGGGAGTTATTTTCTTGAGCCTTTTTTCTGAGCTGAGAAAGGTTTTATATAATGTTTAACCAGAAAGAAGATCAGATGTTTTTAAATGAACCAGACTTGTGGTGCCTTTCGTTGCCTCTTCAAAATGTTCCTGGGTAGCTCTGCTGATTCTGAAACTAAATGCTTTGGCACCCTGGTTCCAGGGATGGCTGCCACACTGCTTGCTGTGGTCATAGCCACTGTTATGCTTAGATGCCTAGGCTGAGGCTGTTAAGGATGTTTAAAAGTTGTTCCAATAGATGTTGCAACACCTAGTTATCTTCTTGTCAAGGACTCTACATCACCAGCATAAATATCTTGTGTTAGAATATGTAGACGAGTGGCCCCACATGGCTGAAAATTTTAAGCAAACTAAATTAAAAGTTAATATGCCAGTTTAGTGTCTTCTACCCTCCATGAATGCTTTAACTATTTCATTAAAAAGTTAATCTTTTCCCATGTGGTCAGATCCTTATCAGGAGCACATCGATGGTGTAATATGCTGGTAACCTTTTGTTGGTCAAATCCTTTTAAAACCATCCCCTCTCCCCCCCCAAAAAAAAAGAAAAAAAAGGTTTCTAGAAATTTGAGTATCATTGTTTTTTTACCGGGATTAAATTTTTAAGGTTTAGATTCTTAGATGTAAATGAATAGGTATTAAATTCCTTAAAGATCTCAGACTGATTCCTGAACTGTGGTTCAGGTTTTAAATGATAGTTAAGGACAAACATTTGTCTAGGGACTTTCCAAAGCACCTTATCCAAGATACTGAAAGGTGTGCTTGCATGAATGTTGAAGATGGGCACATAAGACAGAAAATGCTCCAGGAATACTCTGTTAATCTACTCATGTGCTTACAAAGCTATAGGTAGAGGCAACTAAGGTTTTACCAGAAAGTCAGCTTAAATGATGGAAGTCTCATTACTGTGCATATTGAGATGTACTGCTGTTTAACTAAGATGT
The DNA here is from genome assembly GCF_023638135.1 of Falco biarmicus. NCBI lineage: Eukaryota > Metazoa > Chordata > Aves > Falconiformes > Falconidae > Falco > Falco biarmicus. The sequence continues at coordinate 3,914,694 of NC_079293.1, read as the reverse complement.
GCATGTGTGTGTGTGTCTCTGGATAATGCCCCTTCGAAAAGGAGCGCCCTGGGCCTCCCTTTGCAGCTGTCTGCTGGGCAGTCTGAATGCAGGCTAAGGGCATTCGCTTCAGCCCAGAGCTTGCAGGCTGCTGGTGGTGCTGTTGACTGGCTTTTAGGTAGCATCTATGCGGCTGGAACGTTTACCTAGGAGATAGGATACCCAGCTTTACTGTTGGCCTCAGCCTGAGATGACTCTCTTAAAAAAGAGCCTTGGCTCCCCAGTCAGTCAGTTGTCGCAGGCTAAGCATAGCCATGACTAAATTTCATTAAAATGTCTGAGCCTTAGTTCATAAAAGTCAGAAGTGAAAACAGATGATCATGAGGCTGGGGAAAAAATGCTAGGTCTCATTGATCTGAAAAATGAAAAGATAGTACAGGTTATTATATATTCTCAGACATCAGCTATTTGGGATCAGACTTTCACCTGCAGCCATAGTGAGACTTTGACCTCCCTCCTCTCTCTCCAGTTTGGTCACATTTGCAATCTTTTCAACTGCCACAACACCCAAATTTGTTTGGAAAGCATGAACTTTTCTGAGCATGAGCTCACTCACAGCTCCTCATCTTGAACGGCAGCAGCTGTAGTTCTCGGAGTTAATGTGCTTTTACCCCCATTTGACATCTCTGTCAGAGGAACGCGGGAGTGGGAGCACCCCTTGCTCCATGCTGTCTATAGCTCTGCTCCTACTGGTACTTTGCACTCCAGACACTCTGCTTATTACCCCCACATGAAACTCATGGCCATTTCAGTTCTATATGCAAACTCCAATGTTACGTGTTCAACCGGTCTGATGAATTAAATTTAGTAAAAAAAGCAATGAGAAACTTAAGTTTTTACTATATCAAGTAAGCAGTAAAAGGGGCATGAGGATTACCACACTGAATTAGACTTGGGCAACATCTCATACAGGAAAAATAACAGGGTTTTCAGAGAAAAGCACCAGCAGTGCTGTAGACAGCTATGGAATAATCCATCAACACCGAAACTTTCCTTCTGAGATCAGGAGACCCAACAACCCTTATCTAAAAGATAACCTCTTCTTATTTAATTCATTTCCCACACAAATGTCTATGTCACAGCTGGGTAATTAGCTTTTTTCTAGTCTTCTTTTATTTTTTTGAGGGGGGGGGATATTTTGCAGATTGAGCTGAATACTTCCCCGGGATCTGTCAGTGGCGAGAAGGACTGCTCTCTCTCTCCCCTTAAAAGGAACCAAAAAGCATATCCAGAATTGTCTTAAATATGAACTTGAAGTGTGGAAAACACACAAAACAGTACAAATAAAACCAGCTGCACCCTTCACAAAGGAAAATAGCCAATTGAAATTATGCCATAGGATAAAAATAATTGTGTTGTGTAAGTTGTGGAACTATTTTAACCTTGAGCAACATTGTATTGCTTTTGTTCTACAAGTGAATAGATGTATAATAGGTAACTTCATTCGTTTTTACGTTTGTTGTTGTAAAAGAAAAAAACAAATATAAAAAAGAGTTAAATCAACTATTAAGCAATCAGATACTTGCTTTGAGGGCAAGAGCAATTTCATATTGCTCAAAGGTAAGGTAATGTTTTTCCCGAATGGTGAAATAAAAATTTGTATCTTTAAATAACTGTTTAGAAGAACATAAGAAGCTGAACACAAGACTTCTGAAAAGCTTTGGGTTTCCTTGTAGAAAGGTGTATTTGGCATCAGTGTAGGTCTTCTGATATTGCCCCACCATATTGTGACTGACATGAGAAACCCGGCAAATGTCTTCTCATTCCAGCTACTGAATTGAAACTGGTCACAACATTTAATCACTATCTGTTCATGTGAATTCAAATTAAGGAATAGTAGTGAAAAGGTATGGATTTATCATCAATATTCTATCCACTCTCACAAAGAATTAATGTGCATGTAAAATACACATTTTCATGAAATCTTCTGGTTTATATGTCTTTTTATATGCTTGTTTCTTTAACACAACACAGAAATCTCTCATCTCTTCCCTCAAGAAAGCAGGAAACAACTTCAAAAATGCAGACCATATTCTGACATCCCATCAGTGTTTCAGGGTTTCATTGAAATCCTCATTAAGACAGCAAATGCCATTGTAAGTTGATCTACGTGATAGGGTGCCATTACTGTAAGAAAACTAGAGAGGGAAGCTGCTCTACTAGTTGATGAAAAGATCTTCAAAGCTCTACGTTATGATGGAAAAAGCAACACCTCATTATTCTTGAAATCCTTTCTCAAGTCACCTTCCAGATCAAGCGCTGAGTTCTTCAGCCATGTAGCAGCTAAACAGGTGGAGAGATGTAAATGCTGCAGCTGGGCAGCCATTGCATTTATGTGTTTTCTATTCCTTTCCTCTCTGCTTTGTTCACCTTTTTCTCTTGCAATGTATTGTATTTTTAGGAAGTATGCTTTTTTTTTTTTTTTTTTTTTTTTTTTTTTAGGCATCAGCTTTTATTAACAGAACTGTGCAGGTTTGGAAAACAGGGGCCTGATACTGTTTCTCTAAACTGCAAGGGAATTCCTCGGGGGGTCTCCTAAGTAATGACTTGGCTAGATCCTGCTTAGCTAATGAATTCTTTCCAGATTACAGCCCAACACATCTATTTCTGAGTTTCCTTATTAGTTTAAGGCTGTGCATAAGAGGCCATCAAGAATACTAAGAGGGCTGCAGAGGACTGCAGCTTCCAAGCTGTCCTGCTGTAGGTCTCATTTCAGAGTGCACCCCACGAAGGGTCCACATCGCTCACTCCCTCTGACATCTGAAAGTATTGGAGGGAGGAGGGAGCTTCTTGTACCCTTGATGCGCACATTTGGCTGCAATCTGCCCCCTCTTTGTTGTAAACCACATTTGGGGACGCTTGCCCTCTTTGGGGGAGTGACCACACTGTGATACATTCAGTGTTTGTACTACTAGAGCCCATTTGTTCTTTTACAAATGATTTCCCCTTTCCTTTAAAGGCTTTGTAATAAGGTAGGCAGAACATTAGAATGCAGTTAGAGTGAAGGATGATGTTAAACCCTTTCTTTCAACAGAAGCATTTCCATTGGCTATAATTATTCGTTCAAACACTAATGCACACGTGTGTGTGCAACGATGAAAAGCAAAGCTATTCACAGATTTCACTTTAATATGCTATAGATTTCTATGGATTTTACTACTCCTCTCTATAGATTTTCTTTTTCCACTTTGAAAACCTTCACAGGCTTCACTTCAAATATATTTATGGTGGCCCTTCTGCTGACCCCAAGCAGGTTAATCTGGTGATGCATATTATATAATGTGATTACACAAGGTAAAACCAGGCTAATAAGGTACAGTGTGTGGAGTTCTTCAGCGGCTTTGATGTGTATCTTTCAATTTTCAGTCTTGCCTGTAAAAAGCAATAAACCCCCACTCAGTTCAAGCAGTGCTTGTACTGCCTGTTTCACATTGCTGTGTTATTCTAGTCTGACATGCACTGTACCTGTCTTCTTTCTCACATGCATGTCCCTTTGGTCTTTTCAAAGTTATGAATACTTGAGACACTCCTACAAATTACTGTGCTGATTAAAAATCCTTGATCATATCATCTTTTAGCTTTTAAATGTGCTGTCAAACAATAGAATCAGAAATACGGGGCTGCTGCGGTTATTTCATATTAATGCTTCAAGTTCAAACAAAGTGTCAAGATGACTAAGTACAAGGGATTTTCAGAATGCTTTAATGTTGCCTCATTTCAAATCACTTCATAAGCAGCTTGGTAATGAGCTCAATAAATTCTACTGGAAAAAAAAATACGCTTGCTACCATAAAAAAAAAAAAAAAAAGTAGGTTGCTATTTTATAATTAGCCCTCTGGGCTTGTGGGAAGGAGTCTTATTTCCTGTTTGAAATCCACTTTGTTAGTGCTGTGATGTGGAGATGGCTAAATGAGTATGAAATATTGTAATTAAGTACATCACAAGCTGTTTATCTTATCAGCAGTGTTTTTCTTTAAAGGATGGCTTGTTGACTACTGGTGTATTATCACAGTTTTTCTCTGTTTTGCCAATTTAATAGAGAGAGGTTTACTCAACTGCAGGAGTGAAAGATGGAAGAAAGACAGCAAACAAACATAACTGACGCCTAGTAGCTCATTTTTTGATGGAGCAGGTGTCTTTCCATTTGCTCTGAGCTGTTTATTCACCACATGGAGTTTCTGAAACTTCCTCTAGACCTGATAAAAAGTGGTCCATGGAGTTTTTGGGGCTGTGTGGTGGGTCTTTGCATGCCCTGCTGAGCAACCTGCTTTTGTTCATGACAAGCAGAAAACCAGTTTGACCATTGGAAAAATGAACCAGTTTTTTATTGATGGGGAGCTGAGCCACTAGGCTTCCACTTGCTCTCTGTTGTTATTCTAAAGGCTTCCTATTATGGTAATCTTCTAACCTCCTAGATTTCTTATATTAGCTCAGCCAGGTAGGATAGATGTAGCCTGTAACACACTTGTCTATAAGGTTAGTGTGTTTCTTGCAAGGGTCTCTTGAAAAATTTGCCTGGGGGCTGCATCCTGCCACTGTGATTGAGTGAAGAGGGTAAGATTGCTTGTGTGGTTTGCACGGACTCTACACAGCTCAGTTCTTCCAAGTATGGGCACCAGCTTGTCTGTGCTTAGGTCCCTGAACAAGGATTATTCCTAGTGTTTTGCTGTATTTCATAGAATCGCAGAATCATTTAGGTTGGAAAAGGCCTTTAAGATCATCAAGTCCAAATGTTAACTCAGCACTGCCAAGTCCACCACTAAACCATGTCCCTAAGCACCGCATCTGTACATTTTTTAAACACTTCCAGGGATGGTGATTCTCACAGTTGTCCTGATTTCACAGGTATCTTGTTTACTATGGGAAATAAAATATGATGCTGAGCACCTCAAGCTTTTGCTGAATAGCATCTCACTGGATTATAAGGTTCTATAGGTGCGTCAGCATGACTCTGCACTTTGGCTAATTTGTACTTCTAAAAGGCAACTTCATATCTCTGCCCACTGCTGAGCTGAGCCATTTACTCGGGTTTATCTGACTTAAGAGTTTAATCTCTGGCAGTGCTGTCCTAAACTATTGGGACATCCTTCTCCATGGGATTGTTCATGTTGTCTAATAGATTTGTGAGGCATGGCTTCCTGCTACAGGGTTGTGCTCCCAGCTCCCAATTACAACACATTTGTTCATATGTCTATTAATTTTACCTTCACATTAATTTCAACAAATTTGCTAACTGAAGAATTCAGACTGGTATGAAGATTCCCACATTCACCCTTACAGTATTTTGTATTCCTTTGGTAGCAAGTCAGTTTTAATCTAAATTGCAAGCACCATTTATAATTCACCAATACAGTATTCTTTTAGAACTTGAGTTAATACAGCTGGGTCTGGGAGATTTGTTACTGTTTGTTTTACTACTCTCTTCTAAAACTTACCCTATTGATGTTTTAGTTTAATATAGCATCTCCCAAAAATATAGGTTACTCCTTCAATATTAAGATGAGTACTGAGAATTTCTTTAGTATTTCTGCTACAGCTTTACCTTCTTTGAGGACTCTTTTTGCACCTTGATCACATGTGTCATCTTATTGACTGTTTCTCTTTTAAAAGTGTCCTGCTTTCAGCTGGGATAGAGCTAATTTTCTTCTTAGTAGCTGGTGCAGTGCTGTGTTTTGGATTTGGTGTGAGACCAATGTTGATAACACACTGATGGTTTGGTTGTTGCCAAGTTATGCTCATAGTACGTTGTAAGGGCCCTTTCTGAGAGAAGCTTTGCTCATTGCCCGGGTGCCGGGCTGCAGAGTGATTTTGCCTTGAAATGCAGCGAGGAAGCAACGAGCACTAAATCTGGCTCCCTGAGCTCACCTGCAAGTCAGTTCTGTGCTCACCTGGCTGCAATGAGGGGCTGCCCAGAGCCTCCCACAGCTTAAGGGTCTGGGAAGCAGGGACCTCCTCAGGTGAGCACGGAGGAGGCAAACAGCTCGGTGGAGCGTGACTGGCTGCAAAGGTGCTTTGCTGCGCCTAGGCACATTCTGGGGTGGGACTTGGGTGGATAAGTGACTGTATGGAACCAGTGCTTGTGTGTGCAATGGGGGATCTCACCTGGGGTCTCTGCCTTCATATGCCGTACTAAGCCAAGGACTTTCCAGTTTCTCAGGCCCTGCCAGCAGGAGTGCTGGAGGGGCACGAGCAACTGGGAGGGGACACGGCCAGCACGGCTGACCCAGACCAGCCAAAGGGATGTTCTATACCATATGAAGTCATGCTGAGTGTACGGCTGGAGGAAGAAGGAAGCAGGGGACATTAGATGTTATGGTGTGTGTTTTCACAAGTAGCCATTAGGCGTGACAGAGTCCTGCTTTCCTGGAGGTGGCTGAGCACCTGCCTGCTGATGGGAAGCAGTGAGTGGATTCCTTGCTTTGCTTTGCTGCATGCATGGCTTTTGCTTTACCTATTAAACTGCCTTTACCTCTACCCATGAGTTTTCTCACATTTACTCTTCCAGTTCTCCTCTGTCCCATTGTGGGGGGAGCTAGCGAGCGGCTGCGTGGGGCTTTGCTGCCGGCTGGGGTGAAACCATGACAATATGTTAAAAGAAAATATTTAGTATTAGTTTTGTGTCTCTACCAATACTTTACCATTATTTTTTCTTAACAATTGTGTGATGGTTTTACATGTAATTTGCCAAATGTTATGCTCCTTTTTTAAAAAAAAATTACTCATTTAGATATGTTTGGGTTTTTTAAAGGTTGTCTTTTTGATGTTACTGTCTCCTTTGCTCATCTTTTTAATATCAGCTTTTTTTATCCTCTTTTAATCATCTTTTTTTTTTTTTATGAGCAATATACAATTACTCTAAGCATCAAACCCAGTGGCTTTAAGCAGTCCCCACCTGCATAAGGTCTGTAGTGGTTTTACTTCCCTTTAAATTCTTTTAACACATTTACTTATTTTTATAAACTCACCTTGTCTACATACAGATATTACGGAAATACATAAGTTTCTTTGTTTCTCATTCTTAACAGAAAGACTGAATTAGAGTAAGTAACTCTTACTATTAAAGCACGGTCCTTGATTTACATCTTCATATAGGTTCTGCACAGCTCTCAGGTTAAATCAATAACTTCTTGTCTTCCTTCCTAACAATTCAGACTCCTTTAGTGACCCAGGCTTTAGCACCACTAATTCAATAAGCTAATTGAAGGAATAAGATTTGCTGTTAGGGTATTTTTTTTATCAGGAATTTAAGTTTTGTTTTATCTGATATGATATAGGTGTAAACAAAAAAATCTTTACTTGGTTTTTTTAATGGATTTTTCCTCCTGATATCTTCATTGGAACTGTTTTAGAATGGACCATTGTTCCTTCCAAACCAGTCTCATGCCTCTGGTAATTGTCTATTAAGTGACACGCTAAGGGAGAGCAATATTTACCATCCTGTACTCTGCTGACCTCACAGTGATATACATTGTGGGAAAAAGCCCATCCTGATGGCCGGTGATCCACTCCGGTGCCCTGAGGCATGAGATCTTGATGTACTCTTGTCTTAGCTTTTTATAACAACAAATGCTGTAAGTGCTTGTAAAATTATTCAGCCTTTTTAAGACTTCAGGCACAATATTTGGTGATGACTTTCTGTGACAGTGAATTGCAGCAGGTGATTCTGAAATATATGAATAGATTTTGGTTTATATTTGTTTTACTGCTTCCATATTTACTGGTCATTATTTTAATTGACTGACAGCTTTTTCTTGATATGTTGCAGGGTAAAAAAAATGAGGATTAACTGTACCTATAATTCTCCTGCATATCTTGGGTAGCTCTCTTTTTGTGATAATCCTTAACAAACTAAAGCACCCTGACTGTGTTAGGGCCCTGAGTGCACTGCCAGGCTCTAATTGCCCTGACCAGTCTGTAAGCATCTTTTCTGTAATCTTTTACAAGCTCTCTTCTCCTACTCTCTGTGTATCCACAAAAACATCTTCATTTTGAAGCATGATGTGGATATCTACAAGAACCTGCACACTGATGTGATGTAGTCTGTTGGCAGCCCAGTGTACCCAGTGTTGCTGACAGGGTGCAGGAGGATATCATGTCCCTAGCACTGACCACAATGAAAATCAAGGTCATCAATGGCTTGAGTGCTGGTGCTCTGTCTGGACTGCAGGAGCCATCCTGGCTTCCCTCTCCACCTTCTAGCAGGTGTGGGTCAGCAAGCCGGTGTTCAACAAATGTTGACCAGAGTTTGACTGCAGAGAAAAATGGTTGCAGTTTGGTCAGGACAATTAGAACCACTTGGTGCTCAAACAAACATGACAGATTTTTACCATCTTTGTTCATACATCTCTCTCTACCTCTACTCCTACATCCCTATCCATAAACCCGTAAAGCAGGATTCAGGTGCCTAAACATAGCTGCCTCTTGCCATTGACGATACCTGCAACATCTGCTTGGGTGGGAGGCTTGTGAAACAGGAAACTCATGTCCCGGAAGCCAGGTAAGACACTCTAGGTTCTCTAACACAACTCTAGGGACCTATGCATAAGTAACTGAATGCCACCAAAAAAGTGAACTGCCTACACAATCCTTGGTGACGACTCTTTAGGTCATAGCTTCGGCATCTAAAAATGAATTTTGTTTATCCTAAGTGAGACAATCTTCATTTCCCCTTTATAATTGCTGGAGAAAATAAGCATGTCCGGAAGCCAGTTTTTATCTTGTTTAATGAATTAAATGAATTGCTTTAGTTGGTTACCTGCTTTTCCTCATTGAATATAGAAGGAATCAAGAGGGGCTAGCTTAGCCTTCAACAACTAATCTTTGGACATTTCTAGAAAGTTTTAGTAATCTTCTTCTAATGTAATTTCAAATGAGGTAATTATCTGACACCTTTATGAAGCTGGCAGAAATGACTTACAGAGTAGTCTTGATCTTTGGACTAACATCTGGCTGCTGGGTGATGTACACCATGGTATGTGAAATGGCACTAGATGGCTTTTTAGGCAACTGCATCCCATGTTGGTGAGAGGCTCAGCTCCAGATTAAGCACAATAGTTAGGGATTTATATACAGGGGTCTGCAGGTGATCACAGATACCTGAACCATCTGTATAGTCAATGCAGAGCTAAACAATTTGGTTGCTGAAAATCAGAGTGCCATTCAGCTAGCTCTGAAGTAGACACCTTAAGTGAAATTTGGTAGCCTAAACAAGTATCCAATAAAGTTTTAATGTATCAGGTCTCCCTTGCAATCCCTACCACGACTTTTATTACACTTGAAGGTAGAAGCCATAAGTTTGCATACTGAGCTAACACTGAGGCATGGCAGCAAGCTCTCCTTTGCTCAGGGAATTTTCAAATTAGCAGGTGCTAATCAAACTTGGACTTGATTCCTTTGTGTAGTATAGATGAAACAGAGAAACTAAGTCTCATGAGAAGATTTCTGTATTTTTTCATTATGAAGTTATCCAAATGTGGGCATGTCACTATTCAGTACCATGCATAACTAACTTAGTTTCTTCATTGAAATCCCCCCAAATATATGCCCCCATTAGCCAGTTAGTTGCTGTTGTATTACAGACCAGTACCCTTATTGAGGATATACTACCTTCTCCCCCGCCCCCCCCCCCCCCCAGTGCATTTATATATTCAGATTTATATATTCAGAATCCCTCTGAGTATGAAAAGTTTTAGATTATGAATATGCATTAGCTTATGCCTATGTAGTTGTGGATTCATCCCACCTTCATATTTTCTCTGTTTGATTGCTGGGTTGATGACAGTTTATTTACCTAAATACTTATACACTAGCACCTTAATTTTTTTCCTATTTTAAGGAAAAGTAACATAGAAAATAAGTTAGTCTGCTATTGCCTACCATGGTGCTTGTCCCAGGTTTGCCACGTGAAACCATGAAAAGCAGGACCTTTATCTATTGTATATACATTTTTATTTTCAGTTTCTTTGTAGTCTGCAGGGGATTTAGGAAACTGAGGCTTACCTTAGAGATAGTTGAATCCCACTCCTAATTGAACTGTGAGGTCCATGAGGGCTTAAATTGCAGCTAGTGACATTTAGGACAGGTAAAAGCAGTGAGAGTAGTTGATTGTGGAAATGTATTACCTAAGGCAGGTTGTGGAATTTCTATCATGCGAGGTTTTAACAAAAGGTTAGACAAAAGTTTGTGTGGAGTACTTCAGCTGTAGTTTACCCTTTTTGACAAGGAGATGGATTAAATCAGTCTTCGGTATCTTTTCCAGTCTTATTTTCTTTTAGCTTTTATGAAAGAAATTGTTTATTTACCTTCCCTAAGTGGAAGATGCTGATTAATTTTGAAATAAGAAACAAAATGTAGAGATTTTAGACATAGAAGATCAGTGAAATGTGTAACAAGCTGTAACTTTATCTTATGAGTGTGATTACATAGATGGCGTATAAACCATGTTCTGAACTTACTTACTCGAGTTTAGGCTTGGGGTGATGTTTTTAAAATTTTAGCACAGACCACAGGAGAGCAGAAGATTCTGTAACCAATAATAAAATTCTTTATGAGAACAAGAATCCTATGATGGTACTCCATGGCTTTTCCCTGAGTAGGCAATAGAACTTTCCAAAATTCATGATACTGTATAAGCCAGTTTCTGCTGTTGTTACTATCATAGTTAAGAAACACATGTACTCTATGCCATAAATACTATGCACACCAAATGACTTCTTGTTAGTAAGAGCAAAGACAGCTGGATATATATTGTAGAATCTTATCCTGGTTCTTTGGAAGAAATGGTTAACTCTTATTAAATCAATCATTTACAGATAACTAAAGCTGAATTTGTGTACCTGAAATTAAACAGTTATTTTCCTTTGCAAGAAAGAGACAATCTGTGAATTTGCTCCACCGTGCGCAGCTTAGGTAGAATTATACCACCTGAGCAGCTGCCCTCTGGTAATCCCTGCTTTCAAAGTAAATCAGAAATGTCAAGTCCCATTTTCAACAGTAATGATTCTACTGAGAAAGTTGAAATTCCAAAGGAATATCGTTTTCTTGAGAAAACTCTGGCTCTAACATTAGAAGTCTTATTCTGTGCGTCAAGAATGAAAGTATAACTATGGAGGAAACAGAAGATTCTGTACTGTTTAATGTCACTTAATTCACAGTGATCACTCTGATTCACTGGCTCTAAACTATTACATAATTAATAGCATATGCATAGATACATGCGCTGATATCATTCAGCTATAGTGCTCGACACACACCAAGGTTAGATTATTCTGTTCTGTGGAAGGTAAAGATATGGATATTGCTCTGACATATCCAAGCAGAATGATCTTTCTTAAAGACATCCTCAATATTATCACTGTGTCAATAAAAATGGTAAAACAAGTATCTGAGAGGAATAGAAATAGCTTCTGAGTTACTGTTGCCAAGTATGAACTCAGAAAAAAAAAAAGTGACTCTAATACAAAATGCACATTAAGAGCCATACAAGCAGTAATGCACAACTTGAAAAAACAGGTTTCCTTACTCATTCACTTACTCTTAGAGTCTTTCCTTTGCCAATCAGTATTACTTTGGTTTTATTTAGTTTGAACTTCAGCTAATTCACACCATCCATGTAATTTTATCACATCTGTCAAGCACTGTAAAGCACAGAAATTTATATATGTGAGTTTAATGAAAAGCAGATGAAAACTTTATGATTTTTTAATATTATTAGTATTTCCAGCAGAATACCTTTTCTCTTCGTTTTCCTTTCTGTTTCAATCAGCCTGTCTGTCTTCCCATCTGCCTTTCACAGGTTTATCAGCCCATTCTCTGGGAAGGTGCTTGTAAGAGCACAGTAGCCATAAGTGTAACAGGGAAGGTGGCAGGCTGGCAATCTGCAAAGCTACGCATACCAGTGTATACTGGGCTGGGAACAACTGCACATTAACACCAAAATCCAAGAAGTATCCCTCAGTCATTTTTGTAAAGGCTCCACTATCACTCACGTAACTGCATAGCTAATGGTATCAGTGGTTGTCGACAAATGTAAAAATTTTGGCTAGGACTCCCCACTTCCTCTTCAAGAATAAAACTATGAACTGTAAGTTGTGCTTCATTTTCCATTGCTAAGGTACCTTGCTGCAACTGCTATACAAGAAGAATAGAAATACTTAGATAAAGTGGAAGTATTCTCTCTTGCTTATTTTGTGACTTGTCTTCCAATACACATCACAGTTACCACAAAAAAAAAAGAAACAAAACCCAAAAAAAACCCAAAACCCCCCAAAACCAAAACAAACAAAAAAAACCCCACAAAAACTTTTCCCTTGTTTTTGCAGAAGCTTGATTTTATGTAGATTTAAAAGTGAGTATTCAAAAATCTAAATTCTCTCTATGTAAGTTCAACTGAGTGGAAAGCTGCTTTTGTTTCTCTCTAAAGAACCAACTATTTTCTCGTATCTCCACGAATTAATTTCCTCCTCTGAACTATAGAGGCAATAAGATTTGTTTGGTTTCCAAGTGCATTCATGTTGTAAGTACAAGGGCTTCTTTTAGCAGCTATCCCTGTGACTCAGTGGTGAATTTCTGAAACCCAATGCAAATTTTTGCAGCGAATGATGAATTGCAAAGAAATAGTGGATTTGAACATCTTTAACCTGAGAAGTTTCATTTGATCTTCGTTCATCAGAACAAGCTCCTCTGAGGTGGAAAGGTAGCAGAATAGATGCTTGAACAAAACCAGGGAACAGTCATCTAATTCTTTTTGAGAGAGCTCTCAATCTTCCTGTCAGCCTAACCTTCTGAGAAGAATTATTTCCCCTAGAATAATTATAATCAATAATCTTATATGCTAGTGATATGACTTCTGCACCATTGTTTACCTGTCTGCCTTTGGGATTGGAACCATATTGCGCTTAGACTGCTGAAATTTTGTAAAATGTCATTATTTGACAGTTTAGCCATCTGCCCTCATCCAGATGCTACCATTCTCCTAGACTGTTCTGTCACTGAATGAATGCAAAAAGAACGACAGTCTCTGGAACCCATTTGCTGTGAAGCAGTGTGTGCTAGTTCTTGCTAGCTCAGCCTTTTCTTCCAAAATGTTGTGCATATTCATTGCTCTTCTGAATAGTTTGTCTAAAATGCTATTGGGAACATTTTTTTTTTTTTAAAATCATGTGAGTTAGCAATTTTTTAGCCAGTTTTTCTGCAGAAATGCTGTTGCCCCACCTCAGACGAATGCCACCCTCTGGATCCTGTCCCAAACTGTCAGAAAATCTCAGTGCTTATTGTGCAGAAGGTAGAGAAGATCTAGAGAAGATGAGTACTTTCAGAAGTATTTCAGAGCTTTTCTTCTTTCTTAAACATCCTCAGTTTTTATTTAGTCATGAGAACATCAGCAGTTCCTTTGGGACATTTTTTTCACTCAAGTGGGATGCTAGCCTGTGTCTTTGAAACCTTTTTGGTTTATACTTTTCTTTCTTCCATATACTTTGTGGTCCTGGGCAATTTCCAGGAAAAAAAAAAATAAAATCTGTACATAAGCATTTTTCTTAAAAAAAAAAAATAATAATATGGAAAACTTAAAATAAAAAGTCACCTAGATATTTGATCAACCTTTAGGGATGGATGAGGCATGCAGCTTTGAGATGTAACAGAGGCTTTTCAACAGAGAAAACCATAGCTATACAGGCAAAAAAGGATAGAGAAACTTGCTTATTTCCTCTGTTCAGACTCAGAGTTTCTCAATACACAGCAGCAGTCTGCAGGCTACGTGGAAGGTCACAGAGGCTATGAATAGAAGGTATATTTAGGATTTAGGCTTATATGTCAATACGTAATTGCCTTAGAGATGTGGCTTGCAGGCAAAAGGGTGCAACCAATGGTCTTAGGAAAAAAATATCCTACTAGTTTAATCATAAACATATAGGAAGGAATACGTCTCATTTTCATGTGCTGTACTTAACTGGTGTTATTCTTTGACAATAGGGGAGAGTCTTAAATTATTGAAAAGGCTGACGGGATCATCTCTATGCCCAAGTACTCAAGTAGTTCTCAGCACGGTAGTGCATGAGTGCCTCCCAAATATTCAGAAATAAAAACAATAGCCCTTTTTTTTCCTGCCATCTAAGATTTTAAAAGAGATAACTTGGGTATTATAAAAGTAGTTGTATGGGTCTGAGTAGGTGCCACTAACATGCAAAAACTATATTATCCTCTCCTCCAGAAATGAGTCTTTGTTTACTTCCCATGAAAAAAGAATCACAGAAGAACGACTAATAGATATGGAGAAAAAAAAGGAACTGCTGGCTGAGGAAAGAGAAGCGTTAATGTACATTTTACCAGCAGCAACATCAATTGAGATATATGGAGGGCGAGAGTTCACATGGTCAGTTTTAGTCAGTAGACATTCTGGTGTTTATACTAGCAATAGAAGGAAATAATAAAAATAAGGTATCTGTATTAGAGGAAGTTATCACTAGAGAGAGAGGTACACTCAATGAGGCCTTTAATTAAATAAAAAATAGATTTATTTTTTCTGCCTCTCTGGTAAAGGATCGCACTATCGTTATGGTGCACTAAAAAAGATAAGCTTTAGTCATGGACATGATGGCTGGCAAGTTGCCCACATGGAAACAAGTGCTGGACTTAGCCTGTTCTAGTTCTGCTCTTTCTTAAAGAACTAAAATATAGCTCATTTAATGATCTTCTATCCTGCTACTCTTTATTAATATTTAATAGTATTAATTGCTTTCTCATTCAGTAGTACATATTCACCTTGAGAGAAATCTCCAAAGCAGAAAACAAAAGAATTCTCATATATGGAGTGAGCATAAATTGAAACAGAGTGAGCCTTTGTCCTTTTCTTATCTCTTCATGTCTCCTCATACTTCTTTCTGGCACCTCATACCTTTCCTATTTGCATAAACATCACGATGACTGTGTTGCATGTTGCATAATGTTCACTCCTGGGTTAGGAGCTATCTCTCCCTCCGGCTGTGGATCTGACAGGAAAAGAAGGCCAAAAGTAAAAACTGAAAAATGGATCATCATTCTCAAACTTGTATCAATTAGCATATATTTGATATTAACGCTAAAACTGACCCATGTGTCCTTGTATTGAGTTCAGGCGTGCTATAAGCACACGTAAAATTATATGTCCTGGCTTAATTTTAGTTTTGAGTGAGCTTGAAGAAATGAAAGCTATGACTTGGCAGGGGGAAAAAAAGGAAACAGCAACTGCCACAGACACAGCTAAAACCTTCTTAACATAGACACATGATGTGCTACCAGTGCTGTAGATCACCGCTAAATTAGAACAAACTTGAGAACTTAAATCAGTAAGAGTGAGGCTCTTCCTTAAGCCCCTTTGTTTCGGCTGGCAGACCCAGTAAATGAACGAGACCTGAGGTTTCAGCAAGCTTTCTGTTGACCTGTCTGTCCTTGGACAGCAGTTGTACCTGGCTACTTTCCTTCCTACTTTCAGCATCATTTGGCTTCCATTGGGTGGTCTCCAACATGAAGAACTGAAGATTCAAAGGCACTTATTGACTTAAGTTACCTGTTATCCACCGCATTACTCGTTTGGCTGTAATGGCTCTTAGGTCAAAATACTCCTTTTCCATATAGGACTCTCTCACATTTTTGTGCCTGTAGGTGAAGTACTTGTTTTAACAAGCTGACTGCATGACTTAAATAGCAGGTGGCAGAGATGCAACAGAAAGACACACGGAGTATGCAGAAGCTGAGGATATTGCTGAGCTGTGTTGTACCTGACAGCGCTGATGCTGATGTCTTTGTTTATTATAGAGTGAATATCAGGGTCCACAAGCCGCTTTGCATAGTTGAGTTGTGAGATGCTTGTGAGAAAAAATGCAGCTGGGAGGCAGAACAGAGGAGGAGGAAAAAGAAGCGTAACTGTCTAGCTGTGCAAAAATAACTGTGGTGCATGGGTAAAGTTTAATGTTGAAAAGCCCTGATAAAAACTTTCCCTGCAGCACATTTTCATGATGCTAACAGACAAGAGCAGGTCATTAATCATGAGTACCCATGTTAGAGTTTATATTTCATGCCTCCCCTTTTTAAGCAATGCTCCTGCTTTGTGACTAAGCATCCCATTTCTAGCTCTGAAAATTTCCTCAAACTTTAAGTCAGGAAACCTTCCTGCTGTGTTCCTATCTTTTAACTCCCCACCTTTCATCACCCACCATCCTGTCCTTCACTGCTTCCTACTCACAGTGTCAGCAGTGCCATCAGCAGGCTTCCCACAGCCATCTGTGGTTTTATTCTTCTAGTTCAGTTTTTAATTTATTTACTTCATTTTATCAGCTTGATCTGGTGGTGGGGTTTTTTTCTGTAATGTGACCTCTTTGCCTACCCCCTCATATCTTGAACCCCTTTTGTACCTTGCACCAAAGTGGTTTCAACTTTTATTAGGACTTGATTGTCTCTGTCCTTAGGTGACCTTCAGTTCTCAGCTATTGACATAAGATCTGCCATTGATTCTAGGCTGTCCCTTGGAGCTGCAGATTTCTGAGGTCAGAGCTTTGCAATTTCTCAGCTGAAGTATCCCCATCTCTAAGGCTTCAATTTGTTTCTATTGAACAAAACATTAGATTTGGGATCTGGGGTGAAGTGAACAGATATTGGATTAATATCACAAACCGACAGTTTCTAACACTATAGGGAAAACGTAGCCATAGTAGCCCAAACTCACTTTTAAATCTGATTAATAATAAAGTGGTGGCTCGATTTAATGAAGAATTCAATGTGTAATGAGGGCATAGTTCTACAAATAGCACTGAGGAGATACAGAGCTCAATAGATTAAGTCAGCTATATCTTTCCTTGTGTACAGTGGGGAATATGTGCCCTCTTATAGCAAGCTGGTTTTATTGAAGAATAGGGAAAGTTTTATTAACTTTTTCTTTAATTTATCTCCAGGAAAAAGAAACCTTTAGCTTGGTTGTGAAGTTTCAAATAAATGAGTAGAAATACACAGATAAAATTGGGTGCAAGAAATTAAAATGCGTTGTTTAAAATATAGAGAAACTTTCTATCTCCAGTGCCTGCTCTTGGTATAGGAAATGGCAATATTTTCTATACCAAGAAATATTTCTATATATTAATAGAAATTAAATTAATATAAATATAATGAATAGAAATAAATGAATAGAAATTAATTTAATAGAAATATACCAAGAAAGCCCTGAATTTCTTTCCTTTAAGCCAGTTGATACAGCCCTGCTGGGGGTCCATTCCACAGCTAAGGATAGTTAGTGCCTCTGAAGTATTCGGAGCCTTCTGAATAAACTTTTTTCTCCTAGCTAATTCCTCCTCCCTGCATTCTGAAAGATAATATGAAACTGATACAACAGCTCTATGTTTTTTCAGGCAGAGGTATTTCTCCTAGGTGTTTTCTACTCAGTTTATTCCCCCTTCTTGCTACCTGAATAATGAAGAAAAAAATTAATCTGTTGAATTAAAAAAAACCCTGGGAGTTGCTAGTTTGGACTTCTAGCTGTAGCAGGGATCTCCTGTAGTCCCAAGGCTGCAAAAGCCTGGGATTTTTCAGACTAGTTTCTAGGCACTTTATATTATGTAATTTAACGTATTATTAATCTTGCAAAAGCTATTTTTTCAGCCAAAGATGCATTTGAAAACTGGGTTTTTTTGGCTTGTGGTCTTTGCAGATTTACTTTAACAGCATGATTCTCTCCGGTTCTGGGGGAAGGTCATACTCCACGACAAAGTCCTATCCATGATGTGCTGCATCTTGGAAAATGCAAGAGACTTTCTTTGAGAGGTGAAAATTGCCTTTTGTCTCATCTAGAGATGAGATGAACTAGAGATGAGAAACCGTTCGTATTTCCAACAAAACAACCTCTTTCCTCCTCATAATTTGTAAGATGGACTTTAGCCTCCTGTCCCTACTTTTGGGCAAATGTATTGCCAGTGGGGAAATAGAACATTAATATTTCCTAGTGTCTTTTTGAACCAGTCACTATGGCCCATCTAACTACATTTGTCTGTCCATAGCTGGGCAGGAGGGGAAGACCTCAGTGTACCCTGGAGTTTGGCAATCTGCCTACTGTTCAGTACATTTCAGTTCAATTGCTACTTACTCTTTCTTTCTGGATAAACTCCTTTTAACCAAGTCTTGCTTAAGCACATTGTAGCTGGCCCTAGGTGCCAATTTTAAGCTACTCTAAGGAGATTGATACCTGAAAAAATATTCCAAGTCACTCTAGAAATGTACTAGTGAGTTAAGGAGTTGTGAAACACGCCTAGTTGGAATGGTGAATTGGTCTGAAAAGATTTTGTTCTGTGGTTTAGGTCAGGGCTCTTCTGATTTCAAGAGATGATGGGTAAGAGAAAAAAGTGTTTTGCCTTTCTTGCACCACTTGGGGAAAAAATGTAGGCTGTCTTTTAACACTTGCAAAGTGAAATCGTTGCACCTGACTGTACCTCATAGAGCTGGCATTTCTAGTTTATTTGGCTGCTGCTGCTTATGCCACTATTCCCTTCTTCAACTGCTCTTTCTGATCTTTGCATGATGTTAGTGAACACTGTGTTCTTATGTTTCTGTACTACAGCTCTGTCTTCATTCATCTGTGAGAGGAGCTTACATTTAGTGATGTAATTTTCAGTGTGCGCCATGTGATTACATACTGATAAATAGTGGAAAGGGGTGCCGTAGCCTTTTGGCAATGCTTTCTCAGTACCCAATAAAACACTGATTTTTCTTGTTAGAGGTTTGTGGGTTGGGTTTTCTTTCCATTTTCTTGCTGTTGTTGTTTTCTTATTATGCCATGTTTCTGCTCCTTGCTAAACCAGCAAGTAAGAAAGTGGTCCCTGTAAAAGGCAAAAATTACCTGGAATGTTTTTTAGCTATTCTAGAAAGACCTATTAGATAAATAGACATGGTATTCAAAAGCATGAAAGCAGAATCAAATTTTGCAGTTAATATATCAGATCCTCTCTGGATACAGCCATTCACCTGTTTTCTCACCAGAGAAAGCAAAGAACCTATTTTCCAGTACATGGATGTTGAAAAAAGACCTGCAAAATTGTATCAGTCAGTTTCATGTTTTCTTTACAGGGCATATTACTTTAACACACCTCCTGTATTTTCCAAATGCCATGTAAAACACTTTTAAAAATGCAGGCTTTTATTAAGTATAGCTTGTAGTGTAATTTGTGGAAATAAAACTTGGTCCACTGAAAAATAACTGGTATTACTAAAGTAAACCAAGTATATCTAAGCATGAACATACATATTGCGTTGTGCCCATGATTCTCAGAGTAGCCACACCCATACACACATTTCTCATATTCAGAGGTGCAGTGGATATTTGCATGGATACTTTAAGAATAAATAAATACCACCACACAACAACAGGATCCAAATTTCAGAAAATGCATGTGCTATTTAGTACTTTGGCAGAACGTCCTCACATAAAGATCCCCTTACCTTTATTGCCCAAAGTCATAGCTGCTTTGTGTAGAGGTTGTTCTACAATTGCCTTTCTTTGGTGGTGTTTTCTTTTTTTACAGACTATTCCAGGTTAATAGTTAAATAGTTAAATTTTAAATAGTTAAAATTCATTAAGAATTATTTGCTTGTCGATTCCACTTTGTGGGGTTTTTTTTTTAGGTTTTCTTTCTAAAGGCCCTGTGCTATGTTCAGTACTGTTAGTTTTCTAATATTTTTCAACAGGATAATACATCTTAAGAGTTTTAAAAATTAAACATTGTGAGAAGTTCATTCAAAGCTGTATGTTTGTGCGTCAATATATTGCCTATGTTTACAATGAAAAATGTGATCAGATTTTAACATTTATGAAGCTACAAAGAAGCAGTAGCAGAAAATTAAATCAAGCCTGTGCCTATAGTCTAAAAGCAGTTGTAGATAGAAAAGCATTTTAATGTTGGCACCTCTGAGCTCTGCCAAATGGAAGTGAGACAAAATGCAGAAACACTGGTGCCCACTAAAAAATGGCTTGATGGCTGAGCAGACTGTCAGTATAGCAGAAAAAAATCCTGCATCAAAAAAAACCCCAGTGGGATATTATACAGGGTAGGAGGGAACTAATAACACTCACTTATTCATACCCTCACTCAAAATGAAAGCCCAGTCTGGACACAATTCAGCAAGGTACTGAGCACTTAGCTACAAATCCATCAGAGAAAACAATCAGGTTGATTTTGAAGGGCAATGTCAAGATGTGATCTCCTGGTATTATGTCTGTGTGTAGTCACAAGCACAGTGCGTAAACCTACTGTTTCCTTGATTAAGGCCAGTATCTTCAAAGGAGACGCCCATTTTTTTTCATTTTGGAGTAATTTTATAAATTCTGAAAGCACTAGTTTATTACAGCAGATTAATTTAGAAAATTTTACAAAATCTAGAAGCTCTTGATCAGTCATCATCTTGCAAGCATGGGTATTCCTCATGTATATGCTTCATCACTTCTTACTAGATAGAATACATTTTATAATACTAATGAGTCCAGAAGATACTGAACTCCTCACAGTATCTAGTCTCAAGTATTGGTACTTTCTTCTAAGTACAGTCCTTATAAAATACCAGGATTTCTAAAGTATCAGTGTTACTCATGACTTGATGTCTATGTTCAAAAGTGGTTTAGGTGCTGAAAGTTAAATAACTAAAGCTAAAAACTTTATGAATTAAAAATCTTAGTTTGCTAATGCATAGGTTCCCATTCAAACCATAGTGCTCTATAAGGTGCAGGAAGAGATAAATGCTTAAGCTGGTTTTCGCAAATTTCTGTGCACTGAAATGGCAGCTTATGGAGAGAACTGCCTTGGCCAGCCCCGTGTGTGAAACCTGCTAAGGTTAAGGAGGGTCTACCAGGTAACATTAGACCATCAGCCCTTTGCCTTTTTTTCATTAGCACAGGCTGAATAGCTTGACTTCTCTCAGACGTTACTTTCTCTTCAGATGTCTCATTCTTGTCTCAAAAATGCTCATGTGTGAGAAGTGTAGAGCTACGGCCATTTCCAGTAGCAAACATGCCTGTGGGCACAAACGAACTCGCGGATGTGTAAGCCCTTTGGTACATTCGGTACTGCTCAGCAGAGGCAGTGGTTTTGAGCAATCCACTGAAGCCTATTTGGCAGATATATGTGCCTTAAATCCTCCTGAGGCATCTATACCTGCAGGTCAGAATTAATTTCACCCAGTTTGACTATTTAAATCGTTAACTGTGTAAGCCTAAACTGATAACCCTAGATCCCTTCCTCAGCCTGTACACAGGCATAAGCAGAGGGCAATTACTCTTACTCTGGGAGATAGGACAAGCTGCTCTCTGGAGCTGCCTTATTGACTGAAGCAACTGGCTGGGGTTCTAAAGACGAATTTACACACATCAGTGTCTAAGAACCACCCACAGGAACGTAAGTCTCCTTGAAGTCAGTAGGATTTGGATTCTGATGGTAAAATCTCAATCCCCATCAAAATTGAAGTCTGAAGGAAAAAAGCCTATTGACATTACCGAGGGCAGGTTTTGAGACTGAGAGCTCAGTGATATGCCTGCAGCACAGACAAAAAAGATCATGACACTGTAACTTTCTTGTTTTACCAGCATCAGTGTGTTGGCAACAGCCTGGAACTTACTGCTGGCTGCAAAACCCTCCTGCAAAGCTGGGGTAAATATTAGATGTTGGCCTGCCCTGAACTCTGTACTGCTTTAGCAAGGCCAGATAACTCACGGAAATAAATAGACAACAGTCCTCTTATAGAATGCCCTTACCACACACATCTAAAACCAACAACATTTCCAGTCCTGGGAAGACAGACAAGAGACAGTGGTTCCCTATTTTGTATGAGTTTTGTGTTGTTCAACTTATCAGCTTATGTAAGGTGCTACAGAACACGTAGCTAGATACATGGGAAGAGAAGCGCTGGTTTGTTTTTTTTGGTTTTTGTTTTTTTTTTTTTTTTTCCAAAGGCTCAGCTTCTTGGTGAATGCAAATCTATGTGCATTGATTGACAACCAGGGTGTCAAAGACCTCAAAGGCTGTAGTATCCCTTCTGATAGAAGGTCACAGAGGAAAGATCTTTAATGCACTTTTAAAATTGCCTGAAGTCCAGAGGGATCCTTGATTTTCCACTGTTCAGAATTTGATGTGGGCACTGCAATAATTGCTCTGATCCTCTGTGAAAGGTAACGCTCATGTGTCCATGTCAGTGTTTCTGGATCATTAGCTGACATTGACACTTCTAGCCTTAGGATTTTACTAAAATGAGTAACATTGGCTTTTACATTAGCTGAGATCTTTTTTCTGTTAAGGACACTGGGATATTTACTCAGTAAGTCCCCGCTGGGACATTCCTGTGATCTTTGCCCTCTTCCTCTCTCCAATGGCAGCTCTGTCCACAGTCTATGGCTGGCGCATGCCTTTCTGCCTCTTTTATTTTTGGTCTTCATTAATACTGACACATTCACTTGGGGCTGTTTCAAGCTTCTTCACTATCAAACAAATTGCTTGTTGGGATTCTGGGATTCCAAAAGTGTCCTGAAACCCCCAGTTCTCTAAAGACCTAGAACCACATCGTTGCTTTGTAGGCACCTTGAACCCCAACCTTTTTACCCTTATGTTGTGACATGTAGAAGGTATTCGAGACATATTTTGGGCTGTCCTGCCCACTCAGCATCTGTCAGGTGCCAGTGCTGTAGGAACCGGTGGAAGCCGCCGTGCATACCATTTGTGTGGCATGCATGTATGTCCCAAAACACGAGGAGAACTAGGGGTATCCCTCTTTAGAGTCCCAGATGAAACTTGAGGATGCTCCAGCAGATGGATAAGAGAAAATTTTGCTCTATGTTGCCTAAAGATCATGTCCTATACAGCATCCAATACAATCAGTGCTTATATGAAGGGATGAATTATGGAAATCTCATCAGATATGTAAAAAAAAATGATGAGAAGTTGCCTTGATTAGAGATGCATCTGTAAAATATTTAAGTATAAAGGAATGTTCAGGTATTTTTTTAATGGAAAGAAAAATAAAATATCTTTCTCAATTTTAACTTCAATAACGTTTCTGGCTTTACTTGGTTTAGTTTTTAAAATAGTAAAAGTGGTTGAATTTTGGTGGTTTTGTTTTGTTGTTTGGCTTTTTGGTTTTAGTGGCTTTGGTGTTTTTGGGGGTGTTTTTGTTTGCTTTTTTTTAAGCCAGAAAAACTGATGGTTCATTTATTTGCACTAGTAACCCTGAGAAAATCAAAGTAGTACTCTGGAAAAAAGAAATACAGAAGAGAATATTGCTTGCATATCTTCCCTTCACTTCTATTACTTGAGTCCAAAATTCAGGCAGTTATTGAATTTATTGTTCCTCTGTCATCATGATAAGAGAGAACACTTTTACATTACTTACATTTGACAGAGAGGTTGCAGCATTTTCTTTCAGGTATGGAATGAACCACACATGAGCTTGTCAGTGTACAAGTAGATTACTGTAGAGTGCTCTTCTTTACTGCAAGTTTTTGTAACAATTTGCTGCAGCAATTTGTTATAATGCTATTGCAGTGTAACAGGGACACTAGAGAGGTGTGTGACTCTCACTGCGTAGAACTGTTTGTCCATCAAGCAGCAAGAAGGTTCGATAGAGGTGTTACCAAGGGATTATTTCCAAAATACCTGTTAAGGGAATTGTGACTACAGATGTGGAGGTACAGAAGTACTGGATACCTGTCAGAGTTGCTAAAAATAATCTTGTTATTGTCAGGTTGCACAATGGTTTAATTCCCCATGAAAGTCTGGTTGACATATTTGCTACCCAAGTGAATAAAGTGACAAATATTACTAGGGCTAGTAATAAATAAATTTGCCTTTTGGACAGTAATCTTTCATGCTAGCTCTTATGCCAGTGCTTAAGGCAAACTATTTAAAACACGCTTCACCTAGTATGAGTCTAGCTAAAACACAGGAGCAAGAAAAATGAATCACAGTCTTTCCTTTTTGACATATGTCTCTCTTTCATTCATCTAGATGAAATTTAACAGGCCATGTCATCAGGAATAAGAGCAATTTTATGCAATAGATCAGTTTTCTGAATAATAATTAATCCAAACAAAGATAAAATATTGTATGTGTATTTACAGTATATTCATATATATTATTTTTAGAGGAGATTTTTGTGATTTGTTTATATATGGATGTGTGTGTTTTCATGTGTCTGTCTAGCATTTTTTTATGTTTGAATACAGATACATTTGATATATTAGTTTAATATAAATGACTTCACATATATGCTTTAATAACTCCTGAAACTGATTATTTTTTTGCAATTCACTGAACTTTACAGACAAGTCAAAGCTATGTTTTGTTATAGTAAAAAAAAATAAATATCCATTTTTTGGATTTAAACATGTGAAAGTCATCTGCTTGGGGTCCAGAAATAGCAGAAATCAGTGCTGCTCCACTGGAGTCCCCAGCCAAATTCTGTCAGCTAAAGTTCTGATGTGAGGAATTTAGAATTAAGACAATTCTCTTTGCTTTGAAAAATGGAATATCATGGTGGAACTGGAGTGCCTTAGTTGTCAAGTCATAGTGTCAAGCACTGCTAAATGAAATAGGTTACTCTCAATAGGCTGTACATCGTCCTGTTTTCTGTGAGGAACATTGGTGGTCTCAATGTAGTTTGAAAAGGAAAACTGAACAATTACGTCAAAAGAAGAAGAAATTTGGTAGCATATAGCTGGCAAAGGGAAAACTAGTGTTTTGGGATTTTTTTTTCTGTAATACTCAAGAACTTAAAGATATAATGAAAACTTGATGAGATTTCCAAAACCTAAAGCAAATTTGAAAATCCCATTGGGTAATGAAATTACACTATCCAATATACTGATCTGTTCAGGTAGGTCAGATAAATCACACTGAATAGTTTTGCAATCTGGGCTTGCAAAGTATGCAAGAGTATCTTGACTCTAGCTCATCCACAATGAAAGGAGAACCTAGAAATTATCACTAAACAGAATATTTTGTGTCTTCTGATAATAAAGAAAGATAATGTAATATGGAAGGGGAAATAAACAAAGCTCAGCATCTTCTTAGAATTATTTCCCAAAGTTCATTTCTTTAAAAATCTTTGTGGTCATAATTTTTTTAGCTTGATTCTACTTTCTTTTCATTCTCTCTTACCTTTCGTCTTTCTCCTCCTTCCATTTTATGTGAGTTTCTTCTCCACTGCTCATTTGTGCAGCCAGATCTTTCTTCCACATACTCTTATTTCCTCAAGTGTCTATTTTGTTTTCAAAGTTCTCATTCTACCTCACACCATTCCTGAAATAAACTTAGTTATCCCCTACTAGATGATGTCGTTACTGGTCCTGAGAGGGAGAAAATAATCTATATAATTTATACTCACCACGTTATGATATGCACAGGTGTTGAGTATGAGGATTCACCCATCCCCAAAAAATGAGAGAGAGAAGAGAAAGAGACCAAGAAAGAAAATTTATTTCCCTAACAAGCAACCATTAAGAAATAATATTTAAGACTGACAATAATTTTACAGTGTCTGGTTGTATTGAAAAAAAAGAAAAAAAACCAGCAAGAAATGTTTCATACACATTACCAAGTAATTCTGTATGACAATGTGAGTCAGGAACTTGGGGTGCCAGGAGAGTACAAATTAGAGCTCACTCAGCCATCATACTGTCTATCTAGCATGTCTATAGGGTATGAACAGTCAGTCTGTCCAACACTGCCTAACGCCAGGCACCCTATCACTCCCCACTGAGCACTTGCAGAATGCAGGTTCCTAATTTCCTGTGCTTCTAATTGTCTAAAATTGACAATGTGAGTATTCCCTTCTCCTTCCTTTACTCTTCACCTGATTTTGCTATGATCATGATAAAAACTGAATTAATTGGAAGCACAGACTTTGGATGATTGCACATGTCATTTCATATGCAAAATAAATTGCCTCGTGAATTGTAACATATACTCTTAAGCACTTCCATTTTAGGTGTGCATTGTACAAGATAGAGTCTACAGAACTGCATTTAAAAATATTTTCCCTGTAAGAAGCTATGTAGCTACTGCAGCAAACAGAAAACACATATACTTTCTAATACACTGGTTTACTCACCTTGTATATTACATAAATGCTAGTTACTGATTGCTCATTCTGTTCCTTTCTATTTTTTTTTTTATTAATTTAAAAGAATGAAATTTGTAAGGTGACAAGCTTAAGGTACTGCAGGATTGCAAAATGACATCTGTGGGGCACGGTCCGCTACTTTGAAACTATCTTGAGTCAGACCATTGCCTATCAGTAGAGTACCAAATAACATACTGACTCAGTGAAAAAGGCAATGAGTGCTTTTAGATCTTGCTTCACAGGAAATCATAGAAATGATTATAAAGCAGATTTTCTCAAGTCCTGGTAGAATCTTAGAAACTCTTATTACAGGGTATTCCAGCTTCATAACGTCTCCAGCTCTGATGCATTATGTTTCTGAGTTCCTGTGATTACTTTTGTGAAACTTAAATATGAAATAAAAAATAACGTGCAGCCATATTTATAGTGAGTAACACTGGCAAAGCAGTCATGAACAGCTGCTGTTCTATAAAAGTTCTTTTAAATGTATTTATATTTTTTTTCTATTTTTGCCTGTTGAACTGTCTATAATCAACAGAGTGGAAAATTACCACCTGAAAGTTTAGATTCTGAAAAAGAATCTGTAAGGCTTTTATATAAGAACTTGCAAACAGCATTCTTAAAAAAAAATAATGTTCTAGACTCCCGGAAGATGATGAAATTCCTAGATTTGTTTGCCAGATACTAAACTTTCTGCGTGAATACGTTTTTCATTTAGATTCCCAGCCTGTTCTCTGAGTATGTAGCATACCAAAATTATACAAACATATCACTGTTCCTGACTTAGAATGGAATCTGTTTCTTTAGTCAAGTCAGTATGCTTGTAGCAGCAATCTTCCCTCACACATTTCCTGCATGAAAAATGGTTTCTTCTGATCTGTTGTTCTTCAATTTCCATTTATATCTGTCATTCTATAATCTATGTAAGAAAATTCTCTTGTAGAATTCTTTGTGGTATTTAAAGATTTTATACTTGTCAGTTCTAATCTTTTCCATCTCTTCCATTTCATTGAATGAGGAGGTAGGTAATTTTTTCAGTTCTCATTTCTTTCCTTTTAATCAAAGGATTTGTAAACTTGCAGTCTCACAGTGTTCAAACTGAATCTTTTCTTGGTAAAGGTTACAACTAATTTCACTTAAGATGCCTGTCTTTGCTGTCAATAACTTTGACACACAACCTTGGGTGGATAGGAAAATGGGTAAGTTTGCTTATAAAGCAAAGAACAGTATTTCTCAAAGTTTTTAAGAAAAAAAATGCCAAACTTTTCTGAAGCTAGTTCATTAAATCTGTACACATATAGAAAGGAACTTTGTCACTGTCTGTCTCCAAACCCACCTTTTTGTCCATATTGTATGAGCTGTGGATCTATAACCTTTACTGTTTAATGTAAACAGCAGGTTTTTTCATGTGTCTAGGCTGGAAATTTCTAGGAAACAATTTATCCCAATTGTCTTAACATAGCCAGACGAATCTCCTTCTGGAATTACCCCTATCCTTTCTGTGGTCTAGTGAGGACAAAAGGCTAATCCAGTCATGTAGCTTTTCAGTTGTATAAACTAAGTGGAAGTTACTCCTACTCAATATGTTTAATGGTGAGAGAGGGAAGAAGAAAGAACTGTCCTGAGGAACTGGGTCTCTTCAATAATTCTGTTGAAGATGCCATTGTGCCTATGATCCATGATCATCACAGTCTTTACATGAGCAAGAAATGAACCGAGAAAGGTTATTCAGTGGGAATAATGCAATTATACAAAGGAACTGTGTACTGATAAAAAGATGTGTTATTCTACATTTATAAATGTATTTCATTTGTCCAAGACACTTACAATGAAAAAGAGATTTGCAGATATGTAAAAATGTCATTTACACCCACAATAAATCTTGTTCATACTTCCACAGCAACACAAAGGCTCTTAGTGCAAATGAGAAGCCTCCAAAGAGCTTTTCCTCTAATGATTGTGAAGTGATTCATCCTGCATTGCTACTACTGCCATTAACAATAAGAAGTCAGAAGGAACTGTGGGAGATCTACAATTTTGTAAATCAGGACGTAAGTACTAGGCAGTGGGCATCTGAAAACTGAGGTGAGTGCTTAGATGACACCCCAAAGTAGCATGGGATGTCTACCAGTGATGATATGGCATTAGCAGCCTTAACTTCTACCTGCCAGCACCCCTGAGTAGAGCAACTCTGTACCAGACTGCCCAACCATTGAAAAAAGCCACTGGAAAAATCCTGCCTAATAAATCAGAAGCAGACTGAAAACATACTAGCTTCTCTGCAATTTTTCTTAAAACATCCAAATCCTTGAAAAGCTGTATTTTATACATGAGATCTGAAGCACCATCATCCAGCATTTCCTTACGTGGTAAGTTGCCTAAAAGATTGTGTGGCCTTAACTGTTTGATTTGGAGCTTGTTTGATAGACAGAAGTAGCAAAGAAAGATAAAATGTGAAGGTTATGTGAGGGAAGAGGATGGGACACAGGTGAAGGCATGAGTCAGATCCTGGGCAAGAAGTCTTTGTGTGAGGGCAGAAGAGATTTCAACAGGGTGTGCAGAGCCTGGGAGGTCCATGACAAGTACTCTTTGGGTGATACTAAGTAAATCACTTGCAACAAGCTTTGCACTCTTATCATTAGGTGCCTGGTCTAGATTCATGTGAGTACCTCTATAGAGGGAACTAGTCAGCTTGTACCTGTTGTAAACCCCCATGTGCTTACATTTATTTTATTCCTAATGCTCTAAAATTCACTAGTTTACTTGAGAAACCATAATATTAGATGTATGAGTGAAAAGTAGGACTGGCAATTCAAATTTAAAATTATTTCAGCCGTGGTTTCATGTCACAGCTGGTCCTACAGAAATGGGAGGTCTCTTAGGGCTGAAAGAATTTGTCATTATTTATTATACCAAGTGATTGTTTTCCTCTGATGTGAAGGAGGGAAGGCTATGCTATTGAAAGCTTTTTCCTGTATTTTTTGCAGAGAGTTGTTTTGGTTTCTTGTGTTCATTTTTTTTATTTTATTTTTATTTATTTTTATTTTTATTTTTCCCCTGAGGAGATTAAAGAGGACTGCAAAACAGGAAAGAATAAGCAACAAACATTACAGTTATATGCACTCCCTGCACACATTGGGAGAAGTGGGTGAGGTGGGCTGTGTGGCTGACAAGGGAAGGAAAAAGTGATAAATTAACGTGAAGGATCTCTTTGGATACTTGTATGTGAACATTCAGTAAGCAGTAGAAGGTGCCAGGGAATGAGGCAACTTTCATATAAAAAATAATAAAAAATAATTTTAGTTGGCTTAAATAGAATCG
This sequence comes from Falco biarmicus, assembly GCF_023638135.1. Classification (NCBI taxonomy): domain Eukaryota; kingdom Metazoa; phylum Chordata; class Aves; order Falconiformes; family Falconidae; genus Falco; species Falco biarmicus. The sequence goes on along the minus strand of NC_079293.1, from coordinate 3,885,219 downwards.
GTAAAGTGAGTCAGAAATGACAGTGAAAGAACGTGTATGTTACAGGGGATGGAAGATAGAGTAAGGGTTTCATTAATTTTCTCTCATGCGGTTACAGTTACAGTAACCATCTTGCAGTTATTTTGTCATGATCTGGGGACGTAGGCTATGCTTGATTTCTCTCCCCAGAGTTCCTAGAAGTTGTCAGTTTCATGCATTTGAAGACAGAACTCTACCTCCACCAAAGTGTTCAGGAAAAAGTTGGAGTTCTTGGAAGTCAGAAAAAATAATTCTTTACTCTGTTTAAAAAAAAGCAAAGCAAAACAAACAAACAAAAAAAGCCAAAAAACAAAGCAAGGAAATTTGATGATCAGGTATCTTTAATAATGCAGATGTAAGATTAGTTTGTGGTATCTCAAAAATGGGATTTTATGAACCTTCAGATTAACAAATGCAGCAAATCTGAAATCTTGAAACAAATGAAATTAAATGCATACCTGCACACCTTACCCAAACAGGAGGTAACTGCTTGCCTGGAATTTAGAAGCTGGGATGATTTTCTGAGCTTGATTTAAAGGAAGAAAGTGAAAAAATGCTTATAAGCTTTGGGCCTGCCCGGTAATTTTCAAATGTGCGTGTGTGGTTTTTTCTGTCTTCTATAGGAAATTGTACAGTCTGTATGAATAAGCAAGCAGCAAAGACATGGACCTCATTTTCCTGCATCCCACGTGACATATTAAGCAGAGGCCTATAAAATCCACTTTTTCCACTGACCCAAAGAATACTTAATTTTGAATGCAAAATAGAACAGGTCTTGCTGGGGAGCTTGGCAGTAATTTACAGAAGACGGTGCAATACCTTGGTGTGTGCTCCACTTCCCTTGCCCCAGCAAGAGCAGGCCTTTTTTGAGCTGAAACGAGCAAAACAGAAATATAAATCTGAGCTCTTTATGCCTCAGATCAATGCTCTGATTCTCCTCTTTCAAGTGAGAACATTCCCCTGAGTGTTATGGTGTACATCTATCTTTCCTTTTCTCTGGAGAAATGAAGACTTATTCACCTTATGTCAGTATAAGGATCATGTCAGAAGATGCTGAAGTACAGAGATGGCTTTCTTGCCAGACAGCCAGAGTGTGATCAGGTCACTACTTACAGATGTAAATCCTACCTCTTTTTCATGCATTTTGTTCCTGGCTTTCTTTGCAACCTCACTTAGTTTCCAAAGAGCCGTTAACGAGTGGTTATGTGTGGGGACACTCTTGTCTACAGCAGTCACATCCGCAAGCAATAAATCCTCATGCTCTGCACTCTAATGCATGAAATACCTCCAAACATATAGACGTAATATTTTTGCCCAAAATTACAATACAGTTTACAGTAGAGTGGAAATCGCGTTGAACCTAATAATTAGCCTAACATTCTTTTCTTGTTATATCAATAAAAAGTAATTTTATTAAGTTAAATATTCTGCTGAAAACATTTAGGACCCATTAAAAGCTATATTCAAATAGCAAAATACATGCCTTTATGCTACAAAAAAGAAATAGAGTTTAGTAATTTTGTCTTGCGAGAAAGAGTTCTTGTCCACTCCAGTCTCCATACCCAATTAGGGATCTGATCTGCATCTGCTGAAGGTGATGACAGTGCTCTGATTTGAGGCCATCAGTTTAAGACCTTTCCATGAAATATAGATTCTATCCTGAGTGTTAAATTAAGAAAGAATAAATCTCCCCTTGTTTCTTCCTCACTGAAGAATTCCTGTTCTCCAGAGCAAGACTCATTACTCTTGGTTGACTGCCATGGTACTCTTTCCTTGGCAAAGCTGCCAAATCATCACTAAGCAGAAACAAAGGGATGTTTTTTCTCCCACTAGCCATTGATAGCTCAAATGCTAACCAAGTATGGTATAGACTGGAGCCCTTACTAAATGGGTAGTGCTCTGGTGGGAGCATGTATAGCATGTTTCGCTAGCATTTGGTTCTGTTGTATTTAATTTCAGGCATCTCAAACTGAACTTTTGAACCCTTTGCTATGAGTACACTAGAGCTCTATAGTGTTTGTTTATAAGGAATACATGGAAGGGTTTCTTTAGCATGTTTTAAAAAAAAAAAGGTACAAAAGAAGATGGGAGTTAGTCTTAAGGTTCTGCAGAGTTCTCAGAACTAGACTTGAACTACTCCTGTGCAGACATGCAATAGTGTAAACAGGCTTTGTGGAGCTGTTTTCAAGAACATGTTAGGCAGTAAATATAATGCACAATGACATAAAGTCTGGTATATGAAGTAACAAGTTCAAGTCAGTGATTAACTGCTTAGTTTATTTCTTTAAATCCATTAAGAGATGCTGAACTGTATGGTAAAATATAGCCCACATAAATGTGACTTCCACAAATAAACTGTATATAATCAATGCTATTCCAAGGGCTAACAGATTCACTTAACTTGGCAAGGCTTTAAAAGGAGCTGTGATTAGGGGTTTTTTTCAGCAAAATTGAAGCATTAAGTTATTTTATGATTCCTAGTTCAATTAGATGTGGTTTGCTCTGTTCAAATTTCAGTGGGATTCTTTTGGAATTATATATGACATCTGAATTAATACTAGAAGAGTTCATCACGATTAATGTCATTACAACAAATGCTAAAAGGATTAATAAGGATTTCCTACTTGTTGCAAAGTGTAGAAGCCCTAGGGGCTTTGCCATCGAAGAGCACTGGGGTGGCCTCATGTTGTCAGATCTTTTGGATTAGAGATATTAAATAAAAACATCTGTAAACTGCTGCAAGATTTACATTCCTCCTTTCTGTTATAAATGACATTGCTAACTCTACTGCACTTCTGGGGCCCATTTAATTTAGCAGTTGCTTCAGAAAGCACTTCATAAAAAACATTTATTGAATTAATTGTGGTATTTCTAATACACTATGCATTTATAAGCTCGTCACCACCTGTAAACTCTTCTCCCAGTTGCCTTGTAGAGGCAAAACTAGAACATGTTATGTATCATTAAAGTGAAAATTCCAGTAGTCCTAATGCTCTGGTCTCGTCATGTAGCACTCTGCAGACATGTCGAGAGTGAAGTTTGCTGCCACGTGATTTGTGCCTTCCTTCCAGTTGCCTCTTATAAATGGAGACCAAATATCCAAGACCCAAATCTCTCACACTTAATATTGCCTGGTTTTGACATTGCAGCTATTTGAGATAAAGTCTACTGAATTATAAAACTCATTGGAATACACTGCATATGGCTAAGCTTTTTAGGTAGGTACAGCCCTTATTTTGGCAAGGGTTCAAAGCGACATCCTCATGGTACAAACAACTGTTTAAGGAAATACCTAAACCAGAGAGGAAAAATGCCCTTAGAGTTTGATGAGCTTTCTGAGAAAAAAATCTGAAATTCCTTTTTCAGGAGAATAATATACTCACTTGTGTGTGTACATGACAAAAAGGAAACATTAAGCTACAATTTTAAATCATTCTTATGTGGTTTGTAAGGACTCCTCTTTGGAAAGCATGGTCTTATTCTGGCAGTTTCCTTTATACAGTTGTGCATGCAACATGGCTACAAAGGATCCTTTTAGTAGGTAAAGGTGGTTCCTGAGTCTGTCTTTCCAGTGTGTAGTGATGCAGAAATGAGTACCAGGTGTTTCAGTCTCAGGCTGTCTCATCCTAGCAGCCTTTTCATGTCTAACCTAGCTTGTTTAAACTCTCTCTGATACATGGCCAGGTAAGTATCTCCAGAGGACAGTAAACATTAGACTTTAAAGACCAGTGGGGTAAATAACTCTTTGGACGCCTTCCTCTTTTGTCACTGATGACAGAGGAAATCTAGAGGACTTAGGCTACAGACTTAGAGGTGTTATTCAGCTACCTAAAGTTATGTAACTACTGACACCTGAAATGCCCTAGGATACAGGAGACATGCACAACTGGAGATCGGGCAGGATATACTAAGACATTTAGTTGTCCATCCTTTTGCAACAGAATCCCATCCTTAAATTTTAGATACCTACATTGTGATGGCATGAATCCTATCCCATCATAACATAAATTACATGCAAAAAATTATTATCACCATTAGAACTGTTTTAAACAGCTCTCTCATTTCAAGCCTTTGTTCATGTCTGCTTCAGGCACTGGTGCAATGAAAGAACTAATTCTGCTCAAGGATATTTCCCAAGTCCTGTTTTTATTCATGAGTAAACTTGTTAAGAGCCTTGACATAACACTATTCCATTGAAAAAAATAGTATTCAATACTAATGTAAGGATCTTATGGGAGAAAATTTTTAAATCTCGATGGGAAAACATGAGCATCCAACCACATGAAAATAATATGGGTCAAAATATGTTCGTTTGAACTGGTCTGCACTACCATGAAAGAGGAATCAATTAACATTTCTGATTTAAGCTTTCCTGTGCTTCATTTCTCTATTTCTGTTGGTCTAGGCCTGGCCACTCCAAGATCTGCTTCAAGTTTTATGTTTCTAAGTTAAAGCTATAGTAAAAGATGCTGGTCTCACTTTTACCATACAGAAATAGCAGCCTGCTGTAGCATGCTATTGATCCCAGTGTGGTATTACAGTTTGTATAGCAGCTTCACACAGGACAGATGTAAATGGTAAATCTACTGCCCTGGACTGTTCATTCTTCCTAAAACTACACTTGAGATGACACAATAAATTGCTTCACAGCCCCGGGAGCCAAGACATGAGAATTATGACATGTGAAAAACAAATATGTCCTTTACATCATTGTAAACGCACCATAAATTATATGGCTTTTAATATGAGTTTGTATAAGACTATAAACAGTATTTTATCCTGCAGGTGTGAATGATGTCTGATATTTTGTTGCCTCACTATTTGCATGTAAATAAAATAGACTTGCAAGTAAAATCAGATTTTTAAGCCCTTTTGCTGGATTCTGTACAACACAGAAGCTTTTGTACAAGGTTTAACATTTAAAAAAAGAAACATACAATAAAGCAACCACCTTATTAAATGGACTGGTCAGGGCAAGGATTGACCTAGTGTTTGAGTTAGAATAAGAGCTGGAAATCTGCATCAAATAATATATTTGGGTAAGATAGGCAGCAAAGTTCATGAGAGGAATGATGATAAAACTCTGGCTTTGAAACATAGGAGAAGAATCATTCTGGGGAACTGGTGGAAAGAATGCAGAACCAACCCACAAAAACAAAGAGTAGCAGATCAATTCAATTTTCAGGGGATAATGGGAAGTACTAGTTGATTTAGTATCCTCTACAGTGGGAATACTACATTAAGCGTTGATAGCTAGTTCATCCACCAAGTGACTGGATTCTCTGGGCAACAGCAGGCAATACCTCTGTCTATGGACACTGTGGAAGAAGGAATAGCATGAATAAGTAGGAATATGATCATTGGTACAGGAAGTTATAAAGTAAGTGTGACTCAGGTGCCACAAAACGTTATCTCACCCTAGTTGTGTGAACTTGTGATAAATATCAGTTTGTTTTAATGTTTGGAGACAGCATGCTGACACATTACAACACTTAGTTTTTGCTATATCAGCAATAATCCATCATCAACAAACTAAAATGCCACATTAAATATTTCTGTGGAGCCTTATTTTCCAGAATTGCAAACGTGTTACTGCAACTACCATGTATACAACTAATTTATCAACCATCCAGGTACTGAACTCATGTAACACAGTGCTAAGAATCTGCACGATTAACTTTTGCTTGATAAATTAAAAGAATACTCCATTGATGAGGGCAATGTATTCATTCAGAATTTCTTCCTCACATTGCAGCGGCAATTTTAGCTCTTTTTTTTTTTTTTTTTTTTTTAAAATCATCTGAATTAGCTGTTCAAATCTGTTTTTCTTCTTGGAAAGAAAAAGAAGCCTGCCCAGGACAATGGAGGGATCACTCAGTAGTTGCTACTGGTGGTAACAGTAGCGTGTACAACAGTACAGTAATGTGTTACTGGCATAATACCGATTAGCGTGTCACACCCATACCTGTGGATGAAGAGGCAGAGCCTGGAGACTCACAATCAGGAACTGAAATATGAGACAAAGTAGCTTGCAGGATATGTATGAGTAAACCAAAACTTTTTTGCGACTGCTAAAGAACAGCTTGGTGATATGAAGAAGTAGAGAAGAAACTACATGGACTAAAAATGTGTGTTCCTAAATGAGTGAAACATTTTGGATTAGTGGATGAGCAGCTTTTCAGCACAAATACAGTCTCTGGAAGATAACTTAATAATGACTTGATATTTTTCCTCTACTAAAATGGGGGCTGGGTGTTTTTTTAAAGTTTCATTTGGCGACTCAATCCCAAATCACCACACCACCAGCACAAATATTAATCCTATCCAGTGTTCAGCAGTTTTGAGAAGTAAATACATTCACATGAGTGGTGTAAGTTTTGTTCGTGGAGATAGGTCATAAAACGCTTATTGAGCTATTAGCACTTGCTCCAAGTTCAGATTAGTTCAAGAAGATGGATATTGCACTGGGGGACTTTAGTCTTCTAAAACACCATTGAGAGCACAACCAAATGAGGAGGAAGAATAGCAGAAGAGAAGATGGTAAATGGCCATAACACTCAGGTTGGAGAGAGGAACAGGAAAGGAACTGAAGCAGAAAATTAAACGGTCTGATACTGACTTTGAATAATAGCTATGGGTCACCCTGAATCTCAGTGTACTGGAAATGCACACATATTAACACCCCCTAGTTGTGATCAATTTTCTTACGGTGCGAAGCATTTTCTCTGCCTCTTTCTCTCCCTTTCCTTATACGAATATATATCCATAGGCTAGTAAAGAAGATCTTACCACTTAAAAGACTATGCCATAGTAAAATAACCTTTTAAATCTTTTGGAAAATTTAGGTATTTTCTTCTCCTTTCATAAACTCCTTCTGAAAAGTTGGTCCTCCTGTGAGTCCTTCACTCATCAGAATCTAATTATTATTGCCTTCCATTCAGGTCTGGCTGCCTGGGTCTAGCTATCAGAGGTGGCCTCATGGGAAATCAAACTTGCCGAGGTATTTGTTAGCACCGCCAGTTACCTCTCTAGTGGGAGGCACTTTTTTTTTTGCTTTCATTAACTCTTTTTCTTTTTTCCTGCTGACCACTCTTTCAAGCCCACAATCATTGTATTCCCACAGTGAGCTGAGGCAGCAAAACACCCAAGCTGTGGATTTTGAATTGTAAAAATTATAGCTGGAAGAGACCAATTAGGTTATCCTACTAAGCACTGCAAGATTATATGCCACACTATATTTTTATTTTGTTTTATTCATTCTAATTTTAAAAATCTCAAGGGATGGGACTTATGCACTTCCTCTAGAAGGCTTTTCAACAGTTTAATATAGCTTACTGTAAATAGGATGATTTATTGTGTTTTTTTAATCTACATATTTATTTGCATAATGCCTTTCCATGAATTTTAAGTTACATTCTTTTGAAAATATTTGAAATAAAATATTCTTCCTTGATAATGTCTCGACTGCATATGGGCTTTGTTGTTCAGTGTAAATAATAGACATCTCCTATGGAACACATGAAACATTGCTTTACCTATTCTTTCACACAGGTACCTGTTGGAGGGATATTAAGAAACGATCCTTCTAAGGGTTTTCCTACTTACACAACTCTTAGCAAAGAAAATGTAAGGATTCTTCAATCTAGAAAATCACATTTAGAAAAAAGAAAAAAAAAAAATGTAGACCCCATTTCTGGCTCAAATGACCTGTCCTAGAGAAAACAAGCTCACTGTATTCAGCAGTTTCTTTCTTTATCTTTTTCCTTACTACTTCTTGTTTGCATTGGGTCTGCTGTGTCCCTGATCTGTTCTTGACAAAGTCACCACTTACGTTTCCTTGCCCAAACTATAAGTCTTCTTCATCCCCTTCTTTTTCTACCATCCAATCTCACTGACAGTGATTTCCAGTCTAGATTATCATTAACATCAGATTTGACACTCTTCTAACTCAGGTCTTTTGTTACAGCTCAGCTACCGCTAGTAATTACACCTTCTCCCTCCCCATATTTCACTACCGTTCCTTAATACTTTCTGTTCTATACCTAAAAAACCACATAGATTCAACTATCAATGTCTTTCTGACTCTCCACCTCCATATCTAGTTCAATCCATAAACATCTCACAACTCTCTGTGAACTTTCAACTTTTCAATTCTTCTCCATATCACCAACCCGTTTCTTTCTCTCTCTTTTTCCCCTTATTTCCTAATGCTGTTGGTCAGCGCTGTGTTTTTTTCTCCTCACATAATGACTTTGAACTATTCTGTTGTCTCTTCATTTTCACTAGCAAAGGCCCATGTCCCAGCAGTCTTCTCTTAATTACTGCAGGTATAACTCCTCCAGGCTCCTAGAGTTATATTAGGTTGGGTTTTTTTTTTTTTTTTCCCAAGGCTTCTATGGAATCTATGCACATTGCCTTAGCGAACATTTCTAATCTACACGTATTAATTTTAAACTCCTTGTTGTGCTGTTGCCAGGCCTTGCCCATGAAGTCCTGCCCAAAGCCCATCACGTACTTCCAGATTTTATTTGAATTTCCTCATTGGAAGGACCATCTTCACTGTTACTTTCACTTTCTTTGTCACTGTGCACACCTGGAAAACTTTGAAAACTTTGAAAAAACATTTAGTTCTCCTTGTTTAAGTAGGGGTTTGCTTAATCTTTACTAGGCGATTCGTCATGCCCAGCGTCATACTTATGACTACATTCAGTTCACCAATCCAGTCATAGGTGTGATCACATATGCATTAGCAGGGCATCAACACAACAGAAAGGGTGAATAGCAGAGCCTAAAAAAAGGTTGTTAACAATTAGGAAAGTATCTATGCAGGAAAATCCCTTGAACTGAAGAAAATATTTGGATGAATTGAAATAAGAAAACGCTTCATTCTTGCAAAATGTGCAAGAAGTTTACAATTTCTGTTGCAAAAAGTCATTGCTAGTATTCTGCATGTAAATACGTTTACAACAAAAATGGAAAGGTTTTTGATACCTGTTTCTAAGTCAAAGCCCTAAAAATGATGATTCCTTACTGCTTTACCTCTTATGTGGGTATATCAAAAGCAAAAGCAGGCCTTAACTTGGTAAATCTAACAATCCAGAACTTTCGTATGTTCTGCTGAAGACGGTAACTGAAACATGAGTAAGAATTTCATTAAATTAGTACTTTAATTTGTTTTCATATAAAATACTATTATTTTTACATTTGTCTCAAAACACTAAACCAGTCAAATCTAGCCAAAAAATTAAAGGAAAACTGTCAGTTGTTTTCATATTTTCTAGGCAACAATGTTTTCCTTAAAAATACTTTCATTCAGATAAATAAATGGTTTTAATCAAAAACACTTTCAGCCATGTCTAAACCAGATATCTATCTATCCAGAGGAATCAGAAAGTGCTTTGTACTGAATTTAATGTCATGCTAACACTGCTACAGTGTATGTTACTTAAATATTATTCTCAGAATTGTTATCTTTTAATTTTAATTTTTTATTCCAATGGGACAGATAAGGAGCTGGAAAGAATGCAAATGAGAATGGCTTCAGAGACAGGCATGCTTTGTCATTTGTCACTGCCAAAATCCATCAGTAATATAGTATCATGAGATGGAACTGCTGAAAGACTAAGAATTTCACTGGAACTTTTAAGTATGATATTGAAATGAGATTTGGAGCAATGCGTCTGAAGAAAAGTAATGCTTACTTTGTTAGTTGCTGTGAAGCAAGGAAATGTAGAGAGGGACCCCTCATTTATTTTCTTTTTTGCCCCTTGAGGCTTCTTCAGCTAATCTGCCTGACTTTTAAAATATCCAGCTAGCTTCATAAAATTAGAGACCATTAGAGAACATTTCACTGGGGCAAGGAGTAGGACAGTAGAAGCTCCTTTCCAGTCTCCTCCCTGCTCCGTGGCAAACACAGAGCCTGCTGCTTTCTGCTTCCCTCCTGCTCCTTCTCAGAGCAAGGGCAGGTCAGCATAGGCTAGCAGGCATCAGCAAAGGTATGGTGGAGAGGAAAGAAAGGGAAAGGAAAAGAGAAAGGGGCAGAGAAGGAGTTAAATAACAGCAGTTTTTCAAAGGCAGAGATGATAGCCATCCAACCAACCTCCCACTGTTTTTCAGCAGCACAGTCACGAAGGCAGAACCTAATAGCCTCTGAACTAATTCAGTTTCTGTAATTTAACATGGCTCACTGGCTTGTGCCTGTGGGATTTCTGAGTGGCCTCACATCCAAGTGCTAGGCAGATCCTCAAGTACTTAACTTCAAGACAAGATGAGGTACATTCAGATGACATGGCTGAATCTACTGCAGTCCTGTGTTTTTTTCCTTTTAAAATCAGTTGTGCGAAGGCTAAAGAATCATGGTACCATGAGGATAGACGCTTTTCATAGCCAGTGTAAGGACAGCACTTCCAAGAGCTCTGGAAAATACTGTGCTTCATAGTTGATGGGTTAAGTGTTAACATACCCTGGAGAGATAGTTTAGGGTAAATGTTGTTTTCCTTAAATCATGAAAATGAGAACATGAAGAAGTAAAAGGAAATCACAGAATGGTCAGGGTTGGAAGGGACGTCTGGAGATCATCTAGTCCACCCCCCTGCTAAAGCAGGTTGTAGAGTTGCATCCAGAGAAGGAGACTACGCAGCCTCTCTGGGCAGCCTGTCACCATCAAGGTAAAGAAGTTTTTCCTCACATTCAGGTGGAAATTCCTGTGTTGCAGGTTGTGCCCGTTGCCCCTTGTCCTGTCACTGGGCACTTCTGAAAGGAGCCTGACCCCATCATCTTGACACTCCATGTTGACTACTCCTGATAACTTTTGTTTCCTTGACATGCTTTGAGATGACCTCCAGGATGAGCTGTTCCATCACCTTTCCAGGGATGGAGGTGAGGCTGACCAGCCTGTAGTTTCCTGGGTCCTCCTTCTCACCCTTTTGGAAGACTGGAGTGACATTGGCTTTCCTCCAGTCTTCAGGCATGTCTCCTGTCCTCCATGACCTTTGAAAGGTGATAGAGAGTGGCTTAGTAATGTCATGTGCCAGCTCCCTCAGGACTCGGGGGTGCACCCCATCAGGGCCCATGGATTTGTGGGTGTCCAGTTTGCTTAAGTGATCTCTAACCTGATCTTCCTTGACCAGTGGAAAGTCTGCCTTTCTCCAGACTTCCCTTCTTGCCTCCAGCGTTTGGGAAACCAGAGAGCTGGCCTTGGCAGGGAAGACTGAAGCAAAGAAGGCATTCAGTAACTCTGCCTTAATAAATCAAATATCCAAGGCCGCACCAAGAATCTGTGTCAGAATTCAGGACACCTTTACCTGTGCTGCTGAGGCTGTGGCTCAGGTCATACTATGCTAATTAGTGCTTTTCTAATTCCAGTACTGTAGAACTGCTTGGGTTCATTTTTGTCTTGTTAGAAGGCATGAAGCGTAGTGAAAAATGAGCAATATGTTAATCAGATACATGAGATTATGATATTGTGGTCCAGATATACTATAGAATGTGGTGACCCTAGAGGTATTGAATACCTTCAAACACAACAGAAGTCATATGAGGTATGAGATATTATTATAATTATTATAATTTTATAATTATTATAATTTTATAATTATTATTTAATTATTGTTATTGTTTTATTATTGCTCTTATTTTATTATTGTTATTATACATTGTTATATCAATTCTGGGTTCCTTGGGAGTTTCCAACAAGACATGCTATTTATGGCGGAATAAAATTATTTGATTTGTCTTTTTGACCAATGTCTTTCTGATACTTCAAAATCTTAAAGGTACAAGACCCTTAAAAGCAGACAAGCTTGCATTTTATCCTAACTGTTCTGCCTCTCCTTAACAATTTTTCCTACCATGTGTGCCATCAGGGGCAAGCACAATAATTAGGTTCCATAACAAGTAGAAGGGCCAACTGCTCCCTGCCTTTTGTGCTAAGCTAATGCATTTTATGGCAGCTGGGTAGGGGGGGTGGCATTTTCTGAGACACCCTCTCAAGTTCTCTTCTTCCACTAGCACACTAAAATCATTATGCAAATTAAAAAATAATTCCAGTGCTGCGTAACAATTTGCATCATGAAATTAATGATCAAACTGGAGTACCTTTTTCCAGTAGCAGAGGAGGATCAGTCAAGGTCAAAATGCTTTAAAAGAGCAGGCCAAATAAAACATAGAGAAGATAAGCATGCCTTTCCTGTTATCAATGGTGAGGATGCTTGGTAGCCAGCCAAACAATTCAGTTTCAGTGTCAGTATTTTTCAGCTTGTAAAAAGCAATTTGTTGAAGGCGTGAAGCTTCCTTTATTCAGTTGTAATAGGCAATTCATTGACTGCTGGCCTTTCAAAAAGTTGGTGCAGACCAATGAGAAAATAATCCCCGCATCCCACAAAAGGCTGAGCTGGTGTAATCAGAACTGGGAAGTCTGCATCATATTGACTCTTTGCTCAGCTGAGTGAGAAGCAGCCCTATTGTGGTTTAGATTTGGGACACTGTTCCCACATGTTCAGTTGTGACTGGAGGATTTAATTTCTTGTCTTATAGAACCTCAATCCTTTAAATAAATAATAGACACCCAACTGAGAAATCCTTTTAGAGGTCCTACTCCACCAAGTGCAATTCAGTTGCTTTCCAGTTCCTTTCCACGGGACCTTCAATTCTGGCACCTTCTGTACTTCTGTAGCTCTTTAGGCTGTTCTCCTTAGGCCTGATCCAAAGCCTGTGGCAACCAGTGAAAATTTCTATGCTGATTTGAATGACTACTGGACTGGGCTGTGTTGTTTTTGTTGTTAACAGTGTTTTTCTTTGTAAAATACATTTTGAAGATTAGATTTTTTCCTTCTCTCCCTTTCTTTTTCCTTTTCTCTTTCACTTCCTTTGTCTTTTTCCTTTTTTTCCTTTTTTCCTTTTTTCCTTTTCCCCTTTCCCCTTTCCCCTTTTCCATTTCCCCTTTTCCCTTTCCCCTCCCCTTCCCTTCCCTTCCCTTCCCTTCCCTTCCCTTCCCTTCCCTTCCCTTCCCTTCCCTTCCCTTCCCTTCCCTTCCCTTCCCTTCCCTTCCCTTCCCTTCCCTTCCCTTCCCTTCCCTTCCCTTCCCTTCCCGTTTCTCCCATTTCTCCCTTTCCCCCTCTTCTCCTCCCCCCCTTTTTTTAGACCATAGACATTATTTTTCAGTTATTAACTGAATCAAGCTTTTCTTATTTTTTCAGCAAAGGCTCACAAGGAATCTCTTCTCACAAGGTATCAACACAGCTCGACACCACCGGGGTGAAATGAACTCAGTAACTCCTGTGTCAATAGGTATTTATTCTTCCAGAGCTTTTGTTTAACTCTCATGCTGGAACCTTTTGTATTGATTGCATAAGCTTCTGAACATCAAAAGTAAATGTTTTTCATGGTCTTTGATACAATTGATGTCTTCTTTTACCTTTGATCATAATTTTTTAGTATGTTTATTAATCAGCATTCATTATTTATATTCACTGTGTGAAGCTGCTGTTTATAGTTTCCTTTCAGCAGAACATTGTCTCAATTTGAGACTTTTTTGTTTTTGAGACTTTATGTACAAACTTTAGCTAGCATAGGATCTTGGAAACTATAATTCACTTTCACTTCTAATATAATCTCATTTCATATTATATATTTACAAATTTTTCTGTATTTCAGCAATGATTACTATGCTAAAGTGCTGTTTGTAATCCTGTCATTTATTTTTTTTTGCTTAAAGTAAAAAATCTGTCCATTGCTTAACCATTTGTAAGTGCCTCCTGAGACACTTTATAGAAGACTGACAGGATGTGAATCTTTTGAGGATATTTCTGTTTTTTGGAGAAGGCCTAAGTGAGCTGCCATTGATATGAATCATTGCTATGTTTATAATATTAAACTCCATATTTAATGGGTGTTGCCAAAGCTGGAGAAAGGATGGTGCCAAATGAAATGGACAGATCTTTATGAAGGACCTTGAAATGAGCGGCAGCTGTTGAAGATGTGGGGCAGATAGCCATGGCTGGTAGGGATGGAAAGCGCTGAGGGTTATCGGTATCAAATCGCAAAATCAATAACCTCTTATGCTAGCTTCACAGAAACGACACCAAATGGCTCTTGATTTCTTAGCATAGATTAAATATCACTCAGTTGAAATGCCATGGGAGGCACATGATAGATGCAGACTGTACTGAACAGAGGCAGGGCTTGTGTTTTGTTACCTTGGTGACAGCAATAGAGCTGTCCTTCTGTGAGGGGAGTGGAAAAGACAAGAACAAGTGGGAAAGCTGAAGAAAGAAAAGGTTGGATAGGGCTACTCAAGACCATGTATGTGCATAGACAAGATACACATTCGTTTAGGGAATTAGATGGCTGGAGACAGCAAAATTGTCATTGTCATCTTCTTTGTTTTGCCGTATTCATATGGCACCTACTGGGGGTGATGTGAATTGCTAAAGACTGGGGGCAAGAACTAGTGGTCCTTCATCTCTGTACACACACACACACACACACACACTCTTCTCCCTTCAACATCCCAGAAACAGCACTAGTGACCCTGTATTTCTGGGGATTTTCGTGGCTCCGTGTCCCACTTCTGCCACTGGCAGAAGGCTCAATCAGCCTTTCTAGGCATTGAGAGGGATAAAATGAAAGACTTTGAGAAGTCTTTAGTAACTTCTGATTCTGTGTGTTTCCTTTAAGAGGTTAAATACAGAACAGAAGACTGAATTTGAATGGAAAGTCAGGAGGAAAACTAGGATGAACTCAGTGAGGGAGCTGGGATACAGAACAAGCAAGTAGGTGAAGAAGATCGGTGGAAAACTGAGACAGGTTTGTCAAGAAGCCTATAGTGCTAATCAAGGCAAATAAGCCATTTTTTTAAAAAAGGATGGTTCACTTATTATTTTTTGTAAGTACCTAACTCCTTGCATCTGATTTGTAGGAATGATGAGCACTCGGTGAAAGAATGATACAATGGGGACTAGACACAGAACTTGTAAAGTGTGAAGCAATGTTAAGTCCTTGAAAAAATAATTTCCTCAGTGACTTAAATTGGCCACTTCAAATCTATGGATACTGTGGACTTTAATCTCTCCAAGCCTTAGGATCTCAGCTGTGAATGGAGGAAATATTTTGAAAGGGTGCTCTGAAAACGAATGCATGATAGAGATGAGTTACACAGAAAAACCCATGAGGAAATTAATAATTCTGTCTTCTGAGCAGTTATAATTGTGTGCAATAAATAAAGCGTAGAGTGGCACAGTGAAGAATAAGGAGAAAACAAAATACTGAACTGCTGCTCATTAAAAGAGCACTGTTTCTTCTGTGCACTGAATGAAGTAGAGGGCCTCTGAGAAAAAAAGTATGTGACTATGTAATTTAAAAATGTATCATTATGTGTTCACATGAGGGAGCCAGATTAAGGCAACTCGAATTCTGACATTTTCTAACTTTGAGTGCTTTCTATGCAGAATGTTTTGTGGGCCTCAGAAACCAAAATTTTAGACTGGTTCATATCATCAGACATTCTGCACTGGACCTTTTGATCTTTTTCACCAATTCCAGCCAAACCTGGCAAAATTTCAAGGACACTAAAGGAGGCATTCAGTTAGAGGTTAAGTAGGTAAATGTAGGTGTCTTAAGATGGTAGGTATCTACAGAGAGCAGGTGTCTGAATTCCTGATATAGTTAGCAGAGACCTAGTCTCAATTCAATTGCCTGCACATCTGTGCAGTGGCATTTGACATAAGCTTATATATCCTGCATGGTTTCCTCCTGCTGCTGCAGAAGTCTTTCATAGGTCCTGTGTCCAATTTGCCTAACCCACGTGGTGACCAAGTGCATCTCAAATAGTGGCGGACACCTGACCACAGAATCATGCCTCTAGGCAACTCAGTTGACAAAGCCCAGGGAGGGTGTCCTCAGATGTAAATTTATCAGTGGAATTATTCTCTACACTCAGCTGACTGAATTGACAAGATTTCCATGGACTAAAATTGGAGCTGAGAGATAGAATGTTCCCTTAGATACCTAATGTGGATATCTAAATTTAGATGTCTTTTTATGAAACTAAATCCTGTGTTAAGTACCTGAAAAAATGTTATATACTTTTAATATGCCACTCTGTGGGGAAGACAGGGTGAACTCAACCATTGTCCATTGTATCTCAGCAAATCCCTTACCAGTTAGCACGCATGTCTCAGCTGACCATTTGGGATACACATAGATCCTGATTAGCTCTAGCGCATGTTCTTTCCTGTCCAGACAGAAGCCAAAAACGTAGGTAGTGCACGTGGGAGGAAACAGGGAAAGGAGTTCTGGGTGTCATTGGACAAAACAGAAGATGTTGTCTAGTGATATGAGAAGGATCTGGAAGTAATACAATCAGGGTGTTACATAGGATGTGGTGTTGCAATAAGGAATAGGTGACACATGAAATGTATGACACAGAACAGTTGGAAATAAGGCATCATTGATTCCTCAGTTCAAAGACAATGCATTTTGTAACACATTTAAGTTTGGATAGTGATTGTTTCTTTTCTATAAAGAAGGATGTGAATTCTTTAGGTTTAAATGTTACTTTTTGTTTTGTAGGGGTACTTTTGGAGGGGCTCACTTTTAGTCAGGTGACAGGCAGGTAGGAATATGCTAGACATATTACTCCTATCAAGACATGAGTTTGTGTCGTGAGTTCATGTCTAAGTCAATCTCTTTTATCTCCTTTTGCTTTGTAGATTTAAGACCATATAGCTTAGTTTGTATCCAAGAGGCTTTGGGTAGATCTTGTAAAGGCTTCCTATAAAGTGAGTCTCCCAAATAAATAATGTGCAAGGGTTATTACGCTTCCATGGAAACTTTCAAATTTAATCTAAAATTAAACAGTTTGCAGAGATGTATGAGACTTATTTTGTGTCTCTGTACTTGCCCATTGTTCGTAAGCAGGTTTCAGTGTTTTAAATGTGGTTATTAGCTGGTTGAAGTTACATGTAGAGTCCTTAAAATATCAGAATAACAAAATAAAATAAAATCCACACAGATTAACTGCCCTGAATGCTGACTATGAGGCATCTGTGGAATGTTAGGCTTTTTATATAGACAGATTCTGACGTTTTCTAAAGGTGTCTTCTGAAAGCAATAGACTTCTTTCACTGCCAAAGGTGGGAGGAAATTCCTCTTTTTGATACCTACTTCTCCCACTCTGTGCATTACATCCACAGAAAATCATATACATTCATTTTAGTGTCTCTCCATTCCCAGACTCTTCTTCCCCTATGTTTGTTTTAGACTGCCCTGCTCCCTTCCTTTCAGGGATCCTCGCTGGGGAAAGGACAAGGAGTGCTCAGTTAACTCTGACTGCTTACCAGCCAGCGTTTGTATGTCACCCATTGCCCACCTGTCTCTCTTCTATTTTTTACCTGACATTCAGTTTCTCATCATGTCCTGCCTCAGTTGTTCTACAGACTTTAATGGATGTTTTGCTTTTGCTTGTAACTTTTTATGCTCCTGCTGTCCCTTTTTCCTTCCTGACCCACCACCGCCTGAAGCCTCCATGTGTGTCTGGTCTATTCTTTGACTGTAGAAACTGTTGAGTAAGTGGAGCAGCATTTCAGGTGACACAGCAATTAATCACTGGTGGAGTATGGCTAGTGTAAACTTCGCATGTAAAGAACCACCTGGAGCCACGTTGAGTCCCCAACATCTACTTCTGTCATCCCAAACCAGGGCTTCAGCTCATCCAGCTCCTGAGCCTGGTGCAGAATCAAAATTATGCTACTGTGGATAATTCCCTTTGAGAGGAAATTTAGACAGTTGATTCTGGTTTTCAGTTGATTGGTCCCTTTCCAGCTCGCATTACACCCCTGCTTGGATTGTCAATGAATTTCTAGCACGCAGCAGCCGTAGCAGCAGTCATCTTACGTAGCACATTCCACTGTGGGCTGTGTATGAAATTTATGCCTTTAATTTTTGTATATAAAGCCTCACTATTGTGGCTGTAGACATTTTATAAACTTCAGAATGAATAATGAAGATATTCACAGCCCACGCCCCCACACTCCATTATAGATATGCTACAATCAGCTGGGAGTCATGGCATTTATCAACTGCTGAAGGATAATGCAGTTTATCACTTTTTAATGAATTATTTTCTGTACTGCTCATTTCTGGAACAGATAAATACAGTCAAGGACATCCTGTATCAGGAGGGAGTTATGCTGAAATTTCTTCTCAGTTTAATGGTATTTAGCTAGATCCTTCCCCATAGGTTATGGTTTGTTTATGTTGTGCCATGGTACAGAGGCTGGTGCAGAAAGACTTGATATGAAGCATAGGTGAGGCATCCTATTCTTACACCCACCATGGAAGACATGGTCAAAAAAAGCTATATCTAAAGGGCTTCAGCCCTGGAGGGGACGAAGGGAGAGGTAGAATAGAGCACCATCCTTTAGGTGGTAGTCAAAGAAGAGCATATCTAGTCTGAACTGTCAGCTTGACGAGATTTGTGCTAGTTTATAGAAACTGTTAATTTTGCGATATGTATGTATATGCTTTTCATTCAGACAGAGCTTGTGAGAAAGCCTACTGAAGTCTGTCTTTCAAATATAGATTTGAAAATGAGTCAGGCCTCTCTGGGAGATGATCTTTCCATATTGCTGCTGTTTTCTGGAGTTTGAAGGAGATGCCAAGACAGCCCTGGGCATGTAACAAAGCCCAAACTGAAAAAGCATTCATACTATATAAAATCTATGTATCAAAACCCTCAAAATATCTCTTAGTGAAATTGTTGTTGAGGAAGATATGTCTCTATACACCGCTTCAGCTTTGGTAAAATGAGTTATTATGACAAAATCTCATTTAGCTGGAATTAATCTGATAAACTCTCAGAAGAATGTTATTAACTTTTAAAATCTAGAACCTTTTCAGATGTATCAGCACTGGCATTTCTACAAAAGATGTGATGAATAGCTACTCCAGGTTAATACTTAGATGTTTTTTAATACATCACAGCTAGTTTGTTTATATAGCTGTCAGCAATGCATCAGAACTTTTTAGCAGGAAGAAAGGAATTCTTTTAAATACTTTTTTCAGTGATGCCATTCTGTCTGGCTTTTTATTTTATTTTATTTCATTTTATAAATGTGCATTATAAGATTTTTTAATGATTTCAATTTTGGTTTATAGCTATCGTCCGTGTTCAGAATTTGACTTTTTGGTGTCCTATATACTCTATCGCATATTCTGATATCACTACTCAAGCTATTACTGGTTACAGGCAGCTTACTTAATGTAAGATTCTTTTTGTCATTGCATACTTCTCTTTCTTCTGTTCACTTGAAATACTCTGATTTGGCCCTGATTCAGTAACTTTATTGCTCTATACACATAAGTATAAAGCACTGAAGCCATCAGGATTTTCCAAAATTTACTGAACAGATGTCAAGATCACCATTAAATATAAAATCCTTTTGAAATACAGTTAGTTTGATTTTTAAAGTGTTCTTAATAAGATATAGATAAAAAAGAAGTAAACATTTTTCCATCTAATGTATTTTTTACTTCTAGTAGATTAAAACTTGTCTGCAATGCTTATTTAATAATGAGCCAAACTACTTAATGCACCAAAACTGGAGAAGTAATACTGGAAAATGCTATTATGAATGTAAAATATTTAAGGTGAGATCTTTCATATAAGTATATATTTTTATTTTTTTATTTGCATGTTGCCTTGCAAAGTCAGGACTTACTGAATTTATATATTTTTCAGAAAAATATGAATAGTATAATATTTTAATTTAGTAAAGGGTTATATAGGAAGATGAGTGAAAAGAGTTTGTGATTTGCAAATAAAGTATTCAGCATGGATATGCACAGTCTGTGGAATTAAGTGCAGTGAAATTTTATGAAGGAGCTGGAGACAATTGAATGTTAGGAAATTTTGAATATTTAATTCCCTTATGTATATTTTGATAGGCATGTAGTGTCAAATGGTGTGTTCTTTTATTTTGCAAGGTCAAAAACATTCTAAAACTCTTGATAAAAAAATCATCCTTTGATCTGCTTTAGTTTACATATACCTGGTTTTCTCTTAAAAAACTGTCTTTTTCTTTTAAATGAAAATGAGAAACCACATTTTATGAAGATCTTATAACACACGCTTCAGCCTACAGCAGTTTTTTGCTTTCCAGTTATCAACTCTTTTACCAGGGGGCAAACACAACTGTAGTGATATTTGTATGGATAGCAACACTGTAACAAGGCTCCCATGGCTGTAAATTGTATCCTTTTAAGAGTGCTTCAGGATTTGAAAAATATTTAAGTAATCACAGTTTCGGAGTTATCATCCGATAATGCCTGGGAATTGGTGACCCAAGGGACTAATTCCAAACATTACTTGAAAATGACATTGCTCATGTCAGTGTGGAAGTGTCTTGGCGAATATAAACTGTAATATAAAAGCATTTGCAAGCAATTTGGCCATCTGCTGTTTCCTGTCGCTATTGTTTAAGAATAAGCTCATAGCTTCACGCAAACAAGTCAACATGCCAGCACCTGAGGTAAAAGTCTTTGAGATCCCAAGAGGATAAAGTCATCTTTCTTTTTTCCCCTCTCCCCTCTCATAACTGCACATGAATAGAGAAGGACTGGAGCTTAAACCTACATGTGGAAGCTGCTCTTCTCAGCTCCCAGCCTTCTTCCTTCAACAGAGAATTAGAAACTTGTCCCTCTTGTAACCCTCCATTAGCTCTGCTGGGTGCTCAGATAGAAAAGAGATACCCCAGAGGCTGGCCAAGACAGAGAAAGAGACATACCTGAGGGACACTTAGGGTAGGTCTTACATGTTACCAGCATGTAGTGGTTTTTTATCATTCTGCATTTCATCGCTGCATCTGCTTTGCATCAGTCCATTTGCACTTGGTTTTGCAATGCTGACAGATCCAGCCACATGCATCCCTCTGGAATGGGAAAAGCTTAGTCTGCATGAAAACCAGCTTCAAGATATTGCCACACGTGCCCAAAGGGACGAGGGGGTGCTCACTAGACCCTTCCCTTTCTGTGATCTCTCATGGCTGCAAAATTGTTTTGAGGTTGTGAACAGCTGAAAGCAAGTTAGGGAAATCTTTTGGTTTTGTTTCTTTTCCACTTCTCCAGACAGTTCACTGAGTAGAAATCTGGTAATATTCTCATTTGCTGGAAAAGTCTTGAATCACTTTTCTCCTCTTTTTTCCCCGTTGGCTTTAAATGTTGCCAAAATGAAACATGAAACTGAGGAAATTTAATATGCAGAAAGTCCCACAAACTCTATTAGCACAATAGCTCTATGTGACTCGTGCTTTTACATCTGATCCTTGTTCTTAATTTTCAGGTTGTCTTTGATTTCTGCCTCTGTGCATTAACAAGCCTGAATTCCTATCTCACTCCATTTCTGGTTTTATTTTTATTTTGAAGCTTTTCCTAACTCAATAGTTAGCATTACAGTGTATTGATTTTCAGGGCACTTGATCACTGGCTGTGTTATTGAGTACCTTGCATAAGAGACCCTCAACATGTGAAATTAGCCCACCATGGCTTTTTTTTTTTCTTTTTCTTTTTTTCTTTTTCCGTACCATATTTGGAAGCTCATTCATGGCCCATTGGGAAAGATTAGGACTATAATTAGACCTCTTTTTTTCTAGATATTTCTGCAATAGGATGCATGAAGGTTAGTAACAGTTTCCTTTTAATTGATCCCTGGTGATTTTACTGTAAAGCTGTTAACTTGTGCACTGGGGACCCACAACCCACAGGCTCCTTGTGCTGACATTTGCAGCAATGATTAGAATGTCATTGCTTTCCAATACTTCATTGTCATTCAGGGAGCACTCTGAATGCCTTTTACTTCATATTGCAATGGAACACACATTTGCCAGCGCGCACACACGCGCTGGCTTTTCCATTTGATCAGCACAGGTCTTTGAAACTGGATTTGTTTTGAACATCCACCTCAATATTGCCTTGCTTTTCTGCACAGTGTCAGTCTCTTGTCTCTCATACTAATGGAAACAAAGCTAAACTCTCACTCCGCACATAATATTGGACCCCAAGGGCTAAATGTCTGTCAGTATGGAAAACAGCGAAAACAAAGGAATTGTAACGATCTGTGTGCACGCAAGAACTAATGTTCATCCATGTCAATTCTCCCAAGCCTTTGAACACAAAATAGTCCAGTTTCAACCCCCATTACATCATTTATTAGAGATCAGTACTCAAAATTTTAACAGGTCACAAGACCAGTGTACTTAATGTGCTGGAGGGTTTGGGAAAAAGTTTTTAAAGAAGAGGAGATTCTGGTTGAAGATCTATACTCTCTGTAACTGAACTGTGTAGCTGTTACTGAAAATTTCTCCTTTCAGACCCTATTTTTCAATTTTCCTACCTGGACCCAGATTAAATAAAAAATGTATATGTAATTTGAAGTGTATTTTTTGGAGGAGTAGACTCACTGATTCCAATATGAGTAATAACCAGAAAAGCTCATTCAGGAGTGGCAGAATTCAGGTCTTGGTCATTTGGGCCAATGATTCTATTCAATTCTAGAATCATTTCTATTCAAATTCAGTTGAAGCAAACAAAAGTGGGATCTCTGTTTTGTTTTGGGGTGGTTTTTTTTGTTTGTTTGTTGGTTGGTTTTTTTTAAAAATTGAATTCAAAGCATAAAAGTAACATTGAACTGAAGTGCTTTCTGTGAAAGTTTTTATTAAGGATTTTAAAACAGTGCCAAGTTAAATAAATTAACTTGCACTTTCTTGGAAAGCATCAGGAATAAACCTTACTCTCCACCTGAAATCTCCAATAGGAAAGGCAATTGCTTCACAAAGTAAAACCTGAAAATTTTCTTTCTAAATATCTCTGAGGAATACATCACTTTGACTAATAAATTGGTTTTATCAGGATGATTTAAGACTTTCATTCCAATGCACTACCTAGATACCAACTTTTTATATCCAGCATAGAAAATTCTGTCTAGAAATACACAGTTCAAGGTTAAGTTCATTTATTTGTTTTTATTTCAGTAAAACAGCAATAAGGGGGGCATAATTAATGTTCAATGTGTCTCTGAAAGGGCCAGGAGGGAAATAAACAGCACAATCATAATAAATAGGGAAGGCAAATGAGACCTCCTACAGCGCCAGTTGACTGGCATGTGTAGTATTGAGTGACAGTGCAAAGGCAAAAGTTGTAAGTGCTTCTACACCAGTTTGGAATCCTAAGAACAAGAAGGGGAAAAAAGTGTTTGGCATCAAAGGACAATACTGATTTAAGTATCTCAGGGACCTAGTGGCACTTTGTAGGAGATGCTGGTGCTAACTTTCCAGGGATAACAGTGAGATGTACAGGCACGGTACGTGGAGGATAATATAAAGTGTTACAGCATAAAATATTATGGGAAAATAGAAAAAATACTTGCAGATGGAAATCCTATACTCCAACAATTAAAATGTAGTGCTGTTCTTGTACTGTAGGGTGATAGTGATCAGGACATGTTAAAGACGTTTAGAGAAACTGCAGCTTTAGCATAGG
The DNA here is from genome assembly GCF_023638135.1 of Falco biarmicus. NCBI lineage: Eukaryota > Metazoa > Chordata > Aves > Falconiformes > Falconidae > Falco > Falco biarmicus. Next base: position 3,861,669 of record NC_079293.1, on the reverse strand, counting down.
TGGTGAAAGAGTTTTAAACTACCTGCATATTGACTGGATCAATGCCTCATCAGGACAAGGCAAGATGCAGAGATTAAGTTACTAAATGTAATAAATTACTGATTCCTGGAATATCCTGAGTCAGAGCCCACAAGAAAAAGGTGCTGTTCTGTACCTTCAGGCAGAGGACCAGATTCAAGAAGAGTAAATTGGAGAACTGCTCCTTAGTAACGATCACAGGGCAATTTGATTCAACGTTGTCATAGGAAAGAGTGGGTCAAATAAAACTTAGCACACAAATATTGACATGATTCTTGAATATTGAGGACAGGGAACTACATAAAACAATAAAAAGCAACCCTACATAATAATGGAAAGAAGTGTTCTGAAAATGAAGATGTCTACAGCCTAGAAGCTGATTAAAAATGGTAATAAAAGGTAATAAAACAGTTGTGGATACTGGAGAATATGAGGGATTTAAAGTACAGAAAGTGGCCAAGGCTTTGCACTCCCCTGCAATAACAACTCCTGCTGTCACTGGTGGAGAAATAATACTGGGCTTGAGGACCACAGTCTGATGCAGCAAGGCACCTCTTATTCCAGTTCCCACCGCTCCTCTGGGTATGGCTGTCCCAGTAAATTGAGCGGTACCAGGGTTTGATACCTGGGTCTTGGGATTAAAACACCCATACTGTTAAACTATTGGCTACTGGGGATTAACCACAGGCCAGGGTTGTTCTCAGTAAGCAAGTTGGACATGGCCAGCATCTCCTGGGAAGTCGGAAGCATTTAGCTGTATGGATGTGAGCTGCACCATGTCAGCTGGATGAGCTGTTAGCATTCCATGTACCATTATATACACATATGCAGAGACTCTATTGCAAAAGCGGCTAATCATGTCGGGAGAGGAGTGATTCTTATAGAGCTGTAGCATATATTTCAGAATAGATGCATCACTATGTACAACAGAGAGTATACACATCTGCCAGATCATCCTGCCTAACAAAAATTTACAAAAGAGTAGCAAAGCTTGAAGCTTGAACTGCTTTTAAAAAAGGGTAATGAAAAACTTATTATTATTATTATTATTATTATTATTATTAGTAGTAGTAGTAGTAGTAGTAGTATTTGATGAGCTATGTGAAATCACGGGATACTTCATTAATATGTTGGTTCTAGTAATTTTTGATCACTTTTCCAGTTATTCACTGAATGAAGGAGTAATAGGGAAATATATTGCTAATTAAAAAAAACAGAACTATTTTCTGTGCACAATGAGGTACGCAATTCATTTGCAGCCACTTCAGAATCAAAAGAAGAAAAATAAAATTCCTTTCTTGCCATCGATTGCTGAATCTGTCTTGTTCTGGAGACCTTACCTCTTCAGATTTCATCAGGTGTTAGATCATTTCCAGTATCATCTTTATTAAACTGGTTCTACAGGGTTTCTGCACTTGAAAATGTAAACAGAAATTTGTGAAAAAACCAAGAGAAACTTAAATCATTCTGGAGAATTTAATGTTCTTTATCTAGCTAAATATTTTAGAAGATCCAGTGCATCACTACATCCCCTTCCAGCAACGTATCAGACCCACATAATTTCTTTAAAGTCTACTTAGTACTCCAGGTGAAAAAATGTTTCACATTGGTGGAAGCATGCAAAGGAGCAACTAAAGTCATAATCAGGCATGCGTTTAGGAATATGTGCTAGTTACAGATCAAGATTTGCATAACTTGTTTTGTTTGTTTCTTTTTGCAGAAATTGATCCTTTATTCCCGTGATTGTAAATTAGTGACACACACACCCCTCATGTCTAATACTGCATTTATGTGTTTTGTAAAAAATTGTAGAAAAACCTTTTAAAAAATAATTTTGGCAAGAAGAGTTGATGCTTTTCTACAATCTTCTGCAGTTAAAAAGATATAAATTGGGAAGCCACCTGTTCTAATCTGGAAGTGAGGTACCTACAAGGCATTCAGGGTGCCAGTGTCCTAGAAAGGAGCCCAAAGCCCAGAGCTAGGTTCTTAGGCTGGCTGTACATTTCGAGAGAAGAATTAGGTGGTTTAGAATAATGGCTCAAAGATCTGCATACTGACCTGGGGAGCTGGCCCATGTGGAACATTGAGCATGGAGATATTTCTGTCTGCAGCCCCTGAAACCCTGACTGTGATAGCCTGAGATGTGCCTCAGCACACCCAGTGCCCAGGAGCTGGAGCCCTTCCAAGAGCATGGGCACATACAACTGCTCTTCCAAAGCCCTCGGCAGACCTTGATGTTTTCATGCAAACATGGTAACCTGAGGAAGTGAAAGGGCTGCTAGTTGCTTTACCTAAGAGCTTGGAATGAATACAAAGAAAGAAAAAGCACTAAGCTCAAATGCTTTCTCAGCCTGAGGAGATTAAAGTCTACGTTTAGGGTAGTGAAGTCAGTCAATAGTCAACTCAGTCTGTGGATCCAGAAAGCTATTCAGCTCTTCCTAAATCAAACAGCCATTTGATCAGCTGAATTGAGTAGGTCTTTGCTTACACGCAGACCTCTAGTGTCTTCTGAAAATGTCTTTGGATATCTAGGATGTCTTTTCAGGGTTGTCACATACAATATAGGACCTGTGGCACACCTGCTCCTGAGAAGCAGAGACTGGAGCAAACAGGGCATTTGTAGAGCAATTGCACTAGATACTAGATGTGAGTGAGCAATTGATTTGGGCTCTAGATGCCTACATCAGGTAAATGAATACAGGCCTAGGTTTTTCTGTTTCTGTGATGGAATGGGGACAGATAGACACCTCCAGAATACAGTTCAACATGCATTTAAGTTCATCACAAGTTAAGATAAATTTGTCTCTGATCATGTCTACTTCTCTGTGGACTACGAGGTCTTACATGATTTAAAGAACAAAGTCAAAATTTCTTAGTGACTAAGTATCCTTTATTGGCAGCACTGGGTGCATGGGGGATTGCTCCACCAAAGTCATGCACACCGAGGGAACCCCTCAGCCCCCTCCTTATACCAGTCACTCATGCCTATTCATCAACTTTGTGGGAACTCATTAACATATCTCACACCTGGACAATCAGCACATTCCATTCAAGGACCCAGCACATCTTCAAGTTAACAACATTAACATATCTTGTGCCTGGACAATGTCCTTGAGGAGTTGTCTGCGCAGACTCTATTCCTTAGCGGCCATGTTGAAAGTCTCCATCTTCGCCACGTTGCGTGTACAACAGGAATCTAAGACCAAATGTCCCTTTTTAAAGATAACCACCCCAAGGACTTAGCAGTCTGCGCATCCATCATGTGGCAATAAGGGTCCTTGGACATCTCCCGACTTTAACTAAACATAGGTGCGTCATCCTTTAGATAAGTGGTACGGCATTCACTATTCATACATCACAAATCAGAGTTCCTATGCTTCTTTTCAAACTAAAGATGGGATCACAATAATGGAGGTGATGTTTATTTTCAAATTGTAGTGGGAAGGAAAATTCCATTACACAGTGTATGCAAAGCACTGAGGTCTTAAATTGTCACACTGACTAAGCTTCAGTTCCTGAAGTGAGCAAAGGCACATGCCTGGTAATTTCACCATGTTCTCACTATTTAGCAAGCCCAGTACCTATACAAATAGTATTCAAATTCAATTCAATTTGGATTTTCAGAGCTGAATGTTTTTTGGTAGTTAGTGTCAGCACAAATGAACTCTTTTCTCCTCAATTCCTTTCCTTTCTGTTAGAGTTATTTTAAAAAGAGTAACAGACAAAAATCTCCCAGAGAACTATAGCAACTGAAATCATACTCCATGAACACTTAGGTACTATTTGTTAGAGACAAGGTAGTGATGTGCAGTGAATCATGCAATTTAAGATTAGAGCTTCATTTTTTTTCTCACATTACAGCCCTGTGAGGTATCCATAAACACATATTCTCTGTGTTGATTTCCGCTCCCCGCCCCACACCCCCCACACCCCCACCCCCCCAGTTTTTCTTTTCCTCCTGCTCTTTTTTAACTCTGTATATTCATTTGTTCTACCCCCTGGAAGATGGTTTAATAATTAGGTCCTACATATCTATCGTTGTGTGGGATAAATATGTAGGCATTCCTCTGTGGAAATTCATGAAGAATTAACCTTTGAGTTTCATAACAAATATGCTTTTGAAATTTATTTTATGTGATCATGTGTATAAAAGAAACATTCAGAAAAAGTGAAAAACATCACATGGAATGTGAGCAAGTCTTCTTCTGACTTTTTTTTTTTTTTTTTTTAAACAAAGCTCAACTTGTATTGATATTTTGAAAGAGAGCACCCAAACACCTTCAGAATTCTTATCACTTAAACACATTTGAAAAATTTAGTGTGTATAACATTAAGTATGATGGACATAATGGAACATAAAGACTTTTATACTACACTACACGTTCCTACAGGTATTGATTATGTCACTGCTAATATCTATGGGGATTCAAAGAGTATTGCTGTCCTACAAGGCTGGAGAGTACTACGGCATATTCTTGCCCTTACACCAAAAGGAACAGGTTGAATACGTCGGTGTCAATAAATACTCCCTCAGAACCTAAAATCAAGTCTTTATATCCATACCTCTGTGGGGTCTGGATCATACTATCTCCTAAACAGTGCCTGGTGAAAGAAAGCTCCTTGCTGCCAGCCACAAGTATGCCAGGGTCTGTTCTAGCAATTTCACTGTATAGATAACTGAGTCATGGTGCCTGGAACTGTGTCCTGGCACTTCTTGATTTACGGTTCATAACAAACCTCAAATGTGATGTCTTTGTTTCCGTTATACTGATTATCATTTACTCCTCCCTTCTTCTCTTTCTGACATGAGTGCTGGCCAACACTTAGAAAGATAAATGGGGAAATTTTTGTCTGTCTCTGAGGTGACAGTGGGGTGGTCAGCCCAAGCAGCCATAGCATGGACATCCTAAGAGCCTACTGCTACATTTCTGGGGTGGCCACAGACTGCCATGCAGATCTTGGTCTTTCTGACACAGCTGAAGGTAGCAGCGGATGCGGATGCTCTTGTTCCTGCCTGCTACAGAGGTGACCACTCAGCTGGAACTGCTCTAGGAAGACCAAACTCTTTCCATACACCCTATTAAGCAGTCAGTAGGTGGCAACATTTTTTTGTGGTTATCACCTTGGGCTGGTTTACAATCACAGTATGGACGGCAGAAGTATTATAACCCATTAACAATCCCCTGAGCCCCACAGCTCTTTTCCTTTCATGTTGAAGCCTCCATAGGTGTTTCCTAGCATGAACAATTCTGACGTGACAAGCTACAACCAATGCATGAGCCTCTGGAGCCAACATAATGTATCATGCCAGTAGGACTGCAATGCTTAGGTACTGCATTATTAAATTTTTGATGAAAATTATTTTTTGCACAGCAGGTGCTTTTCTAAATGAAATAATTCCTTTGATTTAATTTTTTCCCAAGGTCCCTAAAGGCAAAAGTGCATATTATTGACTAATGATGTGAAAAATTCCCGTTAAACTCACCCCCAGATCCCCAATCCCACATACGCATGCAGAAAATGAATCTCTCTTTTCTTGGTCAAGACAAGAAACACCTGGCCTTTGTTTGATTGATTCCTGGTGTGTAAATTAGAAGAAAGCAAGCTATATTTATCCTTTCAGATTTTAAAAGTTTTATTGGCAGTTAGATAAAAACATATCTGCAGCCTTTCAGCCAAGTGAAAAGAGTAATTCTGGAATTTTAGGAATCTAAAGATAAATCACAAAATAATCTTCACGGTAAGATACAGGATGCTGCTATTAAAATACTAATACAAAAAGCCATTAACTCTAATGCTAATTCATGTGCTTAGATTAGTTTAAACTGGCTCTCTTCCTTAGCAGGAAAGAAATTCAGCAGAGAACCTGTCTAAGAACAGTAGGAACATTAGGGTGTCCTGCTGTATTCAACTTCTTTGGAGGCTGGGTGTTTGTTTTGCTGATCAGGCCAAAGAGGCCCAGCTTTTTTCATGATGATTGTCACCGTGACAAAGCGTGATTTACCACATTTTCAGCGTGTGAGAAATGAAAACTGTAATGAAATTTTCATATGAAATTTTAGACAATTTTAGGCGAACCTGTGTCAAAGTTCAGAAAAAAAAGACTTGCAAAACCACTGCCTAGTCCTTCTGTGCCGATCTGACTCCACTGTGCAACATATCCAAGTGCAGGCACATATGCATATAATCACTTTAGTTGCACTGTGTTTCCTGGCAGTATGGGTTAGCTACTATCCCTCAGATATGCAAAGGGTAATTGGACGAAATACAAGGATTTACCAGACTAGCTGACTAAACAGTTCCTTCTGCATTTGAACTCTACGGATCCCAGCTATGTTAAGGACACATTTACATTTAGATACGAATTTCAGTTGCAAACAAATATGAACTGTTTTCATTTGTGTTAACAGAAATATTCAGAAGTGCAACACATAGAAGCTAAAAATGACAGTGGTGTTGGGCTTGAGGCAGTAAGCCTTGTCAAGAGGCAGCTATACTCTTTCAGATACAAGATGGCAAGTCCACATAAGTAGACTCCAGGCTGTATGCTGGTCTCTGCTGCTTAGGTATCTCAACACCTTGTTTGGGACTATGATATAGACAGCCATCTAAGAAAACACATCCTGCACCGGTTCTCATCTTTGTAATTACCGTGGCATGTAGTCAACACTGAATGTGAAAAGATTAGGAAGGATATGATTTTTTTTTTTTTTTTTGAGCAAATACCTGAAAGAGCAGCCTTTCATGCAAGCATTTTAAGGAAAAAGGATGGAAGGATTATGCAACTGAGGCAGCTGGGCAGATATGGTGGAATGATTTTGAGATCACTGTTCGTACGTGCCATTTTACCTCAGATATGTTCAGCTGTAATCTGGGATCAGATGGTGGTTGAGATTCATATAAAACCCCTGAACCCCGATTTCTGGCTTCCATGCACAAGCACAACCAGATCAGTTCACATTCTCCATGGCATCTATAAGCTTTTGTTCATTTGTATTCCTACCATAGACTTTTATCCTCTGTTTGGAAGCATAATTCCTTGATTAGAAAAGTTTGCTCCTTGACTTCTGAAGTGCTGAACAGCACTAATGCTGCTTGTATTAAATTTCACATATAAAAGAAGGCCCTGGAGTTGTGAGGAATAAGTAAGTGTACAGCTAGTTGGAACAATTATGTAGTTCTGGAGGCAATATTTGCTGCTTGTTTGTATATATCTAGCTGGAGAGCCCTTATCAAAAACTACTTTACTGAATCTGAAAAGGTTAGGGGATTTTGGGGGGGTTATCTCACACAGCTTCTTCATATCGCCTTAGGTTGTTTAATTCACATCCATAAAGGACAAGTAAGCCATGGAAGGAAAAGATTACAGTGCCCCTGCTAGTTCTAAACAGCGTGTATTTGATTTATTCAGCCCTCTTACTTTTATTTGAGGTGGAAATCTCATCCAAAGGCTGCTGACTCTCTCTGTATTCCAGATGTTGCCATATCAGCCTAAGTTGCATTTCTCATATCTCCCTTCTCCTATCTGTCAAGTTTATGAAAAATTAGAGCCCTCATACAATCAAAATGTCATCCTCCCCGCCTTCCCAGGCAAGCCTGGCTTTTGATTATGGGTATGCAGTCATGTGTAAACCTCATATTGGACCTCATAAACAAGAATGTTTAAGGACTGTGGAATCTGCTGCATGATATTATTATGTCAGGTTTTTATTGAAAAACTTTATGTGCTGCAAAAACATTGATTCTGCCCCCCCCCCCACCCCCCCCCACACCCCCTTCTTTTAAATGAAATGGTGAACATGTCCTGGGAGGCTTGAATACTTAGGTAAAAGGCAATGTTATGGTGGAGAGACTTTTGACTGTGACTTACAGGTCTGAATCCACTCTGGATCAGTTGTGATCAGGATTTACTAATACCTGATGGTCTTTGGTACTGAATGTCAATAATCAAATGGATTATGCGCTTGTATTTCAGTAGAAGAAGGATATTTAGCTGTGTTAGCTGACCTAAAAGATCACTACTTATTGCTTAAGCTCAGAAAGAGTAGTATTGACAGAATGGAGTTAACTCTTTAAAGGTCTTTTATTTTCCTTAAACAGTGGACAATAAAATTATAGGTGTTGACAGGACATGTACACTACATGCCATCCTCCTGCTACATCCTGTGAAACACTTGCCAAGACCTTATACAAACTAAGACCTGACATAAAAGACCAAAAAGTCACACACAACAGGAAAGCACACAGTGAAATAAGAGGGGAGGGATAGTACAGCGGTTGCTTTTAATATAAAGCTCACCAGCAACCTGAGGAAGTTAATCTAGTCCCAACTATAGGAAAAAGAGCAGCAAGGAGAGAAGTGATAAAATAAAACATATAGTTTCATAATGTGCAACTAATGGAATTCACTGGCACAAGTTAACACAGATTGGTTAGCTAAGATTGGTAGCGGTAACTGGACAAAAATTTGACATGCAAAACCAGATTTCCAAATGTTCTGGTATCTTTGTTTTTCATGAGTCATGCAAAAAAGGATGAAAAGCAGCTGGACTTGGTTAGCTGGGGTGTTCTCCAACGGTGAAGAGTCTCACATAAATCACAGATTTGAGTTCTGATGAATAGGGGCTTGGCTGGAGGACTTAGAGGCCTTGAAATCTATAACCAAATCTATATGTCTAAAAAATATCTATCATGATGCTGGAACTAGGCTGGCATTCAGGAAAATACAGGTTTATAAATAGAATACAATTATTTCTGATTAACTTTACCTGGAAAAGTCAATGCAACAGAGAATCTGTTCCTTGTATGGCAAACAATATCAATAATAAGATTGATAAAGCTTTTTGGTTTTATTGGGCTTACGTTTCCAGGTTTAGTATATCACTTCTGTACCTACCTGTTGAAATTTAAAAATTAGAGACTCCCTCCACTTTCACTTCTTATAAACTGCAAAGGGGTGTTTTTTGGGAGAGGGAAAGGTAATGGCAAACTGCTCCAATACAAAATGTTATGAAAAACGTTGGCTGCAACTAGAAAATTACATTTATATCATTGGAAACTTACACCAGTACAATGTCCTGTGAGCTGAATTTACCAGGTTCTTAGGACCACAGCCCAGACTCTAAAGAATAAATCTTCATTTAATAGTAAAAAAATCCTGTGTCATTTAATACAGCATAACATTGCACACTAAGGAAATTGAAAACACTAACTGCATGTGGTTTTTCCATCAACATTTGTGTGATAAGAACAGGTTTGGGTCTCTTCTGTCTCACAGCTCCCTTTCACTCATCTTCCCCTGCATTCCAGGTCAATCCATCTCTTATCATTTCAGACACTTTTCTGGTTTTAAGTTTTCCATGGTATCCATTACTATAATTTCTAAGTGTTGACCTTTGAATCTGCCCACATTTAAGAAAGTCTTTGAGAAAAAGGCCAGTTCTTTGACCTCACGTTGTCAACTGAGTGATTTAAACCAGTTAGTCTTAATAGATATATAATACTTTTTCCAAAGCAGTAACTCAAATTCTTATGGCTTCATGCCCGTTTCACCACATTTTAATTTGAGTGTAGCCTACCAAGTGTTATACAAAATAAAGGCAGGATATTATTTTCTTTATATTTAAATATTTCACCATGTCATTTTACCCAAGCAATTTGACTGTGGTTTCAGTGCCTTCTACACAATGAGTTCAAAATGCTGGCTGAAACTTAAAAAACAGCTTTTCCAGCAATGAGGTGTTTTGCTACAGTCTCTGCCACTAGTACAGCTTGCTTTCAGCATTCTGAATGTAAGTGGAAGTGGGATGGGCTCTTAACATTTAGGCTCAGGCTAAAATACAACACTTTAATTAAGATAAATCTAAGTCTGATCTGGAGACAGATTCCTTTTTTCCCTCAAAATGCTTTTCTCTAATGTTTTTTCATCCCTCTGTTAACTAATAAAAGCTCATCGTATTTATGATCTTGAATCCAAACTTGACCTATGATACAAGAAGGAGAGGAAAAAAGAGTGAGACACTATGGAAGAGCTAAAAGATAAGTTCTATGTTTATTTCCAGTCTACCACAAAGAACAGTACTCAGTCTTACACACTTACTCTTTTAGTGTTTTGGGATTATTTTATGTCATATATTCATAATGAACAAAAGCAGACTACAGAGTGTACGTGTCCCTGCAGTCTACAGAATTAGGCCCTTAGGTCAGAGGCAGGCAGACTGATCATGACCAAGACCCAAGTAAAATGTTACTTATGTACCTTTACTTGGAGAAATAATGTCTTTGACTAGACTGTCACTGTGGTAGTGATTAGGATGGTAACATCTCAACAAGTCTAGATATACCTTCCTAACAGAAGAGTATGGCTCGGTGTTTTCCAGAATGAGAAGACAGTAGGTCATTGTAGACACTTATTATAAATATTAGGTTAAGCTCATGAATAAAGATTTTTTTAATGGACCAGAAATAAACAATAATTGCCATGAACCATTCCATAGGTAATGCAGAAAAAGCATTGATCCATTATGATGAACTTCATGGTGGATGATCCATCATGCAAGAAGAGTTGATCATAAACAGTAATTCCAAGGACAAACTTTCTGAAACTCTTTTGCTGGTATTGTAAGTTAATAAAGGCTCTCTAGGTGTCTGCTAAAGGAGTCACAGCTGCCTCAAGCCTTCTTTGTCATGTAGTGGGGAAGACAAAATTTAATTGTACAGCGTGAACAGTGAAAAAATGTTCAGTGGTAGACCAGCTTCTTCTAGACTAAGAAGAAACAGACCTGAGAGGACACCAGCTTTATCTAGGATAGGACAAGAGCTGTTTGTAACAGCTGAAATGTTCCTTTCTTTGCACCCCTCTTCCTCTGAGATGAGATTTACCTCATCCCCAGGCAGTCATCTATTTCTGTTCCTGCATTAGAAAACAGTTGCCTTCCTTCTGGAAGCCCATGGTTCCTTCCTACACTTCTCTGCCTGCTGTAGAGAGGATAACAAGATCAGGTCAGGGCAAGAGAGCAGATGCCAGAAAGAAGAGTAGGGTGGCAATTAGTGACAGTTGCTGAAGTGACAGACAGTGACAGAACTGAAGTCTCCCCTACAAATCTGACTGAAAGGGACATATTTACCTCTGTGTCCAATGAGGCCTCAAAATGTGGAAATGTAAGGATGTTTGATTGTTTATTATTACTATGCCACTAAATTAGTAGAACATAGTCATCTTGATTCTTGATACCTTAATTTCTAAGGTACCCTGAAACTGATATGGGGAAGTCTGAAAAAAGGTGTCCCACACTATCAAGTAGTTTGAATTTTGATAGATAACACACTGTTTGGTAGTACACACTCCAGGTGGCACTTTGACTAAATGTAACAAAAATATTTGCAGCTAGTAAATCATGCATTTACTTATTTTGTGTGCTAGAAAACATATTAGTTACTGCCTTTCTTCACCGTCTAGGAAAAAAAAAATAATTATAAAGACACATTTCATCACCTTGAACAGATGGGCAAATCAAGGTACATCTTCACAATATAGTTGTTTCTTAGTAAAGTTGAAGGTTCTTTCAATGTTTTCTGAATATTAGAGAACAGCTTCTTCAGTTTCATAGTTAAAAACATTCCTTAGGTTTCTTTAAGGTCCCTAAAGACTTTTTACATAAAATGTGAAGATGTAGAGACACTTTCTTTAAGTGCTACTTAACATCTTACATCAGCGTAAGAAATACGGTACATTTAAAATTAAAGAAACTTGATAGTTTATAAACAGAAGTTCATGACATAATTCATTAACAGAAATGTAAATGACAACAAGGAATTTATGGTAAATTATTTGTCCTCATGTGTAACTCTTAACTAAAAATATATTAGGCAAAACAGAAAAAATGGAAAGGGAATTTATTCAGTGCTGGAGTCTCTAGTTATCCAGCTTGTTTTGATTTTAGTGATCAAAACCCTTCAATTCACTTTACCATGAAAAAAAACCCCTGTCTAGTGTTATAAAGGGTTCATTTTTTTTTAAAGCTTGGGTAGGAACTATTTGCTTGGAAATTATTACCTATTCACAGACATACTACAATTGGTTTGTGTTTTTCAGGATTTTCCTATTAGGAAATGGCATAAAACTCAGAACTGAGTTATCCAAATTTTTTAACACCTGTGGGTTTTTCAAAAGAATTCCTATCTAAAGCATAATAGTGAAAATATTAGTTTTTCTTCTTGTATATAAAGACAGACAGTCTGTAAAACACACACCCCCCCCAGAGAAACCCAAAAAAACACTGAGAAAAAAGTTGCTTTAGTTAAAACTGCTCTTCAAATTAATTTCAAGTAAACCATTATGGATTGGTTTTTAAGAAGCCAAAAGTATTTCAAATGAAGCTTGTGACTATTGAACAGTACATTTTAAGGCAATGGAAAATGACATAAAAAATAAACACATGATCTGGAAAGGGATTTTTTCTCTTAAGATGTTCCTAAATAAAATATTTTTTCCTTATTTTTCATTTATCTTATATTTATTTTAATAAAATTGAAACGGGTCATCTTAGACAAATCATCTTTTCCAAAAAGAAAAGAAATAAGTAGGAGTGAGAGAAAGGAAGGGGGGAGAGAGATATTTGAAATAGCACAGCCCATGGTAGGCTGTAGAATAAGTAGCACTGCCCGTCAGTAAGTAAACTATAGTACATGGGCTGAGAAAAGAAGCAAGAAGTTAGAAACTGATGAGGTGCTTCATAGCTGGGTAAGGTGAAGGAAAAAAAGAAATGATCTGTGAACTACTAGCCTTTGTGTTGCTGAAACAGGGATACAGAAATGTGAGTAGTCATCTAGGTGCATTGGACTAAACCCCAGTATTCTGAAGAGTAATTTTTGTTAGGGAGGCAATGTGGGAAACTCATGGAATTGGACACAGAAAAGTGTTTCATACAGACTTTTTTTCCTTTATCTTTGCTCGGTTATCTATTTACCCTTACGGATCTACTGCAGTAGTAACTGCAACATCAGACATCTCATTGATACTTTCCAGAAAACCAGTGTCGTGGTTTAACCACAGCCGACAACCAAGCACCATGCAGCAGCTTGCTCGCCTCCCCCTCACCCAGAGGGGTGGGGAGGAGAATCAGAAAGGAATGTAAAACTCGAGGCTTGAGATAAGAACAATTTAATAAGTGAAACAGAATACAAATGAAAGAGCAATAGTACTGATGATGACAATAACAGTTATCATGAAAAGAGGAAGGGAAAAATGGCATCCAGAGGGAGAGGCAGCAGGGAACACGTGGTGCACAGCGCAACTGCTCACCGCCTGCTGACCCATGCCCGGTCCCCGAGCAATGACCTGCCCGCCCCGGCCAGCCCCCCAGTTTATATACCAGGAATGACGCCCCATGGTATGGAATACCTCCTTCGCTAGCTCAGGCCAGCTGTCCTGGCTCTGTCCCCTCCCAATCCCTTGTGCCCCCCCAGCCTTTTTGCTAGCAAGGCCTGAGGGACTGACAAGTCCCACATCAAAGCCAAAACACAGCACCGCACCAGCTCCTGAGAAGATAATTAACTCCATCCCAGCTGAAACCAGGACAACCAGCTACAGCTGTTCTGTGTACCAACATCTCATCTGTGGAGAGTTATGGTGTATTCATAACTACACAGTGGGCTATATGGACAGCTGTGTCCTCACCTGTAGATCATTTACTGTGCAAACCCTACCAGAACACGAGAAACGTCCTTTTCCAGTCTTAGCCTAGAATCATATCCAGTCTGTCCAGGTACAAAGTCTCTTGCATGGAAATAAATGAAAATCCTACCCTAAGGATTGCTCTGATAAACTAGAACCACAGCCACCTCACTAGGCAAGTGTTACTGAAACCTTCTGCAGCCTAGCTTGCATGCCATGCCCTCACCTGTCCACAGGTTTGAAGACCTTAGTGTGAGGGTAAGTGGAATTTAAGAATACCTGGTCTGTTACTGATGTCTGATTAGTGGCTATTCAGCTTAAGAGCCGAAGAGAAGAGACAGGAAAAGCAGTAAATTAAACACTCAGAAATGCAAACCTGAACAATGGCAGATAGTGGAAACACTAACAGGGGGGGTTAGATCACAGGCTGATCAGCCATTGAAAGAACCACTCCAATATCACCTGATGGTATTTAGCCAGAATTTTGTAACTGATGAGAAAAAGTGGAAGCAAGATTGTGCTGAGTCTTACTGGAAAGAGCAAACCTATGTGGTATTTGAGGGCTTGAAGGGTTGTGTGAAATATGTTACAAGGTGTTAGAAGGAGGCTGTAAGGGTGCGATAAACTTGCTACCGTGTGTTCAGGGGAAGGGGCAAATGCTGGGGAAAGGGGGAGGGGGGATGCTGTTGGGGTGGATCAGGGAGGAACAAGTGTGGGAAAATGGGCAGGAGAGGGGATAGAGGAGACCAGCTGTGTAGGAGGGCATATTTGCTAGTGAACTTCAACAAGCTGGACTAGCCTGATAGTAGAAGACCAGCTTCTGTAAAGACCTAAGTTGTGAGATCTTAGGAGCCAGAAATGGATTCTGGATGGATGTCAAGTCCATGCAAATATGTATATAGATCATCCAGAAATGACAGCAAGCTTGTGAATCAAGCTTGTTGCCCTTGTGAGCTTTAATCTCTGTTGTCGGAAAAAAGAAGCAAGATGGGGCTGTCTGTGGTGTTCTCCACTACGTAAGTGCTGTTTGTGTTAATGGGGGTACCGGTAAATGCCTTGCTCTAGTACTTGTGTTGCTGTGTGCCCGGCCACATTCGCATTCTGTGCATGCGTATTTGCATCTTTGGAATATGCTCTCAGCCCTGCCACTGGCTGGACCTGGAAATGGGACAGGGCAGCTAACAGGCTGGGAAAGAGAAGTCCCTGTGGTCTTCAAGTCCACTGAAACTGGCTTCCTTTAGCACATAGTGCACGCTCCCATAGTGAGGGAGTGTGCTCCTTTTTCATTCAGTCTTTAATACCTATGATGGAGTATACCTGGCTATGTCCTGTCAATTGTGCATGGGAACAAGTCAGGAAAAGACAATATCTCTCAGCCAGGTTGGGCACCTGTCTTTTTTTTTTTTAATCCACTTGGGGCTAACTGATAAGTCCTGAATAAGTCCCTGAATTAATATAGTGAATCCTTTTTTTTTTTTTTTCAGTTTCAATTTCTACATAACCACTTCCCTCTCCCACCCTAAATACAGCATAATAGAAAAAGTTGTGAACACATTAGCTTTTCCACTACAAAAGGTTTGTATTTCTTTCTCCTTAATTGCTCTACTCTGGCCACTGTCATGAAGACAATAGCAATCTAGTTAGGTGCACAGCTTGATCAGAACATCCTCTCCAAAGAAGGAACTCTTACTGGTCTCCTGAGCAGGAGCCCCCCAGGTTAGTGAGTGTCCCCTGCTCCCCCAGGTGCTGTCCACCTCAGACCTTCCTGGCCCTTCGCTATGCCTGCCTGGGACTCCTCACATTCCTGGGCTTTGCTTTCTTGATGTGGGTCTCAGCAGCTTCTGTCTTCCAACATACCCAGTATTGGAGAAACCCTTCTCCCTCACCTCTTGGGAATTAACATTCCTTAAGCTAATCCCAAATCAGGTAATGGGGCACAGAGTACAGTGCACCCCCAGGGGAAGGAGCACAGACAGGCTCAAACCATTACAGGGAAATCAATGAATTAAATGACTGGATCTACATGGTTCCAATCATGAATAGCCTAGGCTTCTCTTTATTTATTTTTGAGTGCTTTGTGCTCATCTGTAGTTTATAGTCATTATTTGCATCTAATACTAAACTGGCACCCCATTATATCTGCAGCGTTTAAGCTAGCAAATTACAGTGGTGTGACACTGTATGACATGGTAAATCTTGACCTTTAAATAGCAGCCACTTTAAGAGTTCATTGTTTGAAAATAAATTAATGTAAATGCTGAAATGTAGAAGAAATTAGATTAAGCAATTTAGTTAAAAGATTATAACCTTTTTACTTTTTTAACTTTTTTTTTCTTTTTTTTTTCCTCTTTATTCTGTTGCCACTACTTGTTGATGCCCAGGCTGTTGAAGGTCTTTTTCCTTTCTTAAGGAATATTAGTTATTGAAAATGAATATATAGACTTGCAGTTTCTATTAAATCCTTTAATCTGTACTGCAGGAGTACATTCTATTATAAATGCATGCACATAACATTCACTGACATTAAAAGGAGTTATTGGTACTCACTGAGTGAAGAAGAGACGACACTGTTGCTGAATAAGTTGCTCATCACATCTTTCAAATGCATGAAATTTTATTAAAAGGTTCTGTAAAGGGAAGAGTTAAGAACACAGAAGCGAAGCTAGTGGTTTTATTCAAAGGAAGTTTGGCATTTATCTACTGCAGATTAATTGTCTGGCCATACTAAATATACTACCATAGATAATATTTCAAAACAATGCAAAGTCGCAAGCTGTTCGCTTTACTCCATGTAGACCTGTGGATGGTGCAGCACTTCTGAGTTTTATGGATAATATAGGTTTTATGTCCTAATGTGTAGGAAATTAATAGTCACAGTGGTCTGAAGAGTGATGACTTCCCTGATAATAATGATAAACGAATTGAGGACTTGATGGATGTACCTAACCTAGTGGAGGTTAATGATGGTGCTCCCCAAAGAATTGATTTGGTAGTGATAAATTGAAGATGACCTACAAAGATAAAATACAGATCCCATTAAGTTTACCAGAGCCTCCCCTCCCCCTAGAAGAACTAGATGAAAGGGCGCGTTGGGTGTTTTCTTATCCCAAAAATAACAGATTGTGTTGTGTACTGTCCAGTGGCACCCACTTCTGATGCAGTTGATTAGTTTGTCAGAGTAACTACAAGGACAAATATCTATTATACAGTGGTTGAGTCTCTAACAGTGAAGATTAACTTTTAACGGCAGAGCTTAACAGAAAAACCTCTGACTATATATGCACTGACATAAGTTTGGGGTTAGGTCACAGTGTGCTGCTGAGTTCATTAAAGCCCTGATGCTCCTGCTCTAACAGCAAAGCAATAACTTACGTAAAGGGCTATACTAAAAGGGAGAACCACGCTGGCTCTCCCCAGCTGCATGATACCATAAAGCCAGACACCAGAGGCCACATGATCAACAGAAAGAAGAGAGGCAGAGAAGCAACATGACGGCATTTATTTTGGGGGCTTTTTGTAACAAGTTGATAGAGAAAATTAATATATTCCTGTCAAATTACTCATTTTTCTAAAATGGTTATTATATCCAAAGTACCATTTCAAACACAGCCCTTGGTGGCAGTTAACATTTGTCACTACATTGGGAAGCAAATATCAAATAAATAGATGATATTAAAACAATTTTTCAGGACCGACTGTCCATGCTGCAAAAAGCAATAGATCTTCTAGTGCACTTTGGCAGTGTTCTGGAGAAATCAAAGATCTCAGGCCTATGGGACTGAGTGGCTCTTTTAACCTCATCCTCTTGTTGTATATTGAAATAATGGGTAGACAGGGAGGTGTGAGGAAGCTTGCATTATCTGTGTCATGATTGGGATTGGATTTCGGCTGTTGCAGCTGTCAGTATGACCTTTTTGTTGAATTAAATTAGCTTTAAACCCCAGTTTTTCAAAGCCTAGCTTTTCTTCATACAGGTAAGTAAAAGTGATTTTTGCATATTACATTTTAACAGTTAATTTTTAACACAATTAATTTTATCAAAAGGTAGGGAAACAGGTCGGAACACAGAAAGGACAGGTCAAAAAATATTAAATAACTTAGATGTACCCAAGTTGTTAGGATCTGATGAAATTAACTAAGCCAAAACTGTCTTTGAACTATTAGCAATTACATACAAAAACTCTATGAGGACAGAGTCCTATAAGACTGGAGAAGGGCAAATACAGTACTATATATTAAAAAATGGGGGATGGGGTGAGGTGGGAAATACTACAGAAAGGAAAAAAACTGAGCTACAGGCAAGCCAGCCTGACTCTGCCACCTACAAAGATACGATAACATGTTTTTAAACAACCATTTAATGATATCCCAGAGAAGGCAGACCTGATTTTGTGAAGAACAAATGTGCTCAAACCCTACCACATTCGTTCCTGGTCAGGGCAACTTTGAAACACAGGGTGGAGACATGTGTAATATATTAGCAAGATTTTTCACATGGTCAAAATATTCTAATACTGAAAGAAAGAAAATGTAGTCCAGGACAAATTAGTAAGATATGGTTATGTTAAGGGTTTGTTACTGAAGTAGGAGAAAATCTTATTTGTAGGAGGCTATTCCAATGCGACGCCATACAATATTTTTGTTTACGAACTAGCTCAGCAAAGTAGGAAATTTATTTCTTTGTGGATCACAAATGATTGCATTTGGATGAACACTTTGTAAAGTAGGGACTTTAAAGGATGGAAATGAAATGGGAGGTGGTCCTAATGAAAAGAGAACTATCCAAAGTATATCAAAAGAAATTAACTGAAGACCAGTTTGAGGTAGTGCACTGAAGAGCCATATCTCTATTGAAAACTTACAAAACTACCTTGCATAAAATGTACAGTGTTACAAAGTGCGTAGGCAGTTGATGTTATGTAAAAATAAGCAAACTTCATGTAGGTATTTATTTACCAAAGTGTAGTATATAACACATGGGAGGTAATTTTCTATTTTCTGTTCTATTTTGGGCACTACATTTTAAGAGAATAATATCAGTAAAACAGAAGCTCTTAAAAAATATCAGAAATGAGCAGAGACTCAGAAAATATATTCTCTGGGAAATGGTTGAAAGAAAAGATCATGTCTTCTGTACAGAGGAGAAAGATGACTTCAGATACATTGAAAGTGGTAGTAACAGAAGTGGCTTGTTTCTGTAAGTGATCTCCCACCCACTGGGGTTTATGCAGAAGATAGAAATCCTGCTCAAAAGTTCCTGAAAACAGGCAAGAAGAGATTTTGATCCTATCACAGACTAAGGTGATGAACTTCATCGCTTCCTGAGTTTGTCAGTCCTGTTGTGTTTGCCATGACTGCATTTCATCCGTGCGTGTACTGCTGCGAGCTGATAGAAAATATTATTGGTCTATGCTATTTTATGCTATTTTTTCCTTTCAATTCAGTTATT
The DNA here is from genome assembly GCF_023638135.1 of Falco biarmicus. Lineage (NCBI taxonomy): Eukaryota > Metazoa > Chordata > Aves > Falconiformes > Falconidae > Falco > Falco biarmicus. Next base: position 3,842,527 of record NC_079293.1, on the reverse strand, counting down.
GTCACAATTTACACACATTGCATTACATAAATTTTGGACTCCTCACAAACACATTTCTAATTATCTAAAAATACTGTGTATCAGCAATATTTTTTATGAGTTTTGTTGACTATGGTATATAATTAATCTGAACTAAATAGTTTTTCATACAGAAAGGCTACCCTGCTTCCACTGGAATTGACTGGGTGAGTGTTATCTATTGGTCCTTAATTAGGCAAGCTATAATAGCCAGAATTATTCCTATTGCTCATTTCACTCTTTACTTCCACTTCAACAATTCAATATTTTTCTCAATTCTTTCAACAAATGAAAATCAGCACAAAGTGGGAATTGGATATCTTTTTGACAGCCTTCAGAATACCTGTTGCAGAGAAGTTTGTAAGTGGTTGGGCTACGTTAATTTTGTAAACATTGAGGACATTTTTCATCAGTGGTGTAGATTATAGGAGGAAAACCATAAATAATGCCACTGATTCAAAGACAGATGCAGTTTACAGCAAGCCTTGTCAAACTGATGTCCTCTGAAGATGATGCCAAAACACAGGAATGAGCATCCAAATTCAGATAGTGTACTTTTAGATAATTTTAGATAATTGGGCATCAAAGACACTAAGTTCATTAAAGCTGGTGCTTATAGGAGAAAAAAGAAATGTGTCTGTTAATCCCATGCACTTTCATATCTCCAGGTGCTGAAAAGAGTTTGCACAGGTAACTGACATTACAGATTGTGTTAGCCTGCTGTGTTTGTACAGGCAAAAACTCTAGTGATATAATAACAGCTAATTTTTGTTATGATAACTATTCTATCTTATTTTTTGATAGCTCCTTTCTGTAAACAAGAAGTACAATCGTGCTCAGGCACTCTTCTTGGGAGCCTTGGGGACAGAGATAACTGGAAAATTACCTTATTACAGAATAATTCTGGAAATTTAGACTTAGATTTTTATTCTCTTTGTTGGCTTTCAAACTAATAAAGGACTAAATATTTGCTTTTGCTTCTCATCGGCACTGACATAACCCCATTGTGCGTGATGCAAATATTACCAAATGCCACTGAATGAATGAACATGATAGAATGAACCCAGCAGTGTAAATTATATTCATTGCCATCTGAACTTTGTTTTCCATTTAAACAAGATTAAAATCTACTTTTCATAGATACAAATACAATCAAACCATGACTGTTGCAAACATTGTCAGTGTATAGTAAAGGGCAGGAAAGCTCAAATGGTAGTTGAGGTAAATAATTCCACTCTGAAAGATCAGTATACCAAAATTTAGATTACTAGTCTGAATGTGATGATTAATTCCATAGTAAATAATCCATAGTTTAACCATATTGGAAATGTTTTGGAAAGAAACCCACAAAACCTCACAGCTACAATAACTGCCTTATGTATGTTGCTTTTATAGCTACTTTGCAGAAGGAAAAATAACTAAATAAACCCACTAAAATATTTACACGAAATATATTTAGAGCGCAGGAACATACAACATTGATTTTCAAGGATCTTGAGTAACCGTTTTATCTGTATCACTGTAAAGTGGAACAAAAGATTCATACATGTTATATACAGACACATTTTCACAGAACAGTCTGTATTTCATAGAAAACTTTGCAGGCTATATTGTTGACAAAGCATCATTGGTGTGTATGAAGAGGAAGAGGCAGTCTACTCGCTACTCATTTTAGCCTATGGAGCAGATGCAATTTTGATAGAGTGATGATAATACACCATATTTTTATGGGAAAACAAAAAATGTTTCCTATTCATATGGAATAAACAACTAGCCTATTCTTGATGAAACTGCAGTTCCATATGGGTTATTTCACACGGAGTGACAGGGAACATTTAGCTCTATTAGCCAAAATAGCTTCCGCATTTGACACTTTTATGTTAGCGGATAGCAACACAGGATTGTGCCTTTACAATATCCTGACCACTACGTAATTATCAATCTCGGCTTCTATATGGTACATGTAATTTTTAAACTTGCTTTACATCTTTGAAGGCTAAGGAACACAGGGAATTTTCAGGAAGCCAAGTGGAAAAGTCTTTTGTAGCCTGTAACACTCAGAAACAAATTTATCGATAATGCTTATTCTGCATGTCTGCACAAACTTATCCCCTTTCAACTACAAATCCTCCATAGTCTCCATTTCGATTTCTTTTTAGGTTAGACCCAGCAAATTCCTCCACAATAAAGCAAGTCAAGGTCACAGTCACCCAAGGATATTTTTATCAGATCAATCCTTCATAAAGCTCAAAATGTATAAAAGCTTTATTGAACAAATAAGAAGCAGCATCTCTTTTAACAATTACTTGGCTCCATAATGAAATTGTGCAAACTTGTCTCCTTTAACTCACTCTAACAAATTTATGCCTGCTAGAAGTGGAATTTTCCTTTATTTAATTTTGCTAATTTCTCTGAACAAACGGGGGGAATGAGACGTGGTGGAAGATGAAAGGATAGACAATGCAATATGTAAACCCCAAAAGGCTGAGAATGAAGACAAATAAAATGAAATCATCAAATCGATAAATAAGTTTTGCATTAGAAGATTAAAAAAAAAAAAAAAAAAGCTAGCAGCCTAACTCCAAGCCCAAAGTGAGTGGCTCATACAAGAATTAACACAGAGGCATATGTGATACATAAAAAGTACAGTATTCAAGGGACATCAACACCAGATGTGTTTGTTTAATAGCTCAAGCAATTAAGATGTGAAACAGACAGTCTTTCAGCCTCCTTAATGTTGCTTCATCCTCATGTTGCCTTGCCTTAAGTTGGTTCCCTGGAGTAAATGACTCCAGTGAAGCTGGCAGCTGGGTATTTCTGGGCATATTCTCTTTCTTCATGGCCTAAGCAGCTTGTTGGAGCAGATTCCTGGTGCTCAGATCTGCCCATAATTAATCATAAGAAGATGAAGAGCCATCCATCTTGAGTTTTCAATAAATCTGGAGTTAACATTTTATGGATGCAAGTGGGCTTATTCTGAGTCAGGGAACAAAAGTTTAAGATTGAATTGTGAATAAGTAGGTGTCTTTCGTTTGACTCTGGCCTCCTATCACCCTATTGGCATTATTATTTTACTTGTGATATGCTATTATTCTGTTCAGTGACATGTTTTCCTGGCACTGCTGCTGATGTAAGTTAATTTATACAATGCTGCTTTCAATGCTTTGCCTTTTGGTCTGATTTTGAGATCTCAATTCCTCACACACACCTCCTCCCCAACACACACACTCAGGACCATGAAAATCTATGTTTCATAATCTAAGGAAATGCTCAGACTGATTTTGGGTAGTAAATGCACATAATTAATACAGCTTCAGTGTACTTAAGATGAAGTGATTACACAGCTTTTATATATGCACACGTGGCATCAGGCTAAAGTTTCAGCTATGCTAGTCAAGCACAAGGGAGATGTAAAAGAGAAAATCATGACTGAAGAAGTTCCTGAGATGAGGATGAGACCAACTATGTACTAGGGGATCAATCTCTACTCTTCTAATTAGTATACATCTGAGAGCAAGTTACGGTGGGTGATATAAGCTATTCCTTTCTTCAATCTAGCCAAGAAGCATTGAAAAGCACTTTACTCCCTGAAACATTTTGCTGTTTGTAAGCAGGATGTCGCTGAGAAATTGCTAATCCTTCAGACTTCATCTTTTATTCCTGAAAAGCTTAGGATTTTTCTCCAGAGTTTTACTTCTAAGCTCATTTTGCCCTGCTACATGTTCATCTGTCCTGATACCTTATTTTCATGGATTGTATATACATTTGGAAGTCTTATCCTAGAAATGGTCTGCATGTTGCAGTGGAAATGCGTACTTTTTGTAAATGAGGTTGGTTTTTTTTGACTTATCTGACAAACAGATTGCATTGTTTTATTACTAACTCTCTGTAATTCCACTGCATATTTGAGAAATTTAATGAATTCAGTTGAAGCAGACTCCCTTGAGTGTTTCTCTTTATTTGGTAAGACTACAGGAAAGAGTAGACTTGACATCTTGTTAATCTATAAACACCCCCGACACTTAACAGTTGCAAGAGCTGCTGATATAGAACTTACCTAACATGATTATCAAGACAGTAATATTTTTTACCTTGGAAGACTTCAACAGCAACATAGATGATGTCCTCATCTGCCTACTGAGATTTTAACCAAGGTTTCCTTCAAACAGCCTGACTCACACATTCATATATAGCTTTAGAATGCCCGGACAGGACATGGAACACAGTTGCCTCCACAGTTTCCTCTCACAGTAATGACAAAATCGTTAGGCAGCAGAGAAGACTTCTGAATAATGGAGGAAAACTTCTGTAGGAGGAAAGAGAGAGACCATGGACCTTAATGTCATGAACAATAAGAAAGACAATCAAATTTACTACATTTAGACTGAAACTAGCTTTTGCTTATTTTTCATGTGAAAGTTCATCAGGAATATGGGTATTAAAGGATCTGTATGTAGGAAAGAATGTATACAACTGAGCAACTGCTGACTTTTATTCAATGAAAGTAAGGCTTTTACATCCCAATACAGGATGGGGTCACCTGGATAATGTGAGTATCTTAGGTAGCCTCATTAATTATGACTTCAGGTATCTGTCCCGATTATTTTAGACTGATACCTCAGCAATAAAAAGCCGGGCAATAAAGAACATAGAATGGCATCAAATTTCAGATATTTTTAACCTTATGTACCTTTTAAAAAATTACCCTAATGCTTAACCAAAACATTATTAATTTCTTATTTTTTTATCCTAACCTGAAATATATCACAAATTTTTCCCATTGTAGACAACACTATAATCCCAGATCTAGCAAAGTCAGAAAAATAAATTGCGAACACTTTCTCATATTTAATTCCTGCTCATATGTTAAGGGACCATGAATAATGAGACCCACAAAGAGGGGGGTAAATGGAAATACTGATGTGTAGCTGTGTAGCTACATTTCATTCAGAGGAGGTATTCATGGTTACATCACTCTGGGATGTGGACCGCTGTCTAGAAAATGTTCAAAATGCAGTGCACATTTCCTTATACCCAGGAATTTCTTATCGGTTTGACAATAATGCAAAATTAATATGAAGTGATGACACTTGCACAGCACAGTGCTATTATATATTCAAAATAATATTTACACAAAAAATAAACTTTATTAAATTGTACAGGAAGGAATCTTTTATGGATGTGTCTCTATGCATGCCTATGCAAAACACAATCTAGGACTTAAGTTTATTTATTTTCCCAAAAATTAAAACCAAAGCAAGCAAACTTGTGTTACTGGAATAAGTTTAGATTGTAGTCTGATCAGGCTACAGGAAATTTCAGTTGAGAATATTGCACCTGTCAACTGCTTTTCATTTCAGGGAATTAATCAAGCTGGCTGTTCGGAGAGTTTTTGAGAATGTTCATTATTTCAGCTATTAATTTTTAAAAGCAGCAAATGTTGCAAGTCAACAGCATCCATAAAAATTGATTTATTGTGCAATTTACCTCATGCTATGGGAAGGAAAGAGAAGGGTTTGTGTATCTACTACTCCCCCTCTCAATTTTCTAAGGCATCCGCTGTATGTGTGTATATATATATTTTTAAGAAAAAATTATTTAGTTGAAAGGAACAGAATCCTCTTTGCATTGGTTTTACACCAATGTGGATGGGTAATATCTGACCACATAATTTAACACTAAAGAGAATAAGAAACAAAAGCAGTTACATAGAGAAATAGTCAGAGAACTGTAATCTGAAACTGGTGGAGCCCCACTGTAATACTGTGTCAGGCATTAATACAGTTCCCTAGGCTTCAGTCTCAGCGAAAATCTATTGCGCACTATTCTTTTATAACGTGTATTTGCCTGTGGACCCCACAAAAACCAGTTTCACATTGTTTAGGCAAAGTTACCTGGAGGGTAAGCTGCTGTTAAACACCTGAAAATAAAGCTTCTTGCTGCAGAATTTAAGTGATCTGTTTGTGTTGGAGGGGAAAGATATCACAAATTTAGGCATTTGGTCTTCTCAGATACACTAATTCACAGCATCTGAAGTATCTGGAGTAAGGTCTTTATGTTAAATATGGTTTACAGAGTGGTGCAACACAGCCACCTGGTACAAACATCCATCCTGTGAGCAATTTCCATCCCTGGGATGTAACAACTGTAGAGCAGTGGCTAAAAGCATGGTCCGACTGTGATTTGTGAGAATTCAGTTAGGGCTAGGACCTAGCCTCTGCTTCTTCAGGTGGGGTAGTATAGCCTTGACTTGAGGGCTTTGTCATTTGTCTGTCCGCGGTAGAAGTGGCAGACAGTGAGGAGCCTGGCTGTTTTACACAGATTAGATTCACTGTGCGGATCCCTTCCCTGGACAGGAGATACGACACACAAAGCCCATGGGCCTGTAACACTGATCAGTGGAGACCATTGGACTTGACCTGCACATGCAAAGCTCCAAAGGAGGGGAAACACTGCACTGCTCCCCCCACCCCCCCCGCCCCCAAAAACCACCCAAACCACCCAACTCTTCCAATAGATAACTCCTGAACAGATTTTCTAGGAGATTTAGAGGGAATTGCAGACCTGTAGTAGAACACAGACCTTTGAAAACATTATTAATAATTCAAAAAAAGAGACATAAATCAGCCTAAAAATCTTGAGTAGAGGACACTACACAGTTCATTAAAATTCCCAATATTATTAAAGAAATGGTAGACCTTCTCAGTTCTTTAAGGTTCTAAAACTGTAGATCTGAGGATCAAAGATCTACACTAACACAATGAGAAGGAAAGACCATATAACATTTTTATAGTGTTTGTCTTCTTGATAGCTTTGCGCAGGAAAATATTAGCTTACTTTGGCCTTTCATATCTGAAATATAGGCCAGATTATGAAATGAATAACATTGCATTTACTCTGACCAGAGAAATCCAGAGTGTGGGGACCAATATTTGTTTTACAAATCCTTTTTATATTATGTATCTGAATATTCCACAGACAAAAAAAAGGATGAGAGACTGCTCACATACACTTTTTAAAAAGAAAAAATGGTGTGGGATGATATTTCCTGAGCAGTTTTACAGGAGAGAACCACAAAGAAAGTAAGGCTTTTATGCAGACATTTCCCACGCAATATTTTTACTTCCCATTAACTTCTTTCTAATAACGTAAAGTCCCTAAAAAACAGAGAGCTTAGGCTGCGTTACAAGACCTTTATAGAACCATTTATGTGTCTTAGCTTCAGGCTTTCATATAACCCTTGGGTGGGCGTTCAATGACACCAAAACACACCTGTAGGGGGCTTGTGGATTCAGTAATAAGTGGCGAGTCCCCTGTTGGGACATTGCTCTTATCATTATCATCTTGATCCTTAAAAATATTCAAGCTGGTAATGGTTTTATGCTACCTACTGTGTAAGATTTCAGCTTCAGTGTAACATTTAATAAAGCATTATCTGTGGAGTTCAGTGGTGCTGTATTGATAAGAGTTGCCTTTAGAAGACTTTGTGAGGCTGAGCAGTGGTGGCTGTGTTACACAAACATGGGAAATAATGAAATAAAAACAAGCTACATGATATGCAGAGATAAAATTTCAGTGTAACTAATAAAGAAAAATAATAGCAAAAGGCAAAATATTGTTGAAACAATGCAAACAAATAAAGCAATAGCAAAGAAGAAAGACAAATAACAAGAGCAAACTAAGAAATGAATAACAAATAATAAACCAGTAACAAATAATGAACAATAACAAACTAGACTTCAGAGGTAATCAAAGTGAGAAAGAAAGGAAAAGAGTGTATTATATCAGAAGCAGATTAGCGCTGTGTGCTCTTGGGATCAACAACTCAAATGCCTTTCATAGGTAAAATGGGTTAGGGAATATTTTTGCCAAAGTTTTGCACATCACAATAAACACCTCACAGTTAGCTGCACTAATTGTTCATCAAGAGAGACCTCAGAACTGCTAACCCATGGATTAGCATGCAGGTTCATGGAAGGAGTGTGATACCGGGAAACACATAAGCTGCTTTCTGCTTGTCTCAACATTTGCTCAAATATTAAAGGCATGCTAAGTGTTCAAGAGGATCTCTCCAACAACTTCAGTGGTCTTTGGATCAGAAAGAGATAAAATGTACACACAAATGAACAAATGGAAACCATCTATTTACTTTTTTTGCATGTTGGTTTCCTTCCCTTTTCCTGTGAAAGTGACATCTGCTCAGCATTGGTCCGAAAAAAAAGATGGAAGAATTTTCTACTTGCAATTGCAGTTTCTCTGAAATTGAAATAGTTTGTAGGGGTATTTGCATCCAGTTGATACTTTATTTTGGCAAAACCAAAAAAACTTTCTGACATTCTTATAACAAGATAGTTTCATTTCTCCTTTGAAATGACTATGCTTCTATTCTGTTATCACATGTATTATTATTCTGCTGTATTTTGAGATAATTCAAAATCATGTTGCAAGACTAATTTAATCAAAATGGAATTTTTTGATTGATAAAAATTAAATTCCAGTTATTCATTTCAGAATTTTATTTCATCAAGCAATATCTCCATCCCAAGTTGAAATAAAGATAGATTTGAAAACTCAGTATACTGCATGAAATACTCATCCTCTGCATATAACTACTCCTAATATTATGCAGTATTTAACAATGGCATCTTCAGAGAATAAACATTTTAGGAAAAACACCTGGAAACACATTATGTTTCTTCCACACTTTTTGACCTTGAGAATAGGGCAAGAACACACAGAGAAAGGGCAATCTCAGAGGGAGACAGGTAGGGGAGATAGCAGCTCATGAGTGAGATGATGTAGCTTTCCATCTGCAAACAAGTTGTGCATTCTGCTACTGAAGAAGCACAGGAGAGAGAGAGAAATATCAGCATTTGCCCAGTCTTCCACTAACCCAGTTGTCAGGGCATTCCTGACAAGGGTCTCAATTCACAGTTGTGATCTGTTCCTTGTGTCTTTCCATGTCACCGGGAGAGCCAGAAACGGCTCTCATCTGCAAGGAGGGGCATCACACGTGATCCATATGCCACTGGAATGGGCACTGCACTTGTATGCCCCAGCTGGTGGTCTCAAAGGGGGATCCGGGATCCCCTTTGTGCTCCATCCATTTCAACAAACCATCAAGTTCAGGTGGGACTAGTCACACTGAAAAATTCCTGGCCTTCTCTACCAACTTCCACAGCTGGAGGTCCAAACTGTCTTGCACATGACAGCATCATGCTACCTTCATGCCATATATTTCTATCCTTCAATTACTGCTGTGAAGGAAAGGTTGTCTCACAGACAAAATGCTCCAACTGAGATTTTAGTACACTTTTTGTTTTCTGTGTTCAAAATGCTGCCTTGGTTTCACAAAACTTACTTTTCTAAGACATTGGATTTTAATGACATAAAAAGCACTGAGCCAGCTGTCACCATATTACAAATGTAACTTCGAGAGCAAAACCAATGAGAGTTTGAATCCACCAGGACTAGAGTTATTGCAGAAAAGGTCTAAGGTCTTCTTTCTATGCTGCTGACTGTGGAGGCATTATCAGGTTGTAGACAGACATTTTTAAAGCAGTGAGGAAGGCTATAATATTGAAATGATCAAATAAACTATGTTTTGATGACCCTAACCAGCCCCAAAGAGAACCCCCTTCCTCCTTACTCTCTACCCTCTCATCCGCTGACAGATTTCCTTTCTGACTTTAAATGTGGCAAACTGTTTACAGCCTTGAATAAAGAAAACCAGCCAGGAACCTAAGGGCATATTGACAGTGCAGTGGAGCACTGCATCCACCCTGCGTTAGCTGCAGAATAAAGAGAACCCCAGAAACAGCTCACTTAGTTTCTGCCTGACCTAAACAGCAAAGTCCAGGTTCCTGCACAGAGCCCAGTGCTGCCCATTATTATCCCAGCATTGCTACCTTAGGTCCAAACTCCATTTTACCAAAATTTACACTATGCTAGAAGGTTTCGTAAACCAGAGTAAGCTGCCTCAGTTGCCTTTGATGTATGCTCGAAAGCTCAAAGGGCCAGGAATTACAAGGACAAAGTCTTTTCTTTCCATTTATAGCCGAACCTCTAACTTCTCAACCACTGAACTACTTTAGAGAAACACAAAAAGATTTTGTTATCTTTGCTTTATTTATAACTTATATAATATCTACATGTATATAAATATATAAAGTTATATAGATAACTTTGTTATCTAACAGTATCTTCCACTTTTGTTTTACAAAACTGGATGAGAATGTGTGGAGGTCAAATGCTGGTTATGCATTATGCTAACAATTTTTCTGCTGAACCAGGATACTGAAAATCCAGGACACATATAGGTGTAATTCTTATAATTTTATTGCCTTAAGTTAAAGCTGAATTCAGCAGAGAATTCTTTTTATGATAACTAGTATCATTATAACATAAACTGAAGTTGAAATAAATGTTGGTATGCAGTATTAAAAGTAATAGTTCATGCTGGCTTGGGGTTTAGGAGGTTAACTTGGGAACAGACACATTTTTGCCAACAATTAAAATAGCAGAATTTTTTATCTGTCTTCACTATTCTGCTTTATAATTTATTTTACCACATTTTAGATTTTGCAGATACAACAGTGATGATCACAGATGCTAAGACTTTATTTTTTAATTTACTTCTCAGTATATTACATCATATTTCTGTATAATATGATCTATGGCTGTTAAATTAGCCCTAGAGACGCCTGGGTTGTTAGCAGGGGTATCATATAAGCATCCTGAAACCACTGAGGGAAAGATAATTGAAATATATGTAACAGCTAGATCAGTAAATCAAGTTCAGCCTGGTTTGTACCATGCTCAAAGTAACCATTGAATACTAGAAGTCCCATTTGTATCAGTGCAGTTCCAGTGGAGTGAAGGTGCTGAGTTTAAACCAAGCTGAAGTCTCAAGCAACTCTACTGAGTTTAGTGGTTTCCTCGGATTCACAGCTACAAGCGTGAGAGTTGATTTGATTCTCATGGTGTTTCTAACTGCAGGAGCAGGGCACAGGAACTTAAAACAGCTTCTGCTTCTTTCATCTTCACAGGGAATTTCTGCAGTGCTGGGTAGGACTGAGAGCATGCACTCCAATTTACCCTCTCCACAGGGTCTGGAGAGATACCCTTAACCCATCCACTGGCACAGCCACTCTTTGATGTGTGAATCCTCGTGCTCGGTTTAAAGTTCACTTTGGGTCCAAGTGAATAGGAGAGGAATCTGTCAGAGGGCTGGAATGAGGGGATGTGTTCACTGAGAGTCCTAAATTCATGTGGAATTTAGGGGTAGATATGGGCCTCAAATTCTGCCTAAATCCCAGCCTACATTAAACATTTTTAAACTATGTTTTGATTGTCATCTGCTTGATATTTGGAAAATACTTAACCTTCACTTTTTCCTAAATTTAATCAGATCCAAATGATACCAGAGATTTGAGCAACATTAAACATGGGAGCAAGTATAACCTGAAAATGTACTGCTTTACATTACTTTCCTCTTTTTTGTAGCTCTGCTTGGATTAGAACAAACTCTGTGCCTTATTCAATTAATGTCCTCATGACAGCCCTCAGAAGTGAAAAGAGTTAAAAATTCACAGGAGAACTGTAATGGTAATGTGTCCTGAGAGATATTCATTTGGCCCCAGCTGTCCATTTTATTCTAAGTGCTAAATGCTTTAATATACATAGACTATCATTTACATAGCAAGTGGCTATGCGAGATGAATTATTTATTTTGTGACAAATACCTAATGCCTAATGTACTGTCAAATACAAAGAAGTTCCTTATTTGACCCCCATGTGTAAATTTACATTATAGAATTCATTATCTTTGCACGTAAGTCACATTGAAGTTGTGTGCAGATATCTGTCAGAGGAACTGCAGATTATCACAGCTTCGATTGAAGTGCACTATTTGCTCTTACGCTATTCCTGTATAGCAAGCAACTTGGTTTTTAAGCTTGGTGCCATAGAAGCTGCTCGTATATGTAACAGCTGCACTTCTAATGTAAAAAAAAAAAAAGGTAGGTGAAATAGAAAACCAAACTCAGATTATGATGAAAATGTTATGAAAGTCAGTAATGTGTATGTCAGACAAATGGCACAAGCATTTCTTGTGCCTTGGTGAAGACAGATCTGGATGTAAACCTCCTAAAATGAAGACAATAAAATCTGGTCTGCCTTCCCCAGGCAATAGGTGTCCTGATCTTATGCAGCCAACTTCATGTTTATATTCCAAAAAACCTACAGAAGTCAGCTTAAATAAGAAATTTTATCATATCAGATTTACTTTTCTTATACTGCACACAGCTCTGTTAATTCTCACAAAGTCTCACATTAATCTCTGATTCTCTCTCCTTAGGATCTAAATCTCACAGTCACTATTATTTAACCATTTAGATACCAGTATTACTCTAAAGATTATAGAATGCGACTATAAATCTGTAAAAGATTATAGAGGAGTCATCAGACCCATCTCAGGGCAAATATTGCACTGCTCACCTTAGTAACTGTTTGCCAAATTTAACATTTGTTAGCATGTCTTTATACACCAGTTATCAGGATGATCCTCAGAGTCTGCTGTTATCTCAGATAAAGGAAATGCTGAGTTCAGAAACATTGCATCTTCTCTCTGAAATCGCATGGGTATACTTAAAAAGATCCTGGGGTAGGACTTCATCCGTGTGCACAACACACAAAATTAAGATGTTTATTTACACAATTTTGAACCATAAAACAATGTTAAAGATCTCACAGAAACAGACCGCCTTATGCTTTTTTTGTATGTTTAGCTTTTTGGTTTGACATCTGACGTAACTTGTGGAGACAAAGAGTAAATAAAACATTTCTGAAACTTGAAAGAAATTTTGCCTGGGATGAAGTCAGGACAGGAAGGTCAGGTCAACTTTTATTGAATCAGTCCCATTTCCCATCTTTTACTGAGATACAATTTCTAAACCTGCTGCCTTCTAGGCCGGTTCATTTTAGCAGTTCTGCAGATGAGAGGGAGTTGAGAGTACCAAAGGATTTTTGTTCTGTAGGTTAGAAAGTTGGTACAGTCACAGACTGAACTCAGCCAGAAGGAGTTTGTGCCCACTACGTGAACTGAAAATTAGTGTTGACCCTGAAAAAGCTCTTCTGTAGTTGCAGAATTTGTTTATCTGCACTTTACCACATCTTGGATAATGAAAGCCTTTGAAGCACAGTAGGCCAGTTGCAGACCTTGTGTGAATGGGCACAATGCCACTGAAACCAGTCGAGTCACGGCCACTCGCACCAGGTTTGAATTTGGCACATTGCCTTTGTCAATGGCAAAACAATGTTTTCAAAGAGTTTCGCGGCAGAAGCTATGCTGCATGGAAAATACATTTGTTTAATATGTTTATTTGCATAACAGACCTGAGCTTTGGCAGAGTTTATTATTCATTATGCAAGCTCATCCACTTCCCAGCCAGCAATGAGGTGCACATCAGAAAGGGTACTCAGAGTCTTTTAGAATTGAAGAGACCTTCTGGCATTTTTTTATTGCAGTCTCCCCCTACTTTCTCTGCAAAGAAACAACTTGAATGCTGTGCCAAACCCTTCAAACACAAAAGTTCAGTAATAGATAAATACACTGTCCTATTCAGACATCTGCCTGGCTTTCAGTAGTGCTGTGTGCTCTCTGGCTCTCCTGCTGATACAGTCTTTGATTCTGAAACAATATGAAATAAATGAATGGGAGCTCAGCTTTTAATCAGGTAGAGACCTAAATATGGATTTAGGTAGCTAATTTAAGTTTCTGTTTTCAAAATTTTCCCCCCGAAGTATCAGAAAGGCTGATCATTCAGCTGAAATCTTCCACTAGGAAACCCTCCTGTAGGAGATGGAAGATAGTGTATTTCTATGGGGAGGAAGTTTAATTTCCTTTACTACTCTATATGAAATTCTGTGTATTTGGTACTATACTATTGAATGACGAAGCTTGAACAGTCAGGTAGCACATATGGACAGATTTCTGAGGGCCCATGTGCTCACTGCTATAGCTTTTCCTTCAGGTAGAACACAGGAAAATCAAATGACCCAGATGTGTAAACAACCTGTTGCACAGTGTCATCTGTTTCCTCTTGTATTTACATGAATAATTAACGTTATCAAGAAACATTTTTTGGGGCCCTCTTAGAGGTATAGAAAATTTAAGTCCCTTAATGGATTTAAGAGAAAAGGAGGTATTTTGGGAAGCTAGGGGCTGGCTGCTTAAGGTGGACAGTATATCACACTGCTGTCTGTAGGCAACAGAGGGTCCCTAGCTGAGTCCACAACTAGTGTCTCCCTTTCCTACTCCAACTAAGCTTTGTGAAGGAGCTTTTGTATAAGTAGTATGTGAGCAGAGTGATACCAAGAGGAGTTTCCAAGGAGAATTTTGAGGAAGGTATGTTATCTGTGGGGTTAACACACAGCTGAGCATGAGAGTGCATGAAGTATAACCAGAATGCCAGACTCCTAATCTTTTACCTGCAATTGCAAGGGCCATTTGAGGATGCCTGACATCGTATCTTTCATTGGAAACTTTTATGAACTCTTCCTGTCAGGGATGGAAAGGGAATCGCTGTAGGTGTATTGAAAGCTTTCATCTAAGAAATTGTCTAAGATGTGGGGAGGAGACCTGCAGGAGAATGTAGTTAAGCTGGGAAACATCCATGGCTGTGAAGACATCAGGGGCATTATACATGCAGAGTCCTCCAATAATACAGAAATTTGTTTGGTCAACAGAAAGCGTGTTTGCCATTCCTAAGGAAAGAAAATGGCTTTTGGCTTAAGGGCACAGTGAGTTTCAGCTCTGAACAGCAGCTGCTGAGATCAAGAACAAAATCACCAGTCCAGCAACAACTGAGGTTCTAAATACAAATGGCTTGATCCTGTTCCCTTCTCTGGTTGTTCCAGATGAATGTCTGTTGGGGGGGTGGGAAATAAATATATATACACACACATATACAGTATGTTTCCTCTTGCTGCCCTCAATACACACACATGCACAGACACATGCACTATGAATCCCCCCAGTAGCTGGCCTTATGCTCCCAGTTTAACCAGTAGCTGGCCACTGGATCCGCTGGAATCCCAGCTGCTTCATGCACAGATGCACACATGTAAATGAGTCTTTCTGGCAGCTGGTCCAGACTTACAACCTTACCAGCAGCCAAGTGCCAGACCTTACGTTCTCCCCATATGCTGAACTGGACCTCCTGGTCCCTTCAGTAGCCAGCGCTCAGGCTCTCTAGTCTCTCCAGTATCTTGCCCAGACTTACAGCTGCTCTAATATCTGACTACTAAGCTTCTATCCCACTCACCAGCTAGTTGAACTTTATGCTTACTAGTGATGACACATTGACATACACAACCACACAAGATACGCACACTCTGCTCTCTCCTGTTTCTGGCCCCCTAGGCACATATTGCCTATGACCTATGGTCTCCACCTAATTGGTGGCACTTAGACCTCCACACAAAAACATTTACAGAACTGAAAGTACACTCATTCAAGAAAATAATTAGAAATGGATTTTAATGAGAAGACAGGACAGACTGTGCAGATCAGATGCAAGACATGGCCAGGCATGAGTACTAGCCAGCAGCCTGTTTATGTGCTTGTTTGGATGGTTTATTACCTTATCCCTCTGTTTTCCCACTCCTATTCCTCCCCAGACCACCTTATTCCATTCTTTCCCTGCCTTTGGTTCCTCCTCTAAACATCGCATAGTAAGTCTTGTGCAACCCCCAAGATGTTTTTCCTCCACATCCCGTAAGAAGTATCATACCTCCAAAGACAGTATCCACCCTCAGTCTGCAAGGCTACCTGGGGAGCCTATCCAAGCGTCTGGTGGTGATGGGTCTCAGTCTCTGCCCATGGGGCTGAGACCCTCCTGAGATGTCCTGTGAGGGAATGGGTCAGGGGCTCATTCCTCTGACTGGGTTATTGGGATTCCTCCAGCTGCCATTGTGCCTCTGGGCTCCTTTGTGTGTGTGTGGAGATGAACCTTTAATCACCTAACCTACCAACTTCAACGTTGTTGAACTATATCTGTACATGAGAGAGTTGTCTAAATCCTCCTTACGGTCACTATCAATATGTTCAGTGAAGCCTTCAGTATTGACCTATGCACTTGTGCCTACTGCCACTTGAGATTCCACAAAGGAAGACTGCTCAGAGCTTCCAGAGGCTGTGCAGTACCTCCAGGGGACACTCAGGTTAATATAGAAACAGCTGAATACCTGGCAAGGTAACCTGTAAGATCTCAGGTGGCACTAAAAGCCTCCATGTGGGCATATGAACTTACAGTGATGGGTCAGTAGCGTCTCTTACCAGGCTCAAATAGTCATTGAGTAGACAAAATGAAGATCTCCCCATTGATCATAATAGTCTTCAGTCATCTATTCCGTCTAAAAACACCTACATATAAACACTTACACTTACATAGGTGTTATCAGTAGATAAATGGAAAGTTTGCTCATCAGATAATTTTTATTGGGAGGTCCTGGCTGCCTCGTGGTGGTTCATGAGGTAGACAAACGGCTGTCAGTGACTGTCTTTTCTGAAACCTGTCATGAAAGTCAGGATATATCAGAGCAGTGCAGGGGGAATCTGGTTCTCTTTGTGGTCCAAACAGCATTATTCTACTGTTTTGAAAGAACAGCAGAAGTGGGGAGAAAAAAAAGGAACATGAACGAAAGCAGAGGAGAAGGCTGGGAAGAGAAACTGAAGTCAGTTTTACATCCAGTGGTTAGAAAAAACAACTTGGGAATAGAGTATTGGACACTGTCTTCTTGCTTGCTTGCATTTTTTTAACATATACTGCAGTTTGAAAAATGTGTCATGATAGATTACAGAGACAGCAAGGTTCAAATACTAAGTGGACTGAAGTTAGAGGGGATGGATGAGAAGAATTGTTACAAAGGAAGACTATAAGCTGATGACTATCTCTAAGGCCAGGATATCTGAATGTGATCTTAAACATTCCTTCCCATCGAACACTGACAGTGGAAACATTTGCTGTGACAGTGACTGCCCTGTGCAATGAGCTTCATGTCCTCTAAAGCATACACTGACACTTAGAGCTGTGTTAAAAATGCACATTGTAGTTCTATTTGAATAAGTGTAGGAACAAACATTCCTCTTTATGGTTTCAGAAGACAGTTAGATATGGAGCACAAAATATTTTTCTAAGCCTTGTCTCAGGGCAGTTATTGAGGCCATGAATTTTATTTCCCAAAGCTGCATGTGCAGATTGTTAAACTCATGTTCTTTCATATCCATCATATCCACCAAAGGTCCAGGACTGCAAATGTAAGCTTCAGGTTATACTTTACCTGTTTTTACAGGTGACCACTTCAGCACACAATGACAAATAACAACTGTCATCACGGAACTCAGGGGGAAAAGATTTTAAAATGTTTCTTAATATTTCTGTAGGAAGAAAACAATGATTATGTGAACTCAAGAAACAGTAGCTTTTTGATGTTTTTTTGGTTTGGTATCTTTTTGGTGTAAACACTGTGAGAATTTCTATGGGAGCTTTTCTGTCAATAGAACTATAAATAGTTCAAAAATATTTTAACGCTTCTGGTGTATTTTACATGTGTCCATTTGCTTTCCTGTGGTCAAACTCCTGGTAGCTAGACATGATATTTATAAAATTGGCAGTTGAGTATTTATGATTGAGGTTTTTCTCTTCTACTTTTTCAATCAGTAAAAAGCTGTGTGAGCAATTGAATCGAATGAATTAATGAATTCCATTCCTAAGTGAAAGCCTTACTTCTTGACTTAAAGCTTAGGAATGGTTTTTCATTTTTCTTGGAGGGCTTTCGGTCTCAGGCTTTGAATACTGTTTAACTTAAAGTCAATGGAACTTTTTTTTTTTTTTTTTTTTTTTTAAGGCATAAATGAGAGAAGGATTGTTTTTGAAAACTAAGTAACATTAATCAAAGCTGGTTTGAGATGTTACATAGGGGCCCCAAAATCAATCAAGAATGCACAAATTCCTTTCCGTGTAAGCATGGGACTACAGAAATAGCAAGGTGCTAGTTATACACTGTATTTCATCAATGCATTTCCCATTTAATACCATGTTTTCTTCTCTCTTCTGTATCACTGCAGATTCCTCCTACATCTTACCAACTATATTCTTAATTGATATGTTAAGATATAATAGAGTAGATAATATAGCATGCAGTACTTTCATCCCAGTTCTAAGTCTAGAACAGTAACATCAGAGGGCTT
Source organism: Falco biarmicus (assembly GCF_023638135.1). Taxonomy (NCBI): domain Eukaryota; kingdom Metazoa; phylum Chordata; class Aves; order Falconiformes; family Falconidae; genus Falco; species Falco biarmicus. The sequence goes on along the minus strand of NC_079293.1, from coordinate 3,824,256 downwards.
CTGATGCGATAGGTTGTTGAGAACAGACATTAGCAGTGACAGATGTGGACTTGGGATCACCGCTGTACTGTGGTTTAAATATCCTAATTCAATTCCTGTGTCATGGGACTTCACTTAGAGGTATAGATCCTTGACATGGTCAGTTTTACTGTGACTTCTTCCTAGATTTTCACTTTACCACTGATAACTTGTATAAAACAAGGAACCACATCTAACGGACACTGCCCATTTCTATTGCACTGGAGTCATCTTTCATTTTTGTCCATGAATCTGTGTTCCATTGAGCCATTTCCTTTCAAATGCCAACATTCCTCTCCGTTTGTATTATTTATATTGAGTCTAATATATTAGCACACACATATCAGCAGCATACTTTCTCTTCCTGATGTGAAATTATTAAATGACTGCTGTAGGATCAAGCTATTTGCTCGAGTCTTTGAGAAAAGTAGGAGGTTTATTGCCTAATGATTTATTAAAGATCATGTTAGATTGCTCTTCTACATTAGCACTTTTAGTTGCACCAGAGTTGTGATGCTCAGCGCAAAGTGGGGGTTGAAAGGTGGCACTTGCATGCATGTTTTACTGACTATGAAAAAGGGACTGGAAGAATTTAAAGTCCCTTACATGAGAAAGCATCCTTTCCCTCCCCCGGTCTCCAGTAATTCATTATGGACCTTACAGCAAAACTTGTCTTTTGGGAGTTGGAGTGTTATTTAGAGAAAAATATGTGTGGAGTAGAATTATAATCCATGTTGAGTCTGCCAGTTCCTGACTTGCCTGAGATGTGATCGTGCTTGGAGAAAGGGTGCTGCTGCTATTTGAATTGATTACATAACCCTGCTTTATTGTGCTTTAAAGCTTACGCCAGTGCTATGCAGGGATGTAGACAGATACTCTTTGATGTGAAGTGTTCAAATCAAAAGGGAAAATGAATAATTAAACTATCTATAATTTTTAAAGTCCTAATTATGACCTGAAAATTAAACTAATTTTTCTCTGCTACACTGCAGAGAGGAATGTGCAGTATGGTCCAAAAATAGTTTATGATAAAGAAATAAAATATTATGATAAAGAAAAACAATTGTTTTCTTTATTAATTTGCATCTTTTAAAATGTTTAAACTACTATGAAGCATCTGTCATTGTATGACAAGATTCTGATACCTGAGTGAAAAACAGATCAGAGAATACATTGTTAGAAGTATAGAAGGTAGTATTTATACATTTGCATTCTTTTTATGTTAATTACACCAATTAAAAAATTGGAAACATACCAAATTGAAAATTGGGCTTGTAAAAACACTTAGATGCAAATGTAATGATGTTCATACTGCCAGTGTACCAATGAAGTTATCTCACCTGTAATCCAATATACTGAAATTGGCATTAAAACGTCAAGAGAATAAACGTTGTGAGAAACAGGAAGAGGAGCTGGAGAGAGAGAGTGAAAGAAAGAACTGGGCATCAGAACTTACAGCAAACATGAGTTTTGCACTTTACAACACAATTCAAATGCTTTTCTTTTTTTTTTTCCTTCTTTGAAATTTAATTCACTAAATGTTTGTTGTCAGCTGGTACTAGTTCTTACAATATATTTTATCACTGTTCTTTTGGGAGGAATGCTGAATGCTGCAAAATAGTGTTCATTTGGCTGCTTAGTTTTCAATTAAATGGTGCAATATGAACTGCAGTAACACAGGCAGGGGGATGGTATACATGAACCAATGCTGTTTTAATCAAAAGTGCTTGCCGCTCTGAACATAGCATACAGGCCAGATGCTTGAATAAATGTCCTCTTTTTATGGCCAGTTAAATCAGCACTTGTACTTCTGTAAAAAATTACTGTAAAGGAAATTGTAGATATGGGATACTTACTCTAGAAAATATTTTGTGAAAATGGAACACAGATATACAAAGACATGTTTAGTTTAACATTTTTACAAAGATGGAAACAAGCTAATGTATTTTATAAACAACAGAGTAGGAAAAGTACAAGGAATTTTTGAAAAAAATGCTTGGGAAACAAGGAATTATCTACAGTAATCAATCCATCAGGCTTACATTATGACTCTCTGAGGATTTATTAGTCAGAGCAAGACCTCCTTAACAACCTCAAATAAATGTGACAGTCATAAATTCCCAGAAATGTTGACTACACACTGTAAATGTTCCTCTTGCATGAAATGACTCTCCTTTTCCTCCTAGCTAATTCCATAAGTATAATGCACTGGGTGAATCTATCTATCTGTATCTATCTATAAATCAGGGGGTGGGGGTAGGGGTAGGGGCAGGAGGGTAAGTCGAATATTAACGTGAACAGAGTGGTTCCAAAACTTAATATGTTTACGATTTTTTTTCCTCAGTTGTCCTTAAAGTCCACCAGAGTGCAACGCTGAGTGACAGTGGGATAAAATTGAAAAAATATTCACAACCCAATCCAGTTTTGAGTGTAGAAGAGCAGCCTGACTATAGTGTATACACCAAATTTTAATTTTAGAGTCTGTGTTCTCTATGGTCTGTCTACAACATATAAATATCATGGAGCTAGACCAGAACATGACCAGTCTCAACAGCAAAGGTCTATATTAGACATGTGTCTAAGGGGGTTCTAAAAGCAGCCCTCATTATTCTGTGCCTCCCACTCCTTGTCAGGACATACATCACACATTTTCAGTATCACCCACGTCAGTTATACAAAGCAAGAAAGATGTTAGTGTGTGTTTCTGCATCTCATCTCAGCAGGTAGTGACCCATGCACCATGTAACCTGAATGAAAGAAGCAGCTTTTATGTGATCTGACACAGACGAGGGAGGTCTGTGCCTACACCAGTCATACGTGGAGCCAGGTTAACCCTTTCTGTACCAAGTAACTTTGCTGAGAGGGTCTCTGGACCAAAGTTAGTTGTCTTTGCCTGGTCCTGCATTTCTCTGTGCTAATTCAGCATTAGATTCACAACTGTTATCTTTGTGCACTGGAGACAGATGTCTTGGTGCAGAGCCTGGAGACGTTCTACATATCCTAGAAGGTCATTTGACTTCATCTTGGGTACCAAAATTAACAACGTTGTCTATACCACTGAGAGCCTTGAGGTGTATGAGCACATCTGGCTGCTCAGATGGGATCTAGGCATCTATGTCTCTGTCATTTAGCTCAGTTCTCTGCAGGGTCTTGAAATGGACTTCAATTCAGAGTAACGTAAATATGTAGGTCCGTATCCTGTTAGACACTCCTCTCTGCCTTTAAGATGACAAAAAAAGAACTGATGCTAAAACACATAATGCTTCTGCTGGGTCAGATTACACTGTAACACTAAAATTATCCTCTGTAAGCACTTTTGTAATTATTGTCAAACCTTGACTCAGTGAGACTAAAACCATCGAAGGAAGACCCTCTGCCTTCCCACACTGTCTCCCAAATAGTAAAGAGAAAGAAATGAGAATCTTCTGATAATATTTGGAGGAAAATTTTGGCAAGAACATCTTTCCAGTACGTGTCACATACAGGTGCAGCCCACCTCTCCCAATGGTGGCTTCCCCACAAAGACTGGGAGAAGCAAACCCTAATGTTTCTTTGATCATCACCCTGTGATGAAGCCCACAACAGATAAATTTGAACCCCTGTTGGTGTCAGAAGGATTCTGTCTCCATAGACTTAGCAATGAAGATGAGATTTTCTGCATCTTCTTTTTTAAAATGGTGAAGGAAAGACATGAAAACTTTCTTTCAGATACCACAGCAAAAGAAGTAGAGGAAAGATAAATAACTCTTTCTCCCTTTTGCTCTTAAGTCAGGGAAATAAATTTTAATCTTTATTGCATTCCTGTGCTTTATTACATCCAATTTGCTTTCTTATCATAGGAAAAAGGTTTCATCGTTTTCCCGTTGTTGAGATATGACACCTTTAAACATCTGAGGCTTCAGCTTGCCAGGCTTTATGTAACTGATCTCCGCTCAAGGGTTTCTTGTGATGTTTTATGAAGGTGCTGTCTTGACCAGCATACTGGCATCAGCTCTGGGAGTTGCCATCTCCACTGATAGCTGCAGATTAAATGTTCCTTCTGGTGAAGTGTAACCACACTTGGACCATTGTTGAGTTAGCAGTGCTCCCCCAGGGTTTCATCCAGGGCCTAGTCATATTTATTATATAGGCTTGGATCTTGGTTCTTCTATGCCTTATTTTTCTCCAGGTAGAGACTCCTTTTGTCTTCCCTTCATCCTGGGTGCATTAATTTTTGAAATACATTTCAATTACCCACAGATTAACACAGAAATACATAAGTTAGTTTGATCTCTCATTTGTGATCATTTTGCCAAGGGCTCATAAATGAGCTTTAATATCTTACTGGACTATTAAAGAATCTGTGATGAGCATAAGATGCTCTTGGATTCTTTATCTCCTAGATAAAATTATTTCTTAGCCACTGTGACTGTTTATTTCCTATGTATCACACTTCTGGCCAAGAAATCTATAACCGTACCCTGGGCACTTACTTACTTACAAGGTATGTATAACTTACCTTGTGCACACTGAGGTCAGACCTTCATACGCCCCACTAAAAACTTTCCAAGCCTTGCCTCTTGCTGTAAATGGGATCATGCACATGCTTAACAAAGTGAACATTTGTCCTTTCTTGACTTTGATGTTGCCTACAAAGTATATTAAAGTTTATTTTATAATCTAATGGATATTTTATTCTGAGTTGAAGTACACACCCTTGATTTATTCTACATATAATTATTTAAATTTACTAGATTTTAGGTTACTTTGTAGATCAGAAAGACATAGTTTATGTCTATAGTATTCTATGCTATTCCGTTAAGCAGTACCATTTAACATCACTGGGCATTACAAACTTACTTTATACTTTAAATAGTATAGTACAGTAGAAAGTTTGGCTACTTCTGAAATCCTATAATTTATAGAACACACCGACACCAGAATTATGATAATTTGTACATATTTCCTGGTCTTGAAACACAGCTAATCTTCAAATTTTAATGGTGAGTTGAACCAAAATTTGGAAGTCTAATAAGAAAGTATTATTTCAGATGACTGGTCCTTATGTCTTTGCACTCTGATACTTTACGAAAAGTTTTACACCAGCAATTTATCAAAGAGTATAACCTTTCTAAATGTCTAATTTTCGTAAACAAATCACACATTTAAATGTTTTTCCCCTAATCTTGAATTTTTGACAGTTGGAAAAGTTTCTTTCACTGCTCAAAATGTTCTGGTTCATTTTGTCATTCATGACTACTTATACTGGGTCTGGCTGGGATGGAGCTAACTTTCTTCATAGCAGCCTGTATGGTTCTGTGTTTTGGATCTGTGGCTAAAATGGTCCTGATAACACACCAATGTTTTGGTTACAGCTGAACAGTGCTTTTGCACCATCAAGGTTTTCTCTATTTCTCCCTCTGGCTACCAGCAAGTAGGCTGGGGGAACACAAGAAGTTGGGAAGGGACACAGCCAGGACACCTGACCCAGACTGACCAAAGGGATATTCCATACCATTGTAACATTGTGCTCAACAGTAAAGTTGAGGGAGTAGACTTTTCCAAAATTGTGGTTGTTCTGAAACTGGTTGGGTACCGTCTCCTTCTTGGAGGTGGTGAGTGGAGAGTAACTCATCAGCTTTATGTGTGCTTTAGCTGTCTAGTTGTGGTCTACCTACCACACAAGTGGATTCACATTCTTATGTAGACCTATTTCAGCTGACTCATAAAGCCCAATGACTTCCTAATAGTAATAGTAGTAGTAATAGTAATAGTAATAGTAATGATAACGATGATAATGATAATGATGATGATGACGACGATAATAATAATAACAATAATAATAATAGTAATAATAATAAAAAAATTGGTGATACGCTGTCTTCTGAAAATTGCAGAGGAGTTGGATGTATTTCAGCAGAGTGCAGTAAACCATGATCTAGGGCACTGGCCTGATCTCGCAGCTTCACTGTGTTTTGACTTTGATTTACCTGCCTAAAATAGCATTTTTTATTTACACAAGAAAGCTAAAACAGATCAGGCATTTTACAACACAACAGTTTCCACTAGAAGAAACAAACTTCTGAGGCCATCACTAGCCTTGATTGTCTTAATTGTCTAACTTAATTGTGTACTTCAAAATGTTAGTGTAGCAGCTGGCATCATTTTGAAGCCAGACAGAATAGCAGTCCCAAACAATTCACAGGCACAGTTTAGGAATTAAATTGAAACAGGTGCTAATCCCAGCAGATAGCTTGCAGATAGCCCTACGGTTTTTTTGAATATGAAGATTTAGTAGTACCAAGGTGGGCCATTCTACACTAGCGATTCTCAGCCTGGGAATGTTTTATTTACTCGTCTATGTATCACCATTGAGTCTGTCATTTTCCTGTAAGATGCATTCAGTTACAGAAACATTTGCAGGAACTGCAATTAGTCAGGAAAATACCAGCTTGTGATGCAAGGCTTATTTATATAAGTCAAAGATCCTTATTCAGAGTAATATTTGAAGGTAGATCCCTCCATATTTGAGGCAGGATGCAGTTATTGAGTTCTTTCAAACACTTTTTCCCTTTCTCTGTCTCTCCAATTTTTGATGAAAAAATAAACAAAAGTGATACTGAGGTAGAATGTAAATCAATCTGATTAATTCAATTGTTTGTAAACAGAACTTATTTTCCAGAGGACACATAACTATAACCTCCACTCTCCTAACAGGAAAAAAAGGATTATTCATATGTAATATCAAAAGTTGACAATGTAGATAGCTGCATATGAGCTTTTTTAGACATGTACTAGCCATAATTCATCCAACTTGTTTTAGGTATCTTCCTTAGATGAAATGAGTCATCTTCTAGAAGTTACTATTTTTCCCTCCAGTTAAAAAGATTGTTTAGATGTGTAGTTCATATGTAGAAATCTGAATTGTAACTGTCTAAAAAGCTAAGATGAATCCTCCAGTGCAGGTCTATTCAGTTTTTATTATGCAATTTAAAAATAATCTAGTTTTGAAAATCTGACTGTGTAAAACCCGATTATTAGAAGTTGTTCTTTGGCTGGGAATTCATCATTTCAAAAAGGTGTTGTGTTGACAAGAGGATGCACTTGTCTCCTACTTTCTTTTCACAGAATAGGTTTAGTGAAGATACCCTAAGAAGGATTTTTTTTCTGGACTCACACATGACACTTCTAGGGATAACAAAATACAAATTTAAAAGTGTAGCTTCCACAAAGCTGCACTTTTTTGCTGCATAGACAACATGATTGCAGCTCATTTCCAGTTATGCTAATGTTTTTTGTGATGAATACGAATGTCGTGTGGGATGTAGACCATGACAGATTCATTTATCACCATAGCCACAAGGCCTGTAGAGGGTAACACCTTCAGATTCCTAACAGCAGAATTGGATTGACGTTGGCAGTCTCCACTGAGGCCTTATATACCATTATTGATACCAGCAGTCCAGAAAAGTAGCTTGACTATATGATATGTGGGTAAATAAGCTTGGTGCAGTTCTCCCAGGCAGAATGTACTCAGTAAGGAGATGTCAGGGGAACTGGTATATGAAAAGATGTTCTTTTAATAAGTAGCCCAGCATAGAAGAACTATTGAATTACTGGCCTATAAGTGTGAATTGGGGTGTTATACTACAATGTCTCTACCAACTTCAGAAAACTTTATGTAAATACTGAGGCAACTTCTCCACATATTACAGCCTGTAAGAAACCATTTTTAAAATGCATGTTGCCAGCACTGAAGGTTTTAAAAACTGCAGTATGTTCAGCTCACATTATTCCAAACAATGGAGCATTTTTCTTATGCACTGTGTAATTACAGTCCACATTGCATTTCTAGTGCTTTTTCCATGCCTGTAAAATCAGACTCTTCCAATACTAGCTATCTGTGATTTCATAAACATTCCCCATAGCTTTCTTTGCTGTTGGCTGTCCCCAGGGACTTTGAGACTTGGGCTGTTCAGTGCGCCTGCCCAGTGGCACAGCTCAGTGGCACTGAAGTTTATTGACATTTCTTTTTGCTTTTATGCAGCCCTGCTCTGTAACATTTACTCTGTCAATTACATTCATTTTGGTATTCATAGTCAATTCTATCTCTGTGTGACTTTAATTGTATTTCACTAAATTAAAGAGGCATTATAAAGTTGTTACCCTTTGATTTTGTAGCTTTAATTTCATTTTTCTTTAGTCTTTGGAGCACACTAGATTATCAATTAGCATAATAAAACAGTCACCGTGGAATTCAGTAACAATACTGGATATTCTCTGAAGTGAATCAGCCCATTTAATGTTAGTAGCATGACAACAGTATGTGCACTAAGTAGTAATGTACCCAAATTCCCACTCCACACTTCTATACTATCCCTATACATGAATGAAAGGATTTAGAGATTTTGGGGGGGATTGTTTCTAATGGTGGTGGACTCCTTTTGAATGTTTTGTACACTCTAAAGCTGTAAGAAATTTGCAAGACCTTAATTCTTTTGAATATCTTTTTTATTTTAGAAGCTGCAGTCACTGTTACCCATAGGCAGAATAAAATCAACCAATACTTTTGCAGTGTCTAAGAGCTCATTTCAAAACAGTGATCTCTGCTCCCATTTTGGCTCTTAGAACCTGCTTCATTCCAGTGGTCAATACTTCCTAGCTTGTCGTTTGTGATACTTGTCCTGGAGAGACTAATAATCTTTGTGCTTTTCCTGTAGGTGAGTTGAGCTTCTGTGTTAATTCTCCTAAATTGCCTGCTTCTTGTAGGGAGGCCAGTTCCACTGGTGCATAATGTGCATTCCCTAAACACATAGAGAAAAAATAGATAGAAAACTACCTATTTCTTCTATCCCCGTCTGTCTGCTTAGTGGTAAGGCGAGCCATGCTAAGTGACAGGATTCTAACCATCTATATTTTTAATTTCTTAACTAAGAATGGATGTTTGTAGTGGATTTAGGTTATATGAAAGCCAAAAGGGAGGACTTTATAGAGTTCTTTGTAGTACTCCAAATCTTTATTGTATTCAGTGCTTTTTACTTAAAATGCAGATGCTTATCAAGCCACATAAAATATATGTTTCAAAATGTCTTCTAGGAACAGCAGACAAGTGGAAGAGATGCCAGTAGCTACTCGCGCAATCTTTTAAATAACAAAAAAAGTCAGCTTGTCTAGGTAAAAGAATTATGAATGTCAAGTCATTGCAATTACCTAACGATTTTTTAAGTAGTTAAAGGAGATGTGGGAGGGAAGAATACAAAGCAAAGGAGAAGCATGGAAGGATATAAAGAAAAGGAAAAGTGTAAAAGGAAGGCCAAGAAAAAAGAACAATCAGTTTACATATTCACCGAACCAGTGCTAGTCTGGCTGTTTTCCCTATAAAGAATAAAAGTTCATCGTTACATACAAAAAAATACATAAAAGAGTATAAAATTTTCTGAGTCACTGTAAAAGATTTCTCATGTAATTGAACCACAAAAGCTTTAAAAAGGCTTTTGAATGAACACACAATAAAAGGTCAATCTCTTTTTTGTTTGTTTGTTTTCTTCTTTCTTTCTTTTTGTTTTTTATTTTATCATTGTTTATAATTTGGTTAAATTCAAGAGTACCGGGCTGCCTAACTCTCTTCTTTTCTTCTGCTCATTGTCACCTTCTGTCTACAACAGAATTTTCTTGGAAGATAAAAGCCTTGGTGAGCTGCATTCCCCTGATGCTATATCTCCACTGTCAGTCCTGCCAGCCCATTTCCCTGGTCATTCTGGGTGAGACACTGCCAAGGATCGGCGAAACTGGCCAGTGACGCTGTGACACTGGCTGCAGGGCTGGCAGAGTCATACTTCCCTCTACCAGGTTCACCCTAGATAGAAAGCACATGGCTGCCCGGCAGAATGGAGGCTATTTTACATGTCTGAAGGTGGGGAGAAAGAAGATGTGAATAAAAGCTCCTCTTCTGAAGTATTTCCGTTAAAACATGTCAGTTGTTTCCCCTCCTCTGTTAACACCAAAGCTGATCTTAAACATGCTGCATTCCAGACACCATGTGCTTTCTATTTGTATTCATTGCAGATGTGCACTAAAACTACTGCAAATAATTTAGGTAATTGGCAAACCACAGGGGCACTTACCCTGTTCACTGGCCTATTTTAGGCTGGCTCATCATCACCATTCTAATTGATGACAGGTCTCTAGTTTTTCACTTGCCAGGCTGTAAGACAAGGAATACTAATAAAGTATTCTGGCAGTGGGGATGTTGTAACTGTTCCCAGCCTTTTGCAAGCAATGAGCTCCCCTGTCCCTGCCCCTGCTGCTAATGCACAAGTGATGTGGTGGGGAGCTTTTTCAATATAAGAACACTCTCTTTTCTCCATCCACTCAGCCCCTGCAATTACCTAATTCTAATACCACCATAGCTATTTTAATATAATGCTATACACTGATATATGTTGTTATTTTGAAGTAATGCCATCGAAGTAGCTGACATCCTTATTGAAATAACAAACTTTTCTCCCTTATATTAAGAACATTTCAGACACTAAAATTGGTTTTATTTACTGTTTCCCACTGCCTAGATGCTCAGCAGAAGCATTTATGAATTGGAGAATATATACATATATATCTGTGCTCCGTTGTGCTATTTTCTTCACAGTCTCAGCATAGCAGCCAACTCCTGATCCAAATTATCTCTTTGTCTGACTTCAATCCACTGTACAGTACCACAGAGAAGTCACAGGGCTGCAACAAACAAGGGACTCTTCGGCCCATAAAATAATTGTTCCTGTACCTACACTAGGTTCATGCCACCCTGTAGTGAAAATGCAGCAGAGTTTCTCTGCACTGTGTGTAAGACATAGGAAGTGTTAAAAGTCTCAGGGTCTTAAATACCAAGATCTTAAACACCAACACACCCCACAGCAATGCCTGCAGAACAGAACTAGGACTAGTCAGTACCAAACACTAAGCATAAGGGTATATAAAACAAATGGTTGCCTGTCACCTCTTGTGGTTTGGGTCATGGCTTTAGTTAGGCTCAAAGTTGTCTCCTGAGAGAAAGCAGTGGAAGTGGCTGGTGTCAAACTTCTGTGTAACACTGTAGAACTGGAAGTCCCTCACTTGTGTCTCTGTTTTCTAGTCCTGCCCTTCCTGATCATGATGGGGATCACATCACCATGTCGTCTTCTATGCTAATGAGTGCCTTTGTCACTGTGCAGTAGAGGAATCAAAGGAAATGAGATACTTTAAGTACTGAAGTCCTTTGTTACAAAATCTAACTTTAATGACCAACCTAAAATCAAATAATTAAGCTGAGCCATGCAGAATAATTGTATACACACTTCCCTTTAGCTGGTGTTTTACCCGGCCTCTATTCAAAGCATATAGTCTCATCACCCATCTAGGGACATAACTTGGTATGTGACTTAAGTCAACATAAGCTGTTCTGGTCATGAAACAGGCAATCCTGCCCTCTGCTTGTTCTTTTCTCTTTCCTTTTGCCAGTGCAAGGATTGGAATGGCCATACGGTCAGATTAGCGAACTGACCAAGCCTCACATGGTTGGGAAAAAGAAGAGCTCTGGTATGTCATAACATAGGGGACTCAGAAAATTCATTCCAAACAAACCACAGGAATACAAAGCTGGATACATGTTTCTTCTAGAGGAGTATGGGATCAAAGCCCAAGGAAGGTATGTCACCTGGTCTATACAGTATATAATCTGTCATCATAGTTGGCAAACTCTTTTTCTCTGTTTATTTCTCTGTTTCTGGCAAACTATATTTCTCTGCAATAAATTGATGCTTTCCATTCTGTTTGTCTTGAAATAGGCTACTAATTTGTACCAAGGTGTTGAATGTGGAATTGCAAGACATGAGAGGCTTAGGCTTGACCACAGTTCTTCTTGAATCTTTTCATACGTTAAGTAAGAATACTTTCTTCATGGTTAGTCAAAGTCAAAATGTTTTCATCCCAAGTTAGCTAAAACCTTAGTAAAAGACACAGGAATCTTTGCCTGACATGTCTATTCAAGACCATTAAAATAATTCTTAGCACTTTGGCATCATCATGCCAATGGCCTCTAATACATGGATGAAATTAATCCTAAAATCACATATCTTACATGCAGAACTGTACTTCTGAATCTAAAGATATTTTTCAAAGCCACTTTCATCAATGGAGAAAAGTAACTCATCCCATCCTAAAAGAAACCTTTTAAATAACACAGCTTATTAAAGCTCTTTAAAACTCCTGTTTCTTTCTACTGACTATAGAGGGAATTAAGACAGCTACCTGGTATTGTCCATCTGACATGAGGTGAGATGAAGCTCACTTTCAGTGCCCTCATGTTACGCGCTTCCTTTGACTTATACTCATCCAACCCGGCACGTGAACTACAAAGCGGCGCGTGGCGTGCTAGGCGCCACTGCAGCGGCAGCGTCTGCTCTCACTATCACTTTTTGTGATAGTCACACAAGAACTTTTCAGATAAAGTAGAACAGAAGGAAAGGCTCTATACTGTCTTTTAAAGAGTCTCTATGCTGTTCCTTGGATAAGAGACTATTCCTTGGTCAGGAGACCTGAGTTGGAAAGCTCACCGACTTCTTTTCCTGTTGGACTCAGCGGCGCTATGATATTTCAGCCAGTTTGGGTGGTGGCAGGGGTTGAGTGATTCAGTTGTGGTATTGCTTTCATCCCACCATAGAAGTTGTTACTAGTATAAATTAAGACCATTATCCCGCTTGCAGGATAATGAGATAGATGCCACATTTTATAAAGCAAGAAGTGGGCTCCTGGGCAGGAACATACTTCTAAGTCTGATTTAGAAGAGTATGAAAAAATAACTCTGCCCTCCCTCTACTTTTGCTTCTGTGCTTGAAGTTCCACAGTGCTGAATTTAGTACTGCTTCAGTACTGTAGCCCACAGACCACCCATGCAATAAAGAAATCCTCTGAACCACTCGGCCCTGAGCCTGTCAGTGATAATTGGTGCAGGAAAAGGAAAGGAGTAAGTGTTCGTTGTACTTAGCACTTTTCTAAATCAGGCCTGAAAGGAGAAAAATTGCTAGTGAAAGGGGAGAGCATAGAAGGGAATGTTATTTTATTCATTAAAAATAAACGTCTGGAGTTTAAACACGTTGACAGGCTAAAGCTCTGTTCTGCAAGGCACCGAGTGCCCTTGAATCCCTTTGAAGTTAGTGATAGGTGAGGTAACTCCGTGCTCCACAGGACTGAGCCCTGAGGATCCTCTTGAAGGAAAGTCACAAAGACGAAGAATGCCCATGGGTTTTGAGCTGAACCGCAGTTCCACCCCACTCTTTCTGTCTCCTAAATCTAGGTCTACCTAGATGCGTGTGGTTAATTCATTCGAACGTATTACATGCGTACTAGAAGATTTAGTGTGCAGTTCAGCACAGTGGATGGATGGATGAATGGATGAAATGGATGAAAGGAAACAGCTCATTTCTCAGAGACAGGCTCTTGTTATTCCGTTGGAGAGCAAGGGAGGGAATGCTTGTGCAATCCAAGCTGTTTGCCATGTAGTCCACTCTTGCCACATATTCCTGAATTTGGCAGACAACTCCTGGAAATAAAAAGAACTAATGGAAATAAAAAGAAGGTGGAATTAGATCTCTGAGGGATTTAATGACCTAGTTATTTTTGAAAATATGAGGGATCTGCAGAGATACTTCCAGATTATACTTTGCAGCAATTCTTACACGCCGTGGTAAGGAACTTCAGAACTGCTTTATCAGTTGCCTCAGCTTCTTATCATTATGATGTTTTATGCAAATAAGTTGCAAAATCTAGACCACTTTCTGGTCCAGTGTTTGACTACCCTCATTGTAATTTCTTTTCCTTATATCAAGTGTCCACCATTTCTCCTGTGAACTGCTAGACAAGGTTTAGCTCTGTCTTCCCCACATCCTCCCATTAGATAATGGTAAAGATCATATACATAGTAACAAAAGATCAGGTTGTTTCACAAAGGCTGTGCAACCTCCTTGGCGTACAAGTTTTGTTTTGGTTAAACCCTGAAGTGTACCAGTATTTGAGGGAAAATGAAAAATCCTTCCAGGACCAGGATCATCACCATATTTCTTGTCTGAAGGTGAGACACAGTGCAGCCCCAATGGCTGCTGTTTGTGAGGTGGTTGGATTCACAGTAGATGTTGCAATTGTGCTTGGCCCTTTCAGAGGACTGGGTGGTAGATCCCTAACTGAGTGAAAACATCTGTGTGTACCACCACTGCATAGACCAATTACAAATGTATGTGCATGGACAAATGTACACATATGTGTTATGCACATGCTGTAAATTTAGTTTTAAACATAGTGCAGACAACAACCAGATCATATAAAGTTAGGTCACATAAGTGTTATGTTGTGTACTTAGTGAATGTTTAATTTTTGCTTTGTTTTTTAAACAGCAGAATTAGTGTCTGAGTGCCTTTGATTTCAGTATTGATGATTCAGGGATTCAATCAAGATTCAGGGAGAAACAACTTGGTTTTATTATATAAACCCATCACAGGCATCTAGAAAACTGGATAAAAGTACTTGAAGGATTCCCATGTTGCATGTAGAAATTATTGTCTAGTGCTAATCTGAGGCTTGTATACGTTTTATATTTAACCTCTTATCAAACAATCAGAAATCCCGTAGTTCCTTTATAGTAACAAAATTCAAGCCTCCTATTAATGGCACTGATTTCTCCAATTCCCACTGAAATCAAAAGAAATAGAAAGCACTTACATTACAGTGATCCTTTTGATGTGATGGTGATACTGGGGAGAATAGCATAATGTTTCTCAGAGATATTTCAAAGGTTAAATATGTGCATTTCCACAGCTCACTACTGTATTTACTCTAAAAGTGACTGCTCTTGGTAGATTGATGTCCCTTCTGAATAATATAATGTGGAGATTAAAAAAAAAAACCCCAAACAAAACCAACACAAAAAATCACTTTAATAATGTCTGGGCCAATAGGCTCTGAAATCAGTAGCAAAACTCCTACCGAGTTAAATAAAAACAGGTTAAAGTGCTGTGCAATCAGAATTCCTCACTGTAAAACAGTCAGCCCGTCCTTTCACTCCTTCCCCACTTTCTCTGTGTTGTTCTGTCAGCTGTGTGATCAAGTGATGGTGTGAAGGAAAGCTTGACCCTGATGCTAATTGAAGAAGACTTGGTTGGAGGCAGCTGGTTTGCAACGTTTGTGAAAGCAGTTTCAAAGGGGAATTTTGAATAAGTCTTCGAGATGGAACACTAAAAGCAAATCTAGTTGATCATGCAGGTTCAATAAAGAGATTAGAAAAGGAAGAAAACAGAAAATCTGTAGTCTAATACAACTGATTGCAAAAGGTCTAACATCTGAAATGGTATGAAAAAGTGTGATCACATTTAAAATTGTTATTAGAACAAAGCACATTTTTGAGTAACATGTCATTTTCACTTAAAATGTTAAGCTCTGCAAATATCATCTCAGAGATACTAAGGGTATTATACAAGATAATCTATTTCAAAGTGATGTGGGGGTTTCCTGAATCTAATCTTCAACCCAAGCTCCTTAATTAAAGGATATTATGTGGATATTGCACTGGGGGGCAGTTGTCCTGCTGTTAGCGAACAGCAATATGAATGAGAAGAAAACCCTGAAATGGAAAATGTGTTGAAGAAGGGGAAGGTCTGGGTTTTTTTTTTTCTAGGAGAAATGAAGCTCATTTACCTCTGCTGATAAAAGGCAGGGGAAATGGAGCAGGGCGTGTATGTGTGTGTGCTTTTTGGGTAAATTTTGCATTCTATTTTGGTATTCTGCTTGTAAGCATTTCATCTCAAATATTCTTGCAAGTTTAAAAGCTTTGTGTATTAACACCTCAGTAATTAGCTTCCCAAGGAACAAAGAAAAAACTTAAAGAACAAATTATTACTGAAAGGTAGATTCTCTGTTTCACCCTCCATGAGAAGTATAATGAAACTTTAATGTCAAATCTGCCCATGGTCTGCCTGTTAGTCCCACGATCTGCAACTTTTGGTTCAGTCGCGGCCTGCTGCTCTTGATATCAACCAAAATATAACTTGGGGTTTATGTGCAATTTATTTATTTATTTAAAGACTTTTGTATCGGGGACATCTTGTTTTTCCAGGGTATGATTGTTAGAGATCCAGTCCCTTTCTGGCACCTGCTCAGCTGTCTGTCACAGAGCAGGTGAGCTCCAAAATGTGATGCTAGGGGGCTGCATGGACCCCTGCAGTATCCTGCCTGTCACACAAACATTCCTGAGAGTCATATGTGGTGCCACAGAGCAGTTGTAACGAGAATCACATTTTAAACTGTTACAATATCTTTTGGGAGGAGTTTTGGCATGGCAAAAGTTGTAAACCAGGATCATACAAAAGATCAATGTGTAGATGGGAGATGACTCATCAATCTCATTTCCTTTAATACTGCAAAGATTTAAATGTGTCTGAATTGAATGTTTGCCATGAATACTTCTGTGCTGTTCTCAATGTAGTGCCTGTCATATCTGTACCTTCATCTACAATAAATATTATAATTACTACATCCATATGATATACTATGCAGAGAGAATATTTTGTGGCTTTAGATAAAGATAGGCTTGGTTATCAGAAATACAATAAACCCACCAGGTATTACGTCATTGAGAACAGTAGGTTTCTTCATTTAATGCATGGGGATACAGGCATGCAACTCTTTCATACTAAGAGAGGTCCACAGCCAGAAGACTGTACATCTAATGGTAAATGAGGTCCTAAGAGTTTGCTCTGTCAATCAAAGCTCTATATTTATGTTTAATAATCTTATCCCTTGTACGGAAATATTAACATTCTGAAATTGTCTGCTGGAATGTGATACGCTTATTGGATCCTTTTTACTCTGTCATTGTGTCCAGGCCATATTACTTCGATTGTCTTCCTTCCTTCCAGTCTAGATGAATCACTTTTTGAAGACTTATGTAGCTATTTTTCAGCAGAGTACACACTTCACTGTGGAGAATTTTGCAAGTTTACAAAATGAGTCAGTAAAAAAATAGTCTTCAGGAATTATTATACAATTATTTCTAAATCAATACAAGATATATTTTCCCATATTAATTGGCTATTTCCAGCCCAAAAGAATGACTATAATTACTCTGACCAGCAGATGGAGAAACAAAAAAGGAAACCTCAATTTATACATCTTTCCTCCTTCTGAAGAAGCTTGGTTGGCTCAGTTGCTCTGCCTAGATAAATTATTTGAATCATACAAATTCTGTTCTAGCTGAAGCTTACATAAGAAAAAAATACCGTAAGAATAACTTTGTATCTCATAACGCAAGACATGGTGAGATGTCAAGTCTAAGGAAAGGCACTTAGAAAAACAAACTAGCAAGAATTTTCCTTTCCTCCAGGCAACCACTGGAGATTTTTATTAGGCAGAACTTTCTGCCAGCAAGAACATGTGCCAAACAGATGAGTATTACCATAGATCACAAAACCATTATGTGTTTTGCTCTGAAATTGTCACATTTTGGATAACAATAAATAAAGATTTGGTGGAACCTTCTTATCATAATCTTGCCAGCTGCAGTGGCTAGGCTCAATTGCCTCCTTCAAGGGAGGGAGGAACATGGAACCTAGGAAAAGCAAGCAGGGACTCACAGAATCCTTGCAGATCTCCATTATGCACTTATGGGAACACTCCCCTTTCCTCTTGCTAATGACAAAAATGACCCAGGAGTTACTGAACACCGTAAGTATTGTCCTCTCCAAACTAAATAGAGTGGGAACAGTACGGATGCTGGATCTTCAGCACCAACTCATTAGTTCTAGAGATCCACTGAGTTGTGTTGCACTAGTCATTAACGTAGACATTGCTTACTGCTACGTGTGTGTGTATATATATATAGATGTTTCACAGAATCTTCTTCTATCCCTTTGCCTACTGCCAACTTCAATAAAGAGATAAAGTTAAGTGAATAGACTATCATGGGAAGAACTTGGGAACCACTCAACACAATAAAACAAACGAGATTTTTTGCAGTAAAGAGTCTTTAACAGGTCAATTGTTCTACTCTTAAGAGATTCGTAGAAAAGTAGCTTGAAGGCTATCAGTCTTCTACTAAATGAAACCACGAGAGAGAAGACAAGTGGTTATGATTCTTATCCAGTATCAGTTCTTTCACTTCACTGCTAGAAGCAGCTCATTGCACCTCATTAATTGCTGCGCCAATGATGAGGGATAGGCATTAAGAGGAGCTGGACACAACATGCTTTTGGCTGTTGAAGTAGAACAGAAACAATCCAGGACTGGTGAAACCATACAGTGGAAGAAGAGGAAGGGGCCCTTCTGCTGGAGAAGAATGATAAATAATTTCACGAGGTGTATTCACTCATGATCATCACAGAATGGTTTTCTGGTAGAAGATGCAATTTGGACAATACTTGGGTTCTTGAAAGAATTAGGAACTTGGGTGCTTCAACTTGGACTTGAGTTTAAGGGCTAGAAGAAAAGAAAATATCCCTTTGCTATAAGGCATTTTATACAAGACTAAATGTTAGCAAAGGAAGAATAAAATCTAAGGAAGTTTAGATAAGACATATATCAGATTTTCCAAGCAGACAATGGAACTACTGCCAAGAATCCAGCAGGATCCAGATCCAAACTAACTGAACATACACTAAACGTAGCCATGTACCAAACTAAACTTGTATTAAATGTGACCAAAGGTACTGAAGCAAACTTAGGGAATCCTTACTTTTAACCCATAGAAGTTATCATAGCTTCATATAACATGACAAGCAATATATCCAAACAAGCTTATTCTGTAAGGGATGTGTGAATAAGAAATTATTCTATAATTTATTATTCATGAAGAAAAGTAAATTATTCTAATCACATTTTCTGCATTATGAATATTACAAAAAGTGGTGCTGCAGGCAAATGAATGGCCATGGAAAGTGTGATCATTCATTCCAATCTTTTTTTAATAAACTTTATTCAAATTATAGGGGAAAAAAATAATTACAGGGAAGCAAGTGTCTAAAGACTACCTATGTGAAATGGCCATTTACTTTAAAAGGACATCAGAAGCCTCTTCAGAGCAAACCCACATTTCCAGCATTAAATCTTTAGACCATGTCTAAAGACAGTAACACCTGTCTTTAGAAAGTTGATTAAAATGCTTTGAACTCCAGTACCAATTAATGTATACTCTTGAGCTCTCCACTGTGCATAGTCATGGAGATAGCTTTATTTTGAGTAAATGGGTATGCCAGACTCCAGTAAAATACAGTGAATGTGAAAGCTTTATCGTTGTTTAATAATTTGAAAGATAAATCAATCATTTGGCTAAGTGAAGCTTGACCTTCTGGATGCCAACAAACAGTTTTTAATCTGAATTAGTATTTTGGGTATTATATAAAACTGCAATGTATTGAAGAATTTGTGTCTTAGGTAATTTAAAAGCATTCAAAGGTTATTTCATGTATTTGCACTGGAGAGATGTTTTAAAAAACACAGCTTTCATGGAATCTGACAATTGTTATTTTTCTTTTCTTCTAGACTACAGAAAACAGATCCTGTGCTGGATGTCACTGCCTCCAGAGAGGAGAGAGGATCACTAGAAAGCTCCTTGAGGACTTTAATATTGCCATTCTAAAATACTGGTAAGTGCTGAAACTGGAGAAATGGACTAGAAAATCTCTAGATATTTTTTTACCCTATCTTCTATAGCTGTGTGCTCCTGTATTATCATTAGGACTGGCAGTACAAAATATAAGGTATAAATAAGGATCCTTAACAGCTTTCCAAGAAAGGTAGCTTGTCATTTTCATTTTATGAGGTTTAGTGACATCCTGAGCTTATGCATCATTTTACAACTACTTTTCGCTTTACACTTTTAGTTTTTTATCCTTCTTACTATGTCCTTACACTGCTCTGAGTTCCAAATACGATAACATACCTTAAAGGACAGCTTCTAGATGTTATTTTGCTGTGAGAACAACAACAGTATTGTCTGTACAGAGAAAAAATGCTTAGCCTGCACTAAGCTCCATACTGTCTTGATTAAACTGCTACTATACCAGACCAGCTATTTTAACAATAGCTGAGATGTGTAAGTTTGTGATGGAAGTATAGACCCCATCTTTGAGTGGTCAATTAACATGGATTTCATGATAATCCAAATATGCTAAGCCTCAGGAAGAACAAAATACATCGAGACAGCATCTTATAAGTAGTTTTTTCATGAAGGACACAAAAAGGTAAGGAGAATGATTTATGCCAACAACATATATATTTGGTTCTTCAATAAGGTGATTTAGTATATCCTGAAATGAGTGTCCCAATACAGGCAATATGCTATAAGAAGTGTGCCTACATGATTACGTTGAGCTCGAGGGCTATTGTCTGTGGGGCCAAGTTTAAGTGAGATGAATCCCTCTCAATTGTTATTGGAAATGGGAAGGTCAGCAGCCTCTCTTTTTCACTGGGCAAATGAAATGTTTTGGGGAAGCCAGCAGGAAAACACTGTATAAGAATGAAAGGTATAGCTACCATGAGAGATTATTTTATTAAAAGAACCTGGCCCACGTGTTGGTTAAGAATGTAGCCACTGCCTTTGTTACCACTGAGTTTCTTCTGTCATATTTTTCTAAAAGCTATTTCTCTATCACATGCATACAAAGAAAAAAGTAAGACTCAGGGTCAGGCCGTGGCTTATTCAGCCTGAAGGGATATGTGCTGATACCCTTGTGGCGTGGCATGCCGCAACAACCTGTATTTAGCAATGAGGAGGCTCCACAGAGAGTATTTCTTCACTTCGGTGACCAGGAAGTCCAGGAGCGAGACATACCCAAAGTCTTTTTGCACCTTTAGTGTACTTTCTGACAAAATACAGCAGGGGGGAATACAGTGGTTTGGGTGCAGACTGAGGCTTGTTCTCTTCTTTGGAGATGCTGGAAGATGGGGAGTCTGTGACCCACTAAGTCACAGTATTCATCTCAGGTTGATACTGGGGCAACACAACTGCTCCATACACTGGCTAGCTGAAAGCAGCAGTAATGAATGTCCTTTGGTATTGTCTGTCATTTGCCCCGACCCTTCCTTTCTTATTAACGAAGGCGATTCATTTCCCATTTCAGTGAAAGGAAAGACCCCTGCAGACCACATGGAAGCTGGATCATGCTGCAACACAGTTAATGTTACAGGACAGCACAGTGTTACCATCAGAACTAATCCCAGCAGTGGCATAATCAAATCACTCCATTTCCATTTAGCTTTCGTCAGTATCACACACAGGCAGATATGGATTTGGTCCATGGAATGGCATTTGCCTTTGAAGTCCTTTTTCTTTCTTCCCCCCACCCCCCTCCCCATCATGCATTCAGCACTAATAGAAAATTTCTTTTCAGAAATGAATTCCATTCAGTTGCTGAGCATGTATCAGCTACACTGCTGATCAGCAGTGTGATAGGGAAATTTTAGGTTTTCTCCTCTGCATAAACCTCATCTCTTTTTCTCTGCTTTACATGGCTGTTCATTTTTGACATGTAGCAACTAAGTTGCTGCAATTGTTCCAGAGATTGCTTTGATATTTGCTCTTTTGTTGTGTTAATAGAACCACTAGTCTCTCTTACTTTGACCTTGCATTATTTTGTCAGGGCTTTCAAGCTCCACATTCTTCTGTACAGGCAGTCCTAATTTTTGTAAAGCTTTAATTACAGATTAGCCCTTCCTGCAGCACTGAAAATGAACGTGTTTAGGCTGCTTTATGACATTTGTCAGAGAAAAGGCTAAGGGTTTTTTGGGGTTTTTTTGAGTTTTTTTGGGGTTTTTTTTTGGTTTGGTTTGTTTGTTTGTTTGTTTGTTTTTCCTGGTCATGTAATTGGTCATTATTAGATTCAGTTTGCCCTTGTGTTTCAGTCATGCATCTTGGAACAAGGTCGGATATTTATTTTCTTCTTCGTTAGGTCCTGCTACTTTTGTGTTGATTTTGTGGTTAGGCACCACTAGGTGTGGCCCGGTCAGAACTTGTAGCTTTTCTCTTGCTCTCCACAGCACAATAATCTGTCTGGACATATACTTCACTTTTCTTTCATTGAAGTGTTTTCTGCCTGCAAAACAATTTTGGATGCTACTGAATATACTGAATATGCTCTTACCCCTATAGGAAAACTTAAAGCCTGGAATGGAAACATTCAAATGCTACTGTGAGCCTGGAAATGATGTTTCAAAGAAGAACATGGACAGATATGAAAATTTGAAAATTTATGCAATATCATTTTTAGGGCTTCTCTTGCATCAAAGTCACTTTTATCAATAATCACATTACTGCCTAAGTCACCCAGCACCTCTCAGCTCTTATCCACAATCTCCAGCTGAATTTTGTGGTGTGTTTCAGGGACGCTTTATAGCTGAATCTTACATAGGAGGATCTGCTCTCTTCCTTGAATGCTTTCTCTTTAAATGCCTTATTACTTTGGCTATACAATTTGGGATGGAGTGGGGAAGATTCCTTACAGTATAGTGATTTTGTCTCAGTTTAAGATTAAAGATGGGAGACTGATCGAATTCTGCTACTGATACAGGCTTTTCCCTTCTCAACTTTTTGTTAGCATTATTTATTAGGAGCAGATATTCTTACTGTTTGTATAAGTTCATAATTATTTCTGAATTTTACTGATTACTGGTCTTGTAGCAAGTTGTTCCAAAATCTAAATGTGTTATATAAGAAGATAATTCTGTTAATCAGATTTGAATTTCCACTTTATTAATTTAATGTTCCTCTTTAGCTTTCATAGAAAATACCACACCTAGAAGCCTCTGTGAAATAGAATTTTAAGAAAGGAAAATAATGTTTTCATATAATGCAACTATGTACAAATGTACATGTCTCAGCCAGATTTATTTTGTGTCAGGCTTCCTGCATGAACAAATTAGTCTGAAATTTTTGTTTTCTGGGACTGTAAAATCTCCTTCAATCTGGATCATGTAGTCTATTTATAATTTAAAATGTAACTAATTGGTTTTGGTTTTGTTTTGGTTTTTGTTTTTTATCCTAAATAAAACCATTTATTTTGTAAGAGATTAGCAATAAACTACATTTCACCTTCCCTTCACTTTTATTTGTCAGTATTTCTAATCTAAACATTTTTGTCTGCTTTTAAAAAAACAGCAAACAAAAATCATGCTAATAAGGAAATGAATATGTTACCTTGTAAAAAAGAAAGAGAAATGCTACTGCAAAACAGCATTCACTAACATTTATAGAGGTCCTACTCAATATAAGAAAAGTAATTAAGGATTTCTTTTCTTGCCTTCCTTATGACTAAAACAGTATCTTAAGGTAGATGAAATTAAGCTAACAAAGTAAAAGTAAAAATTATCTTTATTAGCAACCAGTAGATCTGATTGATAATAATAAGAGAATCCATATGAATGAAATAGCACAGCCACGTTTCTGTAGATGTGAGTTATCTCTCAAATTACAGCTTCTTTGGATACGTCAAATTACCCTCACTAAAAAAAAAAAAAATAACTTTTATAGCAAGATCTAAAATATAATGTGTCACATTAGGCTTGTTCTATAGCAAAGATTTTACAATATAGGTCACTTTGTATGTTTTTTCCTGCGACCACTTGCTGGTATAGTCACATTGGTAAAAGCACTTGTATAGGTATGGTTGTAATAGCAAAATATTTTTCTGGTGTGTGTGATTTTTTTTGTTCTCCAAGAAATTGATGTTAGCTCAATGCACAAAAGAACTGTTTCCAAGGTGAGCTATGTCTCTAGCATAGTGGTTTGTTACTATAATTCTATTGGCATGACAATAATTACAATTCCTTTTGATTGCACACAGGACCTCAGAAGAAAATAGAGATATGCTGTCTTCCTTTCATGTTCAAAAGTCAAATTTCACAGCTTATATCCATAAATCAGCAGAGTATCTCTCAGCACAGTAATGAACTAGCATTTTGCCTCAATCTGTTCCAAGTCCTACCCTTAATGAACACTTAATGGCTGAAAAGAAAAACAGCAGAAAAGACAAAATATTAGTCCACTATGGGTTAAAATCTTTAGAAGTATTTTCCTTTTTTTTTATTCTGACTGGGTACATTCTTCAATTTCCTTGTTGAACCTTAACAATTTCTTAACCCTGTAAAAGTATCATTTAGGAAAAATAAGATTTTCCATTTATCTACCTCAGCTCTGATCTTTCTGAACGTCCTAGGAAAGTAGGGGTAGTTTTATTTTGTTACCCTTTTGAAGTCACACCAAAGTGTTTTTTTAAAAGCATTTGGTTTTTCTCTGGAACACTGATGAATATCATAAACTCCCATTACACTTTGAGAAATAAATAAGGTTAATAGAAAAAAATAACTGTAAAGATTGTGCATGATTATGATACAGATGAAAAATCTTTCACTAAAACACATGTTTTAATACAGTTTTATGATCCATGTTATCTAGAAAAAATCTGAGAGCTATTAGCATTGCATTAGATATATTCAGATTAGAATGGCTTTTTTGTTGTTTATTCTGTTTTTCTTAAACCTTGGGAGTTAAGCATACATGCAATATTGTATACATGTTCTAGAGGATAGGGTTGTTTTGTTTTGTTCTGTTTTGTTTTGGTTTTCGTTTTTTTTTGCATTTGCACCTCCTGGGAATGAAATGGTGAGTTTGAGCCATGTTAGTGCTAGGCTCTGCAGAAAAATATGTATATTTAAAAGCAGAATTTCTTTATGAATTACACAAGCTATAAATGCTTGAATGCTCTCTAAGGATATATGTATACTATTTGTAAACAATTAGTAGCATATGCAGAAATAATAGTGTCAGGGATAAGACAAGTGCCATTCCTCCATAGATCATTTGGGCCCAATGAAATGAATATTATACATCATGGAATATTTCTATTAAAGAGTTTCAAATGGGTTAGATTTGAACACATTAAGACTGGTTTATCAGATCATTGGGCACTACCAGCAATATGTGTGTGGAGTATACCTTGTTCAAGAATTCTTTATGATTGCAAAGACATGTTTCTTCTTGTTGCTTTTGTCTTTATAGTTATCTATTTCATCAGCATGACATAAAATATAAAACTGCGGGGAATTAAAGGGATAGAAATTAAATGAGGATTCGGATTTTCTCCTAGTTAGTCCTTTAAAAGCAGATGCGATATTTTTCTAGAACAGATGTTTAAGGTGTTTCAGTCATAAAACATTTCAGTCACATTTCCATGACTGAGAATCTGCTTTCCATATGGAATTCATTACATGCTCCTGGGAATTCTACTGTATGAAGTAAAACCTGGACTGTAGCTGAGAAAGTCCAAATGCATTCATAAATTTTTCATCAATTAGTCAAGGATACTGACAAATGTGAGTGAAAAAGACTCTTAAAACCCACCGCAGTACCCATATTGCAAACACAAACAAAAGTTCAGTTTCATTCCATTCCAAAGGCATATTCTATACCTGACCACTTTTCCCACTTGATCTTTTTATTCTATTTCAGTTACACAGAAAGCCATATCTTGAGTTCACCTGTGTCATTTACACATCACCTGTCTTTCAGTTTCCAAACAATTCAACTTAGGAACAAATCAGACTTCTATTGCCATTATGGCTTCGACAAAAGCACAGAAATGGCAAATCCCCAAATCTGAGCTAGCTAATCTGCCTGGCCAGTTCCTTCCCTAGCAGTTAATACAAACTGCAAGACATTTCTCCCAAATCTCTGCTGCTCTCAGCAAGAACATTACCACTTTTAAATTTGCATAGGTACCTTTATCCTTAGTTCAAACAACAGCAGTAATGTTGATGGCGTTCACACCTTTGTCTCTCTTGGGGCATCTACGCTGGGTCTGAAGCACAGTCTGCAGGACTGGCTGGTACAACATGCTAGTGCCCCAAATGGGAGCAGGTTATTGCCATTGCCCACATAGCAGTAGGAGACATTTTTTCTGGCTAAAATAATTCTTTAAAATCACACCAGTACAGGGAAGACATGGATCTTTTTTTTTCGCCTCAGCTTACTGAGCAAATTCTGCTAAGGTGGCACAGCTGAAGCTTGTAGCAGGAAAATATTCAAAACATTTTTCAAGATTTTTTTTTAATGGTTTGTGGAGCTCTCTGGCTCTCCTCTCTGACAGAGGAGAATGTGGAGAAAAAAATGCTCTTCACAGCCTCCTTGATAGGCTGTTGAAACTTTTCAAAGGTAAGAAAAAAATGTTGTGGGAAGGAAAACCCAGAAAAGCTTGGTGAGCTTAGCTGGAGCTTTAAAGAGATTATACCCAAAGTTCACAGGCAGACTTAGAAAAAGTTGAACTTGACTGTTATGTTGAAAAGTGTTCGAAGGCAGGGATCATCAGCACCACCACAGTTCTCATCTCTGGCAAACAATTTCAAGCAGCTTTGGGTATCAGATAGTATAGCCTTGGGACTCAAGAAAGAATTTTCAGGGCTGCTATTTCTTTATAGGTTTCTGATTTGGAAGCAAAGTTTACCATTGCTACATCCAGAGAAAGAAAAAGATAGTAGTTAGATACTGAAGATGTGTCAGATGGCTATTCTCTCAGTATTGTTCTTATTACGTTCAGTGGCAGCAGGAATAAACCTGATAAATTAGATATCTTTTTTTAGTACCAACTAAAACATTAGGTGGTGCCTGTGGTTGGAAACAGCACTATAGGAAACCATCCCTCTGTCAGGCAAGGTACAGTGCTGGCTCAGAAGGCCGGTTTTATTGGCACCTCACAGTGGTGGTTTGGTGACTACATGAAAGAAACCCTTGGGTTCATTTCAGCTTGTTAAAAGGAAAAAAAATCCAGCACCACCACAGAACCTTCGTGAACAGCCTTATTATACATGTCAAGGTCTGACTGAATATGGTACCTGAAGTGATCTCTTAACAATTTTTTCATAGTTGCTTTGTGGGTACAAGTGACTGGACAATGTTCCCTTCCAGGGACTGGCAAACAGAAAGTGTTAATATTACTTGCTACACAAGTTTTTCTTGAAGTCCCTTGTGTTTTGGAAAGTGAGGGATGAAGTTCATGGTCTTGATTAACAGAAAGAATGAATAATGTATTAAATAACTATGCCTGACTACTGCAAAGGTATGTACTGTCACAAGCTGCCAGACCAGCAATGAGGGACACAGCTGTCATTGATGGCAAACCATTATGCAGATCTCTATAAAATTAAATTATTCCAGACTATCAGCCTATTACTAATATTAAATAGATATTTAAAATCAATTCGGCAAGTCAAAGGTCAGCAGCGAAGATCAATTTGATAGTTTTATCTTTTTTTGCCATGCTGCCTTCAGCAAAAAACAGTACTTCAAGTGAGACTTCCCAGCCATGTGAGAGTCAGTTGGAAGCTCATTAGGTTCAGTTTG
The DNA here is from genome assembly GCF_023638135.1 of Falco biarmicus. Lineage (NCBI taxonomy): Eukaryota > Metazoa > Chordata > Aves > Falconiformes > Falconidae > Falco > Falco biarmicus. The sequence goes on along the minus strand of NC_079293.1, from coordinate 3,796,856 downwards.
GTCAGACTTATTTGTAATTTGTAATGTCTGCTTAAGCATCTTGGAGAATAGGAACAAGATAGGAGGGACATGACAGCACTAAGGAACACCTACAGAGAAAGGAAAATGTAGATTTTCTTGTCTTTAGTTTATTCTATTAAACCAAAAGTATTCTGGCTGTAAAATTCAGTAAAATAAAGTCACTATCTAATACATCAATATGGTTTATTTAAGGTATTCCACCCAATAGATAATTTTCATTTTTTTATGTGTGTTCCATTGTGGTGGTCAGAAGTCCCAGTAGCTATGTTGAGAAGTGGGTTCGGTAGCTGCATTCTTCATAGATGTTAAGAAATGGACATGTTCATTTTAGGAAATGGGGAAGGCTGCATAAGCTCTAACAACAAAGATTCAGGCAAATACTTCCTTTGCCTTCTGTTGTGTGATGCTACTCAGGATCTTACCTTCTTCAGTACTCAGAGACATGAGATGTTGCTTCAGCTCTTGTTTTGCATTATTCACATGTCCTAGTCATTAGAATTTCAGCTCCAGCAAGTATGACATGTATACGCAATCCCTTTATAAGGAAGAATGTTGAAACAGTAAGTTTTCCATGCTTAACTTAGCATTTACATAGCTTATTCATCATTAAAATCAATGCAAAATCATAACTAGATATATGAACAACCTGTCAGGCACAGTGACAAATCCAAGAAGGCAAGTAATTTACCTGAGTCTACATTTGGCTAAGGACTAACGGGTTATGGTGATTATCTTTCCAACTGATCATTTTCAGTTCATTTTTCAAGTGCAGATTTAAACAGAGGAAAATATCTTTGTACATCCAGTACAATGACAAAATATAAAAATATATAACTAATCTTATCTCAGAGTGCTCAGAGGTTGATAGATACCTGACAATGTAGCTGCTTGTACCTGTAGTTTTCTTAGCTGTATTAATGTATTTGAATGTCCATACTAACATGGGATTCAGAAGTCTTTTAGCCAGCTGGGAATAAAACAGATGAATCAGTAGTCTGTCCATGGCAATAAGAAGTCTGGGTTGCAGTATGTTAGATTTATAGAACAAACACAGATCCATTTCTTAGTCTTTATCCAAGGTTTGACCTATATCCTACAGAAGTTAATCATGGCCTAATCCTGTTGCTCTCGCAGTCTCTGGTAAACTCTCAAATTCTGACCCTCTAGTGAGATTCTTTTCACAAGGTGAAAGCAAAAAGCTTCCAGGTAAGAACAGAAGCAGGATATGAATGACTGCAGTGCTACAGAAACGAGATTTCGGATGTTTCCCACAGATTTGTATGAGTAAGGCACTTAGCACCTGCTTTGCAGGTTCTTAAAAGAGCAAGTGTCTATAGAAAATTTACTTTGAGGTGAATACTCCCTTGATTTACCTATACATAAATCTCAGACACTGGAGGCCAAGTTTATTTTAGTTCTTGCTGGACATCAGCTTTCAGCTTGGAAGATTTTTGGCACAGCTAGGAAGGCACCGTAATTGGGTCAGATCAAACAGTGGGTGCCTTGCAGACTTTGTGACTTTGGTGTTATGTAATAAGCCACACACAACATGAAACTTTTTGCTTTAGATCATGCAAACCTTATTTAACTAGATCTTTGAACAGCTGTACCATGCTATCTCTGAACGACTTATTGTGGTAGGTTGACACCGGCCACCAGCTAAGCACCCCCACAGCTGCTCACTCACTCCCCCTCCTTTCAGAGGTACGGGGAAGAGAATAGGAAGACTAAAAGCAAGAAGACTCATGGGTAAAGATAAAGACAGTTTAATAAATTAATAAATGAAGGAAAGAAAGAGAAAAAAAACCAACCACAATAAACCACACGATGCAAAGGCAATTACTTGCTACCTCCCACAAGCAGACGCCCATCCATCCAAGGAACTACTACCTTGCAAAAGAACGTCCCACATACATCCCACCTCCTACTCCCATGTCTCATTTCTCATTTTTATCACCAAGTGTGATGTTATTTGGTAGGGAATATTCCCTCGGCTGATTTGTGTCGGGGTCCTAGTAGTGTCCCCTCCCAGCTTCATACCCAACCCTTGCTACTTGCTGGCGCGCAGTGTGGGAGAAAGCCTTGGCTGCTGCGCGAGCACTGTTCTGCCATAACCAAAGCACTGGTGTCTTGTGGACACTGTTCTAGCCACAAATCCAAAGCAACCCCATATAGGCTGCTGTGAAGAAAGTTCAAAACTCCATTTGACCCAGACCCAATACACGTATTTCCTTAGCAGATACGTCACTGACCCTGACAATGGCAAAGATGAACTATTTGAAACAGGATAGCTATGATAACATAGCAACGGGGACTGAGACTGACAAGTAGACATGTGTGCTAAAAACATAGCAACAGAAAGCATTTTGCAAAAATTATGTATCTATGGAAGGACTCTGTCTGCAACCCATTTAATTTGGAGCCTAAAAGCACTTGATAAAAGGAAATAACCCATCTTTCTTAGTAATGTTTGTAAAACCAAGTGGTCAAATGGTAAATATACCTCAAAGTTTCTGCGTTTGATTGGATTTTATTGTAAAATAAGAGTTTAAATGGAGTTTACTAGACACCAAAGTGCTTATTTGAAGCTAGTTTAACCAGTCACAGGAAATGCTGGAGGCAGAGATACTAGGCAGGCCAATTTGTTGCATATTCTTTACTCCTGCCATAAGCTGTGCAATTATTGAAAACAACTATTTAGTGTTCCTACATCAAGTCTAAGCCTTTGAATTCAACCACCATAGAACTATACGTGTATTATAATTATATGTGCATAGTGGGGAAAGAGGGTGAATTACTGTTTCTGAATGATGTTAGGAAATTGATAACTATACTTGATCTGCTGGCTAAGGGGAACATCTGGAAGAGATGGAAACTAATGACATTTATACATAAAGATTACTTAATGAGTCAGTGCTTCAAGGCATGCTATCTCCTCAAGGGTATTGAATGTCCTCTTCTCTAATTTAATGAGGTTTTCAAAAGCATGGTTAAAGCAACGTAGAAGCACTTGCCTCTGTTCCCTAGCAGGAGACGAAGGGTCTCAATGCTTGTGACATCATTAAGAAGATCTTCAGCATGATTATGAAACAAATTGTGCCCAATGGTACATTGAGTGGCAAAAGCCACAGTGATGTGATCCTTCAGAAAGTCACTTTGCAGCCATGTGAATAGTTGAATTTCCTCTCTCCTTCATGTATTGTGGCTCAGGGCAGAAATAGTAAAGAGCTCTCCTTAGATTTCATAAGATTCCTAGATGTCTCTTGGAGTCAGCAGTGAGTGCCTTTATATTATGTAAATAGGTTTATTTTCAACTGGCTTTATTACAAGTCATATTTTATGGTTAATTATGTACATGAACAGCCCAGGAAGCAATTTAAAAATAAAAGTAAAATTTATTTACAAATGCCTGTCCATTAGAAGATCTGTGTGAGCATCACTGGATTCTCACTGAAGAATCTCCACACACTGGAAAATTGCATGTTGGGGTTTGGACAGTATATAAAGATGAACTGATATTATTAGCTGGTATTCTTTTCAGAAGTGGTGCTGAGCTTCATTACGTTCAGAGGAGTGAAGAGACAGTTATGACTTAGCAATCACACTTTTCCCTAGAGATTTTTGTTGCACGCAGAAAATGCACTCTTAGTATAAGATTGTACACATCTCACCAGAACTCAAACATTTCCTACTTAAAGTGTTGGTGAGACACAAGGTGAAACACTCCCTGGAATTGTCTTTATCTCTTGATTATAAGGGGAGCCCAGGTACTGCTTTTGTTTAGATTTCTTTGTTTTTCCAGTTGAATGAAGCTGGGAAAAACAAATCCAATCTCTAGCACCTTCTAGCATAGACTGAATGTGATCTTTCTTACGCTAGCTTTTTGCTTTCCAGGTGGCAGATCCTGTAGGAGGTCATTGTTCTTGAATAAAGGCATACTGAGAGGGCAGAAGTTTCTTATGTGCTCTTATAAAAACACTTACTCTGAATTTGCAAGCTCCGTGCAGTGAAGAGCTACCTGTTTCCCTCCGCCCCCCCCCCCCCCCCCCCCCTTTTCTTCATAAACAACTAAACTGTCTAAATGAGTTTTTTAAAGAAGTCCTAGCAAGATTAGAGAAAGACAAATTCAGATTGTGGCAGAGCCAAAGTAGTACGTAAAGATGTATCATTTGGCAGAGTGAGACATCCTGGGGGCTGAGAACTGGTTAGTGATGTAGATGGTTAAGGTTCTGCTTGATGCTGTGCTGGTCTATAACAATTAAATAAGGGTCTGAAACTGATCCTCTGTTAGCTCAGCCAAGTTTCCCAGCCAGCCAGTTGCGTACAGATACAGACCTGCTTTTCTGCATCTGGAAAGAAAATCATGTCTCAGTCTGAGAACAGATTTGCTGATACATCTATTTTTTTTGCCTCAGAACCCTTAAATGAGTGCATTTCAAAAACAAACGCTGATTCCACAACAGAACAATCATCTTAAGGAGGGTCCTTTAGATAGGTCAGAGCCTGCCTGTGTTTTCACATTACTAAGGAGTATAAGAAGGCAATTTCTCCTCTTTCCTTGAATAACTGGAGATCCTGAGAAAGTTCATAGTTCAATTTCCTCTCCTAAATCAAATAATAATGTTTTTAAATGCTGGGATTTCTTGTGGAACAGCAATTCTGTAGATGAGCAGGCTGCCAGAAATGCTGTGTTAAGAAGATTTTGCAAGACTGGGTGCAGCAATACCCAGCAGCTGCTCCAGTATGTCAGAAGGGAAGGGTGTTCACACTGTACAGATTCTTGGATCTTGCAGTAACTGCAGTAAAAATGACATGTATCAAAAATGTTTCTGAAAGAAGGAAATGGAATATATTGCATTACCCCTTTGGGAAGTAATACGCAGTTTCAGGGTAAAGCTAAGTATCAACTGTTGCACTTGAAAACCACAGTGACAGATTCAAACAAAAATAAAACCTTAAACCTATCACTATAAAGTATAATTTTAGCTATTAAATGAAATATTTTTGCTGTTCATAATTCCTATTTAAAATTTCCTCAGAAAACGGTTTACAAGGATTCAAATGTCTACTAAAATCCACATGTTCTTACTTTTGCAGCACTTGGTGGCTTCTTTGCCCTGCGGACCATATCTCGAGACATTGGCTTTGTTCTCTTTCCTCCTCTATCAAGCCACCTCTTCTCAGCTGTTTAATCCTGGATGAGCACATTTCTTCCGTGCTAGCTTTCTCTTCTGCTTCTCTTTCAGAAACATTTCTGTAGCCAATAGATGCATCATCATTTGGCATATTATGTACCAAAACCATTTTATCTGTGCACTGGGTTGTAAAGTCCTTGATACAGAGGCAAATTTTACTTACATGCAGCTGATGCATACAAAACGCAGCAGGTCTTTAAAAATGACTACTAAATTTTAAGCATTCAAACACACAATAATAGACTTAAGAAACAGAGAATGCTGAGCATCACCATTAAAATGTATTAGTCTCAAAACTACTGGTGCTAAAGTTAATGACAACAATAACTTGCTGAAGTTCTGACCATTGCTGTGCTGATTCTGCACTAAGACAGGAGGTATTTTTGTCATAAGGAAACAAATCTCCAAGGACTTGGGTTTCTGAAGGCTCAGAACCAAATCTCAGATCTCAGCAGAGCCCAGAGCTCAAACAACCTCTTTTATCCCCATTGGTGAGCCAAATATCTTTTCAGTATATTACTAGGTTTACACTTGTCTAAAAATAGGATTGACGCCATGTTCTCAGGCTTCTTACCCGTAGGTGGTTTATCTTACATTGCAGTGGCTTTGCTCTAATCTAAAGCCCAAAAAATTAAAGAGGCAAAAGTGTTCACTTTTTATGCCGGGAGTGGGCTCTGCTAACTTTTGCTTTAAGAGTCTGTGAAGAATAAGCAAAAGCAGAAGAATGTATTTCTGCAGAATGTATCAATCTTCTGGTAGTCTTTGATCTCTTTAAGGGTATTCATGGTCTAAATGACTAACACGCTTTTATAGAAATAACTGAAACCTGGATTTGAAATAATTGACACCAAAGGGAAAACATATTAAATGTAGTAATCTCTATCCACTGCTTATTTTTTTTTTTCCCAATGCCAACATTAAAGGTGAGCTAATCCTTGTGTTGTTGGTTTTTTTCTTGAAAACTAGTGATTTAGCCAAAGTAAAGACATTACATTATGAAAGCAGACAGGTATACACTATTCACAAGGAAGACACCTAACAAAGGTTTAAGAAAAAATATTTTTGTCAATAAACAATGTTGTCTTAAACACTTTTTTTTACCAGTTACTTAGAAAATTTTCCTTCTTAGTTCAAAAGTCATAAGTGAAAATGAAAAAAGAAACCCACAAAACAAAACCCTGTAACACACATTTTGCTCAGTAAGGCTTCAGAAAGTCTACAATTAATATGTATTAACCTCTTACGAATCTACTTTTTGCAAAACTTGCTGAGACTTTGTAATAGCATCATTTTTTCTTTACCGACCTGGGATGAACATTTGATTAACACAGCCAGTAAGGGGAAAAAAAAAATTAAATAAAAGTGCAGAGGACAAGCCTCTACTGGTTTGTGAGAGTAGATTTTGTAACAGAAGAGGGTATGCTGGGATTTATTCTTGCAAGCTCTGCTAGATTTCATGGGCCAGATCACATCCTCCTATTAAAAAAAAAAAAAAAGGAAAAAAAAAAAAAAGCAGTGTGATGGCCAAAGTTAATTAGAATACTATGGCATGCAGTTCTTTGCAAGACATGTAGATACTAAAGGAGGAAGATCTCCATAATTTCCCTGCCTAAGAACAATTTCTCAACAAGCTGGGGACCACAAGGCATTTCAGAGCCCCTGTGGATTAGTGGGACTGACAGAGGCACCCACACTGGGACTGAAGGTTTCCTGGCTGCTCTGTCAACCCTGGTGGTGGAACTTCTCCCTCACAGGCTCATCCTTTTCATAACAAGATCATAAAAACACTGTCTAAAAAGGAATGACACGACAAAGCATTGAGACACATCAATGGTATGTCAGAATTCCTTTCAAAATGAATATTGGTATCATCAGTGTTCATCTCCAAAGAGAATTACTTCATAGGTATGTCAGAGGGCACTGAGGTGCTGGGAAATTTTCAGCTTTTCCCCTTTTTGTGCTCATCCACACTTACTTGAAATCATGATTATTTAGGTGGCAGAGAGCTGCCATGTAAGAACAGAAATTAAAAACCTCTTACCTAAAACTAATGACAGAGAACAGAAAATGGGATAGAATGTAATTAAATCACATCCAATTTAGTAAGTAATGTGCATGCCTTTATTCACAGTCAATGCCTAAATTTCACTCCTCTAAAATAAAAGTAGTAGCCCATAACACAGTAGCTTGTAACTCAGTTGGGATCTTGTTTCCATTTTTATAGGATAGTCTTTATCCTCATTATGCCTTGGCCACTGCAGCCAAGAGCAAGAACAGTCTGTTAAAGATGCCACAAAAGAGGTTGTTGGCTCAGTCTTCTTGGAAAAGTGTTCTGGGTTAAGCCAGGTTCATCTGATCAGCCATTTTACTGGTTTTTTTAATTAATATATGTCTCATTCATTGATTTAAAAATAATAATAATTTCAATAAAAAGGAGTATCAGAGGTAAAAAATGTGTATTTAGGTAACAGTTGTTGGAATGGGGGGCACCAGAAACCATTCGCTTCTGATTTCCATCGCCATATTACAAACCATTTGTTGTTCAGGAACATCCTTAGATTCACACATTGAGATTTTTTTCACTGATGTAAACAATGCTAAATCTCTCTTAGTAGTCAGACGTGGTATTTGGCTTATTGCCACTCCACTGAGAGGCTAACAGCAAAGAAGAAAAAGGAATAAAGTTCAAGTAAGTTTTGAGAGATTTCCAAAGAAAAATGTGATTATAACTTCTCCTTTTTCAAGGGGTCAGTTGTTCATTGAGGCAGTCTCTGAGGGTGACATTACATTATTATACCAATTTGTCACCTAAATTAAAGCCATTTAGCCTGTTATTTAGTGTGCAGCTGTAGAACTGATGTGTTTTATTTTATTTTTAATGTGTTTTTTTTACAGATGGGAAAAAGAAAACTCTATATGGAGGTAAAAATTGCGTCAGAACTCTCTAGACATTGCTTATGATAGAAACTGTCTGTGGCAAGAGGAACAATAATCTGAACAGATCAAAGTACTCTCCTTTGTTATATATATCTTACTTGTTGGTTAAAAACACAGCAGTACAGAGATACATCTTTTTACAGCATCTTATTTTCTTTACCTCTGTTCTGTTTTTCTGATAATATGCTTTCCCTAAAACAGATAGCACTCCGTTTGGACATTCACAGGAGCTAGTTTATCTGTTGTGACCATGGATAGTGTCTTCTTAATTATGAAACAACTTTATTCCAGTTTTTTGTTAATATAAAATACTGGTTTATATGTTCATACATTTTGCTTCTGATGGAGAAAATCTTTGACCTATCTACCAGGAATAAGAAACAATATCAACAAGACAGATCATATGGAAAACAGCCACTGGAGAAAGGCAAGAGTTTTGTAAAATGCTGTAAGATGCAATCTGAACAGCTCTACTTGCCATTTGAACCTAACTAGAAGGTTGTTCAGAATTTCTTGAAATCCTGGTCTGATTCTTATCCCTTTCTTCCTTTATAATACAGAGTGCTTATCACCATACTGTGTTAGCCGGAGGCAGTATTTCTATCAGGATAATAAAATGGTGTTCTAGCTGATAAGCTCTCCAAAACTATAAATAGTTTTTATACATACCATATCATAGAATCATAGAATCATTTAGGTTGGAAAAGATCTCTGAGATCATCAAGTCCAACCATTAACCCAGGACTGCCAAGTCCACCACTAAACCATGTCCCTAAGCCCCACACCTATGCATTTTTTAAACACCTCCAGGGATGGTGATTCCACCACCTCCCTGGGCAGCCTGTTCCAATGCTTCAACACTGTTTTGGTGAAGAATTTTTTCCTAATATCCAATCTAAACCTCCCCTGGTGCAACTTGAGGCCATTTCTTCTTGTCCTGTTGCTTGTTACCTGGGAGAAGAGACCGACCCCCACCTGCCTACAACCCCCTTTCAGGTAGTGGTAGAGAGAAATAAGATCCCCCCCACGAGTGTCCTCTTCTCCAGACAAAACAACCCCAGCTCCCCTCAGCTGGTCCTCATATCCTCATCAGACTTGTGCTCCAGACCCTTCCCCAGCTCCGCTGCCCTGCTCTGGGCACGCTCCAGCACCTCAGCGTCTGTCTGGCAGTGAGGGGCCCAAACCTGAACCCAGGGTTCGAGGGGCGGCCTCACCAGTGCCCAGTACAGGGGGACAGTCACTGCCCTGGTCCTGCTGGCCACACTGTGTCTGACACAAGCCAGGATGCTGTCGGCCCCCTCGGCCACCCGGGCACACTGCTGGCTCATGTTCAGCTGGCCATCAACAGGTGCTCCCAGGACCTTTCCCCCAGGCAGTTCCCAGTCACTCTGCCCCAGGCCAGCAGTGCTGTGTGGGGCTGGTGTGACCCAAGCGCATACAGCTGGCCTTGGCCCATCGATCCAGCCTGCCCAGACCCCCCTGCAGAGCCCTCCTGCCCTCCAGCAGATCAGCACTTTTACTTAACTTGGTGTTCTCTGTAAACTTACTGAGGGTGCACTCAACCCCCTCATTCAGGTCATTGATAAAGACATGAAACAGGACTGCCCCAGTGCTGAGCCCTGGGGAACGCCACTTGTGACCATTTGCTAGCTGGATGTAATTCCATTTATACCACTTCGGCCTTGGCCATCCAGCCAGATTTTTATCCAGCATAAAGTACACACGTCCAAGCCACGAGCAGCCAGTTTCCCCAGGAGAATGCTGTGGGAAACGGTGTCAAAGGCTTTGCTAAGGTCCAGGTAGAGAAAACATCCACAGCCTTTCCCTCATCCATGAAACAGGCCACGTTGTCACAGAAGGAGATAATGTTAGTCAAGCAGGACCTGCCTTTCATAACCCCCTGCTGGCTGGGCCTGATCCCCTGGTTGTCCTGTACACGCTGCATGATGGCACTCAGGGTGACCTGCTCCGTAACATTCCCCAGCACCATAATCAGACTGACAGACCTGTAGTTCCCTGGATCGTCCTTCTGGCTCTTGGAGATGGTTGGCACACTGGCTAACCTCCAGTCTTCTGGGACCTCCCTAGTTAGCCAGGACTGTTGAAAAATTATTGAGAGTGGCTTGGTGAGCTCTCGCGCCAGCTCCCTTAGTACCCTTAGGTGGATCCCCTCCGGCTCCATGGACTTGTGTGTGTCTAAGTGGAACAGCAGGTCACTGACCGTTTCCTCCTGGCTTGTGGGGACTTCATTTTGCTCCTCCTTATCCCTGTCTTCCCTGAGTACGCCAAGGATAACTGGTCTTACTACTACAGACTGAGGCGAAGAAGGAATTAAGTACCTCAGCCTTTCCCATATCCTTTGTAGCAATGTTCCCCGCTGCATCCAATAACGATGCAGATTATCCTTTTGTTGATAATGAATTTATAAAAATATTTTTGTTACCTTTTACAGCAGTGGCCATCCTGAGTTTTAGCTGGGTTTTCACCTCTCTGTGTTCACTCAGCATAACCTTGCAACATCCTTGTAGTCCTCCTGAGTTGCCTGCCCCTTCTTTCAAAGATCAAAAGCTCTCCTTTATTTCCCTAAGCTCCAGCCAAAGCTCTCTGTTCAGCCAGGCTGGTCTTCTCCCCTGTCAGCTCATTTTTTGGTACATGGGGATGGCCTGCTCCTGCACCTTTGAGATTTTCTTCTTGAATAACACCCAGCCTTCCTGGACTCCTTTGTCCTTCAGGGCTGCCTCCCAAGGGGTTCTTGTCAACCAGGCTCCGAAACAGGCCAAAGTCTGCCCTCTGCAAGCCCAAGGCAGCGAGAGGTTCTGCTGACTCCCCTCCTTACTTCTCCAAGTAACAAAAACTCTGTCATTTTGTGTTTGAGATATACTACAACAAATTGACTTGCCTGAAAGGGTATCTGCTCCTGAATTTTCTCCCTATTTCTATATCTAGCTTTTATTTTGAGAGTTGCTGACCTTCTAACAAGCACACTCCTTTCCTAGTTTTTTCTCCCTTTTTAGCTTTGTTTCATACCAAACTATCATTTTTCATTCCTTCTCCTTTATTTTCCTTCAGTGTCTTTGCTTTTGATTGCTTTTCTAAATTGCACTTCACTTCTTGACTGTCTCATTAAAACTATCATATTTTTTTTTTATTTCCAAGAAGCATATTTATATGTCAAAGAATAATAATACTGGCTTTTTCGTACAACAATGTTCATGTCTGCTTTTATTTAACTCAAAGCAATTGCCATGTGGGTATAGCCGTATATCTGAAGGCTCTGAACAAGTCATTTGCTTCCAGTTGGACTCTGCTATCTTATTCCCAGCGTGTCAGCTCCACTTGGCATCTTCAAACCTGCACAAGAGTGAATGCCCACAAATACACAAACAGGCACATGATGGAGTCTTCTCTTCCGTGGGCAGCAGAAGTGGGATTAAATCTCAGGGTGCCAGACTGTAGGGGGCCGTCATAAGCAATAGTGTCAAGCCAAACTTTTAGTGACAGGATCATATGGAGAAAGTTTGTAGCTGGCAGTTGTCGGAGCAAGGTTGGATTAGTTATGAAGGCTCCGTTTGACATGACGGTGGGGAAATCCTGAACTGCTACACTGTGATTATGATTTGCTACACTGTGATCATGACTGAGTGTAATCTCATCTTTCTGCTGCTGAAACTGACACTGAGGAGTATGGGGAGACCTTAGACTGAAATTCAGCTCTAACTGTTCTTTGTTTAGATCTTTTCAAATACTGTTTTGGAGATGTTCTCTGAAACGATTCATGAACAATCAGCATTTCACTGGGGTGTTGTCCCCAGTCTGTTTAAGAAGTCTTTCTAGTACAGAATGATAGGAAGTAATGTAAACTTTAACAGAAGAACTCAGCAGGGAAAATCTTAGCACCCTGTCAAGGCATCTCGGCACCTTTTTATCACAGCACAAAAGGAAAATGCAGCTTTGTAATAACTCACTGATTTTGTGCAGTTCAAGTAAAAAGGGCAGCAAAAACAGTACTCACAGCAACTAGTTTCCCCATAATCCCTTGGAGTTCTTAATCTATACACAGCCTTAATTTCTTTCTTTCTCTCTCTCCCTCTTTCTCTCTTTCTCTCTCTCCCCTCTTTCTTTCTCTCTTTCTTTCTCTCTCTCTCTTTCTTTCTTTCTCTCTCTCTTTCTCTCTTTCTTTCTCTCTTTCTCTCTTTCATTTAATATAAATTTCTATTAACTTCTTAAATGCTTCTTTGACCAGATCTGGAAAGTATTGGTATATTAAAAAGTAGGCACAGAAGTCAAGTCATGCATTGGTCAAAATTAGCTGTTTTACCAAAGCTGAGCTATTTTATGAAGAGATAGCTGGGTACATGGCATTTTCAGGGGAAGGTAAAACCAAGGACAACTAAGGTGCTAGAGATGCAGCTTCAGACCTTTACTGTGCCTTATTTGGAGTATTCTAGGGGAAACGGTTTTATTCTAAATGTGGAATGCCCTCTTACCATTATTTATGTCTGTACCTTAACAAATGGACTAAGAACTCTCAAAGGACACATTTCTTTAAAGTTAAATAAATAAAAAAAGCTTCTATATTTACACAATCAGAAGAACAAAATTTTATAAACTAGATGCTTGTTATAGTAATGAATTATTATTTTCTTTGCAGGTGTCTTCCAAAGGCATCTTTCTATATTCTGTACAAATATAACATTTCATATACAAGCTCCTGCTCACGATTCATTTGCTCACACATCTCCACCTGTGTTATGTCATCTGCATTGCAGCTGCTTCATTTGAAGAGCACAGATGCCCCCTAATTCCTATGCAAAACCTCCAGGTGCACATATGTGTTTTGAACATTGCAGGACCTCAAAGGAGACTTGACACCTGTATTTAAGCATCCCTCAAACAGTTTAATTCTACAGCTGAATACATCTATCACATCCACTTTTAATATTCTACTGGTTTAAAGGGAAATATTCAGGTTAGCTAGTCTTTGTAGATAAAAATAGGGATTAAGGGTGCATTTCTGTGGTGGCTCCCTAGGACTGCTCAGTGTACAAATGGAGAAATCGGGATCCACCTGACCTGGAAAAGCAGATAATTTGTTTTAGTTAAGTTAGCTTAGGTATATACTAACCATGGTATTATCTAGTGAATACACATTTTTAACTAAATAAATAAACACACACTGGTTAGTGAAGAATGATCAAACTTTTGGATGTATAAGGCTGCTCAAGATTGTTCTGTTGAAAAAGTCATTCCCCATTCTTCCCTCAGATACACTACTGAGAAGGAGACCAGAATGAATACCTGCATCCTTTCAAAGAAACATTTGTGTATATTCTGCTCATTCCTCTCCCTCCATCGTCCCCACTTTCTGTGGAGTTGGGATTTAGTTTGAAGACAGGTAACTAGTTTGGGTTGCAAATATATGTAGAGTTTATTTGAATACTGCTGGAGTTGATAAGTCAAGCTTCCAATTAAGGGATGTTCCTTAAACTTGAAGCTTTCTGATTATCATTCATTCCTCTTGTTACTGTCATTAGAAGGTACACAGGGAAGAAAGATGAAAAGCAAGTGGGGACTATATATTATTTCATCCAGAGTCCCTGGAGCACACTGAAGATGGTAGGAAAGACAAATCAAATAACTTGACTGATATTAAGTCAGTAACTTTCTCCATTTTACTCCTCTTCCTTTTCTTCTACTCCCTCAGTTGGGATATGCTGACCTAGTATGCACACGGATAACAGATCTTAAACTCATGGAACATTCAGTTTGATTACACTTTATTATAGAAGTTAGATGAGAACAAAAGATAAGAATGCCAATCAGTGAAATGGAGACTCATTTTAGCTGAGATAACACAAAAAATGTTTATGAACCAACGCTCAGAGAGAAACTTTTTTCCAAATTGCAAATTTTATATGTAAAATATTTGAGGAATAATATACTGTCCTGGAATACATACTGAGAAAAGCTTATGGAGAAAGAGTACTACTAAGTTTGCCAAAGCAAACTCTTCAACATTAAGGAAAGCTGGTTGCCTCTGCAACTTTAAATAAGATCTGTTAATTTCCTGTCACTGTAAGTAAAGTGATCATACGCTACTTTTTTTTATGGGACTCCTTCTTTATCTGATGCTCAGAGTACCCTGCATTAGTCAGTGGCCTTTGCTCAGATTTTATCTGTGGAGAGATGTGGACTTGCTATTAAGTTAATCATCAATATGCTATCTTAGGACTTCCCAGACAGCTGCAAATCCACTTTCATACGTCCTTGCAAGACTGTAGAATAGTATTATGTATGTTTCAAAATAAAAAATAATGCATTCACTGAAAAGTTTTTTTTAAAAAAAATCATTAGTCATGTATGAGATGATGGAGTAAGTGATAGTAGTGATAGGGGGACAGGCCGTCATTCTTTAGTTGCTCACATTTGGTGAAATTTGTCATATGTTGTGAACCAAAGATCTACCATGGCAAATTTCAGCGTAATGGCTTTAATTTTGGCAAAGTTATAAGAAATTGAACCCCAGAGCCTATGTTGGAAAAATACTACCCAGCTATATTTTGTTAACTGTTAATATGCCAAAGAACAACCAAGAATAATAAAGTTTTTTTGTCAGATATTGTACCATGCAAACAAGTCTAATTTTTTGAATTAGGCCTTTGGAATGTATTGTACAAAGTATGCTAATACCTTTTAGATGATAACAGGCTTAGCCAGATGAAATATACATCTAATATTTAAGGAATCTGTTATATATAGTGAGAAAAGTTTTTGAAAGCTCACATAAATGATGTTGTGCTAAAATTAATCAAGGTTTCTTAAGTTGTGTTGAACAGAAATATGGCAAAATGGGGCATAATTAAAATTTACAAATTAAATTATTCTGATTTCCAAGGGTGTAAAAAAGTAACTATGATATTTAATGTAATTTTTCTTCCTTTGCCTCCAGGACTGTTAAAAGAGCAGCAGAAAGTAAAGGCCATGACACTGAATTAGGAGTCTTGAAAATGAGTTTTGTTCGCAGCTCTACAAGTGATCTGCTTTCTGACCTCTTCACTCTTGCTTCTTTTAGAATGTGACAGTTTAGGGATTTTGGTTTTTATTTATTTATTTATTATTTTTTTTTGGGGGGGGGGAAGGATTACACCTTGACAAATCTCTGGTCCATACCTAGGCAAAATAGGAAACTGTACAGAAAACCAGACAACAATAAGAAAATAAAAGGCAGATTTAAACCTCATCTTTTTAATAATCCATGTGACAGGAACAGGAAAGATTTGATTTAATGCATTTTTAATATTCCATTTCTAATTTCTGAAATCTCTAAGTTCTTATTTAAACTATGACTAATAGTGATAGAAACCTGTCTACCGGACTTGCAATCATTAAATGCTAGCCTTAACAAATTAAGATACTTTGGTATAAATTTCCCATGGTATTAAAAATGTGGCAGACTTCATCAAATCACACCCTAGATGGCTTTATACACCATACAGAAATTCCTTCTAGCCTCGGTCCTCAAAGCAGAAGCTGTTGCTATGGGTCATGCTAACCCTGGCTCATCATGTTCTCTCTGACCTAGACTTACAGGTAACTCATTTAGCTCTTCTGGTGTCTGCCCACAGTAGCAAATAAATCTCATCCAAAGCCTCTGAAAAGCCGAGCTCAAAACCTGGACTAGTATCATGCTGAGTGTTGAATTTAACTGAGCAGTGCCAGCAGACCTATCTCATCAGTCTCCACCAGCTAATTTTTATTTTCCTAAACCAGCTGGGGACAAACCAGCATCCTCTTCTAGGCTGAGCCCAAAGCTTAATCACAGATCCAAAATTATAGGAACATAGGACCGAATCTTAGGATCCAAATCCTGATCATAGGACACAAACTTTTTGTGAAGCTTTTTTGTGGTGGCATAGTTTAGTGGTGGACTTGGCAGTGGTATGTTAATGGTTGGTCTTAAAGATCTTTTACAACCTAAATTATTCTACGACAAATTTAAGTTTTAAACTTAGCCTGCAACCCCAGTAGGTCCTCTATGTCTAAATGATATTCCTAGTTACGGTGACATTAAATCTAATTCCTGGATGGGATGTCCTTCCAGGTGCTATCTCTTTTCAATTTTGTTAGCAAGCTCTGAAAATCATGCACCTCAGTACTAGTATTAGTTTAGTGGCTTTTCCTGGCCTGAACTTTAAACTCCAGCTGAACTCTAAACCCTGCCTGAACTCAGCAAGGTTGACTCTGCCAAGCCAAGCCTAGCCTAATGGGATCTAAACCAATAAAAAAAAAACAATAACCAGTTTTCAGTCCTTGCTATATTTAGCCATTGTCCCCAAATCCCTAACTGCTCTACTTTAATCATCTGCTTTGCTCTGTCCTACCCCTAACTCTAGCTCAGACTCTTAGGAGCTTGGAGTTTACCTAGTCTATTGAGCCTTGTTAGCTAATATCCTGACATCACCTTTGAACTCAAGGTTGACCCTTAACATCTCTAGAAGTACTTTTTTCCTTGCAGTCTCCAAAGACCTTTACTATTATAGTAAAAAAGAAAACTGAATAGAATGATTATTTTTTTTCCCCCTGGAATCTGCTGCTTTTACGGAAAGATTTTTAAAATATAGACATCCATATAGATCTTCCACAAGAGAGAGGTGCTGTAAGAGAGCTTATGCGTTACAGTGTTCAGTACTGCAGCATTCAACTTTTAGACATGTATTATTCAATTCAGTTTATTGGGAGGTGAGCTATACTTGTGTGAAGCATGGCTATCAGATGGGGTACCTTAGCCAAATAAATGTTACCTACTCTGTAAATCCTGACAGACTCCAGAATTATTCAGTACATGCAGTACAATGCTAAGTTGGTACTTTAAACCTCTTTCACTGAAGTGAAGGTACCTAAGGTTACACATGCCTAAGGACATGTGTGTTAGGCAGCAACCATTGGTAGTTAAACATTGGTGATAAAGGTGTAGCTGGTTTCTTGTCACCTCTGTGATTCTGGAAAGCACTTTTTAACTGTTACAGAGGTCAAAGACCAAAGTCATGGGCTTATGGATGTCATTCTGAGCTAGGACCTCAGCACAATGCTATGTTTCTAAGCGAAGAACTGTTTTGAGACATTGAAGGACTGCTTAATTGTTTCCTTGTATTATATTTTCAAGCATGGGAGCCATTCAGCCTTAGCTGACTGCTTAAACCGATTGTTCAGACATTTGAGAAGTATGAAACTCCTAGAAATAATTTCTTTGTAATTGAGCTCCAGTCTGCATGGTTTGCCTGCCTTCTTTGTGTGTTTTTCAGTTCAAGGATCTTGTCTTGTCAGTATATATCATAAAAGAGGCTCAGGTAAAAGCCAACAATTCCATGTACGAAAATCTCTGAAACACTTGTTCCCTAACTTACACAGACTGTTTTTCTCTGTTCTCAATGACTGTTGTGCAGCTAATCTCACTCAAATTGAAATGTAACGGTATGTATACATAAAGTATATATGCATACACATTCATGTACATGCATGCGCATACTTAAACACATCTTTGTTTTACACAGCTACCGTGCTCTGACCTGATTAAAACAGTCAGTGTGTGGCAAGCTCTCTCTCAGCTGCTGTAATAAATGGATATTCCTTTTAAGACCTCGAATGACATAGCTTTGTGGCATAAGAGGATTTTTGAGTCTTGTACTGATGTAAAATGTTTTGATGCTATTGATAGGGGTGTGTGTGCATTGAATAGTATTGTCCTGAATAGGGTTAGCTCGTCGAAAATCAAGACACTGTAGTACAAAGCATCAAAGCATCAACTCTTTCTGATTGAGCATGTGGAAATGTACATGTGGATTTGCACCAAATCCGTCTGTGGCTGCATTATTCACAGGACATGATTACTGATGATTGTTCTGATGAAACTTGTCACAGGATTATTTTGAATCATCTGCTTTTATAGCAGCAAAGTTTATAACCCCCATGCAGTGGGAAGACAAATAGAAAGAAATGCTGTAAGGTTGATTTTTGGGGGTTTTATTCGGTAAAGTGTTCTCAGATTTCACTCTGATGTTGCAGTATATGGAATTTAAACAAAAGCTTTCTGAAATACTTTCTGGACATTAGGCCCATTTTATTATTTACATTTAGTTTGTTTTGATGATAAAATTAAAAATATTGCACTGGTTCTTATTTTAGCTTCTACCAGGCTTACCCTATTTAATTACATACATTCACTATTATGCCAGTGGTGGAGGTTCTGTATGTGGAGGTGAAGGTTATCAGAAGTTGTATCTTACTCTCTTTACACTCCCTGAAGTCCCCTGATTTTCTGCATACAGCTTACAGTCGCTGTCTCCTTTTTAGTGTAGTCAGTTAATTATTCGCTTTGTGATGAATGCTGGATGTTAGCTATATCAGGAACCTTTTGTTCAGCTTCAGTAAAAAACTTTTTTTTGTTTTGATTGTGGTATATTTTCCAAGAAATAATATATTGAGTTAACGTGAACAAAGCATACTAGAAAACAAAGGGGGAAAATACATTCTGATATTTTTAATAGTTGCAATGTAAATCATCTCAAGTAGCCTTGTGGGAAAATTCACAACTGTAGAGAGGAATATATATGTAAGTTGTTGCTGAATGAGGGCTTGATATGTTATAAAATATGGTCAGAACTCTATAGGTTAATTCATGTAGGTACAAACCTTGACAAAATAAAATAGCCATTGCTCATATCTCTGATGATGCTCTTAACCATTAAGACCACTGCTGATTCTTAATATTAATCTGATATAATGATTTTTAGTGCTCCCCTTTCAGATACTTAGGGTCACAGGATGTTAGAAGATTCAAAAGGATAGAAAGATGATTCTGTTGCAAGCTGAATTTAGAAAAAAGAAAAAAAAAAGGCTGTTACAGGAATATTTGTGGCCTTGGCAACAATTTGTCTGACCATGCAACATTAAAAATTATTTTTAAACATCTTGGTAGTGCCTTTGCAGACATTTCTGTTTGTTCTGAAATAGCATATGAAGTAGCCTTAACATAGCTTTCACTTTCACTATTAAAATGAACAAAAATCCTAAAATAAGCATCTTATGACACTCTAGGCATGTGTTCTTTGCTGGCATCTTCTCCAGTCAGTTCCATTTATTGTGGAGTGATCTAAGAGTGCATGAACTGGTTTTCTTTCATCTGAAGCTAAACTGGAAGTTGTGATGGAGGTATAGATCAAGTTAATACACTCCAGCCATAAATGGACATTCTCCCCATATGAGAGCTAGTCTGAAGTAATCCCTCTGCCATGGAAGATGTGTGGTATAGATGTCAGGCCTTTCTCAGCAACTCTCTCATTCAGCAGATTAGTACATAATATACTGGGCCATGCTATCTGCTAATGCAGATGCTGCCTAACGTGCAGCGTTTTTGGTCTAAGTGTTCTGAAATGTAATGACACCAGTAACAGTTCTCCTTTCAGGTCAGGCTCGAATACATTTGTAAAACTCCAAACAGGTAAATCAAGTGAAATTAGAAGGTTCCATAGATACATAAGCAACATCAGTGTAACGTGCTTGAGCAATGCAGCATGGGAAAGCATTCATCAGTGATGGACTACATATTTAGAACACAGATTTATTCACAATAGTTGCAGAAAGAACAGAAGAGGAAAGAGCAGCCTTTCTGTGAAAATAACTTTTTGAAGCAGCCTATGTGAATTTTTTGGAAAAATACAGGTGGACTAGGAACTTAAAACTTGACATTAAAAAGGGAGCAAACTGACAACAGAAATTCACTATGCACTGTCTGATCAGAAGGAGCAGCATGACAGGACAATAAAAGAAATCAAAAGGGGAAATTGTCTAACCACAGCTATTTAAAGTGAGTGGTAAACATATACGACTTGGGATGATGGATGATTCTGTTTTCATGTTTCTAATAACACCCTTGAGTGGGCTAATCGTTGCTCTGAGAACATGCCAAATTGCATGTGCTGTCTCATTTTCATGGAAAGGGTATAATGGGCACAAGTTTTTGATGTTGTCACCATTATTATGATGATCAGTGTAACAGCATGACTGTGTGAATCCTGGCAGGAAAGACTCTTTGCAGTGCTTAAGCGCATACACATATATGCACATACATGCACATCCTTGTTCTACTGTACATACAATCTAAAAAGTATGATATTCTTCTGATTTTCTTTATAAGGCCAAGTATTTCCTTGGAGCCTTGATCAAATCTGAAGGTAGTGTAAAATACTGGAATAGAATTCACTGAGATGGTTAATAATCAGCCTGAGTAATGGGCCACAAAAGAAGGGTCTAAATAGTAACTTTCTCAACAAAGGTTTTATGGAACTCTTTAAGTAAATTAGTTTTATTTTTGTGGAACCTGTACACCTAGGTCACTGATCTAACTTCAGTTATCTAACGTTTGGCATCTAGTTTCAGCATACTCATTTTGGCTACTCATCTAAGGCAAATGAAGGAAGAGAGAATGTCACCTCTAGAAACTGATTTATCCTATCACTCTGAACTACTGAGATGTTTAGATGAATCATCTTTGGGAGTCCCTATTCTGAGACTATAAAGTGGCTCAGAATATTCTACATATTTGATAATATTTTGTTTAAAAGGCTGAAGTTATTTGAACTGAAAATCAATAGAAAGAGCCCAGCATCTCCAGAATCAAACCATTTCACCCTCAGACTGACATAAAACAGGTGGATATTGGGTTGAGACACTATTTTAAGCTACACACCTACTTTTAAGAAATTGGTTGTGGAATCCACATGACCTCCTTTAGACAGCAAAGGTTGGCACTCGTTCGTCTCCTTAGACTAACTAATGAAGAGAAGGTGCTTCTGAGGTGCAGTTCATGTCATCCTAAAGGAGTTGTCTAAAATGTTTCAGATATATTATGCCCTAAACCACTTATTTCCCTTTATGAAAGGAGCCCAGGGAGCCCAGGGACAGTACTTCATGTGCAGGGGTCTGTGTTGTGAAAGTTTCAAGTTAAGTGATATAGGTCAGCTTCTGAAAATTCAATCCTTATCACCTAAATACAAACAAAGGACTTAATACAGCGTTACCAAGACTAATAAATATCTGTTCATGCCTTCTTTGTGAACAAAGACTACATGTCTGTAGGCAAATAATTTCAATGGGCCACTTTTATAGTAAGAAGCTATTCACCAGTGATAAGAACAAGATGAATGGGAACAAATTTTACATTGCATTGCAACAGGGTAGTCTTGCAGGGATAAGAAAGAGGAGAAATACCAAAAATGATGGCACTCATGCTGTTATTAATGTTGCTTCACGGCCACTGCACTTTGGACCACATGATAGAAGAACAGCTGAATCACTGTGGTCCTCAGCAATCTAGGCAACAACAAAATCTGGTGCTTTACTGATGCTTACAACATTGTGTAAAACCAAATAATTAAATGCAGTTTGTAGATGGGGAAGCTGTTTCTTTGTCTTGCCTGTCAAGGCTTCTCAGGACTACCATTCTAAGTAGAATACAGGTAGTAGTGGAAGCCTAATTGAAATAATAGCTTTTAATGGATGAATTCTACTGGAATTTGGGAAAACACAATTTGAGAATTTCTTTCAAGGGAAAGAAATATGGCTATAAGCAAGGTAGAAGCAAATAAGTACAAGAAAATAAGGAAATTTTACTTTATTCTTTAGGAGAGTTTGTTGATGATTCTTTGGTCTCTCTGAAAGCTCCTGTTTCTTTGTTTCATTAATCTGCCTGACCATTGCGGTGTTTGCTAGCAGAACATATGGTGACTACCTGACCCTGTATATGCAATCAGGCAGAATACAGGCAGAGAACTAGTCATCACTGCTCACTGAAATGTTTCTGAAAATGGTCATTTGATGTGACCATTTTTCTTCTGGGTCTCTGTTGCTGCTGTCAACAACCAACTCAGCAAAATGACGAAGGGTATATTTCTCTCTGGGGACATATGTCTGCCCTTTCGCTAGATATCTGCTTTACAATATGTTCTAGGGCATGAAAGGGTGTGAAATCTGCCAAGGACTACAATGTGTGCACACACTGTAGAAACACTGCCATTTCCTTAACCTTTCCATGGCCTGCTCAGGCATAGCAAGGACTGAGACTTTGTCCTTAACAGAGATAAAGATGTCATAATAACAAAAAAATAAATAAAAAGTGTGGGAAAGATTTTTATACTCTGAAACCTCAAGTCTTGCTCTACCCAGATCAACAAAGTATGTTCACTGTTGGAGTCTTACTAAGAAAAAAGAAGTTCTGTTGAATATAACATTATATTCACAGAAATGGAATTGAAATGAAAGCAAAGTTCTGAATTTGAAAAGTTCACTGATTTTTCTTTTAAACACTGCTAAAGTATTCCTTCCACCTGTCCTTGTATAATAACACAATTAACATTTATAGCAAAAACCTGACATGGTTCTTAAGGAGACTTATTACAAAGATTAGACACAATAAGATGGTTATTGTTTTCTGCCATTAAAGACCTACTTTAGGTCAGAAAACTTGTTTCATGTTGTTCTTTTTCTGCAGTCCCTTGATGACCGCTGTACCCTGGATTTCAGTGGGGTTTAGCTGCCTAGACTCTTGACCTTAGTCTCTTAACGAAAGGATGTTTTCTAACTGAGAGAAATCATGTTGGCATCTTTACTTTGTCCTCACAGAATGGTCACATTTCCTTTTTCATACCATATTGAAGATGGGAGGAAAAATCTTATACACAGCTGACATAGAAACTACTCTGCATCTTTTATTGTAGTTCTGTTTTGATGAGAAAAGCCTTTTCTTAGGCGTTTGCTCAGAAAGGAAATCCGTGTCTGTGTTCTGGCTCACTGTTCAACTATCTAAAGCCAATCAAATGCCCTGTAGTTTACAAAGGCAGATAAAGGCTTGTGTATCTTGAAGCTGTTCATACCAATTCCTTTGCATCATGTGTTTAATCTAATCTAAGCAGGAGTTCTTTCTTCTCCCTCCAAGAAGTGCTACTGGCCTGTACAGGTGACAGCACAGCAGCGATCTCTGCTGGCATTAACTTTGAGGATTGGAAAGACTTAACTTTGCTGATGAGTAAAGTCAAAGAGAGACCTGGAAGTGGCTTCGAGTTTAGAGGCTTGATCCATTGCCTGCGGACAGCACAGGCAATGGACTGACCCCTACTGATGCCTCTGAGATTTTTTTTTTTTTTTGGTTTATACTATAAATTGCAGGAAGCACTTAAAAGTAAAGGTGATTTTTCTTATTTGTAGCATCAATGATACAGAAAGATATTTCAGCAGTTAGTTTACATCCTCTTCAATAATGTTCCACTAAGCCCATGATCCATTTTTAAGTAGAAATCTTAAAAAGTTATTGACATAAAAGTGGTGTAAAATTATTTGGTTATGAATAATCCTTTGGTATTTAGAACACTTCTTTCCTCCTTCCTTTATTCCTCCCCCATCAAGCCACCACAATGTAATTTTTTAAAATTAGGTCATCTACAGGTCACCTACTTACATGTTGACTGCAGCAATTTTTTATTGTAGATATGCACATGCCTTTGCTCTGCCCAAGCATTCAAGAGCTTCTTTGCTGGTTTTGCTTTTGTGTTTGTTTTGTTGCTGTTGTTTGTTGTCGTTTCTGGTTTTGTTTTTCCTTTGTTTTGCATAGTCTTAATTACATTACTTTTGCTTTATTTTTTAACAAAAGCATGCAAGAAAAATAACATTCTTTTAAAGTAACTTTTCTCAATTAAGTCAAATGTATCAGATAAGACTAGGGAAAATGCTTGCAAAGCACTGGTCAAAGAGAATGAGCCCTTTCCTGTTAAATAAACTTTAAGAAAAACATTCTAAATGATCTAACTTGTATTATTTGTTGAATGCAATCACAGATTATATTTGAACAAGCAAATAACAACAGGATCCAAATTTCCTCCAAAATAAACAGAAAGGGGATATGTTGCATGTCTGTATCTATAAATAATAAATTCTTTAAAGTTTGTAAACAGTAAATAAATCAGTAGTTTAGGACAGAGCTTAGTTCTGCTCTCACATCATTTTTGCTGGTGCAATGACTTCAGTGAAATTTCAGTGGAACTGAGATTCACTGGTTGATGAGAATTAAGCTTCCTGGTCTGATGCAATGAGCCTGAATTACAGACATTTGACCTAGGCAATTTCATTAGTGATTAAAAAGCATACAGAAAGCAGATATATGGGGCATAAGGGACAATAACTGGAAGTTTCAGAATGGATTCAAGGAGGAAAATGCTGTTACTTCACAAATTTTAAAGGCATTTTAGTTCCTTCTCCCCCTTGCTGCCTGTGGCTCCTTACAGGCATTCCCATTTGTGATGGAGGAAATATTTATTACAGTCTTTGGTGGATACATAATGATCAGTTTAAACCATCCCAACTTTAAATGAAAAAGTTCATTTTAACTTGCACCATCCTATTAACCTGGTACCCCATGCACCTACATGAATGCAACATGGCTGAGAAAAGGGGTAGTGGTGCAGGAGCAGAAATGTGAAGAAGTGACGACTACAGGACCAAAACTCTTTGTAAAATTACAGAGCACTTCTGGCTTAATGAGAATGAGCTCTGCTTAGGCACCTTCTGCTGGCAGTAGATAGGGACTCCTCCCCACGCAGAGCTTAATTTTCCCACCCTGAGCTGCCTTCCCCGGGCTTGTACTGAGCAGGAAAAAAACCTGAAAGATTTAGCTTGCCCTCAAAAGAAAATGTATGGCTGTGGTCTGCAGCTGCAAAGGGACATGTGTGGTGATGCATCTCACCTTGTCCGCTGGGACACTCTACGATGTCAGGAATCCTGTTAGGACTTCAGTGTCTGTGTAATGACTTGGGCGGTTAAGCATCCCTTGACCATACCGGCAACTCTTGCACGGCTGAGGTGGAAAACTGCACTAGCTGTACCAGAAACATTCCTTATCAGAAATACAACACCTGACAGCCTTGAAAATCCCTTAACAAGACTGGGAGCACTTTATTATGACTCTGAGTCATAATATCAGTGTCAATGGAATTAAAATAAATAAATACATAAATCCATTAATTAACAATTTAATTGTGGCCAGGACAGAAAATTACTGATGACTAAAGCCGATCACCTCCAAGTCTATAAACAGAGGTCCTAAGTGAGGCCCTTTGAGCATTCCTGGACCGCAGGATGCTGTGAAGAGCATCTCCCTCTGAGCTGGAAGCCTCTTAGAGCTCACAGACTCCCAAGTCTGTGATATTATGGGGACCATCATTGAAAGCTGACAGGGCCTGGACTGATTCCCCTGCTTCCTGAGGCTCAACCCTTCACCCATTAAGAACTGCAAAGGCACTCGATATGAGTATTTCACTGAACTCGAGGGGAACTTTTAACAGCTATATACCTTTGTACATGTCTCTGTACTTCTTTTGTGTCTGTGTACATGTTTGTGTAAACTAATTTAGTAACATCATAATCAGTATAAGTGTTATCATTTTGAATCCATAGTTAAGTGACTTCTATAATTTAAGTAAATCCTATTTGATTTACTTTTATCACTAATGATAAATTAGTTGATGATTAAGTGCTGCTAAAATCCTGTGATCAACCTTAAACTGTGAATATACCTTATATCCTTTAGACATAAACTGTTGACCAAGTCTGAGACTAGGATTGGGTCTAGCTGCACGTAAACTCTAATAAGAGTTTAGAAAGCAAGGGGGTCCACTCTGAACTTTGTCACTTAACCAGAGGGTCTTCCTTACCCTTCTACATTTTTAGTATTTATATAAATCATTCCAGTTAATTTTGATTTAATTCTTCTTTGTGTGATTTGTCTATGCAGCAGATAAATCATAGCCTCTTTTTGCTACTCATACCGACAGTGTTACTATGTCTGTCTGCAGTGTGGGTGTAGCGAAGAGCCAAATGTGCTTTTGCGTTTCATGCTGCTGTGGGACAACGCCTCTGCCCCTGCTGCATCACTCAGCACCAGCTGGCTCTTCTGGGGCGAACCAGGAAGTGGAGAGAGTCAGGAACCCACAGTGTTTTGCCAAATTAGAGAGCACCCCAGGAGGCGAACAGAGAAGGCATAGGTAATAGTGAACAACATATACTTTGCTCATATTCCTGACAACAATAGTTTCAGTTTAATTATTCATATGAATACTTTGCTGGAATACTGCAATTGTAAATGTGCTCTTGCATATTTTATAAAAGTGATGACTTATAGGACTAAAACCCGGAAACGGTATTCAGTCTGACTGGCAGGGCAGCAAGCTGGGCTGCTCTCCAAAAGACAGGGCAGAGAAGAGGAGAACCATCTTCCTTTGTCACCTCAGTGTGGCAGTACCGTGCCTTCCCAGACCCTCCCCAGACCAAGGACTTCAGTGTGTTGTGAAAAAGCATCCACGCTACAAGAAGTGCATACCCATGGACATACTGTCATTGCTTAACCATTCCACATGTCAGAGAAAAATTGTTACATAGAGAGATATTGCCAGCGACCTGCACGGAGTCCATGCAGCTGGTCCTATTTTGTACAGTGGAACTACAATCTGTTTTTTGCTTAACACCATTGTGTTTGGGCAGGCTGTGACCTTAACAAAAGGCACTGTGTTATGATTTGACTTCCCTGCTAAAGATGTGTCTGTGCTATGATATTCCAGACAGATGTTTGTCTAACCTATTCTTAAAGACCTCCAGTAATGGAGAATCAGTGATGTCCCCAGACAATCTATTTCATTGCTTCATTATCATTACTGCTAGAAACTTTCCTAAATTGCATTTTTATCATAATTGCTTGTAGTTGCAAGCAACTGATTTCCAGAATGGCAGATATGTAAATACAAGGGACTGTTCCCTCTAAGTCCTCCATTATCACTTTTTTTGACAAATTTAAATAAAACAGTGTCTATATTTCAGAAAAGGGTCATTTATGAAATGTTTAATTCCTGGCACTAGCCGGGACAAATTATATCACAGTTTCCAGCAATGCAATACCCTATGCCACTGGAATAGTGCAAAAGAGCCAGAAATTGCCTGTGAACATCACAATAGAAATCTTGGAAGGAAATCTTCTAGTGGTAACTATGTGAAAAATCTTTCATATGGGTGTAAGTATTTGCAGACCCTCAGCCTTTCCTCTGTTTTGACATGATGCAGCAGAATTTCACATTGCAATAAACTGAGTGCATTGCTCAGTTTAAAGATGTTACTTTAAGAAAATCAGTCTTCTCACTTTATTCTTTTAACTGTACCAAGAAGAATTTGAATACTTATTACTTTGCATAGACAAAAATGTACCCAAGTCCATCCTGAGTATTGAATGCTATCATTCTGATTTAGTAATGTTTGTGCTTTTCATAAATGTAATTGCCTATAAGAGTAAGTAGGATATGAAGCCCGCTAGAGATCTGTCTTTCTAGACGCAATTTCATTTGATGAAGTCCAACTATGAAATCTTGTGACTTGCCCCAGATCTTGAAAAAAAACCCACATTTGGACGCGTAAGGTCTTTAGATATCCTCTAATTGTAAAAACTAATGGAGTCAGAATTGAACGTGAGTTGGTTAATTAGGTTCATTTTTAATTTACAGGTTATCAAACCAGTGTGAATTGTTTATACACTAGAAAGGCACAGTACAGTACAAAAAGTAAAATAATTTAAACTACAAATGAAGAAAGTTAATGAAAAAGACTATATCCAGACCTCTTATGTCATATCTGCAACAATACTCACATACAAAAGATCATGCGGTGACTACAACCTGTATGTAAAAGCTGACTGTAGGATCAGTGGGGCTGCTGTGGACACTGTGAAGTACAAACAGATTCAGAAGCAAAGGAGTAGACTGTCCCATCCTAGTTTCTGGTCTGTCTAGTTGTTATGAAGCAGAATGTGCTTTGATGTCAAATACAGAATTAAACAGACAATCCGGAGTGGTGAATAAAATCTCAAATGATTGCAGAACTTTTCTCCTAGTAGTAATTTTGAAGAGTAGAACAGTTTAAGGGTCAAGTCATCCAATCAAATGAACTTAATAATATTGCTGTAGGAGTGTAATCTCAAGGAGGGAGATATAATAACTATTGCAACATGCTACTAAGAAAAAAAAGAGTGCATTTGTAGAGATGTATACTGGACAGGATGGCTAAATGGCCTGCCTCAGGGACAGCAGGGGATAGAATCATCACCAATGCAACTGACTTTTTTCTTTTGTGTTTCAAAAGTGTCAGTTTTGCAAAACAATGTAAAAAGAGAATAAAAGAGGCTTGAAAAAGAAAGTCTGAGCAATTGGAAATGAAAATAGAAACATAATGATACCTGAAATATGCTAAATCATACCACAATTCATGTATTACCTTTTCAGCACTACTTCAAATAAAAAAAAAAAATTGTGAAAATGGTGCAAGCCAATAATTAACCTTTCCTGCTTAATGACACAGTAAGTACTGTAGCCACAGCAATGTTAGATGACTATTTTCTGAAACATATTCAAGACTGTTGGACCACATCTTACAATCAAAGCTACAGAATCCACAAAATAAATTGATCAGCATGAAAGGAAAAGTCTGTGTGCAATTCCTATAATTTTTTCTCCCTTGGGAAAGGGAAGAGAAGCTGCAAAGGGAGTTAAAACTTCCTCTCTCTTTTTGGCTGGGAATTTCCCTTCTGCATGAGTCACTGGCTGTGTATGACCACTTCAGCTAGCCCTGTAGTACCCCTGCCTAACCATTCCTGACGCACTTTTGGACAAGCAAAACGCAGTTGCCACTGCCTGCCCTTTCCTATGTGTGTTGATGTTCTGTAGCATGAATATTTGAGGACAAACTTAGCATTTGCTGTTAGTTCACTACTTCTGGTTTAGTAATTGTCCCTTTTATCGTGTATAACCCTGGAAGTCTGATATTATGCTCAGACCTTTCTACTAAGTGTTTTTGAGATATTTAAAAGTGTTATGTCACCTAAGTGTACAAAATCAGGTAGACTTACTGCTTTTATAAAGGTAGTTGAAGAGATGTATACAGAGATTAAGGCTAGGAATATTAAGAGGATTCACTAGTGGTGTTTCAAGCTTGGCACGAAGAAATGCTTGGCTTAAATGGAAACATTGGTGAGTATTTCTGATAACCTTATCTTAGTGACTTCATAAAGGCCAGACAGTGATTTAGCGGGAGATCTCAGAATGGACTTAGGAAACCTGAACCCTCCACTCCGTAGTCTAACCACATGGAAAATAACTATATCACATGGAACAAAGTCATATGCCAAATCAATATGACAGATTTGCAATCATTCAAAGGAACTTTTATATTTGATCTGGAGTTAAGCTTATCTATACATGTGGGGACACAAAGGAGAAGACTGACAAAACTCGGAGTTAGAAGTAATAGCTTCTGATGCTCTTGATCACTTCTGCATCAGAAACTCTTAATAAATGGTTGCACTACTGCAGCATATCGCCAAGGTGACCATCTGTCAGTTAGCTTCCAGGGTATCTAAGGAAATTCTTTTCTAAAGCAAGATTATTATTTTATTTTTAAATTGAGGAAGAGGGCTCTTTATAAACATCTTTAATTTACCTGATGACTTTATGGGCTAAATTGTTAATAGGATAAGAATTCTCAGCAATAAGTAAATAACATCAATTCTCATCAGATACAAAGCTCATGCAGAGATTGAATGATGAGGGTAAAAGCTATCACGGAAACTTGAATCAAATTTATTAGCAGATGTTCAGTCGTGCAGAAGAATTATACATGAATAATAAAGTGCAATGCTAGCTGAGAGCTCTCAATTTCTCGCTTTTCCCAGGAAGTACCTTTTAATGGAGGTCTTCTCCCAGAAGCTTAACATTGTGTGGAATTATAATTAAGCCATATTGAGAAAACATTAAAGTGACAATGATTTACAAATGATCAAATTATTTTGGGGCTTTACTGACTAGAATGATTTCTGTTATGACCACATATCTTTTAAGAAACTTGATTCAAATGTAAAAACTACTATGGGGATTCTTGAGACAATTAAATAAAAAAGAAACTGAAAGTGTTTCCTGCAGTTTCCTCTTCTTGTTTAATTAATTAACCTTTGTGTAATTGTGTTTCAGCCTGTGACAGCCTGAGACGGGGAGATTTGATGTTAGACCTGGAGTGATGAAAACGCAAACAAGGTCAAATGCTGCCAATCAGGAAAGTTTATTGGAATGGAGTGTTGATAAGAAAAGAGTGATAAGAAAAGGAAAGAAAAGAAGGAAATCCAGCAAGCAATTGGGGTAGAGTTGGAAGAGACTGTCACCACCATGGATCCAGTGGCGTCCTGTTGGTCGGTAGTTTCCTTGCTCCTTGGTGGGGGTCTCCAGATGGCACACTCACTGTCCGAGGCACCCTCACTCTTTGATGGCGCAGTCTGCCCATAGGGCATTCAGGGAGCCCATTTCCCTGACACAACAGCACGTGCTGCACATCTGCACATGCTCCCCGTCTTGGCACTCTGGTTCCAAGGGGTGCACACGGTGGCCACGTGGTCCTTTGTCATGGTATCGCGTGTGCCTCAGCAGGTTGAGGTGGTTGGTCGTGTCTGGACATGTCCCCAAAACAATGTGGCCATTTCTTGACCCCGTCTGATGTCTGGGTTTGGGTGGCTTTCCTCCTTGTCTGGTCCACAACTGCTGAGTTCCCATCAGGCAGCTTTGCACCAAGCTCAGCAGGGATGTAAACAAGCTTCAAGACAGTCAGCTCACAATGTGGTCTCCCACACCACCCTCTATCTTAAAGATTGTCTCTTCTTCATCCATGGTGGTGGAAAGGTAGAGAAAAATAGTAAGGTGTGGAAAAGAGAATAGTTTTATATGTTTACAACTGTGGTTTCAGGCTTAGACTGAAATAAGACACAGATATGTCTGACATCAGAAGATGAGGCAGCTACAAATTGCATACTTGAAATAGTATGCTGGATCAACTGTACAAAACATGGAATTAAACATGGGAGGAATAATAACAATGCAACACCACATAACATACAGAAAAGGATGCATTTAACCCATGGGGTACCTGGAAGCCAAGAGAAAGGATCAACTTCCCAACTCTCCCAGGTCTGTACAGGCACATGGGGCAGTTTTCATATTCCTGAAGTAATATGCTTAACAATTTGACCATTATAATCAATTTTTAAACAACAATTAGAATTATTTAGTTTACCACAGACACTCTTTGACTAGCAGGTAATTGAGAACCATTCAGTGCTGGAATATCACTGTTTGCATCTGTGTGGCCTGGTCTGCCAATAGATTAAGGGGGGCTGTCTCATTGGTGATAATTTCTAGGACAACTTGCAACCATATGATGCGATTTAAATTATAGATAGGTTCTGGAGCACCACTAACCAGTTCATTAGGGTTCCTAGTGGCTGGTCCATAATACTCACAGTACATACTTCTCTGCAGTAGTATTACTTCACTAAGTAAAAATAGCCATATTAAACCCTTTATCCTTTGCCACAATACTGATACCTTTGTGATTATTACATGAACATTGTATCCAAGTGCCATTGGATAACTGAACATGGGTCTGATTCCACTTGTGCTTATACCTTGAACAAATATAAAGTTTAGACCATATAGTTATACAATCACAACTGGATGATAACGTCCATTCACAGGTGCTTTCTCCCAACCATACCACTACCAATTCTCCCACTTGAATGCTACTGTCCCCTTCAGTGATTATTTTCCGTTCAGTTTTTATCTTCAAGGCAACAGCTTGATATTTTTCCGTATCTTACCCTCTTGTTTAGCAGAGGCATCTGTAACCCAAACATTCTGTAAGAGTTCTGAAAAGTAAGGGGCAACTTGCACCACAGGGGAAATTGGACCATTTTCAGTTTTCAAGGCAGCTTCTTCCTGCATAGCCAAGGTCTTGGCAGCACCCTCTGAAACCTTGAAAACATTACAGTAATGTTTGATCTGAGCATACCATTTCCGCACCAAGGTTTGTTGTGCCATCCTGTCAAGGGGATGGTGTCCCAGTCAACACAGGTTTTATCACCTTAAAAGGACCTCTGAGCACTATCAGTTATGTATGGTGCATTTGGCCTCTCACAGGGCTAAGCTGACCACAAACAAACCTTTTCCCAAGTGCAGTACCGTTTCTTGGCATTCTTAAAGCTGTCAAGAGTAGAACCCAATAGGTTGAGTGCGTCCTTCTGAAGTAAATGCAAAGCATTCTTGGTCCTCGAGTTGCAAGGGGACCATAAAAAACACATCTTAGACATCGATAGTTGCCATAACGGGATGAGCTTGTTCCTGGATAGATGCTGCAAGCTCAGCAATGTTTGGCACAGCAGCTAACAGGCCTGAGTTAGCATTAAGTCTTTGATAGCCTACAGTTAGTCTTCATTTTCTGTTTGGCTTATGAACAGGCCATACCGGGGACATAAAAGGAGAGTGGGCCAGCAATTCCCTATTCCTTTAACTCCTCCGGTAGGGGGGTTATCTCTTCCTGTGCCCCTAAGGGTAACAGATAGGATTTGACATTGGTCAGTTGTGAGGGAGGGAGCAAAGGCGCAGCAGGTAACAGCCGCATATTTATAGATGAGGTGCCAAATGTCCAGTTCCTCCCCTTGCCATCAATCCACATCTTACCTTTCAGAACATCGACTCCTAAAAGGTTAAGCAGGAACAGCCCCACAACCACCATTACCAGAGTGGCTGTATTCTCCCCAGGTAACTGCAAACCAACAGTAGCCAATGTTTGCGCTTGAACATTACCAAAGGCATCTGCAACAAACATATGCTGCTCAAAATTATGCTGCTTTGTGCCGCATCTTGACTTTTAACAGCTGAAATTTGAGCTCCAGTAATCTACCAGGAACATTATGAGTACCAACTGAGGTTCCACAAAAGAACTTACTAATAGATCACCTCGATCATTTTCAGTGAGCTGTCTAATATGTACCCACCCTTTGCTTCCCCACTCACTACAAGGGGGCGAGGGCATTAGTTTCCCGTTGGCCTAGTGGATGCGGTTGACTTTCGTCAGGGGGCACTAGGAATCGGGCTCTCATTCTTAACCAGTAGACTTTCAGGCCACCCTAACACCAGCTAGTCCAGTTTGCCAGTTGGTAACCTGTTCATAAGATCTTGGGGAATACCCTTCCACCACCCCATGGTCCACAGACCCTTATGTCTGTGTCCTCTCTCTCTCCTGCTCGCTGATGCTACAGGAGACATCCTTTTATTGTTAGTTGGGTGTGGGGACGGTTTCAGTTCTGTGTGCCTTAAATCTTTTGGTGGACGGAGTGGTGATAGGGATGCATTTTCATTCATAATTTATTAAATCTTGAGCAACTTCTCCCTAAGTCCACATTTTCTTTTCCTGGGGTTCCCAATTAGGGGTTACTATCCGTTCTAATGTGACAATAGCTCTTTCACCCTGGGATATCACCTGTATTTTCCCCTGTAATTGAATACCAATCACTTTTAAGGAGTCGGGGAGGCCCCTTATGAGAGGAGTCATTTGTTCCAGGTCAGTCAGTATCATTGTTGGGGATTCCTGTTTAGGTCTAAGCTCATGGTCATACATCATTTGCAGACATGCTGCCTTGTGTACTTTTTCTACTAGTTGGTCGACCGTCCCCATAATAGCAAGGGGATCCCTCCTTCCCAAAGGGTTAAGATCCCAGCCCAACAGGCTGTTCTTTGGGTCAGGGACCAGGGTACACAGTAGTTCCCAGTGGTCAGGAACACTCCTGGCCCCCAGTAGCCCTCAGCTTCCTTTTTGCTCAACAATATTTGATCACAGACAATGACATTCTCCAAACATATTCTGTCTCTGACTCCGAACTTAGGAGTCTGGCCAAACTCTTTTTTCAATTTAGCCAATTCAGTAGCAGAATATGGAACTTCTTTAGTAGTAATTTGAGGAAATTTATTCTCATCATCCTTGTATTTAAACTCAGTCTTGACCAAGGGGTGCAGAGAACTGGTGGGGACATGCAGTTTATACAATTTTCATTTTGCTTCCTCTGATTCATCATTGGGATATTCAATATTTTTTTCAGGCAGTGGAGAACTGTCTTTGCCTGTGAGGAGTTGCTCTTTGAAAGCACCTCGTAAACAATTTGCCTGGGTTCTTTCCTCATTTAGTCGTCCCTTTGAGCTTTCTACTTGTCCTCACAAGGCCTGGACCAGATCTTGTAGAGATTCTATGGTTTGGGATTCTGCTGTGTACTGTCGATCTCTGGCTTCGACAGCAGCAGCCAGGCTGGCACCCCGTCCAGCACGGATGATTGCTTTTCCCTCTCCAGACCGAAAGCCTGCACGCCTTTGTCGAGCACAGGCTCGGTTGGTCACATTGCAAATTACTCCAGATTTTCTGTGCCCAGCCCGCGCGGGGCACGGAGGGGCGAGCCTTGCGTTTCTCCAGGAAGCCGCACAGCACCCCCTGCCCTGGGGGCCGCCGCTCGGTCACTCAGGCCGCCACCCACAGCACCCCCTGCCCTGGGGGCCGCCGCGGTGTCACTCAGACCGCCAGGCGGGGAGGCCGCCTCAGGGGCTCGCTCCTACCCGCCCCGCCCGGCACACGGGAGCCGCAGCGAGGGAAACTGCGCCCCCACTTCGGCCGGGCCGGCCGCCCCGGGGCGCCCGCTGGGCTGTTTCTGCAGCACCCACCCCTGCTCCCCTGAGGGGCGCACACCTACGGCAACACGGGCCGAAGCCCGCTCCCCCGCGGGGCGGCCGCCTCACAGCGCCCACTCGGCTGTCCCGCACTCCCGCCCGCCCGCGCGCGGCGCACACGTGACCCCCGCCGGTGGCGCGCGGCGCTCGCACTTCCGGGTGCCCGGCCCGCGCCGCCGGTTTAACCGTTCCCGCCCGGGACAGCCCGAGCCCGGGGTTCCATGTGACACCCGGAGCGGGGTGAAGATGCAAACGAGGCCAAATGCTGCCAGTCAGGAAAGTTTATCGGAACAGAGCGTCGATAAGAAAAGAGCGATAGGAAAGGGAAGGAAGGACAGAAAAGAAGGAAACCTGGCAAGCAGTCAGGGTAGAGTTGGAAGAGACAGTGGCCACCATGGATCCAGTGGCGTCCCGTCGGTCCGTAGTTTCCTTGCCCCTCAGTGGCACGCTCGGGATGGTGCCTCCACGGTTCCATGGCGCTCCCACCACGGAACACTCGGGGAGCGCGTGTCCCTCACAGCGGTGGCCGTGTGGGCCTGTGTCAGGGCCCGCGCGCCTGAGCGGGCTGGGGCGGTCGGTTGTGCCTGGACATGGCGCCCGGAACGGTGGGGCCGTGCCCTGGCTCCTGCCGGTGTCTGGGTTGGGGCGGCTGCTGGCTCCATGCCGGGCCCACAGCTGCCGAGTGCCCGCCAGGGAGCCGGCACCGAGCTCGGCAGGGTCGTGGGCGAGCCTTGAGGCCGGCGGCTCACGGTGCGGTCTCCCACAAGTTGTCAAATATCAAGAAACAAAGGTCGTAACAAATGTAAATGCATGAACCTGTGTTTTACCTTGCCTGCTCATCACAGACAAGGACAGTTTGTTTTACAACCTACTTAACCAACCCAGCAGTAATAACTACAGGCATGGATTGGAAGAGCCAAAAGCCACTTTCACCTTGCCTAAAGGTATTCCTGTTTTCATGGTCCCTATTTGTGAAATTGAACTGTGGTTTGTTTCTGTCTCGAGACAAACTACCCCTCATCATGATGATCTTGATTTTAAGCAGCAACATGAAACTATACCCCCCTGGTCAGGGAGCTTAATTCATCACCCAGAAAGGGCTCCTAAGAAGTGCTCAGATGAACAGTGACACCCTGAAGGCTAAAAGGCTGAGGATGACCAATGTGAATGAAGAATAATGGGTGGAAATGTAAATATATTGTTTATTTGTGTGAGCTTTTACAGTAGTTACCATAAGTATCTACAGGACAGATCCAAGGTGACTCACATATGAAGTATAGGGAAAGATCTGAAGCTATGGGCAACTATTTCAGTCACCTAACATAGACACACCAAGCTTAAAATGTGAGGTTTTGGCTATTTAAATGCCGCCCCCATCCTGCAAGGCATTGAACTTGATACTTGGCAAAGAGAACATTTTGATAAATCAGAACATGAATTTCTATGCATGGCTGTGCTTCCTGATCCTCCAGCCATGCCCACGCTACTTCCCAGTGTCCTGGTGCAGGTTCACCAGCCATGAAAAACGGGTTTTATTCTTTTTTCCTTTCTAATGCATTGTAGTCATACTTAAGTCTGTTGCTGAGATCCAGCACAGGCTCTGCAGCTGGACTTAATTGGTTGTAAATTCACAAGTATGCTGAACATGCTAACAAAGTGTTTACAAAGTGGATCCTGATACATTTGGGGTCCTGCATTACCTGAGGCCTGTTGATGCTTGACAGAGGGAACATTTCTAAAGCACCTCAACTGGATTCTAAACCAGCCTTATTCCTCTTAAATTTGCTTTATTACTGAAGCATCTCATGGCAAAGTAGTCCACATAATAATCTTTAACATATCACTGATGATCTCTACCATTGCAAGTGAGTACTGGAATATCAGATAAATTATTCAGGCAAACTTATTACCAGAATGTTCATATTCCTTAAATTTGTCATCACAAGCCAAATCGGGGTACGTAATTGCACATTTTGTTAGCTTCCTTCTTATACGCAAAATTCACTATCTATAAGAGGCAATTTAAACTGAAGAAGCTTAGAATAAAAAAAAAAAAAAAAAGCTAAAGAAAACCTTGTCTTTAGTATCTCATTTCTAGCTCATATAAACATGATGAGGATGCCTGAAATGCACACATGACAAGACTGTGACACACTCCTGGCTTCTAGCTTTATATAAGACTGAAGATATCTTTATGTTGCCACAACTCATCATATCTCTTGTACAAACCCACTATCTGTAGGAGAATGAATGTGTGCAGACTCTTGACTCTCCCTTAGAAAAAATTCTGCCTAACAGTAGATTCATATCAGAATATTGGAAATCACTGTATTTCCAGTTAATTGGCAAAAGCTAGTCTTTTTAATATCTGAATTCAGAGAACTGTAGAAAAACAGTTCTGATAAGGCCTCTGAATGCCCACCCTCCTGCCTTATGAAGACCAATTATGTCTATAGGATTTGTCTGTGATAATTCTCAAATATTAGGGCAGTATTGTTTAGTCTTGATAAAGGTGTGCTCCCAACTGGAGTTCGTGAGTCCTTAGATTAGGAAAGACTGAAGGATATGGCTGAGCATTAATCTCAGAAAATATTGACCTTTAAAAATGTGATTTCTATTACTGCAGTCATTTTTGATTTTACTTACTACTAGCTCTTTCTTAGCATCACACTAATATTTCACTATTATTTTTTATAGTTTTTATATGTTTATTACTTTATATTTTTCATTATGCTGCATATCTTTGGCAGGCTGTTTTCCTTCTACATTGCAAGCTTTAGGTATGCTATATACTGCAGTTTTATCCACTGGGCTTTTAAAAGTTACGTGGAATAAATATGCCTTAGTTTAAAAGAATATGTGACACATCTTATTAGTTGACTTTTTAGTGGGTAGGCAATGAAATTTACTGCTCAGAATTGATGGGCAACAAATCCAACAACAGGTGGATGGATTCATCAATTTCCTATTAAAAAAAATCATATGGCTAAAGGTCAGAGTAGTAGCACAGATAAAAGGCTGAGGTGATCACATTGAAGGAAAGCAGTTCCATATTCAGTATCACATTTGAGACTTGTAGAATTATTTCTGACTGGTTTTAGTTATCTCTAAATTGCCAGTTGAGGTTCAGTAGCAGATCTTATGTAGCAGAAGCTTTTCTAGTGCAATAGTTATTCTTAGAAAATAAATTGTTTTTTACTTCAAATAACTAAACAATGTCACCACAGAATGAACACTACTCTTCATATGAAGCATACATCTGGAAATGTTAGAAACACCATTATGTAAGCCAAAACCAGAAAGTCAATTCATCTAACTAACCTGAATTTCTGCACAGCTGTTTGCAGTGCTTGTGGTATTAGATTTGGACAGTGCATACTGCGTGGTAAATTAAGAGTACAGTCCCGCCTGCTTACTCCATGAATGGGATGCATTGAAGAGCAAGTCAGTTTACAGAACCAATGTGGGAGGTTGGAATGGTAAGACATCTTTGAACTTATATCTTTGAAGTAAATTTCATTAAACACTGTTCTTGGAAGTCAACACAGTTTTTGTTGAGACCTGCTGCCTTGCTGATTCTGCTGTAGCCAACTAAAGTTAGCTCATTGTTTGTATAGTCTTGGGAAACTGATTTAGATCTTTAGAGTAGGGTTTGGCTCATCTGTCTTTAGCTGTCTAGAAATTAGAAATGGGTCTAAGTAGCCTGGTTGGGCATCTAGTGTCAGGTGGAGTATCCTGCCTGACCTCCCCCTCTCTGCAATCTCTTTAATACTGTATAAGATGTTTCAGCTATGTGCAAGTTTCTGCAATACTTTAGGAGTCACAAGTGGCACTACAAGCTTTTGTTTAGGTTACTGAATCTCATCCCTGCATGGCCAGCCTATGCAAGGTGTTGAACTATGTAGTCAAAAGGAAGAGACAGGCACCTACAGAATCATTAAGCAGATTAATCATTCTTTGGAAATGCCAGACTCTCTGATTGACTACACAGAGTAGCCAATTTTTAGAAGGCTCAAGTTAAACAAGATGAATGTCTGTCTAGGAGACAAAGGCATTAATGAAGTAACACTTACAAATGGAGATACATGAGAAAGTCTTCGCCCACAAAACATATAGGTTTCTGCATTATCCTTTACATGAAGAGCCATTTTATTCCTTTTTGTAATTTAAGATTCTGTATGATGAAACTTGAGTATTTCATACTAAACTAAAATAGAAATTTCCAGGTCAGTCTCTGTGAAGTGCATTTCAGTTTTTCATGAGAAAGAGCTGTGCATCTGAACTTCTGAAGCTGGGGAAAGAATGTGATCCATGCCTTCAGCTCCCTGGACAAATGTGTTAAGTATTAAATATTATATAGTACTTAATATTGCTTTAAATTTAGTTACTGGCAGCTCAGTTTCTGTCTGATTTTTTTTTATTAAAAAAAGCTACTCCTGCATTTGTGAGAGGCCCAATGTGTGACTAAGACATATCAGTATCCCAGTGGGTGGGACTAAGCTTGACCCTTATACCTGGCCTTATCGCTCCAGTAGCAACCTGGGGACCTCTCTGTGAATTGCATGGAGGTTGGATGACAGTGTCTTTATTTTCTAGGATTACTTGTTCTCAGACAATTTTCTTGAGAGGGCATCAGGGTCCAGTTCCCTTCTCCAGACTGAGAACAGTAGGTTTAACTCTGATTTTCCTCCTTCCCTCTGTGTACAACAGTGTAGCAGAGGAAGAGAGAAAAGCAGCCAATCTTGTGAAAATTAAATCAGTAGTTAGCTAACACCTGTTTCCAGTGACAGTATCTGATTATTTCTCTGAGAAAGCAGGAAAATGAAAATCAGGGCAACACAACAAATTGTTATCTGGAGAGAACAAGGAGAACCTGGGAGCCTGGCTGATCCCTGGAAGGATCTTTAATGTAGGTTTTACCAGACTGACAGAAATGTTTTCTCCTCCATTTTAATTCTGGAGAAAGCATCAAAGGGAAGGCATTGTGGGTGGTGGTGCCACAGAGCAGCTCCTAGGGACCTAGAGTCTAGCCTTGGGGGCAGCAGGGCAGAGCAGCATGAGCCCTGTGTGACCCTCAGCCATGGCAGCACATCTTTCAGGGAGACAATAATCTCCACATGTATTTGCCCATAAGACCTTCTTATCATGTGTTGGTTGGAGGCAAACACAGACATCTTCTTCACTGAAACAGTGGTCAAGTATTGGAACAGGCTGCCCAGGGAGGTGGTGGAATCTCCATCCCTGGAAGTGCTTAAAGAATGCATAGGTGTGGTGCTTAGGGACATGGTTTAGTGGTGGACTTGGAAGTCCTGGACTAACAGTTGAACTTGATCTTAAAGGTCTTTTCCAATCTAAATGATTCTATGATTCTATCACAAAACATAACACCTATCTTTCCCCCTCTTCACAGTGTCCCCTCTCCAACTGCTGTTTATAAGGAAAAAAAAAGAGTTAAAAAAAAAAAAAAAAGAAAAAAAAAAGAATGGGAGTCGATTGTCTTTGGGGTATTTCCCAAGAGCTACATGGGATGTTTGTCCCTTAGATGTATTTCACAAACCTTCCTTTGCTTCTTGTCTGAGAAGCAGCCTTTTTGAGAGACCCTTGGATTACTTTCTCTGCTGTAATTTGACTAGTTTTATGAAATATCCCTTCAAATCACCTACTAATGAAATAATAGATTTCATTCAGTTTGCAAATACATGCATTATATGTCCTAATTTATTTTTCCCCCACACACATGTCAAAAAAGTTCAGTGAAGTCAAGTCTGACTTCTGTACTGGCATGATACCCCAGTTTGTGGGTTTTTAGTACTTCAGAAACTTCTCTCACTTGGCTGGAACATCAGATTTAAATTGTCACCTCAAATATTGTACATTTTAAACTTTTGAAACTATAAGTACAGAAAGCACCCTCTCTTTAGGTATGTAGCAACACAAATATAATTTGCAGTTTGAACTCCGGACGGTGCATTTCCTCCTTCCTATCATAAGCTCTAAACAAAAAGAAAGAAAATTACAGAAAAAATACAATTTAACAGGTTTCAATTTCTTAAGTAAGTTGATCACCTCACAATGTTATTTAGGTAAGACTTGTCTAGTAAGCCTGTGAAAGAGGTGACATTTTCAGGAAGATAAAAAATCAACAGCTGTTCATGAGGACAGTAAAGCCTCCACTTGACTGAAGATTACACGGTGATCTCACAGTAGGGCAGCAAAGGAAACGAACTGAGCACTACTCTGTAGTGAGGCAGGAAGCACACAATCAGGAGTGCCTCCTTTCTGGGACCTCTCCAAAGGAACTGATTTTGTCTAATAGGAATGAATAGTAATGAAATCAGATCAACAGAATTTCTTTGTAGTGGAGAGACATTTGTTATAAATGGGAAAATGCTACTTAAACTCATGCAGACTTTAGGTTGTGACATAGGGTATGGACTAAACTTTGAAGGTTAGATAATGTGATCTTCAGTTTAAAAGTTTTTTCCAGTAAAGCCAGCCACTGGACTGCACCCAGAGCATCTGAGCTGAGGAGTCAGTGTGGAGGTGTGTACATGTGAGTGAGAGCTTGATTTGGTTGTCTGCATGTAGGCATCTACTGCCCATTTACACATTTGAGACTTTCTACCTGGCCTGAAAAGAGCATATCTTCCACAGGTCTTTGTCACATCTCCAGACTTTTACGTGTGTTTTAGATGCTCTAGGACTTCCCAAATTATACTGAATACCGTCATGATATTCAGCTAAAATAAGATCATGGCTCTAAAATTCCCATTATAACCTACAAAGATTTAATACGTACTATATATGAAATTTAAGGAGTGATTCAGATGACCAGACTTGAACCGTCTAAACACAAATGTCTAGTAGCATTTCAGATGTGCAGTTTTACGCAGTATGTCTGCACAGGCTGGTGGATGTTATCCAAGGACCAATGAATGTCCATTGTAACACAAGGGCTCACACTCAAAAAGCAGCACTTGGAAGCTGGGAGCTCAAAGCATCTAAAATGACACTAGAAACTTACGGTTAGGCAGCTAAGCCCCATCATAAAAGAGGTATTTAATTTCACTTCAGGGTGAGTTGAATTGCTCTCTCATCTTTGTTTTCTGCACTGACTTTATCTCCACTGCTTATGTTGTGAGCTAAGATACTTTGTACTATGGTTGGCAGTTGTCTTAATCTGTAGGCAGATTAAGTCAGAAGTCAGGTTCTAACTCTGACTTCTAGACTTGGCTTAAACCTGGAGAAGTGAAAAAATTAATACCAGCCCAAGTAAAGTTCACCACTATCTGATTGTGGTCTCCATTAAAATAGTCAAATGTGAGTCATACTCATAACCATCCAAAAGATAACATGAATGTATTGGTAGATTAGCTCATCTCTCTTCAACTAAGTGGAGTATGCTTCTCTCCTCAGCAGTGTGGCAGATGCAAAGATAAAAGATGGATCTGTTATTATTACCCTTCTTCCAGCCAGCCTCTTCTTAGGCGTCTCGCACACTCAAGAAGTCTCGGAGACAGAAGGAATTGGTGACAGCTCAGAACAGTGCTGAGGTCTGCATAAGGGAGCTATTCACATCCCTGTGCACCTGCAAACAAGCCTAGGCGTTGGCAGAAATCTATTTCATAATGTTTCCTTTCTCAGATAACCTTTGATAATCATCCTCCCAATTGCTTTTTCAAAATTAAATGCTGTAATTCCCTACTTGGCTTGAACACCCAAGCTGTACAGTCATCTAGACAAGGGAAGTGAGAAAGTGCTGGGTTTAGTGGAAAGAGGAGAGAATGTTACAGAGGAAATAAAAAGGACTTGTTGTGACGAAGCTTAGCACCTGCACTTACAATGATGTAGTACTGTGAGTTCAGCAGCTAGCGGATGTCTGCAAGATCCCACTAACACTTATTTTTACACCCTAGCCTCTTGCTGGACTTGACCGTTCTCCTAAAGTTAGGCAATACTGGGAAATTCAGGGGTTTGGAAGGGGACTTATTTTTTGTTTATTTTAATATTTCCATGTGTATGTTCCTATTACTGTGGAAGTATAATATATTGAAATACTATTTCATGTTACAGTTATTTTCATTTCCCACTCTTTCATTCTTTTCGCTAAAAGACTGCACGTGTATTTATCTACATTCGCTGAGTTTAAAACAACATATCCATCAAGTATGGATATGCTTTTAGTGTTCTGATTCTGATATTTTACCCATTACAATTCCTTTAATTTGAGCTGCACGTTCTGTTCTCTCAGTTCTACAGGGACTTGCTTGTAACACACAATATACAACTCCCACATGGAGGAAAGAAAAGGAGTCTGAATCTACTTACATTCCTGAGTAAACTACTGAGATCAAGCTATGCAAGATGAGATGCCCGAATACTTCCATAACATTCTTTCTCTGACATCTTAGACTCCGGAGCAGGAGATGTTCCCAAGGGAGGGCAGGGATTGAAAGGAGTCAGAGTCCTAGGGTGGTCTTACCTCTAAGCAAAACTGACATGATATAACAGAACATCAAATTGTGTAGTGTTTGAAAGCAAAGTGTTGCTGTGGCACAATGCAAATGGCATTTATGGGCTACTGTTGTATCCTATGGCTCTTCCTAGCATTTGGACCTGTTCTAATTCTCAAATCTGAAGAATATGTCAAAACACTGCTGCTCCTACACAGTGTTTAATTTTAAGACCTGTTTAAAAAGGCAAGTGTGAAGCTCTTTGAACACCTGCAAGTTACATGCCCTTTCTCAGCTTGTACTCTTCAAGTATTATTATTTTGGGGTTTTTTATTATGTGAAATGGAGGCACTCACACCATACAGAAACTGTTCAAAATCTCACTAAACTGTGACTTGGGTGAACAAGTCATTTATTTATATTGTCGGTGTGCAAAAGTATGATAAAAAAAGTGAGCCATTCCAAAAATATGGTGGAGTTTCTCGTCATGTTGCATCACTAATGAAATATACAGAGAAAGGTGGTTTGTTTTCAAAATCCAAACTGAAAAATATCAGTACAGGCATTACTGTACTGTAACTATTTACGAAAGAGTAATGATGAAGGTTGTCTCTTCCTCCTGGTTTGCACAGCTTAGGAGGAGAGAGAGATGAAGATGCACTGAGGGTAGCAGACCACTGAATTCTGCTGATTTGGTTTCACTTATGGACTTCAGATATTAAATGCAAATATTTGCTGAAGCCTGCAGATGTGTGCTTCTGATACATTACATTCAGAAAACAAAGAAGCTGAAAAAAGTCATATTACATACTTTCTAAAAAGTTGCTGTGCACAGTTACTTTTTTGCTTGCC
Organism: Falco biarmicus; assembly: GCF_023638135.1. Taxonomy (NCBI): domain Eukaryota; kingdom Metazoa; phylum Chordata; class Aves; order Falconiformes; family Falconidae; genus Falco; species Falco biarmicus. Next base: position 3,752,729 of record NC_079293.1, on the reverse strand, counting down.
AGAGTATGCTGTTTTATCCCCTGACCCCTCTTCCATTCACTAAATATCCCTTAGAGGGAGTTGGTAGTGAGCTGCTCACACCATTTTTCTTTCGATGGACTGAGTTGAAGGGCCCCATATCATCCCCGTGTGCAGCTGAGACACATGTAAGGCATGCACCGAGAAAAAGGAAGCATTTCCTCATTTCTTAGTTTGAGTTAAATTTCTTAATTTAAGAAACTTATAATCTGTCTAATGAAACAAAAATGATCAGAGGGTACAAGAAAGACTAGTATAAAAGTTTTTACATTATTTTAAACTTAAATTAATAATTGAAACTGTTCTTATTTCTGGATTATTTTTTTTTTCAGGATATAGACTCCCAATGAATAATTTTTTCTTTTAGCATTCCAAAAATGTAACCATACTGAAGGCATGAGGGAATGTCACAGTTGCCAAATTGCCGATTTTCTCACTACAAAGTTAGACCAAACAGCTTTAGGTGACATTACCACACATTTTAAGGAAATATGGTCAATTGTTAGGCTACAGATCTTCTCTCAAGCACTTTGATTTTCTTGCTGTAGAAAATCTGCAAAATGTCAGCTTCAGGAAATATGGTACACAGAACTTCATTCTGTTCTGTCCTATTTGCTCCAAAAGTATGATACCATTGTTATTTTTTTTTTATGTTCCTGTTGCTCAGCTAGTTCAATTTTAGCTCAATTTTATCCATCGTTCTTCCCTGTGATGCTGTTTATTCCTTATTGTTTTTATGTAGGATATATTTAGTTAAAGTAAGGTATTTTACAAGGCTGTTTAAATGATAACTTATAACAAGCCAGTTTGTCTATGTATTTCAAAGGCCAAGTACCGGTGATCCGGATCAAGCTTGCGTGGCTGTCCACCTCTGATTTTGACTGATCCTGTATATCTGTGAACTGAGTGAGACTATTAGATTTTTATACTTGTCATACGCAGATAATTGTCACTGCAGGTAAATAATAAAAGGTCAATACCTTGCTGAACTACAATTTGAAATGGCTAGAAAGAAGTATTTCATAAAGCAGACGGAGAGCTAGCTTTATATGAAAGTAGTGTCATACACCAAACTACTAGGCTTTTGGGTCCTCAGTTCAAATAAATACTTTTTCTGGGTTTAGCTGAGATAGCCTATAACACATCACAGGTTATGAGTCCATTTTTGCTGAACAATGGTCAGGTACACCTAGACTCTTAGTATCTGTAAAAGCAAATATGCAAGATTTTCTCTGCTGCCTTTAACCAAATCCAAAGAAATAATAGGTTAATATCATCAATAATGTTTTGGTTTATTAAAATGGTTCATAGCTCAGGATGGAAATAAGAAAGGGAAGAGGGGCTTCAAAAAAGGACACAAACAAGTGTCCTTTGTTACTAAATTAAGTTTAGATAATTCATGATTAGGTTTCTAAAACCCAAGTGTATACACTATATTTTCTTTTTACTGCCTCTTTTGCCTGTAGTGGCCTATATAGCAGCAGACATTTTTCTAGTTTAAGAAGAACATCAGAAGAAAGAAGTGTGTGTCTGTTCATATTCACATGCACACACCTCTTAATTTTTGAGTTTAGAAGAAATAGTTCTAGCACCAGATAAATATGGTTACTTTTAACCCGTTGAATATTTATTCCTCTGTTATTCAAGTATGGCATAAATTGAAGTTATGTGTTAAATTGATCCACAAAGTAATTTAGTTTAATTATTAAATTTGATTCAATATTTAATTTGGTTTAATAAAAGTGGGCTTCCATAAATGTATGCATTTAACTGATATATATTGGGACTGTATAATTTTGAATAGATTAAATATTTAATAGAGAACACTTCCTTGAATTATTCAGTATGCAGACTAGATAACTGATCTACTCTTTCAAAATAGTAGAAATACAAATGACACATTATAATAATAACATATTTGCAACCAAGAGCATGTATAAAACACATTGAACCCATTGTTGGTTCATTTCCAGTCAAGCAAACCAATCTTTGCTTAATGGAACTGACTACTGAGAATTCATCAAGAAAGCTCCCAGAGCTGTTGTAACTCTAATAAAGCTCACAAAACCCAGACTATTAGAATATGCAGAATACTGTGATAACAAAATGGTTTTTAAAAGGACTGTAACAATATAATTTTCCTCTGTCTTTTGTGAACAGCTAAATGTTAAAAAGATTTGTAGCTAATGGGGATTTAGTATTCTGGATCGGATTCAGAGTGGAATACTCAGAGTCACAGTTAAATTCTCTAATCAAAATATATATTTCATGTTGATGCTGCATCATGAGGAAACTTCAGAAAATGAGACATAATTTAAGTGAACTTTGACGTTCCTCTAATTTCAGGTGCATTTGTCATGTCAACTGAAATAAATGGGACAATACTTGGCCAATGCTTACATTTTTTTACTAAGAATGTGAACGTTTATAAGCATATGACTCTGCTGAAGGATTTTGTTGAATCAATGAATGTGTTCAAAAATCATATATCGTATAAGAATCCCTCTCCTTACGTGTCAGCAGGAAAGATCGGCATTTCTGTCAGAAAATATCTTATTTGACTGCCAATGAAGTCTTCCGTTGGGATCTTCACATTGCGATCACTGCACATGTGATCTTGTTTACAGTATGGCTGTACAAATGCTTGTGCCAGCAAAACTGATGGAGCAGCAGGGTGATACCCTGAAAAGAAGAAGGAGTTGGTAGCATTGTCAGATGTGGAGCCAATCTCTTTGACAATGAAACGGTGTCTTAATAAGGGGAGAGACAAGTTTTTAATCTGAATAAAAGAGAAGTAGGTAGATACTAAAGCTGGTACAGGATATTCTTATTGCTAAATACAAACTTAGGAATGCATTTCGTTATCTACTGTAAATTGGCTTCCTCTTTGAAATCTATGCTTTCAGGTAAACACTCTTTTATTCATTTTCAGTGGTGAAAACAATGCATTCCCTATCTGCAGTGAAGGAAGCTTTTGCAAGTGAGGTAAGAGGTACCAGGTTCTCAGCACTCCGCCGTGCAAAGCCCCGGGGGTGGTGAGGTCTGCCTCCTTATCCGCCGTATGCTCTCCTCTCTCTGGGCATCGTGGGGCTCAGGAAAGGAGGGTGTGCTGAAGGGACACTGGGAAAAGTGTGGCATTGAGTCAGCTAGCAGGGACCAAGCCTGAAAACCTTTGATTCTCAGGGAGGTGTTTCAGTTGTAAAAAGAAAAGGAGTATGAACATGACCAGATTAATCCTCTATTGGTTAAAAGTTACGGAAACAGAGTACGTGTTCTTTTTGTCTATAAAAGGGTACTTTCTAAAGCACAGTTGGTCTATTTCTACTATCAATAAAAATAGTAATAACAGTTTTCCAGCATACACAAAACCAATTAAAGCTGTGGAATTTCCCATGAAGAACAGGTGGCCACTGTGAATATCTTTGTAGGGATGTAACCTTGGTAACCAAATCAAAATAATAACTATAATATATATAAATAAAAAACATCTATTGATAAATCAATGTTCATTTTATATTACTGTTATTGAAACATATTTTTCCATACATTTTTGTAATAACAAAATAAGTTTAGGTAAAAAAATTGATGCTCTTAAGAGATTATTCTTGGTTTTAAAGTATTTGAGTTTGTAAATAGTCTGATAGAAAGTTATAAATGGAATAGTGGAAAAAGGAGATACTTTACTGCTACTGTTTAATAGCAACAACTTTTGCTACAAAAAAAAAAGCTAAGAAACTTTTTCAGGTTAAAAAAATATTTTACAAATGCATTGCTAAAGGGATGTGAAAAATTTGGTTTGTTCCTCTTATTTTTTTTACTGTGCAATCGGGAAAGAAATGTTACCCCTGTCCTACCCCAAATTTTCAAATGCTTCTCAAGAACCCTAAAGGAAAAGAAATGGATGTGAGAGAAAGGGGAAGAAAGCACAGTACACTGGATGATATGCAGGCTATGTTAATTTCATTTTGCGAGTCATTTGCAATTTCATGCTTTCACTGAATTTTAAATTGCATAAAATCACAAACTGCAGCTAAGACCAGCAGTTATGGGTTTCAGTTGGGATAATCTAAAACAGCTGAAAAATGATATTGACTAAGATAGTCTGTACAAAAGTTCCTCAAAAGTCAGATCTCTACACTTGCATTGACTCGAAGCTTCAGCCAGAGCCCCTTAGCGTGCACTATCCATTGAGGGTTAGTCATCAAGCGCAGAGTGCATGTCGTATGAAGATTGAGAGGGAGTTAGCATTTCTTATCTGCTAACATGACCTTTTCTATCTCAGCCACCACTAGGAAAAAATAAGGAAAATGAAGGGGGGACAGGGGGGAATAAAAAATAATGACAAAAAAAACCCACAAGAAAACCTTGAAAACCGATAAAACTGATCTACCTTTTTAACACAACTCTTCTGTTGAAGTTTTTTTAAGCCTCTATGCCAGATTTCATAGGATCCAAACTCCTGAGTGTTGCATGCATGCACACATGGATGGACACACACAAATTAAAACCATAAAGTATAAAGAAAGAGGAAGAATTCCATGGAGAAAAATATATCCATAATTTTGGATGAACCTCATGTCAGTGCATGAGAGTGTGCCAGCAGCATGCTGAAACTGTCATTAATGAAAAGATTATTTAGCTTTTGTATTAATTTCACAAACCTTCTTTACACAAAGTCTGAAAAGGCCAGTGTATCAGGAATGTGTAATGTTCCATTAGTTTAATTCTTTGCTAATGGATTAATTCCATTTATGACAAAAGAAGCACTTAACTGTCCAGTTTTGTTTGCCTTAAATCTATATAAACTTGAAATACAGTCTCCTTGACAAATGAGGTTACTAGAAACTAAATGGAAAATCTTATTTGCCACCACAGTGGTGACATGAAGAATTGCAGCCTTTAGCTCAGGGCTACTAAGCTCTTAATAATGAGAGAAAGGTACTCCATCTTCACCTATAGCCACAATTACAATGAACAAAAATAGCTGCCAAGGCTTCTAAAAAAATATTCATGACAGTGTGAGAAATATTGATTTTAAAAGCCAAGAAATGAAATATCTTCTAAAGTTCTCCATTCATTCTAGTTATTATTTTGCAAGAGAAACTGAGGAGACCAGAAAGCATTTTGCAGAGATCCTACATTAAAAATAAGTACTCCCAGAAACACCATAAACAAGCAATCCCAAATTCTCCATAAATTAATGCAACTTGAGTGATCAGGTCACATACAAAATGTGCACCCTGACCTGGAATTATGTTTGAACATTGAACCCTGTTCCATTCCTCTTTTGTCCTCACCTCTTTTTTTTTTTTTTTTTTTTTTTTTTTTCCCTACTGTAAATAAAAATTGAGAGAAACATCTATATATAATGTGTGAACCCCTGGAATGCGATGGCACAGCCTATTGCTCTGAGCTGCTTGATGTGTCATGCAGTGGCACTGCACGCTGATTCTGAGCCATTATAGTCATTGCATGTTGAATTTGCAATGTCCTGAGCCATCATACATGTCAGCTGAGATGGCAAAGCCTGCTACTCTGAGTCTCCATGCGTTTCTCCTGATTAGAACATTTCTTTCTGTCCTTCCTACCTTAGTGCAGTATGTCTGTTTGATAAACAAACACAGGAAAGAAAGAACAGCTTAATTTTGAATGGAATACTGCTTTTATTGCAAACCGGGAAAAATAATGGTTAGGGAAGCATGCTATATATATATAGTGTGTGTGTGTATATATATATATATATATATATATATACACACACACACATTTTTATATATATATATATATATATGTATATATACTATATATAGTCGCAGATGTTACAAATCCTTTTTGTTACCTAACCACACTTTTCAAGTTTAACTTTGATAGGAGTTAGAATTTTGAAAGGCGTCTAGGAACCTTATTTCCACTGGAAGATCTTTAACAAACTAAGTCTATGTAGTTTCAGAGCCTAAGCCTTCATTTTGAAAAGGGACTTAGCAGCCAAATGTTAAAAGCATTTAAGTTGGGAGTGTAAAGATGTAGACAGGTACCCTAATGAGATTTTCAAAGTGACTAACTCCCACTGAAATCAATCTAGTCTAAGTCCTTTTGGCTTTCAGTAGGATTAATGATCCTCTGTAAGTAAAGTTCTTTTGGAAATGTGACTTCTATAGTTTTAAAAATCTTAACTAGTGCTCCCTAAACTACAGTGCTATTCTTTTAGTGTACAGTTTTAAGCTTGTTTGATTTAGCTTGCTTTTAGCTTGTTCTTATCCATGTTAGCCGGATACAGTTTCAATAATCTCCAAATTGTTAATCTCTTTGAACCAAATTAACTCAGGGCTCAGTTCTCAAGAAACCAATAGTTCTGTGTGTACCTTAGCTCATAGCTCACAGGTTAGAAAAATGATCAGTCATGTTCACATCCTTCCCCTACTGAGAGCATATGAATACACGGGCCCCAATTTCATAACATGTCCTAGCAAACTAGAGGATCACTAACATGCTGTTTTGTTACCAGGTACTTGTACATGGCAGAACAAGAGGAACTGACAGAATAAATGTGTTGGAAGTCATTATACTGTGGCAATTAAAATTAGCTGTTATGATGGACAGATTCCAGTTGAAGTCCACACCATTTTCTTTATTCTTCCAGACCGGAGTAGATTTACCAGGAAGTATATAAACTGGCGCTGTCTAAGTGATATCTCTTAAATATACTGATGACTGTCCCGTTAATCTTCCTGAATGGCACCTTCATCTCACACATTCCAAACCTTGCCAGTGGCTGCCTTGAGGGCATGAGGGCATGATTCATCCCACATGACCTGAGTTTCATCCCACCTGACTTGATGATGTTTGTATTTACATACATACACATGTGCATACATATATATGTATACATACACATGTCCAGAACAGCTGAAATAAATCATGGTTTAATTACTTCTTCATTGTGCACTAGCTAGGTAATGGAAGCTAAATCTCAAAGCTAGTGTCCCCCTGTGTCTCTTCATATTGTAACCTCCTAGGATCTGAAAAACAGTGTTTCCATGCAGGGAAATGCAGGTCCATGCCAGATGTGCCTCTCTGGATATGCTGAAACAGGGTCCTCCCCAAACCATCTTTAGTGTGGCAACTACTTAACGCTAAATATTTAAATAGCCATCAAAGGACAGACAGACAGTGACTGGTTAATAAATTTAATTCAGAAATGGACTTCTTGGTTCCCATGGCAGTTTAATTGTTTATACAAAATGATACAACTTCATCAGAGGTGATTGTGAAAAGCTATGCCACAGTACTTAAGAAGTCAGATGCTCCCTCTTGATTATTTTTTTTTTTTAAATGGAAGCCCAAGTTAAGTTTTATTGTGTTAATTGAGAGGGATGTGGGGGTTTGATCCTTCTAAGTGAAGAAAGAAAAGTGAGGAACAGATTGATATAGATCTGTTTTCACCTTTTGTTTGCCACACTTCAATACCTCAATGTCTGTCTGGTAGTGAGGGGCCCAAACCTGAACCCAGGGTTCGAGGGGCGGCCTCACCAGTGCCCAGTACAGGGGGACAGTCACTGCCCTGGTCCCGCTGGCCACACTGTGTCTGACACAAGCCAGGATGCTGTCGGCCCCCTCGGCCACCTGGGCACACTGCTGGCTCATGTTCAGCCGGCTGTCGACCAGCACCCCCAGGTCCTTTCCCCCAGGCAGTTCCCAGCCACCCTTCCCCAGGCCTGTGGCGCTGTGCGGGGCTGGTGTGACCCAAGGGCAGCACCTGGCGCTGAGCCCTGTTGGACCTCATACAGCTGGCTTTGGCCCATCGGTCCAGCCTGTCCAGTCCCCCCCCCCCCGTCCCCCCCCCCCCCCAACTTGTTGCCATCTGCAAATTCATGCAAATAGAACCAGGCACATATTTTTTTTTTGTCCAATATTAGATTATTGTATCTGAATAAAAAACTGTTGAGTGATGAAGAATTACATTAAGCACACTGTTATTAAAGCAGTGCTTTTTGTTGCATTCATTCCAGGTAACATTAGGAAAATGCTTTAGGCCTGGGGTTTTTTTTTGGCTGCTTGATTGTTTGTTTTTCTTCTCAGACAAATATTCCATACAAGTTCAGTTCTGTCCCAAAGAAGTCTTACACAAAGCTGGTACAGAAGAAATATCTAAGACATGAATGACATGTAGGCTGTGCACAGCACTTCTGCCACAGAGTGAATTTTATTCTTGTTTAATATTGCTAGACAACTTTTCAAATATTTCTATTGCAGTCTAATGGCTTTTGTATGAAGTCCATTACCATATGAATATGTATCAGGGGAAAGCTATGGGCAGATGCTTTCTGACAATAGGAAGAGACAATAGGAAGTTAAAGGACTGTATCTTTAGTTGATGTCAGATACCTTAGCTCCACCAAAACCAATAGTTATACTGCCAGCTGTGGGTCTGGTGCAAGGACTCAGCCTTGAGGAACGTCATGTGTGATGCAGTGTCACAAAATGCACTGCTGGAAGCAATAAGCCTCACCCTGCATTTTTTTATTCGGGATGCAAGATACAGTTTTCACTCTGTGTCATCTTTTGAACTCAGCAGGCTATATGACATGAAATTAGTAAGGGTTACAGAACTAGCTTTTAAGATAATATGCCTTTCTTTGTGGTGGACCCAAATCCTGTTCCTGCTGAAGCCAATGAACATTTATAGCAAAGCAGTTTCACCATTTTAGCTTCAGTTTTACAAGTCTTGGTGTTTTAGCAGCTTTTTTTTTGAAGCTCCAGATCCTCTGATTACTTGTCAGTCTCAACATCTTTTTAAAACCAGCATGTTTTAATTTGTCACTTAGTCCCTAAAGACTTGAGTCTATAAAAGCAAGTATAAATAATTCCTTTAAAAAAAAAAAAAAAATATATATAAAAATCATGATTTTAAACTGAGCTCAGGAGCCAGGAAGCTTGAATTGTGATTTTCTAATTATCTGGGATGGCCATTTCCTTTCAGACTGATCCACTGATATGACAAACAGCACATTGAATACAGCTGCATTAGGAGGACCCAGAAGGTATTGCCTTTCAACTGCACAGGCATAATTCACCAGGCTTCCTGATGAGCCCGAGAGTGTGTGTGGGTTTTGTTTTTTGGTTTTTTTTACTTTTAGAGAGAATTGGAGGGTTTATTCACACCTCTCACCTAGCTGTTGTGTGCTGTCCCAGTGATGTGGAGGAAAATAAGAATATCACTCTGATGAATATTCATGCCTGATGAATAGTTTTAACATTTCCACAGCTGGACTCTGGCTGAGCAATCACAGCAGCAGTCAGAAAGTAATATATGTGAAATGAAGCTATTTTCAGGCTATATTTTCTAAATCAAATTGCCAGCTGAATGCTGATAGCTATGGATCAAATACTGTAGTCTGCAATAAGTAGGCTTATACTGCATGAGCAAGCACATGTAGATATGAGACTATTTTGCACAGAGTGATTCTGCTTATATAAATAACACTATTCTTGTCGATAACATTATGCAACGCCTGTAAACAATGTCTTCAGACTGTTGTAAACAAGAGTTTCCATGTCAATGCAACATCAGTGTCTACAAGCAGGAAAATGGATATGTTTTATGTTGGTACATTTGATTTTTTAACAGATCAATTTTATTAACTGCTCAAATGTTTTCCAGTTGGTACGTTGAATTAGGCAGACAAAGCTGATTTTCTCCCCCTCTGTTTTTGTTAGAAAGGAACAGCTACCCTTTTTAGATCTACAATCATGTTAGAAATGAATATAGTAACTAGTAAACAGAAAAGGGCTTGTCTGAAATTACTCATATTGATAGCAAAGTTTATGAGCAATAATGAGAAATAAAAATTTAAAAATAAAAAGGGAGAAGAGAGATGGACAAGAATACAGGAAAGATTTACTTGACATAATCTAATAGAGTGTTCATTCATAATTAAGACAGAGTCTCTTTCATACTCTGTACTTCCTCGTCTACTTCTTCAGATGAGAAAGGCCATGCTACCATAAACACAAGGACAGAGTTTGTCACAAGGAGTTGGTGTCATGAGGTCATTAATTAAAGATCAAGTCTTAAGCACATTAAATTGATTGAAATCAACTTTCAGACATGTAGTAAAAAGCTTTTTGTTGGTACCAATCTTTGTTTTCTTAATGAAGAATACCCTTCTCATACTTTCCAAGAGATTTAAATACAGATGATATTCTATTGTTAATGACGTGTTGCTCTCCTCATCGTGGGATTTGTGCTTCTCTAGACTATTCTGTTTTCAATAACCTATTATTTCAATGAACTCTAAGAGCTGGAGTAATAGCTTTCCCGGTGAGCTGTACTTGTGGGTCAGCATTCTTCAAAACATTTTAACAAAAAATTTGGACCAGATGTTTCCTGGGACATAAGAGAGGAAGGGAAAAAAGTTTGACATGAAAAAATCTGGAGACTTTTATTGACAGTCCAGAGCAGGGATTTGGAACTAGGCATGGGTATGGTCTCCATGAAAATCAGCCTGTGTTTTTTCACTAGGTAAACCTTTGAGGAACACCATTTCCCATGTACACAGGATAGCTTTGGCAGAACTTCATTTCCTCATTCTTATTTTATATTGTGTGAGCACCTGTCAGTGCTGAAAAAGTAGGGGTGCAGACATATATAGGAAATGGCATACAGATGATGACTAGGCAGAAGTTCCATTTAAAATGGAGGTCACGAAGGTACAGTCCTTTCAGTGGCAGAGAAACAAAATCCTTAGTTAGCACTTTAAAATCAAAACTTATTATTACTAGAATAAATGAATAAGTAGATGATGACCATGTTAGGTGGGGACAGACAGTTCTTTTGAAAAAAGGAGTGATTTGAGGACGAGCAAGGAAACTCCCCCTGCGCCTCCCCCCCCCCCCCCCCCCCGATTTAAATGCAGTCACAATTAGCTCTTTTACTAATCTGAATAAATAATTAGATTTTTTCATCCTTAGCAATCTTGACCATTTTAACTAGATGAAAATTAACATATTTTAATTTATTTACATTTCAGTTTAGAAATTCTAACTTCAGAAAGGAAACACAGGTTTATTTTTCACACTGAAAAAAAGAAAAAACAAAACAGAACAAAGATGATTATATCCAGCAGTTGCATGAAGAAAGAAAAGCTCTTGCTCCTGACTTAAGCAAAAAACAAAACCAAAATCAAACCAAACCAAACAAAATAAAATAAAATAAAGCAATAAAAGCAGTAAAAAGCTATTATTCAATTTCAAGCCATTACTGCTTTCATATATAAAGCCAAAATTGCACAAGTGAAAAACAGTGGGCAGAGATGTAGAACAATGATACAGGTTTGAATGATGCTCAGATATCCCAATAGCCTTACCTAATTTACTCAAATGATGAACAGTTTTAAGCTTTTAGAGTAAAACGGTAAAAGAGATTTTTTTATTATTATTTTTTGTCCATGCCTGTTAGAAGATGTTCTACTCTAAGGCAGGCTTGCAGCTTGTCTTGGCTGTGTACATTGTTCAGGATGCAAGTATTCACATGAAGTCCCTCCTGTGTAATTTTCATATTGAGTTTTGCTTTAGAAGGAAATAATAATAATAGTAATCATCATCATCATCATCATCATCATCATCATGACAATAAAATACCCCAACTTCAGAATGTTACTGAGAGAAATTAGACACAATGAAATCTATATTATCTGAAACAGAGGCACAGTCCTATATTGTTTTCTATGCAGATTCCCATGTTTCCTCTTTGTTCTTGTTTTTCTCCTAATGAAACATTTAATTCAGTTTAAGCACTCAACTATTCATTTCTGAATCTGCATTTGATGTCTGTTACAAAACACAGGACAGGAGCAAGCTATGGATTGGGATAGCCAATAGATACAGGTTATATCTCCTTGTGGTCCTATTTAGGTCACATTGTTTCTAATATGCTTTTAACTACTTAATGAACTGGTTTCATGAGCTGGTACATGCTGAAAGCTTTTGAAAATAAATCAAACAAACCACATTTTCCTTTTGAAAAAAATGCTGTTATCCTAAATTTAACTCTGAGACCTGTTCTATAGGTTGCCTTAAAAATAATCTCTTTCAGTTTTCTTTTTGTTGTTGATATTGTTACCTTTTAAGCCAGAAGGATTTAATTGTAGAATAAGCTATATAGTTGTAAGGAGGTGAAGAATGAAGGTCACAGCCTTTCTATTTTACCTCTATATTAACTGTAAGCCTCAAACTAGCTCCTGGGATAATGCCTGTTTCTGCAAAAACATCTTTCCACTGATCTTTTGTTTGCTGCCCTTATAATGAGAAGTGTTCAAGAGCATGGGAGCATCTCATGCACAGAAACTACATCATGTGAGAAGAAGACAGCTTACTGTCGTCTTTGGTCTTGCTGCAGACACAAGAAGCCTTGGAGTACAGATATTCAAATAAATAATTTGCTACATTTTTTTGACTGAAGTCCTAAGAGATTATTAAATGTTTACTGTATATCTTGGTTAATTATAAAAGTGACCAGCTTATGGCAGTTGCTTGGGCTCTCAATCTCTGTCATTTTAATGAAAAAAAAAAAAAAAAAAATTACTATCACAGTTATCCCGTGGTGGCTGGGCTCCATGCTGGTCCAGAACTCTGAAGTTTAGCATATTGCCTCATGCAGGCTTGCTGAAAGTTCTTGTTGCACTACATTTCCTTAATGTGAAAAGCATCTATGACAGTCTGAAACTGGTAGATTTTACAGATTCTGTGGAATTCATTTCCATGCTAGTACTACATAAACCCATTACAACTGTCATTCCTGTACTAAGACTTCAATCCTTTATTTGCTAGGGATAGCCAAGCAGTGTAGCACTTTCAGGCTTTCTACCACAATTTCTCTGCCTCTGCAGTTCTTGGGTTTCCACTTTCAGCTTTAATTCTTGCCAGCATAGGAATCTCCTCCCCATTTTCTTCCTAGGGTAAGACTACCAGAAAATTCCATTAAAAGTATATGGTCTTACAGCTTTTCTCCAATGTTCTCGTCTAGTTTTATTTGATTATTTCTACCTATAATCAGTGGATTCTTCATGGAATCGGTTCAGAATAATAGCAGATTCAGAAAATCCTAATTCCTGAATTAAAACCCCAAGACATTCCAACGTACAATTGCATTGCCAAAGCTTATTAAATTACTCCCCAGATGCAGGTGGATTCATAGCAGCATTTAGACTCTTGAAAGCGTTGAGGGTTTTTTGGTATTGCTGTTCTTTAAACCCTACAGTATATTTCACAAGTCGAACATATAAAATATCCTTTTTTTCCTCACAGAAATAAAGATCGAAATTGTTAGTGGGTTAGTAAATTCAGTTTCCTGAAAAAGACTCAAAGCAGCACTTACAAGTATTTCATCAAGTTCAGGTTCCTATTAGCTACAATTTCTGAACCTTTCTAACAAGCAGTTTCTGGTTTCTACTATAAACTGTTATGAAAATTTGCAACTAAATTAATGGAACATTGTAAAACTAGATACTATCTGTAAGACATTTTTGAAGTTTGAACAGCCTCAGGACATTTTTTTTAAATCAAGCCTGACTGTAAAGATATCTAAATTTTGTACAAACAGCCACCTAGTGCCTGACGAAGGTTCTTGGGCTTTGAAAAGGGGGAAAAAACCCAACCCAACCCAGATTTTGCATGTCTACATTTTTGTGTGAATCCTTCTGTTGATGACTTGAGAGTCTGACCTGTTTGGAAGTATTGATCATATACGTCTTAATTAGCAGGATTAAAAGCTGCAAAAGGTGAGTGGCCTTATTCATACTTTGATAGCATTTCAGGCCACAAAAGACCATTTAGTCTGATTTCCTGAAGATCCCAGGTCATATTTTTTTTCTCAGAATATTCCTACAAAAACCCTAAAGATATTACTTTGACTGGAATGCGTCACTCCCCAAATAGACAACAGATGAGAAAGAAGTTCTGTAATTAAACAGTACTTCTAGTACAAACAGATTTGGGCAAGTAGGAAATACCTAAGTGACTCCACCCACCCAACCATCGGTGATTTTTCACAAAATTTGATAGAGTTTTTCAGTAGTCACATTAAATAGTCCAGTTTCCTTGCCCAAGTGGGGCTTTTTCTTTAACTGATTGCAATCTTGTTTGTATATTGAGTATGTGTTGTAGAAACAATTCATCCTATTCTTGAATGAGATTATGCAGATGGTAAAAGGTGCCAGCTAATATCCAGTCCTTAAATTTACTCCCTTAGAAGTCCTAGGTCCAGTGGCATTGATTCATATTTACATTACAATTTATATTAGTGATAAAGAGTGTGGAAAAATATTTGGCAACCACAAGTTGAAAGCTCAGTCCTACTCATTTCTGAGAAAGCTTGTACTGAACAGTAAGTTAAGTGTTTAGAAAAATGTTCCCATAATGAGTTAAGAGTGTGGCAGCAGAATTTGAGCCTAACACTTCAGGTAAAAGATTAACATACTACACAGGATTGATTTAATTAAGGAAAAGGATGGCTGCTGAAGTCTGTCATGTTCTTTCCCCACCAAATCAAACTTACATATGCTAAACATGCATACATGCTTTTCTCGTAACACTGGTGTAATTATTAATTGTATTATAGTCGTGCCCAGAAGCCTCAACAAAATCAAAGTTTCCTCATCTTACTTGCTGCACAAAACTGCTGGAGAGTCTCTGGCCTGCAAGCCTCTGATGTAAATAGACAAGGCAAAAGAGAAACAACATGATTTGCACAATTTCGGAAGGGCTGAATGGGCAGTGGACAAGAGCCTTCAGCAAGACATCCACACCTAGTCTTGGGAAAATTGCTGTCCTGGGCCTTCATGATGGCTATATATCACGTCTTGTACTTGGGTCAGGCTTTTCAAGCAGCCGTAATGTGTATTCACACACCAGCCAATTTTACATATAGTAGGAAAAAAAAAAAAAAAAAAAAAGGTGCAAAATAAATACAGGAGCATACCATTTGTCATGCTTTGTTTTCCAGTGTCACGCTAGCAAATGTGCTGTATCCATTAACCTTTCTGCAAAGAGCAGAAGGTAAGCTAGTTAACATTTGACAGGTTTACAGAGTCTATTGACTTCTAATGAAAAATTCACCACTACAAGATATTTTCTTTATATCTACTTCATACAGTTTGTCTTTGAGACAGCCCTTAAAATCCTCATGCTTCACTCTCCCAGCTTCCCATATTCCTTTAGTAAACACAAGAAGATGTTATTGTGATGATTTATTTAGTACATGAGCTTTAATTTGTTCTCTCTAAGTTCACTACATGCGGAAGATGACTTTCAAGTTGTTAACTGATAGCTTATGCTGTACAAAACACATGCATTTGGTTGCTTGGTCCTATCCAGTAGCTGACTGGGCCTCTGTCAGACTGCTGGATGCAATGAACACGCTTTGTGCGGAAAGGTTAATGGGTACAACATGTCCTTCTTGCACCTTGGAGAGCACACAGCACGTTCCCAAAATTACAGAAGATTAAAAACAGTGATGGTATCATTGAATGCCTGTGTGAGGGTGCAGGTGCTCTAATGATAAGTTTGTGGCAGAATCTCAAAGGGGAGAGGGTTAAGAGCAATTCCCACTCCACAGGATAATCAATCATTGGACTGGCATATAATTAATACACCAGGTATATCACATAGCAATTTCCCTTTTCAGAAAGCTTGAAGTATTTTCAAAGTAGTTCAGCAATCCTAGTGCCTATCTGATATATCTGTGATAAAGTAAGAAAGAAAAATATTAAGTGCCCCCTAAGAATAAAAGAATGTAAAATTTAGGGTAACAGTAACTTCATTTTGCTCTTAATTTCAGGCATATATGCGGATCTACTTGTCCTGTACTGCATTCTTAATTATTATAGGTCCAAAAGATAAAAGTGTTGAGAAGTAGATAAATTTTACTCTATGACAGGATAAATTTTACTCTACTCTGGCTCTGCAGAGCAAAACCTAACAGGCTCAAAAGTATCCAAGATGAGCACAAAAGTTGTGTATATGCAGAAGACAATGTGAAAGACGGGGAAAGAGTGGATTCTGCACATTCTACGAAGTTGTTTCTAAAGCTCCCTAAAAAAATTTGATTATGACTAATCTGCTTGGAAACACATATCTAGAGTCTTTTTAACACTGATCTAGTCGCAGTATGCAAAAAAGCAAAAGGTTGTAAATGCACATATTAAGACAGGCTTCATGATATCTTTGATTGCAGGTCAGAGGCAGGTGATGTATTACGTACCGTGACCATTTGATTAAGGGTACAAAAATCCTCTGTGAATGAGATTTGAAAAGAGTGTATACCTATATAGCTTCAGGAAAAAAGTTCTGAAAAACCTCACCTCTTTTTTTTTTCTTTTTTTTCTTTTTTTTTTTTTTTTTGGTGGGGGGGTTGTGGGGGGGTAGGAAGTTTGCTTTCTCACATCCGTCAGTCTTTTTCACAGACATAAAACGTCAGAGTCAAAAAATAAAAGTTGACAGTCAGTAGTGCTATTGCTTTCCACCTGTTACTCCACACTGATTATGTTGTTCATCATGTATGATCAATTACATGAATTGTAATTGATGCATTCAATCTCTGTTTTACTGTACTTTGAAACCTGCTAATCTATATGTGAAAAGCTAAAATGCTTTTCTGGATATTGAGGTTTTTTTCCCAGTCATTAAAAAAAAAGTGTAGGAAGATATTTGATGCTCAGATAAATCGAGAAATAACAAGTTTTTTGCTTAAGTACAAAAAGTACGAAGTGTAACTAGACCACGTACATGAAGGGAGCAAGGATTTCTTCAGCTCTTCTGCTCTTCTGCAGTTTTCAGAACTGGTAACAGCTTACGTAGCAGTATTATGCCCTCTGTCCTGTGCTGCTAATAGTGGTATGACTCACTGAGAGTGGGATCTGTATGTTGATGCATTCAATGAACTGTAGATTCTTACTCTGAGTGTCAGTAGGCCTTCTACTAATGTCAAACGTAATACCAAGACAGGCTCTCGAGATTATTTGCCTTGTTGGAAGTAGTCAGATGTTGAGTATGTTTAACATAGACTGCTGGAGAGCTAAACATTTGCTGTGGCTTGCATTTGCATGCAGCTTGAAAATGGCACATAACCCAGCTGCAGTTCATACAACTGCACATATACCAGGATGACAGTCCCAAGCGTGGTAAGATCACACCATGAAGGACACTGTGGAGTGTCATTAGACATTGAAAGGCTTGTTTGCAATTAATATGGATTTCTAATATCTTACTTGTGGCAAACCTGCCTTCTTTCTGTTTTCTGAACCTTCTTACCTGGTCTATCTTCCTACCTTTCTGCATGTGGTTACAATAACATATACTTTCTGTTACTCATATATACTAAATTGCCTATTATTCTATGTCTAATGTTTATTCACATGCTATTTTCTGTATTATCTTATACCAGACTTTAAGTTTAGATCTCCTTAAATGAGTTAAGTCCAAACACCAGATGAGCAGCAGCGGCTGCTGCTAACAGCAGCTCACCTCTCTGGTTCCTTGGGAAACCTGTCCCCTCCTAACAGACTCAGAAGAAAAGCTCGTTTTTTATTCTTCCCTTGGCTACCTCTGAGCTGGGCAGCCACTAGTAAAGGATACTACAGCTTGTCTCTTCAGCTGCGTGATAGATGACAGATATATCTTTGCTTTCTATTGAGCTCCCTAACCCACATTGCAGTCTAGGATTTAAAATACCTACAGCTCCAACTGGAACACAAAAAGAAAGGTCATGATGTACAAATCTGCTTTATTGAGGCAGCAGCTAGGGCAAAGGGAATAGCTCTTTGGCAAACAAAACTTTCCTATATGCTGTCTTTTTGTAGGACTGTATGCTCCCTAAATAACCAAGGGGCTGTTGCAGATCTCATCATTTGTTGCACATGCAGGGCATGTTTCTTTGACTGTTTATTTTTCTGGTGTTATATCCTAGACATGTGTTTATGTGAACTGGGGGGACAGGAAGGAATTAAAAAAAAATGAAAAACAATCCAAGCATCTAAATCTCAACTGAAAGGGGAAACTACTGCAGAGGAAGAAACAAACAGATAATGACTATTGTTTGATGAGCTATCAGGGAATTCTAACGATACTTATAACTGTAATATAAAAAAAATTTAATGAAGCAGTGTACGGTAGAATATTGTTTTGGAGGTCATTCTTTGAGATCTGTAGATCCTAGAGAAATAAAAGCATCATACTCCATAGGATGGTTTTCTACTCTTCTTTTCTTGACATTACTTGTCTTCTCACATATTATTGTGTATTATATAAACTTATAATATTTATATAATTCTATTGCATATTTTTATATAATTATATATAGTTATTGTGTATACCATATACCCAATATCACATATTAATTGTGTATTACTTTTCTCACATATTTGTGTTGACTGGGCCAATTCCTTTTCCACATGGATACTTCATGGTATTTTACTTACACAAACCCATAAGTTAAAATTATTCACAAAATTGCACTGAAACAATCAAACGTATAAGCATCAAATATAGTAAAGATTAATGCTTCTTGATCTTGACTGCTCATTTGACATAAAACCTTCCATGTCAGGTTCGCAAACATTTAACAATAGCACTGAAAACCTTCAATTCTAAAGCTGCATTTGTTTCTTTGATCTCATATATTTTCCTTCACAGACTCACAGAAAAACAGAATGGTTGAGGCTGGAAGGGACTTCTGGAGTTCACCTGGTCTGACCCCCTTGCTCAAGCAGGGCCGCCTAGGCCCAGTTGCCCAGGACTGTGTCTACACATTGTCTTTAATATCTCTAAAGATGGAGACTATACCATCTGGGCAACCATACCCAGTGCTCCATCACTGTCACAGTAAAAATTTTTTCTGATGTTCAAAGGGAACCTGTTTTTCCTTTTGTGCCCACTGCTTCTTGTCACTGGCCACCACTGAAAAGAGCCTGGCTCCATCCTCTTAGCACCTTCCCTTCAGCTATTTCTATACATGAATAAAATTCTCCTCAGCCCTTTCTTCAGGCCGAACAGTCCCAGCTCTCTCAGCTTTTCCTCATGCATGAGGTGCTACAGTCACTTTACATAATTCTGTTGTTTTGCTACCAACAGCAACAGCGTTAAAATACCTTGGCCTTATTCCAATCAGCTCAATAAATGCACAAAAATGATGATAAGAGTAAACAGAGACTGGTTGTCACGTTAAGAACGGGGGTTTCCTCAAGCCCTTTATATTTGATCAGCCTGTCAGTTTCCCAAGAAAGAGGAGACCCTTCTGTCCGACTAGCCTGCCCGCTACCCGCATTTCGACAGCCCACTGTATCGGAGAGTGGTTTGATGAACCTGTTCAGGGACGCCTGCTGACAGCATCGTTGAGTCAAGTCCCTTATAAGAACTACTCAGACCTCCAGAGATTTACACCAAGTGAACTTCAGCTGAAGATTTTTATTACACAACATACAAGTTTGTGACAGAGTAAGGTTGGAAGATTGCTGGTGATTGCAGAGTAAGGTTGGAAGACTGACTGTGAAGCAAACTTAAAACATCACACCTGATAACAGCTAGCGTCAGTTAGTCATAGAATAAAGCTCTTACCCAACAGGCATCCCTGTGGGGGAGAAGACAGGCTCAGTTTCTCAACTGATCCCAGAAGTTGTGATGGAGTCTTCCCTAACTTGTCCCCTCATTTGTTCACTTTTTGTACTTCATAGTATATTGTGTGCTCATTTATCATACACAGGATTGGTTACAAGTTTCTTGCTTCTAATATAAGTTAGCACATGTCCTCAGATAGCACTGCTGAAGTTCTTCACTAACTACGCATGCTCTCCAAGCGGGGTTGTGCCCTCTTTTGAGAGGGCTTTTTGAGTTGGAGGCTGCAATCTCCAACTACCACAATTACCTTTGTCCTACTTTCAACTAAGTTTCTGATGTGTGGAGGTACTGACACCTTATCAGCTTGTCAGCCAGAACTTACAACTTCAGAGGGTGTGTCAGGTTGACATAGTTTTGTCACACTAAATCAAAGTGTGTTATTTCAGGAGGTTAGGCAACAATTCCCTCCCTTTAGATTTATTTCAGTCCAGGACCAGTCCGTTTTCTTTACATTTAAGTGGAGCTTGAATGACTCCAGTCATACATATTGTTGTTACTGATTGGTATCACATATCCAGTGAGGTGTAGTAGTACCTTGGAGGCAGGTAGCTTTGGGATGGAGGTGTGCTTTAGTATTACAATGAGATTATTTCATCTGAGGAAAGTAATTCCACCACAGTGGTCAGCTCAGCAGCAGACATCGTCTCATGTATTCTTCATGTGACAGCTGCTATTCAGTTTATCAGACTGTCAAGTTCCCATTCCTGCAGGGAGTACCACAGAGCCTGGCCGTGGGGTCTCTACCCTGCTCCACTCTCTGTTACTCCTATCAGCAGGTGCTGAGTTGGCAGGGTGTGTTGCTTAGAGAGCTGGGGTAAAGTTGATTCTGTGTATGCCAGCCATCCTGAAAGTGATAGCTGTATTTTACCCTAAAAAGCCTTCTGTAATACTACACTTCTATTAGGTCCCAGTTTTCTCTAATTGCCTCACCAAAGTAATTTTCCCCCACTGGTTAATGAAACATAGAAAACCCCTTGTAAAACTGTTGTGTCAGTTGATCTTCTGCCCTGTTTTATATCATTGCAATACACTGCCACTGCAACTGGAAGTGCACATATGAAGACACAGAGTTTATGTTTTATCCTGTGTCCTGAATATCTCCATCCACTCCTTTGTGAGACTATAGCACTCAGAGCTGTTCATTCTGTGTATGTGGTACACTGGCCCGCCAGGTACCCATGAACTTGAAAGTACATGACTACAAGATGTAAAAAATGGAACTATGTTCTGCATCTTTCTGATTTTAGCAGATATACGTGTATTTTGAATCTTTCTCAGACATTTCTTAGAATCATATAGCTCAAATCTGAAATTCATAAGCCTTTGTTACCGAGAAAAATGGCCCAAGAGGAGGGCATTTCTCTCCTTTCTGAGGAGAAAATTCATCAGTGTGTGAATAAGAACACAGCAGATATCTCTACCTTGCAAAGTGTAAGGGAATAGCTCTCCATTAGTAGTATTTATTAGTAATTAAGTGCTACATTATATTATTGCTGTCAGAGTCCTGACAGAGGACAGACATTACAGTCTGGTGGTTTAGAGAGCTGATGGAAACACTCCTGACGAAACTTTTATATCTGGTGGAAGAAGATTTTAATATGTTTTGCAGAAATTACTCTAAAAGTCTTTCAAGGAACAATTTCCAAAATAGAAAGGTAACCTCTTTCTCTCCCTGTCTTAAATGGTTATACCCACTCATTCTCACAGGTTCACATGCTCTCTGTTCTTCATTTTGAAAAATATAAAAATCCCTAGACTTAATCCAAAAAGTGTCTCATTTTGCAAGCAAAACAGCAGATCTTTCTTCTTGCCTTCATGTGTAACAAAAGCTACTCTTTAGCTTTCAAAAGTTGATACAAATAAGTGCTCTGGTATTCAGCATGTTGCCTGCATCAGGTAGTTTGGATTTAGTGAGCTTTTAATTATTCTATTAACTATTGTATTAACTATAATGGCCAAGGAAATTTGGCATGAAATCATTCACCCACTTTCGTCTTCTCCTGCTCTTTCTTTTGCAAATGTGCAGGCTGTTGATGCAGAGGCTTTAAAATGTAATGTAAGAATGAAGAGCAAACACAAAACCTTTGGAACAGAAAGGCAGAATTCTACCCTAATTATTTTTCAAATTTTGATATTTTTTATTTTGTTTTCTTCTATGTTCAGCTTGGGCAACTGCACACGACTAATGAGGGAGTATTATTTATCTCTAATACTTAATTTCAGGACATGTATTCACTTCTGCTATCTGCAGATCTTTAAAAGGCACCCTGATACAGGTTTTAAAAGGCCATTTGACCCAAAATCCCTCTTGTCCTTGCACACTTAAATGTATAATCTCAAGTGTGAAAATGAACTGATTGATAGACACACACACTAGGAGTATATGTTTTAGAAACTTCCATGTGCAAGTGGTTTTAGAGCTGTGATGGTGGCTAGATTTTTGTTCAACCCCTCTTTTTGTTGGGCAAGATATTTATGCTAGCTGGAGTGAACTCTGTTGGAAACCCTAAATAACAGAACAAGACGTATATAAATTTAATAAATAAGACAAGCTTTCATCTTTAACTCGGGATTGATTTAGTCATGTTATAGATACTGCTTCCTTATCAGTCCTTTCCTTTCTGTTGCAGGCATCCTTGCTCAAATTTGAAAAGGATGCAAGGATAGCTCTGCTGAGCATCATCACATCCAAGTTTTTTTATGCTCACCTGCCAGGGCTCAGGTAGACACCCCAGATCCATAAGTGGTGGATGAAGACAGCAGAGTCGAAGCCTAGAAGTTGCAATCTATTTACACAAGCAAGCATGTAAATCCATCAAAGGAAACTACCAAGTGAACATGACCCTCAGTACCCATCCCATCAGGTTCAGAGTTTTGTCACTGGAAAAAAATTCACAACCCAAAATATTTCATTAAGAAGAAGTATCTGACAGAGCCAAGATAGGTTTAAAGTTTTCCTCAGGCTGGAGTAGTACAGTTCCTGAAGTCAGGCACTGAAGCATGTTCTGCCTGACAGACAAAGAATCAGGAGGAAACAAAACTTCTCCACTGATGTCTGAAGCTGAGTATGTCAAATTAATTGTAAAAATCATGATGCCAAAGAAAGAGTAGGCAAGACAGAAAATTACGTAAGAAAGAGAGCTCCAAGATGTAGGACTTCATATGTGTTTTCATTCAAGGGTCACTCAAGGACAAGCTGTTTCTTGTTGCTGACCTTAAAACTTTGCATTGAATTGAAAACACGATGCCAGGAGCATCATAAGTTGAGGAGACAATATCCCAGGAGACTGAGTGTCATCTGTCATTCCGCCCGCTTGCATTGCTTGGTTTTGGTATTTTTTTCTAATCAAGGCTTGAACGAAGTGTTGCCTGTCAAACTGAACCCTAGGGAAGTTTCATCCATCTATTAGTATGCACTTATTTAACAGAAGTAGCATGAGGCGATAGTTACCTATTTTCATCCTGAATTTTCACAAGTCTTGACAGTTTAACCTTGCATGAATATTTTAAAATGCATGTTGAACTTCTCCTTAGAAATTATACTGGCCATGGCATAGGCTTCAGTATTACAACTACTCTGCTGTAATTAGGAAACAGATATCAAAATCTTAAGACAAGAACACCTGAGGTAGCATATTAAATATTTATTCAGAGTAACACATTAAGCACAAAAATTTAGACGGTGAGTTATTCTAATTAGATGTCCACAATAACCAACTGTTTAAATCTAAACATTAAACAGTTCATATGACACAAAAAATGTATTTATAAGGAAAATAAGGAGGCTTTTTTTCAGAGAAAGATTGAGAAAATTAATTTTCCCCTATTTCCATTGGTAAACAATCCAATTTAGCTGAGATCAAGGCACAGCAGCTTGCCAATTTGGGGTAGTAAACCTTGTTCATGTGCCACAGCATGTTACTTTTTTTCGGGTTAAGTACTATGCAAGTGATAAGTTATCAGTCATCAGAGTTTCTATTACCTTCTTGTAACAAGTTACTTTATTTTCTAGGTACACAGAAGTTAGTTCTATCTCAGATAATATTACTCATGAAAGCAAACACGTTGTAATTATTTTTATTTTTTCGTATTTAGTTACTTAAGGTTCTTATTACCTACTTTAGATTTACAAGGTCTCTCTGTACCCTCTGAAGATAAAAGGGAAGTTTTAAGCAGAACTCAAATCCACTGATGAAAAGTCTGACAGTTCATTTTCAGGGCGTCTCCACATACCTGCTGCTCTGTGCAGTTCCTTCCTCAAGCCTTTTGCTGTCTGTGCCTTTTTGTATTGTAAGTCTTAATCGTCAAGGGAAAATTGGCTGTTTTTTCAGGTCTGTTTTTGGGGACGAGTCCTGAAAGTCCCTTACGCAGTTTGCATCTTGTTCTGAATAAATTCAATCTAAATGATAAATTTACCCTTGTCAGTACTCACGTTATGTTACCATACTTTTCTGGTCAGCCACCATAGATACCTTCAAAAATGTTGAAAAGAAAGACACAATCTATGGAAGTTCTCATTACAATATAGGTGTGTTAGAAGGAGAACAAAGACCCTGGCCCCTCACCTTCCCCAGCAAACACACAAACTAGACCTCAGTTGTGGATTGTGTTCTGACAAGAAATTGTATTTCAACATGGTTTTGTAACGATACATGCATAGCGCCAGGCGTGGCAGAAGTGGGCACTTGCTACATGCACTTTACTGAAGATTGAAATGGCCTCAGGCCTTCAAGCTGCTGCTTTTGCTGCCAAGGAACTGAGACTAGCCTGATCATGGTATGTGGGGTTATTATGGTGCAACATGACTGGAGAGTTCACTCTTACATGTGGAAATGCCTGCCTTCTTTCTACAGCTAAAATTTTAATTCTTACACACACATCCATGAAGCATTCTTATAGTAATTCCATTTCTTATTAAAAAAAAAAAACAACCAAACAACCCCCCCCCCCCCCCAAAAATAGGAAAATGTTAAGCTATGGTTTTTTCCCCATTGTTTTCCTCATTACTGCACAGACTGAAAGTTACTTTATCATCACATGTTAGTTTATGCATTCTTGTATGTTCCATGAGTTGTATTGTGCATGTATATTTATCAAAATAAATAATCACAATGGTGATATTTACTTTTAAATGGGGAAAGGAAACAATATGCAACATTAAAGTATTTTTATTGCATTTTAATCAGAAAAACATTTTTTGTCTGTTCCACTTTAAGATCCCAACCTCCTTTCCCAGAAACATGAGCCCTTGTGCCAGCATCCAAAGGAGGAAAAGTAATAACCAACTGGGACAGACACATTCTGTCATTCAGCACTATGTATCTGCATTAATCTGGTTTTAATTTGCTTATTGTTCAGTCTGAACACTGGGGACTAAAAGTCTCAATTTTTCCTTTAAGGAATTCCAAATATGGTCAAAAGTCAAATGGAAAAAGTAACAAGGAATGTAAGTCATAGAAATTCTTAACTGGCAAATTCCTGTCATCTGTGAAAGCAAAATATGTCATGGAACCACTGTATAAATACATTGATTATTTTGTGCTTCATTTGCTTCCTCTGTCCTCCTTCATGCTTAAATTAGAAGCTAGATGCTAAAAATTTCACTGGAAACTTAAGGACCAGACTTTGCTGTGTGAGGAAGTTTCTGAATAAGACATCAAGTTTCTAGCCATCAGAGGATAATTTATTGATACTTGTCAAAAGAAAGTATCAATCTAACAGAAATCAAGACAAAAGGAATGCCTGATGAATTTCCTTTGAAGTGCCTTTTATAAAAGTCCTTGGTAATACATATTGATGAACTCCAAATTGTCTTGCCTGAAGGGAAAAGAAAGTAGACTGCTTTACACTGTCTTATAAATATTCATCAAAGGAACAAGACTTATGTTTCCAGGCGTGAGGTGAATGATTACGGTTGTATGATTGCCTTGGAATCTGGATAATTAGTAAAACAGCCTATGACAGTGGGAGAATTTTAAACTTGGTATCTTGCCATCAGTCCTTTTGGATTTAAAGACAGTGTCTGCTATTCTGAAAGGAAGCAAATTTAGGGCTTGATGGATAGATATAATTAAGCTCTACATTAGTTTCATCTACTGTTTGTTTGCTTGTTTGTTTAGCCAAAAATTAAAGACAAGGTTGTGTAGCATGTCCATTTGGACTGGAACGAAACCACAGCATCTGCACTGTGAATGTCTTGCTGGAACGAGCTAGTGGAAAGGGCTTTTCAATTAAGACAGGGAAACACACAAAAAAAGCCCCCCAAAACAACAAAAACCAAAAGGCTGCTGGTGGTTGATCTCAGTAAGTCTTCTGCAGAAATCTGCAGACTAGTACCCTTCCCACTCAGCTCAGCTCAATCTCGATTGTTTCGTAACAGAAAGTCAACAATTTACCTTTCATGCTTACTTAGTGCGTGTGATAAGGATATGGGTTGCATGGGAAAGATTCACTGTGAGTCATTTGGGAATAAAAATCTGCCTGTGCTCAGTGATCTGTGAATTTTCATCTGTTACTCAAACTGTCTGTAGCTTTCTATTGACCCCTGTAACAGGCAGCTAGCCTTCTACTAGCAAAGACTCAGAAAAATGCCATTCCCAGGAAACATTATCCTTTACAGTATTTAGCACTTAAATGCAATTAGGCAAATATAATATCCTCTTTGAAGGGAAAGAGTTGCTCAGTTTAAGTAACTGAAACTAATGATCTCTGTTGAATGAAGGACACATTCTATGAGTATTTGAATGGTGCGCTGTTTCTCAGAAGCTGAAGAGGGCAAATAGATTGTATGACTGGGTGGAGAGATATAGGAGAATCTTACAGGAGATTTATAGCATTTTATAGTCATATTTAAGTGCAGAGTTCTATGAAGCAAGCCAAAATGAGGTGGCAGTCAGCCCAGAGCAAAGAAACTCAGATTGTAAATAGCATTTTCCAAGAAACAATTTATTATGGAATAAATGGTGTAACTGCTTACAGTACTGGCATTCCAAAGAGATTTTATTACCATGAAAATTGACTTGACCAGAAACATTTAGAAGGACTTAAGGAAACCATGTAGGACTGAGTTGGGTTGAATACCTAGGTGATGGTGATGATGGTAGCAGTACATTTGCACAGAGAGCAGGATGATTTGGTAGGTATGTTTTCTTTGTGGGACAGACTATGAACTATCTTCTTTTATTTTGTCCTGTTCTATTTAACGTGTTGTGTGATTCATGCTACTTATGTCATGAAATATAGAGAGCCTACTAAAAAATTGGAGTTGAGAACATCTACAATCTGCTATACAGAGGCTCAAGAGTTCAGCTGGCAATGAAACAAACTATAGCAAC
Organism: Falco biarmicus; assembly: GCF_023638135.1. Lineage (NCBI taxonomy): Eukaryota > Metazoa > Chordata > Aves > Falconiformes > Falconidae > Falco > Falco biarmicus. Next base: position 3,725,709 of record NC_079293.1, on the reverse strand, counting down.
CTTGCAAATGTGCAGAAACTGAGGAAACGGATTTTTTCCCCTTTTCTCCACAGAGTGTTGCTGGAGATTTCCATAAATGTTAAAATAGTATCATCTTTGTAACAACTTCCCACCTCTCTGTGTGGGAATGGCTCACTATTTAAGCAGTAAAGGCTGCAAGATGTGCAGAGCAGGAAAAAGAGTAACAGTAAAATATCTCTTAAACCTTGCACCACCTGTAGTATTAACCAGAATCTCTGTAATGTCAAACACTGAAGTATTGCACTCTAAGAAAAGGGAGAAAATATACATTGTGACATTGCAGACGGTACAAATGTCATTCAAATCTCCTTATTTATACGTTAAAAACTTGGTGTCAGACCATACCGAATACAGCCATCAGCAGCAAAGAAAGACACATATGCCTGTAATTTATCAAATTACTACTGTATCTTTAAAGTAATACAAAGAAGGAAAGGTGCTGAACTGAAATATCCTGACTGTTAAAAATTGTTCACTGAAACACCGAAGCGTCTGCTTCACATGGTCTTTGCGAGATTTCTTCCTAAGCGGACAGGTAGTTAAATTATCTTTCCTTGCTAATAATATCAGGCGACCATTTACTTGTAGGATTACTTTTCACTAGCCAGGCTTCTCTGCTCCCTTCTACAGCCGATTATTTCCAGGCAAGGGTTTCTGTTAAATAGTCAACAGTTACTACATTGTGATTCCCTCAGGGACCCTGGCTTCCACTGCATGAATAATATTGATCCGAGGGGATAACCACATGGGTTGGAATGGCTTTGTCTGTTTTGGATACTATGCTGTTTGTTTTTAAAAACTCAAATCAAACCTTTGTTGCACTGCAATTGCGCTATTTTCTAGCTCTTATCTGCGACTGTAATAAGGCAAATCCATTGCCTTTTCCTTCCTGTGTGTGTTTCAGTAATTCTGCAATGTTCATGGACAGAGTGTGAGCAAAAGGGAAATGGTCAAGACCTTTGGAGTGCTTCATTTTGAGTTGGACACAGCTCAAATGCGTACCGAGCCTATGTTCAAGTAGACTTCCCAGTGGCTTGATAACTTTTGCCTGATCCATGGAGGGAACAATTTCTCTGTCTTATATTTCAAGGCTTTCTCCTCCTTTAGTGTATAATAGTCTGTTGGGAATTTGTCTTTTTATCAACATTGCCACTATTGTCATATGATTTCCTCACAGTTCACTCATAAGGACTCTGTTGCCTTTTTGAATCTAGTTTTGGAGAATCCTGTCATCTAAGATGTCCTCTGTGCTGGAAACACTATACCGCTATTTTATAGTTATAATTTTTGTTTGACTCTTGCTCTTCTTCACAACCCCATCTCCTAGTTTCATATTGCATATATCCATGGCTTTCCCAAATCCTTTTTAGTTATTGTCTTTGGCTTTAATGGGTGCCAGATTGGATTTTACCGATGATTCTCTTATTCAAACACATCTAGTGAAACTAGCTATCAGGTCCAATAGTCCTTACTGTTTTCCGTCTTACTGCAGCTGTTTCAGGTTAAGAGCTGGTGACGTCTGAATCTACTCAGACACTGCTAGGTCACAAATTTCACCAGTTAGAGCTGCCCTACCCAGTTTCCTCATAAGCTTGGTACAAGTTGATCATCTTTTGATGATACCGCACTTTTCCCCAACTTATAAATCAGACAAAACTACTGATTTCTGCCACTCTCACTTCCATAAGGAATGGACTAAATTGTTTCCTGAATTTTCTTCTTTTCTTCAACCACAGAAATGTTTTGTTTCTCAGGCCATTTCATTATGTTTTGGAGAAAACATAGGAAGAAAGGCTGCATACTGGTTTTGAGACAACATTTTAGTAGGCAAAAGTTTTTAAGCCCCAGAAGGAAATTTATCATTAAAAAAGCAGAAAGAAAAATTCCTGTTGAACAGCACAATGGTGAAAACTATACTGACCTGGAAAAAAGTTTTTGTTTTCCTATGATTTTTTTGTTTTCTCCTGCTGGGGCTATGCTCAAATATTCAGTGAAATAAGGCTTGAGAATAATTGTTAGTATATTAGAAAAATAAAATCTCAAGAATATTCCATGGGACAGGTGAAAATATCTCGTGCTGATTTTTATCCACTCCAAATTCTCTTTTATAGGGAAAAGAATTTAAAATGAGAATGGAATTTCTAACTATCCACTGCAACGAAGATAGTTTAAATATAAAATAATGCCAGTGAACATTTGGAAGGATAAAGAAATGGCAGAATATGAACACAGTTATAGAATTGGGGATTTATATATTAAAAAGGTAAAGAGCTGTTTAAGCAAAGATCATTAATTCAGGGAGAAGCTAATGTAGGTGGAAACAATGTCAAAAAAAAAAAAATAAAAAATATATATATATATATATGGAAGGATTATACCTGGTTGGAACTAATTGCCAGGCATAAGAGAATCCTCAAATCTGTTGCTCATCTGTGACAGATGCAACTTGTGACTTGGATGTCCTTTCCCCCTCTTCCCAAAACTTCCTTTCTCATTGAGATAAGTTGTAAATGTTTACTGTATGCTTATGTTTGTGTAGTTACTAACGTAATATTTTTATAAATCCTTCTGTAGTAACACAGTCAACAGGAACCAAAGCCACCCAGAGATTTGGATGTCTTTCACATATAAATGTATTTCATAAAAGAACAAAGTAATGTGTAGTGATCCTTTAAATGGCATATTTTAAAAGTTCACTAGATATGAAAAAGATTTCTGAGGACCGAGAAGTGACAAATATAAGTCTGTTATTAGAAAAAAGTGTCTTGAAAGATAAACCAAGAAAGTGCAGGCCACATAGTTTAACATGAGCTTAGGGGAAAAATCTTGATAGAGGTCAGTAGGAGAACACTTGCTAAAGTACAGTTCATTAAAGGTGGCCAGAATAGCTTCAGTCAAAGAAGGTCATGCTTAAATAACCTGCTAGAATTCTTTGAAGATAACACTGACATGACAGATAAGTGAATTTTTTTTAGATATAATACACTTGGATTTTCAAGAAGCATTTGGCAAGGTTCCACATCAGAGATTAGTAAACTAGGTAAAGAGTCATAGATAAGACAAGGTGCTAGACAGAAAACGGCATAAAAATCAAGAGGCAAAAATGTAGCCATGCATGGAAACATATTAAATCGGAAAGGAATAATGAACAGAGGACACAGGGGTCAGTTTTAAGACTGCACTTAATTATGCAGTACATATCACTGGAATGAGGATATTAAAAACAAGATCTCTAAGGGTCTGATTCAAAGGCCACTGAAGTTAATGGTTTTGGATCAGAATTCAAGCCTGAACACCAGTCTACCAATCTGTAGCTGTACTCACTTTGGAAAGAAAAAGTCAGAGGCAGATGATTTGCAGTTATTTAAATATTTGGACCAAGTAATGATAAGTTGTTACGGCAAAATGAGAAAAAAAAATGTTTGAAGTTTCATAGGTTTGAAGTAGTCTCAATTCCCAGTGCAAATAAGTGTTCGTTAGGTTTAGTTTCTCTTCAGCTGTATCTCTACAATAAGACAGGTGTATTAAATATAAAAACTACCCAAAATATTAACCATGAAAAGTATTTGGGATTTTTTCCTGAACTGAAACTGTTGTACCATGATGCTTACCCCCAAACTAAGTATCATTACATCGGGTGAACTACAAACCAGAAGTGGTAATGCAGCTAGAGTCTAGACCATTTATTGAATGTGACTGAATTACAAAGATTTAGTCTGAACTTTTGGAAGAAGAATTCTAGCTCACCAATGGATTTTTGATTGTCTTTGTAAAGTAAAACTTTTGCAATGTATTAGAATGCTATTGCAGTAGTAGAAATACAATCACATTACTGTTTATAAGAATAGACATATTAACAGCAGTTACATACCAAAGTCTATGTGTTCTCTTCTGTGGTTCAAGTTGCTCACTAGATCAGAATATTTTTCTGTTTACTTCTGCTGTCTTGAGTGACAGGACTATTACATGGTTAAGTCAGGACTATGCCTGTCTTGAGTACCAAAATGTTGAAAGAGAGGATTCAGAAGCTGGTCAACATAAAAGCTTGACACAGAAGAAATTCAAGGTAATATCAGAAGATTTTTATGAAACCAAAAGATTTCTGTTAATTTTTAGGCTCATAACAGCTGTTAAGAACACTTTTATCATAACAAATGTAGGTTTATGTGGGCCAACAGTAGCACTGCTGAAGTTGCAATGATTTCCTCAGGAAGATGTTTGAATGGTGGAAAACTGTGAGAATCCTTTTTAGAAACTCCATCACAGTAGGGAAAAGGAATCCCAGACAGCTTGCGTAGGAAAGTCACTCAGTCTGGACTCCTTACCACTGTTTAACATGGTCAGAAACTGCTGGTGGCGTTGGTTGCACAGGTGACGGGTAATGCACTGAAAGATTTTTGGGGGGTTGTTTTTCCAAACATAAATAGTATAAATGGCTTCAAAGTAGTTTTTCTCCATGGAACCCACCTAGCCATTGTTCTGAAGCAGTAGGTAAGCAAAATCTACCAGGAATGCTTTCCCTAACAACAGCTTCATCAAGCATCGAGAGTATTAGAATAGTACTGATGTGATGATATTGCTGAATATAATTTCAAATTTTTCAGAAGTCTGAGGATCATGACGATAAATGCAAATGCACATTTCTGGTCTAATGTCCAAAGGAAGAGGAAATATTCCGGAGTGTGTGAAAAGAACATGTATCAACCAAATATTTATGTAAGTGTCTGTATGGAAATGCAGAATCATTGCACCACTCAAAAAAAAAAAAAAAATGTCAGACCAGAATCTTTGATGGGAGCAAGTAGAAAAAGCATTGATTTGAAATTCTGATCAGAAAAGAGCTCATATCTTTAAGCATATCTTGCTCCCTTTCCAACATCAAGTTTGAACTGGGAAAGCCATCTGCTCAGATTGCTTGCTCTGCCATTTGTTGAAGAAACAAACTTTCACTCATCCTCCACAGAGCTGCCAGGATCCACTGCTAATGGATCCACATAAAAAGAAAGTGGCAAGGTACATCAGAAAGTACCAGGCTGGGTCCTTGGCTGTATGATACCAAAGATCTATAGATCACTGAAACACATTCCTCCTCAGATTCTCAACCTGCTCTTGTTAGGGAGACAGCAATAAAGTAAAGACTGTTGTATTCCTTTGAAGAGCCTAAAAAAGTGAATTTCTCTTCAATACAGCAAAGCACTATCAGTGTAGGAAAATCTATGGCAGGAGTCAAGGTGTTGCAGTATGGATCAGGTTTGCTTAAACTTCTTCCATGGCTGGCTGTGTAGATAATGGATTTCTGTGGCAGAGTTGCTTTTCCCCTCTCGTATAACTGGAAGCACATGTTCTCCACAGCACTGGTGGAGATTTTGTGTTTCTCTCACCCACTTCTTTCAAATAAGACCATGCTTATCTGTTACCCTGACTATGATTCAAATATTGGTTCTGCAGGTAATATAATTAGTGCCAGGAGTTGCTGAGGGTTAGGTTAGATATGATGGATTAATTGCTGCTGGTTATACTAATTGTCTCCTGGATAGCGGCACAGGTTTCTTCACTGTAATAGCAATAAATGTAAAGCTATGCAAGACGCAGATATTAAATATTGTAGATGAGCTCAGCTGAGAACTGGTATCAGACTGAATAGAGTGGGTATTGATATAAATTTCAGTTTGACTATAGATGTCTTAGTAAATTTCTTTGATTCCTTACTTTGCTGAAAGGTTTCTTCCTCCTGAGCAAGCAGACAATATCCAAGCCTTGATATGCCACATTCCTTGCATTCCATTTTCTTAGAGTAAGGACAGAACTTAAATTGGCTGGTGAGTTTTTGGGAAAGCAGAACATTAAATAAATAATTCGATCAAGAGGCAGTCTACAGCCACTTGGCTGATCTGATAAAGTCCCTACTGACATATTAAGGAGATGCAGTGGCTCTCCAGCTTCCCTTTTCTTACCGATCTGTTTTGAGCAGCCATCAGAAATCTGTGTCTGTGGTGGATTAGTAGAGTGTTTCTTCCCCATTTAACATGGCAGAACAGTTTTCAGCAGATTAAGCAACAAGTCATTTTGGGCCTCTAAACAGATGAAAAGAAGGCCTTGTATCATAAAACTAACCAATACCAGGAATTTTATAAATTAAATAATCTTCTTTGATTAAGCAGGCTAAATCTAAAGAGAGAAGGAGAGATCGAGAGGGTGGATAGGCAGGGAGGCAGGCAGAAAAAAAAAGATGGAAGTGAACAAGAGGGAGAAAGAAGGAAAGAAAGAGCACGATGAACTAAAAACTAAATAGTAAACTAAAGTACAGGAGAAAGAGGCACTGAGAGGTGCAGCATCAGAATCATGGGCAGTGAAGAGTCCTTAATGGTGACTGGGGCCATCTGCCTCTGGAAGGATTGCACAGCTACCCACATAGAGGTGAGTCCCTAAAAGAACCTTATTTCATTCATGCTGGGCCAAGAATAGAGGCTGAACTGAGGATCAGTCACTAAAGAATAACAGGATATTTCTGGTCTTGTTTTGGGTATAAATTATATTTCCCAAACACTTGACTGTAAGTAAGAGTTTAATAAAGTCAATAAGAGAGCTTTTTTGTGCATGATGAAAAGTTCTACAACATACTTTTTGTATTACAGTCTAATAATTTTGTTAGAATCATTTGAATCCAGGTACTATGCTTTAGTATATCAAAACATCAAAAAATATTTCTTTGCATGTTACGAGATGGGAGAAAGTCAGGTTGGTGGATCACTGCAATTGATTTTAGTCATTACATGTAGTCTGTAGAAATAAAAGATGGTCTGCATATGCAATATTTACATCAGGAAGATGGTCTTTGGAGTGATTGTATTAAATGTCTGTTATAGCTTTTTTCTTATATATTTTGAAAGTGAGTATGGGTCTTCCCATTTACTCTGGAGGAAAAACAAAAAAAAAAAGAAAAAAGACGACAGTATCCCCAAGGTCTAGTTTAACTTTTTCTTTTAAAATAAAATAAATAATTCATTACTACTGTATGTATACACATTTTTTTATTAAATATATTATGAATAAAATAAAAAATAAAGATTATAAATTAATAATTTAATTTTGACTTTTTAGAAATACACAGTGAAAGCAAGATGATTTCAAATCTGATGCAGAAATATCGTTTAACAACCCCTTTGCTGCATAGAATATACATGATCAAAAATCAAAATCCATTTTCCCCTGCACGTACTAACCCTGATGTACTTTCTGAACTCCCTCATTCTTAACCCTCGCCTTCTACAGGAAATAATTATATTCCTATGTAATGGATGGAAATATCATATTACTGGATCTCAAGCCCTCCCTTCTTTTTCAAGGGGCATAGCTTGGGCCCTCAAGGGGAAACACTGCCGTAAGATTTCAGCAAACATTAAAACAACTGGGCATTTAAATATTTATTGATTTGAATTTCTACATTATGCTTGAGATAAATAAGTAAAACTGCTCCGGTTGATAGTTTTTCCATTCTTACCTCAAACTAGACCCTACACCATCTAAGGAAGGACCCCTGTGACTAACACTGGTGGGTATCTAATGGGATACTTTGCTCCTTCCTTTTGATGGAATCTAACTGCTGTGTTGATATATGAAGTATAAATTACTAATTCCTGCTGCCAATGCATTCTGAACTGATTTCTAATTTGCCCATATCTCCTATGGACACAGAATATCACTGTGCACGTTGGTTGCTTTGCACAGCTGTCACCTGGCTGCTGAGCCTTGCATCATTAGCTCCTCCTGCGGCTAAACCCTTCATTGTTCATTTCCTCATCGATCCATTCATATAGAGGCAATGGTGGTTTTAATCTCAGCCTGAGAGGCAAACTCTATCAGTAGAATCCCCACCCCCAACCTATATGTATATATCTATATCTATATCTATCTATCTATCTATCTATCTATAGACATAGATATAGACATAGACATAGATATAGATATAGATTAGATAGATAGATATAGATATAGATATAGATATAGATATAGATATAGATATAGATATAGATATAGATATAGATATAGATATAGATATAGATATAGATATAGATATAGATATAGATTAGATATAGATATAGATAGATATAGATATAGGAGGCTTCAAAAGAATTTCACTGTAAAATGCAAGAGAGGAATTAATGGATCACCATATGTGGATTTTCATTGCTTTTGAATCTTTTAAATTTTAAAGTAATTATTATTTAATTTAACTCAATGTAACAAAGACAGATTACCATTAACATTTCTAGGCCAGAATATGCCTGCTTGTATGGCTATGGTAAGATGAACACTCACTGTTTCAAGACAAAAATATGAGAAGAATACAGTTGTGTTTAAAAAGCAGACATCAAAGTTGTTTCATCTGAGTTCAAGGTTGATTGATTACAAAACAGGAAGTATGTTGGCAGGACACTGAGCTTGCATAAATATGAATTTTATTTATTTTTTTAAAAAAACATTGATAGATTAAAAGCTTCAGTAATCCTACAAATGCTACAGATTAATTTTTTATGGGCTGGCAAAACGAGCTTGGGATTCATCCATGGCAGTACAAAGAAAGCCATTTTATTCCACACAACCTTTATGAGGCTTTGAAAGGGAAATTCAGAGGCTACTCATCATCATCAATGTATTTGTCAGCAAAAAGATGATCTTCCTGCCTGTTTTATGTAGCTAGCTTGAATGAAGATTTATTGGAGAAAATTATTGTCGCTCTTTTTTTTTTTATTTTATCATGTTACAAAATTCACCAAATATGCAAAAGTCAAAATAAAACTAGCATGCTTATCAGTACAGTTTACACTCTTCCCTAGTAAGCCTAATCAACCAGTTCTTGGATGCTCTTAATTTTGGCTTTGTATGTAAGAATAAGACTTTATTTTTAATTCCTTGTGATTTGAAAGGAGGAGTTGAAGTCATAACTAAGATTTTTTCTGAGTTTAGAGTGAATGCATAAATGTTTTCCCCTCATTCTTTCAGAAGCTTTAATAAACTGACTCATAAAAATGTCTTATTTTAAACAAATACCACAATTTTCCCTCCACTTGTTTTTAAAACATTTGGCAAGTGAGCTTATTTAAAGAATAATGTTATTTTAATTGTTTATATTTATCACACACAAATGTTTCCAAACAAATGTTTACAATGTTTTAGACACTGTGTATCTGGATTGCAAATGATTGGCACTAAATATTTCAGATCTGCTGCTTTGTTCCTGTCAGCACATTTGCATGACTATTTTAAGGTGCCTTTCTTTGGACTACTGGAAAGCTGCTCCTTAAATGACAAGGTGATGTCAGAAAAAGGAACAACACAAGTTTATAATGAACCACCAGGAAGGAATACAAATTAATTAGAGAACTTTATTAAAAAACTGTGCCATCAACATTATTTTAGATCTTATTTCTGTCATGTTTTTCTCACTTACTTAGCATTTCCATTTCTTCCCTTCTGTGTGCAGAGGAATGTCTGAGCCTGCACTGCCTGACCTAACGATATGATCTGATGCAATTAACTATATTTCTTTCATGCTCTGCTCCTTTTTTAATTTAAGGTTATTGGGCTATATCAGTGTTAGCTGGCTCGTATAAATCAGTATGCTCAGATTTGCAGACAATAGCTAGGATAAATAAAAGCAATATAGAATTAAGTTTTGACAAATGATTGTGTCTTTTCAAGGAAGGCAGACAAATTTCTTAGCAAATTATATAGACAGATCAACAGTTTCATATTTTAAAAGCAGAATTTATGTAGAATTGGATGTAATTTTGATGAAATGTAGATGAATCCCTATAATATAAATTAAATAAGAAGTCAATAGTATTGCTGCTTCATTAATCCTGCTTCTTTCCTCACTTCCAACACCCCTGTTGATTTACTATAAACATTCAAAACCTAGAAATCAGATTCCAAGTTGTTCTTTTGGTTGATGTTCCCCCTCCAAATAGGTTATAAAAGCTAGAGATTAGGCAGATGTAAATGATATCCCTGCCTCTCAACTTTCCTGAGTGGCATGTTCTGCAGCAAGTGATTTTTACCTCTTCTTCAGTACCGATTTGCTGATACTAATAGGACAGTGAACACAATTTTCCTCATGATACCCTATAGCTTTTAGAACATACTGAGCTAGTAGACTATAAAATCTCAATCGGGAGGTTGAGATAGTCTGTCCTATTTCTTGTCCACTTCAAAACCATTGCTCTGCGCTTACCCAAAACATTCATGTTACCAAAGAGAAGAAAACAAAATTTCTTGCATTTTTTTGGAGTGCCTTAACTGAGGTCACACAAGGTTACATCTGGGAACACAACCTAGTTCAATGCAACAGGTCCAAGTATCAGTCAGCCACTGTGCCTGTCAGAATTAATGTTCCAAACTGGTGTTTGTTGCTGTCTCATCTGGTATAATCAGAAGATGCTGTTTCCCTCTCATAAATCTTATTCTATGCCATTCAGGGAAAAAAAGGAAAAAAAAAAAAAGGAAAAAAAAACTTTCCTAAACCACTGGCAAAGCACACATGTTGCTGCTAGATAATAACAATACTTTAATCTATGTCATGAACCTTTAATATGTACAAGAGCATTCTTTTACAGTGCAATTTTCAGATTTTTTTTGTGTGCTTTCTTCTCCTTGCCAACCACATATTTCAGCAAGTGAATTACTTGCCTCATGCAGAGAAACCACTGCTAAGATAAACTCCCTGTTTAAAACAAAATTATGTCATCTTTGTCATAATGTGCTACAAAACTCCAGTACAGGCCTTTTGCCACATTTCAGGTGGTACTGACAGACACAAGTATTAAAAATTACAGCGGTCTGAGAAATTATTTGAATGCAGCTGGAAGGGCTCCTGCAGCCCAAGAACCACCTCCTGCCTGAGACACCAGATGTTTCTGCCTTGATCAGTACAAATAGTTCAGACCTGTAGCGTGCCTAACCCTCAACTGGATCTAGATACTAGTCATTCTTTACTTAAGTTTTCTACCAGGTTTCTTACATGATGCAGAACATGGTTCAAACTTTTTTGAGAATTGAATTCCAGTCCACAACTTTGTAGTGTCTGCAATTTTCTCTTAAGTGCACAAAAGGATGCACCATGTAAACCTGGAGATTGTGTTAGTGCCATTCTGACTGTTTTGGGATTGTGCTTCATTTCCTTATGCAGACGTTCCTTTTTATGCCTAAATTCTAAAGAAGGGAAGATTTTGACGCTCTTCTCTCCAGTGGTGTTGCATGATACATCTCTGTCCATCATTACAGAAGACAAGAACCATGCACTGATGCTTACATACTCTTCATGGCCATGCCAAAGGCCATACAAGAAATCCGAGTCAGAATGACAGCTTGAACTGAAATTTCCCACAATTAAGGCTGTGATCCTGCTCGCCAGGTCTTCCTGATTAGTGTCAGAGGAGAGCTGACTGGCCTTTAACATGTGATGGCTCTATAAAAATATAGCGCAGATTCTGACTTTAAGAGAATACACCTTGTGTAAGGAAATAAGGAACACTATGCCCGTTACTTAGTTACTATGTAGATGAGGGACCAATAGAAAAAGCAATTTCAATTAAGCTCTAAATTATGTAAAAAGGACCCACAAATTTAGAAATGGGTATACGTAAGAGGAAGAAGATCTGCTGCTCTCTGCATCCCCGACATTACTGAATACATTAAAAAAAAAAAAAAATAATTAAAAATAACCCGTGGTTGGTGGAGTGGGAATGGCTTTTATGTTGACATGGGTTTTCTGCCACAAGAATATATTACAGAATTTGTGCTGTGGTGTGTGTACATAGATCTATCTATCTATCTATCTATCTATATATATGCTTGGAGATGTATTATTTAATTCAGCAATGAACTGGGGCTAGACTTTATATGATAAATGCTATGGCAACGAAGTGATGCATGGAATATCTTTGTAGATTAAAGTGCTTTGATTCATATGTTGCAGCTTATACAAATGGATGCTAACATTCACACACATAATCGACATTTATTCCTTGTAAACTCCCACCATCAGAAACATTTCTATTCATTGCCACATGTACACATATAAGGCATATATACATAGACATGCACACTTATAAGATACTTGCAAGCACGTAAGAATATTCAAAGAAGAAATGTGGATTTTTGTGCTTTTTTATTCATTTTAAAGACTAACATGTTATTTTCACATATACAAGTACAAAGAATATGATTATGGAATATTGAAGTCAAAGAAAAAGTTAAATTTATGTCTCCTCTGTAAATCATTCCTTATTAAACATTTCTGCTCACTCCTTCAATATATGCTTAGCCTGTTAAACTGCTTCACTAATCTAATTAAAAGTTACTTTTTTTAAACCAGCTTCTGTAAATAGTAAGAAGTAATTGGCTGGGGTTGGCTGAAATACCTGACTGACTTAGAAAAATTAATATTTTTCATAATAAAAAAATAGCAGATTTGTTTAAAACAGGTATCTATAAAACAAAATTTCACACTAGCAAATTTCTAGAATTTTCTTTTTTTTGGAACATAACATCACCCCAAAGAAAGAAAAGAGAAATATGCCCCCCGCCTATTCAAAAAGCACTTTGCCATGTAGGAGGGCGTAGGGGAAATAAAATAAAAATAAAAAAAAACCCCTACAACAGAATGCCCTGTGGTACCAAATTTTTATTCCATTTTTGGATCATGTGTAGGTATGCTTAGAGGTGGTGGTGAATGATGGAAAAAATACATTTCCTTGTACAACCTTAATGTCTTTCTGTACTCAGGGTGCCATTCTGCTTGGGTGCCTGGCTGTCCCTCCCAAAAAAGTGAAACTGCAGTCCAGAGGTGACATGGAGGGGTGGGAGGATGGTGGGGCATGTTCATATGCAGCTGTGGGAGTGCTCAGTGTTACTGCTTCAGGGTCCAGAAGGCTCTTCCAGAAGGTTGTGCTGCCAAGAGAAAATCAGCATTTGGATCTTTGTTTAAACAATGTAAAACTAGGAGTAGAGGTGACTTGGTGTCCTTGTTCCTGAAGTTTAGCAACAGGAAAAGCATGATCGCTGTGGGGCTCAGATTCAGAAAAGGTGCCATGCAATTGTGATGCTCAGTGCTGTGGTGCCTGAAAGCCAGGTGCTTTCTCTGGACTTAGAATTCACAATCGTGACTTAGGGCCCTAAAGTTTCCTCAATATTAAATGGAGAAGAGCCAGGCTCCTTGGCTGGAATTCACAGCAAACAGTACACTCACTTCTGGAACACTTAAACCAGCCAAGAGGGAATGTCACTGAAGAGAATTTTTGAGACCATGGTTTTACAGTACTTTGTTCTAATATATGTCTGTGCAGTTGTAAACAGAAGAAATCCCTTTTTCCTCATGTCTTCTGGTTGCTCAATTCTTTTTCCTTTGTAGAAGCACAAGTACATGTATGACCAGAGGAAGCAACCAGATTGAAACAAACTTTTTTTTTTTTTTTTTTTTTGGTGTTGGATGCATGAATTAAAATCATGGCTGTGCTTGAGGTGGTAAGAGCTGGGGACGGTGGTGATGAAAGCAAGACTATCTCCATCTGTCCAGTGAAATCAGACAGAATTTTTCTAAACAGCCTTATCACCTTCAGTACTCAGCTCAACAAAGAAAGAAACAAATTATTCAGGATGAAATTCATCTTATCTAACTTTACCCAACTGAAAGTACAACAGTTAATCCAAGCTAAGTCCAAGGTAATCATCTATGCTAATCATCTTCACCTCACAGTCACTGGAAGAAAAAACCTTGCAGATGATGTTTCATTCTTTATCTCCTGTATTTCTTCCCATATGAATGGGAAGAACTGACAGCTGAAGTGCATATTGCCAGTGACTAACTCAGGTTAAAGCCATACTAAAAGTGCAAGTGCGACTAGAGCATGTATGTTCAACATCCACATACCTTCAGCCTTTCTAGGTCAGGTATAGTAGTAGGTAAAAAAGGTGGGATAGCTATTTAAACACCCAGTGGCTCAGGAGAAAAAGTGCAGTCACTTCTGAAACACTGCAGCATTTCTCTTGGTACTTGAGCCAGCTAGGGAAAAGCTACCACAGGGAGGTTTAGGTGTGTAGGTGTCACACTTCTAACTGCAATATAGATAGGTCCTGAGAATATGACTGTACTGCATATAGCAAAGCAAGACCTAGGTACCCAAGATGGCTCTAAATAATCTAAGAAAATCCAAGAAGGAAAGTTAGACTGGAGATATTGCCCACACTACTGAAGGAAGTATAGCATACAAGCTTGTAAATGCCAGGGATTTAAAAGCTTTTTGCTGGCCTAGCCTCAGAAATCATGCCCTTAATTATAAGCCTTTGTGTAATACTTTTAGGTCTGAAACAGATAATCCTTTGAGAAGTACAGTCTGTTCCAAAGAACTCTATATAAACTGCCTACTCAGTGGAAGATGGCAAAATGCTACTACAAACAAATGAGCAACAAATATAAGCAGAAAAATATTAATTTTGTTGCTTTAGCAGAGTATTTATGCAGTTAATTGTTTAGACGTTGGATATGTGCAAGATATTTTGTGGTAAGTATGTAATTTCTCCTTAAAATTGAAGGAAAAATGTCAACCGGAACTGTGTTTCACTCTCATGTTGTGGAAATTCCATGAGGTAACAAAAGCAGTGGAAAAAATCAATTTGTTTTGGCTTCTACAGCTTTATGCAAGCTTTCCTCTTTTTGCTTCATTTAAACTGTCTTCAAAATGAAATAGGGGAGCCAGTTCACTACAAGTGGTCAACAGCTTTTCTGCTTGTTTATGTTATTTACCACAGGAATACAATAAAGGTTCATGACCTACCTGACATAAATCTAGCTTGCTAAAATGTTACATGTGTTTTCAACTGGGAAAGTTGCTATTTGAGCTAATAATAGGTTTCTTCAGCTGAAATAAAGATGTGGACTGGAACAAATTGACTATCTGGGCAAAAGCCTCAACTTTCTCCTATGTGCGGATAGTTCACAAGCATAATAAAGAACCAGAGCGTTAATACTGAGAGTATGAGAATGGTTTTGGCTTTACTTTTAAATCAAGGAATATCTATTCATTTCCATGGCCTGACACAGACCTTGAAGTCTCTTCAGACAATTTCTTCATGCCTATTTGGAATACTTTGAACCCCCTGTGAACCTGCTTTTTCAGGGACTGATGTCACCAGCTTAAGAAGAAGAACAACAGTGAAGCAATATTGCAAGCCTAGATCTGAAAGAGACAGCAAGTTTATATGACTGTCTAGAATATCTTATAATTGTTAGAGTGGAATCTTTGACAACTGTGTTCTTAGTGCCATGTACTTGAAAATTAGTTTCTTTATTTGGGACATTAATAATAGAATGTTACATTGAACATATTATAATCAATGCATTGTAATCCTTATACCTCCATACATATTTACATGTGGTTATTAAATTCTGCTTCATATTGGTTTGTGCATTTTGGTTTTGGTTTTGGGGTTTTTTGGTTGTGTTTTTTTTCTTGTTGTTTTGTTTTGTTTTAATGAGAGCGATGGCACCTATTAAAAAATCATGTTACCTTCCAATGACTTTATAAAAGGAATTTGGTATACAACTTTGATGTGGCTTTATTGAGCCCTGTTATACTTCAACTTGGATTAACTCTAGCCTGCTTTTGAAGGTATACAGTATCCCTTGGTAATGGCGCTGTGTTTATTCTGCTATGGAAAAACATTTGGGGCTACCGTGAATAACTTGCTTGAAACTTTAGTCTCCGATACACTGACAAATAGGGGAGGGTGATAGCTCCTGGCTTCCACTCTTTGTGCCCAATGAGAAGAATTAGACTAAATTATGAAATTGAAGGGTGGCGGGGGTGGTTGGTGGGGCACAAAACAAAGAAACAAAGGAAAACAATATAAAATAAAAACCTTTTGCCTTAGTGGTTTAATCAAAGCATTTCATCAAAATTTTGCTTCTGACAACATATAAAACAGCCATTATTAAAACAGAGCCAAATGGGAGTATAATATGAAGAAAGGCTAGACTTAGAGTATCTGTAATGATGGTGAACCTATTTCTTCACTGTGAATTTTTATCTTCAATAAACCTGGAGACAGAAAATTGTGTTCAGCCTAAGGGTCCAAGGGACCTCATACATTGCTGAACTGGACCTTGCAAATGAAATCAGTGGGAGAATTCATTGCCAGGTGACATGATGTGTATCAACATTTACATCCACAGAGGTCATAGAGTTTCTGTCTCCTTGTAGAATGATCCCCAAAGCCTGCATGTACAAAATATTTCCCAGTTAACTTCAAAAACAAGAAAACAAGCAAGAGAGAACACCTGCTCAATTTTGTTACAGAAACAACACAGATTTTCTTCCACCAGTCCTTGCAACCCAAAACACATTCACACCTTTGCATCAAGCAGCCTCTGTCCCTAGTTTAGTCCTAATTTTTCTGTTCCCAGGGACCACTCATTCCAAAATTTCCCAGGTGAGAATCCAAATTAAGACTCCTGGAGCTGTAAGGAGAGCAGTACTAATCATAGAACTCCTTTGTAGGGACTGGCAGCTCAGCCAGATAAACCACGATCTGCATTTGTGAATGACAGTTGCTGTCTTTTATAACTCATTTGACATTATATATCAAGAAACAAAGATAGTTCTGTTTGGATGGTTGTTTTTCTATGATTTCTATCGTAGGATACAATTAAGGAAACATATCTTAAAGAAAGATTTTCTATACATACTGTTTAGATTCTTAGCCTGTAATTCCATTTTTATACCCAGTGGTTTAAACAGTTTTCCATTGTTTAAATCTTTATACTGTAACACTATTTTCCTGTTGCTATAAATTCTATTTAATTATTAATTCTAAGAAAAACCGATAACTCCTAGCCCACTGTAATGCAATCCTTTCATCTCTAAATAGTGTAGAGGAGGTAATATGCCACTCTTTAAAATCTTTCTTTAATCCTTTCTTCTTTTGGAATACAGAGCCATGAAGATTTATCACAGTCCCATAGATTTCAAAAGAAGACTACGGCTTTGTGATGTCAATCCATAGGACCATAAAGATGCTACTTTGCCAGAGCTATATTGTACTTCTAAAGTGGAATGAGGAAATTGATTTGCAGTAAAATGTATTTTATTACCCAATCACCATATCAGGCAAGCAAATCCCTCGTTCTACTTTTTTCTAATTTCAGATTTTTAATCAATTAATTATTTTCAATAATGTAAGTATTTAATAGTTTTATTTTTATCAGCTAAGGTACAAGATCTTTTTTTCCCTTGATTTCCACTGTAAGTGTATTTTTCTTTAAAAATATCTTTGTATCCAGTTGTAACTGTTCACTTCAATTAACTTTCTTTTTTGCTTCAGGAATAATATAATTTGAAAAAACAAAACCAAAACAAGTCCCAAATGCTTTATCATGCTAATGTTCATTTATCTGAGCAATATTTTTGTCACTTTTATTTCTCAGTATTACCATGACTGGCTTTTGACTCTTTCATGGTTGCATAGATGTGGAGTAACAATGATGGAAAAATCCAGGTAGCCTCCCTGTACTCATCACATACCAACATGCTTTCAAAGGGCTTTGCTATCCCTGAATCAACAATAGTATTCTGCAGTTTCACATTTACCTGCATGTAGCAAAAAGAGACCTCTTAAAAAAAAAAAAACAACAAACAAAAAAAGAAAAAAAAAACACAGAAAAAGTAACTAAATAAAAATACCACACATCAACAGTACATTGCATGCCAAACATTTTCGAAAATGACTGAAAGAAAATAAATCAAGTGTCTGCACCTGAGGAAAGACTGCCCACTTAAATAAGCTTAGGTGAGATCTAAGCTCCTTTCCAAAGGTGAGTTATTTGCCTTGGATGACTAAACTCATATAATGTAACACGAAGATTGTTGCTCTTTGGAATTCCCTATGTGAACCATGAAACAATAGATCCCTGTAAGAACAACAGCTGAATTATCTGGCTCTGCTGTTGATACAAATAAATTTATTGCTGTTGAGATAAGGCTTACAGAAATATTACTCCAATACCTTCAAGCTGTAGATTTCTTAAAAAAAAAAAAAAATAATCAACCCACAGACAACAAAACCAGATAGTGTCTCTTTTTCTTCTCAGCCTGGGAAGCCTCTCCCTCTCTCTGTCTCTCCCTCTCTCTGCAAGACCGCCTTGCTCATACAGTTCCGATGCAGTGGAGCATGGCGTCATGAGATGCTTATTCCTGAATTTAAATGGAGTGTAACGATAGCGATCCTCCGCGAAAATAAGAACAAGGTCCTGGTCGGGCTTGGGCCACCTTCAATGTCATCAGAAGGTGAATTAAGAGGATTTGGCAATTCCATGGTCAGCTTCGATGCGGATCTTCCCAGTTGCAGCTGTTGTGACCAGCTGGGTACCGCACAGGGCTCCACACAAGCACATACGCATAGACATACATATAGACACAGACGCACGTAGAACTTCCTTGCATGCTGAAGCAAACTCCTCCCACGCTCTATTCCTGGCACACATCTAAATGGCTGTTTTATACATATTAACCCTGTGAAACGCTGTAGGACTTTGCTATTCACCTCCCAGATAATAAACTATCCGTTTGCAAGCCTGTCACACAGTTCACAGATCAAAGAATCAAGGTGTCACCAGCCTTCTTTAGTATAGATATCACTGGTTCTTTACTGCCTAGTTATGCTCGCATAGCCCTTAGACATTTTTTGTCTTGAGGTTACTTACCCCATTCAAATACTCTATTTTCCTTTTCACTGCATCTGTGCCACAGGCTTGCTGGCTGAAAAAATATCACACAAAAACTGTAAGTGTCCCCCTCCCCCTATTATTTAACTCACTTTCCTCCCATCCTGCCTGTCTGCTTTTGAACATAGTCCATTTTCCTGTTAAAAGAAAAAAGAAAGAAAAGAGAAAAGAAAGAAAAGAAAAAAGAAAGAAAAGAAAAAAAAAAGAAAAGAAAAAAAAAAAGAAAAAGCAATCATAATGATAGATTTCAGATGAAAATGTAATAAGGGGATCTTTATTTTAAAAAGAGTTTTATAGAGGCTTATTCTCTTTTACTGTATGTTCAATAGCTTTTGTGATATACTTTAAATTCTGTGTCTCAGAAAAAAAAAAGGGGGGTGTGGAGGGGAGACAGGGAGTTGCTTGGGGGTAATGTTTATAACTTTAGTATAAACTCTTTAGTAGAACAAGAAATTCCCTCAGTTTCTTTCTGTGCTCTTTGGACTTGGTCTCCATCACTTACTTAAAAAGGAAGCACAATGAACGAGTTCTTGTACAACTCTTTCCGCCAAGATAGTGCCTGTACCAGTAATTTATGAGTAATGGGCTACAGCTGTGATCTCCAGCTTTTAGGCTGTTTTGGTATTTCAGTAATTACAACAGTTTCATTAACATTTAAAGGGAATAGTCAGCTCAATTTCAGTAAGAGACTATTTTATACAGCGTGGATCCATTTTACATTTGCATTTGACATTTGATAATCTCTACACATAAGCTCTGAGCCATAGAAATGAGATGTCACACACAGGAAAAATTAACCCAGATATAACTTCTTAGCAAATCTGTGAAACTGTAGAATAAATGTCCAAGACTGGTAGTGGTATGAACAGCATATCTTTCCCAGTCTTACATTAGTTTGAAACACAAAATTTCCTTTGTATGTCTTTATTTTGTACTTGTGACATCTGTGGATACTTAAAAAAAAAATAGAAACAGTAAGCTGGATGAGTAATAAAATAATCAACAGGTCAGTTATGTTAGTATATTATCTGTATGTATCTAATAAAATCAGACAAGCTTCTAAGATGTCAACTTTTCATTTCATAGCATTCTTCATTTTAGGCTATGGTTCTCCTTAGCAACTGCATCTCTACCTTGCACAGCTGAGCAATTAACTAGACTCAGAAAGAAACATCATTGGCATTAGCATAGTAGTAATAAGGCTAAGCTGTAAACAGTAAATAAAATTCAGTGTAGAAAGGTTGAGGTTGATGAACATGGGAATAAACGGTCTTAAATTCTGCATACCCTATGAACTTAGGAGCTAGATTCTGTAAAAATGCTAGCTCAATGTTCAGCAGCAGTGAAAAAAAAGCAAATTAAATCTTAGGAACTACTGGGAAAGGAGTAAGAAACAAAGCATAAAATATCACTGGCAAATTGGATTAAACCATAGTTCTCCCATATCCTGAACACCGTACACTTCTGATCCCCCATCACTGCAGCATGGCAGAAATGGAAAGGGATCAACAGAAGGTGACCAAAAAAATCACAGAGAGTGATTTTCTTCTGAGCACTAGTCATCCTAGGGAACTAGAACTAGTTATGGAGGAATGATCTAATAGAGGTATTTGCAGCAATGAGTGACCTTGCAAAAAAAGTAGGGTTACCAGGTCTAAAATAAACAAGATGTGATACCTACTTCTTCACACAGTGCAGTTCAACTTTAAAATTTCTTGCCATAGGGTATGTGGATGCCAAAACTTTTTCCGTGTACAAAACCAAAGCCTCAGAAAATGCAATGGTGTTTCTATGCTGCTGAACAAAATAATTACAAGTAAAAAGCACAAGGGTTTTTTAAGAGATGATCTGTGATTATTTTTAGAACAACAGCACAAATTAGACTTTCATTCTGGAGTGTCAATGTAAACATTCCTTCTTTTTCTTTTGGAGTTGAAATATTTAATAATTTCTTGTCAGTTGCAAAATTGTTTCACTCAAGGCTTATTAAAGACCTTTCTGAAAGCTAGTTTAAAGCTTTCTGAAATTGCTTTAATTTTTCAGTTTAAAAATGCAATTAATTTACTTTATCTTTTGTTAAACTGAAAAAAAAAGTATAACCTAAAACCTGAGAATGATCTATTTTTGATAAAAAAAATATATTGCTTACTATTAACATTTTTCTTCTGGCTTCACAGAATATTTTTTCTAATCCAGAATGAAGTCCTTCTTTTTTTGATATTACAAACAATGGAAAAGTTACTCATGAATGTTTTTTTTATTTCAGAAATAAAAATTCTGTGCTTGCTCTGCCACAGACTTCAGATGTATAATTCTAAAAGGCCTGCGGAATGCCTTCGATGCTCATGGATGTAATAGAGATAGAGATGTCCTTTAGTCATCAAAAAAGATAAAATTGTAGGAAAAGTAAAGGTGAATGTTTTCAGATTTTTCTCCCTCATTGACATTTTATAAAACATTGCACCAAAACACGTTTTTATAAAAAGAGTATTTTAAAATATAGTCTTTCTTCCTGCCTTAAGAAAAGGTTTTTTTATGACTTAAATAAAATCAGACCTTAATTTCATACAGCATTTGCAAAATAGGAGCACTGAAGTAGTGGGCCAAAAGCCCAACACTTGAATTTCTTGATAGTAAAAGCAGTTCAGACAAAGAGCTGCTACCAAAGGTGGGAGTTTGTGTACCACATCCTTCTCTGCCCTTCCCATCTTACCTTCTGCCTTATGCATACACCTATTTGGAACTCATTAAGGCTTTCCTGCTACCCGGAGACAGGGATCAATGTTTTAGAAGTTTTTCACTAATTCTATTTTTAAGTCTAAGTCTTAAAGGAATGGCCCCTTCCAAACATGCTTGGAGACTAATGTATTCTCAATTTCTAAACGGTTAATAAACCTAAGTTTTTGATAACAGATTGTAATTTGTTGGAGTAATGATATTCCATTAGCAGATGAAGATATGTGTATTGTTTGTCTTTAATTATGTCAGTACAGTATCAAAAATTGTTTTGATTGGAACTAATATATTAATACAGCTCACTGTTCATAAAGTAGCAATATGACTAATAATTAAGAATATTGTCAGGGAGCTTGAAATAAAAGAGAACTGCCAAAGTAGTTGACATTGTCCTAGCTATTCTTTTTCATCAAGCCTGTGGAGTTAAAAGGCTATCTTTAATACATTTTCAAATAAAATTAACTTTGTCTTATATTTTCAGTGAAATATTTAAAAACAAAGAGAAAATAAATAAAATAATAAAACCAGCAAGATTTGCCACTGGAAATCTCTGGAAACAGAAACAAAGCTCTGAGACAGAAACCCCCTGATGATAATTTAGTTGTGTCATTAATTCTGTCATTAATATTGGATCATCATTAATATGGAGTCATCTTCTAAAGAAAGATTGACTTTTTTGCAGAACAAGTTCTTGAGTTTTGTTGAACGAGCTGCTGGTTTGAGCCTAACTGAAGTCTGCATTCAATCCTGGTTGTAGTATATTTTCTCCACTGAGCTTATGCCCTATCTAGTCACCTTTGAACAATGCCTGATACTGTAATTCTCAGGACTGTAAATAACAAATCAATGCAAAGCATTTTTCTGTTTCTGTTTGTCTTTTGGGTTTAATCAATTTAAGCTTCAGTGAGAATCACAGGGAACGTTTCCCGGAATAGGTTTCTTGGGCAGATCAGAGTTGCCATTATCAAAGAAAATAAGACTTGCCATACTGGATTTGACCACACATCTATTGGTTCTTGCCTTGGGCAGCAGATTCATAGTTCAGAGAAAAACTAAACCTTTAAAGTACATTTTGCCAGTTGAGAAACGGTGAAAGGACAGAAAACGATTTGGAAAGGGAATGCAAAATTTTTACTTTCCAAGACTTATACTTGAAAACTAATGAATGTTATATCACCTCAGTTCAAAGCTTCACATTTTACATCATTAAAATCAATTACAAATATTTCAAAAATTCTTATCTGTTAAGCTATTATTCGTAGTATATACAGTGTCTATGACTTGGTGAAATATCAATTCCATGGGTTAAATACACGAATTTGAAAGCAAGATTTGATCCCTTTTTGAAGTGTACAGCTCTTTAATTGTGTATCAACTTGTTTTCACCTTCAGCACAAGTTCTCCCCTACTAGAGAACTGAAGTCTGCTTTCCTATAAAGTAGGTCCATGACATTCATTGCAGTCAAAACTATGCACATGCTGATGAACACCACAGAGTGCTGAGAAAAAGTCACAAGGGGTAACTCATCACCTTTCTATCCAAATGATTGAACTGAAGACAAAGGCTCTTCCACACAGAAACAAATGAGTACCTGGGCAAGAGAAAAAAATTCCAATTTTTTCAAATGTAAAATAGGATTAAATAAACAGAATAAAGCAAAAAAAAAAAAAAAAAAAAAATTAGGAACTTCAGGCAAAACCCTAACATCTGAAAGTCAGATGTTCCATCTTTTGTCCTCCTTGTACTGAAATTGCTTTGCTATAAATAAGTGGATTTTTTTTTTTTTCTTGCTACAAAGCTGTTTATATCCAAGATCAAATTTTCTATCTGCTCAAATGGATAAAGAGAAGGTTCATTATCACATCAGCTCTAACAGAATAAACTTTTCTACAAACTAATGCTACTACAATTTAAATTCTTCTTGCTGATGTAACAGTCTGCCAGGAGTTGATTAGCAACGGCAAGGGCTGGGTTCAATTTCAAGGGGTCACATCAAATTGAGCCCCCATCTAAAAATCTGAGAAAATTAAATTAAACTGTCTGGGTGCTCAGTGAGCTGTACTTCTCTACTCTCAAATGATGAATCAACTGGCTTAATGAAACAGTGAGATGTTGAAAAAAAAAAAGGAAAACAAACATAAACAGCACAGCAGACAACAGTTGCCTATCTCTTTGCTAAACAAGAGACAGCACTCTCTTTTGTTGATGAGAGAACTATTGTGGGAACTGATCTTCTTGCAACCTTCTCCCATAGCACCCAAATATTTACCGTGTTTGCAAAATCTGCTGGGTGTATCGTGTTCTGGTAGGTAGCCAGAGCTCAGCCAGGACCCAGCTGTCTCAGTGCTGTGAGCTGTGCACTAGCCACTCCTGTGGGCCAGGGAGCTGCTTTTCTTCTGCAGTGCTTTCTGCTCTTTACCAGGAGGACACACAGTACACAGAATGCGACACCTTCATAAGCCATCTAAGATTAATGGTCTGGCAACTAGAACACATTTCAGGAAGACGGGGGAAGCAGATTTGAAAATTTGTAGGCAGAGGGATACATCAAACTCTGGTCTCCTGTGTTCAAGGTATTTGTTGATGCTATTCAGTCCTCAATTGTACAAAAGCAGCAGTCATATCCTACATCTCCAGGTTTAAAAGAAGCAAGAAAGAAACTCCACTGGGGAAGGTTTTGAACTATTGCCAAGAAAGTCAGCAAGTGAAGGTTCTCCTTTGCCCTGAATAATGCAGCCAGGCACTCCTTCACAGTCTTCGGCAACAGACAGCTTTCAGGAGCTGGTGAGCTCCTCACTGTTCTTATGATCCCCAGTGTAACACATGAAACTTTCTTCAAGCATCACCCAATTAACCAAAACATCTAGTGCAGAGCCTGGAAGCCATCTTCAGTGCCAGAAACCCAGAGGTTTACATTGCAAAAACTAGCTTGAAGCCCCTTTGCAGAACTAACCTTAGGTTCATATCATTTAGGGATCCCTACTATATCCAAAATTCTTTAAAATAGCTTCTAATCTGCTCAGTCAGTAGTGTATTGGACTCTTTCATCTCAAGGCATTGAAATCCACAGACTAGCCCAGGGAACTATTTATCTCCCTTATCAATGGATGTATGAAATATTAATGAACAATATAGGTCAAATAGCCATTTGAAATCAGTAGGTCGTTGTGGAAAAAAAAAGCCCCACAAACTCCTACCCCACACCTCTAAAGAAAAGAAAACCAATGCAGCCTCAGTGATACTGGTACCTAATCAAATATATCCAATGTGCTATAGTAGGACCTATAGTGAGATCTCTAATAAGGCCACACACTGAAAGGCAATATCAGCTTCATCCTAGGTGGTGGCTGTATTTATCAAAGCCAATGTCTGCAGAGTCAGAAACTGCTTTTATTCCGCAAAAGCAATTATTCATTTATTCATATGGGTCCTGACTATATTTTATCTCTAACACATTTGGCTGCATGCAATGTGATAGTTAGATCTAAAGCATTCTGAAGTGCTGGCAAAAAATTCCCAATTATTAATGCTTCTTTAAAGCATTGCCCGACCTTACCATACCTTCAAAATTTTAATAATAAATATGATGGAGTTATTAGAAATATAAAAATAAAAAAAACCCTCCAGTCTGTGGCACATTCAGAAAAATAAGGATCTCTCTGTTGAAGCTGTTTGATACTGGTTCCCTCTCTGACCTCTACATAAGTGAATCTTTTTTTCATAGGAATAAGGCCTGCCATTACCAATTTTAATTTATGCTACATAGGCCAAATAAGTATTTTTACTATCTTAATTTTATATAACTTTGACTATCAGATTGAAATGTGAGTTTCGTGTTTAAATTATTTTTTTTTCCTAACTAGCTCCTCGGGGAGTG
Organism: Falco biarmicus; assembly: GCF_023638135.1. NCBI lineage: Eukaryota > Metazoa > Chordata > Aves > Falconiformes > Falconidae > Falco > Falco biarmicus. The sequence goes on along the minus strand of NC_079293.1, from coordinate 3,700,296 downwards.
AGACATATAGTTACAAATGTCTGGACTATAGATTTTTACATCTAAGCTAAACTTCCTTGATTTCTCTTATGGTCATTGAAGAGACGGAATAAAAAAGAGCATTTCTGTTGGGTGTGGTTCTTTTCAGCCTAAAGAAGATGCTTGCATTATGATAAATTAATCACTTCTGAAAATGTGATGTTATCCAAGAGGAACATGTGCAAAGTTCTTCCTTTAGGTATGACTAAACAGATAAGAGGGTAAGGAGCCACTGTATAGACACATATCTATAGAAAACATGTAGGAATTAGAATGGATTGCTAAACAAAAATTGTTTCAATACCCAGCCCCAACTCAAATTTTCAGCGAAAAAACCTGCTTTCCATTTGAAGCCTAGGATAAGAAAGGGCTTTCCTTACAACTGTGATATTAGAGAATTATCAAGCCAGACCAACACTTATAGGAGGTGCGATACAACATGGTCAGTCACCTATGGGGATACACAGACTGGCCCATTGAGGAAGAAATCTTTGAAAGAGATCAATTGAACCCAAAATTGAAGGAATCTCTACTGAGCAAACGATAACATTAGATATATTGATTTTAAAAAGGAGACGTTTTCAGATGGATGTCAAAAGGCATATGAATGATCCCAAAAATACACCTATCTAAACTTCAATTTTGTGTGTGCCATCATCAGAAAAAAAAAAAAATTGATAGAATATTTTTACATGGATAAACAAATTATATTTCCCTATGCTTGAATTAGGACTATTATGACTAGGCTGGACAAAATAAAAAAAAAAAAACAACAAACCAAACAATTTTTAAAGTTTGGGGATATGTCTAAATTTAATCTTAAGAAGCTGACTTTTAGCAAACCTATAAGCTAGGAATATGTAAGAATGAGAAAGTTTTTATAGTCTTCACAGAAGCATGGCCAGTGCCATTATGGAAGTGCAATTTTACAGTTTATAACAATTATGAATTTTTATGTTTGGGGTTTTTTTTAAATTTCTTGAGCATTAACATATTTCTTTGTAAACTGCATATGAGTACTTTTAAAGTACGTATCCTAGCTTTGCCACTCTTCCAATCACATGGAACTGGGACCAAATTTTATGTAGTGAGAAGTGGCTCAGGTGTATGCCCCAATTTTTATTTGCAGTGCTAGAGCCAGAACTTGATTTGCAGGGAATAAAAAAGCTTTTGACACCAAAAAGAGAGGGGGATGGGGGGTGGGGGTAAATCCAGGCAAGAGGGGAATTTCACAGACATAAATAGCTCTGAAAACAAGTGGTTATGTGGAAAGCAAGTGAAAAAGTAACAACTTTTTTAAAATTTTAGTATGTAATCAATATTCAAAATCAATTTTTCAAGAATAAATCAGGTCAAACATCTCTACTTCCCTTGCAGGAGATGGTAACAGGACTTGTAGATAGAGGAGAAGCAGTAGAGAGATATATATATGTATATATATTGACTTCAGTAAGGCTTTTGACATTGCTTTACAAGACATCTTACAAGCTGACTGTGAAAACATGAATCAGATAACAGAACCAGAAAGCTGTGCAGAAACCTGTGCTAAGAGCATGATTATCAATGACTCATTCCTAAAACAGAAGGATGTAGAAAATGCATCTGTTTAGGTCCGCTAGGTCCTGAATAATACAGTATTTCCACTAACAGCCTGGAAAATGGAATCAAGAGCTTGCTAATGACATCTACAGAGAGCATCAGGCTCTGTCTGGCTGTAAGCAGATTGGGGAACAGATTTCAAACTCAAAGTGACTGTGACACACAGGTTTCACTCCACTGAAGGCAGGTGCAAGTTCTTTCACCTAGGCAAGAGTAATGAACTAAATGATCCTGGGTGGGGAAGAACTGGAAGAGAAGGCAGACCGCCAGACATGAACATGAGGTGAAAAACACAAATGTAATTTCTGACACTTTAATGGAAGTATAATTTATGAAAGACATGGAGAATCTTGTTCTCGATCTATTGGAGATGTTGAAAGCTCACCAGATCAGAGAAGATATTGACACATTTGAAAGAGACCCAGAAACTGAGAATGACCATCAATCTTAAAAGTGTGCCTTACAAGGAAAGATGGAGAGATTTGGATTTGCTTAGCTTTTCCATTTTAGAGAAATATTTCCCACATTCATATATAAATTTGGTCTTTTAGGTGAATAATTTTGGTAGATATGGTGAGGGCATTTCTAATAGCACAAACTACTGCAATTATTGTATTATGACTAACCTTTTCTACTTTTCGTCTTATATAATTTTTTTCAGTTGTGCCAAAATATGTGAATGCTCTGTCACAAAAGATTAAAACAAAATTGGCAAGCAAAATTAGCTGAGGTATATTTGCATATCTCATAATTGTTAAGTATGGCTTTTTTGACAGCTTGAGATTCGTAATTCTGGGAAAGACATTTATTTCACTGTTTAGAACACATGGGCCAATTTCTTTGCTGGGTAGAAACTCTTGTATCTCCATTGCCCTAACCTAGTAGAAAAAACAAGACAAATAACATTTTTTCATTTCTTAATGGTCCTTGCTTGACAGTTGAATGAATAAATACTCTATAGGAATTGCAGCATGAGGAAAAGCTTTATATAATTAAGATCCTTATACTTTTTTAAATAAAGAACAATATAAAATTAAGGATATTTGGGCAAACACACAGAAGGAACCACTGAACTATATTTGAGATCTGGTAGCTTGGAAGAATGTGGTGCTACATCCTCCTGAGGAAGCAATTTGCATATGATTACCACTAAACTGGGATAAATAACTTCCTCCCCTCTAGGACTTAGAGGAAGGAGCAGGAACACTAGGGACAGGTCTTTTCACTTTGTGCAGAATTGCTAAAGATCTTGGCTCTTCATTTATACTTTAGCAGATTTTGTCATGCCAATGAAATGTTATTGCTTGGGTTGAACCGAGCCATGGACTTTGCCTTCCACGAAGGATGAAATAAGTGTGGAGTGTTTACAAAGGCAACCAGTGTGCTACTGGAGCCCAGCCGTGCTGGAGATTTCCTAAATATTATGGAACAGCTGGAATATGGGAGCAGGCCTGAGGCAGAAGCAGTAGGTCTTCTGTTATTAAGATGTAGTTGCCATCCTTTTACAACAGATGATTTCCTCTGATGACGCTTCAAATGTGGGAAGAGAATGTGGTTGAACAGATAGTGTGTATATTCCCACAACTACATTAATTTTCAAGCTCTGGGCCTGTGTGCCCAGATATGTCCTTAGAATGAGAAAAGATATGCATTGATCCCCTCCCTGTTCTCTTTCCTGTACCCCAGGCTCCACAGAAAGAGATGGTGGCATTCAAAATTGATTCCTGATCTGGGTCTTAGGATGTCTTGTGATAGAGTCCTGCAGGACTAGCCCAATTTAAGTTTACTTTCCCAAAAGTCTCATTCATTTTCTTGGTGCAAAAATATGATACAAGTATACAACTTGAGTAAAAACCAAGTTATTAAAGTTTTTTATGTATGTCCCTAATTTCCATAAGTTTATAAAATTCTTAAGAGATAAAGAACAAATGCAATTGCCACAGGCCATCAAAATGCTCAGAATTGAATACAGTAAATCTTAATGGGTGTGAAAAACATGGAATTTTGTAACAGAGTAGAATATATAGTCCCTTTTTTTTTTTTTTTTTTTTTTTGTACTGCATAAGCTACCTGACACTTCACGCTGTGTAGATGTTTTTTCAAAATTTTGATTGTGGCTGCACTGACTGAATTAATCCTCTTAATCCGATGGTTGTTCTGATCCTGTGAGGACAGGACTAGATTAATAAAATCACTCCTCCAGCGTTTCCCTATTATTCATGGAGTCCACCGGACTGCTTTTAGGGATCAAACAAAACACAGGGCTCCAAATAAACACAACTGAATGTTTCTCGGAAGGTCCTTTGCTGTCTGTTACATTCTTTACTGAATCTTACAACACCAAACCGGGAAAGCCAAATAGCACTGCGATTCCTGTTTGCCTGTTATATTTCATTTACAGTCTGTCACTCATGTAACTGTGACTTCTCTGGAAATAGTTCCTTGGTCAAGATATCCATGACCTACACCACAAGTACATTGTAGAACTTTTACTAATGGAAATACGTGGATAATAATAAATGGTAATATGTAGGTAATATAATGATTGTTCATGACTTGCTTCAATGAGGAATTTGTGGACACATTTCAGCATTAAGTGAATGGATTCATGGCTCGTTTAGATTAGACATGTAACTCCATCCTTACTAAACTGATTGGCCTCTGTCTGCCTCCCCTTTCTTCATGAATTCAGAAAAGGAACTTACAGGTGTACATTTTCTCTTTCCCACTCCCTTTTCCCCTTTGCTCATCAGACAGATTCCCTTTTTCTCTTCGTCTGCCTTTCTCACCACTGTCCATTTATGTCTAAACTTAACATTATCCTTGGACCTTTGTATTCTTGTAAAAGTTCCCATAAAACTAATATTTGCTGCATCTCTACCTTGCTACCTGCATACTTCCATGTTAATTGTCCCATTTCTTCACCTCCTACCTTCCACTTTTTGCTTGATTGCTCTATTCATACTTATGTTTCTTCATCGATCTCTGGAAACCTTTAGCTGTTTTAGCTGCACAAACATTCTACACAGTTTGCCATTTCATGTTTTCCTCAGTGACTAGGTTCTCAGTTCAGTTTCTGACTCTCCATATTATTCTTGAACATGCCTTGCCTCCAGGAAAACATAGTCCTTATACTTGTATACCATATCCAATTTTCCTGCTCATAGTTCCTCCCTCCTTTATGCATTATTCTCTACCAGTCTGTACCCTCTTCTCTTTCCATATTTTTCTCCTTTCCTAGTTGCACAAATCCTTCCAGATACCTCCTTCATTTTTGTGCCACCTAAATTTCTTCTTTTTTTTTTGGCCAAAATGTTACCATCTTGCTGTCAGAGACCAAATATTGTCAGACACCAGGTGTTCACCAGGTTTTTTTATCTTCAGCAATGGATCTCCAAAAAGTCTAGATGTTTCAGCTTACTTTTGTTGCCCCTGTGTTTACTCTTGTGTCTTGGTTTGCAAGATGGTTAGCATCTCAACTCTCCATATCTTTGCTTATTTCTCTTTTAGCCCCATTTCACAACATACTACATTCAGACTAACACTAGGAGTTCTCAGTTATATTGATACATCCCATCTTCCTCTTCCACCTTTACAGACCAACCTTGAATTCTTCCACCATGCTCCCCTGCATGCTGTTCTTTGCACTCCTTTTGCTATTTCAGATTGCGTTGTCTTAACTTCCAGGTCTAGTTAACTGAAATTATGTATTTATTTCTGTGTATTGAATTCTAAATCCTTTTCTCACTGCATTTATTTTCTTTCTATATCATCATTCAATTAACAACCTGCTGATTAGAAATTTTTGGCACCATTTAAGCTTCAAAAACGCTATTGAATATGGAACACTCCTATTTTCTTTCTTGAGTTTCAATCCTCAGAACTCTTTAGCTTTCTAGGTGCTCCCTAATATATTCACATTATGTCTTTAAATGACAAATTATGCACAATAGCAGTGAATACTGCTGATAAGAAAGGTCAGTCATCCCTACGGAGTGTCCACAAGCACATATTTATTGATTAATCATGCTATTGCCACTTCACTTGGGCTATAACATAAGAATAACATTGTCCAACATCTGAGTTGACATCTGTATAGCACATGTACATTAATATAATCTTCATCATACTGGGGAGTATGTATATGTTCTGCCCAGATGGGTAAGTCTTATTATATATATTCTTATAAACTTACAGTCATTGAAGAAAAAGAGGTGCATCTAGAGAAGATTCAGAACAATTCAGAACACTTGAATTAGTCTCGACTCTGAACCACCTGTTAAATTAGATTCCTAAAATTACTTTGGGTAAACACTATGAAGAGGATTTACAGAAGGCAATTGTACTCGTGAATATTTTGGGAAGAATATTTAAAGTCTGCAGGGAGAATCATAATTAGGAACTTACTACATCTGAGAACATTTGCTGAAAAAAGAGGTGATACTAAAGATGACATTATTTTCTTAGGACATCCTACTTCTAGTGATGGATGTCAAAAAAATTAAGTAAAAGCAGTCTTCATACTTGCCTTCTCTAATTCCTCTTGAGTGAAAATAGCAAATTAAGTATTTAATGCTATCAAAGTTCAGGAATTTAAGAAATCTTAATTAATGACAGCAGAAAATTTTCCACACAAAAATGTCAACACTTTCATTCAACTCTCTTGAATCGATTTCACTCACACAGAAAATGTCAGAATATCTAAATATAAATGTATAAATATTGACAATTTTCAGGGTGGGATTTTTTTTTCATCCTACACCTAATGAAGGTGAATGACAGTGAATTCTTGACTCCCAAGCAAACCTAGAGGAGCTTTCTCATCTCTGATGTGTAACTCCACAAAACTCTAATGCTTACAAAATGTGTCAGACTAATAATGTTCTCTCATGAATTCAAGTATATTAAAGAATGGCAAGTCTTCCAAAAATTTTTATACCCTAATGATACTTGTAATATGAGTGCTGAATAAAGATACCACTAATAAATACGTATCCAATGCTATTATTAGTAAACAGCTGAAAAAAAATATGGTACGTAATGTCTAATTAGCACTTCAAAATATGATGGATGGTTGAAATATTTTTCTCCAAAGGATGATGAATATTTGTTCTTTAATTATTTTGCTAAATAATTTCCATTCATGTATCATCCCTTTACAAGAAACAGTGTCTGATGAGAAAAAATAGAAACACTTGCTTGAAATATACTTAGACATAGTGAGAAAGCAAAACCTATTTATGATTCAAAGATAAGCTGTCAATTCTCAAGGTAAAACTCACAGCTTCACAATTTTTTTTGCATTTGATATAAAACTTTCCTTCTGCAGACAACTGCTCAGGTCAGAACCCCTTAAAAATGTTTCTGACCTTGAAGCTGCAAAGCAGAGCCTGAAGACCAGAAGGCCTGGATGTACCTGAAAGATTCAAAAGTAGAAAGCCAGGGCAAAAGATCCTGAATTTATTTGGTCTTTATCATTCTGAGCTTATCCTCTGTGACTGCTGTTAACACAGCATATCTACGTCCCCTAAAGCACAGCCACAGACAGTGACACTGTGACTGACTGCGTGGCTTCAGTCTTGAATCTGGACACATACAGTCACCCTTTGAACCGGACCAGATGCCTGCTCGAGGATTTGAGGGAAGCAGCGTTCCCAGTTAAACACTGCAGGCCATCTAGGGTGTGGGGACAGGGAAGCAGGCAGAGACGTGCTCTACATGAGCAGAAGAGGGAGCTGGGTAGGGAATGACAAGAACCTTGCCTTTTGCACTTGCTGCCCAGTAGCACTGGCTGTGTTGAGCAGGTTCTGGGAATGCACTGCCGGGATTTAATAGTCCAACAACTCTTCAAAGGGATTCCCTCTTTGAAGAGCACTTCTATTCCTTCCCTGGAATAGTGACTTTCTGATTATGGCGCAGGCAGTTATAGCGGGTGCAGAATGGGGCAGTGATAATAAAAATAATATTTATTTATATTCTGAGAATTTGTGCTTTGCTCTCAAATATTGTAATGTTTTATTTGATGTCTTTCAGACAAATTTGGTACAGAGATAATGTCCAAGAAAAAAAATTAATTTTAGTCTGAGTGAAATGTGTTTGGAAAGCTATGCTGACATGCATAGTATTCATGTTTGGAAGTTACCCTAATTTGAGTAGATTGCCTAGATATTACATCAGTAAAAGGTAACACTGAAGAGATAGAACAATGCTACTTTGCCAAGTTTCAGAAAAAATGCAAGCAATCCATTTCCCAAGACAAACAATTGAACACATAGATATTAATTAGCTGTGGAACTTTTTCTGTGTGTTTTTCCTAAACTGTTGTCTTAACATTTCCTAAAGGAATCTTACTGAGGATCTAGAAAGTTTGTAGATCTTTTATTTTGGAGAAGTAATTTGATGATTCACTAAAACATTACTGAAGTTCTCTGCATTCAGCATCACGCTGTTATAAATGGCCACAGTCTACATGTCTTTAAAATTAGGGGAATGGTCTTCTTCAATCACAGTCTTTCTTAATCTGTCTTACAGTCCCTCTTTATATTTATGCTTATATAAGTATGACATGCCTATATATGTATGTGTGTATATATATGTATGGGTATGTGTGTGAGTATGTGTGCATGTATACACATGTATATATGGAAGATGCTTAATGAAGAGTCCAGACAAGAATAGCAACTATAGAGCAAGTATGTCAAATAATGAAAGAAATTATGCAGCACATGACAGTGAGTTATACTACCAACTTATAGAAGACCTGTTGTAAATTAATCCTTTCATCTAATATTTGTAAGTTCAGAGCAGGTACATCCTCTAGTCTACTGCAGAAAGTTTTATTGATTCACAGAGGAATAGTAAATTCTACCTGAGGCAGCAGTTATTCCAAAATGTTGTTGGCTTCAGAAGAAAATAAAGGAAATCTCATTGTGAAGTATGACTTGTGGTACAGTTCCTCTCGTGCTGAGTATTAAGGCATTTTAAAGGATGAGATCTTTACTATTTTCACAAAAGATATAAGGAACACTTCTTGTAACAAAATCAGTCTTGAAAATTTGAGATTTCACAGTCCATTAACCTGTTATTAAAGACCAACGACAGGATTTCTTTCAAAAATGTACTTTGCATTGTGCAAAAAGTTAGCTATGATACCAGAAGAGAGAAAAAAAAAACCCCAACACTCAAGACAGCAAAAAAAAAAAACAAAAACCCAAACAAAAAACTCCACCCCACCCACCCCCACCCCACCCCCCAACAGGATTCTTATCAAAGTCCATGCTATTAAAGAAATAAAATTGCAGCTATATGAAGCTGAAGATACCGATTATGTGTAATGATGCAGAACCAGGTTACATCAGCACTGAATTTCAGGCAGTTCACATTACATTTTACCTGCATTTGCAGAAAGTTGAGCCAGTGTCAACTCCCA